>NC_054468.1:218472380-219672380 GCF_017639515.1 Carcharodon carcharias
AATTTTAATAATGTTTTTTTGGAAATTATGAACATGTCCCAACTCATGTGACATTGGGATCTCCCTGAGGCAGCACTTAGCCTCAGCGAGATGAGTGCGTTCTTTCATGCGCATGCACGCAAGAGCACACTCTTGATTTTAGGAATCACCACCTGCCCGCACAGGGAGCACATAGCGCTTCCCTGCAGACGTCACACTGGGCAGGCCTTAATTGGCCCACCCATGTAAAATGGCACCGCGCCTCCAATTGGAAGCGTGCCTGCACGCGCCAGCCCATCAACTTCCCCCCCACCACCTCCGAAAGGGAGGAAAATTCTGCCCATGCTCTCTCTCTCACACACACATACTCTCTCTCCAACACTCACACAATCTCTCTCACACATCTCTCATTTCCCCCCCCCCCCCCCACCACCACCGCCCCCCCATATCAGCCTCTTATTCCTGCACTCAAACACTTTTGTTTCCCTATCAACATACTCTTTATTATGTTGTCCAAAGACTGGGTCTTGATTTCAGAGAGCAGAGGCAAGTTAGGAAGGAATTAGTCAGCATGGTCCTTGATCAATGCTCTATATAAATGTAAAAGAGTCTTGGCCCATTCAGATTTTGATGCCTGTTTTGATGAGGTTACAGGTTAACTGCACAATTTATTGACGTATTGAATCAGCAATAAGCAAAATGTACAAGTTAAGTGGGACTTCAATGACAGTGATCACAATTACAGAGGTTGGTGATGGGAGAGTAAAGAAAGAACGTATGTGGCGACCACCCTCAGTGAGTACCAGATCACTTCAGAGGCAATTAATTAATTTTGAAAGACAGTCACAGTTCTTTTTGTCAACGGACACTGCCCAACTTTCTTACAATTCGTCTTAGCATCTGATAACTGCTGAAGTGTCACTACTAGATTACGTGCTGAAGTTCTCGAGTGGGACTCGAACTCAACAATGTTTAAGTGCTGGAAATGCACAGCCGCCATGCCACCATCTGAGAAAAAGAATAGACACAAGAGTAGGTTATTACTGAGAAGAAAAACTTGTTGCCGAAATTTTCTGAAAACGCTCATCAGGACAAATACAAAAATGCCAAATGCCAAATTTCAAACAATCACAGCAATTTATACTCCAGCAGAAAAAGATACTGATTGGTTAGCAAGTTGACTCTGATTGGCTGAGACTGTGTCATGGAGAAAGCAACGGGGAACTATAGGCTCCCCAAGTTCCCTGAAAATTCAAAAAAGGGGCAAGGCTTGAACATATTTCTTATGTTTGCAGAGAATGGGTTCCTGTGTATAGATGTATGTCACTTCTAGCATAAATGAGCTGTGTTACAAGCTTGACTGATTACCTTAAATTAGTCATTAGTGTAGCTATTAGCACCCTCAGGATTGTTCAGCGAGTGCTGCCCAATTGTGGAATCACATCTAACAGTAGATAGGTTTTTCTTTGGGTGGAGGTACACTTTCAGGGTTATAATAGGTTTTCAATCTTGCTGATTATAAATTCACTCCTTATGTTTCCCTAACCAGGGGTATTATCCAGAACAAGGGTGACTTGTCTGCTGACTGCTGCTCCTGCTAACTGACTTAATGAAATGGAAAACTCAGTATGTGGCAATTGTGGATACGGCAATCTGCCAAAACCACTGCATCCAACTAGTATTTCTCACTTAACTCAAGGCCATGTTTTGAACCTACCTGAGAGAGATCCACAACTTAACATTTAAAGTCCTGCTGTCCACCTCAACCATCTTTTATTTCCTCTCTTGGCAAGTGGCTTTGTGGAACTTGGCCAATAACAATTCATCGTGTTGGTGTTAAAGTAGTAGAGGGCTGATTTTATGAATGAATGCAATGCTGGGACCTTTGTCCGTTACTCATGTCATGAGGAGATCATGGGCAGTACATCAGTTTCCCAATACTGTACAACCAGTGGAGATGAAGCTTTCTCTGGTGGAAGCATTGTCCCAAGAGTATTAGCAGCCTATTCACTGCAGGGACATTGCACTTAACCCTGAGACTGTCCTCATCTAAACCCAGAACTCCCATTGAGACTCTCCCGATCTTTTACAGTAACTGTGAGGCAGTCCCCAGGCAAATGGAACTAATGATGGCCCATACCATTTCCCTGGGGTTTCCACCAAACTTCCACCAAAGTTATGGTGGAAAATCAGGGAGTGGCGGTGTAAAGTCTACCCTCCACATCACTATGTACACTCAGTGGCATGTTACTAAATTATGCTAAGGAACATAGGAACAAGAGAAGGCTATTCAGTCCTTCGTGCCTGCTCCACCTTTCTATACGATCATGGCTGATCGAACACTTCAATGCCTTTTACCCACACTATCCCCATAACCCTTTACATTATCATTAATCAGAAATCTATCAATCTCTACCTTAAACATACTCAATGACTGAGCTTCCACAGCCCTTAGGGGTAGAGAATTCCAAAGATTCACAACCCTCTGTATAAAGAAATTTCTTCTCATCTTGGTCCTAAGCGGCTTCCCCCTTATTTTGAAATTGTGTCCCCAGGTTCTAGACTCCCCGCCCAGGGGAAACATCTTACCTGCATCTACCCTGTCTATTCC
Organism: Carcharodon carcharias; assembly: GCF_017639515.1. NCBI lineage: Eukaryota > Metazoa > Chordata > Chondrichthyes > Lamniformes > Lamnidae > Carcharodon > Carcharodon carcharias. The sequence goes on from NC_054468.1 coordinate 218,474,971, forward strand.
TTTAAGTCTTTTGTAGGTTTCAATGAGGTCACCTCCCATTCTTCGAAACTCTAGAGAATACAGGCCCAGTTTCCCTATTCTCTCTTCATAAGGCAGTCCCGCTATCCCCGGAACAAGCCTGGTGAACCTTCGTTGCACCCCTTCTATGGTAATAATACCCTTTCTGAGATAAGGGGACCAAAACTACACACAGTACTCCAGGTGTGGTCTAACCAAGCTTCTATACAATTGAAGCAAGACTTCACTACTCTTGTACTCAAATCCTCTTGCGATAAAGGCTAATGTTCCATTAGCCATCCTAATTGCCTGCTGCACCTGCATGTTAGGTTTTGGTGACTTATGGACAAAGACACCCAAGTCCCTTTGTACATCTACACTTTCTAATCTCTTACCATTTAGGAAATACTCTGCACATCTGCTCCTTTTACAAAAGTAGGATAAATTACTAGTAACTTAATTTTACTACACTTACACTAATTTTACCTTACTTTGGTTTACTTTATTACTTTACTTCACTTTGACTTGATTTAACTTTACTTCCTTATCGCTGGTGTTGCTTACTGAAATTCAAATACCTACTTCTTTCTAAATAATACATTTTTCTAGTTTTAAGCTAATTAAACACACTCCCTAACAACAGCTTCTCACCAACCAATGAACTTACAGTTTTCCTGTGATCTGACTCCTGGATATTTTTCAAACTCAGCCCGCTGCCCAAGTAGAGGCGTCCCTCACAGGTCCAGCTGTTTCTGCTCTTGGAAGGAGATTGAAGGCCCCAAGCCTCGCCCTCTATTTATCCACTGCCCGAGTAGAGGTGTCCCTCGCAGGTCCATTGCCTCCGTTCCCGGTAGTTGGGTGAAGGCCCCGAGCCTCGCCTTCTACTTATCCACTGCTCGAGTAGAGGTGTCCCTCGCAGGTCCGGCTGTCTCCGCTCCTGGAAGGTGAGTCTGCTCCCGGAAGGTGGGAACATGAGCTGGTTTACCCATTGCTGCAAACACCATTTGTAGCATTTCTACCAGTGTTCTGGCTGAGATCAATTTACTCAGCATAGACTCAGGATCGAACCTGGGACTGGCATGGTCAAGGTGGACTCAGCCACCACTTGAAAGTCTTGTTTACCCACTAGGGCAGGTGGTGAGATTTCCCTTTTAAAAGAACTTGAAATTGTCACAAAGGCTGTGGAGCTGACGAAACCCAATCTCTCAAAAGATTAGCAATTACATTGTGCATGCTTCAATCTGACCTTAATCTGTACAAGTGATTATAGACTTCATTTGTGATTCATGTAAACCTGATCTCTGTAATATGTTACAAATTCCAATTTGTGAGCTTCAATCCGACCCTGATCTGTACAATTCATTACTGAATCCTTTGCTGTTTCAACAAGTCACGGAGTCACTTACAGCACAGAATGAGGCCATTCGGTCCATTGAGTCCATACTGGCTCCCCACGGAGCAATCCCCTGCTCGGTCCCCAAAGCTCCTGCAAGTTTATTTTACTTCAAGTGCCCGTCCAATTTCGTTTTGACATTATTTGATAACAGAACTCATCAGGAACTGGGACCTGCACAGCAGAATAAGACAAAGTACTCAGCTCAAGTCATGTGTCTGCCAAGATTCTCAGGTGGTAAGTGCTTAATCTCAGCAAGGGGCAAGGGAGGTGGGATAGAGGTAAGGGTAGCGGGGAGGCATGCCAGCAAAAGCAGGGAGAGACTAGTAGGGGAAGATTTGCAAAGGAGAGGTCAGTGAAGGAAGGAAGATTCTATGAAGAGGTGAAGAATGATAATGGAGCAAAGCTGAGTAGGAGGAACTTGGTAAGTAGAGGTGTCATGATGATAGGAAATTGTGGTTGAGTGAGATCTACCTATAAGCTTTACCAGCTAACCAAAAATGTATTGAACTGTTTAAAGAGGGCCTGTTTTTTAAAAAAAAATACAAGAAAAGACACTGGCCAAAGATGGCGACCACAAGTCACCTGACATCTAGTATTATAAGTTGACCACTTTTCTGGAAAGTCCTAATGGATTGCACTGCAGACCTGCCCTGAAATGTTGCATGGAATTTCATACCGGGGGTTGTCAAAGTCCACTTCAAAAAGGGTCTGTTTGAAAGGAAGGCATTAAAAATGCAAAATGCTGGACTTTAATTTAACTGTAATTCTGTCAAGACAATGGGGAACTGTTAGTTAGCCAGCATATATGCCCAACAGACATTCAAACCCCCTGTGGAGGATGAAATAATCCCATCTCCCATTGGTTTCTACTGTCTTGAAATGTGTCAAAAGTATCTGAGATGAAACATCAAAATGTGATTACTTGTTCTACAACAATGACTGCAGCGGACATGGAAATCGAATCCCCTTAGAATATAAATCTACAGCAGGGTTTGAAGAACTGGTTTTTGCAAGCCACAGTTAGAAAGAAAAAGTCATTGGAGGAATCTGGAAAAGATGCTGGTGGAGTAGTAAGGAATCTCTCTCTCTTAAGTTAAGCAAAGCCCTATCTCTTAGCACTCTAAAAAATCATTCACAGAGATAGTGTATTTCCATCTGAAAGAACCTAAGGAGAAACTCTTCAATTTCTGGAAAAGACGGCTTATGGATTTAAAAAGGAGATTGTCTCCAGCAAGTGCAACTACATGGACTTCAATTCAACTCCGGGACTCTAAAGGAACCAGCTACCTTAAAATGGCCACAAAGTTTAACAATCTACATCTCAAAGACAAGCAAAGGACTTCTAACTGTATATTCTTTTAACATTTATTTGGATTCTAACTTTTCTTACTTCTGATACCTGTGTATGTCTCACATCACGTCTTTCATTATTTATTCCCCTGGCTTTAGTGGTTAATAAACTTGCTCTTTCTTTGACTCAAGAAAACTTTGTGATTCACTGCCTTATTGCTCACTGCTTAGATTGTAAAAAAATACATTTGGACCTGAGAAAGGCATCCATGGGGTGCAGAAATTTAAAACAAAATTGTTGCGACAGCCAAAGATGTTGAATAGAGAGGAGCCAGTTCACTCCTCCCCACCTAGTCGTAACAGAGGTCTATCACAACCGTGAAGGCAAGGTGAGTAGAGGGGAAGTTACTGAGCAAGGAGCTCTCACAACGATGAAGCTATCTAGGAATCAGGGTGGGGATCATCCAAACGGGTGTGGGTGGGGGATATCAGAAGGGGGAGGTGAGTGGCGACTAGCTGCGGCCTGTGGTTTTAATGTGGTTCCAGGCTTAGGTGAAGACAAACTTGCACGTATATAGCACCTTTCACAACCTCAGGATGCCCCTAAGGTATTTTACAACCAATTTAAGTGCTTTTGAATGTAGTCGCTGGTGTAGGAAATGCAGAAGCCAATTTGGTCACAGAAAGGACCCCGCAAACAGCAATGAGATAACAACCAGAGAATTTATTTGAAATGATGCTGATTGAGAAATAAGTATTGTGTAGGAGATCGGAGGATAACTCCCCAACTCTTCCTAGAATAGTGCCATGGGATCTGTTATATCCACCTGAGAAGGCAGACAGGACCTCGGTTGAACATCTCATCTGAAAGGCAGCACCTCTGACAGTGCCGCACTCTCTCAGTAGTGCACTAAAGTGTTAATCTAGTTTATGTGAACAAGTCTCTGGAGGGGGACTTGAATGCACACCTTTTAACAGAGGTGAGTGTGCTATTGACTGAGCTAAGGCTAACACTAAAATATTTTTTAACAAACTTACCTTTCCAGTGGCAAACTGCAGAAGATCCTCTAAGACTTCCATAGATTGTATGGCTCTGCAATGGCTGGATGGATTATTTTTAAAATTTGCTCATTTTAACAGTTTAAGACTTCTTAGTTGGACAAAACACCTTCAAAAAACCAATCAGCTGTGCTAATGCTATTGATCACTGAGGCAACTGTTGCATTAGAACAACAAATTGCTCTAATGTGCATAGAAAAGTCACATTCAGACAATTTAACGCATTTGAGGCAGAATGTTAATAAACATTCCTCACAAGAAAATCTATTTAAAAGGTCAGCACTGGAAGTGATGTCCCTGCACAATGTTAAATAGAAGTAATTGGATAGATAAACTCTGTGGTGAATCAATACAATTGGAGCCACCCTCAGCTCCACACTGGCCCAGACACACTGTACATGGAGTGTGCAATTAATTGTCAGCTTTGGTTCTCTTGAGAGGCTTCGATCTTTAAGCCTTCAAAACCTGATGAACTTTCATTTGTCGTCAGTTCAAGTCTACCCAAATAAACAGTTCAATATATGATGTTAATTAGTATTGAACTTGCTGCCATGTGTCAAGTGTTTCATCGTGCTGAGCCATAGACTGCAGGCTTGAAATCACACTTCATGTTGTTCCACACTACCTAATCTCAGGAGGTTCAGGGGGACCAGAAGCTGCACACGGGAAAGGAGGGAAAATTGTGTGTCAGTTCACTTTAGGTAACTCCTGTTCATTTCTTAGCAATTGAGGGCAACAGTGCCAACATCCACACAAGAATCAAGTAAAGCAGCATCAATCTTCCACACAGTCAGGGCATCCAAGACCAACAACATGACCGTGAAATTGCAACTCTTTATGTCCATAGTATTACCAGCCGCAATCTATGTGAGTGAGACATGGAGGAGAACAGCAAAAGTGTTGTGTAAGCTGGACGTCTTTCACCTATGCTGCCTATGTAAGATCCTGGGCGTCACATGGAAGACAGCATCACCAATGAGGAAGCGCTACAGAGGACTGGTCGGGGCACCTGCGGGAGATTGTGATGGAGAGACGACTGAGGCTGGCAGGACATTATGCTTCGCCTCTCGGATGTATGCCCTGCCAGAGTGGCAATAGAATGGACAGCACCAGGCAAAAGAAGAAGGTGGGGCCAGCCAAAGAAGACCCGGCAAACTACACTTAAGTAGGACCTCCAAGAGCAGGACGCCACCTGCTTGGAACAAAAGAGATTCTGATGGACTGGAGTCAATGGTGGAGTCTTGCTACCCATTGACCTGCATGGAACCAGAGGAATTAAGCCCTTGCCCTGCCCCTGAGAGTATAAGGCAATGGCAAACCAACACTGACAAAAACTGCCAAGAAAGTAGCTCAGGAAGAAACATCAGCACACAACGAGTCAAGGATCTGCCTTTGAGCAGAGCACACATGAATGAATTAATGTCTTAACGTGACTGATAACCCCAGGCTGCGCAGAATTAGTCTTTTCAGGAAACAGACCACAGTCACACTCAGCTTTTTCCCGTTTTACTGAGGAGTAACATCCAGCAATCATCAAGGTCCTTTCCCTCAGTCTCCTGAGAATTTCCGAACTGACTTTCAGCGTTAAGGCCCACTCAGGTGATTCCTACTCGCAGCCTCGCCGGGGCAAATCTTCTGGTGTCGTTAAATCGCTCTGGGTTCCTTCTCTTCAACCGGTTGGACAAGCTTTCCCCAGCTTTCTGCCTGGTAGTTAACAGAGAAAACAGACTTTTCCATCTGCAATGGCTGCTGTTCTGTCTCGTGCTCTCTCTCTCTCTCTCTGTTGCTGCCCCTGAGACAAAATGTCTACAATAAAAAGAACATCAGCTCCTACATTTGGTTTCAGATGTTAAACCTGGCAAGTGCATTTCAATAACACAGGACCTGGACCCCTGGTCTCCATGATAACCAAGCCAATTGGTAATTGAATAAATCTGAAATAAAAAGCTTGTTTTAGGAATGGTGACTGTAAAACTAATAGATTGCTGTAAAATCCCACTTGGATCAAAAATATCTTTAAGAAACAAAATCTGTCATCCCCCACCCACCGAACACCCCCCCCCCCCCGCCCCCCCCCCCTCCACCCCCCCCCACCCCTCTCCCCCCATTCTGGCCTTTATGTGACTCCAGACCCACAGATATGTGGTCAGCTCTAAACTGCCCCCTGAAGTGGCTTAGCAAGCCATTCAGTTGTATCCAAGAAGCTGGCTCACCTCAACCTTCTAAAGGGCACTTAGGGATGGGCAGCAAATGCTGTTCTTGCCAATCATGCTCAAATCCTATAAATGAATAGAAAATAAATTCTACAACTGAGCAATGCACCCACTCAGTGCGCTGATCTCAGTGGAACTTTCAGGATCATCCGTGGTTACATGCAAGCAGTGAGCTACAAGTACCAGGAATGCCATAGAGTCATAGAGGTCTACAGCACAGCAAAAGGCCCTTCAGCCCATTGAGTCTGCGCCAGTCAAACAAGTACCTAACTATTCTAATCCCATTTTCCAGCACTTAGGCCCATAACCTTGTATGCCATGGCAGCGCAAGTGCATGTCCTTCATGGGAGACTGCATATTCTGTAGGTGGAAAACCAGAGAGGCTGTAACAGCTTAAAGAGGAATACACTCACACACATATTATGGGCTGCACAGAGACAGATGGAGACACACATCTATCACTTGGCATCATTGCAACAACAATCGGGATATTCATAGTACCTGTAACATAGTAAAGTCTCCCAACGCAACCACAGGAGTGTTATCAAACAAAATCTGACACTGAGCCACATAAGGAGATATTCGGGCAGATGTCTAAATGCTTGGACAAAGAGGTAGATTGCCTGGTGCCAGGGTTCAGGACATTTACTCAGGGCTGCAGAGGAACTTGCAGTGGAAAGGGCAGGATCCAGTTGTCGTGGTTCATGTAGGTATCAATGACATAGGTAGAACTAGGAAAGAGGTTCTGCAAAGTCAGTATGAGGAGCTAGGTACCAAATTAAGAAGCAGAACCTCAAAGGTATTAATCTTTGGATTATTACCTGAGCCACATGCAAATTGGTATAGGGCAAATAAGATTAGAGAGACGACTGCGTGGCTCAAAGACTGGTGTGAGGGGAATGGGTTCTGGTTTGTGGGGCACTGGCACCAGTACTGGGGAAAGTGTGTGCTGTACCGCTGGGATGGTTTACTCCTGAACAATGCTGGGAAGAGTGTCCTTGCAAATTGCATAACTAGGGAAGTAGAGAGGGCTTTAAACTAAACAAGATAGGTGAGGGATCAAGCTTGGGTATAACTGGCAATTCATAGAGGAGAGCAAGACAGAAGGGCAAAATAGTAATATGAGAAGTGATGGTCAGAGAATGGCAGGAAGGGACAGAGAGAAAAAACCTAAAAATACATCAACAGTCAAGACTAGGTGTTACAAAGGTAACAAAAAGACAAAACTGAAGGCTCTCTATCTGAATGCATGTAGCATTCATAACAAAGTGAATGAGTTGATGGCCCACATTGAGGTAAATTATTATGATCTGATGGCAACTATGGAGACGTGGCTGCAGGACGACAATGACTGGGTCCTTAATATTGAGGTGTACATGTCATTCAAGAAGAATAGGGCGCTAGGTAAAGGTGGAGGGGTAGCATATTAATCAAAGAGGGCATTGGTGCAATAGTTAGAGATGCCCTTGGTTCAGGAGTTCAGGATGTAGAATTGGTTTGGGTGGAGATGAAGATATTAGTGGAAAAAAGTCATTAGTGGGAGGGGTCTACGGCCCTTTAACAATAGCCACAGTATAGGACAAAGTATTCAAGAGAAAATATTGTGTGCTTGAGACAAAGGGATGGCAATAATCATGGGTGATTTTAATCTACACAAACTGGTAAAATCAGATGGAGAGTAGTAGCCTGGATGAGGATTTCTTAGAATGATTTCAAGATAGTTTCTTCAAGCAGCATGTTCTGGAACCAACCAGAGAGTAGGTTATATTAGATTTGGTATTGCGTAATGTGATAGGATTAATTAATGACCTCAGAATAAAGGCACCGCTAGGTAGTAGCGACCAAAATATGATTGAATTTTACATCCAGTTTGAAAGGGAGAAGAGTGGGTCTAAGACTAGTATCTTAAACTTAACTAAGGGCAACTACGTGGGGATGAAAGCTGTGCTAGCTGAAGTGAACTGAGAAACTAGGCCAGAGGATAGATCAACAGATAAGCAGTGGCAGACATTTAAGGGGATATTTCAGACTATTCAGAATAAGTACATTGCTACAAAAAAAAACTCTAAGGGGAGACCCACCATCCGTGGTTAACTAAAGAAGTTAAGGAAAGCATCAAACTTAAGGAAAAAGCATACAACTCCGCAAAGGTGAGTGGCAGGACAGATGATTGGACACAATATAAATAGCGGCAGAGAATGGCTAAAAAGTTAATCAGGAAAAAGAAATTAGAGGATGAGAAGAAGCTAACTAGAAATGTAAAAATGGATAGCAAGAGTTTCTGCAGCTACTTAAAAAGGAAACGAGTAAGTAAAGTAAGTGTTGGTCCTCTAGAGAGTGACAGTGATAGAGTTGATAGTAGATAATAAGGAAACAGCAGAATAAATGAACAAATATTTTGCTTCTGTGCTTATTATAGAGGATATAAAGAACATTCCAGTAATAGCTGTAAATCAGGAGGCGAAAGGGAGAAAGGAACTTAGTGAAATTGAAATCACTAGGGAAATGGTTCTGAGCAAATTGATGGAGCTGTGGCCTGGTAAGTCTTCGGATCCCGATGGACTACATCCTAGGATCTTAAAAGAGGTGGCTAATGAGGTAGTCGATGCATTGGTGTTAGTTTTCCAAAATTTGCTAGTTTCTGGATACGTTCCATCAGATTAGAAAGTAGCAAATATAACCCCTCTATTCAAGAAGGGAGGGAGGCAGAAAACAGGAAACTATAGGCCAGTTAGCTTGATGTCTGTCGTGGGGAAGTTATTAGAATCGATCATAAAGAGGTTATAGCTGGGCACTTAGAAGAGCTCAAGGCAATCAGGAAGAGTCAGCATGGTTTTGTGAAAGGAAAATCATGTTGAGCCAATTTATTTGAATTTTTTGAAGGAGTAACATGTGCAGTGAATAAAGGGGAGTCTGTAGACATACTGTACTTGGATCTCCAGAAGACGTTTGATAAGGTGCCACATCAAAGATTATTATGGAAAATAAAAGCGCATGGTGTAGGGGGTAACATATTAGCTTGGATAGAAGATCGGCTGGCTGACAGAAAGCAGAGAGTATGCATAAATGGGTCTTTTTCTGATTGGCAGGATGTGACAAGTGGCATCCCACAGGGGTCTGTGCTGGGGCCTCAACTTTTTACAATTTACATCAATGACTTAGATGAGGGGAGTGAAGACATGGTAGCTAAATTTGCACATGACACAAAGATAGGTAGGAAGGTATTTTGTGAAGAGGACATGAGGAGGTTGCAGATGGATATGGATAAGTTGAGTAAGTGGGCAAAGACCTGGCAAATAGAGTTTAATGTGGGAAAATGTGAAGTTGTTCACTTTGGCAGGAAGAACAAAAAAGCAGAGTATTACTTAAAAGGAGAATGACTGCATAATTCTGAAGTGCAGAGGGATCTAGGTGTTCTCGTACATGAGTCACAAAAAGTTAGTATGCAAGTATAGCAAGTAATTAAGAAGGCTAATGGAACGCTTTCCTTCAGTACGAGAGGGATTGAACGTAAAACTAAGGGTGTTTTGCTTCAGTTATACAGGGCATTGTTGACACTACACCTCAAATACCGTGCACAGTTTTGATCTACTTATTTAAGGAAGGACGTAAATACATTGGAAGTGGTTCACAGGAGGTTTATTAGATTGACACCTGGAATGAGTGGGTTGTCTTATGAGGAAAGATTGGACAAACTTAGTTTGTTTCCACTGGAGTTTAGAAGAGTGAGGGGTGATTTTATTGAAGTATACAGGATCCTGAACAGAGTATCCTGAACAAGGTACATGTCAAAAGGATGTTTGTTTCCTCTTGTGGGCGAGTCCAGAACTAGGGGCCACTGTTTTAAAATTAGGGGTCACCCTTTTAGGTGAGAGAAATTTTTTCTCTTGGAGAGTTTGGAACTCTGCCTCAGAAGGTGGTCGAGACTGGGTCATTGAATATTTTTAAGGCAGAGGTAGATAGATTCTTGTTAGGCAAGGGAATCAAAGGTTTTCAGGCTTAGATGGGAATGTGGAAATCGAAACACAAGAAGATCAGCCATGATCTTATTGAATGGCGGAGCAGGCTTGAGGGGCCGAATGGTCTACTCCTGTTCCTATTTCTTATATTCTTATGTAAGGGGGGAAGAGACAGTTTTGAGGGATTTCCAGAGCTTAGGACCAAGGTAGCTGAAAGCACAACTGTCAATGGTGGAACAATTAACATCAGGGATGTGCAAGAGACCAAAATTGGGGGAGATAAATTCTTGGATGCTAAATTTTCAACTTGCTGCCTGGGTTTAAAACTGACGTTTCCAGCTGTTCGTCTTTTACATAAACAGCCAATTTTGATTTTTACCATAGCCAAGTCGCAACTGCCTTAGAGTCCCCTAAGTGCATTCATTGCAACCCATTCTCAAGGTTCTACCCTGGGTCTTGCCAAGGTGGCGATAGACAGATTGTGGTTGGAAGCTGCCAGGCGGGTGTGGTTGAGTTCTTTTTTATTCGTTCATAGGACGTGAGCTTCACTGGCAGTGCCAGAATTTATAGCCCATCTTTAGTTGCCCTCAAGGAATTGGTGGTGAGCTGCCTCCTTGAAACATTGCAGTCCATGGGGCGTGATTTTGCCACAGTGCTGTTAGGGAGGGAGTTCCATGATTGCAAACCACTGAAGGAACGGCAATAAAGTTCCAAGTCTGGATGGTGTGTGCGGAGGGAAAGTTGCAGATGATGGTGTTCCCATGTGCCTGCTGTCCTTGTTCCTGGGTACCCAACTCTCTTCCACCACCTGGTGTGTGCCCGGGTGGCATCCTGGATGTAATACTTCTCATAATTTTTTTTTCTTTTAAGGGATTTTGTCATCACTGGCAAGGCCAGTTGCTCATCCCTAATTGCCCTTGGTGTTAGCAACTTTTTAAAACTGCTGCAGTCTACCTGGACCAACTTTTCTGTAACAGTACGGTCCAATGGAGTGGCATTTCAGATATTGCTGTGGTAATCACATGTTGGCCAGACCAGGTCGAGATGGCAGATTTCCTTCCCTAAAGGTGAACCTGATGGGTTTTTGTGACAATCAATGCCTTCAGTCCCAGTTTTTTTAAAATTGAATTTAAATTCAACTGCTGTGGTGGGATTTGAACCTGTGTCCTGGAGTATTAGCCTTGGGATTACTAGTCAAGTGACATTTACACTACACCACTTTAGTTATACCTCTCTAAAAAAAGGGGGCAGTTGAGGATTTTGGAAATACACCTCATCTGTGGAGAGACACATTTAACACTTCAGGTAGGTGGTACTTCCACTTTAATAGAGGTAACACAGGGAAGGGAGGGGAGGGGAAGTAGGCGGGGCCACGTAAACCCAAGTGCTGATTGATTAATGCAGATGTCAGTCAAACGCGACGGGGGCGGGCGGCTGGCGTGAACGTGTTGACGTCACGGCGCCCAGCAGCCATGGCCGCTTGCAGCGTGTCGGCCTTCTCTGTTTATCGGAGCCTGACGGCGGAGAACGGGCTTAGCGTTCAGGTCAGTCGGGTGTATTCGAGCGGCAGGAGGTGATTTTTGGAGGCTCTCTTCGGGTTGGGGGGTGTGTTGAGAGACCGAGAGGCTCCGGTGCTCCTCTCCGGGCCGAGGTGGGGGGATGGGGGGGGGAAATCGTTTCAAATGGGCAGGAGGCCGCTCGCGCCCACTGGGCGGGGTCACCGCTGACCCCGCCCCCCCGGTGGCGTCACGGGATTTCTTGTCGCCAGCCTGGAGATCCCACGTGGAGGGAATTCCGCTTCCATCTTCCCCCAGTGGAGCCTACCTTCACCCTCTGACTAGTTTCAGAAGCTTGACCAAAAGAGTTTTGCAAAGTGTTTACAACGCTGAAACAGGCCATTGCGTTGGTGTTTCACGCTTCTTCAGTTACCCCAATCACATGGCTACAGCGCAGGAGGAATTGGATTTGAATTTGAATTTTAGTTTAGGTGCCCTGGTGGGATTTGAACCCATGCCACCGGGGCATTAGTCCGGGCATCTGGCTTACTATTCCAGCGACAATAATACTGCAACTACATTTCCCTTAGTTCTCTACTCCGTTGTGCCCCTCTTCAAAGGAGGCACTTCATGTAATGAAAACAGAATATTGGAAATACCCAGTGGATCTGGCAGCATCCAGTGAAGGGAGAAGCTGAGTTAACAGCCTGGATTTTCACCCTGCTAGGTTGACTCGGGAGCCCTTTGAAATGGTGGTTGAGCCCCGATGCCAGGACCCCTGACCCCGTTCCTGATTTTTGGGAGTACCTTTAAAGGGTGCGGGCTGCTGCCAGTCAGAAGCCCACATCCAGCATTCCTGACCAGGCCGGCTCCATTGCCGAGATTGGTATCTCCCATTCCTCTGCAATTTTCATGGAGCTGGGACAGGTTTTTAAAGAGTCATGGTTCACGGCCCCCGAGAGGAGTCATGAACCCTAGCATGCATGAGGGGGATCTGAGGTAAGTTTAAAAGGTCTATCTCGTCGCCATGATGCCAAGCTCTGCCCTTCCACCCACCCCCTCCGAGCCCTCATGCAGTCTATGCTCAGCCTATGGTGTTCATTGACCCACTGTTTACTTTCTGGAACCAATGTGCATGGATGTACCAGAGTTTGGCATAGGGGGCATGAGGGGACATGGGTGGGTTGGAGGGCAGAGCCTGGCATAGTGGGCGAGGGGTTTGAGGTGACATGGATGGGGCATGGGGAGTATTTGAAGAGCGAAGGGGGTGTGAAGGATGAGGACTGGAACATTTTTTTGCTTCAATTCACTGGGACAAAGTCCCACGGCACCAAGGAGGGCCTTTTAAACAGCTCGCCTCTGCACCTGGCAGCTCCTATCGCTGCCTCCGTGCTCCTTCCTGGGTCGGCTGGCCTGACTCCATCTCGCACATATGTCCCAGCAGTGAAGATCTTGCCTTGGTGGGTACTTTCTCCTGAGATGGATGGGCTGAGCTGGGTATTTTCATGACTCCCCTACCCACCTCGAGGATGAAAATCCAGGCCAACGTTTCAGGTAGATGGCACTTCTCATTTAATTGAGAAAAGGCAACACTAAAGGGAGCCAGTTGGCCCATCGTGTCTGCACCAATTCTCCCAATAAGCATTCTACCTAGTGTCACTCCATCCACCTTCTCCCTGAAGCCCCGCACTTCTCCCGTTTCAGTTAATAGTCCAATTCCTCTTTGAAAGCCCCAATTGAACCTGCCTCTATTGCACTGCCAGGCAGCACATTCCAGATCTTAACTCGCTGTATCAAAAAAATTTCGCTTTGTTTCCATTGCTTTTGCCAATTTTCTTAAACCTGAGCTCTCATTTTCTCGATCTTTCAAGATGGGAACAATTTCTCCTTATATACCCTCTCCTGATCCCTCATGATTTTGAATACCCATCAAATCTCCTCTCAACCTTCTCTCCAGCTCCATCAACTATTTATTTTTCTCTCATGTCCTTATCTTGTTTCCCTTTAAATGCATCTATATTATTACCCTCAACTACAAGTAGTAGAGGCTCCACAATCTAACCAGTTCAGATAAGGAAGTTTTTCCTGAATTCCTGCCCTCCAAGTGGGAGGGGTGAAACCATGGAGGGACTTGAAAGCTAGGATGAGAATTTTAAAATCGAGCCGCTGCTTAACTGGGAGGCATTGTAGGTCAGCGAGCAAAGATGGGTGAATGGTTCAAGTAAGGACACGGGCAGCAGAGTTTTGGACGACCTCAAGTTTATAGAGAGTAGATTACGGGAGGTTAGCCAGGTGTGCATTGAACTAGTTGAGTCTAGAGGTAACAAAGGCAAGGATGACGGTTTCATCAGCAGATGAGCTGAGGCATGGGCAGCACAAACAGGCCGGGTAAGAAGTATTTCTTGATTTCCCATATGCTTTGGCAGTTTACCTCAAATGTACTGTACCCAGTAATGTCAACAGCTCCCTTCCTCCCCACCCTCATCTCATAACCAGGAGACAAACTTAAAAATCAAGAAGTTTGGTATAAAAAAATCAGGAATTGCTTTTTTTTCAAATATAAACCCATATAATTGACAGTTTGCTCATAAACCTCATCAGTGGCTTATTTAATCTCTAGCAGACCAGAGCATTTGACGAAAACAATGGGCTCGATTTTATGGTGCGCTGTTGCCCCCACCCCACCCCACCCCAGTTGAAATGTTTGGGGGAACCCACCCATTATCCAGATGGCTGCCCCACAACAATTTAACACTGGAAGCAGCATTAATTGCTTTAAGCAGGACTTCTGCCCCTTTCTTGGGTGGAAGTCTGGTTTAGAGAGCTGCTGACCAATTTGATTACCCAGCAGGGCTGGTGGGAGCCACTGTTGGGACAACAACCAGTCCCCAATAATGAGGAGCCCAGACTGACAGGTAAGTCCAGGGTTCAGGGTTGCAGCAACAGAGTGAGTGGGGATGAAAGGGTTAAGTGGGTGGGGTGGAGCCATGTTCAAGCAGCTGAGGGGAGATGATCTGGGGGATACTCCTGGGGGCCAACAAAGGAGGTCACTCCTCCCCCAACATGCCCAACACCAGTCCACACCGATAAAGTTGCCATGCTTCCCACAAGTGCTGGTCTCTTCCTGCTATGGCTAAGATACCAGCAGGGTGGGATGAGGCCCTTAATTGACCATTAGTTGGCTACATAAAGGCCTCAATAGGCCCAAGGGCGGGTTGGCTGCCTGATGTCTCCCCCGAATTGGATAAAATTTCAGACAGGTGTAGGGCGGGTGGGGAGGTAGCAGGAAGATCGCCTGCTGGATTTTACGGGCCTCACTCCTGCCTTCAAACCTGCTAGCAGGGGGTGATAAAATCCAGCGCTATATTACTTCCCCATTTGGACATAATGGCCTAATTTTGGACCTTGAATGCAGTGAAAGGTGCTTTTCAAACCTGCGGGACAAATCCAAGATTTATGAACACTCTAGTAAAATCACAAGTAATGCTCAATTCTACTTCAAAAATCGCAACTTTCGCAACAGGTCCATGAAAGTGAAAATGACTGGAGGTAGGTATACTCCTTCGTGGGGGCAATGGACTATTTTCCCAACTTTGGGAGGGGTTTATTCTCAGAAGGATGGTGCAACCAGGGAACTTAGCTGTTAAAGTCTCTAAGATTAGTATGTTCTTCTCCCAGAACAGTATCACTCATTCACTCTGGTGTTACTTCTGGCTATGTTATAAGTCAGATTTTTGGTTGGTGAATCGGATGTATGTCATCTACTGAAACCCATCACCATGTTGCAAATCTTGACACTAAGCCTCCAAGTCTGTCAATGAGACAGATTGCAGCTATGAAGCTGCTGCTTCAAGCCCATGCTGATCAGTTGTCTAAAAACCTACTGGTAATTAATCTTGGGGAACCAGACTAACAGGAACACTTGGGATCAGGTCCAAGATGTCATTGCTGATGATAAGGGTTTAAGATTGAATTAGTCTTCAGAAACCAGCTCAGTAACTCGATACTGGTACTTGTATTAGACAAGTCCACAGTACTCCACAAACTGTTAATAACTAAAGGGAAAGTCGTGTCTAACATGATTAAATTTTTTGAGGAGGCTCAGTGAGAGTAGTGCATTTGCTGTAGCTTATTTGGATTTTGGCAAGGCTTTTGATAATGTCTCACATGGCAGGTTGGTCAAAAAAGTAAAAGCCCATGGGATCCAAGGCAAAGTGGCAAATTTAATCCAAAATTGGCTCAGAGGTAGGAAGCAAAGGGTAATGGCCTATGGGTGTCTTAATGACAGTTAGGCTGTTTACAGTGAGGTTCCATAGAGCCCAATACTAGCTCACTTGTTTTTAGTGGCTTTTATCATTGATTTCAACTTTAATGTAGGGGAGATTAAGATGTTTTCAGATGATGCAAAAATTGGCTTTGTGATTGATAATGATGAAGAAAACTATAAACTTCAGGAAGATATCAATGGACTAGCCAAGTGGGCAGAACAATGGCGAATGAAGTTCAACCTGGAGAAGTGTGAAGTTATGCATTTGGGGAAGGTTAACTAGGCATACACAATGAATGGTAAGATACTGAGAAGTGTAGAGGAACAGGGACCTTGCAGTGCATGAAAACAGATCCCTGAACTTGGCTGGACAGACAGATGAGATGCTCAAGAAAGCATACAAGGCACTTTGCCCTATTAGCCAAGACACAGACTATAAGAGATGAGAGGTTATGCTTGAACCATATAAAAATGAGTTAGGCCACAGCTGGAGTACTGTGTGAAGTTCTGGCCAAAGCAAATATGTGATTATGTGATCTTATGGCACGAGCTGTGGTTCAGTGGGCAGCTGTTTGACTTCCAAGTCAGAAGATTGTAGGTTTAAGTCCCATTCCAGAGACTCGAGCACAAAATCTAGGCTCCCACTTCAGTGTGGCACAGAGGTTTTGCTGCACCGCTATCTTTTGGATTAGATGTTAAGGCGAGGCCTCATCTGCTTTCTCAAGTGGAAGTAAAAGATCTCATGACACTATTTCAAAGAAGAGCAAGGGAATTTTCACCAGTGTCCTGGCCAATATTTACCTCTTCAGCCAACATCAGTAAAACAGGTTACCTGGCCATTATCACATTGCTGCTTATGGTATCTTGCAGTGTGTAAATTGACTGCAATGTTTCCTATGTTACAGCAGTGACAACATATCAAAAAGTAGTTCATTGGCTGTAAAGCACTCAAGGATATCCTGAGGTTGTGAAAGGTGCAAGATAAATGCAAGTCTTTAATTTTTCCTTCTCACTTTCTGCCTTCAAGCACCTTTTCAAAATTCACCTCTTTAATTAAGCCTTTCGTCGCCTCTCCTCGTCTGTAAAGACTCAATTCCCATAGACTCAATGCCCTGGTACTCCAAATAGGTAAAACTCTGAATGTTGAACTATGATTAGAAAGCAGAGTAAATTTAGCGTGCCTATTTAAATCGTGATGATTGATGAGATGGAACAAGGCATAACAAACAATAAAAATAAATTCCTTTGATTCTCTTCAGTTTGGTGGTGCTGACTCATGCTCAGATGCAGTCCTTCTCATACCTTGTCCAAATAACCAATCTGGACAGTGGAGCTTGGTGTTCCGGATCTGGCACAAGGTTGACTGGGAATGGGGTGGATTGCAATTCGTGCTGATCCGATATCTTTAGCACTGACCCTGCTGTCATTTCTCGGGTTGATTTTGTTACAATACTTGGGGTAGTTTCCTAGTCCCTAGTGGTTTCCTAGTGTATTTAAGACCGAGATAGATAGGTGTGTATTTAAGACCGATAGGTTCTTGATTGGTAAGCGGATCAAAGGTTACGGGGAGAAGGCGGGAGAATGGGGTTGAGAAACTTATCAGCCATGATTGAATGGCAGAGCAGACTCGATGGGCCAAATGGCCTAATTTTTGCTCCTGTCTTATGGTCTTATGATTGTACTTGAGAAGGTAAGAGGAGATTTAAAAGGATAAAAGCAAAAAACTGTGGATGCTGGAAATCCAAAACAGAAACAAAAGTACCTGGAAAAACTCAGCAGGTCTGACAGCATTTGCGGTGAGGAATACAGTTAACGTTTCGAGTCCGTGTGACTCTTCGTTCTGTTGAAGAGTTATACGACTCGAAACGTTAACTGTATTCCTCTCCGCAGATTTAAAAGGATGTTGCCTGGACTGGAGAATTGTGAGAAAAGATTGGATAGACAATTAGGGTATAAGACACTGAGGCTAAATATATCATGCTTACCATTGTCACTGCTAAGATAAGCAAACTCATCATAGACCAGGTGTCAATCTGCAAGCATCTTGGTTGTCAAGCTTTCACAATTTTTACTGAACCATGCAAGTCTTGATACTATAGAGAAAATATTGTCGGCTTCCTGCTGATTTGTTAATGAGTGATTTCTTTATTACAGACTGATGGACAATCAAATAAGACAAGTCAGGAAAAACAAAAGCGTTCCCTACGTTTGTCCAGGAGGAACAGGATAATCAAGAGGAAACGAAAATATTTAAAAGTTAAAACGGAATCCTCATTAGATATTCACGTTGTGAATAATGCCGAAATATTACAAAGGACAAATGACTATGCCGAGAAGGAGTCCACGGGTCACCGTGCTAAAAGAAAAAATAATGGTAAACGGGTGCATAAAATTAAAAAGCTGAAGTTAAAGCCTAGGAAAGCCACAGCACTGTCCAGCGATGTTCCAACAAGCTGTTCAACAGTAAAGAGTGCAACAACTTCCAAGGCAGGGTTTCCTAGGAAACCATTCCAGGTGGGTCTTGCAAAATGGAGTACATGGAGTACAGTGTTGCTTGCACACTGTTCCTGCACTAAATCTCACTGGCAGTCATTTGGTTAGATAATGCAAATTGCACAGATTGAAGAAGAGCTATGAGATAACATGGCAGCAATTAAAAGTGAAACAAATATCCATATTTCAAAAGCTAATATACGCTGAAATTCAGGGCATAATCTAAAAGGGAATGTAAGGTTTTTCAGACCATTAGCTTAGCATGGAATCATTTCTGTCTTGTAAGTACACAGGGGCTATGATAACAATGGCTAGTGATGTTTTTGGAACATGAATTCAGTTATACTGTCACAATTTTACATGAGAAAGAAAACTTTACCAACTAAATTTTGCCAGTATCAGACTCTAGTTTTAAACATGACTTTGAAAGCAGTCCCGCATCAGTGGAACATCTGATGCTGTTACATATATCTCTGTCTACAGCTGTTGTAGTATGTTTTATGCTGGATTAGGTCCTCGAGGAAGAAAGTTGAAATCCGCAAAAAGAGAATAGTTGTAAAATGCATTACTATACTAGGTAGAAGTGCAGACTGAACTGTCTGTTTAAAAATGTACTCTTAAAAGATGGAAAATGACTTAAGTAGACAGAGGAAATCTGCCAGTTATAAAAGCATTACAGTTTTGGTGTGAAATTATTTCAGGTTTCTCCACTCCTGAAGGTGTGGGTGCCAGCAGTCCTCTACAATATAGTCCCCACCACTTAGAACACCCACAATCATTGCAGACAACTGCCTATACTGGCAATTCACACTAACCATGCCATTCCTATGGAGTTCAGTGACAAAAGACACTGCCTACATTGTATTAATCACATTAGTTATTTCGGGCAGTCCCAGATGCTCAGTTTGCAGTTGGCACCTCATTAAGGTACTATTAATGTGACTGTTTAATCTCCTGTCATTGGTGTCAGGTTAAAGTTTACGCTAATGAGCCCTGATTGTGACAGCAAACATGGCTAGAAGGAGGAAAATGATGAGCCTCGGCACGAAAATGAGCAGCCAAAGGTGAGCCAGCATGACCTAGCGCAGCACCTTGGATCTTCCAAAACCTAAAGTCACTGATTAACAAAGATGGTGTAACCAGTTGTTTACTGGCATCAACACAGCAGTAAAAAACGCAATCTGTTGGTAGTTGATAAATTGTGAATTTCTTTACACAGAAGGGCGTAGGAGCATGGGATGCTTTGTCACAATAAATGGTTGGGATAGAGATAGCCATATATTTTTAGGGAAAATTGGATAAATATTTGAAGAAGATGGATATAGATGAGCGCAGGATAGTGGGACTAGATTTGGATTGCTCTAGCAAATAGCTGGTAAAGACATAGTGTGGCATCCTGTGCTGTAATCTTTAGATTTGGATTGGATTTGGCTTATCTCTGATGCTACCCAGGTCAGGGGCTGATAACCCCTCTTATGGCTCACTTGTGAATATTGACTACTTGATTCAGGAATGCAATGGTGCCTGCTAGTGGTCCCATCTTCCAGCAAGGAACAAGGAAGGGGCTGATTCTTCTTGTGCTATTAGCCCCTATGATTCAAGGTGTCTTCAGGAGAGGAAAGGTGGGGTGAAGTACTGGTGAGCAGATTGTTTTTTTTTAAAACAAGCATGATTGTTTATTTACCCCTGCATGCCTGTCCATCTATTGAATTCCTTGTCTGGCAGATGTTTAGAATCTATTTTGTAGTTTGTCAGGACTGTTTTGAAAGTGTAGTGTTATGTTCTTCATGTACAGTTTTGGCTAACCTTGGTCATTGAACTTTTGAGATTTGATTGCATAAAGTGATTATGAAATTTGTTTATCATTTCTGAAGAAAGATATATAAATTTGAGCATTTTTTGTCTTTGTAATGAGGACCCTGATTGATTTGTAGGGCTTTGCTATTCCTGTTGTTTCTCTGGAAATGGAGGCTCCTGAGTGGGTCATGATTAGCTAATTATCTGGAAGCTGAATCAAAAAATGGCCTGATGCTTTTCAGTTTGATTTCATGCAATAATGTTTTTCCATTAAACTGCTAATTTTCTTCCCAGCCTCTCAAGCCTTGTATAAGAAAAGTTTCTCTTCCACGCTGTCCTAAATCTCTGACACAATCTTATAACTCTGTCCCCCCAAACACTTGAAAGAGTCTGTGTCTACTTATCCTCTCTTACCCCACCTTCCCATTTAGCTTCAGATGACTGTGCAAGCCAATGCTTCAATAAATAAGATAATCTTAGCTGACCAAGCAGTGGAAAGCTTACAAGTGTTGTGTGTTACGAGGTGGTTAATCCCCAGCAATGCCCATTTAGAGATGCCTAAGCCTTGATGGTATCTGGACCTAAGCTATCTAGATTTGGATAAAATGAGCTGTCCGTACAGGGAGTGTGTATTAATTTGATCAGCCAAACTGAACCGCAACCTATGTGGACATTTCAGTAACTTGATTTGGAAACGTAAAATTCAAAACATGATTAACACCAGCCCCCCCCCCGACAACCACCATCCCTCAATAATTTGAAACCTGTTTATTTTGATTGGCTTGTGTGTACAGTTGAGTTTCTAGCCATTATTTGTGCGATATTTTCCTGCTTTAATTTGATTGTGATGTCATGGTAACATTCTGTTGCCGGGAGATGCAGATTTGTAGTGCTTGGAATTATGGGTATGAAATCTGAAAGTGCCTTTGAGTGGATTGTTTTTGATTCGTTCCTATTATTTCTGAGGACTTTTCTGTCATATGCTTTAAGTTTATTGCAACATTTTAATGTTGGCAGAATTGTTTGGTTTTTAATGGAATTTTATCGCAGAAGAGCGATGACGGACGAGTGGAGCCTAAGCATTTGATTAATTCAGTGACAATTGAAGTAGTTCCGTCAGGTATTGGCATTACACTGCCCAGGCGCCACACATTGTATAATACAGATCATCACCATTATTCACATGAAGATAACATGCTTTAATCAACGTGTTAACCTCATAAGTTAATGAATTTAAGGTTTTGAAGGAGAACAGAAATATTCCTAGGTATCGATTTTAAAAATGGAGAGAAATGAAGGAATGGCTGAGGTGAGATTCCTCTAAATTTTGGGGTGGAATTTTCCTTTTGCTGGACTCTGGGTATTGCAATCATGCAACAGAATCACATGGTTTCTTTAAGATAGCCTGTCAAAATTTGATGATATCTGCAGCCACTGGCACTACCTTTTCTACATTGTTCCTGTTAAGACAATATAATGAATACCTATCAGGACTTCCAGTACTTTTTCTCCCTCCACCCCACTGCTTTACAAGGTTTCTTGATGAATGTGCAATTACGTTAATGCTAGTTGCTTTCTAGTACCTTACTGATTATCTCTCCTTGACTCAAGAGTGCCATGACCATTTGGATTGTCCCTGCCACCTCTTTGACCTTTGATTAGCTAACTCACCACAGATTTGGGATTGACCATGGAATGTTCCTGTCTATACAGTTCATTATTCAATGGATAAATTCACTGACCAATTGGAAGATGTCCCTGTCGGTTAATAAACTCATCATGAATGGTGAGAAACTAAGATTTGGTTGGATTTGCTGCACTTGAGACATAAGAGAAACCACCACCTCAAAGCGTGATGGAAACAGATTCATTAGTAGCAGAAGATAATTGGATGAATACTTGAAGGAAAAAAATTACTGAGGTATGGGGAAAGAACAGGGGAATTAAACTAATGGGATTGCCCTACCAAAGAGCCGGCACAGGAATGATGGACTGAATGGCAGCCTACTGTGCTGTACCATTTTATGATTCTATGATTATATTCTAGAATCATAAGCTGAGGGTTTGGAAGGAGCTTTACATGCTGATTAAAATATTTGCTGCACTTTATAGGTCTGTGCTGGTGAAATGTAAAGCTCCAAGAACTCTTAGAACTTCATGCTTTTCCATTTTTTAGAAAATAGTTAACATGAAAAAAATGATTTTTTTTGAGAATAGGCTCAAATTTCCTCTTTTTTGTTCTACAATATGCACTGGCCTACAGTCGGAATAATTGCCATGTGTGTTACTCTGTCTCTTGACCATTTGTGATGAGGTTTGAATTTTACCAGCTTAACTGATTAGTTGTCTATTTTCTTTAATGTGCATCAATAACTATGCTCTTAGGAAAGTGTTTATATGATAAGGATATTTAGTAGGTGTGAGACTATCACTAATGAGTTTTGGATCCTGATTGGTGGATTGATTATACTGAATGTTCGCACTACTGTTTGACTGCAACCATGCCTGCTTCTTCTCATCCACCTTTCCACTGCCTCTCACCAATGACTATCCCTTCTTCCCTGTCATTCCTCTGCGAGCCACATCCAAACCATTGATCTCATTCGATTGTCACAACAAATATCCATTTTGTCACCAAGAAAACTAGCTTTTAACTCCATAATGTTGCTGCCTCTACCCCTGTCTCTTACACAGTTGCTGAAATCCTAATTCATGCTGCAATCATCTTGAGGGGCAGCCTGTCTAATATTGTTTTAGTTAGCCTCTACCTTCAAACACAGTGCAATTCAATACAATTCACATCCACAAAAAATCATGTACCTCCATCACCCTTGGCAGAGCCAAAGTCCTGTGGAATACCCAGTGCCCCAATGAATTGATTTCACGATAATCTTAATTTTCAAATGCCTCCATAGTCTTGTTTCATCCTACGTCAATGAGCAGTAGGTGAGATGGAAGTAGTTGGTCTTGGTTTTGGATATGGGGCCGGAAGCTCAGCTCAGGGTCAGATAGGATGTTGAGGTTACGAGCAGCCTGGTTTAGCCTCAGACAGTGACCATGGAGTAGGACGGAATAGGTGATGAGGACACGGAGGTTATGGTGGAGTTGAAGACAGTGGCTTCAGTCTGACAAATGTTTAATTGGCGAGAGAATTTCTGCTCATGTAATCCTAGAGGTTGGACAAACAGCATGATGAATTGAAGCAGTGGAGAGTTCAAGAGAGGTAATCGTGAAATAGAGCTGCGTGTTGTCAACATTGTCATGGAATCTGATGATGTTGTCAAGAGACAGCATGTAAATGAGAAATAGGAGGGGATGTAAGATAGATTCTTTGGGGAATCCAGAGGTGACAGTTTGAGAGCAGGAATTGCATTGCAATCAGAAAGTTTTCAAATTATTTGATTTTATTTTTCTTATTCATTCATGGGATCTGGACATCGCTAGCTAGACCAGCATTTATTGCCCATCCCTAATTGCCCTTGAGAAGGTGGTGGTGAGTTGCCTTCTCAAACTGCTGCAGTCCATGTGGTGTAGGTACACCCACAATGCTGTTAGGGAGGGAGTTCCAGGATTTTGATCCAATGACAGTGAAGGAGCGGCGATATATTTCCGAGTCACGGTGGTGAGTGGCTTGGTGGGGAACTTCCAGGTGGTGGTGTTCCCTTGTACCTGTTGCCCTTGTCCTTCTAAATGGTGGCGGGGTGGATTTGAAAGGTGCTGTCTAAGGAGCCTTGTTGAGCTCCTGCAGTGCATCTTGTAGATGGTACACACTGCTGCCACTATGTGTTGATGGTGGAGGAAGTGAATGGTTGTGGATGGGGTACCAATAAAGCAGGCTGCTTTGTCCTGGATGGTGTCAAGATTCTTGAGTGTTGTTGGAGCTGCACTCAACCAGGTAAGTGGAGAGTATTCCATCAACCTCCTGACTTTTGTGAACATTTGAAATAGGAGCAGAAGTAGGCCATTTGGCCTCTTGAGCCTGTTCCACCATTCAATAAGATCATGACTGATCTGTTTGTGTTTCAAGTTCCACATTCCCATCTACCCCTGATAACCGTTGATTCCCTTGCCTAATAAAAGTCTACCTCTGCCTTGAATATATTCACTGACCCCGCCTTCTGAGGCAGAGTTCCAAAACCCTCTGAGTGAAAAAAAAATTCTCCTCATCTCTGCCCTATAAAGGCGACACCTAATTTTAAGAAAGTGCCCCCTAGTTTTGAACTCATCCACAAGAGGAAAAATCCTTTCCACGTCCACCTTGTCAAGACCATTCAGGATCTTATATACTTCAATCAAATCACCTCTCATCTAAACTCCAGTGGAAACAAGCCCAGTTTGTTCAACTTATCCTCAGAAAACAACCCGTTCATTCCAAGTATCAGCCTAATAAACCTCCTCAGAATGCCTCCAATGCATTTATATCCTTCCTTAAATAAGGAGACCAAAACCGCACATAATATTTGAGATGCAGTCTCACCAATGCCCTGTATAACTGAAGCATAACATCCTTACTTTTATGTTCAATTCCTCTCATAATAAAGGAAAGCATTCCATTAGCCTTCTTGATTACATGCTGTACCTGCATACTAACTTTTTGTGACTCATGCATGAGAACACCTAGATCCCTTTGCACCTCAGAATTCTGCAGTTGATATCCATTTAAGTAATACACTCCTTTTTTATTCTTCCTGCCAAAGTAAGCAACTTCACATTTTCCCACATTATACTTCATCTTCCAGATTTTTATCCACTCATTCAACTTATCGGCAAACTCCTTATGTCTTCTTCGCAACATACTTTCCTACCTTTGTTGTCTGCAAACTTAGCTACCATACCTTCGCTCCCATCATCTAAGTCATTGATGTAAATTGTTGAGGCCCCATCGCAGACCCCTGCGGGACTCCACTCGTCACATCCTGCCAATCAGATAAAGACCCATGTATGCATATTCTGTTTTCTGCCAGCCAGCCGATCTTGTATCCCAGCTAATATGTCACCCCCTACACTGAGCATTTATTTTCTGCAATACCCTTTGATGTGGTACCTTATCAAATGCCTTCTGGCAATTCAAGTACAGTACGTCTACAGGCTCCCCTCTATCAACCGCACATGTTACTCCTTCAAAGAACTCTAATAAATTGGTTAAACCTGATTTCTCTTTCACATAAAACCATGCTGACTCTTCCCGATTACCTTGAGTTTTTCTAAGTGCCCAGCTATAACCACTTTAATGATTGACTCTAACACTTCCCCATGACAGACGTCAAGTCTGCCGATAGTTTCTTGCTTTCTGCCTCCCTCCCTTCTTGAATAGAGGGGTTATATTTGCTACCTGCCAGTCTGATGGAACCATTCCAGAATCTAGGGAATTTTGGAAAATTAACTTCAATGCATCTATTAGCTTATTAGCCACTTTTTTTAAGACCCTAGGATGAAGTCCATCTGGACTCGTAGACTTGTCCGTCCGCAGCTCCATCAGTTTGCTCAGTACCGCTTCCCTAGTGATTGTAATTTCACCAAGTTCCCCTCTCCCCTCCATCTCCCAATTTACATCTATTACTGCAATGTTTTTTGTATCATTTCATCTCCCATTTCCTTATTATATACTATTAACTTCCCATTCAAACTCTTTAGAAGACCAACACTCACCTTAACTACACTTTTCTTTTTTAAATACCTGTAGAAGCTCTTGCTGTCCCTTTTTTACATTTCTAGCTAGCTTCCTCTCCTACTCTAATTTCTTTCTTCTGATTAACCTTTTAGTCATTCTCTGCTGTTCTTTATATTCTGACCAATCATCTAACCTGCCACGCATCTTTGTATAGTTATATGGTTTTTCCTTAAGTTTGATGCTTTTCTCAACTTCTTTGGTTAACCACAGATGATGGATCCTCCCCTTAGAATTTTTCTTTATGGTAGGCATATACTTATTCTGAGTATTCTCTAGTGTCCCCTTAAATGTCTGTCACTGCTTCTCTGTTGATATATCCCCAAGCCTAGTATCCCAATTAACTTCAGCTAGCTCAGCTTTCATGCCCACATAGTTGCCCTTATTTAAGTTTAAAATACCAGTCTTAGACCCATTCTCCCTTCCAAACTGGATGTAAAATTCAATCATATTATGGTCGCTGCTACATAGGGGTGACTTTACTCTGAGGTCATTAATTAATCCTGCCACATTACACAATACCAAGTCTAATATAAGCTGCTCTCTGTTTAGTTCCAGAACATGCTGCTCTAAGAAACTATCTCGAGAGCATTCTATGAACTCCTCATCCAGACTACTATTGACAATCTAATTTTACCAATTTATGTGTAGATTTAAGTCACCCAGGATTATTGCTGTCCCTTTATCACAAGCACCAAATATTTCTTCTTGTATGCTTTGTCCCGCATTGTGGTTACTGTTAAGGGACCTGTAGACCACTCCCACTAGTGCCTTCTTTCCCCTATTATTCCTCATTTCTACCCAAATGGATTCTACATCCTGACCTTCTGAGGTCACCCCTAACTATTGCACAAATGCCAGCCTTGATTAACAGTGCTACCCCTCCACTTTTACCTAGCGTCCTATTCTTCTTGAAGGCCACATATCTCTCAATATTCAGGACCCAATCCTTGTCATCTTGCAGCCAGGTCTCCATAATGGCTATCAGATCATATTTATTTACTTCAATGTGCGCTGTCAATTTGTTTACTTTGTTATGAACACTACGTGCATTCAGATGCAGAGCCTTTAGTTTAGTCCTTTTGTTATCTTTGTGACATCTAGTCTTGATTCTTTGTGCATTCTTATCTTTTTTCTCTCTGTCCCTTTCTGCTATTCTCTGACTCTCATTCCCCATATTACTAATTTCCTCTCTTACCTTGTCTCTACTCTTTTTGATATACCACATCTTTCCACATTTGATTCCTTGCCCCCACTATTTAGTTTAAAACCCTCTACTTCCCTAGTTATGCAGTTCGCAAGAACACTGGTCCCAGCCCAGTTCAATCCCTCCCAACAGTACAGCCCCCCACTTTCCCCAGTACTGGTGCCATTGCCCCCCAAACCAGTCTTTGACTGAGATTATAAACTTTGAGGTTCTGCTTTTCAATTTAGTGCCGAGCTTCTCATACTCTCTATGCAGAAACTCTTTCCTAGTTCTCCCTATGCCATTGGTACCTACATGGACCACAATAACTGGAAGCTCCCCCACCCACAGCAAGTTCCTCTCCAGCCCTGAGCAGATGTCCTGAACCCTGGCACCGGCAGGCAACACAGCCTTCAGGATTCTCGCTCTTTGCTACAGAGAACAATGTCAATTCCCTCACTATACTGTCCCCTACTACCACTACATTCCTTTTTGTTCCCTCCACTTGAATGGCTCCCTGTACCACAGTGCCATGGTTGGTTTGCTTATCTACCCTGCAGCCCCCACTCTCATCCAAACAAGCTGAAAGAACCTCATACCTATTGGACAATTCCAGAGGCTCACACTCCTGCCCTCTGGGTCCCCTAATCTGCCTTACTCACAGTCACACCCACCTGTCACTGACCAAATCAGAAGAGCCTATCCTAAGTGGTGTGAATACTTACTGGTAGAAAGCATCCAGGTAACTTTCCCCCTCCCTGATGTGTCGCAGTGTCTGCAGCTCAGCCTCCAGCTCAATAACTCTGAGCTGAAATTCCTCAAACCACAAACACTGACTACAGACGTGTTTGCCCTGGATCACAGTGTTATCCAGGAGCTCCCACATGCTGCAGCCTTGACACATCACTTGTCCTGCCACCCTTAATGTGTTTTAAATAATTACTTAATTATATTAATCACTTATTTATGTTGCTTTTTTATATATTTTATTAACTTTACCACCAATTTGTGTACTATTTTAAAGCTTAGGGATAGAATAGAACTTACCAACTTACCAGATACTCACCAAACAGGAGCATTCTTTTCCGGCAGTAGAGAAAGAACCAATTCCTACAGAATGAGAAAGATAGAAAAAGGAAACAAACACCCCCCCACCGCCTCTTCCCAACCTTTCCCCTGCCTCCCTCCCTTGTAGATGGTGGACAGACTTTGTGGAGTCAGGAAGTGAGTTACCTGCCACAGGATTCCTAGCCTCTGACCTTCTCTTGTAACCACAGTATTTATATGGCTAGTCCAGTTCAGTTTCTGGCCAATGCTAACCCCCCCACAATGTTGGTAGTTGGGGCATTCAGTGATGGTAATGCCATTGAATGTCAAGAGGCAATCGTTAGATTCTCTCTTGTTGGAGATGATCATTGTCCGCCACTTGTGTGGCAAGAGTATTACTTGCCACTTGTCAGCTCAAGCCTAGATATTGTCCAGGTCTTGCTGCATGTGGACATGGACGGCTTCAGTATCTGAGGTGTCATGAATGGTGCTGGACATCGTGCACTGATCAGCAAATTTCCCCACTTCTGACCTCATGATGGAAGGAAGGTCATTGATTAAGCAGCTGAAGACGGTTGGGCCTAGGACACTACCCTGAGGAGCTCCTAGGACAGGTCATCAGGCGGTGGCATAGTGGTATTGTCAATGACTAGTATTCCAGAGACCCAGGGTAATGCTCTTGGGGACCTGGTTTGAATCCCACCACAGCAGATGGTGAAATTTGAATTCACTGAAAATCTGGAATAAAAGTCTGACGATGACCATGAAACCATTGCCGATTGTTATAAAAAAAAACCCCACCTGGTTCACTGATGTCTCACCTGGCCTGGCATACATGTGACTCCAATGTGGTTGACTCTTTAAAAAATGCCCTCTGAGCAAGGGATGAGCAGTAAATGCTGGCCTAGACAGCGACGCCCACATCCCATGAATGAATAAAAAAATCTCCAGCAACCGCAACCATCTTCCTTTGTGCTAGATATGATTCCAACCAACCAAGAGTTTTCCCCCGATTCCCCTTGACTCCAGTTTTGCTAGGGCTCCTTGATGCCACACTCTGTCAAATGCTGCCTTGAAGTTCAGCTCTTTTGTCCATGTATGAACCAAGGCTATAATGAGGTCAGAAGCTGAGTGACACTGGTGGAACCCAGACTCAGTGTCAGTAAGCAAGTGTCACTTGATAGCACTGTTGATGACCCCTTCCATCATGATCAAGAGCAGACTGATGGGGAGTATCTGGTCAGGTTGGACTTGTCCTGCTTTTTGTGTACAGGACATACCTGGGCAATTTTCCAATTAACGAGCCATCATAAAAACAGATAGAGATCAAGGTTTTTTTTATTCATTCATGGGATATGGGCTTCGCTGGTTGGGCCAGCATTGCCTATCCCTCGTTGCCCTTGAAGGCGGTGGTGGCCTACCTGCCTTGAACAAAAAACCCAGGTATGTCCTGTACACAAAAAGCAAGACAAGCCCCAGGTGACAATCTTGCCTCAAAGTCTGATCTAGATCTTGTTTGAATAGTATACCTAATTACTTGGCCTTCAGTGTTTGTTTAAAATAAATAGATTAGACACAAGTAAATGCATCACAACTGTACAAAATATGAATCACTGGCTCAGCACAAATTAGTTACAGAATGTTGTTCTGACTCACTGAAAGCTATTTACAGAGCCATATGACAAAGTACAGATAAATTGTACCTTTGTAAGATGACAGTTTACTGTTTGTGTAGGGAAACTAGTGAGCAATGAGTTGGAGCATTGTCTCTGAGATTATTTTCAAATCCTTCCCACAGTGAGGTTGTCAGATATCCACTTGATGTAACCAGACCAACTTAACATCAGTTTCTAGTAGTTGTTCGTTGATAGCAGTTGTTTGACACTGAACCAACACTCAGTTGGAGAGGCCATAAGAATGGCTTTGTGAATGCAAAAATTTCACATTGTTAACAGTTATGAGCGCACTTCTGAGGTATAGCTAGAGCGTGTGGATGGGCAAAGGAGTGGGCAATTTTTTCCTTCTGTATTTAATTCTGCAACATTAGCATTCCTCACCCTAATGAGCACCAAAAACATCACCTTGGTTTCTCAAAAAAAAAATACTTAGAGCTGATAGGGAAATGTTCCACAAAATGTGTAGTTTTCAAAATGTGAAATCTGTAAAAATATGTAGTCTCTTCTAGAGCAAAAATATAGCATTGGCCAGATAATGAAGATGCAGTTTTCAATTCTGCTTAGACCAAAGATTCAAGACCTTGGACAGGACCATCGTTATCAATACTACTTCGGGACCTACGTCACATACAGAACAGTAAGGAAAGATCAGTTAAACTCTTCGAATGGTTAATAGCACCAGTTGCTCCAAAGAGGTTTTTCAGGTAAGTATGTGCAGAGAAATCTTTTAACATAATGATGCCTAAAATACTCTCTCTTATTTATTTCACTTCAATCCAGTTAACTGTCATAACTCATTTGCAAATCAGCACTTATTTGAAATTGTAATTGTTGGAGGGTCACGCTATATGCTAGCTTTTCCTAAAACGATATTTTAAGGCTGTACATTTTTGCATTTTGGATAAAGGTTGTAATTGTTGCAGTGGAAGAGTAATTGCATTTGTTGTATGGGAAAGTAAAAGCTTCTTAAAAAGGTCTATTTTAGTTTTTCCATTGCTATCAATCTTACTGGATTGGATCACTGTGTTCTCTGGGTCGTCGGTTCCTAGTGCTCCATTCTCAGTAAATTCTGGGATTATACAAGAGTGGTTCAAAGATGATTTGTGTTCTGATTCTTCATTAGACCACTTTTATTTCTTGCTAGTTACTCTGAAAGCCCCATCTGTTAGATCCAACAGAGTTTGCATGGCAGTGGACTGAACTTCCATCACAGCTGCAAAGGCTGTGAACATTGACACTTTCATTGTTAGGGTCTGGCTGAGGCATCCCATGAACTTTCCAAGGTGGACTGAAATACTGGTGCCCTGGAGAGATGACACCACACAGGCTGGAAGCAGCGCTCTCCATACTTTCCACCAAGGTACAACACCTTGCAGGCATTCTAATCCCTCTGGCAAGCAGATTTCACGGCTGGATCGTCAGGAAGGGAAGAGGGGGAATTAACTTCCCTGTGACAGGCAGGAGAGGTTCAGGGGGTTGAATTGTTTCTAAAAAAAAGTGTGGAACTCAACGTCAATCCAGCACAAAAACGGTTGCTTCCAGTTTAAACCGGAGCAGGTTTGGAGGCATTCCCTGTTCCCCACAATTTCTGCCCTGAATTTTACCCTTGGCAGGTGTGTGTGATCGGCGGGCCCGGGGCCAGTTGCCTGCGATCGGCTTACGACTGCAACATCATACTGGCTGGCCAATTAAGGCCCGCCCAGTATGAAACACGTCTTCTCAATTGTCGAGAAGGACCAGGCAGAGCTCTGTTGGGTGCTGGGTCCATTGGCGACCCAGTGGGCTATTTAAAAACAGCACAGGCAGCTTCTTGAAGGTTGCCTGGGAAGAACATATCTCCTGTGTTTTGGAGACCGAAGCTATGACCTCAACTGCGGCTGGAGACGCAAGGCAGGATGATAGGTCGGGTGGGCACTCACCCCCAGCACCCCCCCTACCATGTTTGGATGTGTGCCTTGCGGTCCTCCTGGAGGAGGTGGCTGCCAGGAGGGGCACCTTGACTCCAGAGATAGAAGGAGGAGGCCACCGCACCTGACCAAGAAAGCTTGGGAGGTGGTGGCAGCCAAGGTCTGCAGCCATGATGTTGTGCAGCTCACGTGGGTGCAGTGCTGCAAAACGTTCAACAACCTGCTGCGCTTGGGAAGGGTAAGTACCATGTTGGCCTGGATCAATGTGGTGAACTATGAAGGGTCTGGCCAAACCCTTGTGGAGCTCAGGGGCGTTTGTGCCTGAGTGCCGACTGTCAATGATGCTGGAGCTGGCCAAGGGTGGGGTGAGCCCTGGTTGCTTGGACTAATTGCCTTGCGTCTCGAGGGCCATAACTCGGATGTGCCTTGCAAGGTGTTCCTCAGGTGGGGTTGGCCAGGCTGCAATGGCGCTGCAAGCAGAGAGCGGACTAGTCAATGCTCCTTTGTCCTCTCAGGTGAAGACAAACCGTAACAACATTGAGAGGTAACGAACAGGTGGAGGCCCCTCAAAACCACCTAATCCTGACAAGATTTGAACAGGATGCCTTGGAGCTGGAGGGGCGCCACCTTGCAGGGCACCTCGATCAGCCAGCCATGCAGAGGCTGGGGTGTCAGACGAAAGTAAGATGCAGTGCACAGTGGTGAGAGTTTCGGATGGAGTAAACATTCTTGTGCGGTCTCTTCATTGATGGGAGCCTCAAAACTGGAGTCCCCATTGATCATTGAAAGACAATGGCACTATGATGCAGATCTCCATTGCCTCACCAGGGTACCTGTCATGCACAGTGACAATGTGATGACTTAAACTAATGACATGTCATCGTTCTCCCTTAGAGTTGGCAGCAGACACTCGGGCGCAGGACCCTGAAGAGCCACCCAACGCCAGAGGATCGCCGGGCTTCAGCTGCACCTGCGTCACATCCGCTCTCTGAACCAGCGCAGATACCAGCATTTGATCTTCGGCTAGAATGTTGGAGCACAGTGTTGAGGGCACTTCACGCTCGCTTGAGGAGCAGGCGGAGGCAGAGTGTGCCCAGGGTGCAGGCATTTGGAAGACTGCTGGAGACCAGGGCGATCCTGAGTCGAAGGCAGATGATGAGCCTCTGGAGTAGCCATTAGGCAGCAGATGCTGGATGTCCTGTGCATGTGTGGGAGGATCTGGCGGAGATCCATGAGGTTATGCGTGCCATGGCCTCTGTTGTGGAAGACTCCATGCCGGGAATAAGTACTGCGTTAACCCTCGTGGCCGAGTGCACTGCCTCCTCCTTTGAGAGAGTGGCAACTCTCATGGAGAGACAGCACAAGGGACAGAATCAAGTGTGCCTGAGGTTGCACTCTGAACTGCAAGCTCTCACACAGGCAATAATAGGTGATCAGTGCTGCATGGGAGATGGATGAGGCACCCAGTATCCCAGCCAGGTGCCCATCCATCAATAGAGAGGAGGGAGGTCCAAAGTGACCTCACGTTGGTGCATGAGCTGCTTGTCATCTCTGTGGGCTCCTTTTGGGGCGCTCTGGATGATGGCAGCAGCTCCTCCGCCCCTCTGCTAGTGACCACGGCATCTAATGAGGCTGTGATGACTGGGGAGATGCCAGCCGTGGCATTGGCTGCTTCCTCCCAGGCAGGGTCAGCATAGGCTCCACTGGCCAGAGGACGATTGCCAAGGCCATCAAGACACCAGAGTCAGCAAGCTGTCTCCAATGCCGCTGCCAGCGACAGGGGGGCGCCAAGCCATAGCACTCATGGACGTATGTTTAAGGCACCATGAGCACAAGAGGGACTGGTCACGGGTGACCTGTTCTATAATGTTTTGTTTATATTTGTTTTTGTAGAAATGAACACCAGAGATGATTATGTCAATTTATTTTGATTGTGAAAATTACATAAATTTTGTTTTGTTCAGAATGGCTTGAGTATGTTTCACCTTTCTTTTTGGTGCAGGGTGTGCCAGTATGTAATGCTGGACATGAGCGGCTCTAAACTTTATTGCATAGGCACTGAGTGGACTATGGGTTCAAATGAAAGGGTCATTTCAGACATCCTGTGGAGATGGCAGCCCTGGCATGAAGTGGAAGCAGATCTTCGGCAGCTTAGCTGAAAGATCAAGATGTCCCTGCCTCCCTGAAGGATACAGAGGTCTGCTTCCACGCCCTGAGCATTCTCCTCACTGTGCTCCTCTTCTGACTCGCTACTGGATTCATCCTCTGTGGCTTGCTGAGCTGCGTCAAGATCCTCTTCCTCTAGTGGGCCCCCTCTTGCCAGTGCCAGATTGTGGAGAGCGCAGAATGCAACCACTATCAGAATGGTCCAGGCATTGGAAGCACATCTTTAGAAGACCCATGGTCCTCTCTATCACCACCTTTGTATTGTAACGCTTCTGTTATAACTTCTATTACAACATTGCTCTGCATCTGTTCTTGGGTGGCGGAGAGGCGTCATAAGCCACCTTTTCAACGGATAGGGCTTGTCACCCAGCAACCATCCAGCCAGTCGGGCTGAATGGCCTTGGTACCTGGGACTGTCTCATGATATAAGCATCATGGAAATTACCAGGGTACCTTGCACAGACCTGCAGAATTGGCATCCTGTGGTCACATGCTATCTGGATGTTTATCGAGTGGAATCCCTTCCTGTTAACGAAGGCACCCGGCTGACCCACTTGTGCCTTGTTGGCCATTTCTGCAGTCGATTGCACCCTGGATGCGGGAGAACCCAGCAATCGCTGCAAACCCTATGGCCGTCAGCCTGGCTGGCCACATCCATACAGAAATGAATAAATGTCTTTACCTGCCTGAACAGGACCTCTGTCACCAGCTTGACGCAACTATGGACAGCTGATTTGGGACACCACAAAGGTCCCCCACTGACCCCTGGAAAGAGCCAGAGGCATAGAAGTAGAGGGCCATTGTGACCTTCAGAGCCACTGGAATGGGTTTTCCACCCACACAGTTGGAGGCGATCTCAGGCTCAGTCATATGACAAATGGAAGTCACAGCCTCCCTGGAGAGGCAGAGCCTCCTTCTGCATATTGCATCTCAGATATATTGAGGTAGCTGCATTGCCGCCTGTAAACCCTGGCAGCTGGATAGTGGCGTCTTCAGTGGTCCTTTCCTCCTTGGACTACCTGCTGGCCCTGCGCCCCTTGTGCCTGCGCCTCTCCTCCCACAGGTTGCCCCCCTGGAAACTGCATTGGAACACCTGGCCTTCTCTCCTTTCTTCCTTTCTCTTCCACCTCAGAGGAGCTGCCTCCAGCGGAGAGCACAATCCCCATTGTGGTTGTCTGATACCTGAAAGAGTCCACATGGTCGAAATCCTCCGGAGGCCTTGCAGACACCAATGAGCCCTGAAATGAAGCCTAGAAATGCTAAGAATGAAGCTCAGAACCGAGATGAAGCTGTCAAGTTCAAATAAGCAACCAGCAGCAAACTATCTCCGAAACTCCTCACTACTCTTAATGGCAATGCTGCTGACCCTCTTTATCCCACCTTTGGATGAGGTTTTGTTAAAAGTCGGCTGCCCATTTTGCCCATGTGTGAAATCGCTCGGGCAAGGTAAAATCAAGATCAGTTGGGTTTTTAATGGCCTTAAGTGGCCTTTTAATTAATAGCAGGCACAGCTCCACCACCCATGAGTGCCCGCCAATCTGAAGATTGCACACATGACCTTGGGATGCTCGCCCAATGTCTTCTCGCGCTATTTTATCACTCGGATCGGGTCAGGCGCATGCCTGCCCGTAAGGCGTAAGAATCTGCCCTCTCTGATTTTCTGTTTCCGAAGATATTGTTATGATATGGCAAGTGATATTTGGCAGGCTGACCAAATCCCAAAGGGAAACTTGGTCAGGCTTTCACAATGATTTTGCAATTTGTACTTATTATGAGAAGGTATGTGGACTGAAGTCAGAATTAAAGATTCCACTACCAATTTTGGAGATTTTGAATATTAAATTAAAACATTTATTAACAAAAGAAAACTTAAATACAGAAGATTACAGTTACACAGTTACATTTAGTCTTATACCATTTCCCAAAAGATTCCTACTTAGCTAGACTCACAAATAATCACCCTTTTCCAGGCAACAGTCCCTATAGATTCTTAATTTATAAAACATACAGTAATATTACCGCAAGTCACCCACTAACATAGAAACTAGGAGCAGGAGTAGGCCAGTCGGCCCTTCGAGCCTGCTGCGCCATTCAATGTGATCGTGGCTGATCCTCTATCTCAACACCATACTCCTGCTTTTCCTCCATGCCTCTTGATGCCTCTAATCTCCAAAAAATTATCAATTTCTTTCTCGAATAAACTCAGTGAACCAGCCTCCACGGCCTTCTGTGGTAGAGAATTCCACAGGTTGACCACCCTCTGACAAGAAATTTTTCTTCACCTCAGTCTTAAATAGGCCTACCCCGTATCCTGGGACTGTGGCCCCTGGTTCTAGACTCCCCAACCAGGGGAAACATCCTCCCTTCATCCAGTCTGTCTAGCCCCATTAGAATTTTATACGTTTCAATCAGATCCCCTCTCATTCTTCTAAACTCTAGTGAATACAGGCCCAGTCGAACCAATCTCTTCTCATACGACAGTCCTGCCATCCCCAGTATCAGCCTAGTGAACCTTCGCTGCACTCCCTCTATGGCAAGTATATCCTTCCTTAGGTAGGGAGACCAAAACTGCACGCAGTACTCCAGGTGTGGTCTCACCAAGACCTTGTATAACTGCAGTAAGACACCCCTATTTCTGAACTCAAATCCTCTTCCAATGAAGGCTAACATACCATTTGCCTTCCTAATTGCTTGCTGCACCTGCCTTTTTACTTCCATTGACTGGTGTACAAGGACACCCAGATCCCTTTGTACATCCACATTTCCCAATATATCACTATTTAAATAATACTCTGCCTTTCTGTTTCTCACACTGAAGTGTATAACTTCACATTTATCCATGTTATACTGCATCTGCCATGTGTTTGCCCACACACCCAACTTGTCTAAATTACCCTGAAGCCTCCTTGCAGCCTCCTTGCATCCTCCTCACAACTCTCAACCCCGTCCAGTTTTGTGTTTTCAGCAAACTTGGAAATATTGCATTTGGCTTCCTCCTCCAAGTCATTTATACATATCGTGAATAGCTGGGGCCCAAACACTGATCCCTGCGGTATGCCACTAGTTACCACCTGTCATCCGGAAAAAGGTGCATTTATTCCCACTCTCTGTTTCCGGTCTGTCAATCAATTCTCAGTTCATGCCAGTATATTACCCCCGATCCCATGTGCTTTAATTTTGCCCACTAGCCTTTTATGTGGGACCTTATCAAAAGCCTTCTTGAAATCCAAATACACCACATCCACTGGTTCTCCCTTATCTACCCTTCTAGTTACACCCTCAAAAACTCCAGGAGATTAGTTAAGCATGATTTCCCTTTCATAAACCCATGCTGACTTTGTCTAATCCCTTTAATGTTTTCCAAGTGTTATGTTACCATGTCTTTTATAATAGACTCTTGCATTTTCCCCACTACTGATGTTAGGCTAACTGGTTTGTAATTCTCTGTTTTTTCTCTCTCTCCTTTTTTAAATAGTGGGGTTACATTTGCCACCCTTCAATCTGTAGGATCTGCTCCAGAGCCTATAGAATTTTGGAAAATGACGACCAATGCATCCAATATTTTCAGGGCCTGTTCCTTTAGTACTCTGGGATGTAGATTATCAGGCCCTGCGGATTTTTCAGCCTTTAACCCCACTAATTTCACTAGCACCACTTTTTTACAAATACTGATTTTCTTCAATTCTTCCCTCTCACTGTTGCTATAAGGGAGGTATTTCACTAGTTTCTCTCCATGTCTCACTCGACAATGGAAATCCAAGGCTTGTAACAAAACATTGTTTCCTGGAACAACCAGACACTTCTCTGGAGTGGCTAGAAGGTGCTTCCTTCATAAGACTGTGCTCGCACAGCACACTCTTCAAGATCACATGGCCATACACACATACAGCTTTCAATCTTTCCTTAAATGCATTTTTCCCTTTTCATCTTTACCCATTGTTCTTAACTGTCTTTTGAAAGTTACCTTCCCCAGAATCTGAAAATCTTTCATGTTGTCATTATGGCCACTCATTTTAGGAAAAATAAGCTTAATAACTTTGTTTTATTTCTTTATGATCTTTGCCAGTTGTAAAACTTCCCTTTTCCTCTTTGAAATTCAATAGCCAAAAATTCACTCTTCATTTATCTCCTAAGGCAAATTCATATTCATGTTGTATTTACTTGTATCCCATCTTAGCTTGTTAATTTCCACTTCAGAAATGCCTGTTTTACACCTAACCCATTGATGATTTAAACCTTGTAGCCTGACTGTGTTCAGTGTAATTAAATTAGTCTCTCTCTCTCTCACTCACTCATATACACACATACACACACACAAACACACGCCTGCTTCACAGTATCCCATGGTAATATTGGAACAAAATGATATTTTCCTTACGACCATTTATGCTAGATCATTGCTATATAGGAATCTAATAATACCATATCTGTGAACTTAATTTGTTTCCTCCTCCAAAAATAAGCTACTGTCTCGAGTAATGGCTGTTGCTGGCACTCCTTGCTGTTAGACCCACCATCTCATTCGGACAGCAGGCAGACTGAACTTTCAGTCTGCATTTATATCTGGCAATGCAGCATTAATCCTGGTGGCCCTTGTAAATTTCTCTGTGACAAATGGGAAGGCTGCAGCTAGAAAAGTGAAGTTGCAGATCAAGCTGGACGGTTTATAAGCCCTTCTGTAAGCAGACCTACCTTTAGGTCTATGAATCACATGTGATTATGGGGACATTAAAAGGACAAAATATTTTTACAGTGTGGAGAGGAAGTTGTCAGCAGTCTGTTGGCAGTTTAAAATATTTGAATAGGACAGCATTTAAATTGGAGGACCATTGTTTTGACTTGTTTGAGTTGGGCAAATGAATTGCAAATAGCTGTTAATTGCTAGAATCATTTAAACACGTTCAATTTTTTTAAAAATACTTGTAAAGTGAAGGCT
This sequence comes from Carcharodon carcharias, assembly GCF_017639515.1. Taxonomy (NCBI): domain Eukaryota; kingdom Metazoa; phylum Chordata; class Chondrichthyes; order Lamniformes; family Lamnidae; genus Carcharodon; species Carcharodon carcharias. Next base: position 218,513,524 of record NC_054468.1, read on the forward strand.
TGACTTTTGGATTCCTTCATTTCAGCGACATTTGGGAAAAGACCCCAGCTTTGATTAGGCGCCATAATGGCAGCTACTACAAAGGATTATTCTCCTCAGAAGATTTTGACAGAATCCTGAGAGAGGTAAACTCACTTAATACCTTTACTTTACAAGCTCTGAGCAACATAAACCAGTTTAGTTAAGCAATTGAATTTCAGAACAACTATTCACTGTGGGTCCTCTTAGTAACAGGCACATGGGGCTGAATATTACAGGGGGGCTGAGGTCCCTGGTTTCCCCACCTCCACCCACCAACTGGTGGGGGGAGCCTGCTCCTGATTCAAATGAGTGCTCCGCAGCCTTCTAACACTGGGAGCAGTGTTAATTGCTTTAAGGAGAGACTTCTGCCCCTTTCTCAGGACGAGTCCTGTCTTAGAGAGCTGCTAGCCGATCAGAGTGGCCGGCAGCTTTGTAGTCCCAGCAGCACTGCCGGCCAGCACTGCTGAGACTACAAGCAGCTCTAAGTGGTGAGGAGCTGGACTGATAGCTAAGTTTGAGGTTGGGAGTCAAGGTGAGGGCTTGTGAGTGTGGGGGGTGGGGGAGCCAGATTCATGAGGCCTGGGGGGAGGGTTAAACGTTTTTGGGGTGGGGGAGATGGGGGGATGTCCTTCGTGGGAGTGCCTCCAAAGGTTGGGCCCTTTTCCCTATACCAGCTCACGCAGCTAAACCTACTGGGCATCCCGCATACTGTGAACCTCCCCACTCCATGGGTGAAATACCTGTGGGGGTGGGATGAGGTCCTTAAGTGGCTAGTAATTGACCATTTAAGGGCCTCAGCAGACCCAAGGCCGGGTAGATCGCCTGATACCACCTCCCTCCACACAGTTCCCAGCACCCCCCCCACCCCCGTGTAAAATATCGCTTGCTAGACCGTAAAATCCAACCTGTAGTTATTTTTCAAGTTGTGATTTGAAAATTATAATACTATGAAACATCAGACTTAGAATCATAGAATATTTACAGCACAGAACGAGGCCATTCAGCCTGTCATGTCTGTGCCGGCTCTCTGCAAGATCAGTTCACCTCGTGCCATGTCCCTACCTTTTCCCCTTAGCCCTGCAAATCTTTCCTCTTCAGATACTTCTGCAGTTCTGTTGTGAAACTATGATTCAATCTGCCTCCACCACACTCTCAGGCAGTGTATTCCAGATCCTAACCACTTGTGGCATTAAAAAGGTTTTTCCTCATGTCACCATACTTTCCTCTGTCAATTACCTTAAATCGGTGTCCTCTGGTTCTCGATCCTTCCATCAGTGGAAACAGTTTCTTGCTTGTGACTAGAATGGTGTTAAAAATCTAATTGCAGTGGCATAGACACTTGTCCCACTCTCTCAGAAAAGACAATTTGTCAGTATTTAAGTAATTGGAGATGGAAACTGGAATATTTTTCTTCGATACTGATTGGACTCTGCTATCTGCATAATGGGATGAGGAAGGGATGGGTTAGTATGAAATCCATACTTTCCAGGTAATCAAATAGCCCTTACAATCCTACTAAATGTGGAATGTCTCTTAATACAGCTGTAATGTTCTCCTGGAATTACCTGATCAAAACATGATCCTATTCAAGCACAGATTTTCAATTTCTTGGATCATTTCACATTCACTTCCATTATGGGAAAAGCCTGATTCGAGTAGAACATTTTCACAAAATGTCGATGTTTCCCCACTGCCAGTTGCACTGAATATTGTTATTTCCTAATCTCACCCAAAAGCAAGAATGAAGGTTGTGGCATTATTCACACCACAGCTGTACAATTTTTAAAAATTTCTCCAGCAATATTTTTACACTTGTAGCCAAGATTAAGCGTCTGAACTGCCATAATATTTTTATCCTAAAGTTAAATGTTAACTATGGAAGTTTTTCATACCATACTAAGTTGCTTTTTAAAGTTCTACCTTTTATAATAAAGTGTAGTACAATGAATTGACCTGACTTCTGTTAAACAGGGTTGCCATTTTGGGGTATATGGAGAATGAGGGGGCAATGCAGGAACCCATCCTAAAGGAAGTTGGAGGTTGAAGGGAGACTTGAGAGAGGTGTTGAATGATTTTAATAAAGTAAATAAGAAGAAACTATTTCCAGTGACAGGAGGATCAGTATTAGAGGACACTTGAAAAGAACCAGTGAGAAACAAAAAAAATTTTTTCTGAGTTGTGGTGGGGCCAAATCTTCTGGTCTCTGGATTGTCTGAGAATGGCAGAAGAAGTGTGCCAGATGCCTGTGGAATTCCTGACGCCCGGACCTACATGGGAATTTCCCGGGAAGTTTTAACTTCCCCTGCTCCCAGGGACTCTGTGCAAATGTCTCCAACTTTGAGTTAAGAATCAGAGACTTTGGACAGATCTGCGGTAGTTACTTCGGTAGTTACTCAGGAAATGTTAGAAAGATTAAAACCTAGTTTAACATCTGGGTAACCACACAACCATTTCCCAGTCACAACCCCCCACACTCCCCGACTGCCCCCCCCAGCCAATCCGGCTACTGCCCAATCACCCGACAATCCTCTCGACCCGACCACCAATTGACCACCCCACAAACACTCCTACCGCCTACCCATGTACCCCCACCTACCATGAGGCACTGGCACCAGTACTGAGGAAACTGCGAGTTGTACTGTTGGGACGGTCTTCACCTGACCCATGCTCGGACCAGTGTTCTGACAAGTCGTGTAACTGGGACAGTAGAGAGGGATTTAAACTAAGTGGGGGAGAGGGATCATGTGAGGAAAGATGTGATAAAGGGAGAGGACAGGACAAGAGAGCAAGGTAGCAATAAGGGTAATGATAATCAAGCATGGCAGGAAGGGACAGACTGAACAAACTCAAGAGTGTGCCAGCAGGTAAGGCTAGAGGTTGCAAATATAGTAAAAAGGCAGAACTAAAAGCTCTGTAACTGAATGCACATAGCAATCATAACAAGAAGGATGTTTTGTCAGCTTAAACAGAAATAAATATGTATGAACTGATAGCCATTACGGAGACATGACTGCAAGATGACAAAGGCTGGGACTGAACATTCAAAGGTACATGATATTTCGGAAGGAGAGGAAGCTAGGAAAGGGGGAGGGTAGTTCTGTTAATTAAGGATAACAGTTCAGTCGAGAGAGAGAACCTTATTCTACATCTTGATCTTTAAAGCTCGGTCTGGGTAGAGATAAGAAATGGCAACGGTAAGAAGTCACTTGTGGGAGTAGTTTTTAGGCCCCTAACTAAACTGTAGGACCGTGTATACAGGAAGAAATAATGGGGGCTTGTGAGAAAGGTACAGTGGTAATCGTAGATGAATTGAATCTACATATAGATTGAACAAATTAGATTGGCAAAGGAAGCATGGAAGAGGAGTTCATAACATGTTTTCGGGACAGTTTCTTAGAGCAGCATGCTCTAGAGCCAACCAGAGAGCAGGCTATTCTAGATCTGGTAACGTGCAATGAGACCGGATGAATTAATGATCTCAGAGCAAAGGCATCCCTATGTAGCAGTAATCATAACATGATTGAATTTCACATCCAGTTTGCGGGAGAGAAGAGTGAGTCAAAGACCAATGTTTTAAGCTTAAATAAGGGCAATTATGAGGGTATGAAGACCAAACTTGCTAAAGCGAATTGGGAAATTAGGATAAGGGGTAGGTCAATAGAGATGCAGCGGCAGACATTTAAGGATTTATTTCATAACACTCAATATATTCCAGTGAGAAAGAAAGACTCTAGGGGAAGGATGCACTATTTGTGGCTAACTAAGGAAGTTAAAGATAGTATCAAATTGACAGGAAAAGCATATGAAAAGCATGCCATGAAGATTAGTGGCAGGTCAGAAGATTGGACAGAATATTTTCTTAAAAAGCAAAAAATGACTAAAAAAAAATGAGGGAGAAATTAGAGTACGAGAGAAAACTAGCTAAGAATATAAAACAGTAAGATTTTCTGCAGGTATTCATAAAAGAAAAATACAACTAAGGTGAGTGTTGGTCCTCGAGGGAGAGTCTGAGGAATTAGTAATGGAAAATAAATGAGTGGCAGATAAATTGAACAGATATTTTGCCTGTCTTCACTGTAGAAGACACAAATAACATTCCAGAAATAATTATAAATCGAGAGGTGAAAGGGAGGGAGGAACTAAAAAACAATTACAAACACCAGGGAAAGGATACCGAGAAAAATATTAGCACTAAAAGCTGACAGGTCCCCAGCTCCTGATGAATGTCATCTTAGGATCTTAAAATAAGTGGCTGCTGAGATGCAAAATTTCCTAGATTCTGAAAAGGTCCCAGCAGATTGGAAAATAGCGAATGTAACTCCTTTGTTCAAGAAAGGAGGGACACAGAAAGCAGGACACTACAGGCCATTTGGCCTAACATCTGTCATAAGGAAAATGCTGAAACCTGTTATTAAGAAGGATGTAGAAAGGCACTTAAAATCTCAGTGCAATCAGGCAGTGTCCACATGGATTTTCTGAAAAGGAAATCATGTTTGATTAATTAATTGGAGTTCTTTGAGGAAATAACGAGCAATTTTGATAAAGGGAAACTTGTAGATGCGTTGTGCTTAGACCTTTAAAATTACCATACAGTAGCTAGTGCCATATAAAGGGGGTGTGTCCTGTTTTCCCCCGACTCTACTCTGATGTAACGGGGTTCCCTGAATGACACTGCGCTGCACATTTCTTTGATGGCAGGGCTTGGAAGACCACAGTAGAAATGCGCAGCAGCATTGAGTTGGGAGAATTTACGAGCGCAGCAGCAATCCAACAATCATTGCTGCTGCTTGGAAGATCCAGGCTATCTTGAATGCACTGTCTGAAATGTTAGTGGAAGCAAATTCAGTAATAACTTTCAAAATGGAATCCAATAATGGCATGAGAGAAAATATTTGCAGCACCCTGGGGAAAGAGCAAGGGGTTGGTTTAAATGGATAGCATGACAGCATAGTCACAATGGCCTTCTGTGCTGTGTATTATTCTATGTTTCTATAATGGGAGAGCAAGTGAAGCAAAACCTGCTATTCTTTCTAGATGTGTATTGCACCAATTAAACTCCTCTTTAAAATGCAACAATTCTGACAGTTCTAAGTACTGATTATAAGCATTCACATCTTATTAATCATACTGTACTCACTCCACTTTATATCTTACCACTTTCTTTGGCAGGATCCACATTTACAGAATGCTTAAAATGGCAGTCCGCTTCTAATCTCATTCTTATCCTTAAATACTATACAGTATTATGTTTTACCGGCCACCATATGTAGAGGGCAGATTGTATTCATACAAGCTCCCGAACTATAAGCACTAGGATTGTACTAATTTAATAACTACCACTGCATCGTCTTGAATAGCAAGAATACATGTTTAGCTCTATCTCAATTTTAAGCACTGTTTTATAATTGACTTGTTATTTTAAAGGACCATGTCAATTTTGGAGTAAACCTGGATGTAACAAGTTATTTTGATGGGGAAAAGGAAACCCATACTCCTACTGGCAGGGCATTACCTGTAGTGGTGTGGGACTTTTATAAGGTAAGTAGTGCCTGATGCTGAATGTTTGTGTTTTTGGAGGCAGCCTAACAACCAGAAAGAAAAGATTATTCCAAAGTGCAGAATAAAATTTAAATGCCTTTGTCAACTGTTCTTTGTTTTGTATGTGTGAAATGTGTCTGAGCGACGGAAATTTGATGGTGCTACAATTTTCTTCTCATTGAAAAAGACCAATGTGAGCCTTCCAGTAAGAGTTAGAGGAAGGTTACTTTAAGTAACTGGAAAATTACTTTAAGTGAAAAGAATTGGGATCAGTTAGGTAGTCATTCCTTCAATCTAATGTCAAATTGAACTCTGCAGTATGCCCAGTTCTCACCAATTGACAGCTCAGCAGGATCTAAAAAAGCAACCAATTTTGGTTTGGGAGATGCGAATAAGGACGCTCTTGTGCCAAGCCTGTGTCACAATGCTGTGGTTTAATGCTCTGTTAACTTTGTGACCACATAATGTTCTTGTTGATGACCCTGTTGACATAGTGTACTTGGAGGCTAAAACTACCCAGATGGCATGCATTAGGTAAACTGTAGTGAATCTTCAGTTTGCTACTTGTGTATTTTCCCACCTGTAGCCTTGACTGAAACTAGTATTTACAGTTTTCCATGCTGTGAAACAAGGTACCTGTAAATATTGTTGCACTTCAATAAACATGATTGTTCCCTCCCTCCCCCACTGCCCAAAGATGCTAGCTGTGGATGAATTGTGGCCTTCTTAACATTGGCAGTTCTCTAATACCTTGTGCAAGTGGTCACTCTTCATGTACAAACCTACATAGTAAGCCTTGGTAGTTAACTCACTTGCACATCAGCCACCCTGTGGCCCCAGAATGAGTTTGCCAGTTTTTGTCCCTGCTGAATTGTGACTACACAGATTAATTTTCAATAGGACACTTAAAGCCAGGAGACTATCCCACCAAACTCGACTGGATTGAAACCCAGGTCCCAGAGATAAATGGTCCTAGTTGCGGACTTATCTGCTGTGCAGTTTCAAATTTTAGCTTGTCATCTTGGAACCTGGTCATTTATTTATGCCATTGCATAGAAAATAATTGAATATTTGATCCAGTACAGATTAGATATGGACAGTTTTAGAGACACTTACATGTTCACCTGTTGTGTTGATAGGAATGTTGTCATTAGGCATACATATTTAGAAATGTTCAAGGCAGTGATAAATATGGATAATAACAAATTTCAAATCAAAGATTTTTTTCATTGCTGCGTTTCTAGGAGCTATTTATGATCTGTGCAACCATTCCTTTTTTTAGAGTGAGTTGAACTGGTCAGGGAATTAACCAATTAACTATTTAATAGAATGCATATTTCTTTTGCAGAATGGATGTTCTTTGCGGCTGCTGAATCCTCAAGTCTTTTCTGGAACTGTTTGGAATGTGCTTTCTATTCTTCAGGAGTCTTTTGGGAGCATGGTTGGGGCTAATGTGCAAGTATCTGTATTTTTCTTTTTGCCTTCTGTCGGTATCTGCCAATAAATGAGTGGAAGATTCCAGTAAAATTATGTTAAAAGGGGAACTGTACAAAAGCAAACCAAAATATGTATATTTGAACACCTAATGGTCAGTGTACTTCAAAAGTAAAATGTTAAATTTGATGAAAAATTCCAATGTGATGAGATGTTACGTCATTTCAAAAATTAATGTAATTTTGATTCAGGATGTTGGATGAATTAGGGTCAAATATTCTCAATCAGAATTGATGTACTTTTACATAGAAAAGGATTTTTTCTTTCTTGTTCCATGCCCCATAGGATTTGCAAAGGGTCATTGTGATTTCATCAATTATCATTGAACTCAATATCGAAGAAAGCACAAAGCTGCTGTACAAATGAGATTTGGGTCTGGATTTTTGTCTGCCGGTCAGTGCACAGAGTGAGAATTCCCAGCCCCCCGAACCCGACTTTTAAAATGGTTGACCAGACGTCGGACATTTGGTCCAGGGGATCAGGCGTTATTAGAGGCCAGGGGTATGTGTCCCCGGAAGTACTGAGGCGGATGCTGGTTGCATAGGCGGGCTGGGCGGAAGGCCTGTCTGGGGGCCTCAACACTATGCCCAAAAATGAAAAAAAAACATGAAACAGCCCTCATCCCCCACACATTCACCTTGCCCTATCCATGCCAACCCATGGCACTGGATGCCCTGCACCCAACCCCTTAACCCTCATACCATCCATGCCAACCTATGCCCCTGTACCCAACCCCCATGTCCCTAGATAGCCAACTTAATGTCAACTGATGTCAACCCACCACCCTTTGCCCTTACACCTACTATGCCAACTCACCCAGTATCCACCATGGGCAGACCTCAGGACCCATGCAGAGATGACATAAAATAAAGTTCTGCAAAATAAAGTTCTAAGTGTCTATTGCAGAATTCATTATATCGAAAAAAGCACTTTCCCCATTCATTAAAACCCATTTACTACATCTACATTCTTTCAACTACATAAAACTTAACAGCAAACAATTTATTCAAGTGCCCAATCTCTGATAACAACAAGCATTGGAATTCATGGTCCCACTTCAGTGTCCATACCATTTGTAGCTATGGTTCAAACTGTGAAATGGCAGGCACCCTACTATGGTAATGGATAGTTGTGAAGTCAGTCATGCAGCACTAATCCAGTAATAGAAATCCTCAGGCTTCTGTCAACGGACAGGGTGAAAAAGCAAGCAGTGATTTTATTTTTAAAACAATCCAGACAATTTTTTTTAAAGATGTAAAGGGCAGGGCTTTCAAATACCTTGACAGCTCCCTTTGATAGGTGCTTTTGACAGGCTCTCTTGACGCTTTTAACAGTTGATTTTGGCAGGTCTGTTGACTGTTCCAATGAGCTTGACAGTTAATGAGTTTATGCACTTTTTACGCGCATTTACACACACCACCCACAAAGGTGTCCCAGGACCACGCCCGAAGGGGTACCCTGGCTATCCAAAAGAAATGCACAAAGTTCAAACCTGCTCTTACCGGGTCTACTCTGCACACTTGATGTTTTACACTCCTGGCCTACCAAAATTTGACTTGATTGGAGGCAGCTGATGATTTAAATGGCCAGCTGATTCCATGAAGCGCACATGCACCAAATGTGAACTGCCCCCGTCCACCCCTGCGAAAATGGGAAATGTTGTGTTTGGAGGGCGGTACCTCTGATTTTCAGGCACTTGTGCCTTTTTTGCCACAATTGTTCGCTTGTTGTGATGGCAAAAATCCATGCCTTGGTTTCTCCATCTCGATCTTTGTCCACATTAGCCCCACAACAGCACAAAACTAAAAATAGTAAGTCAGCCCATACATGTTATCAACATGATAAGCAAAGGAAAAATATTCACTCGTTTTTATTCTTTTTGTTTCTCACTTCAAGATTCCTATAATTAGAAGTGTAATGTTTATATAATGGATTTAAGGCAATCAAATTTTTAACTGTTTTATTTTTGATAAAATAGTAATTATTTGAAAACAGCTGGCTCCCGTGAACATTGCTTAGCTTCATAGCTTTCTGTGATCACTCTTTGTCTTGTAGTCCAAAGCAAATGAAATTACTTGAGGCGACATGAGGTCATTTTTCTCTTCTCCCTCTATTTGTTTTGTATAGAAATATTAGTTTCATTGAATAAATAGATATTACTTCCGTATTTTGTTTTATTAAAAACTCATGATTATATTTTTGGAACTTCTGCCAAGTTCATTCTGATTCAGTTCCCATTGCTGGAAATTTCTTATCCTCTGGGAATTTCTAAAACTGCCAAATTCAATTTTAATGAATCAGCTTTTGAGCTGTCATGAACCTGTTTTTATATTCATCTTTTTGTTTTCTTGTGGAAGTTATCTGACTCCTCCTGGGAACCAGGGATTTGCACCACATTATGACGACATAGAAGCATTTGTGATTCAGCTAGAAGGAAGAAAGAGCTGGCGTGTCTATGATCCTAGGTATGCAAAATGCAGTCTATCCATAGACGTGATAATGTCTGCCACCTAGAGCTGTTTGACCTGAAGGCACATAGTATTTCTATCCCTGTAACTAACCCTTCTGTATTTTCATCAGCATTCATTTCACAACTTTAAAAGGGATGGAAGCCTATAAAAAGGACTTCATCGTTCAGGGTACTTCCCACCCCCTTCCCAATTGACAGCCATTGCAAAACTTAATTGCCTACTTGGCAACCATAGCAGGCTGCTGCATCTCATTAAGATAAAAGCAAAATACTGCGGATGCTGGAAATCTGAAACAAAAACAAAAATAGTTGGAAAACCTGTGACAGCATCTGTGGAGAGGAAGACAGAGCCAATGTTTTGAGTCCATATGACTCTTTTTGATGAATCATCAATTCTGATGAAAAGTCATATGGACTTGAAATGTTGGCTGTCTTTCTCTCCACAGATGCTGTCAGACTGCTGAGTTTTTCCAGCTATTTTTGTTTTTGCTGCATCTCATTGTTGAACCACTCCAGTATTATTGCTAACAAGGTGCATCCCAGAGTATCTCAGTTGAAAGCAGCAAGCACCTACTTTTAAAAAAAAAATGATGTCACTAGACCCTAAGATTATCCTATATTCCCATTGCTGTTAACTCCGTTGACAAAGTGGAGGACAAAGCTGCTTTTGCAGTTACAAGAATTTTACCATGACCATGCTATATTACACTACCCACTTGTTGGAGTAGAAGGACATTCATTATATATGAGTAATTTCTTAATTTCCTTTGGATCACTATGCCCCTTTACTATCTGAGAAGATAGGGATGACGGTAGATCACTTGAAAACTATTGTTTATACTACCTTGTGAAAAAATACAATGTGGGTTAAAACTGTGACCTAGAATGATTGCCCTTTTTTGTGGGAAGTTCCTGGCCTCTCCCCTGTTGATGTGCCTCAGACTAATGTTGCTAGGCTTACTATAACACATGGATGTTACTTTACATTTTTCCTATTGCAAATGGTGCATATTATTGTGCTTTTTGGTGCATTCACAGATCAAATGAAGAAATTCTTCCAGGTGTTTCAAGCCGTAAGTACTTTCAGAAAGCTGTTTTCAGCTGTTTCATACATTTTAGTGTATTGTGGAGACATTTTACACAAATGACTGCCCTTAATGTGATTGTTCTGCACCGTCTACTCCAGGTAACTTTACTCAGCAGGAAATGGGCACTCCTATTATGGATACTGTACTTGAAGCTGGAGACATGCTGTACTTTCCTAGAGGCTTTACCCACCAAGCAACCTGCACATCTGAAGTGCATTCCCTCCACATCACCCTTTCAACTTTTCAGAGAAACTCTTGGGGAGATCTGCTACGTAAAGTACGTGGATATTTGTAACGTTTATTAAAGAGTACTGCGGGCAGGAGTTTTATTGTTCTGTGGCAAACCATTTCATAAATAGTTCTTTGATTTCTAAATAATCCTATTTAAATATTCTCCACTCTACAGCTAATCAGTGGGTCAAATCTGCTGAGATGATAATGCCTGGTGAGTGATTTGAAAAGTACCCCATAAGTAGTGAAAATTTTAGCCATTTTCTAACATGTGATGAATGGCATCTCGTTCAGGAATTTGCTCTTTTACTCCAGTGATTATCCCCTCAGGAAGGCTTACTTCAGTTCTTTAGTTGAGTGCCTTAATCCATTATATAGTATGCTCCACAGACGCGCACACATCAGGATGGCTTCAGATTCAGTTCTTCATGTGTGCTGAGTTAACCAATATCAATGATGTACTCTAATTGGAGTCTGATCACAAATTAAAAGGGCAAGGGGTACTAGTAAAGTTTGATGCTCTCATATACTGTCTACTGAGCCCATTTTTTGCTTGTGTGTGTGTCCAGAACAATAAGACAGGCTTTGCTGATATGTGGTTGGATTTTACGGCGTGCACCTCCACCCCCAACCCACCAAGTGTATTTTTGGCAGTGGTGGCCACGTAAATTATGATGGGTAGGTAGTTTACCACTGACTCAGCCCCCAAAATATAGGGATTAGGTAAGGTACTCACTAGTCTGCCTGCTCTTAGACCTATTGGGGCCCTTAAGTGGCCAATTACAGACCTCAATCCACCTCCACCGCCGTAATATATTGGACAATGAAAGGCAGACAAGGGTGAGAAGGCTGTTTTTTTCACCAACATTGGTGAAAGAGCGGGATAGAAGCAGGGTGCATCTTTTGGGGAAGGGAGCCCTGTGTGCATCACGGGGATCCCTTTTATGCCTCCCCACCTGATCTCCAAAACTCTGCCCCACGCCCCCGCCTTACTCCCCATCCAAAAACCCCAGGACTTATCTGGGCCTGGCCACCAACAGTCCTCTTCGTGGGACTGTTTGCAATCCCAGCAGCGCCCACTACTCTCTTCTGGTGCTGCTAGGATGCAAGAGCTGATGGCCAATCGGTTTGGCTGGCGGGTCTAGAGGATGGGACTTCCTGCCACCGAGGAGCCGAAGTCCCACTCTGCTTGTTAAGGCCACCCATAGCATAATACCACTGAGGGGCGGGCTTTTTTAAAGTCGGTCGAGTGACTGACTTTTCTGACTGAGGAATATGCCTCCCTGGACAATTCAGCTTGTGGATTCCATGATAGAAAACCTTGCACATATTCACGGTCCAGTTTCACATCTGAATAATGCACACATGGGTGAGGCACTATTGCCAGCTCCTAGATAGACTTCTTCCTTCACTCTTCAGTTTGAAATAGTTTTGACCTGTAACTTGCTGGAAGTACGAGCTGATAACAGTGTGCTGTGGGCATCCGGGACCAGAGGGACCAAGAGTGCATCTCCTTAACCAATACGATTTAAGGATTGAGAAAGAAACAAGAATAATGGACAAGTGGGGTAAATTAGAGTGGGTGATTTCAAGTCAATGAAGAGTACAAAACAGAAGAGATTGAACTAAGAGAAGGGAAAAATGCCAAAGGAAAAGTAAGAAAAATATTGAAATTTTAAAACTTTCTTCAGAATTTATTATAAATAGAAATGAGATTGAGGAGTTTGTCCTCTCTCCAGGCCAAAGAGATTGGCTTTGCTTTAACAATTACCCTGTTGTTAAAGAGGTACTTAAGCCTTATTTTGAGTTTTTTTTACAAGTTTAATAGGCAATTAATGTGCAAATCCACGAAGTCATTAGAAATAACGGGAGGCTAAGGGTGAGATCCTGCTTGCGTGAAGAAAATGGCGGAGCAGCATAAATTGACCAGCAAGTTCTAGAGATTCGCAACTTGCGGCATTTCTCTTAATCCCCTGAAATTGCTATGCCCACTTGCATATTGATAACTGTGTACCGTTAATTGTTATTGATCCAGCAAGATTTGGCCCTGTATGTCCTAAGATAATTACAAGAGGTTTTGCTGTTTACTGTAAAACTGCAACTGTGACTACAGCAGCCTCCAGTGGCGAGAGTGGGCTATTGTAACATCACGGCTCATTGTCATGGATATTCTGAGGGACCACATTCCACAAAGCACATCCTAAACTATCAATCAGTGGATGTTTTCAGCCTTGATTGATGATTCTGTAATTACAAACATTAATGCTAAAGTGTGTGTCATAGCTTCCTATTTCATTATGATGATCTATTCACATCAAGTTGTATTAAGGTGAAGCCATGTCATATTTGACCTTGTTAGATTTCCTTCTTAGCAGGAAGATTGTCTCCAGATGTAACTAATCTATCTAAATGCAAATGATGTATGTGTTTTTAAATGTATTCACACTAGCATATAATAAATGCAGACCTTCCTGTTGAAATAATTTGTGGAATGTGAACAAGTGGGCTGGTCTTGAGCAGGCACATTTTCCGCCATTATTTTGCCTTTCATTTTAAAGAACAGTATCCTTAAAATATGCTTTGTTTTCTTTTTATTGCAGCTTTTTCCTGGTACCTTGGACTTAGCTATAGAAGATGATATGGAATTCCGTGAGGGCTTGCCCGTTGATTATCTAGAATATATGGGAGTGCAGAATTCTGAAAGGGTAACTGTCCACTTTTGCATTTCTGAGTTTTCAAGTCCTTGAGTTTTTTAATAGAACCAATGTTATCAGCAAAGCTCACAAACCAGTGTTTTAATTTGTCTTTTGACCTGTTGCTCTGTAACCTCTAGGAAGAAGGGGAGATTATTTTCCTTTTCTTTATATTTTTTCTTGAGTAGTGGGCAGCATTGGCAAGATATTATTTATTGGCAGTCTTTAGTTGCCGTTGGGATTGATCGTAAAATCATGAAAAAATAGGAGCTCCGGCGTTCAAAAGGGTCATAGCTGACCTGATTGTGGCCTCAATTCCACTTTCCTGCCTGCCCCCCTATCCCTTGATTCCCTTGTGTTAATTGTATGTTAATTATATTGTTATGATACACAGGAGAAGGGCATTGTTTAAGTAAGTACTTTCAGCGTATGTAAATAGGGAACAGCTGGGACACGGGGTGGGGGGCGGGGTGGGGAAGAGCATTGAGACTGAACAAAGTCAATAAACCAATTGGCATGGATTCTATAATCATCTTGCAGATCAAAAATGTGCCTAACTCAACCTTGAATATATTGAAAGGCAAGCACTTACTGTAGGGCTGGAGTAACATTTCGGTCAGACAAGTTAAGTCAGGTCTCTTCCATTTAGGACATTATTGAACCATCTAGTAGCCTTCAGAGTAATTTTTACTGGTACCGGCACAAAAGTTACCAAATTTATTGAATTTAGTTTCACAGCTGACAGCGGTGGGAATTTAATTTACAAGCTCTGGGTTTCTAGTGCATTACCATTGCTACTCAGCTACCAATTCAGTATTGTAAACAGAATTCCAGAAAAGTATGTAAGAGCAGAGGGACCTGGGAGTGCATGCACATCATATCTTTGAAGGTGGCTGGACATATTGAGAGTGTGGTTAGCAAAGCATATAGGATCTTGGCCTTCATAAATATAGGCATTGAGTACAAAAGCAGGGATTTTATGCTGAACCTAGATAAAGCTCTGGTTAGGTCCCAACTAGAGTATTGCATCCAGAGATTGGGGGGGGGGTTTAGTTACAAGGTTAGGTTGGAAAGGCTGCAGTGGTTGTTCTTGGAACAGAGGAGGTTGAGGAGAGATTTGATAGAGGTGTACAAGATTATGATAGTGTTAGATAGGATGGACAAGAACAACTCTTCCTGTCAGCTGATTGTACAAGAACTAGGGGACACAGTTTAAGATTTTGGGCAAGAGATGCAGGGAGAATGTGATGAAGAACTATCCATGATGGTGGTTGATGTGGAAATAATCAATAATTTCAAAAGGAAATTGGATGGGCACTTGAAGGAAGTAAACTTGTAGGGCTCCAGGGATGAATTGGGATTGTTGGACTGACTGGATTGCTGCACGGGGAGCCAGCATGGACTTAATGGGCTGAACAGCTGCCTTCTGTGCTGTAAATGACTCTTTGAGTAATGTTTCGATTGTTTTAACTGTAAAGTAAGATTGTAAGTGCACAGATTATATTGGATCCAGGCAGCAGGACAATTCAAGCACTTTCCCAAATCAGTTTCCATTTAGCCCTATTATGTATGATTTCTAAATCTCATCAAAAATTAAATGGTTACATTTGTCCGGTTTCAAACCTTTT
Organism: Carcharodon carcharias; assembly: GCF_017639515.1. Taxonomy (NCBI): domain Eukaryota; kingdom Metazoa; phylum Chordata; class Chondrichthyes; order Lamniformes; family Lamnidae; genus Carcharodon; species Carcharodon carcharias. Next base: position 218,528,687 of record NC_054468.1, read on the forward strand.
CAGGTTGATTGGAACCAGTCAATACTATAAAAACATCATAATGTTGGAAGCATGAGAGGTTATTGTCCTCTCTTTGTGTGTGAAAATGTGAAACCTGCTTTGAAAATCAAAGACGTTTAATGTCAGAATTAACTCTGGCACAAAAAAATCTTCCTAATTCGTTGTCAGGAATGTGTCAGTTATAAAACTGAGCAATCGCAATCAGTGTGTCCTTGTAAGAGTTTTCCATATGGTTTCCAAATGAGAGCCAAATTATTTTCCCTTCCCTGTTCTTGTGCTGGATAAATGCCACATCCTTTGGAAAAAATCCTCTGTACTGTTTGTCAGATCAGTTGTCAGTATTGTCTTGCTGTAGGTGCTTTCCGGGTGAAGCTCTTTTGATCTTTTATATAAAGATTTTAACTTTTCTTCCAGTACAGACAACTTTTCAGCTTTTATTTTCAATAGCAGTCTCAAGGCATCAATGAGTTGTGGTATAGTTGTATTTCCACGACCAGAGAACTTTTTTTGTCATCCATTTGAAGTGTATGCTCTTTGTGGCACAATTCCACAAGTCTCAACTACCCTTGAACATCTTGTGTGAGCCTTGAAATTGAGGTTTTGTTGGAGATGGAGAGAGTAGCTTAACCATGCTTGATCATAACTTAACCAGCACAACAGTCAGCAGCACCTGATAGCTGTGCCTTTTCACTATTTTGCAGATATTTTTATTATAGAGAGAGTGCTGGTATTGGTCAGGCGTACCTTGCCAGTGCAGGCCCAGGCTTTAAATTCTGCAACTGTAAACACTTGACTGCATCTGAATTTTCTTTTTCAGGAAGATGACCCACGGAGGGAAACATTTAATAAAAAGATATATAATTTAATGAGAAAGTTGCTCAAATATGCACCAATTGATGCAGCTGTTGATCAGAAAGCCAAAGATTTTATCCATGACTGCCTACCCCCTGTGCTTACAAAAGGTATTTTGCTTATTTTATTAATTGTTGTATTTTCATGAGGGTTAGGGTGGCAGAGTCATTTGAGACCTTGGGGTGGTCATCCCTGCCCTTTGTAGGTTGAACCAGACCCAGATAAGGATCCTATGCTCAGGGTTATGAGCCATGGCCAATGATGGAACCAGTGGATTTTTGGAGGTGAATGTGGAAGAGCCAAAACCTTGAGGGACAACAGCTGCTTACAGGAAGAGGATATTTGGGAAGAGGACTTGTGTTTTCTTTAAATACACACGAGGAAGGCAACGGGAAATGACCTCATACTCTTTGTCCTAGTTGTATTGCTTAACTGAAGAGGAAGTGGAAGATCACAAGACGTGGAGCAATGAGCAAAGAACCCACCCTTAGGCAGATCACCACTACATTTTCATGGACTGGGAAAGAGTAATAATACAAATTTAGCCTTCTATCAATGAGCAGCTATCGAAACGAGGATACCAAGGGCACGCTGTTCCTTTAACATTTTGTCACTTTACCTCAAAATAACCATTTAACCACATAGTTTTCCTCACCTTCTGATGTCATAAACAGTTGATCTTTAATGCTGCAAACCTGAAAATGTTCCCAGTTTTAATACTCCCATTGTTCCTTCAAAAGAGAAAATAAAAGATGAGAAAAGACTATTTGATCTATTGAGCTCACCCAGCCAAGCATCCAACGGCTTTGAACTTCCCCTTGATTTTTGATTTTTAACCTGGTAGATTATTGGAAGTGTTTATCATCCTTTAAGGAAAGACAGTTTTCATAAGACCTGTTTTAAAATGTTCTTTTCACTAACACCTTATTTCCTCTTGTTCTGTTGGACTGACTGGCAATGTAATATTCTGGTTCACCTTACCTGTGACATATAATATCTTGTATATTTTGAACAAGTCACCCTTTTGACTACTGTCTCTCTAGATTGTAAAATTGATGCTTCTCATACTTTTCCTCATAGTTTATCCTCTTTGGATCACTATCTTTGTCATCTGAATATGTATGTCCCTTTAAATTGTGCTGTCAGAACTACTCACCATTCTAAGGTCTAATCATAAGGTTTATCCTATTGAATAACGATCCATTCATTCACCCATTACCTTTTTTTGGTGGGGAAGACACAGGTTTTATTGCTCAATCCTCGTAGGTGATATTGGAGTCCTGTGTCATTCTACTGGCTTGGCTACTACTGAAAATGTATTTTTCTGCCAAGTAAAATTTAGAGACTAACTGCCAAGATTTTGTAAATGGCTGGCCAATGGCTGCATGTACAAACAAGAGGGTGATGGGCAGATGTGTGCTATTTGGTTTAGGATTAGGACTTTGGAAGTTGATAGGAAAGGTCTCACTTGAGATCCTTAAAAGACAAAATCTAAGATAGTGAAACTAGGCAAAGGAAGGACTGAACAGGAGGTTGCAAAGTTCACACAGGAGAGAGAGAACAATGGAGCTGTCTTGCAGCCTCTCAGGCTAGTTTACTTATGCCATGAACAAAGAGTTAGTCTAGTGTCTTATTTTGAAAGAAAGCTGTAACCACATTTCTGCTTGCCACTAAGGCAATGTTAAACTAGCTTGCCTTTCTTTAATGTAAACTACTTATTCACAAATATTGTACCAACAATATACAGAAAATATATCTGGTTGAACTTACTGAAAAGGGAGGAGCCTTGCAAACACTATTGAGGTGATGTAAATAGCGTCTTGATGTTGATGCTATTTTATCCCCAGTAAATGTGTCCTAGGCCCAACCATATTCAGCTGCTTCATCAATGACCTTCCTTCTATCATAATGTCAGAAGTTGGGATGTTCACTGTGCAATCTTCAATGTTCAACACTATTCGCAACTCCTCATTTACTGAAGCAGTCCATCTCCAAATGCAGCAAGAACTGGACAATATCCAGGCTTCCACTGAAAGTGGCAAGTAACATTCGTGCCACACGAGTGCCAGGCAATGACCATTTCCAACAAGAGAGAATCTAATCGTTTCCCCTTGACATTCAATGGTATTACCATTGCTGAATCCCCCACTGCCAACATCCTGGGGGTTACCACTGACCAGAAACTGAACTGGACAAGCCATATAAACACTGTGGCTACAAGAGCAGAACAGAGGCTAGGAATCCTGTGGCAAGTAACTCACCTCCTGACTCCCCAAAGCCTGTCCACCTTCTACAAGGCACAAGTCAGGAATCTGATGGAATAATCTCCACGTACCTGGATGAGTGCAGTTCCAACAACACTCTAGAAGCTTGACACCATCCAGAACAAAGCAGCCCACTTGATTGGCACTCCTTCAACAAACATTCGCTCCTTCCACCACCAATGCACAGTAGTTGCAGTGTGTACCATCTACAAGATGCACTGCAGAAACTCACTAGGGCTCCTTAGGCAGCACCTTCCAAACCCACGACCACTACCATCGAGAAGGACAAGGGCAGCAGATACATAGGAACGCCACCGCCTGGAAGTTCTCCACCAAGCCACTCACCATCCTTCCTTAGAAATATATCGCCATTCCTTCACTGTCGCTGGATCAAAATCCTGGAACTCCCTCCCTAACAGCACTGTGGGTGTACTCACCAGTTCAAGAAGGCAGCTCACCACCATCTTCTCAAGGGCAGTTAGGGATGGGCAATAAATGCTGGCTTAACCAGTGATGCCCACATCCCATAAATGAATTAAAGAAACAGAACTATTAGTTAAGCGACTACCTGTGTTTATCGTCAATTACACATCATAATGTAAGCATAGCTTTTTTTCCCCTAACCTTTTCCTCTCGCCCCATCTCATGAAAGAATTGCCTTCCCTTAGAGTGCTTTGTGAGCCATTGGTAATTACAAAACATCTGCTTGGTAGCTCATTTATGGAAAATGCAATTGTTGGAAAGCATTTTCTAACTATTTCTGTGCAAAGATCAAGTTAGATTAAAGATCAGCAATGTTCAGGCTCAGCCTGAAATAGCACATAATGTTCTGTATACAAGCAAAACCTGCATCTTTCCAATGTTAAAGGCAATTGGGTTTTCTCTCCTAGAGGAACTAGCATGCACTGTGTACAGTGCACCAGCCCGATGGAGAGATGGTGGGCCACGCAACATTGTTCTGCAGATACGAGGAAGCACCCGGGTACGAATGCTTCGCAGTAACATTGCCAGGTCTCATATTTCTACTTGTTTTTCTTTACAACATGTTTCAGAATAATAGCACTGTGAAATCTCATCAATTGTGCATTTTCTGGATTTGCCTTGGCACATGATATCAGTGCATCTACTGGGACTTCAGTAATAGCGTGGCATATCCTATTAAGAAGTAATGAGCAGAGGGAAAATTTAATTTTATAAAATGTACTCCCACTATAATAGAATTGTTACGGTGCAGAAGGAGGCCATTCAGCCCATCATATTTGCACTGGCTCTCTGAGCATTTTAACTTAGTGCCATTCTCCTGCCTTTTCCCTGTAACCCTGCACATTGTTACTATTTAAATAATTATCCAATGCCCCCTTGAATGCCTCAATTGAACCTGTCTCCACCACACTTCCAGGCAACGCATCCCAAACCCTAACTGCTTGCTGTGTGAAGAAGTTTTTTCTCACCTCACATTTGCTCCTTTTGCAAAACACTAAACTGTGCCCTCTGGTTCTCGATCTGTTTATGAGCAGGAGCAGTTTCTCCCTGTTTACTCTGTCCAGATCCCTCATGATTTTGAAAACTTCTATCAAGTCTCCTCTTAGCCTTCTCCTCTCCAAGGAAAACAGACCCAACTTCTCCAGTCTCCCATCATAACTGAAGTGCTTCAACCCTGGAACCATTTTCGTAAACCTCTACTACACTCTCTCCAATGTGTTCACGTCCTTCCTATTGTGTGACGCCCAGAACTGTACACAGTAATGCAGCTGAGGTCTAACCAGTGTCTCATATAAGTTCATCACAATCTTCCTGCTCTTGTACTCTGTGCCTCTGTTAATGAAGCCTAGAATACCGTATGCTTTAGAAACAGCTCCCTCCATCTGCCCTGCCATCTCTAATGACTTATGTACGTATACAACCAGGTCTCTTTGCTCCTGCACACAATTTAGAATAGTATCCTTTATTTTATACTATCTCTTCATGTTCTTTGTACCAAAGTGTATCATCTCGCACTTCTCCGCATTGAACTTCATTTGCCACCTATCTACCCAGTCCACCAATGTGTCAAAGATCTTTTGAAGCTCTACACTGTCTAATAATGTTCAAAGCTGCTCAAAACTTTCTGACAGGAAATACTAATCATCGGAAATTCCAATGCATCTTTTCCAATTTAGGGGCTAAAAAGTTTGATCAGTCATTTTTGAATAATATGCAGGGTTACAGGGAAAAGGCAGGAGATTGATACTAAGTTAAAATGCTCAGAGAACCGGTGCAGACACGATGGGCCGAATGACCCCTCCTACACCGTAACGATTATGTGATCTGTGACTTTTCATTCTTTGATTTGAACAAAGAATGCTCATTTATATAGGATTGTCTGCTTTGCTTGTCCCCTCATAGATTATGTGGTGAGGATGGCAGCATACTGCTGTACTACACAATAGAAAATTCCAGAGACTACCACAAGGAGGAAGAAAAATGCATAGAAATAGATCCAGAGGTAAGGTGAATTGTCCCAAGTTCATTTGCAACAATGTAAAAAAAATGGCTTTTATTTTCAATGAAGTTTTCTTTCAGTTTTTAGTCACCTGTATAGAATGGCCAGAAAAATTGCTGGAGTGCCTTACTAGTCTGTGTTTATTTCCTCTTGGTAATATGTTGATTGTAGGTAGAAGGTGCATAAAGAACTGATTTATTTCTGCAAGCATAAAATGTTCATATTTCTCTTTCAGCTTGCTGATGGTGTAGAACTCTTGCTTTGCTCATACCCTCAATATATAAAAGTTGATAGCCTTCCAGCTGGAAATCTGGATGACAAGGTACAAAATCTCTCGGGTATGGTAGAGTTCAAACCCAAGAAATATTTGCTTGTATGGCCTATGCTAAGTTATCTGACCTAAGCTGAGATGGCACCAGCTGTGCCACTATAAGGAATTGGGTAGGCATTTACATAGAATTGCATAGAATAAAGAAGGTTAAAGGCTGATCCAGGAGGTGTTCAAAACTGTGAAGGGTTTAAATAGAGTAAATAAGTAGAAGCCAGTTTCCTGTACAAAGTAGGGTCAGTAACTAGAGGACACAGATTTTATAAAAATTGGCAAAAGAATCGAAGATGAGATGAGAATTTTTTTTGACGGTGATTTGTGATCTGGAGTGCACTACCTGCAAGGCTGGTGGAAGATTCCATAATTTTCAGAATTGAACTTGAAGGCAAACATTTTTGGAGGCTGTAGGGAAGGAGCAGGAGAGTGGGACTAATTGGATAGCTCTTTTAAAGAGCTGGCATCAGCACTATGGGTTGAGTGGCTTCTTTGTGCTGTATCACTTGATGAACGTGTCTTGGTTGTGATATACTTTTTTCGCAGATATGTGGCATTCAGGTGAATTGTAGTATTTCAACTACTCACCCAGTTAAGATCAGGGGAGCAGTTAAATATGTTTCTAATTGCCTGATAACTTAGTGAAGCTATGATGATCTTCACTACCAAAGCCCTCCATTCCACTTAAACAATAACACTGTGTCAAAGCTGTTTTATTTTGTAATTTTCAAACAGTCCTGTAAGTATATGAAGATAAATTGGAGGAGCTAGGACTGTTTCCCTTGGAAAAGCTGTGAGGGGTTTTGATAGAAGTATTCAAAATTGAGGGGTCTGGCCAGCGTAGATAGGGAGAAACTGTTGCCAATTGTGAAAGGACCGAGAATTAAAGTAATTGGCAAAAGAAGGAAAAGCGACGAGAGGAAATCCCTTGTCATGCGGTGAGTGAGGTTAAGATCTGGAATGTACTACCTGAGAGTGTGGTGGAGGCAGGCTCAATTGAATCATTCAGAAGAGAATTAGACTTATTGAAAAGGAAACAATGTGCAGCGTTATGAGGAGAATGCACTAATTGCTCATTTGGAGAGCTAGTGCAGACACGATGAGCCAAATGGCCTCCTGCATTGTAACACTTCTGTGGTTCTGTGATTTGTATTTTTGTGTAGGAAACCTTTTTTTTCAGTAGGAGTGTATATTGTTTTTATTTATCCAACCATCACCGATCAAACCCTTGGCTGACCCAAGTTGGTATTTATGTTTTGTGAATGAATGTTGCGACAGTGCAGATTTTTGTCAATGATATGATGCAATGACTTCATTAATTTTCTTTGTCGGTGTATTTTCTCCCCTACTCTTTCCTAAAGTTGTTGACTGTTTTGGGGGAAGGTTGTTTCCATAGACTTTGATTGCCCTCCAGCACCTTGCCCTGTGGCTGTTAGACACACGTGGACCTTGACAATTAGGTGTTAACCAACTGTTTAGGCATGCAGGGTGTGGTCCACACAAATCCTTTTAGCTCAGTAGCGATCTGTGGTGAAAACCCAGCTAACCAGAGATGCTGAGGCCAATTACACCAATTACTGTCATTAAGGCAGCTAACCTGACACAGTCTAGGGGATTAAGCCCCTGTACTTTTGTATGGAGTGGCTATTCACTAGATAAATTGGCTTGAGCCATCAGGGAAGTTCTCAATAAATGTCTTTTTATTCACAAAGAGGGAAAAAAATCATTCTTAACCATCCAACCTTTGTGCTTTCCTTCTTCCCACAGATCTCTTTAGCTGCTGCCTTGTACGAGAAAGGTCTACTAATGACTGAATATCCATTGCTGCCTAAGAGGGACTAATCTTTTACTAGGAACTGGACCTTTTAAACGAGTTTCATATCCAGTTATAATCTATTACAAAGTTAACATATAATTGTTCATTGTACAAAATACTTTAATATCAGATTTGATTTAAATAGGTTTTTTTTCAGTCTGACTTGTCCTAAAACTTGCCCTTTTTTATGTAACAATTGGTTTACATCCAAAAATGAAGCAAGACCATACCGACTACTGAGGAATGAATGCCTTGCTAACTGTAATGACTGTGTATTCAATGATTTGTGTCTTTACACAGCTGCTATTGAAGTATCCTATGTATTTTGCCGTACTTTCTATGCGCATATACAGCTAAACATTTAGATTTTGTGAAGTAGAGATGTGCAGAACATGCAGATGAGCATTTGAATTATGGTTTTATAACTGATGCCACAATGTGAGGGGGTGACAGAATGCTTTGAAAAAATAACTATTAAAACAAATTATGTAACTTTATTTCTCGGTTTCATACCTCTGTGGATGGGGGAAAGGAATGACGAAGCACACTTCAAAAAGTAATAATTTCCTTGAAAATTTGCACTCCATATGTTTGAAAGGAGACATTTGAAGGGCTGTGGGGAAAGCAGGGGTATGAGACTATTTGGATAATGCTTGGGAAGAGCCAGCAAAGCCATGATGGGCCAAATAGCTTACGCTGTATGATTAAATGTATGCCAGCTCAGTTATTTGAATATGACTAGCTGGCTGCATCATTAATAACTGCTAAAATGGAACAATGTACATAGAGTACATCTGCCTGAAACATGATATATAGTTTCCCTCGCACAGCTTGACAAGTGGCTAGTAAGAAGAAAACCTCCCATTTATAGAGATTTTCACATCCTCAAGATGTCTGAGTGCTTTAAAACCACCAAGTTACTTTTTGTGAAGTACTTTATTTGCTATGCAGGCAACCCCAACAGTCAGCATGTGCACAGCATGGCCCCACAAACAGCAGTAAGCTAAATGACAAGTTAACCTGTTTTAATTGATGATATTTGAGGGATGAACGTTGACCAGGACTCTGGAAGATTTCCCTTGCTCTTCATATTATCATGGGATCCTTTACATCTACCTAATCAACAGATGATTGTCTTAAACAAAAACAAAAATCCCTGGAAAAACTCAGTAGGTCTGACAGCATCTGTGGAGAGGGATGCAGTTGACGTTTTGAGTCCGAAATGATTGAGTCGAGATGATTATATTGATTTGATGTCTTATCCAAAAGACAGCACCTCTAACACTCCCTCAACTCCTTGAGCACTCCCAATGCTGAAAGATCAGCTGAGATTGCATGTTCAAATACAGGAATCCTGGCTTGGGGTGACAGCAAAACCACTGAGTCAAGGTGACACTTTGCATGTGAGACTTTACCCCTCCAAGTGCCAGTACCTGTGATATTGGCATCCAGTATAGGGGCTAGGATTGCAGACCCTGACCCCAGCCCAGGAGCACTATTCGATTGCACTGTCCTTGTTGGAATTACAGCTGAGATAAGTTAATTCAGCAGCAAATTGGGGGATCAAATATGGTTCAACCTGATTTACTCACAGGTTGGAGCCATTAGGCAAGCCTTATGGAGGGTATTATTGTTCCTAAATGGAAATGGCTGCTGAAAGAAATTGCAGGTTTCTTAAGTATTCAAAAACCTATATGGGAAGCAGATAATGAGACATTGGTTCATTAGGAAACTAGGAACCATTCAACCAGATTGTAATCCAATATCTAAATATAGTACAACAACTTGCATTCATATAGCGCCTTGAACTTTTAAAACACTCCGAGGCGCTTCATAGGAGCATTATCAAACAAAATTTGAAACTTCAGCAGCGTAAGGCGATATTAGGACAGGTAACCAAAAGGAAGAGGTGAATTTAAGAAGCATCTTAAAAGGGGAGATTTATACAGGAATTCTAGAGATTATGGCCTAGAAAGCTGAGGCACAGCCGTCACTGAGCAGGGAATGAAGTTGGGGATGCAGAAGTGTCCAGAATTGAAGGAAGGAATGCAGATTTCTCGGAAGGTTTTAGAGCTGGAGGAAGTTAAAGGTAGGGAGAGGGCAAGGCAGTGGAGGGAGTTAAACTTGGAGAAGAGAATTGTAAAGTCGGAGCTTTGCTGGACCAGGAGCCAATGCAAATCAGCAAGCTTGTTACAGGTTGGGGTACATGCAGCAGAGCTTGTTTACAGAGGGTGAAAGATGGGAGGCCAGCCTGGAGAGAATTGCAATATTCAACTGTGGAGGTAATTGATGAGGGATCTAGTAGCAGGTGAGCCAAGGCAGAGGCTGACACAGGCAATATTATGGTGAAATATCAACGGATAATTGAGGATATTACAAAGCTGGGTGTGAAATCCAAAGCATAATGTAGGGAATGCAGTCGGGCCATTTTGACATTTGCCGAATGGCTTTATTTTAAAAATGTGGAAAATTAACTTATAGAAATCACAGAAATGTGAACACAGAAGGCCATTCAGCCCATCATATTAGTTCTGTTTCTAGCTCCACATCAGAGCTGTCTTTTTGAATGTTTATCCGCCACTCTAAACTATTTCCCTCAAGTGAATCAAATTTTCTCTTCAATGATTGATTTTTGCTCCTAAAGTGATTTGTGATATTGCATTCACTATCTGAATTCCACTTTGTGAGAATACTTGATATAATTGTCCTAACAATAGAGTTTCTTTGAACCTTCCACTTGAGAGCTGGGTACCTTGGAGCAATATCAAGAGGAACACTTTCAAAAGCGTAATGAGAGCGTAACATTAATAACCTTTTGGTTCTGTTTCCTTATGGAATGGGTTAGACTTAATTTAGTCAATATTTACTCCATTGACCATTCAGTAAGAAACTGGACAGGTCCGTGCTTCAGCAGAAGGAGATATGTTTGACATGAGCAGATGATTAGACCTAGTCTTGGAAAAAGATGTTGGGAGGTGAGAGGATCATCTATTGATGGCCATTTATCGACCCCTCCAGGATTTTACCAGTGTGGAACGGCCCCTGCTGTGTGTTGAGGCTCCCAGCTATATTGAGATGGCTTCCCTGGGGGAGACCTTCCTTTCTAGAGGATCCCAGCACCAATGATCACCCAAAGCATGCCAGTAAAATCCCCGGTCTTGGAGTCGGAGTGAGCTAGATAATGTTTCACCTATGTGTTTTAATTAAAGCACATTATTTACAAAATGTCTTACAAAGTTAGTTGCTTGGTAGCACTGAAGTTGAGTATTGCTGAAAAATGAGAGATACTTTTCATGTTGCACCAATCAGGACAGATTCACAAGAATACCGATTACAGATTTGTTTGCCCCTTTTTATTAGATTCATTGCTTTCTAAGAGCTTTTTGCTTCTTATTCTCTGGGTATCAGGTTTTCTGTTTCTGAAGCTTTCTCTTTTGCACTTTTTTCCAGTATTGTAGTGGGACTCGCTGTCCTGTTTTGTGAGTGCATGTATTCATAGTAGGATAAATATCCATCTCTGTCAACGTCATCCTTTTCCAAAACTTCATCTGTCATTTCTGTGCCAAAAGAAAACAGTGGGAATATGATAGAAAAGCAGGCCAATTGATGGAGCAAAATCAACTTTGTACTGCAAACGTAGTTCTCTGTTTCAGGAGACTGAGATCCCAGGGAAGTTAAAGCTAAAATTTCTTCAACTTGGTTTAATGTTTGGAGGTGAGATTTGGCTTGGTAATTGAATAGCAGTTTAAATTACCTGATTTTTTTTTTTAAGATCACGGCAGGTATCAGCAATTCCAAAATCGTGTGAATTTAAGTGCTAAGTACTACAGGAAGTGTGCACTGTACACAAGGCAGGATGGAGTTCACCTTTGAGTACAATTGGAAATCCAAGTGCAAATTGCACTCGACACTGTATTTCTGATTTTTTTTTGTTTCCTGTATTGATTTTAAGGTTCAAGTTTCCGTTCAAACTAATTTGTATAATCACAGGTGTAAGATCATCCATCAGCCAGCTCAGTCAGGCAGCGTTTAAAAAAAAGTACCTTGATATATTTAAGAGCAGTAACCTGGTGCAGTCTTATTAATTGAACTGAAAATGGGTTTATCACAAATACTATAGATTTTTAAAAAAATGTCTAGTTCACCACCTGAGGGTTTTTAAATAACTAAAATTACTTTTAAAAAATGTAATATAGTCATTTACTAGTTTAATTGATGTACAGTAGTCAGTTTCTTAGTAAATTAACTATTTTTCAGTTAAAACGTTTTAGTGTCCCTGTGCCTGTAGAACACAGCTTAAATATAAAAGTGCCCTTAAAAGCCTTCAAATAGGCACAATTCAAGAAAACTTGCCTTGGTGATTAATTGGATCTGGGGCTGTGGTTAGTTTTGCGGGTACATCCGGATTCTCACCCTTTTTAAAACCGACGCAAAAGCCTACAGGAGTTCGACTTGAGCTGAACATTACCTGCACTCGAAATTTCCACATACTTTGCACTGGCTTGGCCAATTTTGGGCAAATCGCTCTGGAAAAAACCAGTGCAATCTTGTGAAAACTCCATCCCAAGTTTTTAAAAATACAAGAATATTTCTTGTGTTGCTTTATGGTAAGTTGGATGACCTGCTTTTTTTTCTGTTCTAGGGTGAGGAAAGTGTTGTAAAAATAAGGATGGCACCAGAAGAAGCTTACATAAAATGCAAGATTTTTAATATAGATAGGCAATAATCTAGGGGCTGGGGCTGAAGCAGCTCAATCTCATCCTAAACTGATGTGAGCCAGGGTTTGAATGATTTTGCTGCACAGCCAATCATGAATCTTAATTTCTGAATTATACCTATTAGCAATTTCATCGTGTCTGCTGCTGAAAAGGAAGCCAGGGTTTCTTGAAGAGAATCTTCCAGTGCGGTCATTATTTCCAGGCCATCCAAGAGCATATTTTTGTCAAAATCATGCAGGCTGCAAACAGGGAGAAGAGTTATTAGGGGCACGAACGAATGAATTCAAGGGCAGAAGTCATTTCTACCAAGTGTCCAGCAAAGTTAAAAGAATGCTCCAAGGAAAGGTTACGTTAAACCTATTTGTGAAGCTTTCCTTTCTGCCTGGATGGTCATAACGTAATTTTAATCTTGCGCGGTTATATTTAATTTTTTTTAGTCTTTTGCAGGAAGGTCACATATTTAAGGCTGTTTCAATGGTTGTATTTAAGGTATTGCAGTGCCTAGAATTAACCTATGAAATGGGGATACTAGTGATTTTGGCATCTTATCATACTGGTGCACACTGCCAGGAAATCACTAAAAATATTCATATATTTATAGAATTAAGAACTAGAACAGGTACAAGAGTTCAAGTATTTGGGAAGCATAATCTCTGCAAATAGAAGATTCAACAAAGAAATAAGAACAAGGATAGCGATGGGAAAGGCCGTGTTTGGTAAGAGAGGGCTGCTAACCAGAAAGCTGAATAAACAACTCAAAAAGAGACTTGTAAAGAGCTTGATTTGGAGTATGGTTTTATATGGTTGTGAAATGTGGTTTTGGAGGAGAATGGAAAAGGATCTGCTGGACAGAAAAAAAGTCCCAAATGATGGAAGTGCTGAGGAAAGTGAATGAACAAAATTTGTTAAACAGAATTAGGGAAAGGCAGAGAGACATGTCTACACGATTGACTGAATCAATAATCTAAAAATCTTCTAGTTGAAAAAGTTTAGGGAAAGTATATAATGGACTGTACCCTATTATTTGGCTAAGACAGCCATATACTATTATAATATGTATTGTTATTTTTGGGTGGTCAATTGTAGAAATCACAGCAATGATTGTGCCAATTATAATCCTTCACAGTGGGCATTATTACGCATGTTAGGCATGGAATGTGCTTCCTGGGAATTGTCATCATCATGTGCCTGAAAGCAGGCCCTTGGCTCATATCTCTCTATCCTGCGCTATTCTTTTCATTTGCCAATAACTTAATTTAATTTCCAAGCTATCCAACATTGATAGGCTGTTCCTTTTTTACCTTGAGGTCTTTCCTCTATAATATCTTTTACTGTTCCCTCTTAAAATAGCCTCTTCTTACCAAACATGGCCTTTCCCATCGCTATCCTTGTTCTTATTTTCTTTGTTGCATCTTCGATTTGCAGAGATTATGCTTCCTAAATACTTGAACTCTTGCACCTGTTCTAGTTCTCTTACTTCTATAAATATATGAATATTTTTAGTGATTTTGAGATGTGCATCATTCCTGGTAAGATGCCAAAATCACTGGCAGCCCCTCATCAGGTTATTTCCAGGGCACATTTTAAGAAGAAACAGTAAGAGACGTTATGGAGGAAAGACCTCAAGGAAAAAGAGGAAGGAAGAGTCTAGCAATGTTGGATAGCTTGGAAATTGAATTAATTATTGTCATTAATATAGAAATGAAAAGAACAGCGCAGGATAGAAAGATGGGGTTGCGGGGGGTGGGGGCGTTGAGGGGTTGGGTTGGGTTGTGGTTGTGGTTGGAGTGGTGGGGGTTGGGGTGGTGGTTGTGGTTGGAGGGTTGGGGGTGGTTCCTGGATACCTCCTCAAAAAATTCAATTCAATTTGTCAAACATGACCATCCCTTTACAAATTCATGCTACTCTCCCTATTAATCCGTGTCTCTCCAAGTGCAGATATATTCGGTCCCTCAGAATTCTTTCCCCACCACCAAGGTTAGACTGACTGGCCTGTAATTTCCTGGTCTATCCCTTACTCCCTTTTTTTAATAATGGGACAACATTAGCAGTTCTCCAGTCCTCTGGCACCTCACATGTGGCCAGAGAGGATTTGAAAATTACTGCCAGGGTACTCCAGACTTGGTTCCAACCCCTCCCCCCTTTGTCTTTACGGGAACATATTTGCCCCCTGCTCTCTCTATTTATTCCTTGGATGGCCCCCACTGCTCTGACACAGTTTTATCTGCAGGTAGCTGCCCCCAGTCCACTTGGACCAAATCATATCTCAGTAAAATTAGCCTTTCCCCAGCTTAGAATTTTTATTCCCGGTCCAACCTTATCCTTTTCCATAACTATCCTAAATCTAACCAAGTTATGGTCACTATCTCCAAAATGCTCCCCTACTGATAGGCCTTCCACCTGTCCGGGCTCATTTCCGAATATTAGGTTCAGAACTACAGCCTCCTTTGTTGGGCTTTCTACATACTGGCTAAAAAAGTTCTCCTGGATGCAATTTAAGAATTTTGCTCCCTCCCTACTTTCCACATTAAAACTAGCCCAGTTAATATTTGGGTAGTTAAAATCCCCTACTATTACTGCCCTATTATTCTTACATGTTTCTGAAATTTGATTACATATTTGATTCTCTATCTCTCCCTGATTGTTTGGGGGCCTGTACACACCCAACAGTGTGTTTGCCCCTTTTCTGTTTTTTACTTCTACCGATATGGCTTCATTTGATGATCCTTCCAAGATATCGTCCCTCCTCACTGCTGTAATTGATTTCTTGATCAATATTGCAACCCCCCTCCTCTATCTTGTCTGAATACCCTAGAACCAGGAATGTTGAGCTGCCAATCCTGCCCTTTTAGCCAAGTCTTGCTCATAGCTATGATATCATACTCCCACATACCTATATGTGCCCTCAGCTCTTCTGACTTATTCCTCAGGCTCCTTACATTAAAATATATTCCATTTAGCCTTGCTAAACTCTCCTCTTTTGTATCTAGCCTATGTTTCCTCTGCCTTCCAAACTCACTAACTAGTGTTTTAACTTCTAATTCCATCTCAACTTCTGTCCCCTCTGAACTATTTTTCAGGATCCCATCCCCCTGCCAATTTAGTTCAAGTCTGCCCCAACAGCATTGGCAAACCTACCCGCAAGGATGTTGGTCCCGTTACTGTTCAGATGTAACCTGTCCAACTTGTACAGGTCCCACCTCCCCCGGAAACGATCCCAATGACCCCGGAATCTAAAGCCCTCCCTCCTGCACCATCTCTCCAGCTACACATTCATCTGCTCCATCCTTCTGTTCCTGTACTCGCTACTGAGCGGAACTGTGAGTAATCTGACAATTACTACCTTTGAAGTCCTGCTTTTCAATTTCCTACCTAACTCCCAAAAGTCTGCTTTCAGGACCTCATTATCTTTCTTCCCATGTCATTGGTCCCAATATGGACCACAGCCTCTGGCTGTTCATCCTCCCTGTTCAGAATGCCCTGCAGCTGTTCCATAACATCCTCGACTCAGGCACCCGGGAGGCAACATACCATCCTGGAGTCACATCTATGGCCACAGAAGCGCCTGTCTACTCCCCTCAATAACAAATCCCCTACCACTATTGCCCTTCCACACTTCTTCCTCCCTCCCTGAGCAGCTAGACCACCCATAGAGCCATGGCCTTTGCCATCACTCTCTCGGTTTCCAAGGCCGATAAATAATTTGCGAGCGAGCTGCAGAGATTCCCTCACTACCTGCCTGGTCCCCTTCTGACTGGTGGTCACCCATTCCCTCTCTGCTTGCACTTCCTTAAGCTGCGGAGTGACTACGTCCTGAAATGTGCTATCCACGAACCTCTCAGCCTCATGAATGCACCGTAGTGCCCCTAGCTGCTGGTCAAGGGCCAAAACCCAGAGCTTGAGTTTCTGCAGTCAGAGGCACCTCCTGCACATATGGTCATCCAGACCACTAGGCTCACTAGTAAATGAGTCTGGCATCTAGGATTTCCCACATAGCACAGAATGTGCAAATCACAGGACTGAACTCCCTAGACATATCTTAACTAAAATAGAATATGGACCCTTGCTTTTATTTTACCCTTACTCCTACTTGAGTAGATGCTAGATCCTCTAGATAGTCTAGATCCTCTAGGTGCTGCTGACTGCCTGTCTCAGGGTCCTCCTCTCACACTCTCCTCTAGGTGCTGCTGACTACCTGTCCCAGGGTCCTCCTCTCGTGCACCCTGCTGCGTGTGAAAGATTGAGAGGTGATGTCCCTTGAGCTAGCAGTAAGTGCAATGCCAGTGAATGTGGGATGGCCTTGTGAGTTTAGAGTGATGAGGTGGTTGCCTTACCCTGGCAGATGAGTTCATTAATCCTCTTTCTGCACTGGATGACCAACATCTGTGCAGTGTTGGCACTGACCACCACCGCCTCCCAAGCGAGAGTGGTGAGATTGCTGGACTTCCTGTGGCCAGAGTGAGGGTGGAGTACCTCACAGTGGGCCTCCAAGAGGCATTCCAGTGACGGGTCGCTGAACTCTTCCTGGCTTTCAGGGCCATGCCTTCACTGGAGCAGTCCTAGGCTGCCAGCATTGAGATGTGTGTGCACGGCTGCAGTTTAGATATGGCACCCAGAGTGAGGAAACGGTGAGATAATGGCGTGCTTCCTGTGGCTGCATAATTAATGAGGTGGGAAGCAGATGATACAGGGTGAAAAGCCACCATTGCAGCCGGCGCGTAAAATGTCTTTTTTTCCTGTTCACTACCGCACTTGGGTGGGGGGGCGGAGTCGCCCCAGAATTGGACTTTGTGTTCACTGAGATGTTGAGCACCTGCTAAAATTCAACGAGTTGGCACATGATCATTCTGGGAATGGTTATGCTCATGCTGAACAGGTTTGACTAATGAAAATGGAAAGGGCTGATAATCAGGCCATGGGATCCATGTGTCTGGAGTATAGTTAGTCTTCCGCCTACTGTCAATAACTACTCAAACACACACCGTCTGTGTGCGTGTTTGCAATTCAGCAGGTTAGATTTAAATAAAACCATGTTGACTTTACTGACAACAGTTCAGGAGCTTCTTAGATCAATTATAAGGAGTTAACAGATAATAGGCTTGGCCCAGTTGAGAGGGAGTATAAATTCAGTGAAATCCTCTTAGTCTGAGGGATTTCTTATTAATATAATCTTCTATTAAGCCTACTGTTGATTCAACTCAATGCTATAATGCTGTAATAGTGCCATTACTGCACATAAGGAGTCATTTGGGTGATCGAGTTCACGCTGACATTCTGTAAAGCAATCCAATCAGTCCCTTTGCCCTGCTCCATCCCTGTAGCACTCAGCTTATTTCCTTCAAGTGCCCATTCAACATCGAAAGATAAAATAAACAACATGTAAAAACTCTGGAATTGTATTTCTGCCGGGTTACATGGAAATGACCTTTCTCACCCTTTCTTTGAGGTTCCTTTGATTGGGTTAAAAATGAAGAGCTAAAATGGTCATTTAGAAAGTTCCTGTAAGAACATTGCCTATTTACTTAGTATAAATTACACACTATGGGTTCCACAAATCAGGCTGTGCTATTTTTGTGAAAAAATGAAGGATGGCACAGAGGGTCATTGAGGTCTACAGCACAGAAAAAGGCCCTTTGGCCCATCGAGCCTGTGCCAGTCAAACAAGTACCTAACTATTCTAATCCCATTTTCCAGCATTAGGCCCACAGCCTTGTATGCCATGGCATCGTAAGTGCACATCCAAATACTTCTTAAATGTTACGAGGGTTTCTGCCTCTTTACCACCCTTTCAGGCAGTGAGTTCCAGATTCCCACCACCCTCTGGGTGGAAAAATTCTTCCTCACATCCCCTCTAAATCTCCTGCCACTTACCTTAAATTTATGCCCCCTGGTTATTGATCCCTCCACCAAGGGGAGAAGTTCCTTCCTGTCTACCCTATATATGTCCCTTGTAATTTTATACGCCTCAATCATGTACCCCCTCAATCTCCTCTGCTCCAGGGTAAGTAACCCCAGCCTACCCAATCTCTCCTCATAACTAAAACTCTCCAGCCCAGGCAACATCCTGGTAAATTTCCTTTGCACTCTCTCTAGTGCAATCACATCCTTCCTATAATGTGGATTCCAGAACTGCACACAATACTCAAGCTGTGGCCTAACCAGCGTTTTATACAGTTCCAGCATAACCTCCCTGCTCTTATATTCTATGCCTCAGCTAATAAAGGCAAGTATCCCATATGCCTTCTTAACCATCTTGTCTACCTGTCCTGCTACCTTAAGGGACTGGTGGACATGCAAACCAAGGTCCCTTTGATCCTTGGTACTTCCTAGGGTCTTACCATTTACAAGGTGTAAAGTAAATAGATCCAAGTAATGAACTGTCTGAAGCTGCATCAGAGCAATGGCTTGTGACCCATGGCTCGCACATTCCATTTAAATATGGCCAGAGCCTCGAAATGACCGGTCAGCTGTCCAAAAGTTCAAATTGATACCGTTAATTAATTTTGTGGTGTATTGTGCTATTGGCTCACTGTTCTGCAGCAGCAGTGATAGAGAGATCTCAGGAATTCTTCCTGTCAACCTTGTCTCCCAGCATATTGTGCAGGACGCCCTGCTTCTGCTACCCATCTCCGCCCTCCCCCACCCCCAACCACACATACACACACAATGCCAAGGCAAGCGGGAAGGCGATGGACACTCTACAAACCACCACCCCTCCACCCAACTCTCTCTTTTTCTGGGCTGCTTGCCCTGCCTCTCAGCCTGTTCCTGGGGGCTGGCAAAATCCAGTGTATTTTCTATGATGAGGTTCGGGGTTTTATTATTTCCAGGTCACCAGGCCAGCATTGTGCATCCCAAGATAATTCACTTAAGATATGAGCAACATCCGCACTCTCTGGAAACCGTACACTCATCCTCTTAATGAGGTGGTGGTAGTTGTAGACCATTTGAATGGTCACTGGGTAATAACTTTTTACTATCGATAAGCATCATGCAATGTTACCACAATGTTTAAATGTACACAAGAAAGTGCTGGGAAAACTCAGCAGGCCTGGCAGGCTCTGTGGAGAGAGAAGCAGAGTTAACGTTTCAAGTTCAATATAATTCTTCTTTGGAAGAACTGAGAAGCTCTGAAGAAGAGTCATATTGGACTCGAAACGTTAACGCTATTTCTCTCTCCACACACGCTGCCAGCCTCGCTGAGTTTTTCCAGCACTTTCTGTTGTTATTTCAAATTTCCAGTCTTTGTGTTATTTTGTTTTTGTTTAGATGTACACATGGGAGACACTGGGGTAGTGTTAATGCCACCAAGATAGTAAACCAGAGGTCCAGGCTAATCCCCTGGGGACATGGGCTACGGCAGCTGGTGGAATTTGAATTCAGTTAATCAATCTGGAATATAAAGATAGTCTCAGTAATGGTGACCATGAAGCCATCATCAATTGTTGTAAAAACCCATCTGGTTCACTAATATCCTTTAGGAAAAGAAATCTGCTGTGCTCACCTGCCCTGGCCCATATATGACTCCAAACTCACAGCAATGTGGGTGACTCTTAACTGCCCCCTGAAATGGCCTAGCAAGCCATTTAGTTCAAGGGTAATGAGGAATGGGTAACAAATGTCAGCCTTGCCAGCAATATCCACATCCCACAAAGGAATAAAGAGAAAAATAAAACGGGTTGAGTATACACACATGCACTTGATGGTATTCTGTACTCTGGGAATGCTGCATGTTAAGAAAAACTCTATCAACCAATCTCGCTGACTTTTGTTTCTGCAGCAGATTATGACAACAGAGCATGTGACCTAAGTAAACCACTGATTTGACTAATCCTTGTCAGATCTGTTAGTGCCTTAGAGGAAGTTGTATCAAAAAGGCTGCAATCACTTATACCATAGCTGAGCTGTGGGTTGCTCCTGTTGCTGTATGGCTGAGTATTGGCTCCAGAATATGAGGCAGATTATCTTTGAGGCATCGCTCTTCAGTGGGTTAAAGTAGTTCCAGGGCTGCAATGGACATGCTGGGTTAGTGGTGAATCCTTGGCAGTCCTCTCTCAGGGCCTCAAGACTTGCTTAGCTGTTCACTGCTACTGATCATGTTCCCTTCTTTCAACATGTCCAGATTGCTGCTGTATGGTGTGGAGTTGCTCTCCTCAAACACACCTTCCCCACACTGGACTTCTGCCAATTCTCACTGCTGCCTTAACATTTACTTTCTAGCAGCTGTAATTAATGTGATTGGGATAGAGGGCAGAACGACTGAATATTCTCTCTGGCCCTTCAACAGGAGTTTAGAAGGTCATAAGAATATGTTTAGCAGCAAGTCTATGTGTTAGACGTGTTCAGCCCCAGGAGAACTCACTAATGCAATGTTCATGTTAACATCAGACTGTTACTTATTAATGCTCATTTAACAAACAAGATTTATTTGACTCAATAAGATTTTACTCCTGCAGATGACAAGTGTAATTCAATGCAATCAACAGTGGTATTCAAGAAATTTATAATCTCAGGATATAACAAAGTACTTTGGATTGTAGCCCTGTTGTAATGTAGGAAGTGCTTTTGCCAATTTGCACACAGCCAGCTCCCACAAACAATAATGTCATAACAACCAGATAATCAGTCTCAGTGATATAAGTTGAGGTATGAATATTGGAACCTATGTGAAGATTTTCAGCAAAAGTGCAGGTGTATCTTACTCACGTGAAATAGTAGAATTCCAGCTCCTCTACGGACACTTTATCCAAGTCAAACTCTCCAAGGTGGTGCTTCAACTCTTCCTCAAGGTGACTGAATGACAAATACGGTTTTATATTGAATATAAAATTATAAGCATTGCAGAATCTTTTATGGAAAGGGAACCTGAACCATACAATTTTCCATTTACTACCCACCCCACCACCAACTTACCCTGATAGCACAGACTCCTGCTTTATTTTGGTTCCAGTGCATCAGCAGATGCCTTGTCCCTCACTCTTTCATGGTATTAAGCCCAAATTCTTGGCATTGAGAGACAATTAACATTGGCAAGTGTGTGGGGGCAACTTCCAGCTCAGCTGAGTCTGGTCGCCTCTTCTGTTGTCCACATGCATATTTTCCAATCTAGGAAGAATTCTTCTTTCACCCCGACTCCCACCTGCAGCCTAGCAGTTCTGAGGCCAACAATAACAACTTGCATTTATATAGCACCTTTAATGCAGTAAAGTGACCATGGTGCTTTACAGGAGCAATATCAGCCACTAAGTGGCATAAAGAAATAAAAGGGCAGGTGACCGAGGACCTGATCGAAGAGGTAGGTTTTAAGGGGTGTCTTAAAGGAGGAAAGCAAAGTAGAGAGGTAGAGAAACTTAGGGAGGGAATCCCAGAGCTTAGGACTCAGGCAGCTGAAGACACGGCCTCAAACTGTGGAGACTTAAAAGCAGGGATCATGCACAAGAGACCAGAATTGGAGAGTTCAGAGATCTTGGAGAGTTGTAGGACTGGAAGAGATTAATAGAGATAAAGAGGGAGTGAAGGATTTGAAAACAAGGATTAGAATTTTAAAATTAAGACACTGATGGACCGAGAGCCAATGTAGGTCAGTGAACTTAGGGAGAAACAGCGAATGGGATTTGGTGCAAGTTAGCATGTGGGCAGCAGTTTTGGATTTTACAATCACATTTCCCTTGCTGTAAGAAAGCTGGGTTTCACTTTCCTGATAAATACACATCGAGGAACCAGACAAATTCTTACCGAGGAACAGCGTAGGGGAGGTTTGACCGGCCTCTCAGCGCCGATTTGCTTTGATGCCTGATGCAGGTCCCAAACTGTCTTAAGTTTAACCCAACTCCGATCAAAATGAATTTAATTTACTCGCCCTTGGTTAAAGTACCCACGAGCTGTTGGCTGAGTGAATGAGCTCTTTCTTGCTGAGCCATCAAGGAAGAAGCCATGATCCCACATCCATTCTGACCTCACTACCAGGCCCCGTGGGCAGGAATTTCCCCATGGGCTTCTGAGTGCCGGCAATCGGGCTGAAACGTCGGTCACAAACACGCGTGGCGTGAGAAACAGTCACACATTGTGGTTTTCTCCAGGGTGGCCAATTAATTGCCAGAAGGCGAGGTCATGTTTCAATTAAGGATGGCAAGTGGGCTATAGAAACCAGAAGGTCAATCAGAGGCCTTCCAGCTTGAAAGGGCCAGTAGGCGGCAATGGAAGGTAAGCGAGTGAGAGGGCACTTCAAAAATGGAGGTGCCCTCTCTCTCCAACTGGAAAATCTCAATCGGCCTTCTTTAATTGGCCTTTAGTGGCCCTGAAGGAGCTGTGCCTGTTAGCCATTGCTTGCAGACGGGTGGATATGCTGCCCTCACATCCCACAGAAAGGGCTGTTTGGTGAGGGGGAGGGTGGGGGGATGCGGCAGGGCGGAAGGAGCTGGGGAATCAGCACGTCAGCCAGCAGGGATATTGTTAGCTCCCACCCACCTCCAATCCCGACTGCAATGGAGCCCACAATGTCATGTCTCCTTTTCAATTTGCTCCCAGGTCTCAGGAGCCCCAACCCCCTCCATAATCCTGATCCAAGGACCTACTCCAGTGCTCAGATCTCAGGCCAGATCATAGACACTTTTCCCACTGCCAGATCCTGGCCCAGTCTTCCCAGGAAGAAACCTTCTTCACAGAGTTTCTACGCTTCCCTATGTTCCCATGTCTCTGATCCCTCTCGCATGACAGTACTGAGAGATCTGAAAATCCCTCTACAGTGATCTCAGATCCTGTGCCTGCCTACAATGGTCAGAAAACAGTATCCCTCAAACTCAGTGGAAAAGCAGCACAGTTTTAATAAGACCTCTGAAGCAGCATCACAAGACAAAAACCAGCAAAGTAAGCTCATAATAACAGGGCGGAAAAAAGAAGTGATTGTACTGTGTAAGAATTTGCCACAAACTTACTGGTGATTGGTGATGATGCTTGTGTTATGGAAGGCATCTACTAATATTCCCTCCTTGGGAACAGTAGGCTGCGGAGAATCGCTACACATGGATAAGTGGCCAAAGCTGAAACAAAACAGGCAGAGAGCTACAGGACACGACATCTTCTAATCCCCGTCTCGTCTGTCCCTTGCTCATTATGCTGCACTTGTCCCCAGCAGATGCACAATTCCCAAGCACCTTTATCTGTACTGATATTGAACCGCAATATGTTCTGGTTGTAGTTTTGCCAAATTGCAGCTTTATAGCTCCAGATTATCTGTTGTCCTTCACTTCAGCGTGACAAAATATTCAGCTGCAAATATGTAACTGATCAATTTGCAACATGACTTCCCCTTCAAGAGGCAAGCAATCCCACACTGAACACCCACCAAAAAAATAATGAAAGCATTAACGTTTCAAAATTTGAATGAAAGAAAGATTTCATGGTATTCGTTAATTAGAAGTAACACAAATGCATTCTTCATAATATTCGCTGCTTCAAGATGTTGAGGCAGGATTGCTGATTGCAAACAACTCATGGAGCAGTTATTTGTTATTTAAAGCGTCAATCTTTGGGTTAGCCAAATGACATAAGTTCATTATTTTTTTAACCTCTGCTCTTATGGATCATTTGGAAAAAGCAACATGCAACAGAACCAATAGAAAGAGCACCAGATCTCAGTCACGATCTGTGCTGGGCAAGCTGACTTCAGCTACCATCTCAGCGCCCTGGCCTAAGGAAGTAAATCAATCCTTTTCTCAGGGTTTCTATTCCTGATTATCACCTTACATTTTCCACTGGAAAACAAATTGAGTGAGGAATGTAAGGGCAAATGAACAGACAAGATAGGAGCAAGAGTGAGCCATATGGCCCCTCGAGCCTGTTCAGCCATACATTAAGATCATGGCTGATCTTCGACTCGAACTCCACCTTCCTGCCCAATCCCCATACCTGAATTTCGTTAGTGCCCAAAAATCTATTGATCACAGATTTCAGACAGAAAGAACACATACACACATTGCACCTGTTTCAGCTAAACAAAATAAGTGACAGCCATTTGTTGACTTGTTCTTCCAAGCAATGCCTTGACAAATCAGAATCAAGCTGCCTGGTTTAAATTTCAAACAATGCTTGGCAGTTAACTGTGAATCACCATTAACTGGTGCATTTTCCATGGAACACTGACACCAATCAGATTCCACTTGCCAATCAATCAGCACTGTCTTCTCATAACATAAAGTTGTTGTTTCTCCTGACATTGGTATTCTTGCAATTGTCCTGATGTGTGCAAGAGGAAAAGCTTCGATAAAATGTCACTTTTCAGCAATACTCATGACACAGAGAACAAGATTAGGCGCAATGTAATGCCATCACACTGTGGTCAAGTATCAAGCCAATGTTTACAGTTGGGGTTCATTCATGAAGAATGGCCCAGTGAGTGAAGTGTCAGAAGGTAGTCAGCCCTTGTGGACTGTACCTCCCCCTCCCCCCACGGCACTTGTGGACTATCCCCCTGCCAGAACCTGAACCAAGAGAAGGAGGTGAGGAAATCAGTGTGGAAACACACATGACATAGCCTAATTCCTGATCCAGGTTTTTAGTCCAGTGGGCCGGGCCTGTCTTAGGTCAACTGGCTTCTTATTCCACTAATGTAACAGATTAGGGTGTAGTGGAAATTTCACTAAAACCTACTTGTTAACCTGACTCCCCGAAGCCTTTCCAACGTCTACAAGGCACAAGTCAGGCGTGTAATGAATTATGCTCCACTTGCACGGATGAGTGCAGCTCCAACAACGCTCAAGAAGCTCAACACCATCCAAGACAAAGCAGCCCACTTGATTGGCATCCTATTCAGCACCTTATACATTCACTCCCTCCACTACCAACACACAGTGGCAGCAGTGTGTGTACCATCTGCAAGATGCACTGCAGCAACTCATCAAGGCTCCTTCAACAGCACCTTCCAAACCTGTGACCTCTACCACCTAGAAGGACAAAGGCAGCAGGTACATGGGAATGCCACCATCTGCAAGTTACCCTCCAAGCCACACGACATCCTGACTTGGAACTATATCACCGTCCCTTCAATGTCGTTGGGTCAAAATACTAGAACTCCCCTCCCTAAGCATCTATGTTATTTTCCGCAACCATTTCCTGACAGTGAGTTCCACATTCTAACCACACTGAGTAAAGACATTTCTCATTTCCCCACCAGATTCATAAATAACTATCCTGTATTGATGGCCCCTAGTTTTGGATTGTTCCACAAGTGGAAGTCTTCTCTCCACATCTCACCCATTCGACCCATTCATAATTTTAAAGACCTCTATCGGGTGACCCGTAAGGTTGGAACTTTCCCTGAGTTGCACAAAGTGCAGTGGCGGGTGTGAAAAAAGATGTTTCCCCGCCAGCTGCAAGGGGCTTTTGTGCCATATGATCCACTTCCCGCCTTATTAATTATGCAGCCACAGGAAACACGCTATATCGCTGGCTGGCAGCCTCTGAATCGCCCACCACGCCGTTACCTCATCGTTTCCTCACTTCGGGTGCCATATCTAAACTGCAGCCGGGCACACACTTCTCAATGCTTGTAACTCAGGACTGCTCCAGTGAAGGCATGGCCCTGAAAGCTAGGAAGAGTTCAGCGACCTATTGCTGGAATGCCTTTAGGAGGCCCGCCGTGATGTCCTCCACCCCCACTCTGGCCACAGGAGATCCAGCAATCTCACCACTCCGGCTTGAGAGGTGGTGGCAGTGGTGGTCAGTGCCAACGCTGCACAGAAAAGGTCGGCCATCCAGTGGAGAAAGAGGATGAATGATTTCATCTGTGCTGCCAGGGTAATGCAACCATCTCATCACTCTAAACACACCTAAAGTGATGGAAAGGGTCATCAACAGTGCTATCAAGCGGCACTTGCTTGGTAATAGCTTGCTCACTGATGCTCAGTTTGGGTTCTGCCAGGGCCGCTCAGCTCCTGACCTCATTACAGCCTTGGTTCAAACATGGACAGTAGAACTGAACTCCAGAGGTGAGGTGAGAGTGACTGCCCTGTCATCAAGGCAGCATTTGGTCGAGTGTGGCATCAAAGAGCCCTAGCAAAACTGGAGTCAAAAGGTATCTGGGGGAAAACTCTCTGCCGGTTGGAGTCATACCTAGCACAAAGGAAGATGGTCATGGTTGTTGGGGGTCAATCATCTCAGTTCCAGGGCATCGCTGCAGGAGTTACTTAGGGGAGTGTCCTCGGCCCAATCATCTTCAGCTGCTTCATCAATGACCTTCCTTCCACCATATAGTCAGAAGTGGGGATATTCGCTGATGATTGCACAATATTCAGCACCATTCGTGACTCTCAAATACTGAAGCAGTCCATCTCCAAATGCAGCAGGACCTGGACAATATCCAGGCTTGAGCTGACAAGTGGCAAGTAACATTCGCACCACCTAAGTGTCAGGCAATGACCATCTCCAACAAGAGAAAATCTAATCATTGTCCCTTGACGTTCAGTGGCATTACCATAGCTGAATCCCCCACTATTAACCTCCTGGGGGGGTGGGGGGGGGGTTACTAATGACCAGAAGCTGAACTGGCCTAGCCATATAAATACTGTGGCTACAAGAGCAGGTCAGAGGCTAGAAATCCCATGGTGAGTAACTCACCTCCTGACTCCCCAAAGCCTGTCCACCATCTGCACGGCACAAGTCAGGAGTGTGATGAAATACTCTCCACTTGTCTGGATGAGTGCAGCTCCAGCAACACTCAAGAGGCGTGACACCATCCAGCACAAAGCAGCCCATTTGGCACCCCATCTACAAACATTCACTTCCTCCACCACCAACACAGTGGCAGCAGTGTATACTATCTACAAGATGCACTGAAGTAACTCATCAAGACTCCTCAGACAGCACCTTTCAAACCTATGACCACCTCCATCTAGAAGGACAAGGGCAGTAGACACATGGAAACAACACCACCTGGAAGTTCCCCTCCCAGCCACAAACCATCCTGACTTGAAAACATATCGCGTTCCTTCACTGTCACTGGGTCAAAATCTTGGAACTCCCCCCTAACAGCGCTGTGGGTGTACTTACACCACATGGACTGCAGCGGTTCAAGAATGTAGTTCATCACCACCTTCTCAAGGTCAATCGGGGATGGGCAATAAATGTTGGCCTAGCCAGCGACATCCACATCCCTTGAATGAGAATAAAAAACTCACAAGGCCATCACACATTCACTGGTATCTCTCTCACTGCCAACTCAAGGGACATCACCAATTAGTCTCCCCCTCACACACCTTCACATCTCCAACTGGCCTCATTTCCTCTGGGGACTGCCTCCACAGCCCTTATCATCTTGAGTCCACTTGCACACATCAACATATGCCCCCATACACTTCCTCGGATACCCATCCTCCACCCTTTCCCCAAGCAAGCCCTAGTGCCGCAGCTGTTGAAAAGCCAAACCCATTTTATGGCTGGTCTGGTAGGTAGAGACCTGCCTGTGAGTCCCCATGAAAGGTGATATGGTGCTGCCTGCGATGCCTGGTGCTGGGGACCACAAGTGCTGCCCGAAGCAAGGTAGTCAAACAAACCTCGAAGTCTTTAGCGAAGTGCAAGTCACCAGGTGCACATCAGTTAAGTATCGTTGTGAAACCTGTCGGCGTGATTGCATGATCTAGCGTTGTGGGTGGGGGGATGATCCCAGCGAGCAGGGCTTATAATGAGGTGCTAAAGTATTGAAACAAAAACAGAAAATTTTGCAAAAACTCAGTAGTCAGGCAGCATCTGTGGAGAGAGAAACAGAGTTAATGTTTTGAGTCCGTATGACTCTTCTACACAGGTAAAGAGAAGTAGAAATGTGATGGATTTTATATCGTTTGAGAGGTGGAGGAGCAAGGTGGGAGTGAAGGAGAAATTTGACAAAGATGTCATGGACACAGGACAAAGTGAGTGTTAATCGTAGTATTAAAAGACTAAAGGAAGTGCTGATAGTGGCATAAAGGTAAGATACCAGAATATGTTAATGGAAGATCAAGGAGCAACGCTCTGTGAAAGCGAAACAAGTGATAGATGACCCTCTGGGTGGGTGGGGCATGAGATTGGGGGGAAAAAGATAGCAAAACATTTAAATATTAATAAATAAAACATAAAAAAAAATTGGATTAAAAAGGGTGTAAAAATGGTCTGAAGTTGTTGAACTCAACGTTAAGTCCGGAAGGCTGTAAAGTGCCTAATCGGAAGATGAGGTGCTGTTCCTCCAGTTTGCCTTGAGCTTTGCATTGCAGCAGGCCAAGACCGGACATGTGGGCATGAGACCAGGGTGGAGTGTTGAAATGTCAAGCGACAGGGAGGTCTGGGCTATGCTTGCAGACTGAACGAAGGTGTTCTGCAAAACGGTTACCCAATCTGTGTTTGGTGTCCCCAGTGTAGAGGAAACTGCATTGGAAACAGTGAGTACAGCAGACAAAATTGAAGGAGGTGCAAGTGAGGTGCTGCTTCACCTGAAAGGAGTGTTTCAGGGCCTTGGACAGTGAGGAAGGGGGAAGTAAAAAGGCAGGTGTTGCACCTTCTGCAATTGGATGGGAAGAGGGTGAGGAGTTGGGGGTGAGCGAGCAGTGGATCAGGGAATGGTCCCTATGGAATGTTGAAGGGGGGGGGGGATGTTTTTGGGGGTAGCATCACACTGGAGTCGGTGGAAATGGCAGAGAATGATCCTTTGAATGTGGAGGCTGGTGGGGTGATAAGTGATGTCAAGGGGGACCCTATAATGGTTCTGCGAGGGAGGGGAAAGGGTGAGGACAGAGGCGTGGGAAACGGGTCGGACACTGTCAACCACAGTGGGGACGAACCCTCGGCTAAGGAAAAAGGAAAACATGACAGAAGCACCATTTTGGAAGGTAGAATTATCAAAACAGATGCGAAGGAGGTGGAGGAACTGGGAAAATGTGATGGGCGTCCTTACAGGAAGCAGCGTGTGAGGAGTTGTAGTCGAGTGCAATTAGGGATGGGCAATGAATACTGGCCTAGCCAGCAACACCCACATTCCCTGAATGAATTAAAAAAATTTAGGACAAAGCGGCTCACCACCCACAAACATCCACTCTCTCCACCACCGACACACAGAGGCAGCAGTGTGGATCATCTATAAGATGCACTGCAGGTACTCATCAAGGCTCCATAGACAGTGATTTCCAAACCCACAATCGCTATCATCTAGAAGGACAAGGGCAGCAGACACATGGGAACACTACCACCTGGAAGTTTCCCTCCAAGCCACTCACTATCCTGACTTGGACACTCCTTCCTTATTGCTAGGTCAAAATCCTGGAGCTCCCTCCCTAACAGTGTTGTGGATGTACTTACAACACATGGACTGCAGTGGTTCAAGGAGGCAGCTCCACCACCTTTTCAAAGATAATTAGGGATGGGCAATAAATGGTGGCCCAGCCAGCAACAACCACATCCCATGGATGAGTAAAGAAAAAAGGACAAGTTGCATATAATAGGCTTGTATTCCCTTAATTATGGATTAAGGGGTGATCTAATTGAAAGATGTTTAAATGGTTAAAGGATTTAAAATGGCAGTTAGTGAGAATCTATTTCTTTAGGTGGGGGAGTCCCAGTAGAATTAAAATTAAAATTGGTGCTAGGACTAGGATAAAGCGAGGAAGGACTTCTACAACACAAGGGGTACTGGAAAACTGAACTCCACACCACCCCCCCCCCCCCCCCCACAACCGCCCCCCACCACCCCCCAACGTCCCCCGCCCCCCCGCCCAAAAGAAAAGGCTGTTGAGGCTTGGGGTCAAATGGAATCTTCAAAACTGAGACTGATAGATTTTGGTAGGAATTAAAGGGTACAAAAACAAGGTGAGTAAATGGACTTGAGACACAGGTCAGCCATGATCTAAGTGAACGGTAGAACAAGCTTGAGGGCCGAATGGCCTGCTCCTATTCCCAGCTACTTGATGCATTAACCAGGGAATCTCACCATTCTTTATTTTGATAAAAATACTCTACAGTACACATACTGTCCACACTCTAAAATGTGTAAATCAAGTTTATTTGTTCTCAAAGAGTTGCATTATGAAATAAAATTACTGCCACAAACTTTACAAGCTGCCAAAGATACAGGAATAATAAATTAAGACTACTGCCACTTAAAAAATATTGATATTCTACATGAAAATTAACAAAAAAAATAGTTGCCAAAGGTCTGTTATTCACAACTAAAAAGAAAACCATATCAAGTTACAGGATTATTACAGCATGTGTATACACAAGCATGCTTGGTTCAACAGACTCTGCAGGTACTGTTAAAGATATGTTTCAGCATAGTTTCGGAATAATTGCTCATGCAGCTCTAGTATTGTGGCATTACCAGCTTTTAACTTGTGTGCTTTGTGCATGTCTACTTTCCTCCATTCTGTAAATCTCGTGATGGTACAGTACAATGACAAGGCTCTGCTTCTCACACAGCAGCCACTTTACTGAAGCCATCAGCCAAACTTGCAAGCAATTGTATCAAAGCCGGACTTTCACTTCAAAACTACTGCATGCGCTGCAGTTCAATAAAGTGTGAACTGATTCTCAGTCACATGTAGGGTTTTTGTTAAGATCGTTTTTGTTGATAATTTTGGCAGTGAAAGGCAAAGAAAGTAGGGACAAATGAGAAAAGGAGAAGTACAAGCACTTTAAAAAAATTCCTATTATATCTTAACTGAAACCACAGTACATACACAGTTTACAATCATGGTTAGCATGCTGCCTTTAATTTACATATGGGCTAAACGCATTCACAATAATATCCCCTTACGACTACCATTAAGAAATATATAATTTAACTAGACTGCTAATGATGAACCTATTAACATTCATTGCACATGATTAGCATTAATCAGTATGTTTTGATGAACTGAGACACAGGATGAATACAAAACATTTTACGATATGATCCATCAAACAGAAGCCTGCGTGCTGGGTCCAGTTCGTGTTGAGTAGTGTCTTGATTCAGCTGGCACAATTCACAAATCGAACTCACTTTCTTTTCTTGCAGTAAACATAAAGATGATGCAGCCAATTAATGCTTAATTTTATTTAAGGATCAGCCTCCCTGCTTTTGTTGGCCTACCTCAGCTTTCATTTAACACTTAGAAGTATTCAGTACCCTCCTCAAATAAAAATTAACCTTCAGAAGAACCTTTCCTAGACACAACAAAAACACAATGGAGGCCAATATCTATAGCATTACGGTCACATTGCTATGAAAATATATTTTAAAAATACCCCAAGTAAGAGATAATTTTCAGAGGAGGGGAGAGGGGGGAACCAGGTCTATTTCAACTTTTGTAACCAATAAAAAGTTATTCTTTAATAAGCATTTGCATTCTTCAACCTAAATAGAGTTGTGTGGCAGAAAAAACAAATCTGTTGGCAGATGAGCTCCTCTGTTACTACCAACATGTGTCTCAAATCCTATCTATGGAGGATATTCAGAAACAGATCACACAAATTTACAGAATTCCATTTGTTTGCAATTTTGCAATCAGCAGCAACTTGGGTGCTTTTTACATTTTCAAACCAGGCACTCATTTAAAACCCCAAAAAAGGGCTATTAGTGAGCACTGTATTAAAGGAGCCATAGTATGATGGGATGCCTCAGTAGTGCAGTTAAACTATTTGTTCCCTTTTTGAAAATTAGCATAATTGGAATAAATAATAAAATACAGGTTTGCTGCTTTGTGGGTTTGGTTAAAATTCTTGGAGCCTATTTACACTCACTGTTGCTTGAACAGCTTCCCTTAATGATAAAAAGTTAACTTCTCTAGATCCTACACATTGTAAAAATAGATATTGCGCTGCTAATACAATACTCATGGTTAAAACTGTACAGCTGTTCTTTTGTTTTACGCTCTGGTAGAAACAACCAGCTGGGTTTGTACTGGGGCATGGTGGTAACACTCGAACCTGCAGGCAGGTTGTCTAACACTGTCCACTACAATGTCTGGGGGGTAGGGAGAAATCTTCACTGCCATGCAATTAAACTACTCTCTGAAGACTAGTGAAATTAAAAAAAGACAAGCTAAGCAAGACATTCTAGGATAAGAGAAATTATTAGACTGGGAGGCATTGGAAAATAAAGGTGTTTTTCTCTTCATGGGAGTCAGCAGAATGCGATCTTCATGCCCCTCTGGTGTAAAGGAAGAGTGCTGGCTTTAAGTTGGGCAGAGCACTGCAAAAGGAATAGAAGTACATTATTAGCATTCGGGTACAATTGGAAATTACATAGAATTTACAGCACAGAAACAGGCCATTTGAACCAACCAGTCCATGCCATTGTACATGCTGCACTTGAACCTCCTCCCATCGTTTCTGAACTAACTCTGTCAGCATAACCCTTTGTTCCTTTCTTTCTCATACGTTTATCTGGCTTCCCCTTAAGTACATCCATACATACTATTAAATAACATTTACCATGCCATTAAGTATGTACTATTCACCTTAGCTACCCTACGTGATAGCAAGTTCCACATTCTCACTACTGTCTTTGGTAAAAGTCTTTTGATTTTCTATTTGATTTCTTTGTGACCATCATATTGATGACCTCTGATTTTTCATTTCCTCATATGTGGAAACACATTCTCTGTCTTTCTTTGCCTATTCTATTGCAACCTTCCATAATTTTTAAGATCTTCATTAAGTCACTCCTCAGCCTTCTCTTTTCAAGAGAAAAGAGATACAGCTTGTTTACCCTATTCAAATTGGCATAACCTCAAAATGCTGATCTCATCCTTGGAAATCAACAGCATTACCATTGCTAAATTTCTCACCAACATCTGGTCACCACCAGAAATTTACTACATAAATATTGTGGCTACAAAAGCAGGTCAGAAGTTAAGAATTCTGCAGTGAGTAACTCACCTCCCAGTGCACCATCTACAAGGCACAAGGATATGATGGAATACTCCTCACTTGCCTGGATGAGTGCAATTCTAACAACACTCAAGAAGCTCAACACCATCCAGGACAAAGCAGCCCACTAAATTGGCACCCCATCCACAACTTTAAACATCTATCTTTCCACCTTTAGTGCCTTGCACCAAGGTTCCATCAACAGCACCCTTCAAACCTGCTACCTGTACAATACTGAAAATGGGCTCCAGGTTCAAGGGAACACCACCACCTCCAATTCCCCTCCAAGGCAGGTGAGTAGGTAGGTGGGGGGTTCCAGATTTCTACTACCATTTGTGTGAAAAAATGGTTCCCAATTTCACCTCATGATAAAGACCAATGTTCTATTAGACTTTCTGAATGCTTTGCATGCCAATGCACTGGTTTTTAGTGATTTGTGTACAAAGACTCCCAAAGTCGCCATCATTTCTTATGTCATTAAAAAAATTGAACTATCTTTCTTGGATCCAAAATGGATGACCTCACAGTTCCCCACAATGAACTCCATTTTCCACCATTTCGCTTACTCATTTAATCAGTCTACACCCCTTAGTATCTTCCTGCTCCCATCTACACAATCTATTATGCTGTCTACCCAGAAAAATTGTCATAGTTTCTTGTTTGGTGGTTCATGGGGAAGAAGTGGGGCCAGCAGGAAGGGGAGGTGCGGGTGGTGAAAAGACAGAAGCACCTAAAAGAAGCCTGTCTGTTATCTTTGCATTGGAGAAACAGTGGGTATTATAAAGTTTTGCTTTTTTCGTAGAAAGGTTTCCCATCCCAGATTAATCCTGATGTAAAAGTGAAAAATATTTAAAATTTGTAATCATAAACTTACATCACTCTCCACACACTCGCAAGGGGAGAAATTTGTTCGCATAATACCAGCTACCTGCACAGCATTCTTCAAGAATAAATGCTATAAATGGTGCTATATGAATGAATTTCTAGCTCTCAGTCTCCAAAAGCAGCAAGATCTTGTGCAAGCACTACCCAAAACCACAAACAGAACAAAGAGTTAGTGTCCGTTGTGGAGAATCTGGTCTCCTGGAAGACAAAGAACACACTTGAGGCTCTTATGTTATTTAAAAAGGTACAGGACTTTAAAATCTCATACTCAAATGTGCTGATTTACTTCTAGGTTGACTCGTAATCCTGCAACAAATGTACTTTCTAGCCTTCAGGGTCCATATATGGCTTTAATTCCCCTAATTAACTGCCCTGTACATCACTAGAGACTTTCAATTATTATAGCAGATGTTACCAAGCCAAGTCGTTTCTTTTGAAGATGAGGCATCTCTTTTCATAAAAGATGTGAAGTTTTCTCCCAATACCAAAAACCTCAATGACTGTATTGATAGTTTAACTTTTCATTTAGTAAGGGGGGTCTCTATCTGTACCAGATCTATGAAGATATCAGCACAGCATGAATGCTTCTGCATCCCATCCACAGAGAATGCCATGGATGTGGGACAGAGAAGAAGGCGAGCTTCTTTTCATGGAGAAAAGGAAGTCAGGTAACTGATCGTGTAAGTTTACATAATAAACAAATGTCTTTCTATCAGCATTGCTGTGATGAAACGTATATGTGAGAGTGAAACACAAGGTATGGCATATATTATATAAAAAAATGAATTGGTTAAAAGGCAGGTACTTAGCTTTGAGTCTCTGGTGAGGAGATAAACATGCATGAAGCCCCTTCTTTAGCACAACCCCCTTGTAATCACCCACTATTCAAGTAATAATCAATCCTTTTGCATCATGTTAAAGGACCAGGATATTAGTTCCTAAGAGCTGCATAAATGTATAAGTACTAGTTACATTAAACATTCCAGAGCCCCCTGTTCTTCAGACAATATACACAAACCTCAGTCAATCCAGCCTTTACACGAGTGCTAGCACAACAAAAAAAGCAAAACAAAGAAAAGTCAGGTGACAGAGGAAAGGAAAGAAAATGTAAATTGAACAGAAAGAAAAATCAAAGAACTAAAGGAAAAAAAACCTGAAGCGAATTAAGACCAACAGTTTTCTCAATTCACTTTATCGCAGAGTTATTAAATTCACTTAGGTGACTTTGAGACAAGTTTGTTAGTGTCACAAATGGCCTTTCAATTTAAAAGTGAAAAAGTGATTCCCCATTGGGGCCATATACCTTCATGAGGTCAGTTTGCCCTCAACCAGAAAGGAAGACAAAGCTTAGCTCTGGACTTTCCACAGTTGCCACCAGAATTGCTGTAGGTCAACAGGAAGCTCTTGTGTGTAGAATGGCATGAAGCTAGAATGTCAACTCTATCTCTAGTCATGGGGCTGCTCAGCTCTCTAAAGCTGCGCCACCTGACTGCTGGATCGACAGCTGGCCAGAGTTGTCACAACCAAAGCTGGGTTGTTAACAGGCTACAGACTCGAATCTGCAATCTGTGGAAAACCATACTCTTCCTGTTGCCATACTGGATTAGTCTGGTATTATCTTTAACTTTGCAATGCTTTTGAACATTCATAGACTTAAAATCTTAGCAATTCTGTTTCATGAGTTTTTTTTTTAAAGATACTTTGAACACTTTTAAATAATGACATCTGAAGTGTGACAGATCAACTTTAAATATAGCAGTTTTACTTGGAGATATCTTTTGGATTTCTATCACTTTCAACAATTCAAAGAACTTCTAAACTGTTTCTTTCTGTGTATTAAATCTCACTGATCGATTTTATCTAGGTAAATTTATTTCCCAGGTGCAAGACAAGGTAAGGAGAAGGAGGTCCTGCAAAGCTAGGTTTACGTCCCTTTGTTTTGCCCACATAATTCCTGGGGTTCCCTGATCGAATTTGCTCTCACAGAATCAATATGGCACAGGAGGCCATTTGGCCCATCATGTCAGCACCAGCTCTCCAAATGAGCAACTCACCCAATGCCATTTTTTTGCCTTCTCCCCATAACCCTACACATTCTTCCTTTTCAGAAAACAGTTTAATTCCCCTTTGAATGCTTTAATTGAATCTGCCTCCACCACACTCTCCAAACCCTAACCACTCACTGCATGAAATTTTCTTCCTCATATCACTATTGCTTCTTTTGGTAATTACCTTAAATCTGTGCCCTATCATTCTCAATTCTTTCACGGGTGGAAACAGTTTCTCCCTATCTACTCTGTCCTGACCCATGATTTTGAATACCTCTATCAAATCTCCTCTCATCATCTTTTCTCTAAAGAAAATAGTCTTAACTTCCCCAATCTATCTTCATAACTGAAGTCCCTCATTCCTCTCTAATGCCTTCCTAAAGTGTGACACCCAGAACTGGATGCAATACTCCAACTGATGCCGAACTAATGACTTAAGCTAGTTCAACATAACCTTCTTGCTCTTCTACTCTATGCCCCTATTAACAAAGCCCAGGATACTGTATGCTTTAATAACCGCTCTCTCAACCTGCCCTGTCACCTTCAAAGACTTATGCACATAAACACCCAGATCACTTTGCTCCTGCACCCACTTTCAGTCTTAGAAGATGGGAGAAGAGACTGCAACATTAGTCCTGAAGGCAATGAGAAGATAAGTCTTTTTTCACATGGCCAAGAATATGACTGGAGGTCTTCTAGCTGCTGATCTTGGACAGCCATCAAAAGTCTTGAAGCTGGTGGCTGTTACCTCTATGCAGTTTTTGACATTCTGTTCTCATTTCTGGGTACACATCTGCACTGGGGAAGGTCAACCTGATGTAGAAAGCTTGAAGCTCCAGAACTACAAGCAGCTTCAGGTCAGGTCAGGTCAGGTCAGGCACAACGCACTTCAGGTGTACTTTACCTGACTTGTGCGTAGGAAGGGTTGGGGTGGGGAAAGAGGAATAGGCCTTACATTTCATAAACTTTGATGGAATTTTCACAAAATGCCCACCACAGTTCTGTGGCCAGTTTTTGTACTTAATGAATCTTGTGAAGGTGATGTATAAGAATTTTCCTCAAAAATTAAAGTACCATCCCACCCCTCATCATGAGGTAGAAAACTCCAGCTATATGATTAGATATATGCCATATTTCAAGAAATCAATTGTAAAACCGGCCAGTGACTGAATTACCCATTTCCACACATTCACAGCAACAAGGGGAAAACAATTTCCTTTGTCTACGTGGTACAATTTCCTGTGAAGTGCATTTATCATTCTGCTCTGCTTTTTTTCCCTATTTTCTCTTTATCTTCACTGTCATGTGTTTAACATTTACAGTTAGTTTGCCGTAGTGTCTGAAGATTAATTTACAATGGCAAATTTGCTCGCAGCAAATCAGCATGGTAATCAGAGCTTTTTGTTGTACACTTATAGGCAATGAAGGTTGCTTAGCAACATGCCATCTTGTTTCCAGATAATGCACATTATGTATGTAGCATGCAGAGAAAGGATTTGTGTTTGAACCACTGCCACAAGGATGAAAACTCTTGAAATGAAATTTCTCAGCTACGAGCCTGCACTTTGACAATAATCTAGTTGCTTTTTGCTTGTACTCATGAATAATAATTAAGAAATCATTTCTGGTTTGGGAAGGGAATAAAACCAGAAAGGAAAGAAGAGGATGATCATGCAATAATTGATGTATTTGATGCCCTCAAGCTTTACAGCCAAAGAATCACTTCTGAATGGTTACCCCAATTTTTATAAGCAGGTTGAAGGCACGGTACTGTCTCATGACATATTAGTCATCAATGCTGGAAAACGAAACATCTTTTCATTTTTACATCCAAGGTAAGCATCAAGCACTGCTGATCAGTTGTAGTATGAGTAAGATACATAGTATAGCTATAATCATACCCCAATAAGAAGCTCAGACCCAATTTTAGAAGGAATCCTATAAAAAGGTATCTAGCTGTCTAAATAACCCCAGGTTCTTAGAGTATCTTAATCATTGCTGCCCAGAGTTTCTACAACAATTCTTCAGATCACCATCCGTATCTTTAGAGGAATCTCTCGGGAAATGACCACTTGCTGGGGCACTGCTGAACTTTCGCCAAGGGAGATTGGGGAAACCCCATTCAAATTCTGTCTGAATTTAGGAATGCATACAAGCACTCTACATGGCAATATAGTACTCAGTTTCCATGATGCTGATATTAGCCAGCATCACAGCAAAGTGTTTTAATGCAATTTACATCGCTGTGTTAATCATTTATCGGCAAAAAAAAGATTTGCCAAACACTTCCAAGAACAATCTGGCTATTTAACATCCATGGAGATAACCACTAATTTACTTTTTTGACCTGGTAAAACTAAGTTAAGATGCAAGATCGTTAATGATCTGTCAGAATGCTTGCAACAGTCTTAGATTTTAGTCGGGCCATCAGTTCTAGTAAGTACAGTCATCAGATCTTGATTTTAAATTTGGTTGATGCACAACCAAGATCTTAGCTGAAGTATTCTTTGGCAGTTCTCACTGAATCAAGTATGGCAAAATTTTAGTCTCCTTCCTGTACTAACAATCAAACAATCACAAGAGGTCTCAATACAGGCCAGAACTACACCATATTGTTTGAAATAGCCTCATTTTAATAGAAGATTCAGTTGAAGCATTTCATTGCAATAAAGTTCAATACTGAAACAAGATAATTTCAAAGTACATATCAAATTTATCAGCATTTATCAGTGAACAATTTATGAAGTAATTCTGCACTAACCTTTCAGAATGTAATCTGTCAGCAAGCTTGGTACTCTCTCACTATCTTCCTTCATTGCTTGAAGGACTGAAAGGGAATGCCAACAATTAGATTTTCAAATCAACTTTTCATGAGTTCAGAAAATCTTAAGTACAGTGAAGCAGAGAATGAAGATCTTTTGGAATATTTAAAATAACCAGAAGATTAAACATTCAGCTATCACAAATATAAAGTACACAATTGTGCAGAAAAAGTACACAAAGAAGTACACAAATGAAGAGTTCCTCAGGGTAGCGTCCTAGGCCCAGCCACCTTCAGCTGCTTCATCAATGACCTTCCTTCCATCATAAGGTCAGAAGTGGGGATGTTTGCTAATGATTGCACAACGTTCAGCACCATTCGTGACTCTCAGATACTAAAGCAGTCCATGTCCAAATGCAACAAGACCTGGGCAATATCCAGGCTTGGGCTGACAATGGCAAGTAACATTCGCGCCACACAAGTGCCAGGCAATGGCCATCTCCAACAAGAGAGAATCTAACCATCACCCCATGACATTCAATGGCATTACCATCACTGAATCGCCCACTATCAACATCCCTGGGCATTACCATTGACCAGAAACTGAACTGGACTAGCCATATAAATACTGTGATTATAAGAACAGGTCAGAGGCTAAGAATCCTGCGATGAATAACTCAACTCCTGACTCCTCAAAGCCTGTCCACCATGTATTAGACACAAATCAGGAGTGTGATGGAACACTCTCCACTTGCTTGGATGAGTGCAGCTCCAACACTCAAAAAGCTTGACACCATTCATAACAAAGCAGCCTACTTGATTGGCATCCCTTCCACCAACATTCACTTCCTCCACCACCGACGCACAATGGCAGCAGTGTGAACCATCTACAAGAGGCGCTGCAGGAATTCACCAAGCCTCCTTAGACAGCACCTGCCAAACCTACGACCACTACCATCTAGAAGGACAAGGGCAGCTGACACACAGGAACAATGAGAAAGGGGACAGGAAATACAGGACTGAAGGTGTTGTATCTGAATGCACCCAGTGTACGAAATAAGGTAAATGAGCTTGTGGCGCAGATTGAAATTGGCAGGTATGATGTGGTGGGCATTACGGAGACATGGTTGCAAGGGGATCAGGACTGGGAGCTAAATATCCAAGGATATACATCCTATTGAAAAGATAGGCAGGTTGGCAGAAGGGGTGGGGTTGCTTTGTTAGTAAGAAATGAAATTAAACCGATAGCAAGAAATGACGTAGGGTCAGATGATGTAGAATCTGTGTGGGTAGAGTTGAGGAACAGCAAAGGTAAAAAAAACATAATGGGAGTTATGTACAGGCATCCGAACAGTAGTCAGGATATGGGGCACAAGATACATCAGGAGATAGAAAAGGTGTGTAGGAAAGGCAAGGTCACAGTGATCATGGGGGATTTCAATATGCAGATAGACTGGGAAAATCAGGTTGGTAGTGGATCCCAAGAAAAGGAATTTGTAGAATGTCTACGAGATGGCTTTTTGGAGCAGCTTGTGGTGGAGCCCACTAGGGAACAGGCAAATCTAGATTTAGTGATGTGTAATGAGGCAGATTTAATAAGGGAGCTTAAGGGGAAGAAACCCTTAGGAGGAAGTGACCATAATATGATAGATTTTACGCTGCAATTTGAGAGGAAAAAGCTGGAATCAGATGTAATGGTATTACAGTTGAGTAAAGGCAACTACAGAGGCATGAGGGAGGAGCTGGCCAGAACTGACTGGGAGATGAGCCTAGCAGGAAAGACAGTGCAACAGCAATGGCAGGAGTTTCTGGGAGTGATTTGGGAGACACAGCAAAAATTCATCCCTAGGAAGAAGAAGCATACTAAAGGGAGGACGAGGCAACCATGGCTGACAAGGGAAGTCAGGGACAGCATAAAAGTTAAAGAGAAAGCATACAATGCGGCGAAGAGCAGTGGGAAACCAGGGTATTCGGAAGCCTACAAAGACCAACAGAGGACAACTAAAAAAGAAATAAGGAGGGAGAAGATTAAATATGAGGGTAAACTAGCCAGTAATATAAAAGAAGATTGCAAGAGTTTTTTTTAGATATATAAAGGGTAAGAGAGAGGCAAAAGTGGACATTGGGCTGCTGGAAAATGACACTGGAGAAGTAGTAGTGGAGAACAAGGAAATGGCGGAGGAACTGAATAGATACTTTGCGTCAGTCTTCACGGTGGAAGACACGAGTGACATCCCCAAAGTTCAAGAGAGTCGGGGGGCAGAGGTGAATATGGTGGCCATTACCAAGGAGAAGGTGCTGGGAAAACTGAAAGGTCTGAAGGTGGATAAATCACCTGGGCCAGATGGATTACACCCTAGAGTTCTGAAGGAGATAGCTGAAGAGATAGTGGAGGAGCCTCCTTGGTGATCTTTCAGGAATCACTGGAGTCAGGGAGGGTCCCAGAGGAGTGGAAAATCGCTAATGTAACCCCCCTGTTTAAGAAGGAGTGAGGCAAAAGACGGGAAATTACAGGCTGATTAGCCTCACCTCGGTCGTTGGTAAGATTTTAGAGACCATTATTAAGGATGAGATTTCAAAATACTTGGAAGTGCATGGTAAAATCGGGCAAAGTCAACATGGTTTCATCAAGGGGAGGTCATGCCTGACAAATCTGTTAGAATTCTTTGAGGAGGTAACGAGTAAGTTAGACAAAGGAGAGCCAATGGATGTTATCTACTTGGACTTCCAGAAGGCCTTTGACAAGGTGCCGCACAGGAGGCTGTTCAGTAAGATAAGAGCCCTTGGTGTTAGAGGCAAGGTACTAGCGTGGATAGAAGATTGGCTGTCTGGCAGGAGGCAGAGAGTGGGGATAAGGGGGTCCTTCTCAGGATGGCAGCCAGTGACTAGTGGAGTTCCGCAGGGGTCAGTGTTGGGACCACAACTTTTCACTTTATACATTAATGATCTAGATGAAGGAACTGAGGGCATCCTGGCTAAGTTTGCAAATGATACAAAGATAGGTGGAAGGACAGGTAGTATTGAGGAGGCAGGGAGGCTGCAGAAGGATTTGGACAGGTTAGGAGAATGGGCAAAGAAGTGGCAGATGGAATACAACGTAGGGAAGTGAGAGGTCATGCACTTTGGTAGGAAGAATAGAGGCTAGACTATTTTCTAAATGGGGAAAGAATTCAGAAATCTGGAGTGCAAAGGGACTTGGGAGTCCTAGTCCAGGATTCTCTTAAGGTTAACTTGCAGGTTGAGTCGGTAGTTAGGAAGGCAAATGCAATTTTGGCATTTATTTCAAGAGGACTAGAATATAAAAGCAGGGATGTGCTGCTGAGGCATTATAAGGCTCTGGTCAGACCACATTTAGAATATTGTGAGCAATTTTGGGCCCCGTATCTCAGGAAGGATGTGCTGGCCCTGGATAGTGTCCAGAGGAGGTTCACGCGAATGATCCCAGGAATGAAAGGCTTAACATATGAGGAACGTTTGAGGACTCTGGGTCTATACTCGATGGAGCTTAGAAAGGTGAGGGGGGATCTGATTGAAACTTACAGAATACTGAAAGGCCTGGATAGAGTGGACGTGGGCAAGATGTTTCCATTAGTAGGGGAGACTAGGACCCGAGGGCACAGCCTCAGAGTAAAGGGAAGACCTTTTAGAACAGAGATGAGGAGAAACTTCTTTAGCCAGAGAGTGGTGAATCTATGGAATTCATTGTCACAGAAGGCTGTGGAGGCCAGGTCATTGAGTGTATTTAAGACCGCAATAGATGGGTTCTTGATTGGTAAGGGGATCAAAGGTTACGGGGAGAAGGCGGGAGAATGGGGTTGAGAAACTTATCAGCCATGATTGAATGGCACAGCAGACTCGATGGGCCAAATGGCCTAATTTCTGCTCCTATGTCTTATGGTCTAACACCAGCACCTGGAAGCTCTCATCCAAGCGACTCACCATCCTGACTTGGCAATTTCTCGCCATTCCTTCACTGACGCTGGGTCAAAGTCCTGGAACTCTCTCCCTAATAGCACTGTGGGTGTACCTACATCACATGGACTGCAGCAGTTCAAGAAGGCAGCTCAACACCACCTTCTCAAGGGCAATTAGGGATGTGCCATAAATGTTAGCCTAGCCAGCGATGCCCACATCGCATGAATGAATTTTTAAAATTATTTAAATAGGCACGGGCATGAATGAATGCACTGTAACATCAAAAGTTTTGTGCTCACTACTCCAGCAACAAAAAATAATTCCTTAAGATTCAGGTTTGGCCTCCAAAAAGGCCGGGATTTTCCGGCCCCCAGGACCCGCCATGGGCGAGGCGATGCCCCAGCCAGAAGTCCATTGACTTGCGGTGGGACCAAAGATTGGGTGAACAGGTGCGGAAAATCCTGCCCATAGTAATTTTTTAGTAGTAAAAATCACGAGGCATAAATCTATCTTGGACAATGGCACAAAACAGGTAAAAGCAAATTGATAGCTCATTTTACACTTCACCCAATTTTTACTTCTGATCAGTTCGATGGAAAAGAAAATTGGGTATAGTGTAAGACGGGCTCCTGATTCAACATTGGCGTCTCCAGTAGTCAATCAGGATGGAAAGGTACTGTGATACTCACTTACAAACTGCAGCTGTGATAAATGATGCCCACAAAGACAGAGCAACTTGCACCAACCTATTAATTAAAAAGTGCCACAAGATCTTGTAACCCTGCAGCAAGTGTGTTTCAAGGGATAAAAAGGACCAATTACATGGGACTATCTTCCTGTAGCCTAATGGCAATGGAGGTATATCCAATGCTATACTGGGCCACTAATTCAACTGCACTTAGTAGACTACCTGAAATTTTAACAAACAATGCTTGGGAGCAGTGAACTTAGTTCACACGTTTATGAATAATTCAAGCATAGATAGGTTTCAGTCAGCAGTGTTTTGATACATTGGTCCTTTCCATCTTCCAGACCATCTACTGGTACCACCCATCATAAAGGTTACCTGAATGCTATCAGTAATCATACGCCTCTGTATACCTATCTAGGATCATAAAATTACAGCTTAATTAAAGTTCAGCCACCTATTTGAATTGGTTTTAGCTTGCTTAGTAATTGAATGCAAATATACCGGGAGAATTCGATCTGTTCCCAGTAAATCATTGAGTATAAAAGGCTACAATTATAATTTATTAGAAATAATGGCAAAATAAATTCTTCCCTCAGTGTTTTGAGAGCTAAGGCTTGCATTTGGATTTTATTTATTTTACTCACTTTTGGTCAAGATTTGAAGATCTTCTACGGATGGGGGGCCAGCCTTCTTCTCATAAGGGATGACTGTTGTCAAATACTGTCACAAAAAGAGTAAAATAGATAATAGTGATCTGCCATGTACAGCATTAGTATATAATTGCTAACATAGGTTGCATTTATTACTCAAGGCAGTTTGCATCTCCAATGGCTGCAGGCTAAAGCCAGCAGGAGGTAAACGGCCGAGGAATAGCTTCTAGTAATGTCCAATCATACTAGATTCAATTATACCATTACATGATTTTTACTCAGGTGCTGGTAACATTAAATGTCAAACCTTCAAAACTCAACAAACACAGGTAAATAACTAG
Source organism: Carcharodon carcharias (assembly GCF_017639515.1). Classification (NCBI taxonomy): domain Eukaryota; kingdom Metazoa; phylum Chordata; class Chondrichthyes; order Lamniformes; family Lamnidae; genus Carcharodon; species Carcharodon carcharias. The sequence goes on from NC_054468.1 coordinate 218,573,300, forward strand.
CATACATCACAGTTGTTACTGCACTTGAAGATCACAATAACAGACAGACAATATACTCATATGAACATACGAATTGGGAACAGGGGTAGGCCACTCGGCCCCTTGAGCCTGCTCCGCCATTCAATAAGATAATGGCTGATCTGAACGTAGCCTCAACCCCATATTCCTGCCTACCCCCGATAACCTTTCACCCCCTTGTTAATCAACAATCTATCTAGCTCTGCCTTAAAAATATTCAAAGACCCCCACCGCTTTTTGAGGCGCAGAGTTCCAAAGACTCACAACCCTCAGAGAAAAAATTTGGCCTCATCTCTGTCACAGTGGAAGTATTCCTCTACACTGAACAAACCATGAGAAAAGGGAATGGATGAATTTGTACACTTACAAAGACTCATAATGATAGAGTGAGGTGTCATCAGTTTTATTCAGAGGACTAATAAGCAGTATACAGTATGTACAGTTGTAGAAAGACTGTGTTTATTCCTCATTGAAAACTGTGGAATTGTGCCTTAAATTCTTAAAAGCTAGAAATTGGACTGTCAGTTGCAAACAGAGCTGAAAAATCACATTGGGCCTGAACTTCCTTGGAGTGGCAATCAGATTCAGATTGTCACTCTGTGCCCAATCATTTACCTCAATTTTTTTTTTTGACCCTTTCTCGCTGGACTTGTCCGCCTCAGGCCGGGCGAAACACAGGCATTACAACACGTCATTGGGTCCCAGCTACAAAGTCCAGCAGAGTCGAAGTGAAGGAGACAATGTCGCCTTTTTTTTTTAAACAACATTAACTGCTGTAAACCAGTTAAGCTTAAAGGTCTGTTGAAATTTAAAGGCTCTTGGCAGGCCAGGGGGAAGGTAAGTGTCTAAGGTAAGTGGATAGGATTTAGCAGGTGAGGGAGATCAGAGGTCAGTTCTGCGGAGGTTGGGGGGGAAAAAAGATGGGTGGGGTGAGGAAAGGTCAGCATGGGTCTGTACAATAGGTACCCAGAATTGGTTTTAATCCTTCTAACCTTTTTGGGTAACTACTGGCGTAACCCAGTCAGGCCAATCCGAAGTTTGAGATTTAAATCACATTTTCAGATGGTTCCCAGCGCATGGCAATTGCCCAGGGGAACTAGGCACTTCTGGGCAATTGCCGTACAAACCTTACCTGGGAACTTCCGAACGGGATTCCCCAGCACATCTTTGAGGTACTCCCCCAATACGACACTGGGAAACTCGGGACCAACAGCCCACAATATTTTACCTAGACTAAATAGCAGTCATCCCGCCTAACAATCTATACCAGTAGATTTATGAAAATGTGGCAAGGGAAAATCAGTTCCCAATTGACTGTTTCTATAAATTGTCATCTCATTATCTGTCTTGTACTGAGGATACGAATGCATATTGGTGGCAGGTAGTGTTGATCTAAAACATACATTGGCAGCTAAATCTTTTTGAGAGCTATCAACATTAGATTCTCCTATTCTTGTGAATTTGCCGGCACAAGGGAAAAATGATCACAGGACTTCATGGGATATCTGAAATGTTTACATGGCCATTTGTTTAATTTATTTCAGCTGCTAACTGATTGGAGTAGGAGTAGGTAACCAATAATGAATTATGTAAACCCCTAGATCATGTATGTTAATCTAATTAATAACATTGACAAAAAGGTGATTTCATTTTTACTTAAGATCAAAGGATATTTGCTGAGGGGTATAAAATATCATCTGGAGAATATTAAGTCACAACTTCATAAATCTTGCACAGAACTTGTCTGCAAATGTCTAATTTCCTCAATAGATCTATATCCATGTGTCCATTAAATGATAATCTACCTCCTTCCAGATTGAATTTACATCAAATGGTGTGGAAGTCATGTTACAGTTATATAAAGCTTTGGTGATGTGTCACATTTGGAGTACTGCATGCAGTTTTCAGCACCCCGCTGTAGGGAAAGATATACTGGCCTTGGAGGGGCTCAAATTATACCAGGGCAGGGGATAAATTATGAAGGTAGGTTGCTTGAATTCATGAGTGAAGAAGGTTAAGAGGTGACCTAACTGATGTGTTTATAATGATTAAAAGATATGCAGTTTTTCTTTATCTACTCAATTTATTCAGCTGAGAGTGTCCAGAACACAAGATAAAACCTTAACATTAGAGCTAGGTCATTCAGGGATGATATTAGAAAGCACGTTTTTGCATAAAGGATAGTGGAAATTCAGAATCCTTTCCCCAAAAAAGCTGTGGAGGCTGGGGGTTAATTGAAAATTTCTGAATTAAGATTGGTAGTACAGAACATGAGTATTGCAGAAAAAAGATAGACATGTTGTCAAAGCTTTTTGTCTTGCACTCATCAGAACAGATGCAAAAATGCCAAATTTCAAAGGGAGTAACAATTTATGCTGCATGAGAAAAGGGTGATTAGTTGGCAAGTCAACTCTGAATGGTCAAGGCATTGCCGTGGAGGATGCACCAGAGAATTAACGTTCCCCATGCTTCTGTTTAATTCAAAAAGGCACAATGTCTGTATATATTTCTTATGCCTGCAGAGGATGAGTCCCTGTGTAGAATATATGTAGCTTCTAGCAAAGTGAGTCACATTGTGAATCTTAAATTAGTTATTAGTGTAATTCTTCAACAGCATGTCTTTTATTCCAGCAAAACTAAGACTAATTGATTTTTATTTGGTATAAAATATATTAAAAATATCATGGAAAGAAGGTGGGTAAATGAAGCTGAGATACAGATCAGTAATGACCGTACTGAATGATGGAACAGGCTTGAAGGGCTGAATTCCTACAATCCTAACAATTTTCAAAGATAGAATTACTACACTATTAAAGAGTAGCATATGAGTAGAAGTTAAATTTTCATTTCAAAGATTACACAATGCAAAAGCTATGGCAGGAATAAGATTTTACTCAAGCTGTTAAATATATGAATGGTTCAATAAAAACAGAAAATGCTTTATTCTGGAAAGTGTGAGACCTGAAATTTAGTTGTATTGTTTAACATTTCTCTTGGTTTCCACCTCCCTCACACCACTAAAGTCAGGAAGGTGTGTGAATGTCAGAACGAAAGCTTAGACCTTAATCCCTGTGGCATTCCAAAGTGCTTCACATTCAATGAGTTCCTTCTGAACTGTAAATCTTGTTGTTTTGTAGACAAATGTGGTACCAAGTTGCACATAAGGTTCCGGAAACAGCATATGACACAATAATCTGGTTTTAGGGATGAATGTAGGCCAGGACACTAGGGTAATGGCCATCATCTTCTTCGAATAGTTTCATGGTATCTCTTGCACCCACTTTAACACAGAGGGAGCCTCAGTTTATTGTCCCATCAAAAAGCTGGCACATGAAACGCCTTCTTAGTATTGCATTGAAGTACTGCCAGGTTTAATCAAGGCATCAGATTGTCAAGCTACACGTGGGACAATGTTTAATGCATGTTAAACCAAATCGTGTTTTTGCTTATTTTGTAGGACCATCTTTGAATTCATGAATAGTGCAAAGTGAAATCAGGTCTGACAAATACATTCATTGCAGTTTTCTCACATATTGCTGTTACACTAATAGTAAATATTAATCTTCCAAATGCCAGGAAATAGAGGTGCATATCGTGTCAAATGCTTTAGAATCCCATTTATAAAATGAGAAGACAACATCAAAATTTTTTCATCATTTTTTGGTGAAATGAGGATGAAAATTACTTTCCATATTTCATCAATAAGCAAAGGACTCATGCAATGCTACATTATGCACAATGCTGCTGTAATTTTCTCCCAGGGATACCTGATCAAACCACAATCCTATTCAAATAAATTTCCTATTTTATCAGCTCATGTCATATTCACAACTATTTCCGAATAACGATTCAAGGGAATTTTTTTTGCAAAGTTTTGATATTTTTTACTACTCAGCCAGTCACGCCGAATATTGTCATTACCTAACCTCACAAAGACAAGAACACTGGTTGTGTCATCTTTATGTGAATTCTGTATGATTCAAAAAGAACTGTGATGTGAGACCAGTGAAATCACTAAAGTACAACATAGTCCTTTCTAACAGCCAGTTTTAGTTTTTGGCAATGTCCTAAGGGTGCAGAGCAAAGCCCAGGTGCTTCCTTAAATCCAAATGACACAGTAATCCCACTGGCCACAAAACTAATTTCTATATGTGAAGTGTGGGGGTATGGGGGGAAAGAAAGACGTGGCAGTGGAAAGCTCCCACAAATAGCAATGTGATGATTTACTGTTTTTCCAATGTTGATTGAGGAATAAATATGGAGAACACTGCAGAACCCTGCTTTTCTTTGAAATAGTATCACGGGATCTTTTATGTCCACCTGATAGGGCAGACGGGGCCTTGGTTTAACATCTGAAATATGGCACCTACAACAGCGCAGCACTCCCTCAGTACTGTGCTAGAGTGTCAGCTTTGATTTCTGTGTTCAAGTCCTAAGGCAGGATCGTCCCAGATTTCACTGTATCGTCTCAAACCCGGCGCCTTAATTATGCATTCCCGGGAAACATGCCATTTCCATGGTGGGAGGACTCTCCTTCACCTGTCACACCATCATCTTGCCACTTCATCATGGCTGGGCACCATATTTAAAGTCCAGCCTCACACACACCTCTCAGTGCTTCCAGCCCTTGACTGCTGCAAAGAGGACATGGCCCTGGAAAGCAAAAAGACTGCCAACCCAAGGTTCAATGACGTGCCGCTCGAGTGCCTTTTGGATGCAGCGGAGGCTCACTGTGATGTCCTCTATTCCCACTCTGGCCACTACCTCGCTAATCCGGCTTAGGAGCCGGTGGCAGCAGTTGTCAGTGCCAATGCCCTGCAAAAGAGGATAGCCACCCAGTGCCACTACAGGGTGAATGGTCTCATCCGTTCCACCAAGGTAATTCACTCTTCTCATCACTCTCAACTCTCATACTCACAAACCCATCGCACATCCACCCTCAAAGGACAACACCACTAACTCTCACACACACACTCACATCTCCATCAGGCTCAAAACCTCTTGAGCTCACGTCCTCATCCTGTCCATGGCTCCACTGACCAAACGTTCCACACAATACCATGCTCGCACTCTCTCCATTTGTTTCCATGCAGGAGAAGCTGGCTCACATCAGCAGGAAGATGTCCCCGACCAGGGGTGGAGTGGCCCACATTTGGCCCTTCACTCACTTTGAGGAATGTGCCATCGCACTGACTGCTGGGGACAAGGGCCTACTGCACCACATCATCCCTCTCTCAATGCAACTGTGAGTGCTCTCTCTTCTGCTTTTGCCTCTGCTGCCATGCACTAATTATCTCTACTTTGATTCACAGGGAGCACTGCCAAGCGGCCGATACCCTCAGCCAGCCATTCCCTCAGCTCCATCCACGTCCTCACCTCCAGCCAAAAGGACACCTTCTCCACTGAAGAGCTGGCAATAAGTAGCCTTGAAGTTACAGCACTTACCCACACCCTGCACCAGTGAAGACACACACCTCGGTGGAACCTAGATCCAGACCAGGCTTGGGTTCACAATCTGGTGGTTGACACACAGATACGTGTCCGCAGCAGGAGGAGGCAGGTTCATGCGAGCTCCACGGCACTTAGAGGACGGCTGGGGATCAGGCATCTATGAGCTCAGAGTCAGATGATAAGCCTTTAGATTTGGCCTTCCAACTCACCCTAGAGAGTCAGCAGAAGGTGTGAGAACATCACGCAGAGCTGTTGGAAGCCCTCAGCAGAGTGGCACGGCAGTCGGAGGACTGCTCTCTAATGAAGTGGTGCCCACTTGTGTGCATATGGAGATCTCCATGGGGAGGATGGCGGACGCCATGGAGACCTGGTCCAGCAGAATGTGCAGATGTGTGCAGATCTGCACTCCATTGCAGGAGTCATGGGTGAGTTTCGGTGGCAACACGAGGGGGAAACGGGGCACCTCGACGTCCCTCCAGATGCTCCCTCCCATCAAGGAGTCAGGCTGGGGCCCTCGGAAGGAGCAGCAGCTCCTTGAGTCAGGGATGACCCCTGAGTCATCGACTCTGGAAACTCAGAGGCTGCCCTCTCCAAGTCCCCTTTGCCTGTGAGTCCCTCAACCTCGTCCTCTGTCACCACAGAGGGAGCAGCTGGCCAACGAGTGATTCTGGAGGGAGAAGTGTGTGTGTGCCAGGATCTTTCAGAGCCTTATGCAAGCACTCTCCTATGCACACGGATCCTTCATGTATCATACTCACCTCAATGTCCTGAACATTTTGAATGCTACCTGCTGGGGTTTGCTTTCAGTTGTCCATCTGAGCTGACCTGAGCTGTCCATCTGCCCACCTAATGATCACACTCCCATGCAGCACCTGATCTCGCCCATCACAACTATTGTTTCACTTTCGATTTGGACAGCATGGTCTGGATTCCATCACAGATGACCCCCGCCCCGCCCCTGCAAAACCTTCCACCTCCCCTCCCTGACCTGCCAGCCACAACCCTTTTCCTTTGGGGAAGTCCAGGTGACTATGCACATTCCCTTCTTTCCTGAAAATCCCACCCCCATCCACATTCGCCTCCCTGGCCTCCTCTTTCCCAACCCCAGGGTCTGTGTCTACCTCCGAGTTCCCACCAACCACCTTTATTATCCTTTCTACCAGTACTGTCGAACCCTCCTACCCTACCACCCATTCTGCTCATGGTCATTCTCTCCATTTCTTTATTCCACGCCCACACAGTTCGCTCCCCAGGAGGCAGTCATGGACCCATGAGACCCTTCCCTTGCACATTAACTTGGACATCCCCCTTCTTGACCCCTTTCCGCCCAGAACCCCTTGTCCCCACCCACTTACGCCTCCCGCTCCACTGGACTACCCCGCCCCCAGCTTAGTCCCTAGGCCCTCTCCCCTCTCTGAACTCCCTTCTCCCCCAGACTCCTTCCCCCCCACCAAGTTTCTTCCCTTAAAGCTTCCACCCCTCTTATACCCACCTCCCCAGTTGTCAGGTTCTCCCCTGTTAGCCCCTCCTCCCCCCAAACCTCAACTCCCGACTCCTTCATCCTCCCTCTCCCAACCTCACCCCCACCCCCAATACCTCATCCTCTCCCAGTTAATCCTAGGCTTTCCTCTCCCACCCCTTGACCATCATCCATTGTGAACATCAACCGTGACTTTCCAACTTTCATGAGCTGCTTTGCAGCACAGCCATGTCCATGAGAATCCACCCATGCCATGGATGTTCCTCCAGGAACCTGTTGCTGTCGGGCTCCAGCATCTTCTGCTCCTTGGGAGTCCACAATGTGAGCAAGGCCTTGATGGTAAGTCCCAAATTTTGCATGTCACAGTTGTCAAGACGTGTCCTGCACCAGCGTGTTTTCCTGCCAACATGAGCGGACGATCCAGCAGTGGGGGGAATGACTCTGGCAGGCTGGCCTTATAATAATATTCTGCTGTATTACAATGAGGTCCCCGACATCTGATGGCAGGGAATGTGGCCCTCAATCAACGGGCTGGGCCGATGATCGCAAACTGGTTTCACGACATCATGAAAATGATTTATGGGCTTCTCACCATATTATCTGCTCATGCCACAGAACTTGCCCAAAGCCAGGGGACATGGAAAATCCCAGCCGTAGAATCCAGAACCTTCTAACACGGATAACACACAAATGCATTACAGTTGAATTCAGTATTGTCAGCCAAGGAAGGACAACATAAGCTTGGATTCCTGCTCCCAAAATATATTAAACAATCCTTGTATAGATATAAGGTGAGAATGGAGTTATGTTCAGCTGTGATGCCCCAATAGTCTAACATCCTATTTCAATTTTTTGTATTAGATCTCCTTGTGATGAAAGAAGGAGTCATTGCTGGGACAATAGGGCAAGATGGGTGGAAGACTATCTGTTGGTTGTTCTCTAGCAGGGAAAAGAGTTACAACTACAAAAAAAATCTAGAATTAGGGATGATTTGTGGAGCCAATTAGGCCAACAGATCAGTACAACATAAGAACATGAGATATAGGAGCAAGAGAAGAGCATACAGCCTGTCAAACCAGCTCCACCATTCAATATAATCAATGCTGGTCTTGGGCTTCAACTCCACTTTCCCACCTGCTCCCCATATCCCTTGATTCCCCAAGAGACCAAAATCTGTCTATCTCAGCCCTAAATATATTCAACAATGGAGCATCCACAGCTCTCTGGGGTAGAAAATTCCAAAGATTCACAACCCTTTGAGTGAAGAAATTTCTCCTCATCTCAGTCCTAAATGATTGGCCCCTTATCCTGAAACTGTGCCCCTTGTTCTAAATTCACTACCTAGGGGAAACAATGCCTCAGTATCTACCCTGTCAATTATGTTTCAATGAGATCACCTTTCATTCTTCTAAACTGCAAAGAATATAAACCCAAGTTACTAAGCCTTTCATCCCAGGAACCAATCTAGGGAGCCTTCGCTGCACTGCCTCCAATGCAAGTATATACTTCCTTAAATATGGAGATCAAAATTGTACACAGTATTCCAGGTGTGGTCTCAACAAAGCCCCATACAATTGTATTAAGGCTTCTTTATTCTTGTACTTTAATCCCCTTGCAATAAAGGTCAACTTGTCATTTGCTTTCTTAATTGCTTGTTGTAACTGCATGCTAACTTTGTGTCCTTGCACAAGTACATCCAAATTTCTCTGAACACCAACATTTTATAAGTTTCAAGCCTTTTAAAAAATATTCTGCTTTACGACTCTTATAACCAAAGTGAATAACCTCATACTTCCCCACTTTATAGTCCATCTGCCATATTGTTGCCCACTCACTTAACCTGTCCATGTCTCTTTGCAGCCTCTTTGTGTCCGCCTCACAATTTACATTTTCACCTAGCTTTGTATCGTCAGCAAACTTGGATACATTATTCTCTGTCTCTTTGTCCAAGTCACTAATATAGGTCATAAATAGCTGAGGCCCCAACACTGATCCTTGCAGCACTCACTAGTCACAGCCTGCACGAAAGAGCACACATCTCCCTAAGGCTAAGTGCAGCCTCAGGGAGATCGCCTGGACTTTGAAAAATATTAAAAATAGAAAAAAAAAAATTCCCTTACATGTCCCCCTCATGTGACAATGTCACGAGTTGGGACATGTTCATAATTTACAGAATAACTTTATTACAATTTTTAAAACCCTGCGTGAAACCTCATCCTGCCGCTGGATGAGGTTTCATGTTTTCTTTATTTGCTGCCAGGGCTCCTGGCCTGCCCGCCAACCTTATGGATGGATGGGCAGGTCCTTTAATTGGTTAAATGATCCTGTCAATGGCCTCAATTGGCCATTGACAGGTCAGTGGGCCTGCAGCTGATGTTGCTGCGCGCCCGCTTTCCGGAAAATTTAACTGGGGCGGGGTGACGTCGGGGGTTCCGCCCAATGTCATCCCGTGTCAGTTTACATGTCAGCAAGTGGGCCCCACCCCCTGCTCACCGACAGCAAAATTCTGCCCCATGTTGACCCGTTCTAATCATATGATACTTTTCTAAGTGCATTGTTAAGACTTGTTTAGTAATAGATTCCAGAACGTTCCCAATGAATATTCCCTGTTTTCTCTCTCACTTTCTTGAATAGTGATGTTCAACTTGCTAACTTCCAGTCCACTTGGACCGTAACAGAACTTAGGGAATTTTGAAAAATCATAGCCAGTGCATCCACCACCTCTGCTGCTTTGTTTTTTAGAACTCTAGGCTTTGTAAAAGGCATAGCGTACAAGAGCAAGGAGATTATGTTAAACTTTTTGGCCTCAACTGGAGCATTACATCCAGTTCTAGGTGCCACACTTTAGCAAAGATGTGAAGGCATAAGAGAAAGTGCAGAAAAGATTCACAAAAATGGTTCCGGTGATGACGACCTTCAGTTGCATAGACAGATTGGAAAGTTCGGGATGTCTTCTTTGGAGAAGAGGATGTTGAGAGGAGATTTGACAGAGATATTCAAAATGATGAGGGTTCTGGACAATGTAGATAGGGAAAAACTGTTCCCACTGGTAAAAGGATTGAGAACGAAAAGGCACAGATACAAGGCAATTGGCAAAAAAAAACAATGGTGACATGTGGAGAAACTTTTATATGCAGTGAGTGGTGAAGATCTGGAACGTGCTACCTGAGAGTGTAGAGGAGGCAGGTTCAACTGAAGCATTCAAAAGGGAATTGGATTAGTGGGGGAATGGCACTAGGTTAATTGCTCATTTTGAGAGAAGGTGCAGACATGACAGGCCAAATGGCCTTCTTCTCTGTTGCAATAATTCCATGATTCTGCGATATGGGCCTCCTGGTCCTGGAAATGTGTCACATTTTAGTTCCACGAGTTTCTCCAGTATTTTTCCCTGCTAATGTTAATTTCTTCATTCTTATTAACTCCTAGGTTATCCTCTATTTCTGTTATGACAAGATATTTCTTCAATGTTCCTATTTCCTCACTCCCAATGATAATTTCCCTTATCTCTGCTGCTAAGGGACCAATGCTTATTTTAGCTATTCACTTGCTTTTGATATACATGCAAAAGCTCTTAAAATATATTTTTATATTCCTGGCTAGTTTATTCTTATATTCTATTTTTTTTGGTAGCCCTTTGCTGGTTTCTAAAATACTCCCAATCCTTAGACTTACTACTATTCGGGGCAACATTAAAAGCCTTTTTTAATCTAATACTATTCATAAACTCTTTAGTGAGCCACAGATGGATCTTTTGCACTGAGTTTTTGTTTTTCAATGGAATGTATTTTTATTGAACATTTTGAATTATTTCTTTAAATATTTTCCACTATTTATACCTTTTAGTCTATTTACCAATCAACTTTAGCCAGCTCTCCTCTCATGTAACTGACTTTGTTTAAGTTTAAGATTTTTGTTTGTGATTGGAGTATGTTGTTTTCAAACTTAATGTAGAATTCAACTGTATTATGATCACAATTTCCCAGTGGATCTTTTACTAATTAACCCTGCCTCATTAAACAATACTGGATCTAAAACAGCTTTATCCCTAATTGGTTCCACAACATATTGCTCCAAGAAACTGTCATGGAAGCATTCTAAAAATTCCTTTTCCAGACCACATTTGCCAATTTGATTGTTCCTGTATATATGAAGATTAAAGCCCCCACAACAATTACACTGCCTGTTACAAGCCCAAATAATTTCTTGTTTAATGCTCTGTCCAACGATAACTACTCGCACCAGAGTTTTCTGACCCTTGCTATTCCTAATCTACACCTATATTGTTTCTACTTCCTGATTTTCTGAGCCAAGGTCCTTTCTCACTAATGTCTTTATGTCATCATTCAATATCTGGGCCACCCCTCCTCCTTTTCCATTCTGCCTGTCTTTTCAAAATGTTGCATACCCTGGAATATTTATTTCCTAACCTTGGTCACATTGTAACCATGTCTCTGTAATGGTGATCAGATCTAAACCATTTATCTCTACTTATGCCACTAATTCATCTATTGCGGATGCTCCTTGCATTCATATAAAATGACTTAAATTTTATATATTTTTTAATACTATTCCCTCCATGGACCTTATTCCCTGATGCACTATTACAATTAAATTCTTTGTCCCTTCCTGTCCCACACAGCTTGTCTTTACCCAAAACAAAAACAAAAACAAAATTACCTGGAAAAACTCAGCAGGTCTGGCAGCATCGGCGGAGAAGAAAAGAGTTGACGATTCGAGTCCTCATGACCCTTCGACAGAACTTGAGTTCGAGTCCGACTCGACCTCAAGTTCTGTCGAAGGGTCATGAGGACTCGAATCGTCAACTCTTTTCTTCTCCACCGATGCTGCCAGACCTGCTGAGTTTTTCCAGGTAACTCTGTTTTTGTTTTGGATTTCCAGCATCCGCAGTTTTTTTGTTTTTGTCTTTACCCACATTGATATATTTTTGTACTGCCTGAATTTTTATTTTTGGATTTCTAAATCTCCCTTCACCTGAATCCTCATCCCTCCTGTTAGTTAAGTCACTTTTTTCCTACTTTGACCGTATTTGTTGGTACATTCATATCTATGCACATTCTTTCCCTTCCTGCCACACTCTGTTTACCATTGCCCATATTGCTACTCTGCACTATTGCTTTGTCCTTTCATCTTAACTTTCCAAATCTCCCCTCACATGACCCCAACCCTCCGACTATTTACCTTAAAGGCCGCTCCATATTTCTAGTTATACGACTCGCCACGACATTGGTTCCAGCACAGTTCAGGTGAATCTGCGTTGCTTCTGTCTATCTGTGCCATTTCAGACAGCTTCAAGGATCTGATGCCTTTTGAAAACCTTCAGCATATCCATCATCTTTTTAGTGGACTTTACCATCAAGGTTCACTTCAAATATTGGAAATCTTGGGCTCGGTTTTATGCCCACGAATTGGGCAGGTTGTCCTCCCACTCCGTGCATGAACATAAAATAGGGCTTGATGACGTCGGATTGGCCATCCGACACTTAATTGGAAAGGCTGAGAAGGCAGGAGGTGGGAATGATGGAGCACTCAGTTTCCATCCCACCTCCCTCACCCCACTGGTAGAAATTGTGGCAGAGATCATCATGCTTTTTAGTGAGAAAATGGATAAACAGAGCAGAGGAATATATGCTAGAAAGTCAGGAAGGGGAATTAGTTTTGAACTGTTCCAGCACAGGCTGAAATGGCCTCCAGTGTGTGGGATAAGGTGACAAGCTCAGTAAATCTAAAATTATGGAGCCCATTTGCTTCATGTTACTTAATTCAACAAGTCAAATTCCTCAACTCACAAGGTGCAACCTATTACATTATGGATTATCAGACTTGACAAGATCTTCCACTGACAGAAAAGTCTTGCCCACAGTAAACTCAGATTTCATCTAGGCATTTGGCAAATATCTCCTCCTCTATGAGTCAGAATCACCATGGAAGCTGTAAAGAGTATGACGTCACAATTTTTGTACCAATTTCAGACAAATTACATGGTGGAACAAGGAAACTGACAAAAGACCACCTATCAAGCCTGCCACATCCAGAAATTGTGCTGTCCCTGTCCACCATCAACTGAACCTCCCATCTCTTAGAAAGGCAAAAATTAGAGACAAAACCAGAGTCTAATTTTAGGGAAAACTCTGGTAGCTTCCTTTCTGATCCCCAAACTCAAATCGAGTAAGCTCCAGGATGCTACGAAACCTCACCAAAATCACCAACCCCAACTACCCTGCAACCTATCTTCCATAACTCAAAATATCCTCGGATATTCCAAAGTAGCCAAAAACTGAATGATGTACCAATTGTTTTGCTGTACTGAAGGAATGTGGTAATGAAGTAACCAGATAACTTACCTGCACAATGCAGTCACCATAGCTGTAGCTAGGTTTGTGCTTGATATAATGCTGCAACTCACTGCAGAAATTTGACCCACTGCTCAGGTTTCCAACTTTATTCCTTTTCTTCTTACTGGCACACCATTTCTGTGCTATTCCTTTTTAAATTTTCTAGGGACATGAGCACCACTAACAGGGCCAGCATTTATCCCCATGAGAATGTAATGATGGATATTCTTCTTGAACTGCTACACCCTTTGTGGTGAAGGTGTTGTTGTTAGGCAGGAAGCCCCAGAATTTTGACTCAGCGACAATGAAGGAATGATGATATATGTCAATTATGAATGGTGTGTGATTTGGTGCTAAACTTGGAGGTGATGGTGTCTCTGTTCATCTGTTGCCCTGGCCCTTCTGAGTGGCGACAGTCATGGGGTCTGAAAAATTTGCCTGCATTATTTGCTGAAGCAATGCTGGAAATTTTTTAAAAAAAGGAAACTAAAAGAGGACATGGTGTAGGGAGTAACATATTAGCATGGATAAAGGATTAGTTAGCTAACAGGAAACAGGGTGCAGGCATAAATGAGTCTTTTTCAGGTTAGCAAGCTGTAACTAGTGGAGTGCCACAGAGATCAGTGCTGGGGCTGAATGTTTGGTAGCTAAATTTGCCTATGACATCAAGATAGATAGGAAAGTAAGTTGTCAAGTGGAGATAGAGAATCTGTAAAGGGATATAGACAGGTCAAGTGAGTAGACAAAAAATTGGTGGATGGAGTATAATGTGGGAAACGTGAACTTGTCCACTTTGGCATGAAGAATATAAAAGCAGTATTCTATTTAAATGGAGAGAGACTGTAGAATTCTGAGTTATAAGGGATCAAGGTGTCCCAGTTTATGAATCATAAAACATTCAGCAGGTACAGTAAGTGATTAGGAAGGCAAATGGAATGCTGGTGTTTATTGCAAGGGGAGAAATTTTATTGCAGCTGTACAGGGCATTGGTGAGACCACATCTTTAATACTCTACAGTTTTGGTCTCCTTATTTGAAAAAGGATATAATTGAGTTAGAAGCAATACAGAGAAGGTTCACTTGACTCATTCCTGGGATGAAGAGCTTATCCTATGAAGAAAGATTGAACAGGTTGGGCCTATACCCATTGGAGTTTAGAAGAATGAGAGGTTATCTTTTTGAAACATATAAGATTCTGACGTGACTTGACAGGGTAGATAATGGAAGGATGTTTCCTCTTGTGGGGAGAATTGAAACTAGAGGAGATATTTAAGAGGTCTCCCTTCTAAGACGGAGATGAGGAGAATTTTTTTCTCTCAAAGGGTCATTAGTATGTGGAATTCTCTCCCCCAGAGAGCTGTGGAGGCTGGATCATTGAATTTATTCAAGGCAGAGTTGGATAGATTTTTGATAGACAAGGGAGTCAAGGTTTATGGGGTCAGACAGGAAGGCGGAGTTAAGACCATAACCAGATCAGCCATGATTTTACTAAATGGCAAAGCAGGCTCGAAGAACTGAATGGCCTACTCTCTCTCCTAAGTACTATGTTTTTATGCTCAGCAGCCCAGTGACTTCTCTTATTACAATTGCATATTGGTAACATACTATTTTTGACTGAAAGGAACCTGCATAAATTGTAATTACTGAAAGAATAGATTGTGCATGGCATGTAGCATTCTTTACCGCTAGGTGGCAACATTTCACAGACAGGCAACCAACCAGACAAAAAATGTTTGTGTGTTTCATCTAGCCTGTGATGTTGTTTTAGTTTCCCTTAATAAACTTTACAAGACTTATAAAACATGTTGCTCTAAATCAAGATGCTAAGTTGGTTATAAAGTCAAGAATTAGGTTTGCCCTGATGAATTTATTCTTAGGATAATTAATGGTTGAATGGAGTTCTTTAGCCACCAGCAAATAAATAGCTGTGTACATTATGTTATCCCTGGAACATCTTCTGTTCATCAAGGGAAGAGATAGCTTTCATTGAAGTAAGACTCATCTGGGTGACATAACAAACACTTGCTATTTAAAAGACTGTTCTGTAATTGTTGCTAATATACAACAAATGAAAGATCTGCTTGTGTTTTCTATGTTAATGTGTGGCCCAACTCTACAAAAGCATTTTAATTGTTGTTGGTAAACAGAGAAATTATGTACATAAAAATTTACACACCATCAATCCAGCATATGATCACAAATGAAACGAGCAGTAACCACATGAAAAAAGGTGACCAGAAAGGAAATAAAAATATAAACCATACAAGGCACCTGTTTTTCACCACCTGAGCTTCCAAATGTCTGGCGAAAGCCATTCTGAATGACATTTGAGAGTCCCTCCATGCTGAAACGCTGAAGCAGCAGAAAGCAGAAAAAGGACAGAGAAAGAGCATATGAAATCACAGGCTCACAACCAACAGCACATAGCAGGGACAAGAGCAAGAAGATAAAGATGAGGACCAACCATTAAACATAAAGCTATTACCGCACAATAAAAGATCACCTTTACAATGTTGAAAAATACATACTGTATTACCAATTCTAAGTTAAAATCCTTCCATCAAATTTCACACATCCTGACCCAGAATTTATCTTTAAAATAGAACCTTTGCATAATTTGCGTGGAGAAATAATGACTATATCACTATAGTCAGCAATGTGATATAACAAATAAGAAGGGACCGCAACTAATCTCAAACAACGTAATTTCTGAATTGTTTAATCTCACTTGAATATAACATTTATTATAACTCATGATACATTGGCTATCAGAAAAAGATAAATAATTTTATAAATCCAACTCTGATACACAAATATATCTTATCTAAATATTTCTACTCATTTCCAAAAATCAAATAAATTGAAGGATTTTGTTTTTGATTCCTTTCTAAATTCTGTCCTTGGAGATTTTCAGGGCTGTGAACAAGAATTTGTAAGAATATGAGAGTGACACAACTTCTAACAGCAAAAGTGGAAGGGATGAAGCAGACTGATATCTCTTATCATTTAAAATAGTTTAATTAGTTGAATATAAATCAGATTCTACCTGGCATATTTTGGAGAAATTTACTGCTCTGTCAGCTACCATTTGCTTAAAAAAATTTCAACAGGCGACAATCTTAATGTTGTTCTTCAAAAGAAGCCACTTTGATATTGCAACTTGCATTTTAAGAGAGTGAGATAACCGTCATATGCAGCCAGTCTTCATGGAAATTGGCTGTACTATGGTGGCCATCGTTTTGCAATGGCACTGACATTTTGATCAGGGTGCACATGCAAAGTAGTGTTGCGATAATGCTGTATCATACAATCACGGGCAGTGGCGGGGGGAAGTGTGAGTGTGTGGAATAGTGGCACATAAAGATATCAAGGTGTTCTGTACTGTTAGGAATGCGTGCTTGTACTGACCCAGGAAAACCAGGCACAGCTAGAAAGACCTAAAAAAGAATTGTTGGTCTTACAATATCCAATTGATTTACCCTCTTAGACAGATGTATAAACACTGCTTTATTATTGTAACTTTTGATGTCATTACGATTACTACTCACTTGAGAATGATTTTTTAAAAATTGTTCTCGAGGTACGGAGAACACAGGCAAGGTTGAGAAATTGGTACTAAAAGTAAAATACTGCGGATGTTGGAAATCTGAAATAAAAACAGAAAATGCTGGTAAAACTCAGCATGTCTGGCAGCATCTGAGGAGAGAGAAACAGAGTTAACATTTCGAGTCTATATGACTCTTCTTCAGAGCTCTGTTTTCTGTTTTTATTTGAGAAATTGATTTTGGACCTTCTCCCTGAACTGCTACATTCCTTGCACTGCCTAATAATGGTGTTGGATAGGAAATTCCACAATTCCATAGCATTTTGATCCACAACAATGAAATACGAGCCAGGATGGCATTCACTTTGGACAGAACACGGGCGATGATGTTCTATAACATCGCTACTCTTGTTCCTTTTGGTAGTAGATCATCACAGGGGAGGAAGTTATCTGTTATCTACTATAAAACTTATTGCTATTCATTTTAGACGGGTGGAGTGGGAGCAGGGAATCCCAAAAAGACAAGAATAAATAACAAACACAAAATTAATTTTTCAAATAATACATTACTGTATCTGAATTGGGCTTGGCAGCTCCAAGTATGTTATTTCCTATCCAATGCTTTGTAGGGCATCAGTCTGCTTAAATTAATGGATGACAGATCTCACAGCAAAGAAAAACCTTTTTGAAGCTTAAACCTTCAATTAAAGTCTTAAATTTGAATCCCAGAAGTGCTGTCATTGAAACTTGCTTGCCTTGGCCGAAAGAATATTTCCATTTCCCTGCAAACTGAAAAGGTGAAACAGACAGCAGTCCAAGACAGAGAGAAGAAATTAAAAAAATACATTTGAAAAGAACAGTGGGGGGAGAAAAGGAGACCTGTTTATCACATCTATTATCTGAATTGGTCCTTTATTAGTTTTAGAAAGATATAGCAGCAAACTATCTGCATTTTGACAAGTTAAAATGCAAGGATGTTGTGTTTGATAAGTATTTTTTTATATAACATCAAAACAGACAGGAGGGGCAAGTCAACTCAAATAACTAAATGAAGAGTTTAGATAATGTGATTCTGTCTGTAAAATACTAATCTAAAAATCTCCCTGGTAAGCACTGCAGCTGTAAACTATAGTTGCAAATCAATTTAGAAGCTTTTTCACTTGAAAAACGGAATCAGTACAGAGTCCTCACTTTGATGATGGGAGTGTTCACATGCACAGGAACAGTTATGAAACTGTCCTTTCTTCTTCCTAGGAAATATTCTAGTTTCTCCACCACATACTGCTAATTTCTTTGACATGTTAATCCACTGAATTTGCTCAGTGGGAGAAAACGCATGTGAGTCTTGGTTTCTCTGTGTCATTGATGTTGATAACAAAAGGTCCACATAGCTTTTGCAACGTTAATCAGTGTGACAATACGGAAGACAGTCCATGGCCAGAAAATCAGATGTGATTATGACTTTTTAACAGCTTTGGGTGGTTAAGCTCATGCACAAATAACTTGGCTGCTATGAGGTGGAAGTAGAGAGGATTCAGTGCACTGGGAACTCCAACACAATTTGGAACAACATCGACTAGAAGCAGTCATGCACTTCTCAATACCTTCATCTGGGAATTCATTCCACGAAGATAAAAGGAGAAGATCACTTGATTGGGGTCCTGTAAATAAACTTTCATCTCCTTAGCTGTCAGCCTGGCTGCATAAGAAACATTAAAAAGATAGAATCTGACAGCACAACTGATTTAATGTAGGAGTTGGATATTCTAAAAATTATCCATGTCCAAACATTAAAATGGGAGTTAGATAAATCAACAGCAAAACCGTGTAGCTATATTTGTATCTCCTTCTCTCTTTACTATTCTATCAAAGGAAATAAAGAAAGCGCATCTCTGACAGCTTGCAGTCAACTAATAGGATAGCACCATCTCCCCTGCCAATACATCAAACAGTTCCACGGCCATGAAGTTTTAAGTTAATGTTTTCCCTCCTGCCCCCTCCCTCAAGACCATCCTTACATGAGAGAAAGCTGGTCTACAACATGCCACAATAAGGCTGTGCTGGATGTGATTAATCATCCATTTTAATTTTGCTCCTCAATAGCCTTCCTTACACAAATAAATGGAAAAAAAACACATTCAGCAAAATAATTTGCTGATTCAATATTATTTGAATTTAAAAATGCACATTGATCACAAATAATGCTAAGAGCTTTGTCTTTGCAGTAACTAATCATGACTCACCGTTCCCGGCATATGACTTTTTTCCTGCTTTCCATTTTGTGGGCTTCCATTCTTTTGTTTCTTTTTCTTCTTCATTGTTTCCCTATGCTCCTTCTGTTTGTTTTGGACCTCAATGAGTATGGAGATGAAGCTGTTTTTCACCTCTTTTTCAAACTCGAGCTCATCACGCAAGGCTAGCTGTTGAATCAGCTCCTCTGAGTAGTCTTTTATTGCAGTCTCAATCTCCTCCAGAAGCTCATTTAATTCAGCCATAGACAATCGCTTCACTCCTGAAAATATGGTTAACAGAAATACTTGAAAGGTCAAGCGAAATGCACAATACATGGAATAATTCTGTGGCAGCTTACAGAATCCAAAATTTAAGCAATTTTGAACTTCAAGTATTTGGTAGATCAAGTAAATCGGACTTTGCTTTATTGCAAATCATTAACTAGTATTTGTGAAAATAAGTATTGTCTACAGTCATCCATCAATGTTAATGAAAAGCAGACGATTACCTTCAAATACCCAATGAACAAACTGTAATCTAAATATTAACAGCATCCTCTCACAATGTACTGATCCGGTACCAAGAAATATGATTACCAAAATTATTTGTCCGGTCACAAAAGTACAAGTATAAATATGATGGTAGTTGTACGATTTACCGCAGTTTTCTTCCTTTAGTTTATGTAAACGCATAGTGATTTACATGATTTTTATCATCATCAGCATTCTTCCATCTACGAAAGATAATAATCAAATGGGGTGTCTTCATATGATGTATCTTTGCTAATGGCTGAAGAGACCAATCCTTGAGAGGCAGGTTCTGCCTCAAGTGCCGCACATGAAGCTGCCAGGTATTAAGCCTTGACATCCTTGCATCCATAAAGATGCAAGTAAAAAAAAAAAATTACCTACATGTGAACAAATTGCAGTTTTCCTATGCATCATTTTACTATTTTGTTTCATCTTCAATAAAGAGTAAAACTAACAGATTGAGCCTTCTGGATGACATAAGGTACATGCTGTGCCTTTCTTATCCCTTCCCTTGCCCCACAGGACTGGATTTCAAAGGTGCCTGCATCTACATTATTTATTATTTCGTATACATTCTATACATTTGGATATTTCAATCCAAAAGAAAAAGATGCCATTTAATTAGTGAAAATAATTGATTCCATACCATTTTATACCTTTTTTCATTCATTCATGGGATGCCAGGCCAGCATTTAATGCCCATCCCTAATTGCTCTTGAGAAGGTGATGGTGAGCTCCTATCTTGAACCGCTGCAGTCCATGTGGTGTAGATATATCCACAATGCTATTAGGGAGGGAGATCTGGGATTTTGACCCAGTGACAGTGAAGGATGATGATATATTTCCAAGTCAGGATGGTGCGCATCTTGGAGGGGAACTTCCAGGTAGTGGCACTCCCATGCATCTGATGCCCTGTCCTTCTAGATGATAGTGGTCATGGGTTTGGAAGGTGCTGTCTAAGGAGGCTTGGTGAATTCCTGCAGTGCATCTTTTAGATGGTACACATTGCTGCCACTGCGTGTTGGTGGTGGACAAAGTTAATGTTTGTGGATGAAGGGCCAATCAAGCAGGGTGCTTTGTCCTGGATTGCGTCAAGCTTCTTGAGTTTTGTCGGGGCTGCACTCATCCAGGGAAGTGGAGAGTATTCTACCACACTCCTGACTTGTTCCTTGTAGATAGTGAACAGGCTCTGCAGAGTTAGGAGGGGAGTTACTCGCCACAGGATTCCTCCCCTCTGAGCTGCTCTTGTAGCCACAGTAGTCTAGTTCAGTTTCTGGTCAATGGTAACCCCCAGGATGATTGATAGTGGGGTTTCAGCGATGGTTGTGCCATTCAATGTAAAAGGGCGAAGGTTTGATTCACTTTTGTTGGAGCTGGTCATGGTCTGGCACTTATGTGATGCAAATGTTACTTGCCACTTGTCAGCCCAAGCCTGGATATTGTCCAGATCTTGCTGAATCTGAACACAGACTGCTTCAGTACCTAAGGAGTCACGAATGGTGCTGAAAATTGTGCAATCATTAGCAAACATGCCCACTTCTGACCTTATGATGGAAGGAAGGTCATTGATGAAGCAGCTGAAGATGGTTGGGCTGAGGACACTAACCTGAGGGGCTCTTGCAGTGATGTCTTGGAACTGATGTAATTGAACTCCAAAAACCACAACCAGCTTCCTTTGTGCTAGGTATGACTCCCAACAGGAGTTTTCCTCCTGATTCCCATTGACTCCAGTTTTGCTAGGGCTCCTTAATGCCATACTTGGTCAAATGCTGCCTTGATATCAAGGGCAGTCACTCTCACCTTGCTTCTGGAGTTCAGCTCTTTTGTCCATGTTTCAATCAAGGCTGTGATGAGGAGAGGAGCTGGGTAGCCCTGGCTGAACCCAAACTGAGCATCAGTGAGCAGGTTATCGCTAAGCAAGTGCTGCTTGATAGCGGTGTTGATGATTCCTTCCATCACTTTACTGATGATCAAGAGTAACTGATAGGGCAGTAATTGGCCGGGTTGGAATTATCCTGCTTTTTGTGTACAGGACATACCAGTGTTTTATACACAGAGGTGCACAAACCTACATTTGTCTGTGCCGGCTTCAGCTATTGTTAAAATCAGTTGTGAAGAGTATTAATTTACATGGGTTACTATGACTAAACAAAGGTGAAATAAAGAATGTACTGCCCAGGTTCTCTGAACAATAGCTCAGATGTCTAGATATCCTTGTCCTCTGGATGGTTCAAAGGCGTTGGTTCAGACCATGGTTTAAAACTCTCATCAGTTGCCTACGGGAGATTTGCAGTACTCGTAGAGTTCTGAAGAGAGCTCAAGAGAGTAATTAATCCAAACAAATGACGTCACGTTATATAGCATTAAAATGTAATATTTAATTTAATCTTAATACTGCATGATTGCTCAACTGGATTTGATCTGTTTCAGACATGGGGACTAGGAGGCTGACCGACTGGAAAATTCCAGTCAGCCTCCTGTAATTTGCCTCAATTAGATGGTCGGGTGTAGCCAGAGAACCGGCTTGCCGGACAGCAGGGCTATTTTAAACTCCCATCCATCTCCAATTCCAGCCCCAGCGTGGGCCAAAAATCTAGTGCCGAATCTCAATTTTGCATTCAACAACTGCAAATTTTGCTCAAAACTTGCAAAATGTAATGAAACGATCAGAAGACGCTCAGTAATTTATTATATACAAAAATAAAATGGGTGCTTCTGCATTTGGTACTGATCATTGGACACCAATAATCAGTCAGCTTCCTGCATCTACACTACAGTCCAAATACTGCAAATATACAGAATATTTATATTCCCCCAGCCTTTAGTTCCATAAATCAACTTTGAAAAACACAAAATTTAACTCCCTTGAACTTTCAGCTGTTTTCCTTTACGACGGTATTTTAAAATTGGCACCCAACAGGCCAATTTCCACATTTGAATTTGAAAAAAACTTCTGCTTTCACAAGCAAGGCTGAAAGTTTACAGGCTTCTTTAATTTTCATTCATTTCTTTTCCCAAAAGTTATCAATAATAGAATCCATGCAGTCACAAATGCAGCATTAAATTAAAATAGTTACTGTTGACCATGGTGGAAACATTTGAAATAGCTAATTAAAAGTCTTCATTTTGAAATTAGCCTTAGTGTGTCACTGGTGACACATTCAAAACGTCTTTGCAGTTTTGTTGTGCTTTTACCATATGCTGCAAGGAGAACTGCACAAAATAGACAAACCTGTCTGCTAGCAAACATTAGGAACATAGGGTTTAGGTGCAGGAGTAGGCCATTCGAGCTTGCTTCACCATTCAATAAGCTCATGGCTGATCTGACTGTGCTCTCAACTCCTCTTTCCTGTCTGCTCACACCACCCTGTCCCCCCCAACAATCCTTGACCCTTTGTCTACCAAAAATCTATCTAGTTCAGCCTTGAATAAATTAACTGATCCAGTCTCCACTGCTTTCTGGGAAAGAGAATTCCACACAGTAATGACCCTTTGAAAGAAAATTTCTCTTCACCTCAGCCTTAAAAGACTGTCTTATTCTTAAACCGTGTTCTCTAATTCTAATCTCCCTCACAAGAGGAAATATCCTCTCAGTCAAGTCCCCTCAGATGAAGAGTCATCCAGACTCGAAATGTTAACTGTGTTCCGCTCTGCAGATGCTAAACTCCAATGGGTATAGGCCCAGCCTGTTCAATGTTCCTTCATAGTATAAGCCCTTCATCCCAGGAATGAGTCGAGTGAACCTTCTCTGAACAGCTTCTAACACAATTATATCTTTTGTCAAATGAGACCAAAAATGTACACACTACTCCAGATGTGGTCTCACCAAGGCTTTGTACAGCTGCAGTAAAACTTCCCTACTTTTATATTCCATTCCCCTTGCAGCATTCCATTTGTCTTACTAATCACTTGCTGTACCCACAAATTTTTTTGTGATTCATGTACCAGGACCCCAGATCATTGCGTACCGCCAAATTGTGCAGTCGTTCTCCATTTAAATAGTATACTGTTTTCCTATTGTTCCTACCAAAGTGAACAAGTTCACATTTTCCCACATTATACTCCATCTGCTAAGTTTTTGCCCACTCATTTAACCTAACTACATCCCTTTGCAGACTCTCTACTTCCTCTTGACAACTTACTTTTCTGCCTATCTTGTTGTCAGCAGCAAATTTAGTTACCATACATTCAGTCCCTTCATCCAAGTCATGATATAGATTGTAAATAATTGAGACCCCAGCAGTGATCCCTGTGGTACTCCACTAGTTACAGCTTTCCAACCTGAAGACCATTTATCCTTACTCTGCTTCCTGTTAGCTAACCAATCCTTCATCCATCCTATATGTTACCCCCCTAAACCTGTACTCTTACCCTTGATGTGGCACCTTATCAAATGCCTTCTGGAAATCTAAGTACAACACATCTACAGGCTCCCCTTGCTTACTTGTTACTTCTTAAAAATCTTGAATAAATTAGTTAAACATGATTTCAATTTCAGAAAGCCATGTTGACTCTGCCTGGATCACATTATAATTTTCTAAGTATCCTGCTATAACCTCCTTAATAATGGATTCTAGCAATTTCTCTATGACAGATGTTAGGCTAACTGGCCTATAGTTTCCTGCTTTCCATCTCCCTCCTTTCTTGAATAAAGGTGTTACATTTTCCATTTTCTAATCTGTTAAGACCTCCCAGAATCTTAAGTAATTTTGCAAGATTATAACCAATGCCTCTACTATCTTTGCAGCCACTTCTTTTAAGACTCTATAATGTAGGCAATCAGCTCCTGGGTACTTGACAGCTCAGGTCTAATAGTTTTCACAGCGCCATTTCACTGGTGATGTCAATTGTTTAAAGTTCCTCCTTCCGTTTCACTTCTTGATTTTCAAGTATCTTTGAAACATTTTCTGAGTCTTCTACAGCAGACACAAAATACCTGTTCAGCACCACACCATTTTCTTGTTTTCCCATTAACAATTCTCTAGACTCACTCTATAGAGGACCAATACGAGTTTTAATTCTTCTTTTCCTATTTAAATATATGCAGAAACTGTTGCTATCTGTTTTTATATTACCATCTAGCTTTCTCTCATAGTACACTGTCTCCCTCTATTTTTTGCTTAGTCATTCTTTGCTAGTTCTTACAATCTGCCAACCTTCTGGCCACTCATCTTACAGATGTGTACAGTGCTTCTCTCAATTTGATATAATCCTTAACTTTCTTATTTAGCCATGGACGATGCATCCTTCTCAAAGAGTCTTTCTTTCTCACTGGGGTAAATCTTTGCTGTGAGTTATTAAATATCCCCTTAAAAGTCTGCCACTGCATCTCCCATGTCTCAACTTTTAACCTGGCCACTAGTTCACTTCGGCCAGCTCTGCCTTCATATATAGCTTATTTAGATTTAAAACACTAGTCTTAGACCCACATATCTCCCTTAACTGAACGTGGAACTCTATCATGGTATGATCATCGTCACCTAGAGGCTCCTTTACTATTATTTATTAATTCGGTCCCATTGCACATTACACACAAGACAAAAGGTTGGTTTCTTTTTTTTTTTATTTGCTCACAGGGTGTAGGTGCATTGGCTAGACCAGCATTTGGGATGGGGAAGGGATTGTCAATATTGAGGAGGACTGCAATAAATTAAAGGATGACATTAATAAACCTGCATACTCAGCAAAGAATTGGCAAATTAAGTCCAACAAGGCAAATATGAGGTGGCACATTTTGGTAGGAAAAATAGAGAGGTCACTTATTGCTTGGAAGGTGCAAATTTAGGTGGGGTAGAGGATAAAAGGGATTTCAAAGTGTAAATACACCAATCACTAAAAGTTGTATCACAGGTTAGCAAGGCCAAAAAAGCAAACCGAGCATTAGGTTTCATTTCTACAGGGACAGATTAGAAACGTGAGGAACCACACTTAAGAGTACTGTGTGCAGTTCGAGGCACCACATTGTAAAAAGGATTCAGAGGCACTGCAGGCTGTGCCAAAAATGTGTAGGTATACATATCAGGAAAGAATTGACAGGCTGGGTCTCTGTTCTCTTGAGAAGGGGCTTGAGGGGTGATCTAATAGAAGTCTTGAAAATTATGAAAGATTTTGACAGAATGGATACACAGAGGATGTTTCCTCCTGTGGGGAAGAGCATAACTAGAGGCCATCAATATAAGATGGTGGTGTAGTGTCTTACACTTCACTTAGGGAGTCCTGGACCTATGGATAATGATGATAAAGGCTCCAATGTTCTTTCCATCACATGGCTGACCAGAAATCTCTTCCGCTTTTACTGCCTGCCATTGGTGTGGGTTGGAAGGATTGGCAGATTGATACTCAACCTGTTTGGCCACGTGTGGCCACTGTGGTCGGACCCGAACCTGAGTTTCTGGCTCAGGTGCTGGGTCACTACCCACTGCACCACAAAAAAAAGTTGTTCCTTATTTCACCTCTGGTCCTTATGTTGATTTACTTCAAGTCTATGCCATTTGGTAATTGACCCTTCAGCCATTGAAAACAGCTCATCCTTAATTGCACTATCAAAATCCTTCATGATTTTAAACACCTCCATAAAATCTCTCCTTGTCCTCTGTCAATAAAAGACACAGTAAATCCTCGCTTAACGTTGACTTACTTAACATTGTTTGACTTTAAAAGTGTTAATTTTGTGGCAGTATATCCATTTAACATTGTCGGTTTCACTTTATCATCATTTGCCACAGACGTCCTCTTCTATGGCCTGTCTTCATGACTTTTCCCGCAGTGCTTCCACCCTTGTCTTCAGTCCCTCTTCCCCGAATTCTTGGCCTTGACTCCCCACCCTCCCACCCCTGCATATCCACTCCCAGCCTTGCCAAGTCCCCCATCATTGCAGACTCCCAGCCTTGCCAACTCTCAGCCTCGCCAACTCCTGGCCTTTCCTCTCCCCCTTTGCCAACTCCTGGCCTTGCCTCTGCCCGTTGCCGAGTCCCAGCCTTGTTTCTCCACCCTTGCCTCTCCCCCGTCTCCTCCATTGCTGAATCCAGGCCTTGCCTCTCCTCCGTCTCCTCCATTGCTGACTCCCAGCCTTGCCTCTCCCCGGTCTCCTCCATTGCTGACTCTCAGCCTTGCCTCTCCCCTGTCTCTTCCATTGCTGACTCCCAGCCTTGTCTCTTCCCCCTTGCTGACTCCCGGCATTGCCTCTCTCCCCTTTGCCGATTCCTGGCCTTACATCTCTCAGCCTTGTTGACTCCTGGCCTTAATTGCCTCTTTCCCTCCCCTCTCCTCCTTGCCTTCACCAGGAAATCCAATCTGGAATTCAGAAGAAACTTTTTTACCCAAAGA
The DNA here is from genome assembly GCF_017639515.1 of Carcharodon carcharias. Classification (NCBI taxonomy): domain Eukaryota; kingdom Metazoa; phylum Chordata; class Chondrichthyes; order Lamniformes; family Lamnidae; genus Carcharodon; species Carcharodon carcharias. The sequence goes on from NC_054468.1 coordinate 218,600,233, forward strand.
GTGGTGAGAATGTGGAACTCACTTCCACAGCGAGTGGTTGAAGCAAACAGTTATAGATGTATTTAAAGGAGGTTAAGCATATGAGGGAGAAGGGAATAGAAGGTTACAATGATAGATTTAGTTAAGGGAAAATGAGGGGGGGGTGGAGGTCAATTGGAGCATAAACACCAGCATGGACCAATTTAATCAGATGACCTGTTTCTGTGCCACATATCCTATGTAATCTTATGTAAACACTGGATATTTAAATAAATGGGTGGTTTGAATGTGCTGCAACTAGATTCTCATCACAAAGTTAGAATGTATAGCACAGCTGGAATTATTTTCTACATTGATGGCAGTGAAACAGAGCAGTTATGTCTCAACTAGCATCTGAACTCAAATGCACAAAGCCAAAACATCTGAATTCTGTGACACTACTAGGTTTAAAACTCTACACTGGCTGCATAGATAAGAGCACACCTTTGCTGAAAAGTATTCACATAAACTTTTCTCTTTTCCCCATTGTTAGGCAATTGAGCACCATTCCTGGCTGAGAACAAGGGGATAACATGCTAAAGCTCAACAGCATTATGGGAGAGGGGTGGGGTAACTGAAGAGTGAGGTGAATTCCCTTATCATTGGAATAATACAGCAGTAAAGAAAGGCATTCAGCTCATCAAATCTATGCTGGCACCTTTGAAGAGCAATCCAGCTAGTATTGCTTGTCCACTTTTGCCCCAGATCCCTGATTTTTTTTCCTTCAAGTATTTATCCAATTCCCATTTTTAGGCTACTATTGAATCTGTATCCATCACCTCATCAGGCAGCGCATTCCAAATCCTAACCACTCACTGCATTAAAAAAATGTTGTTCCTTATTTCACCTCTGGTCCTTATGTTGATTTACTTCAATTCTATGCCATTTGGTAATTGACCCTTCAGCCATTGAAAACAGCTCATCTTTAATTGCACTATCAAAATCCTTCATGATTTTAAACACCTCCATAAAATCTCCCCTTGTCCTCTGTGCTCCAAGTAGATCAGCCCAAGTTTCTTTAGCCTATTGACCGTAACCGCACCCCCTGTCCCTGGAACCCTTCTGCAAATCTCCTCCCTTGTTTTACGCTTGGCAATGTGACACATAGGATGCAGCCAGGGGCAAGTGTAGAAATGAAAAATATCACATGAAAATCAATGGCTCACTCTCGTGGAGAATGGGGCTCAGTTCTATTTGTACTAGAAAACCTCCAGGACTTTGTCCAGGGAGCCATTCTTTATGTGTGAGTGTTTTTTGTGAACAGACCCATAACCTTGTGAAATAATAATGCATATCTTATCTTATTCCACTGGAACAGATCTACAATATATCCCAGGTCCCATCCATAGAGAGGGGTGGGGTGGGGCACTAGACTAAATCCCAGCATAAAACGGCTTAGTTATCAAGACGGGTTGAAGAGCTGGGACTCTACACTTTAGAGAAACAAACTTAGGGGTGATCTGATTAAGGTTTATAAGATAATGAAGGGAATATATTGTGTTGCATTTGACAGTTTATTCCAGTAAAACAGGTTTATAACGACCAGGGATCACAATTTTAAGTTGTGTAAGGCCAGATCTAGGTTAGATGTCAGGAGATGGTTCTTTTTCCATTGCAGAGAAAGTTCATTTAACTAATTCCTGGGATGAAAGGGTTGTCTTATGAGGAAAGGTTGGACAGGATGGACCTATATCTATTAGAGTTTAGAAGAACGATTGAAGCATATGAGATCCTGAGGAGACTTGATAGGGTGGATGCTGAATGGATGTTTCCCTTTGTGGAAGAGACTAGAACTGGGGACAGAGTTTACAAATAAGGGGTCTCCCTTTAAGATGGGGATGAAGAGATTTTTTTTCTCTCAGAGGGTGGTCTGTGGAATTCTCTTCCTCAGAGAGTCAGGGTCATTGAATGGTTTTAAGGTTGGGTTAGATAGATTCTTGACCGACAAGGGAATCAAAGGGTATAGGGGGTAGACAGGGAAGAGATCACAATCTTATCAGCCAAGAGCAGGCTTGAGAGGCCAAATGGCCTACTCCTGCTCCTAATTGTTTGTATGTTTGTATTTAGTGGACCTGTAGAACAGGCTGCCAGCTCATGCAGTGGATGCCAATTCACCAAATTCTTTCAAGCGAGAGTTGTTTCTGGTTGGAGTGGACAACACCTCTTACAAAAGGTAGGTAACTTAACAGAATTGAGGGTGAGAGTGATCATCTAGACTAGCTTTGATCACCTAGATGGGCTGGAGAGAAATTTCCCAGAATTTCCCCCATCCCCTAACTGGTCTGTTTTTTAAATTTGATTTTTCATCTCACCCAGGAGATCACATGATTTGAGCAGTGCATATATTGTGTGCTATCGCAATTGTGTGGAACTACCATTGTTTGTATGCTGATTAAGTCCCCTTTATGTGCTGAAACTGTAGGTATGGTGGAGTGGGGTGTCAGCCGGCATAGTACTACACAAAGTGGTAGATGAAAGTTCAATGCTGGCAGCTGTGGCTTACAGCTAATACCAGTGGCACTCTGATCCAAGTTACTAGGTAATACACACTTTCCAAAGTGGTGTTTCTCAGTTTACTTTAAAAGGTCACCTCAGCAACCCTTTGGAATTAATGGAGTACAAGTAAGTACCTATTACTAGTTTCAGTGTCACAAGTAAATATAGAATACTGACAACAAAAACAAAAACAGAATTACCTGGAAAAACTCAGCAGGTCTGGCAGCATCGGCAGAGAAGAAAAGAATTGACGTTTCGAGTCCTCATGACCCTTCGACAGAACTTGAGTTCCGTCGAAGGGTCATGAGGACTCGAAACATCAACTCTTTTCTTCTCCGCCGATGCTGCCAGACCTGCTGAGTTTTTCCAGGTAATTCTGTTTTTGTTTTTGTTGTTTTGGATTTCCAGCATCCGCAGTTTTTTTGTTTTTATAGAATACTGACATATTGTTAAGTTTGTAGATGCATGTAAGGGGAAGCTAGACAAGTGTATAAGGAAGAAGTGAATAGAGGATGATGATAAATTTAGATGGAAAGGTGGGAGGAGGGACAAGTGGAGTATAAACGCCAGCATGGTCTGGTTCAGCTGAATGACCTATTCCTCTACCGTATATCCTATGTATGTAATCCTAAGTAACCGGATGAAATTTCTTATGCTTACAACAAGAAATGGTCAGGAATGCATTTCAGCAATCTTTATGCATGAGCAACACAATGCGATTTTAAAAAAATGTTCTCTTTAAATAGAGTAACATGCCTAATAAATATCCCACCAACAAATAAAGCAACAAGCATATCAAATGGTAGCTCTCGCAAAATCAATGACCATTCTTAAAACATATGTAACACAAAATGAACTGCAGCGCTAATTGATATACTACAGGCCCTGTGCTTAATGAAAAGATAATTGGCTCCAATATGCTTGATGGATTTTTTTTTTAAAAAGCACATGACATACACAATAAGCATTTCTGTTACCATCTGGCAGGTTGACTGTCTTTGAAATACAACAGGAAAGAATTACAATATTTACAGCTAAAAGGACTCACAAGCATCACCATTTTAGCAGAAGGCTAGAGTTTGATGGATCCATCGTAATGCAACAACCATATTTGGGTTTCCTCCTGACAAATTGCTATCAAGAAGTATAATTAAGTGAGCTGCTTAAAGGATTTAAATAATGTAAATGCATTTCACACAACATTGAAATCACAAGTTTGCCAAATCTGATGTGATCTACTGAAATGATTTGTGCTGATAAATTTTGCAATTTGGTGTGATCTCCAAGTAATTTGAAGGTGATGATCAATTTATCCTTTTTGCTTCTATGAAATTAACTTATAGAAGAAATGAAGCCAGGTTCCCAGGCATTAACATGTAAGTGACTTAAAGAGAGTCACATGTCACACGTCAAGAACAAATGCAAAATTCCAAGCAAAATCTTGGAAAGAGGGATTAAAATTTCAAATGAGTCAACAATTATCAACTGCTTTATCAATGACTTCCTGTCATCATACAGCCTGGAGTGTGATTGTTCACTTATGGTTCCATGGCTTTCTCCTCCAATAATGATGCATCCCACGCTGGCTTTTATTGCACCTGAATATCTTTCAGGTTTGGGTTTACACTGACATGTAACAAATGTGCCACTTAATGCCACTAATGACCAAAAAGAAAATCCAGTCACCTCCTGCTTGAATTTCCACAATTCCCCTTTTGCCGAGTCCCCCAATAAACATCTCAAGTGTCGCTATTTACCAGATTTCAAATGAACCAGCTGTGGCTGGATAATCTTTGACAAATGGCTCATTTCCTGATTATCAAAGGCTCAAGTGAGGAATATGATGGAATATTCACCCCTTGTCTGGATGGTGCAGCTATTTTCAATTCCTGGCCACGGAAATGAGTCATTTCTTTTTATTGACCCTCTTAATCATATTTTGGTTTAACGTTTGTAGGTTTCCTTTAAATTTTGTCTTTGTTTTTGCAGTTTCCCTTTAAAGGGGCTGCTTTTTAATTTGTCCCTAATTTTGTTAATTTAGTTTATTTGGTTGACTCAAAAAGAGTTACAGTAGTCAAGAACTTCAGAACCATCTAGGACAAAGCAGTACACTTGGTCACCCTTATCAAAAGACTCAAAATCCAATCCCTCCACCATGACTGCATTACAGATGCAGGGCAGCAATTTATCAAGCTTTCTTCAATAGCAATCTCTCAGGTCTACAACCTTTACTGCAAAGAACTAAAGGATCATGGAAACACCATCACCTCAAAATTCCCTTCAGTCACAAACCAGTTTGACCTGGTATGTACTGTCATTCCTTCACTGTCACTAGGTCAAGTACCAGGACTCCCTACCTAACAACATTGTGGGAGCGCTGCCAAATCAGTAGTGCTATAAGAAGGTGATCAATTATTTTCTCAGAACAATTAAAATTGGTGATAAATGCAGCCCTGCCCATGTTAAACACACCCCAAAAACAAATTTTAAAAAACTGTGTTTTGTCTGAGGCCCAAATTATAGCATGCCGCTTTTTAAATTTTTGATTGCCATATAAAGATAAATTTTAAAATATTATTTTTCATTATTGAATCAATACATTGATACATTACTAATGGTAAATATTACAACCTAGAAAGAACAAGTGCTTCAGTGGAGAAGGATGTAGCATCTTCTTCTACATCATGCTGTTTCTCCAGTAACCACAGACTCAAACCTTTTCCATTTTGCATTAAACTGCTCACAGCTTGTTTCATTTTGTGGTGCATGTTCCCACTGACCATTTATTTTGTCCAGCTATCTCACTGCATTGCATAAAAAGCAGCAATTGGATAAGCAGTATCATTAAACTTATGAATTCACATGCATTTAATTATTATGCCATTGGGAATTTCTTAGGGCAACGGAAAATCAAGTGACAGGACTGGTCAGCGGCATACTTGCTGCATAAATCAGCACAGTACCTCCTCTGGCTATCTGGAGATCTGGCAAATTGAGCTTCCAGTAAGCTGCTCCACTGATATATGCAGCAACCCATAAAATTTGCAATTTCTCTTCTTATATAGATGAAAAACAACTTTATTATTAAATAATATTTATGGAGGGGAGAAGAGAATATTTTGGATTACAATTAATTGCTTAGCTTTTCCCTTGGCATTATTCTGTAAACTACAGTGCAACTATGACTGTGCCAGTCCACGTTGAGATCCATTCTAAGCACTGGTCCTCCGTAATTTGTTGCCAGAAGGTTTACAGGAATGGTCAAGGTTAATTTAGTGGCTAATTTGTCTTCCCCTCAGAGATGTGCTAACTCTGTGGATCAGGAAAACACTATGGAAAACCGTGATTATGAACCTGCGCGGTACAATTCTGTACCACAGTTCAAAAATGTTGTATCACTGGCCATCCAAAGATTTCACAACATCTAAAACTGTGTCTATTAACTTGAGGTTATAGCTTCTGTTTTTTCTCTCCCACAATCCCCTCTTGCCTCTGTAGTAAATGTGTGACCTACTTTTACAGAATAGATTGTTCTAACTATTAATATTCCATACCTAAAAAGGTTGATGCTAGTAGCTTCTCTGAATTAGGTAAATAATAAGTGTAGATTAATATGTTACTTCTTTATATCAATTTATTCCATTAAATCTAATTACTCTGTATGGCCCCTACAAACAAAAGTAATCTGAAGTTTATATTCTGACAAAAACAGATAATTACTTTGTGTCCTTCTCGTAAGTAATCTGAGCATTCTTCAGAAATGATTAAAAATGCCTTTACCTAAGGCCGTCAAAATGCATGTTGTTAAATCTCAATGAATAAAATCCCTTCCAAGTGTGGTAAAGCAAGGAATCAGTGCTGTTATCCAGTTTAGTCTGTGTGGGTTCTTTGTCCAACTCAGTGTGCTAACTCTCCTTTGATGTGCTCTGGACATAAAAGGTAGACACAAGAAGAACTTGCGATGCTCTCCAGGTCCTCCTGAAGGTAATCTTTAAAACGAGGATCTGATAATCAGGTAGGCTGTAGCCATGGAAAGTTTACAACTTAATGATCTGGACAAAAATGGAAAGCTCAATAAATTATAACAGCCTCATTTTTCTATGCATTTTAATATAAATGATGAATATTTCATCTGAAGAGTCTTATTTGACTTGAAACATTAACTATCTCTCTCCACAGATGATGCCAGACCTGCTGAGTATTTCCAGCACTTTTTGTTTTAATTTTTTAAATTAAATTAAAATATGGATATTTCATAGCTCATTGAGATCCCTCCACACAAATTTTATTTTTAAAAATTTGCATTTTGCTCTAAACAACCTGCAACTTAAGTTATACAGCCTCCAATTTACCTGACTAAATGAGTCAATGGTTTCACTATATGGACTCCAGGATTTTCACCTGTATTTTGGCAATCACATTCTGCAGTTCATCTATATATAATTTGAGACATTGATTATTCAGTCACTATAAACCAATCACCATTACGACAAAAATGAAAATTCTTCTCCCAAAGGGAACAGAGTTGAAGGAAAGCAGAAAAACGTCACCACAGTCGTTCCTGCAAATAATCTTGTGGCAGAGACCTAAAAGCAGGTATCCTGTTTGCCACAAGTAGTGCATGTTTGTGGGTGGTGGGGTTAACGCGGAGTGGATTATGGGGCGGGGGCACAGAGAGCAACAAAATGCATATTTAAATAATTACACGGTGTTTAATAAAAAGCTACGCTCACTTATCTTTCCAGGGAAGAATGTGGGAATAGGAACATAAGTAGGCCATTCAGCCTGTTCAGTCTGCTTTGTCATTTAACTAGATCATGGCTGATCATCTAGCTCAATGTCACTTTCCAGCACTCTCTCCATATCCCTTGCTGTCTTTAGTCTAAAGAAATCTATTGAATTTGGTTTTGAATATGCTCAATGATTGAAGGGTCCACAGCCCTCTGGGGTAGAGAATTCCACAGATTTGCCACACTTCGAGTGAAGAAATTCCTCCTCCTTATCTCAGTCTTAAAATGGCCTACCCCTGATCCCGAGATTATGTCCCCTAGTTTTAGACCCTCCAGCTAGGGAAAACATCTTACCTACATTCAATAGAAAGGTTATGGTACAAAAAGAGGCCATTCAGCCCATCGTGCCTGCACCAGCCAAATAAAAGAGAAAAAAAGAAAGCTGCCGCTCATTTTTAATCCCACTTTCCAACACCTGCTCTGTAGCCTTGCAGGATACAACACTTCAGTTGCAAAACCAGGTACCTTTTAAATGAGTTGAGCATTTCAGCTTCAACCACCAATTTTAGGTAGTGAATTCTAGACGCCCACTATCCTTGGGTGAAAAGGTTTTTCCTCATGTCCCCTCTAATCCTTCTACCAATCACCTTAAATCTATGTCCCCTGGTAATTGTCCCCTCAGCTAGGGAAAATAGGTCTTTCCTGTTTACCTTATCTAGACACCTCATAATTTTGTACACCGTAAATAGGTCACTCCTCATCCTCCTCTGTTCTAAGGAAACCAACGCTAGTCTATCCAATATCTCCTCATTGCTGCAATTTTCAAGCCCTGGCAACATTCTTGTAAATCGCCCCTGTACTATCTCCATAGCAATTATGTTTTTCCTATAATGTCCCACGCTCTAGGGAATATAGATCCAGTCTCTTCAATCTCTCCTCAAAAAACAATCATGCCATCCAGCAATTAATCTGGCAAACCTCTGTTGCGTTCCCTCTGTGCCAAGTATATCCCTCCTCAGATAAGGGGACCTAGCTGTACACAATACTCCAGGTGAGGTCTCACCAAGGCTGTATACAACTGCAGCAAGACATCTTTACTTCTGCACTCAAATCCCCTTGCGATAAAGGCCAACATACTATTTGTCTTCCTAATTGCTTGCTGCACCTGCATGCTAACTTTTAGTGACTCATGAACAAGGACACCTAGATCACTTTGGACACTCCCACGCCCCAACTTCTCATCATTTAAGAAACATTCTGTCTTTCTATTTTTTCTAACAAAGCGAATAACTTCACACTTATTCACATTATAATCCATCTGCCATGTTCTAGCCCATTCACTTAGCCCGTCTAAGTCCTCTTGAAGCTTCCTTGCATCCTCCTCACAATTTACATTCCCACCTAGTTTGGTGTCATCAGCAAATTTGGAAATATTACAATTGATCCCCACATCTGAATCATTTACATAGATTGTGAACAGCTAGTCCTGATTCTCGCAGTACCCCACTAGTACAAGCCAGCCACCTTGAGAATGATGCGCTTATTCCTACGCTCTGTTAGCCAATTCTCAACCCATATTAGTATATTTCCCCCAATCCCATGCGCTCTAATTTTATTTACTATCCTCCTGTGTAGAATTTTATCTGAAAGCTTTTTGAAAATCCAAATACACCACATCCACTAGTTCTCCTTTACCAATGCTACAAGTAATATCCTCAAAAAACTCCAACAAGTTTGTCAAACATGATTTGCCTTTCATAAATCCATATTGGCTCTGCCCATTTTTACCATTCTTTTCTAAATGTCCAGTTATCACATACTTTATAACAAATTGTAACATTTTCCCTACTATTAACAGCAAACTAACAAATCTGTAGTTCTCCATTCTCCCCCTCCAGGCCCCCACATTAGCCAATATTGTAAACGTTTCTCTCTCTTCAGGTGTTGTCTCTCTCCCTTCAAAAAAAACCAAACTTGACTCCACTGTCCTTGCAAACTTATGTTCTATCTCCAAACTACCTTTCCTCCCCAAAGTCCTTAAAGGTGCTGTCACCTCCCAAATCCGATCCCATCTTTCCCAGAACCCCTTGTTTGAATCCCTCCACCAGGTTTTTGCTGCTGCTACAGTACGGAAACAATTCTTATCGAAGTCACAAATGACATCCGTGACGGTACATTGGAACAGAAGAGTCTAGGGATAAACTTATCCTCCTCGTCCTGGCTGCAGCCTTGACACAGTTGATCAAACTATCTTCCTCCAAGGCCTCTCTACGGCTGCTCAGCTGGGTTGGGCTATTCTTATCTAGTTCCATTCTTATCTATCCAATCGTAGCCTGAGAATCACTTGCAATGATTTTTATTCCTGTTCCCACATTACCTCTACTGTTCCCCAAGGATCTAACCTTGGTCTCCTCCTATTTCTCATCTACACGCTGCTGTTAAGTGACATATTCCGATGGCACAGCGTTAGTTTTCAAATGTAAACTGATGATACCTAGCTCTACCTCACCACCACATCTCTAGGCTCCTCCACTTTTGCTAAATTATCAGATTGTTTGTCCAATATCCAGTACTGCTTGAGCAGAAATTTCCTCCAATTAAATAGTTGGAAGACTGAGGCCATTTATTTTCAGCCCCTGATTCAAAGTCTGTTCCCTCACAACTAACTTCACTCCTCTCCCTGACAACAGTTTGTGATTAAGCTAGTCTGCTCGCAATCTTTGTGTCACATCTTATCCCGAGATGAGTTTCCAATCCCATATTCGTGCCATCAGTAAGGGCTCTATAACATCGCATGATGTTGCCCCCAACTCAGCTCATATGCTGTTGAAATACTCATGCATGCTTTTGTTACCTCTGGACTCAACTAATCCAATGAACACCTGATTGGTCTCCCACATTCTACTCTCCGTAAACCTGGGATCATTCAAAGTTCAGCTGCCCATGTCTTAGCTTGCTGCAAGTCCTATTCCCCTATCACCCCTGTGCTCACTGACCTATATTGGCTCCTGGTCAAGCAGTTAATGTCTGTCAATTACATTGACATGACATTAGCAACCTTTACAATTACATTGTTACGATTAAGAGAAACAGGTGATGAGTATTAATTATCTTTGAGCACATTTAAATAGGAGACAAGTCTTCAAACGGTTGGCACCATGAGGACTAGGGCGCATCATCACCCTCTGAAATTAAATTTTGATTTAGTTAGTTAAGTTTCCTTGATGTTTTGATTTTTGTTACAGTGCCCCACCAGGGCCTGTCATCCCCTCCCATATATTGATTGTTGTTTAATTTATTGATTTTGTTTTACCAAAGAATATTGGGGATAGGCCTTCCACCTGGTGGGCACAGCAGTGGGTGGGGTCCATCATCACCCCTGGAAATTACATTTTGATTTGATTTTGTAAGTCTCCTTTGATGTTTTGTTTTAGTTACAGTGCCCCATCAAGGGCCATCTAATTCTCTTCTCTTGTGCATTCCCAATTTTAATCATTTCACCATGCCTTCAGTTGCCTTGGCCCCAAGCTCTGGAATACTCTCCCAATACCTCTTTGCCTCTCTACCTTGCTTCGCTCTTAAGACAATCATTAAAACCTACTGTTTGGCCAAGCTTTTGGTCATCTGACCAAAATATCTCCTCAAGGCTTTATTTTATAATGCTTCTATGAAGCGCCTTGGGACATTTCATTGTGTTAAATATATGTTGGTGTGGTTGAATAGGCAAAAAAGAATGCTTAAACATGTAAGTTAAATATTCTGAATATCTAATTCTTGACAATTTTATCCACACAATACTTACAAGTTAAACATAAAAAGCAATAAGCCATAAGGAATGTTCAGTCATCGGCAATTAAAGTGTGACTAATCGACAATTAGAAGAGGAGATTGGGCCCCAGAGATCAGCATGACAAGTCTGCATCACTCAGACCTTGCACTATTCCGAACACAATCAAAGTAAACTGTAGGACTTTAAACTCCACTATGGCACAAAACAATCAGCTCAACACACGTGCCTCATCAACCTGGTTCTCATCACGACTTTTACCAAATTTGGCAGGATTAAACTGGAATGGGTGCACATTTCTAAATTTTTACATCAGAATGTTGGTTTTAAAATATCTACTTCAATCCACCTGTCTTATTCCAGTCATTCACCCGCCTCCAAAATAAAGCTGCAACTCTGTTTTACGGGATCATACACCCACATTGTCTTTACGACAATAACATTGAAAATTTTGCTTTGCTTTGATAATCTTTCAAAATCTCCCATAGCCCAGCTTTAATTACATGCATTCAAAGCACTTACGTTCTTCATAGCTGTTGCTGGTGTTAGATCTCTTGAGCGTCTGAATTTCCTGGGAAAGTATGGAAAGTCGGTCAGACTGTGTGGGTGTGTCATCTTCCTCAGGGTCAGGAGATTCTTGCATCATTTCTTCTATTTCCTCAATCACCTTATAAAGAAGCATGAAAGTATGTTTTATAGCAGCCACAATGTATTACCATTAGTTTCTAACGGCAGTAAAAAATAACAGTAATATAGATTTTGTATTAATTGGATCACCAAATAGGTCTTTCATACATATATTGACTTACTCATGGGCTTATCCATGTCAAAACACAATCACATACAACTTTACAAGAACTGCTAACATCAATCAACTAAAGAGAAAGCTAAATGATGTAAAGGTATTTTTATGTTCATTAATGGTGAGACAGGTCTCATGTAGCTAGCTACAAACCAAATTTAGATTCTGGATTTTGCCAACAGAAAAATCCAGGAAAATCCACTTTTGGGAGTCTTCCAGGTCATCAGTCTGTGCCTGTTCTGTCAGTTGCATACTTGGCTTGCAAGCGGTTACGCAAGACTAGTTTCTGGGGAATCCAGCAACAATGGTATAATATAAAAGTGCCTTTACACGCTTATATTTGGTCTCCTTTGTACAACAGGAAGGAACAACTTCTTCAATATGCAAACTGACAAAAAGCTTAGAAGGAGTAGTGCTGCTTATTTGGATCGAAGTGATTCTTAAGATAGTGTCATTCTTAAGATAGAATGATTTCCATCATTCGTTCTGACAATTAAAGTTCTAGGTTGCTATAGTATCATACCAATTGCATAATGGATAGTAAAGTAGGTGACGGGGGTTTTCTCTTCCCATCACTCACGTCTAGGAAAAACCTGTGGAGAATTTCAGAGCCTGTTTTAAAATTTGCACAATGAAGAAATAGTAACTAAAATTTATTAAGGATAGTGCCAAGTATGGCTTAATTTTAAGAAAAATATCCAAATTTATATGCACTGATACAATGTACTTCAGGAGATTTAACTCATTTAAAGTTCAGAGAGATTTTAATACTTTGATGTAACAAAATAACAAAAGTGTTTTCAAGAATTAGATTAAGGTACCCTCACATGCATATTTTTGAGGCATAAGCAATAATGGATTATTGAATTTAGAAGAAAGATGAAACAGAATTTCATGTAAAAAGGAGACACTACAAACACATAATGTGCTGAAGACATAACCTATCATATTTGCATAACAGATGGATGTGTTTCTAACAGATTCTAAAAAAATTAATTAATATTTATAATTTTCTGCTCAATAGCTGTGAACTGACAGTTATTTAACAACATTTTTGTTCCATTTATATCTCAGCTTGGCTTTGTCAGAATGTCTCTTCTCTCTGGATCAGAAAACTGAGAGATTTAAGCCCCTCTCCTAGCTGGTCAGCACTAAGTGTTGCATTTTCAGAGATGCCAACAAATTAAGGCCGAATTTCTCTGACTAGTGGATGTGAAAAACCCCATCACACTATTCAAAGAGGAATAATCAGTTTAAGTGAGTTGATAACATTTCAAACATTTCTTATGTTTATTTTTAATCAGAGAGGGCAATCTTAACCCTAAAAATGGATTGGTTAGGGGCAGTCAGAGCTAACTTTTTAAAACTTCAAAATTGACCCCAAGCCCTACTTCTAGATTTAATAGACTGTGTTGGTGGTGGGGGGGTGGGGGGCGCGATGGCAGTGCAGGCAATGAATCCATTCATGGGAGATGGATCATTCGATAATGTTATTTAAGAACTACTGACCAAGCTGGCTGAGTTCCAAAGGGCATACCTGCTAGACTGGGTCTGCTGCTGGTGGTGAGGGAACCAACAGGAAGGAAAAACCTACTTGATCTCATCTTCACCAATCTACCTGTCGCAAATGCATCTGTCAATGACAGATTGAGGTAGGAGTGACCACCGCAGAGTCCTTGTGGAGTTGAAATCCTGTCTTCACATTGAAGATACCCTTCACTGCATTGTGTGGCGTTACAACTGTGCTAAATGGGATAGATTTCAAACTGAACTAGAAGCTCAAAACTGGGCATCCGTGAGGCGCTGTGGGCCACCAGCAGCAGCAGAATTGCATACAACCACAATCTGTAACTTCGTGGCCTAGCATAGCCCCCGTTCTACCACTACCATCAAGCCAGGGATCAACCCTGGTTCCATGAAGAAAGCTGGAGGGCATGCTAGGAGCAGCAACATGCATACCTAAAATGAGATGTCAACCTGGTGACACTACAACACGGGACAACTTGCATGCCAAATAGCAAAAGCTGCATGTAATAGACAGAGCTAAGCAATCCCACAAGCAACAGATCAAATCTAAGCTCTGAAACGTGCTACATTCAGTTGTGAATGGTGGTGGACAATTAAACAACTCACTGGAGGAGGAGGCTCCACAAATATCCCCAACCTCAAAGATGGGGGAGCCCAGCACATCAGTGCAAAAGACAAGGCAGAAGTATTTGCAATAATCTTCAGCCAGAAGTACGAGTAGATGATCCATCTTGGCCTCCTCCAGTGATCCCCAGCATCACATATGCCAATCTTCAGCCAATTCAATTCACTCCACATGATATCAAGAAACTGCTGATGGCACTAGATACCGCAAAGGCTATGGGCCCTGACAACATTCTGGCAATAGTACTGAAGACTTGTGCTCCAGAACTAGCTGCACTCTTAGCCAAGCTGTTCCAATATAGCTACAACACTGGCATCTACCCAGCTAAGTGGTAAACTGCCTTGTATGTCCTGTTCACAAAAAGCAGGACAGATCCAATCCGAGCAACTACTGCCCCATCAGTCTACTCTCGACCATCAACAAACTGATGGAAAATGTCGTCAACAGTGCTATCAAGCAGCACTTACTCAGCAATAACCAGATCACTAACGCTCAGTTTGGGTATTGCCAGGGCCACTCAGTTCCTGACCTCATTACAGCCTTAGTCCAAACATGGACAAAAGAGCTGAATTCCAGAGGTGAGGTGACAGTGACTGTGACTGCCCTTGAGATCAAGGCAGAACTTGACCTGGTGTGGCATCAAGGAACACTAGCAAAACTGGAATCAATGGGAATCAAGAGGAAAACCCTCCACTGGTTGGAGTCATACCCAGCACAAAGGAAGATGGTTGTGGCTGTCGGAGGTAAATCATTTCAGTTCCAGGACATCACTGCAGGAGTTCTTCAGGGTCAAGCAATGACAGATCTCTAACTAGAGAAAATCCAACCATCTCCTCTTGACATTCAATGGCATTACTATTGCTGAATCTCCCACTATCAACATCCTGGAGGTTACCATTGACCATAAACTGAACTGGGCCAAGCATATAAATACTGCGACTAAGAGGAGGTCAGAAGCTGGGAATTCTCTAACTCATCTCCTGACTCTCCAAAGCCTGTTCACCCTCTTCAAGGCACAAGTCAACAGTGCAATGGAATACTCTCCATTTGCCTGGATGAGTGCAACTCCAACAACACTCAAGAAGCTCGACACCATCCAGGACAAAGCAGTCCACTTAATTGGCACCAGCTTCAACATCCACTTCCTCTACCACCAACGCTCAGTGGCAGCAATGCGTACCATCTACATGATGCACTGCAGCAACTCACCAAGACTCCTTCGACAGCACCTTCCAAATCTGCGACCACCTCTACCACTTAAGAGGGACAAGGATAGCAGATGCATTGGAACATCATCAGCTGCAAGTTCCCCTCAAAGTCACTCACCATCCTGGCTTGGAACTACTGTATATCGCCATTCCTTCACTGTCGCTGGCTCAAAATCCTGGAACTCTCTTCCTAACAGCACAGTGGATATACCTTGGACTGCAGCAGTTCAAGAAGGCAGTTCACCATCACTTTCTCAAGGTCAATTAAG
Organism: Carcharodon carcharias; assembly: GCF_017639515.1. Lineage (NCBI taxonomy): Eukaryota > Metazoa > Chordata > Chondrichthyes > Lamniformes > Lamnidae > Carcharodon > Carcharodon carcharias. The sequence goes on from NC_054468.1 coordinate 218,615,695, forward strand.
GATGGGCAATAAATGATGGTCTAGCCAGTGATGCCCGTAAAAGAATAAAAAATTGAAAAGAACAGCAGCTGTTCTTTTGTTTCATTTGCTGTTTGTGGGACCTTGCTGTATGTAATTACTTCCCATATTTGTCCACAACAGCAGTCAATGCATTTTTCTTTTCCTGGGCCACTAGTTACAGCTACACTCCGTAACCAGGAGCATCTAAGCTTTGGTTTTAAGCTTATGTAATGCAAGGCAACGGTAGCAAATAAGGCTACTTTCTATTTTGTTTTCCTCAGCTTCTACTAACAGGAGTTAACAGCATGAATTCCCTCTGCCCTATATATGGCTAGCCAAAGGTGAGTGACAAGAAGCCTAGCTGCCAGTGACTGGTCTATTCTCTCCAGGTTACATAAATGAGCCCAGTTTGTCAGTCAATCATCAAATGTAGCACAGACCACCCTGGCTCAGTTGTCAGATTATCTAGTCCACTGCAGGGACTTGGTTCTAAACTACCAATGGGAGTATTTCATCTTGCAGCTGGCCTCCAAAGAAACACATTTTAGTTCCTCACAGATCCCTCAAGAAGACAGTGACTAACTAATCATTAGAAAACTATCAAGTTTAGGTTTGAGCTCCTGATTATGTCATCTACATACTGCGCCACAAAAGGAATGGCTGATAGACTGATTCTCTCCAGGGTACTGTGGCAGGTCGTTTCATTTTTTTTGTCAAAAACCTAACTCACAGCTTGATTTTCAGTCCTGCAAGTGGGAAAAAGTAGCTCTTCTGTAGAATGCAATGGCATGCTGAAGCATGAATACTAATCCTAGCACTTTACATGCTGCAACCCAATCCCACATTGGAACTTTGGCCTTACTGGTCTTCCTTCAATTACAAGAAAGTGGAGGCTGAAATTGGCATCCACCAGGGCCCCAGGTGAATCAACAGTTGGGATAAATTTTACCTTCTAACTTTAAGATACCCTTTGAACTGTGCAAATCCTTAGTACTCACTTGGAGGCACCAACCACCTTATTTCAATGGAAATTAATACTGTTGAAGAAGGTGGATGGAGTGCTTTGAATTCCTAGGTGAATCTGCTAACACCACCATATCATCAGCAAAAGAACATCACATTTCTTTCAAAAATGTCTGGCACAGATACTCTGAAGCTGTCTTTCATGCTGCCATTCAACATATTACTGTATCCTGACATGACTTCTTTAAATTCAAACCCTGGGTTTTTAATTGGCTGAAATAAAAAGTTTTAAAAGTAATTTTTTAGGTCAACAAAACTAATTTTTCTAAATTTTTCTGTCCACTAAATGGGCTATGAGAGGAAGTAAGTTAAAGGCTCTTTAATTTTGGCAGAGAAAATGTTAAGAAAAAATGAGTAGAAAAAAGTAACACTGAAGATGAGAAATCAAAATAGAACAGGAAAAATGGAAAATAGAAGAGCAGGAGGAAACATAAAGGACAGTTCAAACCGAATTGTTAAGTATGAGTTCTAAAGAGTTAATAGAGTCATAGAGGTCTACAGCACAGAAAAAGGCCCTTCGGCCCATCAAGTCTGCGCAGGTCAAGCAAGTACGTAACTATTCTAATCCCATTTTCCAGCACTAATAGAGATATTCCAATAACACAACAGACCCTGATATTGAAGTAATTTTATTATTGTAATACCAGTCCTTATTTCAGTGTTGCAGTGAGAGCTGAAAATTGGATTAGTTAACGCGCTTAAAATTGAAGCAACCCGATTGTTGAGATACAATAAAAAAGAGTATTCTCAGCTACTGTTATATGGCCTATATTTTAAGTTTTATTGTACTGAATAGGATGGTCATTTTGTCTAAAGGGAGAGTAAAACCTTAGTAATGAAAATTGCAATATTCTTAATGAAGCACACTCAATTCTTTATCAGAGCTGTCAGTTTCTGTTGAATATCAGGAGTGACAACATAAGTAGCAACATAACTGGTAATATATGAACATATGGAGACATGTTTAAGAGTGACATATATCATATTAGATCATCATGGGAAGATGGTGCCGTATTGGTAATGCCACTGGACTAGTAATCCTGAGACCCAGGCTAATATTCTGGGAACATGGTTCAAATCACACCATGGCAGTTGGTGAAATTTAAATTCAATTAATAAATCTGGAATGGCAATGGTGACCATGAAACTATCAATTGTTGTAAAAACTCATCTGGTTCACTAATGTCCTTTTAAGGGAGGAAATCTGCCATCCTTACCTGGTCTGGCCTACATGTGGCTCCAGACCCACAGCAATGTGGTTTACTCTTAAACCATCTACTGAAATGGCCTAGCAAGCCACTGAGTTCAACAGAAAATTAGGGACAGACAACAAATGCTGGCTTCACCAGTGACACCCACATCCCATGAAAGAACTTAAAAAACATTTTTAACCCAGACATCTTGTCACTTCTAATAGGTGACATCTGTGACTTTATATAAGTGTGAATATAGCATCCATCTCTATTAATTTTAAGAATCATTTGACCTTGCAATACTTTCTAACAGTGCAATATGGTTCCCTCTTATAAAATGAGAAGAGGTATTCTAATTTGCTCAATCTAGAAGCAGCCTACTCAATGATTATGAAGCATTATAGAAGCAGGAGCCAATGGACGAGCAGGACTTAATGCGGAACAGGATGCATGCAGAGTTGTGGACAAACAGGAATTTATGGAGGAGGGAGGGCCAGAATAGACAGTATTGAAGTAGTCAAGCCTGGAGGTGACAAAGGTTTCAGTGCTGGAAAATTTAGCTAGGGTTAGAGGCAGGCCATACTACTGATAGGGAAGTAAATGGTTTGGGTGATCGGCAGGATGCAAGGCTTAAAGCAAAGCTCAGGGCCAAACCAGATGGCATGGCTGCAATCAGTCTGGTTCAGCCCAAAAAAGTGGTTAGAGAGGATGGAATCAGTGACAAGTTTATGATAGAGGTCAAAGACGACAATTTTGGTCTTCCCAATGTTGAATTGGAGAGAGCTACAGCTCATTAAAGACTGGATATTGGGCAAGCAGCCGAACACCACAGGGATCTGGGTCAAAAGGTGGTAGAGCTGAGCTTAATCAAGTTAAAAATGAAAGTTGACGGTGTGTGTACCTGCAGGTTATATAGAATAGGAATTACAAGAGGAAAACGGGCACTTAAGACCCAAACGATCCACATTTATGTTTCACATAAGCAGTACCCCTAATCCCATTTACCCACGTTTTTCTGTATTCCTTTATCCTACTTCAATCAGCTACCAAATGTATTCTTAAGTGTTCACATAGGGCTGAAGTTTGTTCTGGGATCTGGATCCCAAAGTTGAGTCCATTTCTGGGTCCTGACCTCTGCTACCTTGACGTGATTTTTGGTCAACAGGGCAATTAACGGTCAGAGTCCACACTTGCTATCCAATTAAGGATGATGATCGGGATCCGGAGGCTGGACAGCCAATAGGAGGCCCTGCAGCAGTGACAGATCGGCAGCCCCAAAGAGGGAGAGAGAGAGCATGAGAAAGCGCAAGAGAATGAGAGTACAAGGAAGAGTGCAAGGGAGACTGAGAGAGTGTGAGACAGAGCACAAGAGAGAGAATGGGAGAGCAAGAGAGAAGGAGTGCAAGAGAAAGCGAAAGTGCAGCGCAAGAGAGAACAAGAAAGAGAGTGCAAGCGAAAGCACAAGCAAGAGCGAGAGCCAGAGAGAGAGCAAGAGCCAGAGAGAGAGCGAGAGCCAGAGAGAGAGAGCGAGAGCCAGAGAGAGAGAGCGAGAGCCAGAGAGAGAGAGCGAGAGCCAGAGAGAGAGAGCGAGAGCCAGAGAGAGAGAGCGAGAGCCAGAGAGAGAGAGCGAGAGCCAGAGAGAGAGAGCGAGAGCCAGAGAGAGAGAGCGAGAGCCAGAGAGAGAGAGCGAGAGCCAGAGAGAGAGAGCGAGAGCCAGAGAGAGAGAGCGAGAGCCAGAGAGAAAGAGCGAGAGCCAGAGAGAAAGAGCGAGAGCCAGAGAGAAAGAGCGAGAGCCAGAGAGAGAGAGCGAGAGCCAGAGAGAGAGAGCGAGAGCCAGAGAGAGCGAGAGCCAGAGAGAGAGCGAGAGCCAGAGAGAGAGAGCGAGAGCCAGAGAGAGAGAGCGAGAGCCAGAGAGAGCGAGCGAGAGCCAGAGAGCGAGCGAGAGCCAGAGAGCGAGCGAGAGCCAGAGAGCGAGCGAGAGCCAGAGAGCGAGCGAGAGCCAGAGAGAGAGCGAGGGCCAGAGAGAGAGAGCGAGAGCCAGAGAGAGAGAGCGAGAGCCAGAGAGAGAGAGCGAGAGCCAGAGAGAGAGAGCGAGAGCCAGAGAGAGAGCGAGAGCCAGAGAGAGCGAGAGCCAGAGAGAGAGCGAGAGCCAGAGAGAGAGAGCGAGAGCCAGAGAGAGCGAGCGAGAGCCAGAGAGCGAGCGAGTGCCAGAGAGCGAGCGAGAGCCAGAGAGAGAGCGAGAGCCAGAGAGAGAGCGAGAGCCAGAGAGAGAGAGCGAGAGCCAGAGAGAGAGAGCGAGAGCCAGAGAGAGAGCGAGAGACTCAAGATGGAGGTGCCCTCTGAAGATTTTTTAAAAACTTAAAAATGAAGAGGCCACAGCTGCCAGGCTGTCATTGTGAAGGGGGAGGCCCTCAATTCCTCCACAGCGATCTGTGGCCACAACTGTAGTCATCTTGCAATCTTGCCACTTGGGGGAGGGGGAGATTAAAAAATTATAGATGGAGGGTTGGCCGTCTGGAGACTGCCTCCATTAATTGGCTGGATTACAGCCTCAATGGGGTGGCCAACTGGAAAACTTCAGTCACCTCCCGACACCACCCTCCAAACCCCTGAAGCTGCATGTTTAAAAATGGCCTGGAAGCAGAAGCAAGCTAACAAGCCGGCAGGTGGGTGAAATTTGTGGCCCCGTTTGCATCCAGTTCCACCTTCGCAGCCTTTTAAAAATTTGGCCCATGGACTCAGCATTATCAGTAATTCTTCTGGTACATTCCACAGTCTCATGGTTTACTCTGTAAAAGAAAATGTTTCTCCCGCTCTGTCCTAAATTTCTTACATTTAACCTTATATCCCTTCATTCTAGATCCTCAAACACAGGAAATATATTCAGCATGAAGATGAGGAAAGGAAAAGGGTCATGAATAGACTCTTGGACGTGGTTACTGGTGGAGATACATTAGCTATGTTTAGATAGGTGGAAATAAAACCACGTTACAGCAGTCCATTAGTTGGCCAACAGAGGTATTAAAGGAGGATAGCATGGTCACCCCATGTTGAATGCTGTGGAGAGGTTGAAGAGGACAAGGAGGGTTAACGCACTCTTAGCAGTCATGATAGATTTGAGCTGACAGCAGACTGCATATCCCTGGAAGATATGGTTTACTGAACAACAGCCCACACATTTCTTATTAGAAACTGGCAACAGGAAGGATTCACAATAAGTTGTAAAAATACAGAAGTTGGTTGTAATCAACCACCAGTGACGTAGTTAGGCCAATCAAGGCAATACAAAATTCAGTTGTAAGAAATGGGTTCCTACGATCAGAAGCTGAAGCTGCTGAATTTTGCAGAAACAATCTCAACACTATCTTTTTGGGTAGTACGCTTGATATTGAGGTACAGTGTGAGTTAGAGGGGACACAATATTCATATTAACCATTGCTGTAATAAAACAGAAACCTAATACTGACAATGCCAAAGGATTTATCAGCTACATTGAATCTTACTTTTGACATGTTTACTTCACTGGGCTGAGAACTAAAAATATGCCCTTTAGCATAAATCAACAGGATAAAGAAAAAGCGGGTAAGAAATTTTGCTCTGCATTGCTGATTAATGTGCTGCCTCCACCATGTGAAAGTAGAGAAGTTGGAGAATTGGATCATATTATCTGTCTGATGTGAGGCAACATGGATATAATGGGCATAATATCTTATTATAAACATATATTTTGTTCTATAAAAGGCTGCTAACAATTGCAACAATCAAAAGAGCACTTCTAAGAATATCAGTTAAATAACTGATAACTACTTGGAATAAAAATAAAAATAGCTGGAAAAACTCAGCAGGTCTGATAGCATCTGTGGAAAGGAATACTGTTAACATTTAGAGTCTGTATGACTCTTCTGGGATTAGGTCTCACAACTTTACTTGAACAATTATTGTGTTAATTAATTCCATTGATTTAAAAAAAACTGGTTGCTTTAATTTAATTTGACCACTCAAATTGAAGTCACCTGTTCAGCTGTGAAGAGTGGCTCGTCATTTATACAAGAGACAATAATGGAATGCATGTCCAACTGATCCCGTAGCTCCTCATCATCAGAAAGATCAAGGTTGAGGTTATCATTCAGCTAGAAAACAAAAATAAGATCAATGTTTAAATTACTTAGTCTTTAGTTATTGGGAAGCTTATAAATCAGCATCTTCATTTATAATTCATCATCTCTTTCACTTGCTTTTGTTCATTGTCTTCTGAAGAACTGAGTTGCTGCAGCCAATCATTAGCATATGTTGTACTACACAGGTATCAATAAAGACCATATGTGACTACACCACTTTGAAATACAATGTTGTTCCAAATAGCGGTTTATGGGATAAACTAGGTGGGTTTCAATTTGTGCTACTAGGTAAGGATTTGATTGTTCAACAAAGCAAGTCTTGTACGATAACCAAAATAGAAAATAAGCAACAGGGAAAGACAACATAAAAAACTGGAACACTGCAATCAAGTACCAGGAATAATTATTTCGGATTACTATTGAAAACTATAGAACTGGACACATTCCACCTGTCTGTAGGATTGAAAATTAGGCTGATCTTTACTTGGCCCCCAAGTATTGCTGGCTGATGAGACAGCGAATGAATGTTAGTCACTCTGTCCAGGTTTAGAGGAGCAGTTGTGAAAATTAAAGGTTATTTTGCCAGTCACTTACAAATTTCCAACTATTCAGCCATTGGCCCTCTGTCCCCTCAACATTTCTGTGGCTACCAATCTGCTCAATCACACCCTCACCTCCACTTTTGATGCTCTTGCCCTATTAAAACTCTCTAACCCTACCTGTTTCCCTGGTACATTCCTCAACTCTGGTCCTTGAAGTCTATGGGACACAAACATATATGATTATGGTGGATAACTGGTTTAGCGACTCATCGCTACATCTGGCTGGATCACAAAGTACTATTGAATCCTGCTCTCCTCCGTCAAAACTCCTCACTATTCCAGGATACTTTTGGAACGCCAGGCGTTAGTGGTGATCCTTCAGGAATCACTGGAGTCAGGGAGAGTCCCAGAGGACTGGAAAATCGCTAATGTAACCCCCCTGTTTAAGAAGGGAGTGAGGCAAAAGATGGGAAATTACAGGCCGATTAGCTTGACCTCGGTCATTGGTAAGATTTTAGAGACCATTATTAAGGATGAGATTTCAGAATACTTGGAAGTGCACGGTAAAATCGGGCAAAGTCAGCATGGTTTCATCAAGGGGAGGTCATGCCTGACAAATCTGTTAGAATTCTTTGAGGAGGTAACAAGTAGGCTAGACAAAGGAGAGCCAAAGGATGTTATCTACTTGGACTTCCAGAAGGCCTTTGACAAGGTGCCACACAGGAAGCTGCTCAGTAAGATAAGAGCCCTTGGTGTTAGAGGCAAGGTACTAGCATGGATAGAAGATTGGCTGTCTAGCAGGAGGCAGAGAGTGGGGACAAGGGAATCCTTCTCAGGGTGGCGGCCAGTGACTAGTGGAGTTCCGCAAGGGTCAGTGTTGGGACAATTTTTCGCTTTATACATTAATGATCTAGATGAAGGAACTGAGGGCTTCCTGCCTAAGTTTGCAGATGATACAAAGATAGGTGGAGGGACAGGTAGTGTTGAGGAGGCGGGGAGGCTGCAGAAGGATTTGGACAGGTTAGGAGAATGGGCAAAGAAGTGGCAGATGGAATACAACATGGGGAAGTGAGAGGTCATGCACTTTGGTAGGAAGAATAGAGGCATAGACTATTTTCTAAATGGGGAGAGAATTCAGAAATCTGGAGTGCAAAGGGACTTGGGAGTCCTAGTCCAGGATTCTCTTAAGGTTAACTTGCAGGTTGAGTTGGTAGTTAGGAAGGCAAATGCAATTTTGGCATTTATTTCAAGAGGACTAGAATATAAAAGCAGGGATGTGCTGCTGAGGCTTTATAAGGCTCTGGTCAGACCACATTTAGAATATTGTGAGCAATTTTGGGCCCCGTATCTCAGGAAGGATGTGCTGGCCCTGGAGAGGGTCCAGAGGAGGTTCACGAGAATGATCCCAGGAATGAAAGGCTCAACATATGAGGAACATTTGAGTACCCTGGGTCTATACTCGATGGAGCTTAGAAGGATGAGGGGGGATCTGATTGAAACTTACAGAATACTGAAAGGCCTGGATAGAGTGGACGTGGGGAAGATGTTTCCATTAGTAGGAGTGACTAGGACCCAAGGGCACAGCCTCAGAGTAAAGGGAAGACATTTTAGAACAGAGATGAGGAGAAACTTCTTTAGCCAGAGAGTGGTGAATCTATGGAATTCATTGCCACAGAAGGCTGTGGAGGCCAGGTCATTGAGTGTATTTAAGACGGAGATAGATAGGTTCTTGATTGGTAAGGGGATCAAAGGTTACGGGGAGAAGGCGGGAGAATGGGGTTGAGAAACTTATCAGTCATGATTGAATGGTGGAACAGACTCGATAGGCCGAATGACCTAATTTCTGCTCCTATGTCTTATGGTCTAATACAAAGATAAACTCCAGCTTCTCTACTCTGTGATGAGCCATCTTCTTAAAACCCCTCTTCCCACCTCCAAAAACAAGTATGAGGAGCTAATGAACACCTGTCACTAAGATGGAGAATATCCATTCAGCTATCTCTGCCACTTCCCTCCATTCCCCAATCCATCAAACTTTCCTCAAGGTGCCACCTGGCGTCCCCACTCCCTCCATAATCTTGCGTTTTTCTCTCTATCCTGTTTTACCACTAGGAGCTCTAATTGGCCATGAGATCCATCCCATGCATCATCGAGCCTATTCCCACAAAACTGATCACCCAAATTCATTTCTTGGTCCCATGTTTGCTAATATTCATAACTGTTCGCTCTCCTCAGGCACTGCTTTCCTTCCCCTCAAATCTGTGATAATCAATTCCTCCCCAAAAAACCTACCCATGACCCCTCTGTCCTTGGAAATTACTGTCCCCGCCTTTCCTCTCCAAAGTCCTTGAACATGTCTTCAACTCCCAAATGGGTACTTATCTTTCTCAAAACTCTATTTTGATCCCTTCCAACAGGTTTTGGTACAGCACTGAAATGGCCCTTCTCAAAATCACAAACTCACACATAGAAACATAGGACTTAGGAGGAGTAGGCCATTCGAGCCTGCCCTATCATTCAATAAGATCATGGCTGCTCTGACTGTGGTCTCAACTCTACTTTCCTGTCTGCTCCAATAACCCTTGACTCCTCTGTCTACCAAAATCTAACTCAGCCTTGAATTAATTCAATGACCCAGCTTCATTGCTCTCTAGGGAAGAGAATTCCACATACGATCCTCTGAGAGGAAAAAAATGTTCATCTCCGTTTTAAAAGGGAGACCTCTTATTCTTCTACTGTGGCTCCTAGTTCTAATCTCCCTCATAAAAAGAAACATCCTCACCCTATCAAGTCCCCTCAGGATCTTATACGTTTCAATAAGGTCACCTCTCATTCTTCTAAACCCCAATGGATATAGGTTGAACTTGTTCAATCTTTCTTCATATGATAAACCCTTCATCCCAGGAATGAGCTGAGTGAACCTTCTCTGAACTGCTGCTAACGCAATTATATCCTTTTTCAAATAAGGAGACCAAAACTGTACACAGTACCCAGATGTGATTTACAGCTGCAGTAAATCTTCCCTACTTTTGTATTCCATTCCCCTTGCACTGAACATCAACACTCCATTTGCCTTCTTAATCACTTGCTGTACCTGCATTCCAAATTTTTGCAACCATGTGTCAGGATACGCAGATCCCTCTGCACCTTAGAGTTCTGGAATCTCTCTCCACTTGAATAGTATTCTGCTTTTCTATTCTTCCTGCCAAAATAAACAAATTCAGATGTTCCCACATTATACTCGATCTGCTAAATCTTTGCCCACTCACTTAACCTAACTATATCCCTTTGTAGACTCGCTATCTCCTCTTGACAACCTACTTTCCTACCTGTCATCAGCAAATTTAGCTACCGTACATTCAGTTCCTTCATCCAAGCCATTGATATGGATTGTAAATAGTTGAGGCCACAGCACTGATCCGATGGCACTCCACTAGATACAGCTTTCCAAGCCAAAAGAGACCCACTTATCCTTACTGTCTGCTTCCCGTTAACTAACCAATCGTTTATCCATGCTAATATGTTACCCCCTATACCATGTACTCTTATTTTGTGTAGTAACCTTTGATGTGGCACCTTATCAAATGCCTTTTGGAAATCTAAGTACACCACATCTAAAGGTCCCTCGTTATCCACCCTTGCTTGTTACTGCCTCAAAAAATGAATAAATTAGTTAAATACAATGTCCCTTTCAGAAAACCATGTTGACTGTCTGATTACAATGTTCTAAGTATCTTGCTATAACCTCCTTAATTATAGATTCCTGTGATGTTAGGCTAATAGAGTTATCGTTTCCCACTTTCTATCTCCCTCCTTTCTTAAATATAGGTGCGACATTTTCCATTTTCCAATCTGCTGGGACTCTTCCAGAATCTAGGACGATTATAACTAATGCCTCTGACATTTCAACTTCTTTTAAGACCCTAGGATGCAGGCCATCTGCTCCAGGGGACCTGTCGTGCTTAGATCTGATAGTTTCTGCAGCACCATTTCCCTGGTGATGATAATTGTTGTAAGTTCCTCCCTCTTTTCAACCTCTTCATTTTCAAGCACCTTTGGGGAGTTTTCAAAGTCTCCTACGGTGGACACAAAATACCTGTTCAACGCTTCCATCATTTTCTTATTTCTTATTTAAATTTTCCTATTTAAATATTTGTAGAAACTCTTACTATTTGTTCTTATATTACCATCTAGCTTTCTCTCATACTTTCTCTCTCTTTTTTTTATCATTCTTTGCTGGTTCTTAAAATCTGACCAATCTTCTGGCCCACCAGTAATCTTTGCAGATGTGTACAATGTTTCATCCAATTTGATACAACCCTTAACTTCCTTACTTAGCCATGGATGACGCACTTTCTCACTAGGATAAATCTTTGCTAAGAGTTGTAAAATATCTCCTTAAAAGTCTGCCAATACATCTCAACTGTTCTACCTTTTAACCTAGTTTCCCAGTTCACCTTGGCCAGCTCTTCCTTCATGCCTGTATAGTTACCTTTATTTAGATTTAAAACACTAGTCTTAACCCTTACTTTTCCCTTTCAAACTGAATGTGAAATTCAGTCATGTTATGGTCGCTGTCACCTAGAGGGTCCTTTACCATGAGGTTATTAATTCTGTCTCATTGCACATTACACACAAGACAAAACTGGTCACCTGGTTTAATTTTATTTTTATTCGATCATGGGAAGTAAGTGTCACTGGCTAGACCAGCATTTATTGCCCATTCTAATTCCCCTTGGAACGTTGGTGGTGACATGCCTTCTTGGGCTGCTGCAGTCCATGTGGTACAGGGTACTTCTACAGTGCTTTCAGGAAGGGGCTTTCAGGATTATGAGCCAGCAACAGTGAAGGAACGGCAATACAGTTCCAAGCCAGGATGGTGTGCGGCTTGAAACTATGCATCTGTTGCCCTTGCCCTTTCTAGGTGGTAGAGGTTGCGGGTTTGGAAGATGCTGTTGAAGAACCCTTGGTGAGTTGCTGCAGTGTATCCTGTCGCTGATAGACACGGCTGCCACTGAGCATTTTAAATGGTGGGTTGGGTGCCAATCAAGTGGACTGCTGTGTCCTGGAGGATGTCAAGCTTCTTGAGTGTTGTTGGGGTTGCACTCTTCCAGGCAAGTGGAGAGGATTCCATCACACTCCCTTGTGCCTTATAAATGGTGGATAGGCTCTGGAGACAGGTGGCAAGTTACTCTCCACAGAACTCCCAGCCTCTGATCTGCTCGTGTAGCCACAGTATCTATATGGCTGGTCCAGTTGAGTTTCTGGTCAATGGTAACCACTCCCCCAGGGTGTTGATAATAGGGGATTCAGCAATAGTAATGCCATTGAATGTCATGGTGAGGTGGCTAGATTCTCTCTTGCTGGAGGTGGTCATCGCCTGGCACTTGTGTGGTGCAAGTGTTACTTGCCACTTATCAGCCCAAGCTTGAACACTATCCAAGTCTTGCTGTATATGGACAAGGACTGCTTCAATATCTGAGGAGTCATGAATGGTATTGAACACTGTGCAACCATTAGCGAACATCCCCACTTCTGATATTATGATGGAGGAAAAGTCATTGATGAAACAACTGAAGTTGGTTGGGCTGAAGACACTATCCTGAGGAACTCCTGCACCGATATCACGGGACTGAGATGATTTACCTCCAACCACATCCATCTTCCTTAGTGCTAGGTGTGACTCAAGCCAGTGCAGACATTTCTCCCCTGATTCCCATTGACTCCAATTTTGCCAGGGCTCCTTGTCTCTCTCACTTCACCTCTGGAGTTCAGCTCTTTTGTCCTTGTTTGGATCAAGGTTGTAATGAGGTCAGGAGCTTAGTGGCTCTGACGGAACACAAACTAAAAGCCAGTGAGCAGGTTATTGCTGACTAAGTGCTGCTTCATAGCACTATCAACAACACTTTCCATCACTTTGCTGATGATCGAGAGTAGACTGATGGGGTGGTAATTGGTGGGGTTGAATTTGTCCTGCTTTTTGTGGACAGGATGTACCTGGGCAGTTTTCCACATTGCTGGGTAGATGCCAGTGTTGTAGCTGTAATGGAACAGCTTGGCTAGGGGCACAGCCAGTTCTGGAGCACAAGTCTTCACTACTATTGCCGGAATGTTGTCACAGCCCATAACCTTTGCAGTAACCAGTGCCTTCAGCCTTTTCTTGATATTGCATGGTGTGAATTGAATTGGCTGAAGACTGGCATCTATGATGCTGGAGACTTCAGGAGGAAGCTGAGTTGAATCATTCACTCAGCACTTCTGACTGAAGGTGGTTGCAAACGCTTCAGCTTTGTCTTTTGCACCGATGTGCCAGGCTCCTGCATCATTGAGGATGGGGATATTTGTGGAGCTTCCTCCTCCAGTGATTGTTTACTTGTCCACCATTATTCCACCATGGATGTAACAGTTCTGCAGAGCTTAGATCTGATCCGTTGGTTGTGGGATTGCTTAGCTTTGTCTATCGCATGCTGCTTCCGCTGTTTTGCATGCAAGCAGTCCTGTGTTATAGCTTCATCAGGTTGACACCTCATGTTTAGGTATGCCTGGTGCTAATGGCATGCCCTCCCTATACAGTCTGCCAGCGAATCACCAATATTTGCTTCTCTTTTCGCTCCCACACTGTTACTTCAGGGTTCCCCCAAGGATCTATTCCTTGTTTCCCTGGAAGAACAAAACTATCTTTGGTCTCCACCACAATTCCATTCACTTGCCATCACCTCCTTCCATCTCCATAGCCATAGTCAAAGGTTGAGCAGGACTATTCACAACCACAGCATCCTATCTGATCCTGAGCTGAGCTTCCAATCCCACATCCTGAATACCACTAAGAGCAACTACTTCCACCTATGTTACGTCACCTCATCTGTTGATGAAACCCTCATTCACGGCTTTGTTATCTTCAAACTATCCTAATGCTCTCCTAGACAGTGTCCCATCTTGCACCTTCCATAAACCTGAGCACATCCAAAACTCTGCTGTGTCTTTTATCATGCCAATTCTTGTTCACTCATTGCCCCTGTGCTCACTGACCATCCAACAATGTTTCCATTTTAAAATTTTCATCCTTGTTTTCAAATCCATCCGTGGCCATACCCTTCCCTGTCCTGGAAACCTCTTCTGGCCCTAAAAGATCACTGCTCCTCCAATTCTGGTTCATTGCACATCCCAGATTTTCTTCACTCCATCACTGAAAGCTGTACCTTCAACTCTCTAGACCCCAAGTTCTGGAATTCCCTCGCTAAACCTCTCTTTCTTCCTTTAAGATGCTTCTTAAAACCTACTTGGCCAAACCTTTGATTGCCCATCTTAATATCTCCTTATGCAGCTTGGTGTCAAATCGATTTGATAATCGCTTCTGTGAAGCTACCTTGTGACATCTTACTATGTCAAAATCACAATAGCTTTATTTAAGAGATAAGTGAGTGAAAAACATTACATCACCATTTGAAACTCATGTCAACTCTACCATAAAAATTAGGAAAGATAAAGGGACTGAAATTGGTCTACTTCAGCAGTGCAAAACGGGCTTGTAGAGAGTTGATTTTTATTTTTTACTGACTTGAAAAAATATTGGCAAGATTTTTTTTATGAACAACCTAGATTCAGGCAGTAACATTATAAAACTTCCAGATGATACAAAACTTGGCAAAATGGTAAATGGTGATGAGGATACTTATAGGTTTAAAGATGGCATAGGTGGGATGATGCGGCAGATGGAATTTTATATGAAGTAGTATGTTTTGGGAGGTCTAATATGGGAAGACAGATTTTGACATGATTTCGAAAACTGTAGATGAGCAGAGACTGCTTGGTGTCCATCTACAAAAACCTTTAAAGTTTGCATATGAGGTGGTTTAAAAAAAGGACATAGGTTACTTGGATTTATAAATTAAGAAATAAAATATAAAAGTATAAGAGAAAATGCTCGAGCTTCAGAAATCACTAGAGGTCAGATTCAAAATCATTGGAAAAGATCTAGAGGGGAGATGAGGATAATAGAGTTGTCAGAATCTGGAACGTTTTACCTGAAAAGGTGGTAGAAACTGATTGCAAAAATAATTTTTACAGAATCACAGTGCTGAAGAGGCCCTTCAGCCCATCAAGTCTGCACCAACACGTGAGAAACATCTGACCTACCTAATTCCATTTACCAGCACTTGGCCCATAGCCTTGAATGTTATGATGTGCCAAGTGCTCATCCAGGTACTTTTTAAAGGATGTGAGGCAACCCACCTCCACCACCCTCCCAGACCATCACCACCCTCTGGATAAAAAAGTTTTTCCTCACATCCCCCTAAACTGCCTGCCCCTCACCTTGAACTTATGCCCCCTTGTGACTGACCCTTCAACTAAGGGGAACAGCTGCTCCCTATCCATCCTGTCCATGCCCCTCATAATCTTGTACACCTCGATCAGGTCACCCTTCAGTCTTCTCTGCTCCAACGAAAACAACCCAAGTCTATCCAACCTCTCTTAATAACTTAAATGTTTCATCCCAGGCAACATCCTGGTGAATCTCCTCTGCACCCCCTCCAGTGCAATCACATCCTTCTTATAATGTGGCGACCAGAACTGCACACAGTACTCCAGCTGTGGCCTCACCAAGGTTCTATACAACTCCAACATGACCTCCCTACTTTTGCAATCTATGCCTCGACTGATAAAGGCAAGTGTCCCACATGCCTTTTTCAGCATCCCACTAACGTACCCCCCCCCAACTTTCAAAGATCTATAGAAACACACACGCCAAGATCCCTTTGCTCCTCAGAACTTCCTAGTGCCATGCCGTTCATTGAATACTTCCTTGTCAAATTATTCCTTCCAAAGTGTATCACCTCACACTTTTTCAAAGGAAGTTGGACAGCTACTTGGGGATAAGAAACTTGCAAGGTTAAGGACAAAAAGTAGGAATGTGGGATTTTCAAAGGGCTAGCACAACAATACTGGCCAAATGGCCTTTTTCTCTGCTTAGTTTCCATGATTCTATCTTAACTATGATATTTAAGCATCACAACTTTACACAGACCTAAATATAGCAATACAAAATAAAAATAGAAAATGCTGGGGGGAAAACTCAGGTCAGGCAGCACCTGTAAAGAGTGAAAATGAGTTAATATTTCAGGTCATTTCAGAAGCTGTTTATTTCCCCTAGATGCTACCTAACATGAGTTTCTCCAGTATGTTCTGTTTTTATTTCAGATTTCCAGCATCCGCAGTATTCTTCTTTGGAAATAATAGCTCTTATCAGTTCAATTTGCATCTTATAGTGGAAGAATTACACTTCCAACCTTATGGGAATAATTGCCACAATGTTTAATACTGAGTTGGAAGGCAGCAAGGAGGGAAGAAAATTCTCCCAGCATTGAATAATTATGGCCTAATACCATTCAAGTATTTCAACAGACCTGAAATAAATTTCAGAGGCAGCTCGTGAAATAAACGATAAGTGCGTCCTGGAAAGGTATGTTCTTTTTTATATAGCTTTTTGCTCAGTCCACGAAATAAAAGAGACCAAGAGCAGAATTGAATGGGTGGCAGGGTTTCTGCCCCACTTTCCAAAGAGCTCTTGATGGAGAGGCTGGGGAGATGAGGTGAGAGGGAGCATTGGGTGGCAGGGGGGGGAATGACCCAAACCTCCCTGTCGCTTGCCATTTTAACACTCCACCTTGCTCTCTTGCCCACATGTCTGTCCTTGGCTTGCTGCACTGTTGCAGTGAAGCCCAACGCAAACTGGAGGAACAACACCTCATCTTCCGACTAGGCACTTTACAGCATTCCGGACTGAATATTGAATTCAACAACTTTAGGTCGTGAGCTCCCTCCCCCATCCCCACCCCCTTTCTGTTTCCCCCTTCCTTTTTTTTCCAATAAATTATAAAGATTTTCCTTTTCCCACCTATTTCCATTAGTTAAAAAAAAATAAAAAAAAAACCCCCACTAGAGCTATACCTTGAGTGCCCTACCATCCATTCTTAATTAGCACATTCGTTTAGATAATATCACCAACTTTAACTTTAACACCTATGTGTTCTATTGTACTATTGTCATTGACATCTTTTGATGATCTGCTTCTATCACTGCTTATTTGTCCCTACAACCACAACCCCCCCTCCACCTCTCTCTCTCTCTATCTCTCCACCCCCCCACACACACACCTTAAACCAGCTTATATTTCAACTCTTTCTTGGACTCGAACTCAAGTTCTGTCGAAGGGTCATGAGGACTCGAAACGTCAACTCTTTTCTTCTCCGCCGATGCTGCCAGACCTGCTGAGTTTTTCCAGGTAATTCTGTTTTTGTTTTATGTTTACACCATTACCTGACTAATAGACATGCTGCTAAAAAAATATTTTAATTTAATTTTTTCTGTTTGTCAATGAATCCTACCCTATTCTGCAACTTCACCCCATATGTCCAACTACTTTTAGAAATTACAGGGTATGGTAGCAGACTGGTTATGTTAATGGATTAGTAATCCAGAGGCCTGGACTAATGATCCAGGGACATAGCTCAAATTCCACCACAGCAGCTAGCAAATTTACATTCGACTAATTAAATAATATTGGAGTCGGTGAGAACTGCGGGGTCAATCCTGTAACCAGTTTCCAGTCAGAACCCGGGTTCTGAAAGAAAAATCAATGTGTGACATCACAGAGAAGCAGGCAGGTGATTAGCTGGTGAGCACCCATTGGCTTTGCTCATTTATCTTCCAAAACTGGTAATTTATTTTATTAGTGTAAAGTTTAGGAATAATAGTAACCTTATTGTGAGTAGAAGGATTTACTAATTATAAATTTGCTAAGAAAATAATAAATTAATTTACACATAATAAAGTTGGCAGGACAGGTGATGCATGACTGCTGTAGAATGTGTGAGCTCGTGGACACCAGTGTGATAGAGGCAAACACACCTGCAGTAAATGTCTACAGCTTGAGGAGCTTCGGCTCGGAGGCCGAGCTGCAGACGCTGCAATGTATCAGGGTGCGGGAAAGTTACCTGGGCACTTTATTTCAGGGAGCGGTCACACCCCACAGAATAGGGTCTTTCAATTTAATCTGTGGTCAGGGAGAGGAGGATGTGACTTGAGTGAAGCAGATAAGGAGATTGAGAAGGTAGGGGTGGAGGAGCCTCAGTTCATACGTATTTCCAACAGGTTTGAGGTTCTTGCAACCTATATGGATGGTAGTGGGGGCTGCAAGGCGATTGAGCAAACTGACCATACAGGAATGCATTCAAGTGGGGGGAGTTAATAGGAATGTAGTGGTAGTAGGGGACAGTATAGTCAGGGGGATTGGTAGTTCTCTGCAGTTGAGAGTGTAAGTCCAGATGGCTGTGTTGCTCTGGGTTAGAGAGAAACTTTCAATGGGAGGGGAAGGAACTAGTTGCGTGACTCACATTGGTACCAATGACATAGGTAGAACAAGGGGAGAGGTTCTGCTGAGGGAGTATGAGCAGCTAAGGGTTAAATTAAAAAGCAGAACCTGAAAGGTAATAAATCTCTGGATTACTACCCGAGCCACAAACAAATTGGCATAGGGTAACTAAAATTAAGAGTTAAATATATAGCTCAAAATTGGTGAAAGAGAAATTGGTTTTGATTCATGGGGCACTGTACCTTCGGGATGGTCTTCACCTGAACCATACTGAGACCAGTGTTCTCGTGAGTGGTATAACTAGGGCGATGGAGAGAGACTTCAACTAAAAAGTGGAGGCAAGGGATCAAATCTGGGAAAATATGATGAATTACATAGAGAAGACAAGGCAAAAGAGTAAGGGAGCAATAAGAGAAATAATGATCAGAATGTGGCAAGAAGGAACAGAATGTACGAACCTAAGTGTGCACGAGCAGATAAAGCTTGAGGTTACAAAAATAGTAAAAGAACAGAACTAAAGATTCTGTATCTAAATGTGTGGAGCATTCATAACAAAACAAATGACATGATAGCACATATAGAAGTAAATATGTATAATCGGATAGCCATCACAGAGGCATGGCTGTGAGATGACAAAGTCTAGGGCCTGAATATTCAAGGGTACATGACATTTAGAAAGGACAGGAAGCTAGGAAAAGGTGGAGGGGTAGCGCTATTAATTAAGGATGATATTGGTACAAGAGAGAGGGTTGCCCTTAGTTCTGGAGATCAAAATATAGAATCAGTTTGGGCAGAAATAAGACCTAGTAGAGATAAGAAGCCACTTGTGAAAGTGGTTTATAGGCACCCTAACAGTAACCACACCATAGGACAGGGTATACAGGAAGAAATAATGGGCGCTTGTGAGAAAGGTACAGCGATAATCTTGGGTGATTTCAATCTACATATAGATTAGACAAAACAGATTGGCAAAGGTAGCCCGAATGATGAGTTCATAGAGTGTTTTTGTGACGATTTCTTATAGTAGCACGTTCTAGAGCCAACCAGATAGTAGGCGATACTAGATCTGGTAATGTGCAATAAGACAGGATTAATTAATGATCTCGTAGTGATGGCATTCCTAGGTAGCAGTGATCATCATATGACTGAATTTCACATTCAATTTGAGGAAGAGAGGAGGGGATTTAAGACTAGTGTTTTAAACTTAACTAAGGATAATTATGAAGGCATGAAGACAGAGCTGACTAAAGTGAACTGGAAAACTTGGTTAAGGGATAGGTCAGTGGAGATGCAGTGGCAGACATTGAAGGAGATATTTCAGAATACTCAGAAAAGATACATTCCAGTGAGAAAGAAAGCCTCTAAGGGAAGGATGCATCATCCATGGCTAACTAAGGAAGTTAAGGATAGTATCAAATGGAAAGAAAAAAAACATATAATTCCACAAAGATGAGTGGCAGGTCAGTATATTGAACAGAATATGAAGAACAGCAAAGAATGGCTAAAATGTTAATAAGATGGGAGAAATTTGAGTACAAGAGAAAGCTAGCTAGAAATATAAAAACAGATAGTAAGAGTTTTGACAGGTATTTAAAAGGAAAAGAGTAAGTAAACTGAGCATTGGTCCTCTAGAGAGCAAGTCTGGGAATCAATAATGAAAACTACGGAAATGGCGGACGAATTGAACAGATATTTTGCATCTGTCTTCACTGTAGAGGATGCAAGTAACAGCCTAGAAATAAGTGTGAATCAGGAGGTGAAAGGGAGGGAGAAATTTAAAACAATTACAATCACCAGGACAATGGTACTGAGAAAATTATTACAGCTAAAAGCTGACTGGTCCACAGGTCTTGATGGACGTCATCCTAGAGTCGTAAAGGAAGAGGCTGCTGAAATAGTACAGGCATTCCTTTTAATTTTCCAAAATTCCCTAGATTCTGGAAAGGTCCTACCAGATTAGAAAATAGCGAATGTAACTCCTCTATTCAAGAAAGTAGGGAGACAGAAAGCAGGAAATTACAGGCCAGTTAGCTTAACACCTGTCATTGGGAAAATGCTAGAATCTATTTTTAAGGAGATTATAGCAGGGCACTTAGAAAACCTCAGTGCAATCTGGCAGAGTCAACATGGTTTTGTGGAAGGGAAGTCATATTTAATTTATTGGAGCACTTTGAGGAAGTAACAAGCAACGTAGATTGAGGGGGACCTGTGGATGTGCTGTACTTAGACTTCCAGAAGGCATTTGACACATCAAAGGCTACTACACAAAATAAGAGCTCACGGTCTCGAGGACAACATGTTAGTGTTATAGAGGATTGGTTAGCTAACAGGAAACAGAGTAGGCATAAATGGGTCATTTTCAGGTTAGCAAGATGTGGCAAGTGGAGTGCCAAAGGGATCAGTGCTGGGGCTCAACTATTTACAAATTATAACAATGACTTGGATGAAGGGACTGAACGTATGGTTGCTAAATTTGCTGATGACACAAAGATAGGTAGGAAATAAGTTGTGAAGAGGACATAAGGAGCCTGCAAAGAGATATAGTTAGATTAAGTGAATGAGGAGTATAATGTGGGAAAATGTGAACTTGCTCATTTTGGCAGCAAGAAAAGAAAAGCAGTATACTATTTAAATGGAGAGAGATCGCAGAGCTCTGAGGTGCAGAGGGATCTGGGTGTCCTGGTACATGAATCACAAAAAGTTAGTATGTAGATACAGCAAGGAAGGCAAATGGAATGCTGATGTTTATTACAAGCGGAATGGAAAATAAAAGTAAGAATGTTTTGCCACAGTTGGACAGGGTATTGGTGAGATCACATCTGGAGTACTACGTACAGTTTTGGTCTCCTTATTTAAGAAAGGATATAAATCTGTTAGAAGCAGTACAGAGAAGGTTCCCTCGCGTGATAACTGGGATGAGGGTGGGGGTGTTACCTTACGAGGCAAGGATGGACAGATTGGGCTTATATCCATTGGAGTTTAGAAGTTTGAGAGGTGATCTTTTGAAACATATAAGATCTTGAGGGGACTTGACAAAACAGATGTTCAAAGAGTGTTCCCCCTTCTGAGGCCAGAACGAGGGGACACAATTTAAAAATCAGGGGTCTCCCATTTAAGGCAGGGACGAGGAGAATTTTTTTCTCTAAGAGCATTGTCAATCTTTGGAACTTTCTTCCCCAGAGAGCAGTGGAGGCAGAATCAATTAACATTTTTAAGGCAGAGCTGAATAGATTCTTGACTAACAAGGGAGTCAAAGATTATCGGGGAATGTGGAATTGAGGCCACGATCAGATCAGCCATGATCTTATTGAATGGCAGAGCAAACTAGAGGAGCCGAATGGACTAATCTTGCTTCTGATTCATATGTTCGCATGACGACAAAGTTGGTATGACCACAACCAGATTACTGCAAAATTCCATCTGGTTCATGAATGCCCTTTAAGGAGGAAAATCTGTCATCCTTACCTGGCCTGGTCCATGATGCCAAACCCACAGCAATGTGGCTGACTCTTAACTGCCCTCTGAAATGGCCTAGTAAGTCACTCAATTGCACTCAGGAAGGCAGTTCAAAACCACCTTCTCAATGGCAATAAATGTTGGCCTTGCCAGCACCACCCACATCCTGTGAATAAAAGGAAAACTACTCGCCTCATAGTGTTGGGTTTACAAACTTCTATCTTAAACACAACCATTGAAATGTTTTTTCACACTGTTTTTATGCAAAGTAAAGCAGGCATCCTTAGGCAAAACAAATAATTTTAAAATTTAGTCGAAGTACAAAAACTATTTCATTCATAGAATCTTTTAATATGTTGAATGCATTATTTGCAATTGCCAAGAGCAATGAACAAATTATTTAAGTCAGGACCAGACTAGAATATAGAATCATTCTCTCTGAAGCGCTGTTGACAATGGAAAAGTATTTAAAAATACCTCAGAACCTGGAATTTCCTGATTTTATCTGAAGAACATCAGTTAAGTTGCAATTCACCAACTAGAATGGTAAGGTGAAAGTAGATGAACTCTCAGTGCCACGCTCTGCTACCTCTTGCCTCAAAGTTCTGTGTAATCTGCAGAAAAAGGTTTCAAAGTCCAGGAACTAACATTGGTACGCTATTTGAAGACCACAGGTCTAGGCTCACGGGGAGAATAGCTACAAAGAAGACACACGGAAACTGATGTTATCTAGAGTGCTGTATGCCAAGAGAACTACATACTTTCAGGAAATACAAGAAAATTTGGTAACACTCAAGGGGACCTTTAGAGTTGAATTTATTTTCTGTTCAGTAAAGCCTATCTACTTCGCCACTGTCGCCCAAGCAGGACAGATTGATGAGGGGAATTACACTTAATTTTCATCTTGTACATTTTACAGTATATTCAAGTTTTTTAAAAATGCATATGAACAAGGAAAGTACTAGTACTACACCAGCAACCTTCTAAACGACAAACCAACGAAAATGCAACAGCAGGTTATAGGGTTATATCATGATAAGATGAGATTGGTTAGTGAAGCATTCAATTCTGCTTGCTTTCTACATACATCAAACAATACTGCAGAGTAGATGTAATACTGACAGTGGTGATAAAGTACTTGGCAGCTCAGAATCACCCAATAGAAAATCTAACAACATAAGTGTGAACTTTGATGGAAGTTGTCAATTGAGAATCAAGTGATGACTCCACTGTTCGCAGCAAATCTCTGAAGTTTGATCCACATATACTTCAGGGTTATTGTTTCATTTTCTTTTCGTTAAAATCATTTGAGTCTTATTTTGTTTGTTATTTTAAGCCTCAAGATACTATGACAAAGACTGACCAGACAAATGTGCTAGAAATCAAAAATTTTAGTATTCACGCAGAACATAAATCTTTCTATATTTCTGGCTTAATTCACTTATTACAAAATGAGCCTGGGCTCAATGATAGCATTGCCACAATTGAGTAAGAGATTATAGGTTTGACCCCTTCTCCAGACAGCCAGGAAAATCAAGACATATCCTTCTTCACTTGCACCATTTATACAGATAATTAGTGCATGGTCAAGAAAGTGCAAGAGAGAGAGCACTCACATTTGCACTGAGAGGGGGTAATATGGTGCAGGATCCTCATGTGGGTGTTCACCGCCGACTTAACCATTACCACAGGCACGGTCCACATCTGCACAAGTAAGCTCGACGGCATACTCCTCAAAGTGAGTGAGGGGCCCAATGTGGGCCACTCCACTCCTGGTATGGGACCTCTCCCTGCTACTGTGAGCCAGCTTCTCCTACCTGAAAACAGATGCAGTGTGTGCGCGCAGGACGCATGGAACTCATGGAATGTTTGTCTGGTGAGCGGAGCCATGGATGGGATGTGGATGCAAGCTCTAAGAGGATATGAGCCTGATGGAGATGTGTGGATGTGTGTGAGATTTGGTGGTGCTGTCCCTTGAGGCGTGAGATCCCTGGGGATGTGCAGTGGGTTTGCGAGTGTCTAAGTTGAGAGTGATGAAGTGGCTGACTTATTCTGGTGGAATGGATGAGAGCATGAGATTGGTGCCTCTGGTGAACCTCCTGCAGCCAGAGCTGGGGTAGGGGACATCACGGCAGCATTCCATTGCAACCAGCAGGCACCCCAGAGAAGCGTCACTAAATTTGGGGGCTGACGTCTTTGCTTTCAGGGTCATTTGTCACCTGGAGCAGCCCTGGTTTGTAGACAAGAAGTAGGCAAGTGCTCTGGTGCACTTTCAGTCTGGCACCCGGAACAAGGAAGTGCTGAGGTCATGGCGTGGCGAGCAAATCCAAGCCCACCCAACAGCGATCACAAGTGCTTCCCGTGAATGCAATATTAACGAGGCAGGATGCACCGGGAATGGGACAATACAGCACAAAAACCTACAAATGACTTTTTACATGCCCACTACTGCACTTTGCACAATTCTCAG
This sequence comes from Carcharodon carcharias, assembly GCF_017639515.1. Lineage (NCBI taxonomy): Eukaryota > Metazoa > Chordata > Chondrichthyes > Lamniformes > Lamnidae > Carcharodon > Carcharodon carcharias. Next base: position 218,639,868 of record NC_054468.1, read on the forward strand.
ACAATTCCACCCACTGCCTCAAGGAGAAAAAAAGCTCAAAATTTATTCAAATAGTCAAAAATTAAAAAAAGCATAATTATGTTCTTTATATAGGTATTACTTAATTTTAAGCAGTGTCAACATGGCTAAGCGGTAGTACTCCTGCCTTTGAGTCATCAAGTTGAGACTTCATACTCCATTATTGAGAAACAGGTACATGGTAGGTGATACTGTCCTTTGTGTAAAATGTTAAACCAGGACCAAACTGACTACTCAGATAGATTTTAAATATTCCACAGTACCATTAAGAAGGAAGGTGACCTGACCATCATTCATCACTCCAACAAAAATTATTTGGCATTAATTGCCCACTTAAGAATTTCAATTGGCAGCTGGTGGGAAGGCAACCCACTGGTCTTCCCGGCACAGACTGGAGGCAGGAAGGCACCAGTTCTCCACTGCTACCCCACCACCCCCCAATCTTGCCACGGGGGTGAATGCGCTAGCATTAAATTGCACCCTACATTTCTAAAATATCAATAAGCTGTGGAGGATTTTGGGAAGGTCTAGTGTTTCTGAAATGCGTATAAAGTTTTTCTATTTAATATAAATAAAAGAAATATGTACAGGATGACTCAAGAAGACTGTGACCATGTGATAGAGATTTTATCAGTGGCAATCTGGTCAAATGGTAAGATAAGAAAGGGATAGGGAAAAGAAAAGCAATAGTAAAAATAAATGCAAACAAATGGAAGAATGGGAATATGTGGAGAAAACATGGCTTTTTGATGTGTAATATGGTAACCGCACCATTCATTGTAATACACAGAATACAGAAGAGAAGATTCCAGATTTAATCCCTAGTCTATACAATTAGTTGACATACTGTGAGTGTAAGTTACTGTTTACAATTAAGGTTGTCAGTCAGGCTTACAGTGTCGTGCATTTGGGTGCACTGGGAGCTACATATATTAATATACAAGACCCTGTGCTTTGCAGACAAAAAGACATGTTGACACAATGTTCCTGTTTCAGCTAAACAAAATAAGTGACAGCCATTCTCTGGTTCATTCCCCAGGGCAATGTCTTGACCAATCAGAGTCAAGCTAAGCGGTTTAAATTTTGAACAATCCTTGGCAGTTAACTGCCAATCACCATCAGCTGGTGCATTTTCCATGGCAACACCTCTACCAATCAGAGTCCATTTGCCAACCAATCAAAATTCACTCTGTTGGCTCTTGAGCAATGCTGTATAACCGTGAATCACTGGTAGGTGCAGCAAGTCTTTACTTTAAAGTTGTGGTTGGATTCCTGAAAATTGCAACTTTAAGTGAATCATTGATTCCTATGGAAACCTATGTTAAAGAAAGAGATTGTTTCTTCTGGATGAGAAATGTCCAAAAGAACTTGTGTGCAACTTGAAATACTGTACCATGCAATGTAAATACGAGTGTCAGTGGCATGTGTATGCGTGAAATGGCAGCAGGCCCCGTTTTGGCAACGGGATTCAGCTGCCCGCCCGCCGCCGAGCCGGTGGGGCCTGCCCGCCCATCAAGGTAAGAATTCTGCCCTATGTTTCTAATAAATTTAAAGAGAAATTTACTGCAGAAATTGTTTAATAAAACAAGAAAATTGTAATATTTGTCACACTTATAGTGTTTTACTTGGGAGTGGAGGTAGACTGTGTTCAGGAATTAAATTGCAGCAACAAGGAACACTCACGTGCAAACAGCAGCAGATGCCAAACGCGCAGTGCACATTTTCTACTGCAGGAAATATGTCATCGACAACTTTTTTTAAGCTTTATTTAGGCATTTTTTTTCTTTTCTTCGGCAGTTTCTAAAGACGGCACCTATTTTTTATTTTTAAAACCATGGATAAGCAAGCATTTGGGCCTGCAATGCATGAACTGGCGTACAAAGACCTTAGCGCAAAGAAGCAAATTCGCGAAAGAGGAAGTTGGGAATGGCGGGACTTTGCTGTAATTCTTAAAGAGAATTTAATTGAGTTTTATATTGTATTTAATGATGTAATTTTATTTTGCAAATTATTTCAGCTAGGAATACACAGTGCTGCGCATGCATGGTACAATATTTCAAGCTGTACATAAGTTCTTTTGGACATTTCTGATCCAGAAAAGCCAATCTCTAATACAGATTCCTATGGGAACCTTTAATTCACTTAAAGTTGCAATTTTCAGGAATGTAACCATAACTTTAGAGTGAGAACCTAGTGATTCATTGTTATACAGCATTGCTCAAGAGCTAGCAGAGTGAATTTTGACATTGTCATGACAACCATAAGCAATTGACAATCTCAATACTTGGGTACTTAGCGTTTTTTGTACATTTCTCAAAGGGTGATAAAATAAAACTTCTGTTTCACATCTTTTCTCAAAGCACTATGCAGTTTATCACTTAAGGCAGATCTTTGTTGTGTCAACTATTTAAAGTAAAATTTACCTTTTTATTTGAAGTATCATTTGCCTGTTAATTCATGTTTAATTTGCATTAGTTCTGATTTGTATTAAACTAGAAGTTACAAAAAGTGAAATCTTGTTAGTAACTTCTTTTGGGGCAGTTGTTTGGTAATTTTGGTTATTTTGTTTTACAGTTCTCAAATGGGGATTGTGTGAAAATTGACACAGTTATCAGGTCCTCTAATTACACTGAGACAGATGACATAACAAAACTGAATGAGCTAACATGTTATAATGGTAATTACTGACCCATAGTAAGGCGATAATGGGCAATAATAAGTAAGGCCTGCAGTCAGAATGTGCATAGCCTAGATGGATCTACATACAGAGATATATAAACATGTATACAAATCTTGCCAAAAATTTAGTTCAGTGCTATTTTAGTAGCTACTCAAATCCCATAGTGTGTGCCTGCCTAGTCCTTCTTAACTCCACGCAAACCTTTGGTGACAGTGTGTGAACTATGAACTCAACCTTAATTCTGTACAGAACTGTACATGACTGGTTGCTGTGCATCAGTAGGAGCCCCTGGGGATTAGTGTGTCCTTCGACTCAGAGCAGTTAAATCCAGAGATAGAACTGCTGCAAGCTGCAATCTTTTATTACCGTATGTGCAACCAGGTCCAACAACTCGATGGGGATTGCAGTCCCATGAAATCTAGGATATATTCCCTGCTGGATAAATTTTGTAATAGGAAATTGTGAGGTAATTTGGCTGCTAATTGGAAATCAATTTCATGACTATAAGTCAGTTGAATAGCAAATTCTTAACTGCAACTGACAAAAGTCAGACTCCCCACTGAGGCAGGACGCATGCTGTTCTGAATTGGACAGTTGCCAATATAAAATGGTTACTGACTTCAATCCAAAACCTTTCTCATTTTCCCCCCTTGAGCTAGCTGCTTTGTCTGCAACCCAAAGGCAGCTACAGACTCTTTCACAGTCTACCACTAAAATCATTTTGCATGCTTTTGTACAGATGAGAGACACAACATTAACTAGTATCAATCAGTACAATAATAAACAATATATATTTAAAAAACAGTTCTATTATGATTTCAATACAACGAGGTAAAACACCATGGGCTTAAACACTATTTAGCACAATGTTCGTATCGTCATAGACATTCTCAGAAGTATGAGAATCAACATAGAGAATTGGAGAAACATAAATTATATATTAAAAAATTACCTTTGCGCATTCTGTTTTAATGTGCATCAAGCTCTTGCGCTATCATTACAGTCAGACAATCTGTCTGCTGCAATGAGTCCTTCCATTGTGTGTATTCAATCTGTCAATTTTTTCTTCTCTATTGGTAACTGTATTCATTTTCAAGAGATTAAAAGCTTTCATTATTCACACTTTGCAAAAGCCTTTAGTCTAGTTTCAATTTTTAAAAAAAAAAAAATTCTTGGGGTGTGGGTGTTGCTGGCAAGCTGGCACTTGTTGCCCACTCGTTGCTCTTGATAAGGTGATAATGAGCCTTCTTCTTGAACCATCACTGTTGTTATGTTAATTTGAGCACAGCAATGTTCCTTAAAAATGATGAGATTTTTAGTGATTTGATTTAAGGAAGAACATTCTCTGGGATTTTGAACAGTTTGATGAGACCTTTCACATTCACTAGTCAGGCAAGTGGAAATTAAAATAGAGGTTCCCCTAATTGTTGCCATATTACCAATTTATCACCAGCTGTATCAAAAAGGCATAATTCCAACACATTGGGACAATACAGCTTAGTTATAACTGTAGCACTGGGTATTACATTTTGGACTTGGATAAATATTAATCATTTCAATTTGCAAACCCTTTTTGATAGATGTATTGCCATAATTGGAGTTCTGTGCATTTGCTGGCCAAACTCCATCTGGAATTTTTAGATGTCAACATGATTCATTGGTTCAGCAGTGAAGATGCTCACTTTTAGACATGTGTCTCAATTAATGAAACTCATTGGTAGCCTTCTGATTTTTGCTTTTTAAATTTTCCTGCAATTGGGTGAAATCAGCTGTGAGCAAATACTCGCTTTGAGTCAAAACTCAATGTTCACAATCAGAAAAAGCCAGGTTTAATTACCAGAACAATTTCTGAAGGAACAAGTAAAATACTAAGTGAATAATAAATGCTTACAGCTGTCTTCACAAAGTATCTTCAAATAGTTTCTACCCAATGAACTTTGTTCACTGCCTCTGATTCATGTGACTGAATGTGGGTTCTGCATCGATGATGTGTCAGGGCAGAGAGATAATGAAACTACCCTTGCATAGAACAGGAAAGTGGCTGCATCTGTCACACCAGGCCCAAGTCCAATTGACCCAAACACACCTAGAGGTGGGCAGAGAAATCAGAAGGGGCTCATTTTCTTTGCCTTTTGGAGGGTACATATTTGGATGTCACGTGATGACAGAATCATATTCAGCTACAATGTTAAGTCAAAGAGAAAATCCTACCTCAGAAGTAAATTGCAATTTCCTTCCTCATTTTGGCTGATCTTGGGCTTCAACACTTTCCCACCCGCTTCCTTATTCCTCGATTCCCTGAGGCCAAAAATCTGTCCCAGCTTTAAATGTATTCAACAATGGAGAATCCACAACCCTCTGAGGTAGAAAATTCCAAAGGCTCACGATACTTCGCGTGAAGTAATTTCGCCTCATCTCAGACCCTAGATGGCCCCTTTTTAGATGTTTTAGATTCCCTGACCATAAGACGTAGGAACAGAAATAGGCCATTCGGCCCATCACATCTGCTCTGCCATTCAATGAGATTATGCTGATCTGATAATCTTCAACTCCACTTTCCTGCCTTTTCCCCATAACTCTTGATTCTCTTACTGATTAAAAACGTGTCTATCTCAGCCTTGAATATATTTAACGACCCAGCCTCTGCAGCCCTCTGCGATAAAGAATTCCAAAGATTTATTACCCTCAGAGAAGAAATTCCTCCTCATCTCTGTCTTACATGAGCAACCCCTTGCTCTGAGATTATGCCCTCTGGTCCTAGACTCTCCCACAAGGGGAAACACCTCTCAGCATCTATCCTGCCGAGCCCCCTAAGAATCTTATATGTTTCAATAAGGTCACCTCTCATTCTTCTAAACTCCAATGAATACAGGCCCAACCTACTCAACCTCTCCTCATAAGAAAATCCCTCCATACCCAGGATAAGCTTAGTGAATCTTCTCTGGACTGCCTCCAATGCCAGTGTATCTTTCCTTAGATAAGGAGACCAAAACTGTTCACAGTATTCTAAGTGTAGTCTAACTAGTGCCTTGTATAGTTTTAGCAAGACTTCCCTATTTTTATACCCCATTCCCTTTGAAATAAAAGCCAACATTCCATATGCCTTCCCTATTACCTGCTGAACTTGTTATGTTAGATTTTTGGGATTCATACATGAGGACTCCCAAATCTCTCAGTGCTGCAGCTTTCTGCAGTTTTTCTGCATTTAAATAATATTCAGCTCCTCTATTCTTCCTGCTAATGTGCATAATTTCACATTTTCCCACATTACATTCCATCTGCCAAATTTTTTCCCAGTCACTTAACCTGTCTATATCCCTCTGTAGACTCTGTCATTCTCACTATTTGCCTTCCCACCTATTTTTGTGTCATCCGCAAACCTGGCAACAGTACATTCACTTCACTCAACTAAGTCATTAATCTATATTGTAAATAATTGTGGCCCCAGCACTGATCCCTGTGGCACTCCATTAGTTACAGGCTTCCATCCTAAAAATGCTTCTCTTATCCCAACTCTGTCTTCTATTGGTTAACCAATCCTCTATCCATGCTAATATACTACCCCCAACACTATGGGCTCTTATCTTATTAAGTAGTCTGATATGCGGTACCTTATTGAACGCCTTTTGGAATTCCAAATATATTACGTCTACTGGTTCCCCTTTATCTATCCGGCTTGTTACCTCCTCAAAGAATTCTAATAAATTTGTCAGGCATGATTTCCTTTCCATGAAGCCATGCTGACACTGCTTGCTTATATTATGCATTTCTAAATGCTCTGCTATTACATCCTTTATAATAGATTGTAACATTTTCCCAATGACGGATGTAAAGCAAATAAGGACATTACATTGGCAGTTTTCCAATCTTCTGGGATTTTTCCAGAATCTAAGGATTCTTGGAAGATTATTACCAGTGCATCCACTATCTGTGTAGCTACTTCCTTTAATATCCTAGGATACAACCCATCAGGTCCAGGGCCTTTAGTCCCATTAATTTCCGTAGTACTTTTTCTCTAGTGATAGTTATTGTATTTATTTCCTCTCCCCTTTCGCCCTTTGATTATTTAGTATTTTTGGAATGCTACTAGTGTATTCTACCTTGAAGACTGATGCAAAGTATTTATTCAACTCCTCTGCCATTTCCTAGTTCCCCATTATTATTGACCGGTGGAAACAATCTCTTAACATCTAGCCTATCAAGCCCCTTCAGAAGCTTGTATGTTTCAATAAGATCGCCTTTCATTCTTCTAAACTCCAGAGAATATAGGCTTAATCTACTCAGCCTCTCATCTGAGGACAATCCCTCATCCAAGGGACCAATTTAGTGAATCTTCACTGTAATGGCTTGAATGCAAGTATTCCCTTCCTTAAATATGGCGACGAAAACTGCACACACAAATTGATCTGGCTGCACCACGTGCAATGTCTGAACAAGGCTATAAAGCTGTTTTTCTACTTGTAGTCTTTTCATTTGAATTCTGGAAGAGTATACACTTTCTTATATGAGCCTACAAGTCTGCTGGCAAGTAGGCGGAAGAGATACATAAATAAATTCGGAATGAAAATACCAATATAAAAAGAATCATAAATTTACATTTTTTTTTTAGCAGCAAACTGTTTTTGTGGCCCTTTAATCACTGATTCCCAAAAGATTAGGCTTAGAAATACAATTCTATTATGTATAAATTTTATGTAGTAACCCATAAAGTTCACAGCACCAGACTGTTTCACACAACTGATAGGCTGATTTTATTAGCAGAGACCAAAATCTGAAAATTCAGTGATGCCCAAGTCAGTAATGGTGAATTACTCACCGCCTTTTCTGATAGATTCAGTGTTGGCAGGTGCAAAGCACGAGTGTGGGATGTCTTCCAGTCCACAGCCATTACATTACCATAGTTATCGGTCAGTGCATTCCAAATCCTGGAGAGAAAACAGATGCATCAACAGAATGTCAATGAGGTAAGCGGCTGTTTACAATCTGGCAGAAATTCAACTTCACCTCAAGCAAATAATAGAAACTTCAGACCAATGCAACAATGTCTCAGACATAATTATATATAAGGAAACATGTATGTTTAGAACATCTGATGTTTTAAACTTTATAACTGCCTTTGCACTTCCTTCCATATTTATGCAACATTGACTCAAATGGGCATCGAGGAGCAGCATAGCCTGGATCTCCAGCCACCCTGCCCAAAGGTTAATTACCTTGTTCCCATTTGGTCAGGTACTGTAGTAAGGGCGATAAAGCAAAACAAGATACTTTTCCACAAAAAATTAAGAAACATCGGAGCAACCTTGGCATAGTTTGCCTTACAAAGCCATTGAGGAATGGTGTATGAAAAAGGGATGAGGCAAGAGAACCATTTGATCAAAAGCTCAGGATGGTAACTTTGCGACAGTCAATACTTAAGTCAAATTTTGACAAAGGAATTACACTGTAACAAAAGCAGTTCAAAGTGGACATTTTGACAGTGAAAATAATACCAAAGATTAGCACAAGCAAATTACCGACAGGCACAAAGACCAACTAATGTAACACAGTAACTATGATGTCTCACTAGTACTTTTGAATATCAACATAGTATCATACTTTCTATTCCAATCAGAATACAACACTACAAATGGCATTATCCCAGTTGCATGGGGCAACTGGAGGGTTTATGCAGGGTAGTGAATGATAGCACTCTAAAAATTAAATGATCAAATTGTGAACAATAAGTTATAGATAAAGAATCTATGTCTAACAAGCATAAATGAGTTCAGTGAATGTATAGACTCACCATTAACATTCATGTTATCATTTATTGCAGGGGGAATTGAATACAAAGTAGGGTGGTTATACTTCAGTTTTCAGGGCATTGATGAGACAACATCTGGAATACTGTGTAGAGTATTGGTCTCCTTATTTAAGGAAGGATGTAAAACCGTTAGCAGTTCAGAGAAGATTTGCTAGGCTAATACCTGGAATGGGCGGGTTGTCTTATGATGAAAGGTTGAACAGGCTAAGCTTGTATCTGCTGGAGTTTAGAAGAGTAAGAGGCAACTTGATTGAAACACAAGATTCTGAGAGGTCTTGACAGGGTGAATGTGGAAAGAATGTTGCCTCTTGTGGGAAAATTAGAACTAGGGGTCACTGTCTAAAAATGAGGGCTTGCCCATTTAAGACAAAGATAGGGAGAAATTTTTTCTCTGAGGGTCATGAGGCTTTGGAACTCTGCTTCTATCACCTTTTGAGGAAGAGAGTCTTTGAATATTTTTAAGGAGAGGTGGATAGATTCTTGATAAGCAAGGGGGTGAGAGGTTATCAGGGGTAGGTGAGAATGTGGAGTTGAGGTTACAATGAGATCAGCCATGATTTTATTGAATAATGGGCTAAGCTAGAGGAGCCAAGGGACTTACTCCTGCTCCTATTTCATATGTTTGTATTTTACCATGATTATGAATGCTATTTTAAAAATTGCTCACCTCCCTGTACCACCTTGACAACACAAACTTTTAACAATTTCAGAAACATTTGCTGACATGAAAACAAGATATTCAATTCTCACCGCTTAGTTACTTTCTTATTCACTTATCCCAGTTTAACTTTCTGCGTCCAAGCTATCCGCCAAAGTCAAAAGGATAGGCAAATATGAAAACATAACATACAGTTGTGCCTCCTCAGTTAGCTGAGAGAGAGAGAGAGAGAGAGTAAAAGAGAGGATAAAGAACAAGAGGGGAGAGAGAAAAAACGGGAGGAAGAATGAGTGAGGGAGAAAGAATGAGCTAGGAGGAAAAGAAAGGAGCAGGGAGGATGTGAGAAAATGAACAAATAAACACAGACAGGTAGAGTAGAAACCAGTCACAAAAGATGAAAAAAGTTTGCAAAAATCTTTTAGAAACTTGCAAAGCAATACGATAGACCAAGTATTTATTTTTGCCAAAGGGTGAAAACAGGTGTTAAATGGGTACATTGCTAATCAGGTTAGCCTGTTTCAAAGTTTGAATTTAGCACAAGATTTGGTCCTCATTACGGATTATTATAATTTGAGCATGCTTGGAGATGCTAAACCAAAAACCTGCAGGTTTAACACTCAAGCATTGATTAAATGCAATTTTTATGGAGCAGCATGTTATGGACAGGAAGGGGGTTAATTTAAACAGCACTAATTTCTTTTCTCACCACCTGTCCGTAAACAGAAATGTGTTTTGATTTGTTTCCTTCTTTTTAAGCGGTGGTGTATTTCCCCAGCACCTGGGTTTTGTGTGATCCAATTTTCTTTAATAACCCCACAGCAAACTCAAGATAGGATGAACTCAAAGGGTTAGTTTATTTGCATAAACTCAAAATGCGGGAGGAAGGTCGCAACATCAGCTCCCCACTCTGGCAGTAAAGAAAGGGATAAAGAAAAGAAGGATTCACGGTAGAGACCACAGAGAAAATAAATACTGGGTCACGTTGGTTCCAGAGTCAAAGTCCAATGAGGTATTACTTCAAAGACGTCAGCTGGTTGAAAACTGATGCTGTATAATTCACTTTTCCAGTGATGTTGACTTCACAAAATGAGACAGGCACACAGGGATGAATCAATCTTGTAGGTGGTGGCACAGAACCTCCAACAGAAGCAGTGTAGTGGGGCCAGATGTTCAACCTGGGCAGAGCTCCTTTTCCGTGAGGCTGCTAGTCAGGTGGTAAACAGCAGACTGAGACTATGCAGTTCAGCAAGGTAATACTGCTTGTTCCACAAGCTGTTCCACAAACTGTTCCACAGACAGGAGAAAGACATCCAAATACTGGTTTCTTCAATAAGGTTAACCAGATCACATGGGCATTTAAAATTCTCTTTTGTTTGCTGCAATGGAAATGCCCAGTGCTAAATCCTGGCACTCAACATCAAAGATATATAATCAAGCTGTTGCAGAAAAAGAAAGCTGAACTGCTTATAAGAATTGCTGACAGTGAAAAAAAGTCTCATGGAACATCAGAAAGAACCATTTAAAATACAACATCAAAGGTATCTTGAGATAGTCAGATTGATCAGCACTGCAGTCTTTAAGGTGCTAAAATTTGCAATTTTCTTAGCAAAGTTTAGGGAAACAATACATTTCAAAAATGTAATAGCAGTTTGTAAAAGCTATGAGATTTTTCAAATGTGTCAAAACACTATCGGAAATGTATGTCCATTTCAGTTAATTTCACATACAGAAAATGTGAACACCGGCTTTGGATTATCTCTCAATCACCAGTTTTCATAAATAGGGCTTGAATTGCGATTTATACCTCTTCAAATTCCACTACGATTTCTTATTTACATATATTAATTACACTAAAGGAGCCTGATAAACATCACCTTGTTTTTCTGCACATTTTTATGCAGGCTCTCCTAATGGGACATTAGGCATTAATGGCATTGAACATTATGGTGCTGAGCCATAAATATCTGGACAGTGTTGGGGATGCTACAATTGACCTCAAAAACTGCACAGCAAAATGTACAGTGATCATTAAATAGTGGGAAAGTTGGATTTATTGGGATAATGATTTGCAAATATAATGTCTGGTATGGCACGTTTCTGATGCTGCCTATGATTCATGAGACGTGCTGTCTGGAAGGTACAATACACTGCAAGGGGACAGGGCGGGGTCAGGAAAGTCATATTACAATGGGCCAGCTCAGCAAAAGCAATTTTCTGCCTAAAAGCATATACAAAAGTTCTCAGCGCAACTTCCACGGGTCATCACCAAAAGATAGGCTCTTTTATTCATTCGTGTAACATTGGATGAATGTATTTGAATTTTAATAAAAACATTATTCTCTAGTTTGTGTTTTAGACAATCTCAGCATAATTAAAAGCAATTTCTGCTGCAGGCTATAGTAGTACAACATGGTTTTATTTTCATTTACACAATGAACTCTTAGCAAAAGCCTGTTTATAGTACATTTCACAATATTACAAATCCACATATAGAACTTGAGCCATGCCATAAGCAACTGGAAATGCTGGCTGATCAATATTAAATGTCAACTGGGAAAATTGTGAAGTTCAATTAGCTAGATAGCAATAATACCTACAAAAATGATAAGGAAACATATCTACCTGAAAACTTTTAGAATGTTAATGGGGAGATGGTGGTGCAGTGGTAACATCACTGGACTAGTAATCCAGAGACCCAGGTTAATCCTCTGGGGACATGGGTTCAAATCGCACCATAGCAGCTGGTGGAATTTAAATTCAATTAATAAATCTGGATTATGGTGACAATGAAACAATATGGTTGGCACTAATGTCCCTTTAGGGAAGGAAATCTGCTGTCGTACCCAGTCTGGCCTACATGTGACCCCACAGCAATGTGGTTGACTCTTAACTGCCCTCTAAAACGGCCGAGCAAGCCCACTTAGTTCAAGGGCAGTTAGGGATAGGCAACGACGCTCACATTCTGCGAAAGAATCAAGAAAAAAGAACATTCAAAATTAAATTAATTAGTAGCACTCATATCACTGATTCAGAGGGCTGGGGACTCATATTCCATACCATGATTCATAATCTAGCCTAGCACTTTAGTTCAACACCGAGGGAATGGTGCATTATTCAAAACACCATTCTTTAGCTGAGACTTTAAATTGAAGGAGGTTTTTTGTGACTCAGGTGGACAAGGATCCTGAGGCATTACTCACAAGGCAGAAAGTTCCTCTGACGCCCTGGCCAACGTTCACCCCTCAACCGATATACCAAAAACCGGTTAGTTTACAGTTTGTGACTCCAACTATGCTGCTACATTTCTCTACATAGCAATTATCAATAGGCTTCCAAGTAATTGGGAATTACTTTTGAGACATTTCTCAAACAGTGTAAAAATACTATGTAAATGTAGGTCTTTCTTCAAAATGTTCCCCGAATGCCCTTCAATAGTCCTAACGTGACCAATACCACCAAAAAACAATTATCAGATCATTTGTCTCAGTGCTTTTGGAGGGGTGAGGGGAGAGGTTGCTTTTATGTGCAAAATGGCTGCCACTTTTGCATAATGTCCACTACACTTCAAAGTAAAATAAGCATATCTGAAGCACTTTAAGAAGTAATAAAATAGAATATTAATATACATTTCTCTTTCTTTGAAATATCCAATGTTTGCTACAATCTTAATCAAAATAATCACACCCCTTTACAAAATGTAGTCACTTTCATTAACAAAGTGCAAATTAGATGGGATAAATTTGTAGCATTCGTATAGGATATATGTTTTGATGCATTCCCATACCCATATAATACTGAAAAATACACGTCCATTTATTGCACCATAGTTTTTAAAATCTCAACTAAAATGATCCCTTTTCCCTATTTCTCATTAAGGCACTAACCTTCACTGAGGTACACTCCCATGTTGCTGGCAAAACATTGCCTGACTGTCCATTTTCCATGAGCCAACCTGGATATTGATTGCCTGCAGCCTATTTCACCTTGAAGGGCATCTGTTCTCACCAGACATTCATTCACACTTATTTTCCAGTCAGTCTGTCACTGGATAGCAACCAGGAATGCTAATTCTGAGAGGGTTATTTTGTATGCACTAGAAAATGTTCTACAAGAAATGTATACTGTAAATGTAACTTGTAATTGTAAGTGCCACACAATGTGCTGAGAGAGATTTTCTGTATTGCACTTTATGTAATGCCTTATTTGAATTATGTAATACACTTTTACAAATTCTATGAATAAGGTATATTATTTTTAAAAAGTAGGGGTTATTTTGGGATGGAATGAAAACAGGCACCAAGTCAATGCTGTGCCAATAATACATGCCTGATAAAAGACTGGTTTGAGCTCACAATTTTGGGGCTAATTGGAGATTGTCATGATTTAAAATGCCCTCAACCACTGATTAGCACAATTTTCGGAAAGCAGTGTTAGCATACACACCCACTGAAGATATGGTGCGCGCTGGCTAACATGTATGCATGTATCAGGATGGCTCCAGGACTGAGGGAGCGGGCTCAAAAGTTTCCCAGAAGTAGCATTTGGAGGTTCTGGTAGAGAAGGTACAGAGGAGGAGGGATGTTCTATGCTCATAGGGAGATGGGGGGGGAAGGAGGCCACGTAGGCAAATAATGTACTGGGCATGAAAGAATGCCAATGCAGTCAAAGTCAGGCGTCCTGGATCCAGGACATGGCTCCAGTACTGAGAAAAACAATTAACAATTTGACATACCTTGGTTCAAAGAGATAAAAACAAAAAACTGCAGATGCTGGAAATCCAAAACAAAAACAGAATTACCTGGAAAAACTCAGCAGGTCTGGCAGCATCAGCGGAGAAGAAAAGAGTTGACGTTTCGAGTCCTCATGACCCTTCAGCAGAAACCAGGTAATTCTGTTTTTACCTTGGTTCAAACATGAACAAGAGGTGAACTCCTGAGGTGAGATGAGATTGACTGTCCTTAACATCAAGCCAACATTTGACCGACTGTGGCATCAGGGAGCGCTAGCAAAACTGGAGTCAATGAATCAGGGAGTCGAGGGAAAACTCTCTACCGGCTGGAGTCATAGGTAGGACGAAAGAAGATGGTTGTGGTTGTTGGAGGTCAGTCATCTCAGCTACAGGACATTACTGCAGGAGTTCCTCAGGGCAGTGACCTCGGCCTAACCATCTTCAGCTGCTTCATCAATGACCTTCCTTCCATCATAAGATCAGAAGTGGGGATGTTCACTGATGATTGCACAATGTTCAGCACCATTCACGACTTCTCAGATATTGAAGCAGTCCATGTCCAAATGCAGCAAGACCTGGACAATAGTCATGCTTGGACTGACAAGTGGCAAGTAACATTCGTGCCACCCAAGTGCTGGGCAATGACCATCTCCAACAAGAGAGAATCTAACCATTACCTCTTGACGTTCAATGGCAGTAACATCCTGGGGGGTTACTATTGACCAGAAAGTGAACTGGACTAGCCATAAAAATACTATGGCTACAAGAGTAGGTCAGAGGCTAGGAATCGTGCAATGACTAACTCACTCCTGACTCCCTCCTGTAACGAGTAACTCACCTCCTGACTCCCCAAAGCCTGACCACCTTCCACAAGGCACAAGTCAGAAGTGTGATGGAATACTCTCCACTAGCCTTGATGAGTGCAGCTCCAACAACACTTAAAAAGCTTTACACCATTCAGGACAAAGCAGCCTGATTGATTGGCACCACATCCACAAACATTGACTTCCTTCACCACCGAAGTACAGTGGCAGTGTCTACCATCTACAAGGTGCACTATAGGAACTCACCAAGCCTGCTTAGACAGCATCTTTCAAACCCACAATCACTGCCATTTAGAAGGACAAGGGCAGCAGACACATGGGAACTCCACCACCTGGAAGCTCCCCTCCAAGCCACTCACCATCCTGACTTAGAAATATAACGCCGTTCCTTCACTGTTGCTGGTTCAAAATCCTAGAACTCCCTCCCTAACAGCACTGTGGGTGTGCCTCTGCCACATGGACTGCAGCATTTCAAGGTGGCAGCTCACCACTACCTTCTCAAGGGCAATTAGGGATGGGCAATAAATGCTGGCCTAACCAGCAACATCACATCCCATGAATGAATTTTAAAAAAGCTTTATACTGATATTCACATAACCCATGCTACTGCAATCCTTCATACATATGACTCAGACCTCCAATCACATTCTGAAATGTTCAACCATCACAAACACCACACACAAACAAATACATTTGCTCACAATCACCACTATTTTTCAGGACAAGATAGCACATAACAGGAACAGAATTATCTGGAAAAACTCAGCAGGTCTGGCAGCATTGGCGGAGAAGAAAAGAGTTGACGTTTCGAGTCATGAGGACTCGAAACGTCAACTCTTTTCTTCTCCGCCGATGCTGCCAGACCTGCTGAGTTTTTCCAGGTAATTCTGTTTTTGTTTTGGATTTCCAGCAACCGCAGTTTTTTGTTTTTGTTTTTAGCACATAACAGGCGCCACCAGGACCTGATCAGAAATGAGAAGCCCAACAGCATCAAATCACACCCATTGAGGCAGCTGATGGTGATTGGCAGGGGAGTGGCAGATGCCATGGCCATAGGTAGAACATGGGGACATCTTGCTTCAAGGTATGTGGCCACTCCAGATTCCTTACATATCCAGAACTACTCCTAATCCCTAATACCCTAAACCTATCCTCACTGAGGAGCTCCATATAATCTCATCACGCACATCCTCTTATTTTGGCCTCATGCACTGTACCCTGACCTTTCTAGCTTTAATCACTGCAGACTTCCAGGGGCAGGAGCCACCTTACCCCTGGAGGAAGAGGAGGTCAACGGCAAGGAAGAAGGCACTGCATCAATGGGCATCACCAGCTCAGAAACTAGCACATGTATCTTGGAGACTTGTGCAGAACATGGATCCTCACAGTGGATTGCACTGGACATTAGAGGGCAGCAGTAGCCACATCAACTGGAAGCAGCACCAGAAGTGCCACCTTGCTGGGGTGGGGGGCCTGGTCACATACAGATCAAATGCTTAGTGTAATAGCCAATCCTCCTAAAAGCTAGAAGGGTGGTGGACTTCACCTCTGGCTTGGCTTGTGGCTTGACAAAGAATCAGTGTGGAGACTTTCCAATTACATCCAACAATCTGTGCAGCCCAACATCATGCAGGGTCTGATGGAAGTCACAGGAGTTTCAAGAGAATGGCAAAGTGTTGCAATGGAAGCTCAGGCAGTTGCCATGGCGGCTCTGAGCCCCTGGTTTGAAAGGGGCTTGGAGAGTATCTCAGTTGCTTATAGATCTGTCTTCCAACAGAACAACGTGCTAACTGAACAGATGCTCTGAGGTAGTGAATCATGGAGGAATCATGGAGCAGGAACATACTGGGCTCTCTCCAGATGATAGCATTCTTGCTGCCTCCCAATTCACTCCACACAATTCCTGAAGCCTGTGTTGGCACTCCTCTTGAAATGCAGTATAGTCAGTCATGAACATTGAAAATGGAGCAATGGCTACAAGTAGTGCTCAGATCCTCACTAATCACTTTATTATTCTTGTTCAGCTGCTTTGTTGTTAGGAAAAGTCATTAATCGCAGGGCTAACCAGCAAAACGGCATTCTACCTCTTTAATAAGCATTAGGAGCCACTCTTAATTTGGCATCAGGACTTTAATGATACTTTGGTCAATCCCTCCTAGTGCTCACTTCAACTCCTTTACCAAGATGGCCTCTTACACTAAAAGTGGGTTAAGCAGGCACACTTTGATGACCACATTTTGGTCATCTAGAAGACGCTTTAGCATCTAAAGTACCCAGGGAAAATAGCCCTCTGCATGCCTGTCAGAAAGTGGAATCAAACCAAGAATTTTCTGGTCTACTTAGCATTCTATGGGTCAGTTGTATGCTTCTAACCCTGATTTTTCTGTTGGTGAATCAACATTAGTAAATCTATTGCCAATTATGTTGATTATAACATATAGCTACTTAAAGTTTTACATTTTCTCCTCACCCCAAGACAGAAACGTTGGTCAGCTCAACTATTAGCTGTCTGCTCACACGTGAGCAGATTACTACCTAAATAAAAGACTAGAGAACTGCTGACATCTAAGAGATCATAGTACACCATAAGCCGCCACCTTCAGAAAAGGAGGTAAAAGTGGAAATAAATACCTTTAGCCTGAATATTTTATGTATTCATGATGGTAGAAAGCCCTCTTTCTTTAAAATTCACCATCCTGTGATCATGCTCCCCTCCCCTTTCCCTACCAATCAAACAATACACATCCAAAGTAGAAATCCCAAATGCGAGACAAGTGCTGCTAAAGAACTGTTTAGAACAGAAAATACAACTCAAACATTGAATCTAGCAATGGCACACAATTTCAAAAAGGTATTATTTGGCAGGAATATGGATTCCATAAAAATGTAATTTGTGCAGTAACAAAACAATTTTGGTGGAGCCAGTGAAATAAGGTTGCTATTAAAACAGGAGCTGGCAATTTCTGTGCCCGTTGGCACGGGTGTGTTCAGTGGCATGAATGGACAATATGACAAGTCGGCCAAAAATCACTTTCATAACGTCATGAAACCAGTTTGCAATCGTCCGCTCTGCCTGCTGATGGCGGGCTGCGTTTCCTGTCATTGGTCATTGCGGAACTCATTGTAATACATCTGCATATCATTATAAACCCAGCCCACTGGAATCATCCCCCATAGACTGCAGAACAGTTGGATGACTGGGCACGTTGTACAATCTCCTTCCTAAAGCTGGCCGTGGAGTACCACTTGTGGAGATACTCACAGGCCCGTGCAGCGTCATCATCCTGGTTTGGACCAGTCTCTCCCATGGTTCAAGCTAACAGTGCAGTCTTGGAGCACAGGTTCGGAGAATGCCTGCACCTGAGCTGAGAGCACAGCATGCAATCCAATGGGCAAAGCTGCGGCCAATTGGTCGGGTGGAGGTGGGTGAGGTTTCCGACAGCCATGCAGCGCACCAATCTCTGGCCATCCAAGTGGTGGCCAGTATTCTCCGGGATGAGTTAAGTGGCCTACAGCCTTAACCAAAACAGGTTCTTAGTACACTCATGCTAACCTATGCATCTCTCTCTTTCATCCTGCAGGAGTACAACAGCAGGATCATGGAGCCTGGAGAACTAGCTGTATGCCTTGTAGCATACAGAGAGCGAAGACGACTGAGAAGAGAGCGTCGGAGGCACCTTGTGAAAGAGGAAGAAGCAGCACCCTCTGGAAGAAAGGGTGGCTGGGGCTCCTGCACACGCTGTTGAAGAGCCACAGCTAGCCATTGCTGCTCGGCACCTGGTTAGATCCAGGGTCTACAGATGCCACCTTTCATTCTTGCAGATGATCAAGAACAAGTGTCACCGATGACTGCGCATGTCATGGGAAGTGGTCAGTCACAACAGCTGGCTACTGCAGGATTTGGCACCATGGCAATCAGAGGGCATCCACTGCCAGTGGCCTTGGAAATGACTGCGGCAGTTTCCATGCCAGTGGCTCCTTTCAGGGCTTCACAGGTGACCTCAGTAGGATAACACAAGTCTCCACTCACCAATGCATCCATTAAGTCATAGTTGCCAGCTTCACAAGGGCACAAATGCACTTTGTACATTTCGTCCGAGACCAGAACAGCCAGGATGCATGAGTGATTGGATTTGCCCAGATCTCGGGTATCCCACAGGTGCAGGATGCCATCAACTGCACTCATGTGGTGCTCAGATCTCCATCGCAACACGCAGTCAACTATGTCAACCGGAAGGGATTCCATTCACTGAATGTGCAGTTGATGTGACCACCACAAGCACATCCTGCAGATTTGCACATGGTTTTCCAGGGGCTGTCCACAAATCCTACATTCTCAATTGGTCACAGATCCCTGAAGTCTTCCAGTGTCCGCAGGAGTTGCATGTTTGGCTCCTTTGGGACAAGGGCTACACGCAGAGGACATGGCTGATGACACCCATGCGGCAGCCTCAGACTGCAGCAGAGCGAGGGTATAACGAGGCTCATGCTGCAACTTGCAACTTAGTGGAGCAGACCATCGGGATGCTGAAAATGAGATTCTGGTGTCTGGACCAGTCTGGTTGGAGTCCTCCAATATAGTCCACAGATGGTGTCACGCATCATCATCGTCTACTGTGCCCTTTACAACCTTACGCTGCAACAGGGAGAGGCTAGGTGAGGAGGAGATGCAGGAGCTGGAGGTCTCCTCCAATGGAGGAGGATGTCGATGGGGATGAGGGCGAGAGGGTCCTTGAAGGCAACAATGACTGGGATGAGGCCCTCACACTGGCCAGATGAAGCAGGCAGGCACGCTCAGGAGATCTTCATAGCTGCTAGATTTGTGGAGGATAATGATGACATGCAGTGATGAGACACCATAGATCCTCACATTGCATCTACCTGTCTGATGGCAGCACATAAATTCTCTGTGATAAGGCTCCTGTCATGGAGACGCAATGGAGGCCCCAACAGTCGCACTACTGTAGGAGGATGATGACAACATGCAATGAGTTCACTCCATAGATCCTCACATAGCCTCTGAGAATGTCTGACTTCTGTCTAGCTGAGGGCATCTTGCTTGCCATTGATATGATCAGGGCCATATCATAGAGACGCAGTCATGAAACTTTAAAAGCATCTGATCCTTTGTCTGCCTTTAGCACCTGACCCCTTCAGGGACACAGCGTCACTGGTCACAGGTGCTGAAGAGATGGGGGTCAGCTCCACCTTAAAAGGTGCTGACAGCACACAGAGCGGATGACGGAACTCTGACACCTGCCCATAAAATTCTGGCAGCAACGACAAGCACCGTCGAAGTGCAGACATCAGTAATATGTCTAGAGAGAGGCCAGGCCATCACTTTGGTCTGAAGGCTGTACAAAGCACAGGGAAGAGGCCCCTGACGGAGACACTTGCCTTTATCTTGTGCAGAAAGGTTTCACATCTGAGTGACACGAACACTGCTCATCAGAACAAGGGGCCATAGGCAGGAAGACATTCTTGGGAGTTAATTCACAATAGTGACCAGTACGTAACAAGTGATTAACACCCATGCCCAGGCTGTGCAACTACATCTTAACTTTTGAGCTTGGCCTAAATAGCCAAGTGGTTTTGGTACTGGGTTTGTAACCCCAAGATCAAGAGTTCAAATCTCACAATGGCAAACTATGAAACTATGTAACTTCATCTGAAACAGATGGAAACAGGTTTGTACTCGAAAGAGTTACATCTTAACTTTTGAGCTTGGCCTAAATAGCCAAGTGGTTATGGTACTGGGCTTGTAACCTCAAGATCAAAAGTTCAAATCTCACAATGGCAAACTATGAAACAATGTAACTTCATCTGAATAGGAACAGATGGAAACATGTTTATGGCTTGGCCTAAATAGCCAAGTGGTTATGGTACTGGGTTTGTAACCCCAAGATCAAGAGTTCAAATCTCACAATGGCAAACTATGAAACAATGTAACTTCATCTGAAACAGATGGAAACGGGTTTGTACTCAAAAGAGTTACATCTTAACTTTCCTAACCGTGCTGCTCCATCTTGGTGCTCCCCGGCCTTCCACAGTGGAGGCAACCTGCTGACTGCTACCTGTCCGTGATGACCTTGGCGGGCGTCCTCTGGAGGATTGAGACCTGGAGGGCCCTGACCTGCTTTCAGGATCCTGCTGTGTGGCAGTGGCACCCTCCTCGGCCTTTGGGCTAGAGCTGCTGAGGTCACAGAAAGAAGGGATTCGGTGGACCAGACAGTCCCAGACTCACCTGGCTGGGTGGCCCTGGTGGGGTGTACACTTGCTGATCCTCCTCCCTATAGGATCATCAAGTGTACCCCCCACCAGGGCTGACTCCTTCAGGAGAAGGGGTAGCTGGAGTGAGATCGAGCTGCCCCACACCCCTGTCGTGTACACACTGCTGAAGGCCAACTATGGCATCAGTGGTGGAGTTGAGCCCACGCAGCAGTGCAGGAGTAACATCCTGGGCCAAGGTCTCCATGGCGGCTACCATCCTACCAGTGTTGAACTCAGTGCATTGACATGGTGGTGCTATCACCTCAGCCTGAAGGCAGACGGACTCCTCCATTGTGCCTTGCCATCTGAGGAGCACAGTGAACATCCTTTCCTGATGTTCTCGAACTTGCCCTTGCAGTTCCAGCAACTGTGACATAACTGAGTCCAGAGGCTCATCATCCAACTCGGACTCAGCAAATTTCTGGCCTCCAGCCATCCTCTGAGTGCCAGAGTTCTGGGAAATCCCTGCCACTGCCTGCTGTGGATCACACAGTGCAATATGCTCACCAAGTTGTAATCTGGAGGCTGCTGTAAAGCTAGTTCCCACCGAGGTGTCTCTCTCTGCGCTGGTGGAGGGTTTTTTTTTCATTTTTATTCATTCATGGGATGTGGGCTTCGATGGCTGGGCCAGCATTTGTTGCCCATCCCTTGTTGTCCTTGAGAAGGTGGTGGTGAGCTGCCTTCTTGAACTGCAGTCCATGTGGTGTAGGTACACCCATAGTGCTGTTAGGAAGGGAGCTCTGGGATTTTGACCCAGTGACAGTGAAGGAACGGCGACATATTTCCAAGTCTGGATGGTGAGTGATTTGGAGGGGAAATTCCAGGTGGCAGCGTTCACAAAGATCAGCTGCCCTCGTTCTTCTAGATGGTAGTGGTCGAGGGCTTGGAAGGTGCTGTCTAAGGAGCCTTGGTGAATTCCTGCAGTGCATCTTGTAGATGGTACATATTGCTGCTACTATGCATTGATGATGGAGGGGGTGAATGTTTGTGGATGTGGTGCCATTCAAGCAGGCAGCTTTGTCCTGCGTGTGAGTGAGCGATGTGACGGGACTTCAAGGAAGGTGCCTCCAGATTCCTCTTCAGAGGTTTCTTTAAGGCTTGATTGAAGGCCCTAGGTCGTGGACTCCATCGGCTTTTTCCCAGATGTGCCTGGGAAGCAAAGAGAGATAATTAGTGCATGGCAGTTGCCTGTGAAACAGAACACATCAGTCACAGCACATTTGTCTGATGGATGTTGCACTGCTGGATTCTCACTTGGTACAGCACTGCCAACCTCACTGTCATCAGAGAAATGGTCCAGATTGTCGCAGACCAGCTGGATGGCTCTGTTTTCAAAGTCCGTGAGGGCCATGATTTCAGGCATTCCTTTACTAGTTTGCAACCTCTCCCTCTTGTTGTGTGCTAGATTGGTCCTGCATGAATAGAGATGGAGAGAGCGTAAGTAGGGCGCCTGCCAGGCCAGATGTTAAGTATGTCTGGCAAGTGTGTGTGGTGAGTGGTCCCATGGACAGGATGAGGATAAGGAAGGTGTGTGTGAGAGAGTGAATGGTGATGTCCCTTGGACCATCAGTGAGGGCCCTGTGGATGTGTGATGAGTTTGAGAGAGTGTGAGTTGAGAGTGACTTACTCTGGTGGAATGGAGATCATTCATCCTCTAGCAACAATGGGTGCCGTTCTCTTTTGAAGGGCCTAGATGCTGACCACCGCTGCCACCACCTCCCAAGCTGGATTAGTGAGGTTGCTGCCCATCCTGCGGCCAGAGCAGGGGTAGAGGACTTCACGCTGAGCCTCCACTGCATCCAAAAGGTGCTTGAGGGACGCATCATTGAACCTGGGGGCTGCAGTATTTTTGTCTTTCAGGACCATGTCTTCTTAGCAGCAGTCCTGGGCTGGAAGCACTGAGAGGTGTCCGTGTGGCTTGATTTTAAATCTGGCACCCAGTACGCTGAAGCGGCAAGGTGATGGTGCAGCACTGAATGAGAGCCCACCCACCATGGAAACAGCGTGTTTCCCAGGAATGCATAATTAATGCCACAGGTTTGGGAAGATATGGTGTGAAAAGCTGCCAGTGAGGCCCCATCTACTACCGCGCTTAGTGCCAATCTGGGACGATTCCGCCCAGAGTCATTAAAATGTAACATATATTAATATAATAAGTATAGTGAAACAATATAATTCAGTCATTGCAATTCTAAATGTAGCATCAATTCCTCAAGGTCTCAATCATAAACCATGTGCCATTTTTCTCTAATTACTCAGAACTGTTGAAGTAAACATCAGTCCTTATAAACACTGTGATAAAAACAAAAAACTGCGGATGCTGGAAATCCAAATCAAAAACAGAAACAGAAATACCTGGAAAAACTCAGCAGGTCTGGCAGCATCGGCGGAGAAGAGCACAGTTGACGTTTCAAGTCCTCATGACCCTTCACCAGAACTAAGTAAAAATGGGAAAGGGATGAAATATAAAACAAAAACAGAATTACCTGGAAAAACTCAGCGGGTCTGGCAGCATTGGCGGAGAAGAAAAGAGTTGATGTTTCGAGTCCTCATGACCCTTCGACAGAACTTGAGTTCGAGTCCAAGAAAGAGTTGAAATATAAGCTGGTTTAAGGTGTGTGGGGGGGCGGAGAGAGAGAAGTGGAGGGGGTTGGTGTGGTTGTAGGGACAAACAAGCAGTGATAGAACAGTGATAGAAGCAGATCATCAAAAGATGTCACCAACAATATAATGAAATATAAGCTGGTTTAAGCCACACCGCCACCCCCTCCCCCCACCCACCCACCCACCCCTAAAGCAGCTTATATTCACCCTTTTCCTATTTTTACTGAGTTCTGTTGAAGGGTCATGAGGACTCGAAACGTTAACTGTGCTCTTCTCCGCCGATGCTGCCAGACCTGCTGAGTTTTTCCAGGTGTTTGTTTCTGTTTTTGTCTTATAAACACTGTGTTACAAATATGAAGTTTGTAAGATTGTTTTGTTTTGGACTCTCTATTTTAGGGCAGAATAAAGCAATGAAGGGGGTAGGGTGACCTGTTCTGAATTCTGCCCGTCAACAAGCTTGGTGGCTTAGTTGTTAAAGTTCAAAGTGGGGCCTAGGTTGTCTCACTAGGAAGAAGGTGTGAGATATTCACATCTGTCAACAATGACCAGAGCAGCTGTGTTGACAGTGAATAGATTTTTAATTTCCAAGTATCATAGAACCATAGAAAAGTTACAGCACAGGAGGAGGCCATTCAGCCCATCATGTCTACTCTGACCGAAAAATAAAAAATAAAAAAAACTAGCTCCCCATTTTAATTCCACGTTCCAGCACCTGGTCCGTAGGCTTGCAGGTTACAGCACTTTAAGTGTAAATCCAGGTATGGAGGGTTTAGGAATGTGAGGTATATAAATGGTTATACATTAAACTGTATTTAATTTCAATAGAGAACGAAGTTGATGTTAATTAGCATTTCTACCTGGATACAAGCCATATGATTCGCATTGAACATGGAGAGGGGCTTTAAGAGGGGATGCGTCTATAGCAGGCCACTGTGTCAGAGAGAGAAAGAAAGAAAGAGGGAAAAAAGAGATATAGCTAGTCTTTATTGTTCACCACACAGAATGCGGATGGAAACTTGTGCTCAGAATGAAGAGACCAAGTTCATAAGGATTTAAATGAGGCTGGAAGTTTTGCCTAGCTTCGGCTAGAGGGAGGATTCTCCAGGGTAACTCTTACTGCAAAACTCAATTCAGGGATTAGGCGCTGGATTATCAACCCTGAGACTGGTACCGCGAGTCAGGAAATTTCCTGACTCGCTGGACCTACCTCGGGAGAAATTGCCCCATCAGGCTTGATTTCACTCGGGGGTGGTGGGGATGGAGTCAGGCCCACCAACCCTGGAAACGGTTTGGAGGTGGCCACAGGAACTGCTGAGTGCCAAGGGGGCTGTTTAAAAGGCCTGCCTCAGTTCTCTGGGATTTCATCCGAGCTGCTTCCCTGAATTTTAGGCCCTCTAACCCTCACACTCAGAACCCATCAACTGCCAGCCACTCCCCATGCCCACCTGCCAATCCATACCCATTTAAGGCCCTTTATAGCCCCCATGACAATAATGCCAACTCATGCACCCCCAGCTACCCTAATGGTTCTTTATATCTCCCGTAACAACTTGAGGAAGAGAGTGTTTGAACACAAGGAACTCAAACCCGGCACCAAGCTCATGGTCTACAGAGCAGTAATAATACCCGTCCTCCTATATGGCTCAGGGATGTGGACTATGTACAGCAGGCACCTCAAAAGTCTGGAGAAGCACCACCAACTATGCTTCTACAAGAACCTGCAAATCCATTAGCAGGGCAGACGCACCAACGTCAGTGTCCTCGCTCAAGCCAACATCCCCAGCTTCAAAGCATTGACCGCGCTCAATCAACTCCGCTGGGCGGGCCATATGGTCTGCATGCTTGACATGGGACTCCTGAAACAAGTGCTCTACTTGGAGCTTCGACACAGCAAGCGGACCCCAGGAGGGCAGAGGAAACGTTTTAAGGGCCCCCTCAAAGCCTCCTTGAAAAAGTGCAACATCCCCACTGACATCTGGGAATTCCTGGCCCAAAACCGCCCTAAGTGGAGGGAAAGCATCCAGGAAGGAGCTGAACACCTCGAGTCTCATTGCCAAGGGCAAGCTGAAGCCAAGCATCAACAGCGAAAGGAGCATCTGGCAACCCGGGCACCCCAACCACCTGTTCCCCCTACCACCATCTGCTCCACCTGTGACAAAGAATATAGGTCGTGCATTGGACTCTTTAGTCACCTGAGAATTCATTTGTAGAGTGGAAGCAAGTCATCCTCGACCCCAAGGGACTGCCTAAGAAGAACAGCAACAACTTAATGACAATCCATGCCCACCACACAACAACGTATGCCCCTGCACCCTCCATGTCAACTCACCCAGCATTCACCACAGGCAGACCTCACAAACCATGTTGAGCTGCAATAAAATAAAGGTCTAAATACCTATTACAGCCTTTACAATTCATGAAAGACCATTAAAAATATAAATCCACTCGTACTTAATCCATTATAAAAAAACAGCTTTGTATTCATAACCCCACATCGAAGTTGAGAACTGTGAACTTAGGGCCCACACCCCCTCCTTCTGAGATAAGTTGTAGGTTTTGGAAAGCAGCCAAATACTATTAATGACATAATGATAGCCTTTGGGGAAATATCAACAAACAACTATTGTAACTGCTAAAACAGATTTCTTCAACTCTCACTCTTTCTAAGAAGATTTTTTAAAAGGCTAGGGATTTAAATAACTTCACAGCTTGACAATTCTACATATGTTATCTACCATTCACAAATAGCTATGTGTACTCTAAAATTTGTGACTCCCACACTACAGGTTAAGGCTATTACTACTGCGAAAATGTGGTGTGTTTGAACTCAGCACTGAGTTCAAATGGCCCTGCTAAGTTTGGGTTTCCCTCATATGTGAGTCACCCCCCCTGCCCCTTCCCCCTGCTGGCAAAAATGGGATCTGTTGAAAATGGGGGAGGGGGGGGGGGGGTACTTCCAGACCCAGGCCCTGTCCTCCGTTTTTAAAGGTCCTCAGAATCTCCATGGTTTTGAAAATCTGGCCCCACAAGTCTTTCAGTTTAAGAAGGAAATAGGAAGAATGCCATCAGAATTGTTTTGGACTGGTTCCTGGAGAATGAAATGTACACTTAAGGGGCAGAGTAAAGTA
This sequence comes from Carcharodon carcharias, assembly GCF_017639515.1. Taxonomy (NCBI): domain Eukaryota; kingdom Metazoa; phylum Chordata; class Chondrichthyes; order Lamniformes; family Lamnidae; genus Carcharodon; species Carcharodon carcharias. The sequence continues at coordinate 218,666,585 of NC_054468.1, forward strand.
TAACCATGGAGGGGGATTTTCTGTTGTTTTTCAAGTTAAATGAGGAAACCCTTCTGTAGTATACTGTATAATTTTCCTATGCAAATAGTGTTTAGTCAATATTGCTTTCAGCTTGTTTGTTGCATTAAGACTTGAAATCTTGTCAAGTGATCTTTCCAGTCAGTCACTGGAAATTCAAATACCTGTTTAAAAGTTATCTGTCTCTACAGGGATTGTAACAACTGGCAGTTTAAAACAGGAAAACAACTACTTAACCTGGCGTCATTGACATCTTCCCATTCAATGTGATCAAGTAAATTGACTGAAAATAGTATTTCCTGAACCATGTTTGTGCAGTTGGCAGTGTCAATGATACAGCAGCTTCAGGTTCCCAATGCAGTGAAACAGTGGGCAAATTCTATGCTGCTTAACACTACAGGGAGTAGCCTCAATTCCAATAATATTTTAATTCTTTTGTTTTATCTTGCAGAGATATCTGATCTCTCTTGGATCCCCTGTCTCTGTCATGGAAAATACTTTTGAACAACATTTGCAAATCGAAACACTTAAGAAAATGCAATATTAATGCAATCAGCATGTATTAATGTGACTACCAACAGCAATTTAAAGCAAAACTTGTAAAAACAATGAAAATAATGGTATCTGACAACACAACGTAATATACTTGTAATAAATAAAAGAAGAAAAACACCTGCATCTACATAGCATTTTTCATGCCCACCAGACATCTCAAAGCACTTTATAGTCAAGTCCTCCTTCCTTAGGCAGTTCATCAGGATCAAGGATGACTTGCCCCACTACAGTTTGATGAGTTCTAAGATGGCTAATAACCAAAGCATGATCTGCAGACTCTGCCACTGAGTAGGTATTACTCTGTAATAAGTAGGTGATGCTTGGTGGGTTGGGTAGATGAGTTGTTGGGAGGTTTGCGCACTCTCAGATGCCCCGACTTTGCCTCTGCATGTTTCCAACAAAGTTTCTCTTTGTGGTCGGTACCTTCCCAAATGAACCTTCGCCATTTTGGTTGGTCACAAGCCAGGACTCCCATGAGTGAGCAGGGTGTTTTCTCTTCAGGGATTTTGAGGACATCCCTAAAGCATTTCCATTGTCCTCCTGGCCACAACCAAGATCTGAGTAGAGCAGTTGCTTCAGGTGTCTGGTATCAAGCATACAAACGATTTGAATGGCCCTGCAGAGCTGGTTTTGAATGATTAGTGCCTCGATACTGGTCATGTTGGCTTAGGAGAGGGCACTGCTTTGAACCAGCTTTCTTGCCAGCGATTTGGAGGATCTTGCAAAGGCACCGCTGGTGATACTTCTCCACTGTTTTGAAGTGCCTGTTGTTGGTTGCTCAAGATTCTGAAGCATGTAGGAGCTTGGGGATCATTGTAAACCATGACCTTAGTCTTGGGTTTGAGATTCTGGTCCTCAAATATGTTTTTCCTCAGTCGGCTTAAGGCTGAGCTGGCACATTGGAGGCAATGATGAATTTCGTCATTTATGTCTGCCTTTGCCGAGACGAGGCACCGCAGACATGATCTCCACTGCAGCAAATCCAAGAAAAACCACTAACCTGCTATACATGGCTTTTTTCAACCTCATTAAAGTCTTTGACTCCGTCAAACATGAATGCTTATGGATTATCCTTTTCAAATTTGGCTGCCCTCAGATTTGTCACCATCCTCCAACTACTGCACAATGATATACAAGCCTTGATCCTCACCAATGGAACCACCACAAACCCTATTTCATCTCAGTGAAGATTGGGGTCAAACAAGACTGTGTCATTGCACCAACCCTCTTCTCCATCTTTCTTGCTGCAATGCTACACTCATCTACAGCAAACTACCCACAGGTATGGAGCTAATTTACAGAACAGACACTGGGGGTAACATTAACTTTCAAATTTTAAAATGGGGGTCATATTGAAAAGTTTGGGAAGTACTGTTAGAGAATATAAATCCAGGCTGCCAGATTACTAGTCCAGTAACTTAACCACTACCCTACCATAACCATCATTAAGGAGTAAATGTAGCTCCATTCCTGAATGAGTTACTTCATATGTACAGAAAGGGGTTTATATTTGAAAAATTAAAATAAAGCAAATGTGGAGTTCATGTCCAATCTTGTTTCAACTATTAGGAGTGAGTTACAATAATAAGATTTTTCACAGACTGTTCATAAATAAATGAGATTTTGATCTCTTATTTCATCACAGCTTATCCTTCACTTTTCAGAGCTTCATGAGTAGGTGAAACATTTTTAGCACATCATTGCAAGAATGTTGGCCAGGAACAAGAAGAGCTGCTCTCGTTTGAATTATAATAGATATTTTTATATTCACCTGATGAGGCAGAATGGAGCACTTGCTCAATGCTATACTGAATTATTAGCCTATATTATGTGGTCTTGTGATGAAGCCTATAATCTCCTGCCTTAGAGGCAGTGCTATCAAATGAGATGTTCTGATTTAGAGGAAGACACTTGGTCTATACTAGAAAAATATATTTTTTAAAAATCTGGAATGATTATAAATATAGCTTTCTTGAATTGTCAAATTTTTGCATATAAATGATTGCTTTTCAAACAGCGTGGTGCTTCATTTAATCTGAACCAGAAAATAGGTTTACAATATTTAGAGGCCTCTGATGAGCATAAAACTTCACCATAGGTAGACAGAACTGCCATATATGCACTCAATAACTTGATTGCATGTACAAAAATGAGATTTCAATTCTTCCTCCTCTGCTGATTTTTGCTCTTTTTTTATTGTACAAAGAGGTTCAAAGTAAAGATGATCTGTCTGCTTGTCCTATGATAGGTGAGTGACCCAGGGAGAAAAATAAAAGAAATCTTAGCGTTATGCACATGCACAAGGAATTGTTTTGATTTTTGTAAAAAAGTCAGCTATGAGAGAACCATATTGCAGAAATACTCAATTAAGTCCAAAATTCATATAAAGAAATTATAAAACAAAACTAGTTTCAACATAACATGAGATTTTTAATTAAAACAAAAAAAATTCCTTTCCATTGTCTGCAGAGGCGCTTATTTCAATTCACGAGCCTTTGATCTATTTCTGCTGCCAGATCACCTGCTTTGGATGATTTTGTTTAGGTTCAGTCTGCAGGACATTCATGTTTCAAAACGCAGACATAGCAGGGAAGTTCAGATGTTTCTGCAACTTTGGTGTTAAGATACCAGGCCTAAATTAATCACACATATCTCCAACAAAACCACAATTAATCAATCTCAACATGGGAGAACTACCTCAAACAAGCCAGCAAGAGAAGCAGATATTTCAGGATGCATTGCTGTGGTCCAGCACATAAAGCAAGACTATTGAAAAGAGCAGTTCTCTGAACAACAAAGGCATCAATTACGTGGGCCTGAACCAGGTACATCAGCAGCTCTCACAGGTTCCTAATAATTATCCTTTTGCATGCAGTTATGTAGAACTGATTTTTTTTTTAAACTTGGAGGTTAGATTTAAGGTTTAAAACAAAACTGAAATTACAATGTGTGTATAATCTTCCCAGAAGACTAATTTCCATGAGCATGGAACAAATGAAGTTTGCAGTACAGAAGTAGCCCATCCAGTTCAACAGCTCTTTGCAAGAGCAATCCAGAACACATCCCACTGTCCCCCAAAGTCTGGTACCTTCTGTTTCTTTTTCACACAAAGTGCAGTGTAAATTTTGAACACTCTCCCCCAAAAGGTTGTGCATGCTGTGTTAATTTCAATTTTCAAGCCTGAGATCAAAAGACAATAAAATAGTCACCAAGTCCGATAGGGAATTCAAAACAAACATTTTTTATACCTAGATTGGCAAGAATGTGGAACTCGCTACCACAAGAAGTGGTTGAAGCGAATACTAAAGGTGCATTTAAGGGGAAACTAGACTTGTATTTGAGGGAGATGGGAATAGATGGCTAAGGTAGCAGTTTTAGATGAGGAAAAAAGTTTGAGTGGAAAATAAACACCGGCATGGACCCATTGGGCCAGACAGCCTGTTTCTGTTTCGTATATCCCATGCAATTTTTGGCCATACTCAACCAGATTTGCAAAACTCAGAACATATTGTAATACAATAGTAAAGTAATAGAATAAACATGTCTAACGCAAGATGTGGTTTGTGATTGGACAGCACTTGCTGAACAATCCCGAGTGTGCTGAGAATTATACTCGCAACCAAGTTAAGATTATCAGTTGGGCTCAAAATATGGCTCACCTACACTTGCTAGAAGCTACACATATTGCTACAATTATTGCTCCCTGAGAGATCTGACATTCTTGCATCTGTCCTTATAAGTGCTCAACAGCATGTCTCTTCTTTCAGCAATACTCAAGTGCTGTACTACCAAGCGACGATATGTAGTTTTAGTTATGCAATGGTATTAACAGACGTGGATTAAAAGCAGGTGAATGGAGTTGAGATACACATCACCCTCACTGTATGGCAGAACAGGCCTAAGAGACTAAATGGCCTATCCTTGTTCCATTTTTCCTTAAAAGGATACAATGACGTCTGCCTCAACCAGTTCCTGTGGCAAAGCATTCCATGTTCTGACAAACTTCTATGCAAAGAAATTTCTCATAATTGTCTCTGCTTACTTACTTAGTGATCATTTTAAACTCATTGCCCTTTTGTTACAAATTCACCATCAACCAGAGGAAATTGGTTTTCCCTACTCACTCCAAGAAGCCTCTTTATAATTTTAAAACATGTATTAAGTCTGTTCTCAGGCTTTTATGCTTCAAAGGCTCATCAAAAGTGCCAATGTCACATCATTCTTCATGCTTAGGTTTCCTATCCCTGACAAATATTGTGATAAATCTGAACTGTACTATAGCTTTAATGGCTTTTCTCTAATGGGATACCTAAAACTGCACACAATATTCAAACTGTGGCCTAAACAATGTTTCATATAAATTGATTATTGCTCGTTTATTGTTGTACTTTCTGCCTCCATTTATAAAATCCAAAAGCTAGGGGGTGGCATTGTGGTATTGCCACTGGACTAGTATTCCAGAGACTGAGGATAATGCTCTGGGGACCCGGGTTCAAATTCCACCATGACAGATGGTGAAATTCAAATGATGATCATGAAAACCATTGTCAATTGTTGCGGAAACCCACCTGGTTCTCATGTCCTTTAGGGAAGGAAATTTGCCACCCTTACCTAGCTTGGCCTACATGTGACTCCAGGCCCCCAGCAATGTGATTGACTTTTAAATGCCCTCTGAAATGACCTAGCAAGCCATTCAGTTGTATCAAACCGCTACAAAGTCTAAAAGGAATGAAACTGGACGGACCACTTGGCACCAACTTAAGCACTGGAAACAACAATGGCAAACTCAGCCCTGTCAACCCTTCAAAGTCCTCCTTACTAACATCTGGGGGCTTGTGCAAAATTGGGAGAACTGTCTCACAGGCTAGGCAAGCAACAGCCTGACATAGTCATACTTACGGAATCATACCTTACAGGTAATGTCCCAGACATCACCATCCTGGGGTATGTCCTGTCCTACTGGCAGGACAGACCCAGCAGAGGTGGCAACACAGTGGTATACAGTCAGGAGGGAGTTGCCCTGGGAGTTCTCAACAACAGCTCTAGACTCCATGAAGTCTCATGCCATCAGGCCAAACATGGGCAAGGAAACCTTCTCCTGATTACCACGTACTCCTCCATGTTGAACACCACTTGGTTGCACTGAGTCTGCAAAGGCGCAAGGGTGGGGGACTTCAATGTCCATCACCAAGAGTGGCTCTGTAGCACCACTAGTGACTGAGCTGGCCAAGTCCTAAAGGAGACAGCTTGCGAGACTTGGTCTGCCACAGGTGGTGAGGAAACCAACAAGAGGGAAAAATATACTTGATCTCATCCCCACCAACCTGCCTACCACAGATACATCTATCCATGACAGTATCAGTAGGAGGGACCAGCGCACAGTCGTTGTGGAGACGAAATCTGGTCTTCACATTGAGGATACCCTCCATCGTGTAGTGTGGCACTACCACCGTGCTAAGTGGGATAGATATTGAACAGACCTAGCAACTCTAAAGTGGGTACCCATGAGGCACTATGGGCCAACGGCAGCAGAATTGTATTCGAACATAACCTCATGGCCCAGCATATCCCCCACTCTACCATTGCCATCAAGCCAGGAGATCAACCCTGGTTCAATAAAGAGTGCAGGAGGGTATGCCAGGAGCAGCAGCAGGCATACCTAAAAATGAGGTGCCAACCTGGTGAAGCTACAACTCAAGACTACTTGCATGCCAAACAGCAGCATGCAACAGACATAGCTAAGCGATCCCACAACCAACAGGTCTACGTTCTGTGGTCCTACCACAGCCAGTTGTAAATGGTGGTGGACAATTCAGTGCCATTCGTGACTGGAGGAGGAGGCTCCACAGATACCACTATCCTCAATGATGGGGGAGCCTAGCACATCAGCGCAAGAGGTAAGTTTGAAGCATTCGCAACGATCTTCAACCGGAAGTGCCAAGTGGATGATCAATCTCGGCCTCCTCTGGAGGTCCCCAGCATCACAGGTGCCAGTATTCAGCCAATTCAATTTACTCCATGTGATATCAAGAAATCGCTGAAGGCACCGGATACTGCAAAAGCTATAGGCCCTAACAATATTCCGGCAATAATACTGAAAACTTGTGCTCCAGGCCTTGCCACAGCCCTAGTCAACTTGTTTCAGGACGGCTACAACACTGACATCTATCCGGCTATGTGGAAAATTGTCCAGGTATGCCCCACCACCACAAAAAGTAGGACAAATCCAATCCAGCTAATTACCACCCCATCAGCCTACTCTCGGTCATCAGTAACGTGATGGAAGGGGTCATTAACAGTGCAGTTTCTGAGAAATAATCTGCTCACTGACGCTCAGCTCAGGTTCCATCAGGTTTCTGACCTCATTACAGCCTTGGTTCAAACATGGACAAAAAGAGCTGAACTCCAGATGTGAGGTGAGAGTGACTGCCCTTGACATCAAGGAAGCATTTGACCGAATATGGCATCAAGGAACCCCAGCAAAACTGGAGTCAATGGGAATCGGGGGAAGAATCTCTGCTGGTTGGAATCATACCTAGTGTTTGGAAATAGAGATAATTTAAGTAAGTTATATGCGTATTTGGGCGTGTTAAATATTAAAGATATACCTCATTCTTAAGTTTAATTTATATTTCTGTATTTATGTGTTAAGAAAAGGAGAAGTTGAGGTTTACTTTCATTTTAAAAAGTGCTTGCATTCTAATGAGATTTTTATAACTCTTGAAGGGAGTAAGACAAGCAAAGTAGGCAACATAAACTATGCTGTTGCCTAACAACAGGGACACACACACACACACACACACCCTAGAAGGGACAGACAGCCAGTCCCAAACTAAAGATCAGTTGAAGCCAGGACTTAAAAGAGGCTGGACAGGAGAGAAAACTGCATAAGCCAGTTCCAGAAACTAAAGAAGAAAGTCCCAAAATCCAGGGGAGTGGAACAGGAAAAATCAAAGAGGACAGTCTAGTTATAGGACATGGACAGGAATCTGAAAAGGTCCTGTTCTATGGAAGTGAAAGTAAGGAGCAGAGAGGAAGGCTGCAGGAAGCAGATTTAAAACAAGAAACTGGAAGATCCAAGGAGACAGTTGAAGGTCTGTGACTCTTAACTACGGGCATGTGAAGCAACAGTGTACTGTTGGCACAGCTAAGTCAGAGAGAGAGATTGTGTGGAAGGAAGCTTGAATGCACATAGCGATCCAGGAGAGAGGAACATGGTTTCAGAGTGTGGTGTGCCTGACCACAGGTCGCCTATTGGTTTTTACAGAATATGTACTTACTGTGAACATTAGAGTATAAAGTAGTTTTTGCAACTTGTGTTATCCTTACAAATCTGTATATGTCTGCAAAGATATAGCTGTGGTGAAAGAGTATTGTAATATAGTTCATCTTTTCTTGTTTAATAAATGTTTTATTCTTTTGTTAAAAGTTCCTCAGCTGACTCCTGTGACTCTGTTCAACAGCCACTCTCCACATATCCAAACAAAAAAATAACAAGTTCGGATCTATCAAGCCAGGTTCCACCCTGGGATCACACTTGTCCATTAGTAACATCAACTGGGATCATAACACTAGCATAAAGGAAGATGATTGTGGTTGTTGGAGGTCAATCATCTCAGTTCCAGGACAGCACTGCCAAGCAACTTCAACTGCTTCATCAACAACCTTCCTTCCATCATGAGGTCAAGAGTGGTGATGGTCGCTGATGATTGCACAATTTTCAGCACCATTCGTGACTCCATAGATACTAAAGCAGTCCATGTTCAAATGCAGCAAAACCTGGACAATATCCAGGCTTGGTTGACAAGTGGCATGTAACATTCGTGCCACTTAAGTGCTAGGCAATGACCATCTCCAACAAGAGCGAATCTACATCAGCCTTTGACATTCAACGGCATTACCATCGCTGAATCCCCCATTATCAACAGCCTGGGGGGTTACCATTGGCCAGAAACTGAACTGGACTAGCCACATAAACATTGTGGCTGCAAAAGGAGGTCAGAGGCTAGGAATCCTGCAACAAATGGCTCACCTCCCGATTCCCCAAAGCCTGCCCACCATCTAGAAAGTACAAGGCAGGAGTGTGATGGAATACTGTCCACTTGCCTGGATGAGTGCAGCTCCAACAACACTCAAGAAGCTCAATACTATCCAGGACAAAGCAGCCCACTTGATTGGCACCCCATTACCCACTGATGCACAGTGGCAGCAGTGTGAACCATCTACAAGATGCACTGCAGGAATTCACCAAGGCTACTTAGACAGTACCTTCCAAACCCACAACCTCTACCATCTAAGAGGACAAAGGCAGCAGATGCATGGGAACACCACCACATGGAAGTACCCCTTCAAGTCACTTGCCATCCTGACTTGGAAATATATCGCCGTTCCTTTACTGTCGCTAGGTCAAAATCCTAGAACTCCCTCCCTACAGGGTGTACCTACAGCACATGGACTGCAGGCATTTTAAGAAGGTGGCTCACCACCACCTTCTCAAGGGCATTTAGGGATGGGCAATAAATGCTGGTCTAGCCAGTGACATTCATCCCATGAATGAATAAAAAGAGTGGCATTTTTTTTTATGGTTTTTTTCTAGCTGTATTTACACACCTAGGTCTTGGTTGATCCACACCTTTCATCATTTTTCCATTAAGTGTATACCCTTGTTTTTGTTCTAAAATGTATTCCTCATACATATCTGTGTTAAAATGTATTCACCACAGGTTTGCATATTCTATGTCAATATCTTCCAGAGTCTTTTACAGGCCTCCTCATTGTTTGCCAAACTGCCTACTTTTGTCTCATCAGCAATTTTGAGATTTTACTTCTATACCATATCTATTCATAGCGAGAACTAAAGTGGACCAAATAGTGACTCTGGAATTCACAACTTGCATCCCTTCTCCAACCCAAGTTACTCCAAAATTGCCAGGAAATCAATTTAAATTGTTTTTGTACATTTACATCAAACACCTGAATTGTTTTAATGTGTCTCCCGTGAGGTGCATTCTGAAAATCCATAGAGTACTTTAATTGCATTCCCTGAATATATCCAATTGGTCACTTCAAAAAAACTCATGTTTTTCAAACAAGGTTTCCTTTTAGCAAATTCATGCTAGCTCTCTTATTTTAGCCCATGAATTTCTAAATGCTTACTGATTATATCTCAAATTCTAAGAGTTTGCCCACAACTGATGCTAAAGTAACCAATTTACCCTGCTCTCTTTCTTGAATAAGAGCTTATCAGCTTCTCTCAATGACACAAATTACATCTGTGCCCACACCACACTACAGTGGAATGCAGTACTGTGCTGCAAATTAGTAAATTAATGAACGTTCCCACTGGGGAAATCTAACAACATCTGAGGGCAAAAGGGACAAAGATAAATATCCATAAGGCTAGATGCCAGATTTCATTGCAGGGGATCTGTCAATTCTCCAGACCTATTATGAAGTGAAGTGCAAAGAAATGCAATATCTTTTAATAGCAATACATATCCAGAAGAAATTACATTAACCCATTACCTCCTCAGATTTGGATGCAATCTACTCTAGTTCAATTTGTTGCGGTGGGAAGGAAAATAATACCATCTGTGCATAGTTCATCTGACTGCTATAATTTATTGCGGGTGAAAACGGCTTGGATTAGCCTTCACAAATACCCCATTACATTCATCAAAATTTTCCAATTGTTTGGCTTCATAAGGAGTTTTGGAAAGTATTGACATTTGGAAATAAAGATATTTAAAAAGGTGAGAATAGATGAGAATTTTTATTTTGTTGGGATGGGAAAGACAGGTATATTGAAATCATTGTAAATGCAAGATGCTGTGTCCAGTAGTGTTTCTAACTTGTATTACTATTGCATACCTTTTACATGTCAAATTTAAATAGCCGAGCAGCTAAGGAATTGCAACCCAAAAGGAGCCATGTTCTCACAGCAGGATAGGTAAGCAGCACTATAATATGAAAACAGCACCAGATCTTTACTTTAGAAATCACAGTAGAAATGACAGCTAACTAAATCTTAGCATCTTGGTAGGTCAGTACCTTTCGTCACTGTTACAGACCATCATGTTACAAGGGACAATGCAAGAGCTCTGAACTCTCCCACCAAGCAGCAACATAATCATTCAACTGTGTTCAGTTTCCAATTTTTATAATAGAGTGCGACGAATTAAATATCCACCTATAAGCAGTTCAAGCATCCCTATTAAAATGGAAAGTAAGCTTTCATATTAGTGAGAGGTTGGTGGATACCTTACTTCTTTTGGACACAGCAATGTTTGTATTGTACTCTCATTTTCTCTAGAAACTCTACTGCAAAGTATATACAGAAGCATGATTAAGAACACCCAGAGAACCTTCTTCAGCTTATTTCAACTACTGGTCTTTGAAGGATGGAAGAACAATGTTACACTAGAATTTGATGTTAGCTTTACCTGTCAATCAGAAGTACAAATAGGCAAATCAAATAAGATGGTTGCACTTAAATAGCTGGACTACTTCTTCAGACACACTAAAATCGCTAACAGTTGAATCAAGCACAACTTCTGTAAATGATGCCAATTTTTAGCCCCTTGTGCATCACATTAAAATGAAAGTAGCTGACACCATGCTAACTATTAGATAAAATAAAGTTCCAACTTCTTCTAAGATTTAGCATGGTATTGGCTGCTCTAATTCTGCCATGATACATATGGGATTAAAGACCAGCTTCATTCACAATAGCAGTTTTAAAGGAAATTATGAAATAATTTTAAAACAATATAAAAAGATATGTAAACACAACAGAAATGACATTAGATTAGATAAATCTGGTGAAAAACACTGACACGTGTGCAATGGGTTGAATGATCTCCCTTCTGTGTTATAATTCAAACATTTTTTCAAGTTAATATACTTTAAGCAATGAGAGAGAAATATAATTTCATATATAAAACAGAAAAATCAGCTTTTCAAATCTTAAACTGAACAAGCATGCTCATTAGAGTGGTCAAGTGAACAGTGAGGCGTACGCACATCATTTTTCAATGGCATCATATACCCCAGGCAAGTGCTTTTTATAGACAAAAATCAAATCAATGCTACTCAATCTGCTATGAAAGCAAATCACTTAAGGGCAGAATTGTCCCACTAATCACATTCACTTGAAAATTTAAACATGTGAAAAGAACATCTCTTTATGACCTTTTCCGGAGATGCCCTCAAATTCCTCATAAATTATCCTGGAGGATGAAATTAGAATAATACATATTTGTAAATAGAAATCAGAATGAACTATTACATCATGTGTACATGATGTGGAGCTGTGAATAATCATTTCAGATAGGAGTCAAAGAGAATCTATCAATGCATTGCCATAGTTTTTTGTATCAAATCTTGACGTGGAATTTTTGCCACATAGGGAAAATTATTATATAAGAAACAAATACTTTACTGAAAGATTACTTTAATACTATATAGTATGATACAACTAAATCCTGAGGCACTTTGCAAGAAATTGCAACACTTATGCCACTAGCACCTAGATTAAGTGCTTTTTTTTTTGAGAAAGAGCAAAATCCTGTTGAGAATCAGCCTCTGTATATGCTTTGTTGAAGTGGTGTTAGTTACTTCAAAATTCATCCAAGTCAATTATAAGACAAGAGATGTTCCTGGTTTTACAGGATAAGTTCAAACATTTTGGCCCTAAACTAGAGTTGGGCATGGAAAGCGTGGATGAAGTCAGTATTTCGGAACGATGCCAAAAAAGTAGACATTTATCCAAAGCTATCAACATATTTATGCTTTTGTTGGTGAAGAATCAGATAGTCTTCAAATAGTTTGGGTCCTGTCAAAATACATGTACTTGTGCAGTATTTAACTGAATGCCTTCTGAGCTAAACTCGGAGTGAGGAGGGAAGTGAAGCCATTCAATAGGTTTGCTCTGCATGCGGATACAGTTTTCAGGAATTCTCCCAAACTGAATTCTTATTTTAAAACATAAAAAACTGTAGAAGCCACTGCAGCTGAAAGACCAGGGAAAAAGCTGATAGAGTGGAAAAGAAGAAAAGGGATGATCTATAATTAATGGCGACTAGCAGAAGAATGCTTAAAAATAAAGAAATTAACATTTTGAAACTGACAAATACACAGGTTTAAAAAGAACAATTGATACTTTAGAAGTGTTACAATCTCTGTAGAGGCTGGTCATTTCTAAAAAGAAAGGAATTTCCACAACACTAATGGAAACCGTGAGACAAGACTTCATTTTGTAAAACTTTTACTATAACAAATCATATAAAATCAACATAATTCAAACATTAATTTACAGGCGAAGGATATTTCGAACAAAGAGGTAAATTTCAATTTAAATAGTCAATACAACAAAGATACACCTCACACAGTTACATGCATTTGCATTACTTCCCACACAAATGTGGCACCACATGTACTCTCAGTCTGTCAACGCCGGTTCTGCTATAGGATCGCTCACTTCCCACTTGATCATTTCATCCCTCGAGTTGCATTCACCAGCAGCCGTATTTCATCCAAACACTGTTACCACCAACATGGCTCATGTCTACGAACACTTGGGTCACAACAGTCCTGATGGCACGGAATCCCCAGACTCCATTTTCTGATCTGGCAACACTGAAACAGCAACAATGGGCCTTATGCAAACCACAATCCCTTGCCCTTCCTATCTTCAGATCTCTGTTCTTTCCAACTGCATAATGCACACAGTAACACATTTGCTCTATTCTCAGCAACCTCCTTAACCCCAGGGTCTGTTCAAAGGCTGCCAAACAGAAAACTGTTCCATTCAGAGAGAACCTTGCTTGTTTTCTCTTTACACAAATCCTGTGTTCTGAACAGCCAAACTGAAAATATAGGCTGACCCTATCCTGCTGCAATTTCCATTTACCGTTTGCTTCTTAGTTATTCAACCCAATGTCAACCTCAAGTCACATGGGCATTTCTTGGAACCTAATGATGGCATAGTTAGGAAACCAATTAATCCTCTTTCAAAATACTCCCTAGTTCACCCTGGTCTTAAAGGGAACATTGCACAAAAAAGAATATATATGTTTTTCCTAGCACATAGGTCCTCACACAGAAAATACAGGCTTTTCCCAGCACATTGGAGATCCACCCATGGAAGAGGAAAGCTAGTGCATGCCAAACAGAATGGACAGCAGGAACAATCTACTTGTCCAATTAAAATGCATGGGCAGTATTTCCTACATTGAAAGTGGATAACATACCCAGCTGAGGCACATAAAAAGGACCATGGAAGGGGATAAAATCCTCCCGTGAATAACTGTTGGAAAAAAAGAAAAATTAGCACAAGTTCAAAACAAGAAAATTATTTTGCTAAATTACCTACAGAAAGGAGCTCACTCCAATTAAATGGTAAAGCAAGCAATTTCATATGCACATTTACAATCAAATATGTTTTGGTAATCAATTTGACAGTTAAAATCCGTAGATAACGTGTTTTATCACAAAAGCATTTTGGAATAGTCTTCTCTCTTCCTCCATTATACATTCACATTTAATCCCAAAGGCCTATTACTCTATACAAGATCAGATAGAAAACTCTTTATACTTCCCTCGTAAGCATGCAATTTTATTCAAACATCTGTTGATCAGACTTTTATTTGTCAACAAGCCAGCGCTCATAGCACACAATGAAACTTTGCGAAAGCTTTTTGCGATAGCTTTTAGGTAGCTTGTGGTGAATTGTACTACCAATCTAAATAAGACAATGATTATGGTACTGCATGTGTCGTCTCTACTTAGCTAACATGGCATTAACACTATGTGCACAAATTTGGCTAAATTAAATCTACTGTCTTGAATAATTTATTCAATTTATGACAAACTAAACTCTTGCATCAGAAAGGCATTAATCACATATGGATAACTGACTAGGTGTATATGGAAATATTAGAAAATGAACAGAGAACAACATAAGGGTTTAATATAAATGTTCTGAGCACACAGCTGTACATCAGCAAAAGCTAGAAAACTTGCAGTAGACCGGAGTGAAAACAAAACTCTTTCCACACCCTCTCTCTCTGCAACATTCCAAATAAGAAATGAGAAACAATGTTCCCAACACAAAGTACTTGAGGTCACTAAGTAGCCAAGTCTAACAACTGTTCTCAAATACAGACACCATTAATGGATAGGTCATCTGTTTCAGATGTGAGATGGGCAAGTATGGACAATTTGCTGATTTTTTGACACAGTGGTTTGACCTAGGCTCAAATTTAAATCTTTCTGTAAAAAAGACTTGCCATGATCCTGGACAAGACCTCAAATTTGCTACAATCCAGTTAGGGACCAGCAATGTTTTGATTAAAGTAGACAAAGTTTGAGATCTCAGGTATTTACTAAGGTAATAAAGCTACAAGATTCCACAGTTTTAAACAAATCAAAATAAACCTTACGAAATCCGAAAAGTAAAATAGTGGCTTCCCGAGGCTGCACTCCAGCACCAACTCACATACACAATTCTAGCTCTTCCGCCGCACCAAGCAGAACACCACCGCTCCAAAGGATTATCTCTGCCCCAATAGACTGCAGCACAGAGTCAACCAACTTCCGCTGCCTTTTCAGCTCTCCAGGGCTTCTCTTGAGCCCTATCTGTACAGAGTCAGCACATAGCATCTCGTTTGCTACCTGAAGCCTCTTCCTTTGCTCCTCTCCCAGTGGTTTCTCTCCTACTCTGGATCCCCTTCTGGGTCCTCTTCCCAATGGTTCTCTTCTTTCTGGGGGCCTTCTCAGGTGGTTCTAACCCACGGTCTCAGAACCCCCACCTTTTATTTTTTTTTTTTATGGTGCCATACTGGGTCCCATGGTTGGGTTTGCATGCCATTTTTCTCACATAGGTGTACTGCTGTCAGGATAGCTGAGCCCTTTAACTGCAGGAGAAGCAAGCTAGAATAGGACACGCACGGCCAGACACGTTATCGTGCACTGCGCATGAACTAAAACCTGTGGCCTGCCAAGGATCAGTCCTCGGCCTCCACCTGGGAAACCCCGTACCCACACCTTGAGAGAAAGATAAGTAGGTTTCAAAGCAGCCTTGACACATTTTAACATTGATAATACAAGCAGGGATTATGTGGTTAACAACAGGCTACATGGTAGCATTATGCTGTATTGGGAGCTAAAGAGGTTGGTGAGATAGTTGAGAGACAGGATATTCTTTTAAAGAACAATGCCATGCATCAGGATGAAAAGTTAATACCATATGAGCTTTATCACCTGGTGTTGAGATTTATGTCAAGGGGCAGACCACATTTTACGAGTCCCCTGCCTTCAACCCTGCCAGTGGTGGACCATAAAATTCTACCCCAAATTTTCTTAACTCCTTGTGGACAGGGACATGAAAACGTCACCTGGACAAAGCTACCGTCTTGCTTTGGAAACTTGGAGGAGAGGAAAGGATGAAAAGAGTGAAGACAATTTTTTTGTGAAGTGTAGGTTGTGAAAACAACATGCTTTATTAAAAAAGCCGAACTTATTAAAATAAAATCATGCTTGTCTTCCAAAGGTAGGGTCTATTAAATCCTTTGCAGGCTCAAAAAACTTCAAATGCCAGCTATCATGATAAACAGCAGATAATCAGAAGATGACAATAAACGAGAAATAAAGAACAAACTGAAAAACTAAGACAATTCAGGATGAAGCTGAAGCATGAATTCTACCCACCCACATAGAATGATTGGGTTTTTTTTATCTGTAGCTTGATTTAATGGCCATAAAATTTAACACAAAAGCAGAGTTGTTTGTCTTTTTTTATCTTGCTTTATGAAAACAGCCACATTTACACAAATTATAAATGTAATAACAAAAATCATCCATATCTTACTCCACAAATTTAAATAACACTGCCCCAAAGGCTGAAAGGAACTTGTTTTATATTAGAACAACTCAGTTTCAGACTATCTCATTCACAAAAATTAATGAATAGAGAAAATATGTCAACCACTAAACCCTCCTTTGGCACTAATTGTTTGACACAGAAATGCTATTAAAGAGCAATATTTCCCTTAAAAATGATAAGGGATTGCTGGCTTCATTTAGGAGATTTGCTTTGAATTCATGTTAAAGGTACCCATTTATCAACGCTTGCAAGCTTAACATATACTATACGTTGCATATCATACATTATCTCCACTTAAAAAAAATTATATATATAAAACAAGCACTTATTAATAGCTTCCCTGCATTAAAAGCCTTATACCTAATATTAGGTGGTGTGTGTTACGCTACTTGGAAACATTCACCAAGATGCTGCAACAACAGACTAGATCTTGATCCTAACAAGGAGGAGAAAGCAAAATACTGTTGAAGCAGGAAATTTGAATAAAACCAGAAAATGATATAAACATTAAGCAGGTCAGTCAACATTTGTAGAAAGAACAGATATTTTCTTTTCTTATACATTAAACTCCCTATGCAGTAGTTTTGGCAAGTGACCTTGTTGGTTTTGACAATAGTGAATATAGTCACATCTATTGATACTGTAGAACACAATCAAACTTAGAATCTCAACGTCCAAGGTCTGTATTTTCCTTTTATAATCTACCAGCATAATACCATAGCACAGTTCAGCGCAGGAAACGACAATTCGGCACACTAAATAAGTCATTTAAAGAACAATGCAGTTAGTCCCATTCCCCTGCTCTTTCCCTATATTCCTCCAGTTTTTTCTCCTTTAAATATTTATTCAATTTTCTTTTGAAGGTTACCATTGAGTCTCTATGCACTATCCCATCAGGCAGTGCAATCAAAATCCTAACTACCCATTGCCCAAAATGTTTTCCTCATGTCATCTCTAGTTCCTTTGTCAATCACCTTAAATCTAGTTATTGACCCTTCTTTTCCATTCTTTCACAGGATGTGGGTGTCACTGGCTAGGCCAATATTTGTTGCCCAACTCTAATTGCCCTAGAGAAGGTGGTGGTGAGCCACCTTCTTGAACTGTTGCAATCCATGTAATGCAGGTACACCCAGTGTTGTTGGTCGGGGGTTCCAGTATTTTGATCCAGCAACAGAAAAGGAACAATGATATAGGTCCTTCAGCTACCAGAAAATGTCTTTGTAAGCTCTTCACGATTTTAAAAACCTCTATCAAATCTTCTCTTTGCCTTCTCTAGTCTATCCACCTAACTGCAATCCCTCATCCCTGAAACTATGCTAGTAAATTTCTTTTGTACCTTCTCCAAAGCTTTTATGTCCTTCATAAAGGATGATGCACAGAATTGGATACAATACTCCAGTGGGAGCCAAACTCGTGCTAAGCATAGGCTTAGCATACATTTTGTATTTCAAGTCTCCATTTCTAAAGTTCTGGCCCCAATGCTTTATTAACTGCTTTTTAACCTGTCCTGTAACCTTCAAAAATCTTTACAACAGCAGCCCCAGTGTCTCGCTTCTTGCGTCCTCTTTAAAATTGTACCATTTAACGTGTCTATCCTCATCTTTCCAAATGTATCACCTCTCATTTTTCTGCTTGGAATTTCACCTGTCATGTGTCCACCCTGGTCTATGTCCTCATGCTTCTGTGCGCATCACAGGGCCAACAGGAAATGGTCCTGTTTTGGCTGCTTCCTTTTGTTTGTCAGCTATGGCTCAGTTGGTAGCACATTTGCCACTAAATCACAAAGCTCTGGGATCAATTCCCATTCCAGTGCTGTGGCACAAAAACCAAGGATGACATTCCATTGCAGTACTAAGCAAGCATTATTCTGTCAGAGGTGTCGTCTTTTGGATGATTTGCTAAACGAAGGCTCTATGTGCCTGCTCGGATGGATGTAGAAGATCCCATAACACTATTTCAAAGAGCAGAGATCCTGGCCAATATTTATCCCTCAATCAACATCACAAAGCAACAGAAACCGTGTCCGGCCCATCTCCCGCACATCCGCCCTCACGCCTTCTCCTCCCTCCCAGAAATATGATAGGGTCCCCCTTGTCCTCACTTATCACCCCACCAGCCTCCGCATTCAAAGGATCATCCTCCGCCATTTCCGCCAACTCCAGCATGATGCCACCACCAAACACATCTTCCCTTCACCCCCCACTGGCAGCATTCCGTAGGGATCGTTCCCTCTGGGACACCCTGGTACACTCCTTCATCACCCCTACTCCTCAACCCCCACCTATGGCACCTCCACATGCCCACGCAAAAGATGCAACACCAGACCCTTCACTTCCTCTCTCCTCACTGTCCAAGGGCACAAACACTCCTTTCAAGTGAAGCAGCATTTCACTTGCATTTCCCCCAACTTAGTCTACTGCATTCGTTGCTCCCAATGCGGTCTCCTCTACATTGGAGAGACCAAACGTAAACTGGGCGACCGCTTTGCAGAACACCTGCGGTCTGTCCGCAAGAGTGACCCAAACCTCCCTGTCGCTTGCCATTTTAACACTCCACCCTGCTCTCTTGCCCACATGTCTGTCCTTGGCTTGCTCCATTGTTCCAGTGAAGCCCAACTCAAACTGGAGGAACAGCACCTCATCTTCCGACTAGGCACTTTACAGCCTTCCGGACTGAATATTGAATTCAACAACTTTAGATCTTGAACTCCCTCCTCCAACCCACCCCCTTTCTGTTTCTTCCCCCATCCTTTTGTTTTTTCCAATAATTTATATAGATTTTTCTTTTCCCACCTATTTCCATTATTTTTAAATCTTTTATGCCCCCCACCCCCACTAGAGCTGTAACTTGAGTGCCCTACCATCCATTCTTAATTAGCACATTCGTTTAGATAATATCACCAACTTCAACACCTCTGTGTTCTTTTGTCTGTGACATCTTTTGATTATCTGCTCCCATCACTGCTTGCTTGTCCCTACAACCACACCACCCCCCTCCACTTCTCTCCCCTGACCCAACCCCCCCCCCAAAACCTTAAACCAGCTTATATTTCACCCCTCTCCTTGGATTCACCCAGTTTTGTTGAAGGGTCATGAGGACTCGAAACGTCAACTCTTTTCTTCTCCGCCGATGCTGCCAGACCTGCTGAGTTTTTCAAGGTAATTCTATTTTTGTTTTGGATTTCCAGCATCCGCAGTTTTTTGTTTTTTATTTATTTATTAGATTTTTTGGTCATTGTCACATTGCTATCTGTAGGAGTTTGCTGAGCGCAAATTAGCTACCACATTTCCTACACCATAACAGTGACTACACTTCAAAAAGTATTTCATTGGTTGTAAAGTGCTTTGAGATGTCCGGTAGTTGAGAAAAGCACCACATAAATCCAAGTCTTTCTTTCTTTCCCAGTGATGTTCTCAGTACATTCAAAAAACAGACATTAGAAAGCTGAGTTCGCCCTCTCAATATTGTAATTTAGCTAGAGTACTATGCTTCAACTACTGATAGTATGCTATCACAATAGAAGAGTCAGCAGCCTGTCAGAACATTAGAAATTCTCAGCTGGCAACTGAAAGTGAGTCAGTAACTTGAGGAAACAGATTTAAAATCACTAGCAAAACAATGAAGGGAGAGGTTAGAAGAAAATTATTTTATCCAGAGGATTATTAGGATTTGGAATGTCCTAACCAAAATACTAGTGGAAGTTATAAAAGCAAACGAACTGCGGATGCTGGAAATCCAAAACAAAAACAGAAACAGAAATACCTGGAAAAACTCAGCAGGTCTGGCAGCATCGGCGGAAGAGAGCACAGTTGACGTTTCGAGTCCTCATGACCCTTCAACAGAACTAAGTAAAAATAGGAAAGGAGTGAAATATAAGCTGGTTTGGGGGCGGTGGCGGGGGGGGGGAGTTGTTGGGACAAGCAGCCTGTAATAGGTGGAGATAACCAAAAAATGTCACAGACAAAAGGACAAAGAGGTGTTGAAGGTGGTGATATTATCTAAAGGAATGTGCTAATTAAGAGTAGAAAGCAGGACAGACAAGGTACAGATAGCTCTAGTGGGGTGGGGAATACTAAGAGTGCTGAAAGGTAGAGATGAACAATGGGTGGAAATACATTTAAAAATAATGGAAATAGGTGGGAAAAGAAAAAGCTATATAAATTATTGGAAAAAACAAAAAGGAGGGGGAAGAAACGGACGGGGGTGGGAATGGAGGAGAGAGTTCAAGATCTAAAATTGTTGAACTCAATATTCAGTCCAGAAGGCTGTAAAGTGCCTAGTCGGAAGATGAGGTGCTGTTCCTCCAGTTACTAGGAAGTTGATAACTTTTAAATAGAAAGGGTAAAATTATTTAAAAACATGCTGGGAAAGAGTGGGCAATTGGATAAGTAGTGGGATAGCTCCCACAACACTCAAGCTCGACAAAATCTAGGACAAGGAGGCCCTCACTTGATTGGCACCCTATCTGCCACCTTAAACATTCACTCCCTCCACCACCAATTCACAGTGTGTGTCATGTAGAAAATGCACTTGCAGCAACTCACCAAGGCTCCTTCGACAGCACCTTCCAATCCCACTCTACCAACTAGGAGGACAAAGGCAGCACGTGTATGGGAACACTGCCACCTTCAAGTTCCCCTCCAAGCCACACACCACCCTGACTTGGAAAGATATTGCCATTCCTTCACTGTTGTGGGTGTATCGGTACCAGATGGACTGCAGCGATTCAAAGCGGCCGCTCACCATCATCTTCTCAAGGGCTGTTATTGATGGGCGATAAATGTGGCCTAGCCAGTGATGCCCACATCTCGTGAAAGAATCAATTTTTTAAAATGCTGCTGAAAAATTTTTTTTAAAAAACCTCTCCATTAACAAGCAGCCCACTTCTACCAGCTTTCACATCAATATCAGATACAGAACAATGACACCAAAGGTGAAACAATCATTATTATTATTCCCATAATAATTTTAACTTTTAACAATTGAAACATTTTAAAAATTCATTCTTGGAATACAGGTGTCACTAGTGAGGTCAGCATTTATTGTACACTCCTTGCTGCCCTTGCAAAGCTGGTGGTGAGCCTTCTTCTTGAACCATGGTAGTCTCTTTAGTAAAGCTACTCCCAAAGTACTGTTAGGTAGGTATTCCAGGATTTTGACCCACTGGCTGAATTTTATCAGTGACGCTTCTTGCCTGATGTCGGAACTGGAAGTGTGCGCTATTTCCACTCCCTTGCTTTTTCCTGTTTCCCATGTGATTCCAATTAAACTGTAAAAGTGCCAGTACAGGAAACAAATGTGAATTCTGCAGCAAGGGATGCTTTTCACTGGTGAAACTCACTGTCAGCTGACAATGCTGTAGCTATGGGTGAGCTATAAAAGAGCCTCCTGGTCAAACAGGGAGGCTCTGCATTACGGCCAAAAGTTTCCTGCACAACTCCATCACCATTAGCATAAGACTTATTGAAATTTCACATATAAATAATTCATCTTACATTGGTTTCACTTTATTCATCGCTATTTGTTGAGACTAACTTAATCTGAAAGCCAAATGTTCTGGCATGCCTCATGGCTAGCACACATTGGAGGAGTTAGGGACATTTCTTTATTGTGGATAAAATGATGATGTGTTCTTGCATTCACTCCTTACTGAATGTTTATGTTAGTGTCCAGTGTTGTACTCGCCAATCTGTGAGACTTGGCTGAACTCACAGGCTTACGTGGCTTTCCCTTCTATGCATTTTAAAGGACATTGTCCGAGACCACTTTCCGTAGGAATAATTAAAATGAGGTGAACTCAAAAGCCAGACAACAACTCGAGATGGGCCCACATTTGGGCTGGACTGACCTCACCCTTTAGGCCCCATTGGCTGCCACCATGCTCCCTCCTTCCCACCACCACCAGGATGTCAGACCTTTCCCACTCACTCCTCCATGTCCCCAATCCCCCCTTTGCCCTCCCTCTTCCAGTCCTCCATGCCCCCAACCCCACTCTATACAGTCTTCTCTTACTACTGACTCACCCTTGCCGGTTTTGAGCCTCCATGCAAGCTGCCATTCTCCTGCTCCCCTCCTTTGGGCCTTGAAGTTCAACACGGTAAACCAATGACCTCAGACACAACTGCACAAAGCCAACCGATGCACGCCACCTTTAAACAAACGAGAACTGTGTGTGACAAGATTCTCATGTGCCGCTGACTTTATCTTGAAGGTAGGACTTCATAAAAAGTTTTACACCACTGAGCATTCATGGTATGCAAATGTATTAGAAATACCAACCCGCCATAAGCTGGCATGAGGCCTGACACGGCACAAACACACTGATTTTCTCTGTATCGCAACCCACTGTTGGGAAATGGAAATTTTGCACCGTCAAATTCAGTCACCCTGGATGCCACATTTCCCGCACTTGCAGGCCTCCATCAGAGCCTACATTCTCCCCACCCTACCATGTCTGAGTGAGATGGTATGTCATTTGGAGGGAAACTTACATGCATTTGCTGACTTCATGCTTTTACGTGATGAAGGTCATTGGTTTGGGAGACACTTTCAAAGAAGCTTTGGAGAGTTGCTGCAATATATTGCAGCCATGAGGTGGTGGAGGAAAAACAAGTCAGAACATTCTTTTGAAGCTGACTGAGTTTATGGCCACAACTAGTGGTAAAATAGCTTTATTAGGGTCAATTTGCTAGGTAATACTACAGAGTAAAAACATCAAACTAACTCATCCGCTGAGACCCTATCGTTCTATTAGGATTTCATATTAGTAAGCAGTCTTCTCAGATCTAGGGATACATCAATTATATATAGGTTATTACTCCAGTGGATCAAAGCCTGCACTTCCATGAAGTTGAATTAATTTGATACGAATACTGCTATACTTCAGCCACAACTTCACAGAATCATATGATTCAATGAAGTGGTGGCTCATGTATGGCGAAATTCATAAACGTACTAATTTCATCTCTATTGCTTCACAAAATGGAGGGTTTGGTGCACTGCAGCATTAATCTATAGATATTGACGCATCTCTAGTTCTGTGAGAAAACTGCTTACAGCATCAATAATATTCTTCCAGCCACAGAGAAACTGAATGCAAGTTGACCCTAATAAGAATAAATGACATTTTGATGAAAATGTATAATCTTTAATTATGGTTTTGCTGAACAGGTTATCTATTGTTAACTTAATCTTTACAAAAGCAATCCATTCATATAGCAGCTTTAACATAGAAAAACATCTCAGGGCAATTTACAAATGCATCATGAGACTAAAACAGTACCCAGTCAAGGAAGGGGATATTAGGAGGGGTGACCAAAAACTGGACCATTACGTTGGTCTTAAGCAGGGTCTTAAAGACAAAGAAGGTGAGGGGCATAAGGAGGGAATTCCAGAGTGCAGCCTATCATGGTTGCATCGTATTCCCATGAGTGTATGGAGACGATTTTGACATTTTTTTATTTTAAAAATAAAAGAACAACATGGCATATGGACAATTTATCTTGACCCAAGATGACCAGGTCAGGTGACCTTCTGTGATTTCTGCACAAAGAATTAACTCATGCCCTAACATGCTTCCAGAAAGTTCTTAAAATGGGTGTAGATCTACTTCTCCAGCTCAAAACTTAACAAGGAGAACTGTAAAGAAACCAGTCAAATCATAAGTAGGTGTGAAAGACCAATAGCTTTTAACGAAATCATTCGGGGTGGACAATAGAAGTATTGATCATGTGACTAAAACTGGCTACATATAACAAGTCTTATTACCCCAAGAACCAGGAGAATCCAATAGGACAGAAGGGATAATTCCTCCAGCCCAAAAAAAACAGAACGCACTGAACAATCAATCAGTCAGTTCAGGTAGTACGAAGACTAATTTGGTTTTACCTGAAAAGATTCACCTGCAAGCAAGGATAAGAGTGATGATAAGCAGGAGTTGATGTGCAATAAGATACAGTTACAAGAATTTTGGATGAGCTAAAGTTTATAGAGTATGGAAACGTGAGGCTGGCTAACTTAAGAGTTTTTTGAAGAGGTAACAGAAAAGGTCGATGAGGGTAATGCTGTTGATGTGATATACATGAACTTTGAAAAGGCATTTGACAGTGCCACACAACCGACTTGTGAGAATAGTTATTGCTCATGGAATAAAAGGGACAGTAGCAACATGGATCCAAAATTGGCTGAAAAATAGGAAGCAGAGAGTAACGGTCAATGGATATTTTTTGGACTGGAGGAAGATTTGTAGTGGAGTTCCCCACGGGTCATTATTAGGACCCTTGCTTTTCTTGATATACATTAATGATCTAGATCTTAGTGTACTTGAGACAATTTCAAAGTTTGTGGATGATATGAAGCTAGGGAGTGTTGCGAACTGCGAGGAGGACAGTGTAGGACTTCATGAGGACATAGACAAGTTGCTGGAGTGGGCAGACAGGTGGCAGATGAAGTTCAACACAGAGAAGTGTGACGTGATGCATTTTGATAGGAAGAACATGGAAGAATATAAAATAAGAGGTCAAATTTTGAAGGGGGTGCAGGAGCAGAAAGACTTGGATGTATATGTGCATACAACATTGAAGGTGACAGGACAGGTGGAGACAACAGTTAATAAAGCATATAGTATCCTGGGCTTTATTAATAGGGGCATAGAATACAAGAGCAGGGAGGTTATGCTAAATTTATATAAGACATAAGAATATTGTGTACAGTTCGGGGACCATATTATAGGAAGGATGTGAACACCTTGGAGAGGGTGCAGAAGAGGTTTACAAGAGTGGTCCCAGGGATGAGAAACTTCAGCTATGAGATTAGACTGGAGAGGTTTAGGTCTGTTCTCCTTGAAGAGAAGGCAGCTGAGAGCAGTTTTGCTGGAGATGTTCAAAATCATGAGGGGGCTGGACAGAGCAGATAGAGGGAAGTTGTTCCCACTCGTAAAAGGATCATGAACAAGAGGGCACAGCTTTGAAGTGATTTGCAAAAGAAGCAAGTATGATGTGAGAAAAAACTTCTTCACATAACGAATGGTTCGGGTTTGGAATGCACTGCCTGGAAGTGTGGTGGAGGCAGATTCAATCGAGGCATTCAAGAAGACATCAGATGATTATCTGAATAGAAACAACATGCAAGGATACGGGGAAAAGGAAGGGCAATGACACTAAGGTCATAATGCTCATTTGGAGGGACGGTGCAGACATGATGGGCCGAATGGCCTCCTTCCGTGCTGTTAAGATTCTGTGGAATAGTTGAGTCTGCAACACAGTTATCACCCAGAAGTAAAAGGAGGATGTTAAATCAAGGCCCTGCCAGCCCTCTCAGGTTTATGTAAAAGATTTCATGGCACTATTCATTGAAGGGCAGGGAAGTGCTTTCCTATATTAATTACTCATTTAACATCTCTTTAAAAATTATTTGGCCATGTAAGTCAGTGATGTTTTGGGGATCTTTCTGTGCATAATTTGATTATTGTGTTTTCCAAATTAAAACAGTAACTACAATTCGAAAGTACATTAGTTCTAACTGCATTTTTGATCACCCAGAAGTCATGAAAAACACAATATAAATAAACAGCCTTTCTTTCATTGAAGCATTAACCCATTTTTTTCTCTTAGATGTTGATCAACCATCTGCACATTTCATGCATGAACTGTCAGTATCTTAATTCAAATCATTACTGAAACATTGGTTAGCATTTTCCAGCAGCAAAATCCATTTGTGTTTCAACAACGTAAATCATTTTTCCATCTTTTGCTAGAATGGCGTATTAAATGCCTGATAGGATAGCTAACTTAACCAAGGGATAGCACTAAAAAGAAACTTCATGCACACTTCTTATCCAACTAGGGACAGAAAATGATACATAAGGAAAATTTGCAAGATCTGGAAGAAAACCTAGCACTGAGTCAGGCAATAACTTTGGTTACAAAAACAGAATTACCTGGCAAAACTCAGCAGGTCTGGCAGCATCAGTGGAGAAGAAAAGACTTGACGTTTCGAGTCCTCATGACCCTTCAGCAGAACTGGGTGAATCCAAGGAGAGGGTGATGAGGACTCGAAACGTCAACTCTTTTTTTCTCCGCTAATGCTGCCAGACCTGCTGAGTTTTTCCAGGTAATTCTGTTTTTGTTTTGGATTTCCTGCATCCGCAGTTTTCTGTTTTTAATAACTTTGGTTACTTAAGATAATGAAGGGAGAATTACCAGCAGGAAACATTACAAAATCTGGGGAAAAAAGTTATTTCAAATTTTAATTTAAAGTTAAAATTTAAAATCTCAACATACTTTATTGCTGTTTTTGGAAGTATTTGATTCTCATCAGCCATCACTATATGCACTGACAAGTAACTTTGCAAATGCACCGGCAATTTATGCGCTTTTTTTTATGTTTGTATGAAGAGAAGCAAGAACGCTTGAGTTAATTCTTTGCAAATTTGTCCGTTCAGGCTGTTAGACCATTCTGCATCAGTAAATCATAAAACAAACTCTTGTCCCACTTAGGGCCTACCTATCCAGTATAAAACGAGGCCACTGCTGCTCCATTTCTAATGGAAGCCAAACTAACAATC
This sequence comes from Carcharodon carcharias, assembly GCF_017639515.1. Lineage (NCBI taxonomy): Eukaryota > Metazoa > Chordata > Chondrichthyes > Lamniformes > Lamnidae > Carcharodon > Carcharodon carcharias. The sequence goes on from NC_054468.1 coordinate 218,693,605, forward strand.
TATTACTTTCCTTTCAATGCACAGATGGATGTTTCAAAAATATACAGTTAGCTATCCCATCAGACCTTTAGTAAACCCTAATAATTCATTAAGAATTTCAGTACAGGATCTCTTTGCTTAACATTGTTAATTAGTTCCTGTACAACGAAATGTACACGAAATGACATTAGCCGAAACGGAGACAGAATGTTACAAACAGGGTTAGGTTCCTGGGGAAAGGCTTTTGAAATACATCTCCATGTAAATAACAATTCTGTAATCTGTGAATGTGCACTAATAAAGTTAAGAAGTAGAAAACATCATCAATAGATTTATCCCACTGTGAGAAAGCTAAGAAAATAAAATTGGGTACTGGCCAAGCTTAAGGGAATGGATGAGTGGTGATGAAGGTGGGTTTTACTGGAGGCTGAGGGGACTTTGGAAGGATATTAGATGTTTTTTTTTTGAAAGGGCTATTAGTAGGACTCTTTGTAGGGTTCTTTGGAGTGGGGCTTTTAAAAGAATTTTTCCAGGCAGCTGCACTTTTGTTTCTACTCTGTAGAGTTTCGCTGCAGCAATTGACCGCATTGTTAATGCTTCTCTTCACTATTGAACTACGCTCTCAGTCAGGATCTTCATCAAAGATGGCCATTGCCTCTTCAAGCTTTTTCAAGCCATCATCAAATGAGTTTGAGCTAAATGCCTTGGTTGATTGTTCTTCTTGCTCATCTTCCTCCCCCTCCTCTACAGCCTTCTGTTGCTCCATTTCTTTCAAGTCTTCGATAAATAATGCCTCTCCATGGGAGGCAAGCAACTCCACAACATTCTCAGTGTTTAGCTCATCTAATCCAGTTTGTTTGTCCATTTCTACTATCAACTCTTGGAGTTTCTCAATAGGCTCCGCATAGCATTTGGCTCTAACAAAATCGGACCACAACTTCCTCCACACACCACTCTAAAATGGATGAGGTAATCTCATTCCATGCCACAGAGAAGTTTTCAATGGCCTTCTATGGTAATAGGCCTGTCGCTGGGTCCAAATCCTAGAATTCCCTCCCTAACAGCACTGTGGGTGTACCTACACCACATGAACTGCAGCGGTTCAAGAAGGTAGCTCACCACCACCTTCTCAATGGCAATGAGGGATGGGCAATAAATGCTGGCTTAGCTAGTGACGCCCGCATCCCATAAATGAATTTAAAAAGGCCTTGAATACTACAATCACCCTTTGATCCATGGGCTGAAAAACGGAGGTGTGTTAGGTGGTAGGAAGATCACTTTGACATTGTCATGGAGGTCATCAAGAACAGTAGAATGGCTTGGAGCACTGTCCAGCAATGCTTTATTGGCAAGATTGTTTGCTGAACAATAATCCTTGACAGGTGGACAATAGCAGGAAGTAAGGCTTGTGTTGCCCATGCCTTCTTATTTGCCCTCCATATAACAGGTAGCTTGTTCTTTGAACAACTCTCCATTACCCTAGATATTTGGGAATGGCACATAGGTATTGGCTTCACCAATGTCAGACGATCCTTTGCTGCTTTGAAGCCTGGCATACTCCTTTCTTCACTTGAAACGTATGTCCTGGAAGGCATCATTTTCCAGGATAAACCAAGCTCATCCACATTAAACACTTGTTGAGGAGTGTAACCATCCGCATCAATGGTTTCACTTAATGTTTCAGTGAAGCATTCTGCTGCTTTATCATCAGCACTGGCAACTTCACCGAGTTTGCATGTTTTTAATACTTTGCAAACCACCCACGACTAAGCATTAAATGGATCAGTGTTTGAACTTTCACCACAGTTTTTCTTAAGATCATCGTACAACCTCCTAGCCTTTTCTTGAATAAGCATTAAACTAACAGGCATGCATTGTTAAGTTTGTTCAATCAAAATGGCTAGCAGTCTTTCCATCATAATTCCACTCTCATCATTTCTATTTAATCTCACAGCAGCCGAAGGAGTTGTTACCATATATATATTGTTCTCACCAGTGTTGCTGGCAAGTCAAGAGCTCTAGAGATATATGTTCACCTGTCCCAGAGCACCTCATTATATCTAATTTCACTTGAAGTGCACCTTGTTTTCACTGTATTTTCTCAGCAGGAAGCACTCATGAGCACTGGCTATTTTTTGATTCATTATGAATGAATTTTATGGGTAAAATTAACAAATAATACAACAAGTCAAGACAACCATGATGGCAACAGGAGATAACTGCTGTTTTGCACTGTTCACAATATGGCATGACACACACTCCACACATCTATACTATATAAGGGCGGTGTGTTTAACCAGCGGTCTTTAAAAGAACCACTGGAGACCACTACAGGACAACATAACTTGGGCCCAGCACAATTAAAAATCTGGGCTGCTTCCAAACTGTTTCAGCTCATAACAGCCACCCAAGATTGCCAGCTCCCCACCATGAATCCCAGCTTTCGCAGGCTCAATATTGGAGTTACTCAGGAACATTCAGATGTACAGTGACCTTAATGCAAAATTGGAGATCGACGTTAACATGAAACGACCTTGTGCAGGGCAACATTAACCAAGAATTTCCTGTATTGGGATAGGCTTCCTGTGTTTTTTTTAAAATTCATTTTCAGGATGTGGGCTTCGCTGGCTGGGTCAACATTATTGCCCATCCCTAGTTGCCCTTGTTCAGGGGCATTTAAGAGTCAACCACATTGCTCTGGAGTCACGTGTAGGCCAGGCCAGGTAAGGATGGCAGATTCCCTTCCCTAAAGGACATTAGTGAACCAGATGGGTTCAATGAAGCAACTCAACAAAAGTTAACAATGTAAAACAGGAAGCCAAAAGCAAAATGCTGCAGGTGCTGGAAATCTGAAATTAAATCAGAAAATGCTGTAAATACTGAACAGTTCTGGCAGCATCTGTATTTCTCTCTTCACAGACACTGCAAGACCTGCTGAGTATTTCCAGCATTTTGGTTTATAATGTAAAACACAACATGAGCTCGGTCTAAGGAAAGGACTTACCGAAAACACATGCAAAGAAACTTAGGTGCTTTATTTTTATCTGATTTCCTTTTATCATTTATAACAATTACTACTACAGGAGGAAGATAATTAGCATTTTAAGTATAGTGCCTTTACTTTATAAATAAAAACATTTCCAATAGTTGTGACATACGTATCATACCAAATGATATAATGGGCTAAGGCTCCAAGCAGTATGTCAGTATTTGTACTTACAATGCATAGAAAGAACCTTATTAAATTTAATCATTTTTACTTTTTTTTCAAACTGAAAAATGTACTTATGTTCAAAATAATAATATATAACACTAATTGACTTTCCTTGCACATCATCAAAGCCCAAAAAGGCTAAAATAACAAACAAATTATAATGAAAGGTCATTACCCTGAAACATTAACTCATTTTCTCTCTCTGCAGACGCTGCCAAATATTTCCAGCATTTTCTGTTATTGTAATTTTGGCATGGTTACCTTTAATATAAATTTCAATCCCAAGGTATCAATTTTCATTGTTCATATCTCTGCTGCAATAATTTAATGACAGGCTAACCTCACTCAAGTGATAAGTCCAACAGCCTAGCTATGAAAAGTAGTACAATTTTAAAAGAAGAATGGCTATTTATTTGGGGGATACTAACTCCACATATATAGATGATAGCGTCAAAAATTGATTGAAGTAAGTGGGGATTTAAATTGGACTCTGCCTCAACTTGACATGGATTCTTCTATTTGGGAGATGTTTCCAACACTCAGGAAGAGGATTATAATTACATGCTGAAGATACCTAAACGAGATCAGCAGCTGCAGGCTGATAGTTAAACTGACTGTCCTAGAAGCAGAATTTTCTATTAATATATCTTAAATGACAACAAGCCAAATTCTCCTCCCTAAAGACGAATGAGCATGACAGTGTAGAAAGCTAGTGAATCAAAGAAGCAGTCAGTCTAAAAACCCTGGTCTTCTCCTTCCTCTCCACGAGCTGAGTACAAGTGCAATCTGACGAGAAACGACTCAGAAACCCAGGAATGAAATTGGAATAAAAGCAAAAAACTGTGGATGCTGTAAATCCAAAACAAAAATAAAAATAAAAATACCTGGAAAACCTCAGCAGGTCTGGCAGCATCTGCGCAGAGGAACACAGTTAACATTTCGAATCCGTATGACTCTTCAACAGAACTAGGTAAAAATAGAAGAGATGTGAAATATAAGCTGATTTAAGGGGGGGGTGGGACAAATAGAGCTGGATAGAGGGCCAGTGATAGGTGGAGATAGTCAAAATATGTCATAGATAAAAGGACAAAGAGGTGTTGAAGGTGTTAACATTATCTAAGTAAAGTGCTAATTAACGGTAGAAAGCAGGACAAGCAAGATACAGATAACCCTAGTGGGGGTGGGTGTGAAGGAATCGAAATAGGCTAAAAGGTAGAGATAAAACAATGGATGGAAATACATGAAAAATAATGGAAATAGGTGGGAAAAGAAAAATCTAAATAAATTATTGGAAAAAAACGGGGGGGGGGGGTGATCGGAAAGGGGGTGGGGATGGAGGACAGAGTTCATGGTCTGAAGTTGTTGAACTCAATATTCAGTCCGGAAGGCTGTAAAGTGCCTAGTTGGAAGATGAGGTGCTGTTCCTCCAGTTTGCATTGAGCTTCACTGGAGCAATGCAGCAAGCCAAGGACAGACATGTGGGCATGAGAGCAGGGTGGAATGTTGAAATGACAAACGACAAGGAGGTCTGGGTCATGCTTGCAGACAGACCGAAAGTGTTCTGCAAAACGGTCACCTAGTCTGCGTTTGGTCTCTCCAACGTAGAGGAAACTAAATTGAGGGAAGTGCAAGTGAAATGCTGCTTCACTTGAAAGGAGTGTTTGGGCCCTTGGACGGTGAGGAGGGGGGGGAAGTAAAGGGGCAGGTGTTACACCTTCTACGGTTGCATGGAAAGGTGCCGTGGGAGTGAATTGAGGTGTAGGGGAAGGAGTGGACCAGGGTGTCCCGGAGGGAACGATCCTTGCGGAATGCCACCGAGGGGGTGAAGGGAAGATGTGTTTGGTGGTGGCATCATGCTGGAGTTGGCGGAAATGGCGGAGGATGATCCTTTGAATGCGGAGGCTGGTGGAGTGATAAGTAAGGAGAAGGGGGACCCTATCATGTTTCTGGGAGGGAGAGGAAGGTGTGAGGGCATATGCACGGGAGATGGGCCGGACACGGTTGAGGGCCCTGTCAATCACCGTGGGTGGAAAACCTCGGTTAAGGAAGAAGGAAGACATGTCAGAGGAACTGTTTTTGAAAGTGGCATCATCAGAACAGATGCGACGGAGGCGAAGGAACTGAGAGAATGGGATGGAGTCATTATAGGAAGCGGGGTGTGAGGAGCTGTAGTCGATGTAGCTGTGGGAGCCGGTAGGCTTGTAATGGATGTTGGTGGACAGTCTATCACCAGAAATTGAGGCAGAGAGGTCAAGGAAGGGAGGGGAAGTGTCAGAAATGGACCATGTGAAAATGATGGAGGGGTGGAAACTGGAAGCAAAATTAATAAATTTTTCCAGGTCCAGACGAGAGCATGAAGCAGCGCCGAAGCAATCATCAATGTACCGGAGAAAGAGTTGTGGAGGGGACTGGAGTAGGACTGGAACAAGGAATGTTCCACATACCCCATAAAGAGACAGGCATAACTGGGGCCCATGCGGGTACCCATAATTGAAATTGGAATGCTGCATTCCTGGTTACCAATCAAGGAGTTTGCTGGACATCATCAACCAGAGAAGCCCAAGGTCCCAAGATCCATTTGGTATGAAATACATTGTTTTTTAAATTCACCTCTTGGATTTCTATTTAACTTGCTGATGGGTCCCCTCAGATCTTCCAGTCCTAGAACCTACCTAACACCAACTTTGTGGTGCCTCTGTCTTTGGGTACTCCATTACTACACCAACTGGAAATTGAGGCAGAAGGACCAGAAGCATCTACCATTAACACATTACCATAAACACTCCCTTTGCCTTGTATCCATGGCACCATTCCCAATCTCTCCTGAGCTCCCACTATCCCTGACCTTCTATTTTGCTCCACCTGCTCCACCCCCTCCTACACAGTATAAAATCCATCACATTTCTACCTCTCATTAGCTCTGAAGTGTCATACGGACTTGAAACGTTAACTGTTTCTCCACAGATGCTACCAGATCTGCTGAGTTTTTCTAGCATTTTCTGTTTTATTTCAGACTTACAGCATCAGCAGTATTTTGGTATTTAATTCACTACCAATTCTCTTCCAGGAATGCCTACCTTGAAGAAGTAATTCCCTTCTCTAAGACAGGATTTCCGTTTGTCTCTCTCACCATGTTCACCTTTATTGCTTTCAATTTCCCTCCTGGTGTTTGACAAGGTGTTTACCAAAATTGCTTTCACAGTCATATTTCCTTCCTCAGTGACTGTCTCCGTCTCCGACTTGCCCCACATAGATTCCAACTCAAGTTCCATCCCTCATGTTTCGAGTCCACCCTGGATTACAGGTGTCTCCATGATGCACAACATTCCTCGGACTGCTGTTCTCCCCACGTCCAGAGATCCACACTCAGGCCATGCGCTGCCATATGCACACACTCAACCTCTCTCTCCAGCAGCACCAACTCACCCTATCTCAAAGCTGTCCTTGTCCCCAGCTCCATTTCATTCTTCATCTCATCTAATGCCTTAACAAGAAACTTTTTCTCTTCCTTTCAGCTGTTAAGGAACACTAGCTCCAACAGCTTATTCATACCAATGCCCATCCCAGGCCCTCCACTCCTTCCCGCCCCTCTGATCCTACCCCTTCTTCTAATCCAAGCCCTTGCCATGTATTCACTATATCCTCTGACTTTCCTCTCTCCGGTGCAGAATCAGCAAAGGACTCAGTTTCACTCCCTTCCACCCTCACCTCAATGAATTTTTGGGCTCAGCACAATGCTGAACACTTCTCCATCACCTTTGTCTCTGTGCTCAATTCTTTGGGCGAGAGCCCTCCCCTGTTCAATGGATCGTTTCACCAGCCTCCAGCATTTCCCTCTACCTGGACCCCTCTCCCTGTCCTCTTAACTGCTCTTGATCTTTTCATTGAGAACTGTCGGCGTGATATCAGCCCTTTTAACTTCTCTGCTCCTCTCACCCATTCCAACTTGTCTCCTTCTGAACTTGCTGCACTCTGTTCTCTCAGGTCCAACTTTGTTGTCAAACCTGTCGGCAAGGGTGGTGCTGTTGTTATCTGGCATACAGACCTCTACTTTGCAGAGGCTGAATGCCAACTCAAACACATCTTCCTACCTCCCCAGGCCATGGTCCCACCACAAAATATCAAGCCATAGTTCCCAGGACTGTCACTGACCACATCACCTCTGGAGATCTTTCTTCCACAGCTTCCAACTTCAGTCTCCCAAACCTGCACAACCCGTTTCTACTTCCTTCTCAAAATCCACAAACAGGACTGACCTGGTAGACCCATCGTGTCAGCCTGTTCCTGCCCCATGGAACTCATTTCTTCCTATCTTCCATTCTCTCTCCCCTTGTCCAGTCTCTTCCCACCTATATTCACGATTCCTCTGAAGCCCTAAGTCATATCAACAACTTCCAGTTTCATGGTGCTAACCACCTCCTCTTCAGAGGATATCCAATGCCCCTACACCTCTATCCCCCACCAGGATGGTCTGCAGGCTCTCGGCTTCATTCTTGAACAGAGGCCCAAACAATCCATACCCACTACCACTCTCTTCTGCCTGGTTGAACTTGTTGTTTTATTCATTTATGGGATGTGGGAGTCGCTGGCTATGCTAGTATTTTTGTCCATGCCTAATTGCCCTTGAGAAGGTGGTGGTGAGCTGCCTTCTTGAACATCTGCAGTCCATGCGGTGTAGGTAAACCCACAGCGCTGTTAGGAAGGGAGTTCCAGGATTCTGACCCAGCAACAGTGAAGGAACGGCAATATATTTCCAAGTGAGGATGGTGAGTGATTGAGGTGAACTTCCAGGTGGTGGTGCTCACATGTACCTGCTGCCCTTGTCCTTCTACGTGGTAGCGGTTGTGTGTTTGGAAGAAGCTGTCTAAGGAGCCTTGGTGAGTTTCTTCAGTGCATCTCGTAGATGGTACACTCTGCTGCCACCGTCACTGAATAATTTCTCCTTTAACTTGTCTCACTTCCTCCAAATAAAAGGTGTGGCTATGGGTCCAGCATGGGCCCCAGTTATGTCTGTCTTTATGTGGCGTTAAGGGGAACATTCCTTGTTCCAGTCCTACTCAGGCCACCTCCCATAACTCCTTTTCTGGTATATTGATGACTGTATCGGTGCCAGTTCATGCTCTCGTCTAGACCTGGAAAAATTTAATTGAGCTTGCTTCCAATTTCCATCCCTCTCTCATTTTCACATGGTCCATCTCTGACAATTCCCTTCCCGGGCCCCTCTGTCTCCATTTCTGGTGATAGACTGTCTACTAATATTCATTACAAGCCCACCAACTCCCACAGCTACCTTGACTACAGCTCCTCACATTCTAATTCCCGTAAGGACTCCATCCCATTCTCCCAGTTCTTCCACTTCATCAGCTCTGAAGATACTAACTTCCAAAAACGGTGCTTCTGACACATATTCCTTTTTCCTTAACCGAAGGTTCCCCCGCACTGTGGTTGACAGGGCCCTCAACCATGTCTGACCTATCTCCTGCACCTTTCCCTCCCTCCCAGAAATCATGTGATAGGGTTCCCCTTGACCTCACTTTTCACCCGACCAGCCTCCACATACCAAGGATCATCCTCCACCATTTCTGCCAACTCCAGCATGATGCCACCACACAACACATTTTCTCCTCATCCCGTGTCAGCATTCTGTAGGAACCGTACCCTTTGTGACATCCTAGCTCACTCTTCCATCATCCCCAACTCCTCACCCGTTCTCACTGCATCTTCCCATGCAATCGCAAAAGATGCAACACCTGCCCCTTTACCTCCTCCCTCCTAACAATCCAAGGCCCCAAATGTTCCTTTCAGGTGAAGCAGCGCTTCACATGCACCTCTTACAATTTGGTCTATTGTATTCACTGCTCCCAATACTGTCTCCTCTACATTAGAGAGACTAAATGCAGAGTAGGTGATCGCTTTGCGGAACACCTTTGCTCAGTCCACAAACATGACCTAACCCTTCCTATTGCTCGCCATTTCAACTCACCATTTTGCTTTCCCACATGTCCATCCTTGGCCTGTTGTAATGTTCCAGTGAAGCCCAACACAAATTGGAGGAACAGCATCTCATCTTCCAGCCTTCTGGACTTAACATTGAGTTCAACAACTTCATACCATGAACATTGTTCTAATGTTTTGTTTTCACAGAGCGTTGGTCCTTGTTCTGTTATTAATATATTCTGCTATCTTACCTTTATGCCACTATCAGCACCTTGTTTAGTCTTTAACACTACCTTTGTCTTGTATCCATGACATCTTTGCCCAATCTCTCATGAGTTCCCACCTATCCCTGGCCTTTTATTTTGGTCCACGTGCTCCACCCCCTCTTACACAGTCTAAAATCCATCACATTTCTACTTCTAGCTCTGAAGAAGTGCCATATGGACTTGAAACGTTAACTCTGTTTCCCTCTCCACAAATGTTGCCAGACCTGAGTTTTTCCAGCATTTTCTGTTTTTATTTGGGCCAGAGAAGCATCCCCTCATGCCTCATTAACATGCCATCCTGAAAATCCTGAAGTAAGGTAAAAGACCATTGAGCCTCTGGAATGGATGTTCCCCAGGGCAAAAGTTGCAATTAGTTGGCAGCTGTGTGAATTTTCACCTTAGAGTCAAAAAAAAATAAGCTCCTCGCATTTGGCATTGGAAGAGAAGGTGGTGGAGGAAGGAGAAGAGGGTAGAGAAATACATAGAAGTTGCAGACCACTCATTAGGCCTAACCAATCCGTGCTTATGTTTTCCTTTTCCATATCCTTTAAACCATTTTTCTTTCATCCAGAGGAAATGTTTCTCCCTTCTTCTCCCCTCATAATTTTGAATACCTTTATTAGATCTTCCTTTAATTTCTCTGCTCTAAGAAAAATCCCAGCTTCTTCAAACTGAATTCCCTCAACCCTGGTGTTATACTGGTAAGCCTCTCCAGTACCCTTACCATCACTCTGATATCCTTCCTAGACTGTGGTGCCAGAATTTCACACAGTATGCTAGCTGAGGGTTACCAGAGATTTGTAAAGGTTTAGCATCACTTCCTTGTTTTTGAATTCAATGCCCCGTTTACAACGTCAACAGTCCCATATGTTTTATTAATTGTCCTATCAACTTGTCCTGCCATCTTCAAAGATTTGTGACTATATATCCCCAGTTCCCTCCATTCTTGCATACCCCTTAAAATAGTACTATATAGATAATGCTCCATCTTCATGTTGTTTTTCCCAAAGTGCATATTTGACAATTATCCTCACGCTTCTGTCCATTTCACCAGTCTGCCTAGGTACTCCTGCAGCACACTACTATCATGCTCATTATTCACTGTGTTGCCAAGTTTTGATTGATCCACAAATTTAAACTGTACTCCCTATAGCCAAGTCCATGTCATTCTCTTTCTATATATCATTTATAACATATATGTGCATCTACGTGTGTTTGCCAACCCCTGGGGATCCCACTTCATACTTCCCTCCTGTCAAAAAAACATCCATTCATCTTTAATTTCTGCCTTCTATCTTTTAACCAATTAAGTACCCAAATTACCATTTAACAATCCATGCTTCAACTTTCCAAACGAGTTTATTATGGAGTAGTTCATTGAAGGCTTTAGAAAGTTCATTCATACAACTGCAATACTTTCATCAACCCTCCATTAATTCATCAAAGACCTCAATCAAGTTAGTCAGACATGACTTGTTATTAACAAATCCACACTGGCCATTGCCAAGTGAGAATGAATTTTTTCCTTGACGATTGCTTCTAGTAGTTTTCCCAGCAATGATGTTACACTGACTGGCCTGTAGTTACCAGGCTATTTCGCTCCCCTTTGTCAAACAGGGTCATAACTGTTTTAATCCTGCATCACACTAGACTAGGTAACTTGTTAATTTTGAGTGAAGCCAACCAATTAGGGCCTATTTATCTGTTTTTATCCTATCAAATATCTCTACTCCCATTCCTCCAATATGAACTTCATCCTTTTCTTTTAATATGACAGATGCAAAGTACTCATTAAGTACCTTAGTCACACCTTCTGCCTCCATAAGATGATTTCCTTTTTTGTCCCTAATCGGCTTCATTATTTCTTTAACAATCCTTTTACTTTTTATATGTCTGCAAAAGATTTTTGAGTTTCCTTTTATGTTATCCACTAATCTTTTTTCATACTCTCTCTTTGTCTTTCTTGTATCCGTTTTAAATTTCCCCCTCCACTCTCTGAATTCTGCCTGGTTTTTGATTGTAGCCTGTGCCTGACATTTCTAACAAACTTCTTTCTCTTTTATTTTAACCTTTATTGTCATACATGGAGCTCTACCTCTGGATGCCCCATCTTTCCTCCTTATGGGAATATGCTCGTTTGCATCGAAACTATCACCACCTTGAAGGCCTGCCATCACAAAAGCTCATCATTATCTCTTGTTTTTTTTAATATCTATACCTAGTGGTAAAATCTAAAATTCCATTCACTTGTTAATCTAAATAACTGCCTTTAATGTTCTATTCCACTAAATCACCCTGCTCTTCTACATCACCAAGCCTACTTCCATACTAAGAATAATTACTGCTGTTGGTTTGTTTTAAGAACAAAATGCAACACATCCTCCTCAACGATAATGAATTCCATTTGTCACATTTTAACCTATTCCCCCATTTTATTAATATTCATTTGTGGCATGCTTTAGTCTATGAATTAACTATATCTCATATTTTGGCATCAACTGCAAATTTTGACACCATCCCCTCAAAACCTACATATGAATCTCTGATAACAAACATTGAATAGAAGAGGAGCCTAAGGCTGTCCTTGCTCTCCAGGGTGACTAAATCAAATCAGATTATGGTGCACTGTAATCCATCAGTATGCACCAGACACAGTTTTTTCAATGGGCTCAACTTCCATTTTTAGGAATCAATGGAAATTCAAGCAACCTGACATATGCTGAGATCACCCTCATGCTAGGTTATATCAGCTTATTGTTCCTCTTTGAACTTAAATTTAAATCAGTCCTGTTTCTTTAAAATTTCAGGTTCAGGTTTTTGGTCACCAACCAAACCATAATAAGGCACTAGGTGTGGTGGGTTGCATTAGTGATAGCTGCAGGTACCCCATTAGGTAAACAGCTTTTTTTGACAATAATACCGTTTTCTACTAGTCTTTGAACTTAAATTTAAATCAGTCTTGTTTCTTTAAAATTTCAGGTTCAGGTTTTTGGTCACCAACCAAACCATAGTAAGGCACTAGGTGCGGTGGGTTGCATTAGTGATAGCTGCAGGTACCCCATCAGGTAAACAGTTTTTTTTGACAATAATATAGTTTTCTACTAGTCCAGATCATCCTCGTCCGGATTGATATCTGCCAATCCGCCATTTAAGATTAAAGTGTGCTGAACACCTTAGTGTTCAAAGCTCCCATTTAACTCATGCCAACTGCAATATCTGGTGCTAAATAGCTATGAAGGTACAGAGCATTTTCTGATGCATAAAGCAGAAATTATTGATTCCAGGAGAGGAAATAGAGCTGGGCAAAAGGAAAACAGGAAATACAATCTTTCCTGCTTGGATTTGGGATTTAAATTTGCTAGATGTGGCAAAGATCCTCAAGCACAATGTGTTGTTCATGCTGAAATTCTTGCTCAGGATAGCATGAAACCAAACTAAATGCCACGTTGTGACCAAAATATCTGCCCTCAAATTAGAGAGATTATCTTTATTCAAAAGCTTTTTCAACTGAAATGATAGATGAAGTTAATCAAAAAATGTTTGACACAACATTGGACATCAAGCGTCTTCCAGGTGTGAGACATTGGTCCCTAAAAATGGCCCTTGTTGCACCAATTTTAATGCCTGAGTAACAGGATTGAGGTGTAATTTCTAGTTCAAAGACTGAGGGATGAAATCCAACTTTGGCAGTAGCACAAAAGAGATGATAGAAAATCTGATTTTGCAAACGAAAACCTACGGTGTGTAAAACGGACTGATGAAAAGCTGTCACCCATATTACACTACTGTTGAAGTCTAATTTTGTCCAATTTACTTTTGATTGGAGCAGATTGAGAGAGATGGTTGTGTAGTGGTAGCATCACTGGACTAGTAACCCAGAGGTCCAAGCTAATGCTCTGGGAATGAGAGTTCAAATCCCACCAAGGCAGCTGGTAGAATTTAAATTCAATTAATGAATCTGGAGTATAAAGCTCATCTCAGTAGTAGTGACCATTAAACTATTATTGTAAAAATCCATCTTGTTCACTAGTGTCCTTTAGAGAAGGAGATCTGCCATTCTTACCTGGTTTGGCCTACATGTGACTCCAGACCCACAGCAATGTGGTTGACTCTTAACTGCCTTCTGAAATGGCCTAGCAAGCCACTCGGTTCAAGGGCAATTAGGGATGTGCAACCTGCCAGTGACACCCACATCCCATGAAAAAATAAAGAACAAAAAGTTCAGAGGACCTAATGGTACACTTCTGCAATCAACACAGGTCTCAACATAGTGGAATTCAACCACCTTTCAATTGCACTTCCCATCTCATTCTATTTTTACCAGAAAATACTTCAACAGGGGCTTTGTTCACACCAAGAGAAAAGTATTGCAAAGGTATATATTAAAGATAAACATTTGCCCTTCCCACCCATGTACCATCAGACACTTCCAAAAACGAATCATATGTTTTTATATTTGAATTACTATCTAGAAACAAAGGCTGGAATTTTCCAGGCTCCCCATGGCAGGACTGGCAAGCCACTGAAATCTCCATCTACATCGGTGGGACTGGAAGATCCCACTGGCGTGACAGGCTGGAAAGTTCCAGCCAAAATGTTGAACTGGCAAATAAATAAATTTGTCATTTTAATGGATGTGCAAGTCTAATCTGTTAATGTAATGGAAAAAGGGCAAGGAATGGATAAATTTGGACTGTTGATCTGTGCATATTTATTCTGCCACTTGTGGGTTACTAAACAAATGAAAATAAATACAAAATGTAGTTTTGTGATTGCACTGTCATCAATAGAAGACACTAAGAAACTTGCAGGAAGCTTGCCAAGATGCACTGCAGGAACTTACCAAGGCTCCTTAGACAGCACCTTCCAAACCCACAACCGCTACCATCTAGAGGGCAAGGGCAGCAAACACTGGGAACACCACCAACTGGAAATTCCCCTCCAAGCCCCTCATCAACCTGAAATATATCCCCGTTCCTTCATTGTCACTGGGTCAAAATCCTGGAATTCCCTTCCTAACAGCACTGTGGGTATACATACACCACATGGACTGCAGCAGTTCAAGAAGGCAGCTCACCACCACCTTCTCAAGGGCAATTAGGGATGCGTCACAAATGTTGGCCTTGCCAGCAAGGCTCACGTCCCACGAATGAATATAAAAAAGTTTATCACTCAATGTCACAAGGCAGAAGCATAATTTGATTCCTACAAAATCTCCTTCAGCACTGTAACAATTCTATGATACATTACTTAATTTAAGACATCCGTAGAGAGTTTATTTTCTGATGGTTGATTTAGCAGTACGTTAACAAATTCTGCGCTGGTTGATCATTTCACAATAATTTTAGTTTCACTTAGCAGATGAGAACTTGTACTTACTCCAAGCAAAAATTCTTTAGGTCGAATGTACCTTCAAGGGCACAATTTTGTTTGCTGGAGCTGACTACATACATGTATATTGTGGAACCCATCAATTTTTACTCCATCAAAATCAATGAAATGAAAATTCGACTGGTTCTATAACAGGCAGGCAATTACCACCCAGCTAATGAAAACAAAAAAAATCACCCTATTGAATCTGGGGCTGCGTCAAACTGGGTCATCAAATAAACTCAAAGAACAAACATTAAGTGGCTCACTAAAGTTTAAATTAATTAAAGTTTATTAAAAACAGTCAGTTTTTCATGTAGACAGGCTCTGGAACAGAACATAGTATTAAGGTTAAATTACACTTCTCTTTAGGGAATCTAGTTGTTGTGCTCCTTAGGGTGGCAGAGGAGGTCCTATTCTGAGATTATGCTTAATGGAAGCCTACAGGTTTTTCTTACAAGGAGGAAAAATTTGATGAATATTCAAAAATCCAGCAGCCAGTTCGAATAACTAATAAAAGCAATTTATCAGCTCTTATTTTGAGAAAAATGAATTGCAGTAAATAAGAATTGAAAATCATAACCACGCCAAGTGTCAAATAAGTTGTAATAAACAGTTAAAGGAATTTCTCCTTGATCTTTTCATTGAGAGCTATTGGCATGCTGCACTCCATTGTCTCAGGTCCAAACCAGCTGACAGAGACCAAGCACCAACTCTCAGGCACTTTTCCCTACCTCCCTCTGGACCATGACCCCAACACCAAACATCAAGCCATTGCTTCCAAGACTGTCACTGAACTCATTTCCTCTGGAGATCTCCCATCCACAGCCTCCAACTGCACAGTTCCCCCAACACCGGACAGCATTCTTCTACCTCCTTCCCAAAATCCACAAACTAGACTGTCCTGGTAGACCCATTGTTTCACCCTATTCCTGCCCTATTGGAATACTTTTTCTCCCCTTGTCCAGTCTCATCCCACCTACCTTCATGATCCTTCTGACGCTCTATGTCATTTCAACAATTTCCAGTTTCCTGGCCCTAACCACAACCTCTTCACTTTGGACATCCAATCCCTCTACACCTCCATTATGCACCTGATGGTCTAAGGGCTCTCCACTTCTTCCAAAAAAGGAGGACCAAACAGTCCCCATCCACCACCACCCTCCTCCGCCCAGCTGAACTTATTCTCTCATTGGACAATTTTTCCTTTAACTTGTCTCACTTTCTCCAAATAAAAGGTGCGGCTATGGTACACGCATGGGCCCTAGTTATGCCTGTCTTTTTATGGGGTATGTGGGACATTCCTTATTCCAATCCGACTCAGGCCCCCTACCATAACTCTTTCACCAGTGCATCAATGATCGTATTAGTGCCGCTTCCTGCTCTCATCCGGAACTGGAAAATTAATCAATTTTGCTTCCAATTTCCACCCCTCTCTCATTTTCACATGGCCCAACTCCGACACTTCCCTTCCTTGACTTCCCTGCCTCCATTTCTGGGAATAGACTGCCTACTAATATTCATTACAAGCCCACCAACTACCCCAGCTACCTCGACCGCACCTACTCACACACTGCTTCGGAAGGACTCATTCACCCAGTTTCTCAGTCTCTGGTGCAAATGTTCTAATGATGCTGTCTTCCACAACAGCACTTCTGACATGTCTTCCTTTTTCCTCAACTGAGGATTCCAAACCCTCCCCCACCCCTGCCCACACCACCCTGCACGGTTGACAGGGCCCTCAATCATGTCTGACCCATTTCCTGCACTTCTGCCCTCATCCCCTCCCACAACGATGATTGGGTTCCCCCATGTCCTCACTTTCCACCCCACCAGCATCCACATTCAAAGGATTATCCTCTGCCATTTCTGCCAACTCTAGCATGATGCCATCGCCAACACATCTTCCCTTCCCCTCAGCATTCTGAAGAGCTTGTTCCCTCCGCAACACTGGTCCACTCTTCTATTACCCCTAACACCTCATCCCCTTCCCACGGCACTTTTCCATGCAATCACAGATGTAGTAACACCTGCCCCTTTACCTCCCCACTGTCCAAGGTCCTAAACACTCCCTTCAAGTGAAGCAGTGATTTACTTACACTTCTTTCAACTTAGTCTACTGTATTCGCTGTTCACAATGCGGTCTCCTCTACAATGGAGAGGGCAAACGCACACTGAGTGACCGCTTTACAGAACACCTCCATTCAGTCTACAAGCGTGATCCTGACTTTCGGTCACTTGCCATTTCAATACACCACCTTGCTCTCATGCTCACATTTCTTGTCCTTAGCCTACTGCGATGTTCTAGTAAAGCCCAATGCAAGTTTAAAGAATAGCACTTCATCTCCCGATTAGGCAACAGAGAGCTCAACAACTTCAAACCATGAACCCTGTCCTCCATTTTGCATTTTTCCCCTAGTGCCAATGTGTATCTTAATCTCATGTTTTGTTTTCAGACAGCACTAATCTTTATTCTGCTATTAGCTCCTACTCTGGACCAATGCTTTGTTTCTTTACTACTACAATTCCCACTCTCTTTGCCTTTTGTTTCATGACATCTTTGTACTTTAATTTCATCAACTCTCTAACCCATCCATGTCCTTCCTTTTTTGCTCCAACTGACCTTCTCCTACTATTTCAACAGCATAAAACGCATCACATTTCTTCCTCTCTTCAGTTCCACTGAAGAGTCATATTGGACTTGAGATGTTAACTCTATTTCTCTCTCCATAGATGTTGCCAGGTCTGCTCAGTTTTTCCAGTACTTTCTGCTTTAACTTGAAATCTCCAGCATCCACAGTATTTTGCTTCTATTTTAATAAAGGAGGCTTTTGATTCAGGTTTAAGTCAGAATGAAGGCCTTGTACTGATTAAATTTGGATTCAGACTTTTAAAGTTAGTTATTTTGGCTTCTATCCAAACTAAAACCAAAGCCTTGCAGTCTACATATTTAAAAGTCAGTAATGCCTCATTTATGCTGCTAGACATGCTGTAATCTGAAGTCAGCACTTCCTATCTCACCAATTTATAACTCTGCTGGGCAGTTCTATGGTTGTTTTATTATGCACACTGTTATGTGCTGCACAGGTTCACATGCAGGTTTTTATTGCTGAGAAATGTTTTGGACAAGAGGGAACCACTGGTGTATCTAGCCTACCATTCGATTCCCTGTGAACTCATTGTCCTGAATCCCAATATAGGAATTCAGCTCAAAAACAAAAACAGAATTACCTGGAAAAACTCAGCAGGTCTGGCAGCATCGGCGGAGAAGAAAAGAGTTGACGTTTCGAGTGAGGACTCGAAACGTCAACTCTTTTCTTCTCCGCCGATGCTGCCAGACCTGCTGAGTTTTTCCAGGTAATTCTGTTTTTGTTTTGGATTTCCAGCATCCGCAGTTTTTTTGTTTTTATATAGGAATTCAGCTACTCATTTTTAAATCCTCTCATGGATTTCTACCTCATCAGTAATCTATAACACATTATTTTCCTCTTACTGAAAGAGTTGCTTCTTAAATATTCTTTTAGCAGCAGAAACTGTATCCTCAAGTTCTTTACCCATCAGAAGAACATGAGCCAGAGACAACAAGCAAATGAGACAGCCAGCAAGGCAAAGTGCAAGAGCGTGCACAAAACACACAGTCACACGCACACAGAAGGCTGAACTCTTGCGTGCCAGTTCCCATGCTCCATCTGGTCTTTGGGCCTTTTTCCCAGGGTAGCGGGGGAGGGTGCACCAAGCAAACTTTGAGGACCTCCCTGCCTGGGTTTAGCTGCGGCCACAGGGCAGAGACAAAAAGGTTGGCGGGCGAGTGGGTAAAAAGAGACAGAAGAGAGGCAGAGTTTGTGTGTACATATGCATAGTGAGGACAGGATCTCAAATAGCAAGTGCCAGAAAGCTGTTCAAACTCACAAAGAATGGTGCCTTGGGCAAGACATCATTGCGCAGCTGGCACCTGTGAAACTACAATTCAACATAACCAGCACTTGTAATGCGAAAATTAGGGGAGCTATAAAAAGCTGCAACTTTGCAAAGGATGCAAGGGCAACTTAAAGGCTATATAAATGTTAAAGATTTGAGAAAAAAGAACAAAAATGTTTTCAGGTGGTCACTTAATCTCATTATGAATGCAAGTACTAACGCAATACACTATTGAGAACACAGGTTTGTAATAAAGTGTTGTGATAAAAACAGCCTTTCAGTATGGTTTTAGATACTGCATAGATTTAATCCACAATATGAATATGAATTTATACCACTTACATCTTGATAGACCCATTTTCTGAGCCTAAAGGCTTCAGAATCTTGCACAGCAGTCTTGTCCCTCTCATGGGAAACAGGCTGTAATCAGCATGGTCAAAGAAGAAATGTTTATTTTTAGTGAATAACAGAGTGCCAGAAAAAATGCAGAAGAGACTTGATAATACACTTAGGGGATAGGCTCCATAGTGAAATTGCAATTTATCTGAGGAATAGAAAGTAGCTTGTGACTGACAGTGCAGGAGCAGGAAATACCTTGTTTTAATGTCACAGAAAATGAAAGATGCAATACAATATTTTTGTAGGATAACCTACTATAGCCAGAAAAAAAACACTTAAGTAACGCATTTGAAGCAGACTGTACTATTTAAATATAATGGGAGACCAGTTTTAAAAGTTTCACCTAGAGCAAAATCTGGATTTCATTTCGACGCTGTATTGACATTTGGGGCATCACACAACATCCTTGGGTTGAATAGGTTAAAATTTAAAGTGCTAACTAGAAGTACAAATACATAAATGTGCAATTTGGAAACATTCAGGTTCAGGCTGTGATGCACTCCTGCAATCAATCATTGTGCTGACATGGTGTTGATGCTCAAACTTCAAGAACTACTTGGATAAGTCACTGTGTAACCATCCGACAGAAAAGAATCAACTTGTTCAAGAGAGGAAGAGAACTGACGAGAAAACTGCCAAAAATAAGACAAGAAAATAAAACAAAACTTTACACATGTGCCAGGTTGAGAATTTTGGCATATCATTACCAAAAGGATAATATAATGCTGCCAGTACAAAGCAGCTAGAACAGCTACTAGACATGTCTTACCAATTTTCCCTCACACCAGCTACACAAAGTTACATTCTTTAAAAAAAATTGCTTTGATTTTCTTTCGTAAATAATTGAGTGACAGCTGACTGCCTTTCAGTTTCTGCTCATTAATCAGAGCTGACTGTCATCTCTTAACTGATAAAGACTAGCCTCAGTCAGAGGCAGCAAACACACTTCAACAAGAAGCTCAACAACATCCAGGACAAAGCAGCCCACTTGATCAGCACCTTATCCACCCTTTAAATGTTCATTCCTTCCAGCACCGGAGCACTGTGACTGCGATTTGGCCCATCTACAAGATATACTGCAGCAACTTGCCAAGGTTTTGTCAACAGCATCTTCCAAACATGAGATCTCTACCACTTAGAAGCATCCAGCAGACACATGGGAACACCACCAATTCCAAGTACCCTTCCAAGTCATACACTATCCTGACTTGGAAATATATTGCTTTTCCTTCATCGTCGCTTTGGTCAAAGTCCTGGAACTCACTACTCCTAACAGTACTGTGTGGCTGAGAGTAACTTCACCACACTGCCGCAGTATAGGAAGACGGCATATAACCACCTTCACAAGGATGGGTAATAAATGCTGACCCTGCCAGTGATGCACAGATCTCCTGTATGAAGAATAAAAAAGAGTTGCGAGGATGTGACCATAAAACAAAGCTTAAGAATCAACAAGTACAACTAACTCTTCCTCACTGCTTGCAATAGGGAACAAATCTGTTAGCAGCTAAGCCACAGGAGCATATGAAGACACAGCACACTTTTCTATCTAACTGTCAAAAATATAGCCAATGATGTTGGCTTCATGAATAAGCACTTTCTCAGTATTACAGGCAGTTAAGAATGTAAGCAGCTTAGATTTAAAGACCCAGAATCACTCAGGCATTTCTGCTCTCTGCTAAGTTAACTTATCTCGGTTAGGGTGTAGTAGGAGTGATTGAATTGGTCACCGACCCTCTCGGTAGGAAGGCAGTCAGACACCAGGTCCCATCACTCACCAGGTAAAATAGACTCACCTTCTAAGATCCCACAAGACACTGGACAACACATGGCATTTGCTGAAGCATACATGAGCAAGAAGCTCGCACCCTTCAGCAAAGAAAGGGAAAAGAAAATTAGTGGAAAAGGAAGTAAAAACATCTGTGATTTTTATAAGAATAGGCGCAGAGCACTATTCACTTCTGGTGCTGAGTGACAGAACAACAGGAGGATTAAGATAATCTTTTAAATCAGTTGTTTAATACTTATCCTAAAAGTAACTAAAGGGTTAATTTTGAAAGCCATCTTGCCAGTTAGATGCAAGTAGAAGTCACAGAGGGGTCTATCACATCATTGTTCTGTGGCTTTCACCCAAAAATGTCATTAGCAGAAGAATCTAGTAAAATTACCTGGTATAGATTTTAGTTATTTTGTAGGCCCTTCTTCAGAACTGAATATCGAACAACTACTTAGGCAAAGTTAGTTCCATTTCTGAAAGCTCTGGATTGTGACATGATACAGCAAACAAAAATATAATTAACAATTCTCAATTCCCAGTGGAAATGTATTTCTATAGCAATTATTTCATGCCCCAAAGGTGAGTTTGTATTCCAGCAACAATCTCTAGTAACACAATCAGTATCATTATGAAATATACAGCCATCTTTGTCCCCAGTCACCATCTCCTTGTT
This sequence comes from Carcharodon carcharias, assembly GCF_017639515.1. Taxonomy (NCBI): domain Eukaryota; kingdom Metazoa; phylum Chordata; class Chondrichthyes; order Lamniformes; family Lamnidae; genus Carcharodon; species Carcharodon carcharias. Next base: position 218,715,138 of record NC_054468.1, read on the forward strand.
CTGACTGGGAATAACTTAACTGTCAAAATAGACTGCGAATAGAAACTCTCTACTGAACTATTTCTTTTAAAGACAATTTTATATTAGATTCTACCAATGGAAGACAGTTCTCCCACTGTGAACAGCATTTATGAATATAAAAGGATCTGATACCTCTAAACCCAATAGCATTAAAGACTCAAATTTTAGTTGGCCCAGCCAATTGCCATTGGGTCTTGACTCTACAAAGCAGAGTGTTTGCTTCCCGGCATTGTGGGTTTACAACCTCCAGTGATCCTTGATTGAGCACTGCCCCCCCAGGATGCCTTACACCAGAATAAAAGAATCTGTAACAGCCTCCTTTCTTCCCTTCAAACCATGAGGCAGTGGTGGTGGTAGGGGAGGGGGGAGAGATTCACCTTTGGAAGGTTTTTGTTTAAAAATAAACTAAGCAATGCTAAATATCAACATTCATTGGGAGAAAAACACAAAGGAAAACTAAGACAGGATCAATGTCAAATAAAGTCAATGAACAGAAACTCTGGAGTTAAGGCTCATTCCTTGAAACAACAGTGAACTGATCTTTTATGTGAGAAACATAATTAAACATGTCTGCAAAATAGTTTCCTTAAATACAGAGTGAGCTTGGGCTGAGACACCAAAACACAAGGAGGCTGGGATCAGTATAATCTCTTAGGTCCCCGGCCTCCTTTTAGAAAATTACATGTATACATTTATCCTAGTTTTTAATCTAAACTCTTCAACACTTATACCAGTAGGGTATTTCACTCACAGCTAACGAACAATTCAGTAAAGTATTTAGAAGTGTCGGTTTACAATTCTGTAGTCACAGATTTAACCTCAAGGTTTATGAAGTCAAATTTGATAACCTTTAAAATATCAGTTCAAAGTCACACCGCTAGATAAATATCTCTAAAAAGGGAACATTATGCTGTATTCATCATGCACTTCAACCCCATGTCATCTTTTGTCATCTAAGTCAAAAAGTAGTATTAGCATCAAAGCTACAGCCCAGTTACCTGCCCTTTAACTGAATGCAGAATGCACTGAGGTGAAAACAATTAAATCGGCACCCATTTAATATACATAGAACTGCTGGATTGATGTAACCTCTCTAAAGCAAGCTTCAGGGCAACCACACAGTTTGAGTAACAAAAACAAAAGCCATCTTAATTCAGAGGTTTAAAGCACAAGCTGAAGCAAAAATCTACTGTACCTATGTAGTATTGTTAAATGATCGCAGGTTCAGTCAAACATCTATTTGTAGAGACATGTTAAGTATTGTATGTTCATGTGACTCAAATAGCAACACCAATTTAGGTACACCTTTATTCAAGAGGAAAAGCAACCCTACTTCAAAAAAACATTCACTTTTAGGACAGAATGTAATTATTTTTAATGGGGGGGCGCATACAGTCTATAACCAGTTACTCCCATTATTTTCTGTACTATTCACAACTCAGGTACAATGACAGGCATGACAGCGAGACTTTTAAGCCTGTCCCTATGGAGGCACTAAATTAATCATCCCTGATGAAGCGAGAGTGCTCTTCTGATTTTAATTAACTTCTGTTAAGACAACAGGGATTTTACATCCAGCACAGATACATCTGACACAAAACAAATTAAAGGAATTGTACAGATTCTTTAACTGCATTAATGCAAAACAGCTATCACTGGCATGGAAGAATTAAATGGCACCTTATCAGATAACAGATTTAAAAACAGACCGTGAAGAAGAACTGATGGAAGATCATCTACCTTAAAACTTTAACTGTTTCTCTCTTCACAGAGGGTGCTTGACCTGGTAAGCATTTCCAGCATTTTCTGCTCTTATGTTAAGAGGAAGGTTATAAGGGAAACAATCAATGACAGAAAAGGGTGAAAAGATTGAAAATGAGAAAGGGAGAAAAAAAGGGAGAAAACTCAGTGAGAAAAAAGTACAAAAGACAGGCGAGAAAGGTTAGAGACAGAGGGACAGAAGGGGAGGCCAAAAGCAAATTGATATAGCCTATAATGTCCTCAGGTCATCCCACAGCGCTTCACTCTAATGCCACATAAGGAGATATTAAGACAGGTGACCAAAAGCTTGGTCATAAAGGTGGATTGTAAGGAGCATCTTAAAGGAAGACAGAGAATAGACAGATGGAGAGCTTTAGCGAGGGAATTCCAGAGTTCAGGGCCAAAGTAGCTGAAGACAATGTCCTGGTGAAGGAGCTAAGAAACTGAGGGATACGTGAGGCCACAACTGAAGAATGCAGAGATTTCAGAGGACTGTAGGTTACAGAGAGAGGGGAGGGCAAGGCCAGGGAGGGATTTGAAAATAAGGATGCGAATTTTAAAATTAAGGCAATTCTGGACCAGGAACCAATGTTCGCCAGTAAACTCAGGAGTAAAGGATAAACAGAACTTGTTGCAAGTTAGGGTACAGACAATGGCTTTGGTCTTCCCAATAATTAATTGGAGGAAATTTCTGCTCATCCAACACGGGACTTCAGACTTGTTGCACAACAAATTAGAGGCAATGGAGAGGTCTAGAGTCATGGTGACAAGATGCACCTAGGTGTAATCAGCGGTTGGAGATTGGGTAATAGTATGCAAGGACAGGTGCAAGGGACTCAAAGATCGGTTAATCCATTTCCAGTGGAGCTGGTTGAGAGGGAAATGTTGGTCAAGACACTTGAAGAACTAAGTGAACAATGACATGAGATCTTTCACATCTATTTGAGCTGGTTCAAAAGATGGTATTTCAACAATGTCATACTACACCAACGTGTCAACCTTAAACCCATTAAATTGAGTCAATTTAACAATCTTTGATAGAATCTAGAGCACTGACACAGGCTATTTGGCCCAACTCATTAATGCCAGTGTATACACACCACATGAATTCTCCCACGAATTACCTCTTCCCTCTCTGCTTCCACCAAATCTTTCTATCCCTCTCTTCCTCATAGGGAAAGAGTTTTGAGAAATTGCCATGTGAGCAAGAAAGAATAAAGATGAAGGGAGAGAAAAAAACATTGTTTACAAATAACATTTAAAAGAAAAGAACACAAACATGTTGAGAAAGGTTAAATATAAGGCTTTATAAAAGAAACAAAAAAAACAGAAAAATTATCAATTACAATGGAAGCATAAAATAGCTTAATTTTAAATGATCTGCGCCTTAGAAGGATTTTAAAGTTTGTATACAGATTTTATGACTAAACGGAACCAACCCACTGGTGGCATTGTTCTTGGGCAAGGCAAAGCTGCCTACAAAATTACTGGAAAAAACAATCGTTCATATCAAACACCAACAATAGAAATAAAAAGACCGACAAACTATCAAATCAGATTCTAAACATTTTCTGTCTTCTTCTCTATGCCACCTTTTATTAGTCATATGTAGCGCCGACAAAATAAAAATAATGCTTTTCAAAAGCAAATTCTACTGTCACAGCGATTCCATAAATGCCAATTGGAGCCGGTCCTTTTTTCAGCCCAGCTAAAAAAAACTGGGCAGAAATTAATCAATTACATTTAAATGGGAGGGAGTGCATTTCAAATTTCTGAAATGGAAGTTCCCAAACATTCTACCATTAATGCCATCACACCAGTGCTAAAATACATTGTTGACTAATGTGATGTGATACATACTATGAATCATAAGTCCTTATGGCTTGAATCACACTGCCTGCAAGTTATGAAAAGCGATAACAGACTTAAATGCCTATATGCAGAGAATTATAATGAAATTATTCTCATTAGTTTGGTTAGTACTAAAAGGATTTAAGTAGGAATTGAGCAGGGCAGGAAAAAAAACCGTTGGAACCATTACATTATCAAACTATTTCAATATTCCACATAGCAGAAAAATCAGTGAACAGAAGATCATTTCCACCTCAGGTTTCTGAAATAGAAATTTCTGCTGTAAGACTGATCACAGGCTTGTACCATAATTTGTTCATTTCCAGCACATCAATTCCCTCCTGTACGAGAATTTAGAGAACAAAAGACCATTTCGATCCATCTGGTCAGCCCCTAACATCATGCAATTTCATCAGAATTCCTAGACAATGATTCCCTATACAAAAATATGCAGATTACAAAGAAATAACAGCATCCTTGCCAGAATGAGTTCCCTAGATTTTGTAATCTAGTTTACGTCTTTCTGGTAGACAAAATTTAAAGCAGATTAGCAGTAATAGTAAATACGGAAAGCAAACTAGCATACATTCCTATTCTGTACTTATAATTGCTATTGTCCTGACTCCCACAGTAGTGTTATATAATAAAGATAACAGTAGTGTTTCAGGAGGGATGGAATCCACATCAGGAATTTTCTATTCACCTGAACTGCTGGTTTTTCTGTAGTTGGCCTGTACGCCCTGTAAAACGAACTGCTTCAAGACACAAACTGACATTGTTCCAGTACATGAACTTTACTCTAAAACATAAACACACACCATTCAATACAATGCTGTGCAATTACACTTACATGATATTGTATTTTTTGTACATTAGAAAGTGAGTCCACAAAGTGATCCGCAATAATTTAATTAAATTGGCAGTTTCCACTGTCTATACATACACAATGAAGTGGAAAATCGTACACTGATCCGGGAAGATTGGCTGGTAAAAATTAGGGTTAATAGGCATTGTTGAGAATATAGAGGGAATGTTGTTCCACAGTTGGTTGTGCTGCATCTAACCTGGAAGGACTAAAGGCTAACAATGAATGCTCAAAGTCAAAAGTGTTAATCATCTGATTTTCAATGGGGATAGGAAAAAAATCTCAGCCAAAAATCAGAAAGTTTGAGTTCGTTGTCATGTGGTGCATTATAACTTTAAAACAGGCAGATTAAAAAAAATCAAGCGAGCACCTTGCCTCACAAACACCAAGGAATATATTATGCAAATATCACGTTTGTGTTTTCCATGTTGAAACAGTGTACAAAAGGCTGCTTGCTGAATGTTCACCTCAAACAACACAGAAAACCATTACAATCCAATTTCAAATGGCTCCAGACACAGTAATCAAAAACGTTACAGAACAGATGTTCACTAATTATTTCATTGTAAAAGCAGAACGAATTGAATTCTCCTTTCTGCAGAAATGAGAAAGGACTCACGGCTAACTTAAGCAATCCTACAAGAAAACAAAAGGGTTGGTCCTGAATTGCAACTTGAAAAAGACCAGAGCAGTAACTGGTCCTAAAATGAAGACATTTAATCCCAATCCTATGTTAAAAAGCTTCAATATCATATCTCATCCTTCCTGAACAATAATAATTCCATTTGCCTACTTTGTTAATCACATCTTTCCCTTTGTATAGTAATATTTAACAATACAATATTAATGAGGTACACTGGTGTATTACAATTACCGTGATGGAAACTACAAAGTCACAAATCTCTCTACTGCAGAGGAATCATTATAAAGACAGAGTCAATGGCCCAAAAAGAATTCTAAGTCAGCCTGCTTATTTGCATGTATATAATGGAAGTTACATTCAAAAGATATATTATATATTATTATGTTACATACAAATAAGATCACACGGAGTTAGGGGTAATATATTAGCTTGGACAGAGGATTAGCTGACCAGCAGAAAGCAGAGAGTCGGGATAAATGGGTCTTTTTCTGGATGGCAAGCTATAAATAGTAGGGTGATACAGGATTCGTCCCTTGGGCCCCAACTATTTACAATCTATACTAATGACTTGGATTCAGGGATAGAAGGTACTATTGCTAAATTTGCAGATGACACCAAAATAGGTGGGAAAGTAAGTTGTAATGAAGAAATAAGAAATTTACAAATGGATATGGACAGATTAGGTGAATGGGCCAAAATTTGGCAGATGGAGTTTAACGTGGATAAGTGTGAGGTTAGCCATTTTGGTCGGAAGAATAAAAAGGCGACTTATTATTTAAATGGAGAGAAACTTCAGAGTGCTTCAGGGCAGAGGGATCTGGGTGTCCTCGTGCATGAATCGCTGAAAGCTAGAATGCAGGTACAGCAGATAATAAGAAAGGCAAATGGAATTTTGTCATTTATTGCTAAAGGAATAGAGTATAAAAATAGGGAAGCGTTGTTGCAACTGTACAAGGCATTGGTGAGACTGCACCTGGAGTACTGTGCGCAGTTTTGGTCCCCTTACTTGAGGAAGGATGTAGTTGCATTGGAGGCGGTTCAGAGGAGGTTCATTAGATTGATTCCAGAGATGCGGGGCTTGTCCTATGAGGAAAAGTTGAGCAGTTTAGGCCTATACTCGCTAGAGTTTAAAAGGATGAGAGATCATCTAATTGAGGTATATAAGATGCTAAAGGGAATAGACAATGTAGACGTGGAGCAGATGTTTCCCCTTCTGGGGCATTCTAGAACGAGAGGCCATAGTTTTAGGCTAAGGGGTAGTAGATTTAAACCATAGACGAGGAGGAGTTATTTTCTCAAAGGATCGTGAATCTGTGGAATTCACTCCCTCAGAGTGCAGTGGATGCCGGGACACTGAGTAAATTTAAGGAGAAGACAGACAGATTTTTAATTAGTAACGGGTTGAAAGGTTATGGGGAGAGGGCGGGAAATAGGAGTTGAGGCCAAAATGAGATCAGCCATGATCGTATTGAATGGCGGGGCAGGCTCAAGGGGCTGAATTGCCTACTCCTGCTCCTAGTTCTTATGTTCTTAAAAGGAGAGGGGGAAATCCAAGGTTTCAGCTAAACAAATACCATAATACATTTTAAGCTTTCTAAGATATACATAATCTTTTATGTAGGATCTGAAGGAACAACAACAGAATATTTAGACTGGAGAATATTAAAATATTACTTAATTTGCAGTGCAGTGACTATACAGCCTATCAATTGAATTAATATTAAACCTTTTATGCACTGTGTGATCTACCACTCAGTTGCAACGAGAAGCTGTAGACATAAAATTGAAGCAGTCATATCAGACACCAAGCTTGACATAAAACAACAACACACACTACCTGGCATGCCTTAAAAATAATTTGCTGCTATCCAATGCTCTCTCAATACAGGTGAAGAAAGAACCAGTTTCATTCTAATGGAAATTACCCATAACTGTCCAATTGGAGATCTATAACCTATAATGATTATGAAGCAACTTCACTCCCTCTAAATAGACAGTAGATAATGTTATGTGGATAAATACAGCAGCCAATATGGGTACAGTAAGATTCCACAAACAGCTAAGTGATGAATGAAAGAATGTTTGCCAGGGTATACAGCAAGCTGACTGATTTCCTTTGAATAATGCTATGCAAACTTTAATGTTCAGGCACTGGAAGAGGAAGATAGGCCATTAGACCAACAAATACTTCCTCTTTAAATCACTACATCTCAGTACTGAGGTGCCCATCTAGATTATGCATTTAAATCCTGCAGTCTGATTTAAACACTATTAAGTTACATATTGCTTTTTGCTGATATGGCAAAAAGTAGAATCAGATATGAAAAAGGCTATTTTTCAACTAATTCTTCTGTTTGAATGGCATTGGCCTGCATGGAGTCCAAGGAAAAGAAATCTGCAGCCTTCCAAAGATGACTAATATTTCAATACTGAGCAGATACAGATGTTGCAAAATAATGAACTTATTGATTATGATTGGCAAGGCCACGTTTTCTTGATCATGTCACAATCATTATTAATCCTTCAGTCATGCATGCATGCATCATAGCGGGAGATATACTTAACATTATGCTGAAAAATCCCTTAAAATAAACAAGGTTCATATTCAAGATATCCTGAAGTTATTTTAAGTCTGTAATCTTTTATCAGGTGCTTTTTCAAGCTTAGCTCTTGGCAACAATCTTTTCATTTTTGTCCTCCCACCAATGAGATTACTGCCTTATAGTAGTCACTCCCAATTATCCATTTTACATAATAGAAAATAGATTTTCACAACTCATCAGTAAAAGGGAACAATGCAGGTTATATCACCCAATCTGGTATCCCTTCAGATCCTCAAAAGTACAGCTATTTTATTTGCAAACTAAAATCAGAAAGTAACCACAAGGAAACTAGATTACAATGTAAGAATAACATTGCTATATACAACTGATAGTAAAGGATAGTAAAGGATATGATAGCACAGTATTTTGAAGATTCAACATTATCGCATGGAACAGAAGGCTTCAGTCTGAACCCAGGGTTCCCCATACAATAAATTTACAATCTTAGCATGGCATCAGGTGAATTAACGCAGCCCCAAAGTACTTTACGTACCATGCTGGCTACAATTTGTATGAAGAGTGAAAGTGACTTCAAAGATAAGTAGATTCAGCCATTAAAATGATGCCAGATAGACCCTGGTTTACAAAACATGGCAATCAGGCTGAAGCGCTTTCTGCAAATGAAGAACATAAGAAATCTAATTTTGGACAAGTGAAGCTGTTGATTAGTCTACATGGTATCTAACCATAATTCCAAATTTTAACAAAAGGCATACCTCTCATGATAAACAAGTAGATCATAAGATAAGACATAGTAATCACAAAGATTTTGCAATGCAGCACAACCAGATGTGTGTCAATATGGTTCTTAAGCGCATGCAATTTGATGTCCAGGAAGAAAAATTGTAATGGGATGTTGAGCTGGGGAAGTGTAGAACAGCTGCATCAAAAATAAACATTGGAAAGCTTAATGGAATTTCACAAATCCATTTTGCTGCTCTGAATAAATCACTGGGCAGTCCTGGCTCCTAAAACTGACCTCACAGATTCACAGTACTGCAATGAAAGACCTTGAATTCTTTTTCTTTAATGAAAATACTGCTCTGAATATTAATGACTCCTTTAATGAAACTCCTGGGGATCATTCTTACGTCAAAAAACAACCCATTTTTAAATAGGATTTTAAAAAAGCAGAATCTAGAGAATTAACTCCTTTAATTCTTCTTCTCCCCATACCACATTCTAATTGGAAAATAAAATAAGATACATCACCCATAACAAATTGAAAAAAAATGCTAGCAACATACAGGACACAGCAGTCCTGACCTCTTTAAAATCACAGAACTGGGGAAAGCATTAAGGGGCCAGAAATGTGGCAAAGCAGTGGGATATGACAACATCGTACCAGAACAACTTGGCCCCCATGCTCAGGCTTGAATGACTCATTTCTACACAAGAATCATCAGTTCAAACTCACTCCCAAAAGTGTGGCGTATGGCAAAAATCATTACCATTTCAAAGCCTGGAAAAGGTCTCACATTATTGGCCAGCAATCGAGCGATTTCACTCCTTTCTGTGTTGTTTAAGATCTTTGAGTGTCTTATACTACAACGCATATCTCCAGGAGTAGAGACCATCCTTAATGTCAACTGGACTGACTTCCTTAAGGGATACAGCATATGTGATCAAGTTCTAGCACTTACCACCTACATCGAAAATGGTTTCCAGAAGAACTTGAAGGCAGACATTATGATCCTAGGCCTCAAAGCTACCTGCAATACAGTGTGGCACACTGACCTGCTCCTGAAGCTGTCCAGAGTGAACAAAGAACAAAGAAAAGTACAGCACAGGAACAGGCCCTTCTGCCCTCCAAGCCTGCGCCGATCATATTGCCCATCAACTAAAACATTTTGCACTTCCGGGGTCCGTATCCCTCTATTCCCATCTTATTCATGTATTTGTCAAGCGGCCTCTTAAACACCACTATCGTACCTGCTTCCACCACCTCCTCTGGCAGCGAATTCCAGACACTCACTACCCTCTGCGTAAAAAACTTGCCCTGCACATCTCCTCTATAGTTTTCTCCTCTAATCTTAAATCTATGTCCCCTAGTAATCGACTCTTCCACTCTGGGTAAAAGCTTCTGACTATCTACTCTGTCCATGCCACTCATAATTTTGTAAACTTCTATCAAATCGCCCCTCAATCTCTGTCGCTCTAGTGAGAACAATCCGAGTTTCTCCAACCTCTCCTCATAGCTAATAACCTCCAGACCAGGCAGCATCCTGGTAAACCTCCTCTGCACCCTCTCCAACACCTCCATATCCTTCTGGTAATGTGGTGACCAGAATTGCATGCAATATTCCAAGTGTGGCCTAACCAAGGTTCTATACAGTTGCAGCATGACTTCCCAGCTTTTATGCTCAATACCCGTGCCAATGAAGGCAAGCATGCCATATGCCTTCCTGACTACCTTCATTGCCTCCACCTGCATTGCCACTTTCAGTGACTTGTGGACCTGTACACCCAGATCCCTCTGCCCGTTGATGCACTTAAGGGTTCTGCCATTTACTGTATAATTCCTGCCTGTATTAAATCTTCCAAAATGAATTACCTCGCATTTGTCCGGATTAAACTCCATCTGCCATTTCTCCGCCCAAGTCTCCAACCGATCTAAATCTCGTTGTATTCTTTGACAATCCTCTTCATTATCTGCAACTCCTCCAGCCTTAGTGTTGTCTGCAAACTAACTAATTAGCCCAGTTACATTTTCCTCCAAATCATTTATGTATACTACAAACAGCAAAGGTCCCAGCACTGATCCCTACGGAACTCCACTAGTCACAGCTCTCCATTCAGAAAAGCACCCTTCCACTGCTACCCTTTGTCTTCTATGACCAAGCCAATTCTGTATCCATCTTGCCAGCTCACCTCTGATCCCGTGTGACTTTACCTTCTGTACCAGTCTGTCATGAGGGACCTTGTCAAAGGCCTTACTGAAATCCACGTATATAACATCCACTGCCCTTCCATCGTCGATCATCTTTGTCACTTCCTCAAAAAACTCGATCAAGTTAGTGAGACACAACCTCCCCTTCACAAAACCATGCTGCCTCTCATTAATATGCCCATTTGCTTCCAAATGGTAGTAAATCCTGTCACGAAGAATCTTCTCCAATAATTTCCCTACCACTGATGTAAGGCTCACTGGCCTGTAATTTCCTGGATTATCCCTGCTACCCTTCTTAAACAACGGAACAACATTGGCCATTCTCCAGTCCTCTGAGACCTCACCCGTAACCAGTGAGGATACAAAGATTTCTGTCAAGGCCCCAGCAATCTCCTCCCTTGCCTCCCTCAGTACTCTGGGGTAGATCCCATCTGGCTCTGGGGACTTATCCACCTTAATATTCTTCAAGACACCTAACACCTCCTCTTTTTTGATCTCAACATGACCTGTGCTTCTAACCTTGGTCGGGATGGTTGTCGAAACACTCCTTTGCAACAGACGATTCTGGGTCCACTTGGACAAGAGAGGTGCTTGGAAAAACTGGCCAACAGATTACCACAGGCTCAGTGCTAGCTCCAATTCCTCAACATATATACAAATAACCACATCCAGCAAGTTCATTTATGCTGAAGCCATCTGTAGTGCCACCCAAGCTCCATTCTTCTGCCATAACGAAGATGTTAAAAAGTTGACGGACGATTGCAACACATGGTACCTCACACTGAATCCCTCTAAAACCATATCCAGTGTATTCCATCTCCACAATGCCAGTGCCAAAAAAGAATTACAATCTAAATGAATGGCCAGAAACTAAAGCATGATCCTAACCCAACATTCTTGGAAGTGACTCTGGATAAGACTCTGTCCTTCTGAGAACATCTGAAGAAAACAGCAGCAAAGCTCAAAACCAGAAACAATCTACTAACCAAACTTGCTACATGGGGTACAGCTGCCACAACACTCCAGCCATCAGCATTTTCCCCATCATGCTCCTTAGCATAGTGCTATGCACCTGTCTGGCAAAATGCTCCTTTGCAACCGACGATTCTGAATCCACCTTGGACAAGAGAGAAGTGCATGGAGAAACTGGCCAACAGATTATCATAGGTTTAGCGCTAGCTCCAACCCTGTTCAGCTGAGGGTTTGGCAAAAGTATTCACATCACATCTTGTTGGCACTCAACTGAATGCAACAATGCACATAACTGGAACCCTCCACTCAACACCTGGCTACCTGTCCTCACAAATGTCACTCTCCAAACATCTGCCAATTGACAAAAACCCGCAAGCAGGCTGAAACTCGCCGCAACTCATTTACCACTCCATGATGATCTGTTCAACCCACCTACTGAGTGTCTTTTTCTTAAAGTTTCAGCTCAGGATGTGGTGTTTTGCCTATGTTTTTGTAAGTTTTAACCAAGTCACGGTGACTGTGTTGCGTACTGGGAATAGGTTATTTTAAATTTTGGGTTTTGTACTGAGGGGTTGTGGGTGATTCAATAAAGCAATCGTGAATCATCAGAAGAAACTTGTCTCATTGGCATTCTGTTCAAGCCATACACTCGTGAATCTGGTGTCACAATCTTGAGTGTGGGGAGGGTCTCTGAGGAAAAAGGGGAACTCCTACAACTATGATCCTGATTTCGAGCTTGTAAGAAAAATCTGTCTTTTCCTCATTAGCAACTGGACATTACACAATAGATTTCACCTTCAAGGTATTCGGCAAAATTTAATAAAATACGGCAAGTTTACTAGAAATAGAAGTTATCAACTACAGCTAGCGAAAGGAAATCCTCAAACTTTCCCTAGCCACCTGTGCTGTGACCTCTACTAACATCATTTTGCTGCTGCTTATATATACTCGCAGGAGACTGAGGCATTCTGCCATAGGACTGCAGCTAAGAACTCCCAGTTCTCAAGTGCTGGCATAATACCATGTAGCAAGTAAAATCTTTGTCATCACAGTCAATTGAAATGATTTTCAGATTTATTGGTAATAAAACTAGCATTCTGTTATATTAAAAAGACCAAGGGCATAAATCAAATTCTTCATTAAGATTATTTTTAAAAATTCTTACCATTATCTAGCTCATACATTCCTCCAGAAAAGGGAGATTAGGCTTAACTGACTTGGATGGTACTATAATCACGGTATTAACAAAACTACCAGATAAATTTCTTTTAAATATGAAATTCATGCCTGCTAATCTAACAGGACTCTTCTTTAAAAATACGATAGAACAGGCGCTCTACACTTGCCACATTCTCATACGGGTACAGATTTATCACATTACACAAGCATTGCACGACCCATGGCAAACATTCATAAATAAGTTGTAATACCTCAGGATCATGTGGAGAATGGAAAGCTCAACTGTCGGGGCCCATTTAAAACAAAGTCCCTCTAAAGAGCATTATACGTAAAGACCTGTAAAGCAATCTTAAATTAAGCAAATTCTAAAAATTATACCATGTCAGCAAATTTGCACGGTCAAATATGAAGGGAGACAGAATATCTGTTTATACTCTCCTTCCACAAACAGAATGTATTAATTCAACAGTTTTCATTATGCAACATTAAGTTATTAACACTGAAGAACTGAGCATCTGATGAACCTTAATTTCAACATGGATGCAGGGAAGAGGAAGACCACAGAAGATGATATATTTGAAATTTATAAGGTAAAAGAGAGGGAAGTTCATTCAAGAAAGAATGGCCATAGCTTTAGTATCCACAAAATACAGAAAGGTAAGAAAGGTTGAAAGCTAAAAAAAATTACAGGTTTGCATTTAAATAGTACTTTACCACATCTCAACATTTCTAAGCACTTTACATGCAATATATCATAGAAGGTTGTGTAATTCTGCTTAAAAAGAAAGCCGCTGTTTGTTGGTGCCAACTTTAGCATTGGAAAGACTTGTTTCATAGTTCACATAGATGGCCTCCAAAACTATTGTTATACAAGGAATGAGGTAGATAGCTCTTAAGGGCCAGCAATGTCTTGATGGCTTAGACAATTTCCTGTACAGAAAGATCTTAAGATTCTAGTTTCAGGTCTGCACATCTGCAATTTTTTGGATTTTCCCGAAGTTTTTCATTTACATTGATATGATTCCTTTTTCAATTTTCAGTTATTTGTATTGTAATGTATTCACAGATCTATAAGACAAGGCAGATTATATGTAACTAAGGGGTGTGGAAGACTAAAACATTAGTGAAAATAAGTATATATAAGTGACTATGAGAGAAAAACAAGAGCTATTAAAGTATTATGTCAAGAAACTTGGATAACAGACAACTCCTGGGATTGAAAATTAAAAAACACAGCCAATTCTCACTTCTGACCAAGTACATACTGGCCACCATCTACACCTTTAAAAACAATTATAAGATAAAAATTGAATAAATTAGTAAGAACTATTTGATAGAAACAGAGAGTACATGAGATACAGCAACAAAGGAGATACAGAACATGGAGAGCAGCAAGAAAAAACTCTGATGCAAAAATCAACTAATGTGTGCAAGAAACAGAAGGGAAGGAGAACAAAGGGAAAACCAAACTGAACCAGAAGAGAATCACAGAAAATCCACTAATTTTATAAAAATACGCAATTTAGAAAGTTCCTTGGATGATTTGAGATGAGATTCAATTAAATGGATAATGGCACCTGAAGTGAGCATTAGACTCAATATATTAATTCCTTTGTGATAACAATTATTTAGAATCTTCAAGGAGATATTTTACAAACCAAAATAATGCAAATTAGGCACATAATATACTGTATGATTGTTAACGAGAAATTAAACGTGTGAAACATTAATCAGCTAGACCCCTGATTTTAATAATCTGAAAATGACGACTGGATAGCTAATAAACTTAACTCATAATTTGAACCATTTATTGACAACATACCACAATACTACTTTTACAACTATCAGTGGCATACATGGTCCAACATTTTGCTTTACAGTGCACCATCATCAATATCAGTAGCTCTCTTTAAAATATAGAAGCTACTAGTATGTTGGAGTACTGATCACTTGCTGCAGAGATGCAGTTCAACCATCACCTTCAGAAATAACCCACACAATAGCAACAGCTCAATGCTGTCAAAGCACAACGACAAAGGTGCATCTGCCTAATGCTTACTACAATATAGGAGCAAGGTTTGTATTTTCATTTCAGCTTAAACATAGTATCTTGACATTGCTACTGGCTATTCCAATTGTCACAGAAAATTCTATGGGCTCGTACTCTTTCAGACTGCAGATTACTCTGAATACTCAAGGCTACCGATTTTGATGAGGATATATATATATATATATATATGACTTTCCAAATTCGTAAGTCCCATCAAATAAGTAACACATATAGCTACAATGCATTATAATTAGACATTTCCAGAGCAAAACCAGGAGCACTGAATTTTAACTATGCTGGCATTATGACAATACATTGCTACCCAGGGGCATAAATTGCCTGCAGTATGGTGGTGCATGCAATTTACCCAAAGATCAAAGCACAACAGACTCTCCCTTACATTTCAATACAAATTAAGCGGTCAGCTGTGTCTACACGTTATGAAAACTCTTTTAAACATTTCCAGTACCGTCAATGAGCTCTGTATATTCCGGATTGATGAATGCTTTTTGCATAAAAGTTTGATGCTGCAGTGAGAAGGGTGCACTCGAAAAAAAAAACGCAAAAAAAAGTCGTACAATGTAGGAATTTTAAGGAGGGAGAAGCAATGCCTGTTGGAAGTCTGAATTGCAAACAAACAAAAAAAAATATCGATCTGGTAAACACGTTTGCAACATCAGGAAACAGAAAGGAGAGAGGTCTGCAGAAAGAGAAAGGTTCCCCAGCAAACGTGTGAGGCTATGAACTGTCAAGCTATGGCGCACTGGGACATGACACTGCAGCAGCCAGACCTCAAGTGCCAACGGGACAAAGTTTCCACCGCCCGTCTTCATTCGGAAGCTGCAGAGCGCCGCCGGAGACAAACTCGACTCGACCCTAACCCGGGGGGGGGGGAGCTGCCCGTACACCCTTCGCCCCCTTTTTCCTGCAGCTTACTCACTCGTCGTCTCTCATGATGCTTTCCTCGGAGATGGGCTTGACCGGGGCGATGTTCTCCGTGTTGGTGTTGTAGTTCCGAAAACACACCGTCAGCTTCTCGTCGAAGTCGTTGACCAGGTCCTCCATCGACTTGAAGCTCACGATCTCCCCGGAGAAGTTGTCCAGCTCGGAGAAATCCTCCAGGCTGTGCTCCAGCGCCCCGCAGCCGCCGACGGCGGTGCTGGTGCCAGCGATGCCGTTGGAGTTCACCTGGTCCAGCTGGTAAGTAGCCGGCGGCGCTCTGAACTCGTTGAAATCCTGCCAGTCCTCATCGAACTGCGCTAAGGGAGCCGCCATGATCGCGGTGGGGTGGGGGGTGGGGGTGGGGGGGGGGGGGGTGTTCCAGCGGTTCCCTCAGCCTGTTCTCTCTCTCTCTCTCTCTGGCTGACAACACAGCGGCCAGCGCGCCTGCGCACCAACCGCCGTGGGTCCGGTGGGGGGCGCGGGCGCGGGCGGGGGCGGGGCCGGATGCATGCGCGCGCGCGCGCACTCCATGGCGTTGTGGCCTCACACGCTCGGCATTTTCGAATAGAGCGCGTGCTCAGGCCATCGCACTCACGGGCTCCGCCCACCTGGCCGTGGACTCACCCGCTCGCCGGCCGAACCATTCGCTCTGCCTGACGTGCGCAATGGTGCGTGTGCGTGTGCGTGTACAGGAGATGCGTGCGCGTCGCACGCCACAGGGCGAGCGCGCGAACCGCCCATCCCAGCAAGCTTCTCTATGATGTCGAGGGGGGAGGGGTGGAGCGTGGTAGGAAGTGATAGTCCCGCCCACCTTGGGTTCTTAGGGGCACCGGCTGTCCGAATGAGCATTATGACTTAGTGCCATTCCCCTGTACCCTTGCACATTGATTCTATTCAAGTAATCATCTAATGCTCTCTTGAATGCCTCATATGGATGAGGGTATCAAAGCTGTTCATGTGCTCCTTGGTTGGTTGCTTAGCCCTAAACATAACAGAAGGAAGCCATTCAGCCCGTCGTGTCCCTAATTTCTGTAGGAGCAACTAGGCGGTCCACCTGCCTGTTCCCTGTAGATCTGTAAACCTTTTCTGATTCAGATAATTACCAATTCCCTCCTTAAAACCACAATTGAATCTGCCACTGCCAGACTGTCAGGAAGTGCATCCCAGATCCTAACCACTTGATGCATAAAAAATTTTTTCCTCACGTCGCCATTGCTTTTTTTTGCCAATCATGTTAAATCTACTTCTTTGCCTTCCACCAGTCACAGAATTTTTATGGTGCAGAAGGAGGCCATTCGGCCCAACATGCCTGCACTGGTTTCCAAATGAGCATTATGACTTAGTACCATTCTCCTGCCCTTTCCTCATGCCCTTGCACATTGTTTCTATTCAAATAATCATCTAGTGTCCTCTTGAATGCCTCGATTTAACCTGCTTCCACCACACTTCCAGGCCGTGCAGTCCAGACCCAAACCACTCGCTGTGTGAAAAAGATTTTTCTCATATCACATTTGCTTCTTTTGAAAATCACTTTAAATCTGTGCCCTCTCGCTCTCGATCCTATTATGAGCAGGAACAGTTTCTCCCTATCCACTCTATCCAGCCCACTCATAATTTTGAACACCTCCATCAAACCTCCTCTTAGCCATCTCCTCTCCAATGAAATCAGTCCCAATCTCTCCAATCTATCTTCGTAACTGAAGTTTCTTGTCCCTGGAACCATTCTTGTAAACCTCTTCTGCACTCCTTCCAATAAGTTCACATCCTTCCTATAGTGTGATGCCCAGAACTGTACACAATACTCCAGCTGAGGTCTAACTAGTGTCTTATATAAGCTCAGCATAACCTTACAGTTCTTGTATTCTTTGCGCCTATTAATAAAGCCAGGGATACTGCATGCTTTATTAGCTGCTCTCTCCACCTGTCCTGCCGCCTTCAATGATCTATGCACATATACACCCAGGTCCCTTGGCTCCTGCACCCCCTTAAGAATTGTATCACGTATTCCATGTTCTTCCTACCAGAATGCATCATCTCAAACTTCTCCGCATTGAACTTCATCTGCCATCTTTCGGCCCACTCCACCAACTTGTCTATGTCCTTTTGAAGTTCTGCACTGTCCTCCTCACAGCTTACAATGCTTCCAAGTTTTCTATCATCTGCAAACTTTGAAATTGTTCCCTGTGCACCAAGATCTAGATCATTAATATATATCGGGAAAAGCCAGGGTCCCAACCCCCTTGGGAACTCCACTACAAACCTTCCTCCAGCCTGAAAAATATCCATTGACCATTACCCTCTGTTTCCTATTGCTCAACCAATTTTGTATCCACATTGCTACTGTTCCTTTTATTCCAATGGGAACAGTTTCTTCTTATCTACTTTGTCCAGGCTCCTCATGATTTTGAACAAGTCTATCAAATCTCCTCCTTACTTTCTCATCTCTAAAGAGGTGAAACAGCCCAGCTCCACTTTATCCTCATAACTGCATTCTCTCATTCCTGCAACCACCCTCTCTAAAGCATTCACATCCTTCCTGAAGTGTAATGCCCAGAATTGGACACAGTACTCCAGTCAAAGGATGGCCTTAATGTCTTCAGTTCTTAAGAGGTATTGCTGGAAATCTGAAATAAAACAATAAATATCAAATAGCATTTGAAAGAGAAAGATCATTCACCCTGATTTCAACAAATGTAATTGTTTGGAACACAGAAATGAAAATGAAAGACATGCCAATGCAATTGAATGTGCCATTTTTCTCTCTACCTTACTTAATGGCATGGCCCAGCAAGTATATGCAAAAGACAAGAGTAAAGCACTTAGACTGAAGCGCTTGCTACCACCTTCAGCCAGAGGTGCCCAGTGGATGATCCTCCTTGATCTCCTCCTGATGTCCACTATCACAGATGAAAGACTTCAGTCATTTTGAGGAGCCCCACTAAAACTGAAGTCAATGGGGATAAGGGACAAAACAAGTGGTTGGACTCATACCAAGCAAAAAAGGAGATTGTTCTTCATCACTGCAGGAGGTCCACAGTATGCACTCCAAGCTGTATATCTACACTTGCTTTACCAATGATCTAGCCTCCATCATAAGCTCAGATGTAGTAATGTTGTGCAAATTAATAATTGCATAATGTTTAGTCCATTCACAATTCCTGAATCCATGCCTTTAAGCAGCAAGATCTGGACAGCATTCAGGCACAATATTCATGCCACTCAAGTGCCAGCAATGAACATCTCCAACAAGAGAGTGCCTAACTACTTCCCCTTGACAGCTGCCAGTCAGGATTGGAATACTTACCACTTGCCTGGATGGATGCAGCTGCAACAACACTGAATATGCTCAACACCACCAAGGACATAACAGATTGATCACGACCACATCCACTAGCCTAAGCACTAATTCTCTCCATGACTGGTGTACTGTGTCTGCAGTGTGTACCATCCACATGATGCATTGCAGCAATTTGCTAAGACTTATTTTGCAATGCATACATGGGAACTCTATAGCTGCAAGAATCCCTCCAAGTACCATATCATGCTGACTTGGACATAAGACCATAAGACGTAGGGGCAGAAATTAGGCCATTCGGCCCATCGAGTCTGCTCTGCCATTCAATCATGGCTGATAAGTTTCTCAACCCCATTCTCCCGCCTTCTCCCCGTAACCTTTGATCCCCTTGCCAGTCAAGAACCTATCAAATCAGGGAACTGGCTACTAGCAGCATTGTGAAAGCATCTTCATCACGCATTGAGCATGCAATATTTTCTGTTGGTTTATTACAGTGACAACTATTATTATTTGCTGCTGGTAAATTTGCAAGTGCAAATCTATTACGAATACCTTCAAATGAAAGACTTGATCCATATTAGTGTGACATTAGAACTGTTAAATTATGGAACTATTTCCCACCCACCTTGTGAGTTTACTCAGTTTGCACAGCAGGGCAGATTGGAAGCACCACCTTTGAAACAAGTGAACTTGTCCAACAATGCTTATTTGTAGTGATACAACATACATGTGTATAACACATTCAACATAATAAAACATCCAAAGATCCTTCACAGGAATGTTTTTCATCAAAATTAGACACTGAGCCACATAAGGCAATATTAGGGCAGGTGGCCAAAAGGTCCAAGAGGTTTTAAGGAGCGTCTTAAAGGAAGAAAGAGCTTTATAGAGGCAGAGAGATTTAAGGAGGGAATTCCAGAGTTTAGGGCCTAGGCAGCTGAAGGCATGGTCTGGCGAAACAACTAAATTTGGGGAGGCCAGAATTAGATGTGCACAGATATAGTGGAAGGTTGTTGGGCTGCAGGCACTTACAGAGATGGAGAGGGGTGAGACCTTGGCAAGCACAGGGATGACAATAGAACAAATCTGGTGCATGTAGGACATTGACAACAAAATTTTGGATGACCTCAAGTTTACGGAGGGCGTAATGTAGAAGACCAGCCAGGAGTGCATTGGAATAGTTATGTTTAGAGATAAAAAGGCTTGAATAAGTGTTTCAGCAGCAGATAAGCTGAAATAGGGGTGGAAACAGGCGATGCTATGGAGGTGGAAATTGGTTTCATGCTGGCGCAGGTATGTGGTCAGAAGCCGATCTCAGGCTCAAATACGACACCAAGGTCATGAACAATGTGGTTTAGTCTCAGACAGTTGCTAGGGAGAGTGATGGAGTAGATAACTAAGGAATGAAGTTGAAACAGGAAGTGAAGATAATGGTTTCAGTCTTCAGAATTAAAAAGTAAAAATCTTCAGCAACAGAAAAAAGCCTCAGTATGTATCTATGAGAGAAATTAATAGACAATAATGATAACATTAATATAGATTATCATCTTCACTGTCTTTGGCTTGCAGTCCTTTATTTCTTGTTGACATTTGCCCTTCCTTACGGTCAAAGCTCCTCCTCAGGAGGTGGAAACTGCAATGATCTCATTTGACATCTGTAATTTTACCCGAACTGCTGTATGAAATCTATATTGTGTGTTGTACTTTGCACTAAATTATATTTGTAATGATAATGATATAACTTGCTATACAATGTTCACAGGGTCTCAAGTGAGTTGAATAAAATTCTGAATGGTCTGGGTTTTCTCTGATTCAATAATCATTGACAAAGTGTTTGTACTTTTGCAGACAGGATAAATGGTACTCTTATGTTACCAGATGCCCAGAATTACACTTCCTTCCCTGCAACTGTAAAATGTCATTTTGGCAAGTTTGCCTTCATTTCTAAATGTTCTGACAAGGGCTTAGCATACTTTTTTTTCTTTCATGGCATGTGGGCATTGCTGGCTAGGCCAGCATTTATTGCCCATCCCTAAGTGGCCAATCCCTAATTCACCTTAATACTTTGTCACTGGAATGGTAACGCAGAGACCCAGGGGAATGCTCTGGAGACCCAGGTTCAAATTCTACCACGGCAGATGGTAGATTTTGAATTCAATAAAAACCTGGAATTAAAAGTCCAATGATGACCATGAAACCATTGTCGATTGTTGTAAAAACCCATCTTGTTCACTAATGTCCTTTAGGGAAGGAAATCTGCTGCCCTAACCTGGTCTAGCCTACATGTGACTCCAGACTCACAGCAACGTACTTGACACTTAAATGCCCTCTGAAATGGCCTAGCAAGCCACTCAGTTGTATCAAACCACTGCAAAGTCACAAAAAAAGGAATGAAACCAGATGGACCACCCGGCATCGACCTAGGCATTGGAAACGACAATGGCGAGCTCAGCCCTGTCAACCCTGCAAGGTCCTCCTTACTAACATCTGGGGGCTAGTGCCAAAATTGGGAAAGCTGTCTCACAGACTAGTCAGGCAAAAGCCTGACATAGTCATCCTCACAAAATCGTATCTTACAGATAATGTCCCAGACTCCACCATCACCATCCCTGATTATGTTCTGTCCCACCAGCAGAACAGACCCAGCAGAGGTGGCAGCACAGTGGTATATTCATTCAGGAGGGAGTAGCCGTAGGAGTCCTCAACATCGACTCCAGACCCCATGAAGTCTCATGGCATCAGGTCTAACATGAGCAAGGAAACCTCCTGCTAATTATCACATACCACCCTCCTTCAGCTAATGAATCAGTACTCCTCCATGTTGAACATCACTTGGAGGAAGCACAGAGGGTGGTAAGGGCATAGAATGTACTCTGGGTGGGGGACTTCAATGCCCATCACCAAGGGTGGCTCGGTAGCACCACTACTGACTAAACTGGCCGATTCCTAATCAGACTGGATCTGCAGCAAGTGGTGAGTAAACCAACAAAAGGGAAAAATATACTTGACCACATCCTCACCAACCTGCCTGCCGCAGATGCATCTGTCCATAACAGTATCTGTATGAGTGACCACTGCACAGTCATTGTGGAGACAAAGTCCTGCCTTCATGTTGAGGATATCCTCCATCATACTGTGTGGCACTACCACTGTGCTAAATGGAACAGCTTTCGAACAGGTCTAGCAAATCAAGACTGGGCATCCATAAGGCACTATGGGCCATCAGCAGCAGCAGAATTGCACTCAAACACAATCTGTAACCTCATGGCCCAGCATATCCTCCACTCTACCATTACCATCAAGCCAGGGGATTAACCCTGGTTCAGTGAAGAGTGCGGGAGGGAATGCCAGGAGCAGCACCAGGCATACCTAAAAATGAGGTGGCAACTTGGTGAAGCTATAACACAGGACTAATTGCCTGCCAAACAGCATAAGCAGGAAGTGATAGACAGAGCTAAGCGATCCCACAATCAATGGATCAGATGTAAGCTCTGCAGTCCTGCCACATCCAGTCGTGAATGGTAGTGGACAATTAAGCAACTCACTGGAGGATGAGGCTGCACAAATATCCCCATCCTCAATGACGGGGGAGCCTAGCACACCAATGCAAAAGTTAAGGCTGAAGCATTTGCAGCAATGCCACACTCCAGTAGTGCCGAGTGAATGATCCATCTCGACCTGCTCTGGAGGTCCCCAGCATGACGGATGCCAGTCTTCAGCCAATTCAATTCACTCCACGTGATATCAAGAAATGGCTGACGGCACTTGATAGTGCAAAGGCTACAGTGCCTGACAATATTCTGGCAACAGTACTGAAGACTTTTGCTCCAGAACTTGCCACGCCCCTAGCCAAGCTGTTCCAGTCCAGCTACAACACTGGCATCTACTCGACTATGTGTATAATTGCCCAGGTATGTCTTGTGCACAAAAAGCAGGACTGATCCAACCTGGCCAATTGCCGCCCCATCAGTCTACTCTCCATCATCATTAAAGTAATGGAAGGGGTCATCAACAGTGCTAAAAAGCAGCACTTTCTTAGCAATAACCTGCTCACTGATGTCCATTTTGTGTTCCGCCAGGACCACTGAGGTCCTGACCTCATTACAGCCTTAGTCCAAACATGGACAAAAGAGCTGAACTCACAAGGTGAGGTGAAAGTGACTGCTCTTGACATCAAGGCCGCACTAGCCTGAGTGTAGCATCAAGGAGCCCTAGCAAAACTGGAGTTAATGGCAATCAGAGGAAAAGCTCTCCACTGGTTGGAGTCATACTTAGCACAAAGGAAGATGTTTGTGATTGCTGGAGGTCAGTCATCTCAGCTACAGGACATAACTGCAGGAGTTCCTCAGGGTACTGTCCTCGGCCCAACCATCTTCAACTGCTTCATCAAAGACCCTCCTTCCACCATAAAGTCAGAAGTGGGGATGTTCGCTGATAATTTCACAATGTTCAGCATCATTTGTGACTCCTCAGGTACTGAAGCAATCCATGTCCAAATGCAGCAAAACCTGGACAATATCCAGGCTTGGGCTGACAAGTGGATAGTAACATTCGTGCCACACAAGTGCCAGGCAATGACCATCTCCAACAAGAGAGAATCTAACCATCGCCCCTTGATGGCATTACCATCGCTGAATCCCCCAGTAACAACATCCTGGAAGTTGCCATTGACCAGAAACTGAACTGGACTAGCCATATGAATACTATGGCTACAAAAACGGGTGAGAGACTAGGAATCCTGCGACGAGTAACCCACCTCCCGACTCCCCAAAGCCTGTCCACAATCTACAAGGAACAATTGAGGAGTGTGACGGAATACTTCCCACTTGCCTGGATGAGCGCAGCTCCAGCAACACTTAGGAAGCTTGACACCATCCAGGACAAAGCAGCCTGCTTGATTGGCACCCCATCCACAAACATTCACTCCCATCACCACGGACACACACTGTAGCTGCAGCATGTACCATTACAAGATGCACTGCAGGAATTCACCAAGGCTTCTTAGGCTGCACCTTCCAAACCCACGACCACTATTATCTAGAAGGACAAGGGCTGTAGATAGATGGGAACACCACCACCTGTAAGTTCCTCTCCAAGCCATTGACCATCCTGACTTGGAAATATATCACCATTCCTTCATTGTCGCTGGGTCAAAATCCAGGAACTCCCTTCCTAACAGCACTCCCTACACTACATCACATGGGCTGCAGTGGTTCAAGCAGATAGCTCACCACCACCACCTTCTCAGGGGCAACTAGGGAAGGGCAATAAACGCTGGCCCAGCCAGGGAAGTGCACATCCCATAGATGAATAAAAAAATAACTTGGCTACTTCTTATAAACTCAATATAGAAGCTATTACCAGAATGAATAAAAAGAGAAAATGCTGGAAATACTCAGCAGGTCAGGCAGCATCTGTGGATGGACAAGCAGAGTAAATATTTCAGGTCGATGATCTTACATCAGAACAGTGTATTTCGATTTTGTATTAGTTATTATGTTGGCTCTGAGGGAAAAGAATTTACATAAGGGAGAAAAGTCTAATTGATTTAACCAAATGGCCATTATCTGATTTTTTAAAAGTTCACTGTCCTTGGACCTAAGTCTCACTTGAATGTGTTTTATTACTGCAATAATGTCTTAGATTGGGGAATAGCTACTGCCAAGATTGAGGAAAATTGGTTTGAACATAACATGAAGGCAGAGAAGAGGAACAGTTTTAGAAAAGGTACACAAATATTATTTTTGTAAGCCAGAGCTGGTGTACACCGTATTAATTGAGAAGCAGTCAAGGCCTTAAGCTCGACAAGAAAATGATCACTGAGACTCACTAAGTGTGAGCTCTAGATTTACAGACACTCATAAAAGTCACTCTAGATTTTAGAGGTAACAGGGGTTAAAGATCTGCGGAGAGAACCACAGTGATAGGACTCAAGGCTTCACGTTCCAGATGTTCATCTTCTGCATTTGCTCTTCCACGTGTTCATCCATTTTTCCAGAGGAGAACAGAAAACTTTAGACATACAGTACAGCAAAAATTGTATAGCTGAGTTCCTAAGCACATCGAACATTGCTTACTGTAGCCACATTGAAAAATAGGCTGTAATCTTACCAGTGCACATGGACCCCAATGTTGGGGCCAGATGCAGGTCCCAGGCCTCCTTAGATGGACAGCAGGAGCGCTTTTACCAGTGGTGGCCAAAATTAAGAGTCCACCATCGGGACTATCGTCCAACTAAGGATGGTGTTTTGTCTCTCTGAGCTGCTGGCCCAGTCAGAGGGCAGAGAGATCTGCAGTCATGGGAACTCCGCTGATAGACAATAGACCTGGGCAGCCATTGCCACTAGGGAGCCCATCCTTGGGTTAATGGTTGTTCAATTATGTTGTTAATGATACACAGGTGAAGGACATTGTTTGATTAACAACTGAATAAACATATAAAGAGTGTCAGGGCTTGGCCTAAATAGCCAAGTGGTTATGGTACTGGGATTATAACCCCAAGCTCAAGAGTTCAAATCTCACAATGGCAAACTATGAAACAATATAACTTCATCTGAAACAGATGGAAACGGGTTTGTACTCGAAAGAGTTACATCTTTTTAGGTTCACGGATTCTCAGGACACGTGCCCTTTTTGCGGTCTTGTGGAGTCCGTGGACCATGTATACATAGGGTGTTGTAGGCTGCACTCCCTTTTTAGTTACTTGAAAAACCTTTTATTGATGTTTTGTTTGCACTTCAGCCCCACGCTCCTGATCTCTGGGCACCCGGTGCGGAAGGGGGTCGGGAAGGAGGAGGACCTCCTCGTGAACCTGCTCCTGGGCCTGGCCAAGTTGGCCATTAACAGGTCCAGGCAGCGGGCGATCGACGGGGGAGTCCCGCCCAATTGTTTGTCCCTCTTCCGCGGCTACGTTCGCTGCCGGATGTCCCTGGAGAGGGAGCACGCGGTGTCTGCTGACACTCTCGAGGCCTTCCATGCTCGGTGGGCACCGCGGGGACTGGGGTGTTTTGTTGACCCCTTTAATCACATTTTGATTTAAAGTTTGTAAGGTTCCTTTAAACTTTGTCCTTGGTTTTACAGCTGACCTGAATTAGGGGCTGTGCCTGATTTATCCCAATTGTGTTGATTTGGTTTTCATTTAAAAGATTATCAAGAGTTCAAATCTCACAATGCCAAATAATGAAACAATGTAACTTCATCTGAAACAGATGGAAACAGGTTTGTACTGGAAAGAGTTACAGCTGAGGCCTATATATAAAAATAAAATCAAGAGTTCAAATCTCACAATGGCAAACTATGAAACAATGTAACTTCATCTGAATAAGAACAAATGGAAATGTGTTTGTACTCAAAAGAGTTACGTCTTCTTAGGCCCTCTACGGAGGTGTCCTCCCCCTTTCTATCGGGGACCTGGGTTGGAGGGTGTTGCATGCAGCAGTCCCCTATAATAAGAGGATGCATAGGTTCACGGACTCTCAGGACACGTGCCCTTTTTGCGGTCTTGTGGAGTCCGTGGACTATGTATACATAGGGTGTTGTAGGCTGCACTCCCTTTTTAGTTATTTGAAAAACCTTTTATTGATGTTTTGTTTGCACTTCAGCCCCATGCTCCTGATTTATGGGCACCCGGTGCGGAAGGGGGTCGGGAAGGAGGAGGACCTCCTCGTGAACCTGCACCTGGGCCTGGCCAAGTTGGCCATTAACAGGTCCAGGCAGCGGGCGATCGACGGGGGAGTCCCGCCCGATTGTTTGTCCCTCTTCCGCGGCTACGTTCGCGGCCGGATGTCCCTGGAGAGGGAGCACGCGGTGTCTGCTGACACTCTCGAGGCCTTCCGTGCTCGGTGGGCACCGCGGGGACTGGGGTGTTTTGTTGACCCCTTTAATCACATTTTGATTTAAAGTTTGTAAGGTTCCTTTAAATTTTTGTCCTTGGTTTTACAGCTGACCTGAATTAGGGGCTGTGCCTGATTTATCCCAATTTTGTTGATTTGGTTTTCATTTAAAAGATTATCAAGAGTTCAAATCTCACAATGCCAAATTATGAAACAATGTAACTTCATCTGAAACAGATGGAAACAGGTTTGTACTGGAAAGAGTTACAGCTGAGGCCTATATATAAAAATAAAATCAAGAGTTCAAATCTCACAATGGCAAACTATGAAACAATGTAACTTCATCTGAATAAGAACAAATGGAAATGTGTTTGTACTCAAAAGAGTTACGTCTTCTTAGGCCCTCTACGGAGGTGTCCTCCCCCTTTCTATCGGGGACCTGGGTTGGAGGGTGTTGCATGCAGCAGTCCCCTATAATAAGAGGATGCATAGGTTCACGGACTCTCAGGACACGTGCCCTTTTTGCGGTCTTGTGGAGTCCGTGGACTATGTATACATAGGGTGTTGTAGGCTGCACTCCCTTTTTAGTTATTTGAAAAACCTTTTATTGATGTTTTGTTTGCACTTCAGCCCCACGCTCCTGATTTATGGGCACCCGGTGCGGAAGGGGGTCGGGAAGGAGGAGGACCTCCTCGTGAACCTGCACCTGGGCCTGGCCAAGTTGGCCATTAACAGGTCCAGGCAGCGGGCGATCGACGGGGGAGTCCCGCCCGATTGTTTGTCCCTCTTCCACGGCTACGTTTGCGGCCGGATGTCCCTGGAGAGGGAGCACGCGGTGTCTGCTGGCACTCTCGAGGCCTTCTGTGCCCAGTGGGCACCGCGGGGACTGGGGTGTTTTGTTGACCCCTTTAATCACATTTTGATTTAAAGTTTGTAAGGTTCCTTTAAACTTTTGTCCCTGGTTTTACAGCTGACCTGAATTAGGGGCTGTGCCTGATTTATCCCAATTTTGTTGATTTGATTTTCATTTAAAGATTATCAAGAGTTCATCTTCTTAATGATCTCGTGGAGGCAATTATGGATTCAGTTTGTTTCCTGATACGGAGGAGAGAAGGTGTGTGATGTTGGTGTTGCTGCTCCTCAGTGTTTGAACTGTTTCTGCTGCTGCTTTTGGGGTTGCTTCTGCTGTGTGCTGCTGCTGCCCCTGCACTCGAGGGTGTTTGCTGCTGCTGCCCCTGCACTCGAGGGTGTTTGCTGCTGCTGCTGCTCCTGGACTCGAGGGTGTTTGCTGCAGCTGCTGCTGCTCCTGGACTCGAGGGTGTTTGCTGCAGCTGCTGCTGCTCCTGGACTCGAGGGTGTTTGCTGCAGCTGCTGCTGCTCCTGGACTCGAGGGTGTTTGCTGCAGCTGCTGCTGCTCCTGGACTCGAGGGTGTTTGCTGCAGCTGCTGCTGCTCCTGGACTCGAGGGTGTTTGCTGCAGCTGCTGCTGCTCCTGGACTCGAGGGTGTTTGCTGCAGCTGCTGCTGCTCCTGGACTCGAGGGTGTTTGCTGCAGCTGCTTCTGCTCCTGGACTCGAGGGTGTTTGCTGCAGCTGCTGCTGCTCCTGGACTCGAGGGTGTTTGCTGCAGCTGCTGCTGCTCCTGGACTCGAGGGTGTTTGCTGCAGCTGCTGCTGCTCCTGGACTCGAGGGTGTTTGCTGCAGCTGCTGCTGCTCCTGGACTCGAGGGTGTTTGCTGCAGCTGCTGCTGCTCCTGGACTCGAGGGTGTTTGCTGCAGCTGCTGCTGCTCCTGGACTCGAGGGTGTTTGCTGCAGCTGCTGCTGCTCCTGGACTCGAGGGTGTTTGCTGCAGCTGCTGCTGCTCCTGGACTCGAGGGTGTTTGCTGCAGCTGCTGCTGCTCCTGGACTCGAGGGTGTTTGCTGCAGCTGCTGCTGCTCCTGGACTCGAGGGTGTTTGCTGCAGCTGCTGCTGCTCCTGGACTCGAGGGTGTTTGCTGCAGCTGCTGCTGGACCTGCCCGTGTGGAGCAAAAGGAGAGAGAGGGAGAGAAGAAGAACAGCTTCTGTTGCTGCTTCAGGACAGGAAGGCCAGGAGGCCAGGACTGTGTCTAAAAACAACATCCGTGGTGGGTGTCCAATGTTATTGTTTGTGTAAGGTGGGGGCAATAAAGGACTGTGCTTTGTGGGGGGAGGAAAGAAGACTGCAGGAAGGTTTGGGGAAGGAAGAGAGGGGGGTGTGTGGTTAAAACCACCTTTCTGCTACCCCCACCCCCTCCACCCCACCCAGCCCTTTCCCAGTAAGGCCAGCGGTGGCTGGTGAAGACATCGCCTCCCCCTGCAAGAAGATCATCAGGCCCCCTCCCAACGTCCACCTTTCACTGGAGACACCCACCTGGACTCTTCCCTTTTCCCTCCTGTGCCTCCCTGTCCTTCACTCCTCTCCCTCCTCTCCTCTCCTGTACAAAAGGGGGAGCTTATTACTACCTCTCTCCCTAGGGAAGAACATTGTATATTTAAAAAAATATATATATATTAAAAAATATATATAATTTAAAAAAAAATGGCCAATCCTTCCCAGGGTGGGCGTGGCTCTGGCCCTAAGGCCAGTTCAACATCTCCTGTGGCCGGGCCCTCGAGGGCTAATGTGGAGGCGGCTTTGTCACCGGTGGCAGGGCCTACAAAAAAGACCTATGCGGGGGTGGTTGCTTCTGCAGCTCCTGCTGCTCCCGCTGCCCTGTCGCCATTCCGTCTCCTCACCAGGGCCCTCGGGGTAAAATGCTACGCTCACCCTGAGATGACTATTGAGGCCTGCGTTAAGGCTATGGCTGGGGTTGTCGGCCCCTCAGCCATTGTCGCAGCCTCAAAGATGTATGGGAGGGCCATCTTTTTCTTGAGGTCCGAGCGGGCGGTGCAACTCGCCCTGCAGAAGGGGCTCACTGTGGGCGGGACTTTTCTGGCGGTGGATCCCCTTGAGGCCACCGCCCAGAAGATTGTTATTTCAAATGTCCCGCCCTTTATACCATGTGAGCTCCTCCTCCCCCACCTTAATAGGCTGCGGCAGGTCAGGTCAGGGGTTGCGCCAGTCCCGCTCGGCCTCATAGACTCGGCCCTCCGCCACGCGTACTCCTTCCGGCGCCAAGTTTTCGTCCGCTTGGCCCGGGAGGAGTGCCTGGAGGGGGCCTTCTCAGTTAATTTTGAGGGGACCGCCTATCGGGTCTTCTGGACCGCGGAGGGCGTGCGGTGCCATGCCTGTAAGGAGGCGGGGCACGTAAGAAAGAACTGCCCCGCCTCCAAGGCCATGAGCCCCACCCAAGCGGCCGCGGCTGGCAACGCCCCTCCTCCCCCTGCCACCACTCCATCTCCCTCCTGCAAGGGGAAGCGACCCCGGCAGCAGCTGCCATCTCAGCTGCCGGTGAGGTGGGGGGAGAGCCCCCGCGCCGTTAGAAGGCGCGGAGGAAGACCCGAAATTTGGAGGCGGCCCATGAAACGCCCCAAACCCCCCAAACACATGGAAAAACCGGCTCGGGGGAAAAAACATCATCCGGCCCCGGCGTCGTGTCCGCGTGTGCTCCCGGGTCCGTGGGCGCTAAGGCGCCAAGTGCTGGGCCCGGCGTCGTCCCTGCGCGTGCTCCCGGGGGGGGAAAAGACGCGGGACCCCGAGCCGGGGAAACAAACATCAAAAACCCAGAGGGTGGAGTGTCCGGGAGGGCTGGACAAGGAGGAGGAGGCCTCGGAAATGGAGGTCTCCCTAGCCCCCAGCCTGACCCGGAAGAGACGTCACGCTTCGAGGAGGAAGTGGGTGATGCCCAAACTGAAGAAGTTGGGCGTGTCCCTTCCCCTGATGAAGAGGTGGTGGCGTCTCCACCCAGTAAAACCTCGCCCTACCCTCTGGGGGAACCCGAAACCCCTACCCCTACCAGTCTGCTGCAGTCCCCTGAACAGGGCCCCTCGGGGGTCACTGAGGGCACCTCCCTTGAGGTGGTGTCCGACTCCAGGGCACTTAATAACCCCGAGGTACCTTCTGGCTCGTCGGGGGACTGCAGCTTGGAAATTTTAAAAAATGTTAATGGGTCATTGGGTGGCGGCGAAAAGGAGGGCCTTCCCGCTCCCTCCCAAACCTTGACACTGGGCGTCCTATGTTTAGGTCAGGAGCTCGTCCTGAGCTCCCCGGACGACCCGGTGCTGGGAGGAGAGCGGGCATCAGAACTGCCGCTGCCCTCTGGCCCAAAAAGTTTAGAGGAGACCAGAGAGGACTCCTCTGGCCTTGATCCTGGGGGTGGGATTGAGGCACAGATAGAGCCAGCTGGCAGCTCCGAATCAGCCCCCGTACTCAATGCGGGGGAGGGGTCGGAAGCTGGAGGCGACGACCCGGAGGAGGACGGGGTGTCGGTGGTGAGCGTTGGGGATTATGCGGAGTCACTCTCAAGCGAGGCGGTGGATCCCCTGGTGCCCTCTACTGACTCCCCCCTCATCCCCCCAAGGGAACTCCGGGACTTTTTGTCGGGGCACCGCGGTCGCCGAGACAGGGTTCAGTTGGCCTTGGACCGGTGGCATTCGTTTCCGCTGGTGTTCTGGTCCACTCGCGAGGCTCTCAAGTCTCCCGAGTTGGATAGGAACGCGCGGCGGAGGGTCCAAACGTTTCTCGCTGGGCTCCTGAAGGAGAGGAAGGACTAAAAAGTCCTCTTCTTTTTAATTACTTAAGGTGAAGGTTTGATTTACCTTTGACAATGAAGACGACTATAGCCAGCCTCAACATCTGCGGCAGCAGGGGCGCGCAGCACAGGTTCCAGAACTTCTTGGTCCTCAGGGACGGGAAGTATGCATTGTGCTTCTTGCAAGAAACCCAGACCGTTCCGGGAGACGAAGCCATGTGGCTCCTGGAGTGGCGAGGGGGGGTCTACATGAGTCACCTAGCCTCCAGTTCGGGCAGGGTGGCTATCTTGTTGGCCCCGCATTTTCAGCCGGAGATCTTGGGGGTCAAGGAGCCGGTGCCAGGCCGGTTGCTGCACCTGACTGTGCGTCTGGGGGGGGCGGTGCTTCACTTTGTGAATGTGTATGCTCCCCTGGGCACGCAGCAGCAAGCGAGCTTCTTTGAAAAAGTGTCCACTCATCTCGGCTCCATCAACGCTGGCGAGTGCATTGTCCTCGGGGGGGATTTCAATTGCACCCTCGGGGTCCGGGACCGTCATGGTACCCCGCACTGCACGCGAGGTGTGAGTAAGTTGCGGGACCTGGTCAGGTCCTTCGACTTAGTGGACGTCTGGCGAAATCTCCAACCTGACTCCAGCGTGCTCACCTTTGTGTCACCTGGAGTCGGAGCATCCAGACTCGACCGCCTTTACGTTTCAAAGGCGTACGTGTCCTGCCTTCCGGCTGCTTCTATACAGCAGGTTCCGTGCACAGACCACCGTCTGGTGTGGGCGGAGCTTACTTCGTTCTGCGTTCGGACAGGGTCCGCGTACTGGCATTTTAACAACCTGTTGTTGGAGGACCAGCGGTTCCTGGACTCGTTCCGTCGTTTCTGGGCCGGCTGGAGAAGGAAGGGGGGAGGCTTCCCCTCCTTGAGGCTATGGTGGGACGTGGGCAAGACACATGTCCGAGTTTTCTGTCAAGAGTACGCGAAGGGGTCGACAAAGAGACGCAAATCCAGGGTCGAGGAGTTGGAGAAGGAGGTGCTCGACCTGGAGGCACGTGTCCGTCAGCCTGATGCGGACCCGGCCCTGCAGTCGGTGTACGATGAGAAGAAGGGTGCGCTGCAGGACCTGCAACTGGTCGGGTCTCGGGGCGCGTTCGTGAGGTCGCGGATCCGGTTCCTCAAGGAGATGGACCGTGGCTCCCCCTTCTTCTACTCGCTGGAAAAAAGGCACGGGGTCCGTCAGCAGCTCTTTACACTGCTGGCCGACGATGGATCCCTTGTCTCGGATCCGGAGGGCATCAGGGCCATCGCCCGAGATTACTACACTGCCCTGTTCTCTCCGGATCCGTCCAGCGAGGACGCTTGCAGAGTTTTGTGGGAGGACCTGCCGCAGGTCGGCCCGGAGTGCGCCGGAAAGCTCGACTCCCCTATAAGTCTGGGGGAGCTGACCGGTGCACTCGACGGTCTTTCTAGGGGCAAATCCCCGGGACTAGACGGGCTGACCGTGGAGTTCTTCAGGGCGTTCTGGGACGTCTGGGGGAGCGACTTCGCGGGGGTCCTGGGGGAGAGCATTGCTACCGGGGAGATGCCCCTTTCGTGGTGCAGGGCCGTGATTGCCCTGCTGCCGAAGAAGGGGGATCTCTGCCTTCTTAAAAACTGACGCCCGGTCTCCCTCCTCAGCACGGACTACAAAATCTTCGCCCGAGCCATGTCTTCTCGGCTCGGCACCGTGCTGGACCATATGATCCACCCTGACCAGTCCTACACCGTCCCGGACCGAACCATTTATGATAACATCCATCTGGTCCGGGACATCATCCACCATTCCCAGAGGGCTGGTCTGTCGAGCGCCTTCCTGCCTCTCGAACAGGAGAAGGCGTTCGACAGAGTGGATCACGAATACTTACTCGGAACTCTGCGAGCTTTCGGGTTCGGGACGCATTTTGTCGCCCGGATCCGACTTCTGTACGCCGCCGCGGAGTGTCTAGTGAAGGTTAACGGGTCCCTGACTGCGCCCCTTCGCTTTGGGAGAGGGGTACGTCAGGGCTGCCCCCTGTCTGGCCAGTTGTATTCTATTTGCGTGGAGCCTTTCCTGCGCCTCTTGCGGAGGAGGTTGTCGGGATTGGTTCTGCGCGGGCCGGGCATCGGGGTGGTCCTTTCGGTTTACGCCAATGACGTGCTCCTTATGTTTAGTGACCCGGCTGACCTGCGGAGGATGCGCGAGTGCCAGGAGGTCTACTCTGCCGCTTCTTCTGCCAGGATCAACTGGGGTAAATGTTCTGGACTCCTGGTCGGTCAGTGCAGATGGATCCCCTACCTGAGGAGCTCAGGCCTTTCACCTGGAGCAGGACCAGCCTCCTCTACCTGGGGGTCCATCTCTGCCCTGCTGAGGAATCCTGGCCGGCAAACTGGCAGGAACTGGAGACGAAAGTCACCGCTCGCCTGCGGCGCTGGACAGGACTGCTCCGAGTGCTATCTTACCGAGGTCGAGTTCTGGTCAAAAACCAGCTGATCGCCGCCATGTTGTGGTATCGGCTGGTCACTTTGACCCCTCCCCCGGACTTTGTCACAAGAATCCAGAGATTGTTAGTCGAATTCTTCTGGGACAAAAGATTGCACTGGGTCGCTGCTGAAGTTCTGAGTCTCCCGCTTAGGGAGGATGGTCAGGCGCTAGTGTGCCTACGCACACAGGTGGCGACTTTCCGCCTTCAGACCCTGCAGCAATACCTCTACGTCGAGCCTCCTCCTAGATGGTGTGCCCTGACGACGTATTTCTTCCGTCAGGTGCACGGCCTGAATTATGACGTGCAGCTCCTGTTTATAGAACAGCTGGGCCTCGGTGGCTCCTTGCAGGCGTTGCCCGTCTTTTACCAGGACCTGATCAAAGTCTGGAAAGTGGTCGCCTCGCGACGCAGCTCTCCCCCGTCAGGAGTAGTGGCTATCGTCAGAGAGCCGCTGCTCAGGAATCCGCCCCTCCGTCCTTTTCAGTGGTTGGCGGAGAGGAGGGCTGTGGCCGCAGGGGTGACCAGGATCGGGGACGTGCTGGGTGGCGGAGGACTGGGCTGGATGCTCCCGCAGGAGTTGGCGCGACGCGTGTCTGAGTGTCCAGGGCGCAGCCGATGCTATCCAAGACCTGAGAACAGTCATGCTCGGACCCGAAGTTATTTTGGGTC
The DNA here is from genome assembly GCF_017639515.1 of Carcharodon carcharias. Classification (NCBI taxonomy): domain Eukaryota; kingdom Metazoa; phylum Chordata; class Chondrichthyes; order Lamniformes; family Lamnidae; genus Carcharodon; species Carcharodon carcharias. Next base: position 218,749,846 of record NC_054468.1, read on the forward strand.
TTGAGGTGGCCCAGGTGCGCGGTGGTCTTCCGCCTGAACGTTCCCCTGTTCGGACAGAATTCCACATTGGCCCCAAGCCCCGAACCCTCCCTCGGGTGCTGGTGCCCCGCAATATGAGCCGCCTCGGGGACATGCCCTCCATGCCTTTTGGCACGGCAAAGAGGAGCTTTTTGTATGGACTGCTGCTGCACACCTTCCATTTTCTCGCCCTTGTCCGTCGACCGGACACACCCTGGCGTGCCTTGTTGCCGTCCGGCAGCGGAGGCCCCCAATGGGAGGCCCTCTACGGAGGTGTCCTCCCCCTTTCTATTGGGGACCTGGGTTGGAGGGTGTTGCATGCAGCAGTCCCCTATAATAAGAGGATGCATAGGTTCACGGACTCTCAGGACACGTGCCCTTTTTGCGGTCTTGTGGAGTCCGTGGACCATGTATACATAGGGTGTTGTAGGCTGCACTCCCTTTTTAGTTATTTGAAAAACCTTTTATTGATGTTTTGTTTGCACTTCAGCCCCACGCTCCTGATCTATGGGCACCCGGTGCGGAAGGGGGTCGGGAAGGAGGAGGACCTCCTCGTGAACCTGCTCCTGGGCCTGGCCAAGTTGGCCATTAACAGGTCCAGGCAGCGGGCGATCGACGGGGGAGTCCCGCCCAATTGTTTGTCCCTCTTCCGCGGCTACGTTCGCTGCCGGATGTCCCTGGAGAGGGAGCACGCGGTGTCTGCTGACACTCTCGAGGCCTTCCATGCTCGGTGGGCACCGCGGGGACTGGGGTGTTTTGTTGACCCCTTTAATCACATTTTGATTTAAAGTTTGTAAGGTTCCTTTAAATTTTTGTCCTTGGTTTTACAGCTGACCTGAATTAGGGGCTGTGCCTGATTTATCCCAATTTTGTTGATTTGGTTTTCATTTAAAAGATTATCAAGAGTTCAAATCTCACAATGGCAAATTATGAAACAATGTAACTTCATCTGAAACAGATGGAAACAGGTTTGTACTCAAGAGTTACAGCTGAGGCCTATATATATATGTATAAAAAAAATCAAGAGTTCAAATCTCACAATGGCAAAACAATGTAACTTCATCTGAAAAGGAACAGATGGAAATGTGTTTGTACTCAAAAGAGTTGTAAAGAGTGTCAGCATGGGGGGCAGGGAGGGAGAAGGACCTCCTACTCCTGGCCAAGAAGGACATCAACAGGTCCAGGCAACAGGTGATCAAGGGGCTTGTCCATCCCAACTGTCTGCCCTTCTACCACAGTTATGTTCATGGCTAGGTGACCCTGGAGAGGGAGCATGCGGTGTCCACTGGTACGCTTGAAGCGTCCCACGAACAGTGGGTGTCATGGGGGCTGAGGTGAATTATCACACCTGGAAATGATATTTTGGTTTGGTTAGTTAAGTTTCCTTTGACATTTTGCTTTTTGTTTCAGTGACCCACCAGGGGCTGTCATCCCCTTTCATTTATTTATTTCTGTTTATTTTATTGATTTTTGTTTTACTAAAAGAGTATAAATAAGGGATCCCCACCAGGGGCTGTCATCTCTGTTTATTAGTTCAATTTATTGATTTTTGGTTTCTTCATAAGAGAATATAAAGAGAGTCAGCGGAAGATGCTGTTTTAGTAGTAATTTCACTGGGTTATTAATCCAATGGCCCATATATAGCTTGTGTGAGGTTGCAGCCTCTTTTCAATTATAGGAGGGACCTGCTCGTCAAGTTTTGGTTGCACTTCAGCCCCATGCTCCTGATCTTTGGCCCACCCGGTGCAGAGAGGGGACAGGCAGGATGGAAGATCTCTTTGTAAGCCTGCTCCTGGGCCTGGCCAAGGTGGCCATATACAGGTCCAGGTAGCGGGTGGTTGAGGGGGTCGTTTGGCCAGACTGTCTGCCTCTCTTCTGTGGATATATTCACAGCTGGGTGTCCCTGGAGAGGGAGTATGCTCTGTCCACCGGTACGCTTGAGGCCTTCTGCGACCGGTGGGCACCACAGGGGCTGGAGTGCATCATTGGCCCTGAAAATCATACTTTAATTTTATTTGATAAGTTTCCTTTGAGAGTTTTGATTTTTTGTTACAGTCCCTTTAAGGAGCTTTCAATTATTTAATTAGTTTATATTTGTTTATTTGTTTTGCAGAAAAGTATAGAGAGAGTCAGCTGGAACACTGGGTTGGTAGTTAAGAGGCAGAGATCTGTAATGCTGCATTCTTTGAATAAACCTACTAGCAGGGAAAAGATCCGTGTCCTGATTTGTACTTCACCATCTGGCTTGGATCCAGTTAACATCTTGGACCGTGGAGCCTCCAGAAAGGAATACCCACCAACCACCCCCCCCACAACCCCCTCAGGAAGCTGCTTGGAAACTGCCCCACGACATGACACAGTGGGGGCCATTCCAAGGCTCATAAAATGCCAGCAGCCGAGTAAAATAGCTGTCAACAGGCTTTTGTAATATCCCTTGGTGACAGGAATACATCAGGATCCCCTCCCAATGCCTTCTGTCACCATTTACCACCCTTGCCACCTCTCAGTCCATCTCTAAAGGGCTGGTTAAATTCCAGCCGTACAACTACCAGTTTTTCTGCAGTGGTCTAGGTCACACAAATGTGCACCTAATCTAGCAAAATGTATATGATGTGAGCCATCAGCAACACAATTTCCCAGGCGGATGGGATATTGCTGAAGTCTACACGTGATTTCACATCCACCTAATCTTCCGCTCTAACTTTATTCAAATATGAGAAACAGTATCAGTGGAGCTGAGGCTTTGTGATTGACAATGCTTCCCTTAAGCATGGGTCATTAACATGCACATAGGCCTGTCATTGGCCACACATATCAAAGTCCTGATGTCAACAATGAGGAGGTGTGCCAAACAAAAGGTGATCACTATCCACAATGACAGAGTCCTCTTAGTAATAAATGACAACTTCCTGTTAAGTAGCACCTTTAACATAGACAAATGTCCCAAGGCACTTCTCCAAGGCAAGAGGTAAAACACAGATGCCAAGCCAATGAATGAGGTACCACTAGGGTTGACTAAAAGCTTGGTCCAAAGGGTGGATATTAAATAAGAGTATTTAAGGAGTAGAGCAATTGGAGAGGGTTCTAGACAGAGTAGATAGAGAGAAATTGTTTTCATCAATGGAAGAGTCGAGAACTAGAAGATACAGATTTAAAGTGAAAGGTAAAAAAACCAAAGGCAACAAGAGGAAAAACCTTTTAACACAGCAAGTGTTTGCGATCTAAATTGCACTGCCTGACTATGTGGTGGAAGCAGATTCAGTCATGGCTTTCAAAAGGGAATTGGATAGACAACCGAAGAGAAATAATTTGCAGGGCTACAGAGAAAGGGCAGGAGAGTGGGACTAGATAAGCTGCTCTTGCAGAGAGCGGGCATGGACTTGATAGGCTGAATGGCCTCCTCCTGTGGTGTAACGATTCTACAATTCTAAAGCGATCTGGGATTCAGGGATGGAAATTTCATAATGTGGGACCTACACTAGCTAAATGCACAGCCACCAATGGTGGATCAAAAGCTGGAGGATGCAGCACACAAGAAAATTCAGGCTCATCCAATGTTAGTTGTTGGACAAGCAATCTGACACAACAGTGGATTGAAAGAAGTGGACAAGAGGTTGAACTGATTGTAAATAACACCAATCTGGACCTGAAATAAAGATTAAACAATTCTGTTGCTGTAACTATAGAGTCAAATGTGTAAAAATATTATAGAATGGAATTATATAGGTGGGGAATATATTGTGAATGGTTACTGCAGGCACTTTGTTCTCCAAGTCTGAACTTTCACATTCATGTACAGGTATCTGAGCTCTTACCTAGCGTCTCAAAATCCAGAGGGACCCAAAAAGCAGCTATATTCAAAGCTGGCACCCTGGGTAACGATTTGAATAAATCCCTTTTTTATTCGTTATTTTTCACACTTTATTTTATGTATTTAAGTACATGCTAGGCCTAGGATCCAAAACCTGTAAAATCTCCAAATCCATCACATGTCTGGTCCCTGTAAATACAATGCGGTGTCCCACCTATGTTTCTCCAACAAATGCTGTCTGACCTGCTGTACATTCCCAACACTCTGTTTTCATTTCAAATTTCCAGCCTTTTTATTTACCCTTTTGTCTACCTTTTTATTACCGGTGTATTATGAATATTATTCTTGAGCGACAGCTTGCATTGCAGGGATGCATAAATCTCAGGTATATATAGATTATATGCATATAAATATAAATTGTGCATATTGAAACAATAGTGAAACCAATATTTGAATGAAATCAGCAAAGTATAAATATAATATATAGTTTTATATATTACGTATATAAATATATATAATACATACTTCTACACATTATATATATGTTACACATACGCATACTTTTATACACATATAGAAAAAATGTACACTTGGCTGATTTCATTCAAATATTGATTTTGCTATTGTTTCAATGCACATAATTGAAGGAAAAGAGAGAGAGAAAATTGTATCTCACGAGTGTTAGTGTATTGGAAATACTACTCTTTTGTAAAACAAATGAACAAATATAAACTAATTAAATAATTGAAAGTCCCTTAAAGGGACTGCAACAAAAAACAAAATTCTCAAAGGAAACTCATCAAATAAAATTAAAGTATGGTTTTCAGGTCCAATGATGCACTCCAGCCCCTATGGTGCCCACCGGCCACAGAAGGCCTCAAGCGTACCGGTAGACAGCACATGCTCCCTCTCCAGGGACACCCAGCCATGAATGTAGCCTTTTCTTTTATAAATTAACCTTTTCTTGCTCTCCTGTTCTTCATTGCATCCTTCCCCTTCCCCCCCCCCCCCGCCCCCAGAACTACAAACCAACAATGCATTTAATTTCACATTTTCATTTACTTGCACTTTCTATTTGTTGCCTTGGATTGATTGTTGTTATCGTATTCAGCCAATTTCACAATAAATGCTGCAGTGTATTGAAATGATGGATAACAGTGAACCTCTTCGATTCATACGTCCTTCCCTGAGCTCCAAGCTCTCTTTTAGATTTTTAAAAAATCTCCTAGCTATATCTGTGCTGATAGCACTCAGATATCCTGCAAGGTCAGGCATTCCTCAGAATCACTGCACTCCATCCTTGGTAATTTCAACCTGCAGTAATAAGGTCTTTTCTCTTCAGGAGTGCAGGCAAATCGGAGGTCAAACAATAGCCCGCAATTTGTCCGCCTGTTCTTTAGCTGCCAGCCTGGTTAAAAGAAGATTGAAAAAGTAAAATAGTCTCTCTTGAAAAATGTGCTTTAGAGAGCAGTATAAAGTATATGTGTTATACGTAATGTCGTGGGCATGGGTCCAGTATTAATAAGATATTCATAAATAATGTGTGCATTATGAATCAGAGATCGCAGTGAGAGACACTCCTAGTCAGGGATTGCTGTGTTGTATGCTGTGTGTGTGTATTCTGAATGGTTCTTGCTCATTGCTCCATCTGTTTTAAAGACAATACAATCTGTGTGCCAGACTGTCAACTTTGCTTCATGCGTACTGCACATGTAGTACTCTATCAATAGGCTGCATGCCAGATACATTACTGAACTGCATTGGGATCTTATGCAAGTTAACCCCTGATGTTATTACGATGACAACCTTATTAATATTCATTGAAACAGTCCACCTGAACGTGGCAATCAATTAAACCATTTTTCCTATGTATTATACTGTCTGCACCACATGCCCACCATACCACCCCACCCCCAAAGTGCCTGAGGGAATTAAGAATTATAATTTTGATAGCTGGCAATCAGAAGAGCCAGAATCTATTCCCCTGGATATGTGCCTTTCAGACTTTTACATCAGCTCAGCTTGAGATTTCCTGACAAATTGTACCCAGGGTGCCTCTTACAATAGACTGCTATCACTCTCCATACTGAAGCCCAGAGGCTGCTGGCAATTGCATCCAAATCATTAGATGTGCTAATCTAAGAAATGTAAATTTTGAATTTTTGATGACAAAGTCGTTGGACAAATCAGTCAAGTGAACTCAGAAAATTATGTGAACACCGTATAGAATTTGTTAGCTTCTAACGGTTTAAGGGTTTAATGAAGATCACCTTTGACAAGTGACATCAGGATTGTATAATTGTGTCAAATTTAAAACGAATCTGAGAAGTAACAACTGTACAAAATTCACTGTAATTCTTTATTGTGCCAAAGTAATAGAGACATTTATAAGATAGATCAACGTTTTATGCTTACATTTTTTTAAATTCCTTTAATCTCATCTGACTGTGGAGATGAACCAGAACTGAATTTTACTCCATGTTGTTAGTTTGTTAAAAGCTGCTGCTTTTTTAGGTGAATAGCTACTGTCAGGTAGATTGTTAATAGTATGGGAGTTATCACACAGCCTTGCTTGACCCCAATTTGGATTTTGAAGATGTCTGTTTCAGATCTCCCACTCAAGACACTAAACAAAAGTCCTAGGGTACAGAGTGGTTAACGTCACCACTCTCCTGTACTGCAGTGAAACCTGGACTTGTATTAGTGACACATACGAGTGGTGAGAAATTCAATCAGTAATGCCTCCACCACATCCTCCGGATTCAATGGGAGGACCATCGAATGAAGGCTAGTATCCTTCTTGAAGCCAGCTCCACAAGCATTCAGGCAAAACTGCAACAAAATTAACTTTGGTGGACTGCTGGTACTGTCTGGATGGCTGAAAACAGTCTCTCCTGCCAGGTACTGCTCTCTCAACTCACAAATGGCCAAAGTTGTAGGGGAGGACAAAGAAAACATTAGAATATCAACCAATCCTAGCATTTCCTGAAGATATCAAGAAGATTTCCACTGGTGCCTGTACTTTACACAATATGGGGGACCTATACTATACAAATGCACTTGACCAAAGTTCCATTACACCCAACAATCCTATGCTCACTGACTTACATTAGTTCCTAGTCACCCAGCTCTACCACTTTACAATTTTCATCTTCATGTTTAAATCCCATCATAGACTTGCATATTCCTTTTTCTATAATCTTTTACAGCCCTCAATGAACTCTGTGTTTCTCCAATTCTGGCCTTTATGTATTCCCCTCTTTCTTTAACCCACTGTTGGTGGTTCTACCTTCAACTGTCCCAGGTCCTAAGCTCAGGCTTTCCCTCCTGAAAGATCTTCAATCCCCAACCCCCTTAAAACTCCCCATAAAACCCTCTCCATTGGCCAAGCTTTTAATCACCACTTCTCACGTCTCCTTCTTTGGCTTGGTGTTCTTTTTCTCTTCTGATAATGCTCCTGTGAAGCGAAGGGGCATAAAGGAGCCATGTAAAAATAAGTAGTTGTTGAAAGCTCTGCTTCCTTACATCACCCATTAATTCCCTAGCTCTTATTTTTAAGTTTATGTTCCCTTTATTCTGGATATCCCCACCAAAATAAATAGGCTCTATCCACTCTTTCAAATTCTTTAATCATCATAAACACCTTCAATTAGATCACCCCTTAATCTTCTATATCTAAGGGAGTGCAAGCCTAGTCAATGCAACCTATGCTCATAATTAAACCTTTTAGCCTCTATATCCTTCTGTTGAATCTGTGCAGCATTCCCTCCAGGGCTAAGATACGTTTCTTGAGGTACAGTGGCCAGGGTGGAATGGGGTACACTATACGGGGGTTTACCCAGAATAATGACCTCTCTAAATATTTTTCGTTGTGTGCTGCCTGATCATTTGAATGCGCAGTACCTTAAAATTGTTTTACGTGGCCCTGTATGTGTAGTATCTTAAAGGGGAGAACTTACGAGTGGTCTGTGTGGTACCTTCTGGGTTACTGCACAACTGTGCACACAGACGTAGCTTGCAGGAACATTGAACCAGAGCTTTATAAAATTGTAACATAACTTCCACTCCTTTGTACTCCAGGCCCATTGAGATAAAAACCAATATTCCATTAGCCTTTTCAATTATGTTTGTCTTCTCTGCAAGTTCTACCTGTCGAGTGGGAGCGGGCACGGGCAGGCGCAGAGCCGATCGCTGCCTGTGATCGGCTGAGTGCCGCCATTTTACGTGGGCGGGCCAATTAAAGCCTGCCTAGCGTGACGTGTGCCCAGGAGTGCTCAGCGCTACCTGTGCGAGCGGGTGGAGGAGGGAGAGTCGGGGCCTGCGCTGTCTCACGCGCACGCATGCGGAGGAGCACAGAAATCTTCTTGAGACACGGAGCTGCCTCAGGAAGATTAAGCTCAGTTTTAAAGTTTGAAAAAAAGAAAGAATAAAATTATTCAGACATGTCCTCTCACGTGCCAGTGTTACATGAGCTGGGACATGTTTATGAATTTTCAAATTTTTAAAATTTATTTAATAAAACCTTCATGACACCTCATCCCGCCCTGACAATTGCCTAAACTGGTTCATTAATGGCCTTAACAGACCTTTGACAGTTTGGTGGGCGCGCAGCCGACTCCGGCATGTGCCCCTTGAACGAAAGATGAGAATGACGTGCAGTGACGTCGGGACACATGCCCGATGTCACCTCGCGTCATTTTACGCATCAGCGTGCAAGGCCCGCCCCCACACACTGAGGAGAAAACTCTGCCCCAGGTATATTTAAGGAAGTCGATGTTGTCACAGACAGGGAGGGAGATGGTGGGATAACTTCTCCCCTTTCTCCTCACCTCTCGGTTGCCTAGAAAAAGATATGTTTTAGAGGGAGCATTTTATCTTTTTAAGTGTTGTGATTTTCAGTTATAAACATGAAGCAGGCTTTTGAGCGAGCTTAAATCAAAGATAAAGGATAATGATTATTCACCCAACACCCCAAAATGTAAATGCAACAAAACACATTCACTCACTCAAGCTCACAGACAGACACGTGAGTAAAGATGGATTCTAGAGGTAAAGCATGCATTTAGGTTATTAGCAAAAAAAATACAGTAAGTAAATCATGTGGATAAACAGTCCTTTAAGGTGTACACAGTGCAGGCCTCTCTTTCGCGTTCTTTGGAGATGAATGGAAGTTGAAAGTCTCTGGATTTGTAGATGAGGATATGGCTGAGTTTCTGTAGAGGTGAAGCTTTGCTGGTGAAAAGGAATTAGTCCTAGCTGACTGGTTGTTAGAGAGGGTTCTGTTCTCCTGGTTGTAGGAATGGTCTCTCTTGCCTGGTTGATTTGTAGACTGATTTGCTGGGTTGCCTTGATCTGTTATCTCTAACCAGTTTCGATCACACAATGGCAAGTTTCAGTGCTTCCCATTGTCCACATAATTTATTGGAACTGGGGTGAGTGATACACAATGGAGGAGTGATTGATAACTCATCAACATACCAGCTACAACTAGTTCACTGGAAGACTATTTAATATTCCGCCTTCGTGGCCTTGACAAGCCAGGCAGCCGTTGTCTGCTCAATCTCTTCCAGTGAGCGCTGGGGAATCCATTTACATTTGAGAACTTTCCAGAAGCTGGTTCAGGCATGAATTAATTCTTTGTCTGTGCAGAAATTACAAACAATTGTCACCTGACCCTCAAAAGCCACCTTGGGCAGTATTTTGATCATTTTTTAAAGTCAGTTTTCAAAAGTCCACACTGGCTGAAGTCCGTATCCAGAAAGTTAAGAATATGATATCCTACTAAGCATGACATGCCCCCTCTGCACGGAAGAAAAGGAATCTCAATTACACTTTTTTAAAACATTTTTTTCAGGGTAAAGCAAAAGAAACATGAACACTCCATCACACGTTCTACAAACATTCAGACATCCACACGTTAATCTTATAACTGTTACAGCTATTTTCTGTTTGAAACTTAAGGTTTCTTATCATCCTTTTTTGATGAGGCACAGTCTGATTCAAAAATATAAAAACAAAAAACTGCAGATGCTGGAAATCCAAAACAAAAACAGAAACAGAAATACCTGGAAAAACTCAGCAGGTCTGGCAGCATCAGCAGAGAAGAGCACAGTTGACGTTTCGAGTCCTCATGACCCTTGTTCTGTTGAAGGGTCATGAGGACTTGAAACGTCAACTGTGCTCTTCTCCGCCAATGCTGCCAGACCTGCTGAGTTTTTCCAGGTATTTCTGTTTCTGTTTTTGTACAGTCTGACTCAATTTCTTTAGGTGTGAGGGGTCTGGCTTTCAGAGGGCCTGTGTTCAGGAAATCTAATGCCTTCTATCTCCCTTTCCTTCTTTAACACTCCCAGTTATGTGGCGACTAGCGAGTTTGAATTTTCACACCTGTTCATAAGGCTTTGTGAACTTCAACACCAACAGACATACAATTGTTGGGAGGTTTTGAGTTTCATGGGTGTTCAGATTCAATCCTGGAGTCCTGGGGGGGATTCAAGTTTCACAGCTTGCTGAGGAACAAGGTTTGTAAAATGTGAACTTCTCTCACTGCGTGTTGCACTGCCTGTTAAGCTCTTAATCCTTTAATGGCTGCTTCTACAACCATTTGGTTTAATAGTTCAGGTTTGGGAACATTGATAAATCTTATTTCTAGGGTGATGGTGGGTGATAAATTGTTTTTAAACCCCTGTAAAGTGTCTGGACTCTCCTCCAGTTCTTTGTCCTCTGTGGGTTCTGAAGCTGAATTGCTGGGTTTAGTTAGATGTAAATTTTGAACCTAACTATTTGATCCTTTAGAGGGCAATTCCACACTGACTGCACTTGTATTTCCCTTGGGACTTTCGCAAATGCTGTTAGTCTTAGGGTGCATTATCTTCCCCTTTTTTCTTTACTTCAGGAATGAGTTTTCCCCCAGCTTGTCCCATGTCCTCTGGGGCACTACTTCTATCTGGCAGGTGGCTGTCCAACCTCTGCTGCACTCCCCTATGGCACTTCAACTAGGTGAGGCATCTTCCTCATTTGCTACTTTCCTGTTTCAGAACTTTCTGGGTCCCTATTTGAATCTTGGAGGAACGTTTGTACCAACCATACCTCTGGTACATTTCCTTCAACCTCTGCTGCTTTCAACCCAGTACTTTTGTTTTCCTATGGCTCTATTTTGGCCACTTTACACTCTACAGGCTGACTTTAAATTTAGTTAATAAAAATCTGGGATAGAAAGCTGGTCTCAGTAAAGGTGGCCAAACTATAATCGATTGTTGTAAAAACCCATTTGTTTCACAAATGTCCTTCAGGGAAGGAAATCTGCTGAACAAAAACAAAAATACCTGGAAAAACTCAGCAGGTCTGGCAACATCGGCGGAGAGGAACACAGTTAACGTTTCGAGTCCGAAACGTGATCCTATCCGCAGATGCTGCCAGACCTGCTGAGTTTTTCCAGCTATTTTTGTTTTTGTTTTGGATTTCCAGCATCCGCAGTTTTTTGCTTTTATCTTAAGGAAATATGCTGTCCTTATGGTCTGGCCTACATGTGACTCCAGACCCAGAACAACGTGGTTAACTCTTAACTGCACTTTGAAATGGCCTAAGCCACTCAGTTCAAGGGCAATTAGCGATGGGCAATCAATGCAGGCAGGCATTGCCAGTGATGCCCACATCCCATCAAAGAATATAAATATATACATGTATGCCTGCCAGTGACTTTCAGAAAATCAGTATCACACAGCAGTTAAGTTTTTCTTATGTACGATTTTCATGCACTGATACATTTTATGTCCATGAAACAGGTGTGTAGGAACTTAAAAAGGCAGTACTTTTCTCTGGATTTATATCCATTGCATTAGCTGTATTAAAGATGTGGAAATGTTGAATTCATGCCAACCAGTGCTCCAGGTACCAGTGAAGATTGCACTACTTTCACAGCCTGTAACAAAGTCAGCTTTCATTTACTTAGGGCAACAACCCAGCTCCATCACATGTTGACAATACTTACAGTCATTTCTTAAATCATGACTGCTTTCTCAGGTTACCTCACTGGTTCACTGCATCCAGGCCCCGCAACAATGAGAGCCATCTTTCTCTAAACGCTCACTCCAGCCCGTAATTGTCTATCAACAATACCTATCTTCATGAATCTTCAGTCCTATATAATTAGGAAAAACCTTGTGATGGTCCAAGGGGTGTGTGCTGCCAGTAACTAGTAGAAATGCTATTGACTATTGTAGTAGCAATCACAACTTATTTAACGTACCAATTTGGAGAGAGGCCTACCGCTTCTGCCAGGATAATTGATTGGTGGATGGCTAGCTAACAATTGGTAGATCTCACCAAGAGCTTTATGGAAAAAAATTATTGTGCAATTGAGGAACTTCCATTGACAACTTTGTTGGTGGTTTTGGCACGTCAATGGCTCATTTACTGGATTAATTGATGCAATAACAGATTGTGGGTAATCTGACAGCTTCTTAATGCAATTTATTGATTTAAAGGAATTTCCCCCACATAATAAAGGCAGTCTCATGCACCTGAAGACTCTAATGGGAACTAGTGAATTTAAATGTTGGATTTTTAAAAACAAATTAATGAATGTTTCTGAAAAGTGAAACATGTGGCAAAATTTCTCTCTTTTTAGTTCAAGTTCTATTCAAGTTCTGTACTATCAAGCGACTGAAAAAATAATGAGCTTCTCTGATTTTGGGACTTTGCTGGATAATTTATTGTATAGCATATTGTAAAGCCATAGTATATTGTATTGCATATATTCTCTGTTTAGCTGATGTTTACATACTCTATTTTTGTTGATTATACAACAGGGGCATTCAAACCATGGGCCACGATCCACAGGTGGCGTGCAAACCCTGGATATCTGATCTCCAAGCCACAAATGTACCTCTGGTGTGGCATCTTCTGTGACCCCATGATCACTGCTGTTAGAACTGTTATTGTAGAATAAGTGCCCTGATGATTTGTTCAAACCGGTTTGTTTACATAACACTGCGCTACTGCCACCTCCCACGACATGGCCCTGTTGACGGCCTTCACTCAGCCTCTTTCCTTTTTCTCATATAGTTCTCTGATGCATGAGACTGACTTTATTATTTGGGCAAATTCTTTCATTTTCAATCAATTACCTTGAGAAACTGTCAGATGGCCCAGCGGTCAGAAGTCCTGAACTATCAATGTTACTGCTGTAAATGCCCTTCTATATTTTTGGGTGTTATCTGTATAATTTATATAACGTTTCAAAGGCCCCTGATAAAGTTACATATCTTAGGATTTTTAGAAAGAAGTTAAAGAAATTAATTGCAATAGTGGATAGTTGGTGTGAAATTTGGCTCAACAGTTCAGTGGAAGTAAAAAAAAGCAGTTATAAATGGACAAGATTCTCTCTTGCCTGTGGCACAAAATGGAAAGTGGTGCATACTGCCTAAAGTTTTTGACCCATTAAAATGAATGGGCAGGGTCTTTGAGTGTCTCTGCCTGATTTTCCAATTTGAGCTGTTGATAGGTGAAGCTCCACAATTATAGTGTACATGTAAAATTCCTGCAAATAACTCAACAATGATAAAAAAAGAAGAATTGAAGAAAGATTTGCATTTATATAGCATCTTTCGCAAGTTCAGGATGTCCCATTTACAACCAATGAAGGACTTTTGAAGTGTAGTCAAAGTTGTAGTGTAGGAAATGCTCCAACAAACAGCAATGTGTTAATAACCAGATAATCTGTAGTGACGTTGGCCAAAGGATAGATGTTGGCAGGGGACAGGGAATAACTCATCTGCCCTTCATGGGATCTATTTCGGCCATCTGAGTGAGTAGAGTGGACCTCTGTTTAACATCTCATCCAGAAGACAGGACCTCCGACAGTGCAGGACTTGCACTTAAGGGTCGGCCTAAAGTTTTGTACTCAAGTTTCTGGAGTTGGTCTTGAACCTGTACCCTTCTGCCTCAGAAAAGAGAGTGCTGTACACTGAGCCATTGCTGACAAAGAAAGGATTAACATGGGTGAAAGGTTGCTATTCAGTGAGAAATGATTTGCCAAGTGCTAACCTGGACCTGCCTAGATTATTCGTCTAATCAGATTATTTAGCCTTGTGTAAATCATTAATTAGGTACAATTTGGTCTCAAACTGTGCCATAAAATTTACTGCCGTTTTAATAGAGCCCTATTGCAATGTTTTAAATGCAGGAAGAACTCATTGCTTGTATAACTTTATTTTTGGAGTGGATTTAAACCTAGATGGTTTGTTCTGACTGTCTGCTAGTGGGTGACATTTTCAGTAAAATGTATAATTCCCAAAAAATCCATATGACTGGAAAAAAATATTTTATAAGCTGTATTTTTAAAGTTGCTAAAGTAGCTGCAGAGTCACAATGATATTATGTAAGGTTTACTTCTCCTTACATTTTACTCTTAAGATTTAGCCACATTTTACAGTAAAGTACACTAATCAGCAGCTCAGAATGATAATACCAGTCTGGCAAAAGAAGATGGGCTTAGCATTATTATGTTCATATTGTAACAGATATTCTAATACTCATATTATTGGCTTAGCCCAACAGCATGAACATTTTTGAAAAGCGCATTTAACAGAAGGATAGTGCCAGAAGATTGGAAAATAATGAATGTTATTCCAATCTTTTAAAAAGGTCAAATGTGTTATCCTGTGGAGTATAAATCTGTTAGCCAGGCACCTGCAGTGGGAAAAATATTGGTCTCCATTATATGGAAGCAGTTTAAGTGCATCTAGTGAAATTGGAGCTGGTAAATGCAAGCCAACATGAAATTATGAAACACAGGTCATCCTCAGTGTATTGATTGTTATACTTTGGAGCATTCAAAGTAAATAAACAATGGGAGGGTGGTCAATGCTCTGCATCTTGTCTTCAGAAAATGTTTTATAAGAACCCTCATGGCTAAAATGGGGACCAGGAGACAACAAAATGGAAAGTTAATTTAAAAGACTAGCTAATCTTTCATATTTCTTATGGATAGTATGTGGTGGGAGCACCTTTGTGATAGCTGCTTTACTGGTCTGTCCCTTCAAGGGCCATGCTCAATTATGTTCTACGGAGAACGAAGATACACACTTGATTGCAGGTGATAATTTCTAGAGGTTCTTCCATCATGAACAGCACTTTGCCCAGGGTTTCTGCATCTATTTCACTGAAGTTATGACAACCTGGGAAGCCCCACAGATATTCGCCTCCGTTCTGCATGTACTGAGTCTTTGCTAGGGTAACTCACTTTGCTAGAGCAACTCATCCCACTGTCTTGGTCTCCTTATCTTTCCAGATTTAAGGTCATTGGCAAAAGAAGCAATGGTGACACGAGGAAAAAATTTTCCACACAGCGAGTGTTTGGGATCTGGAATGCACTGCCTGAGGGTGTGGTGGAGGCAAGGTCAACTGAGGCTTTCAAAAAGGGATTGGGTCATTTTCTGTAAAGGAAAATTCTGCAAGGGAAAAGGCAGGAGAGTTAGCACGCACATGACTGGCCGAATGGCTTCCTTCTGTGCTGTAACCATCGTATTATCCTATGCTTCAGGCATTTACCCACTTCTCCCTTAGAACTCACAATGGTCTCCCTCAACTGTATTTGCCATGGCAAAACATTCTAATGTCCAAAAATTCTAATCTTCCTAGTTTTCCCTATTCTAGCTTGTGTTTGGGGAAATAATCCAGAGATCACCCAACCAGATGTCCTGTTCCTAAACTTTCTTCATAATCTCCCATTGCAGGATTTCAGGCCTTTCCTTTTCTTTCTTCTACCATTGGTTCTTACATAGACCAGGATGACTGGCTGCCCTTCCTCCCCCTTCCCTATGGCAGGATTTTAACCTGTGTTAGAGCTAGGAAGGAGGTCGGTAGGTGCTAACCATCATATCACTCGCCGATGTGCCAGTTTCCAGGCTCCATCCTGCCCCTAGGGCATTTTCCCAGAGGCAAGTTGTACGCGGCCGACAGGGCTAACCACCTACAAGTGGCGGGTCGCCAACTGAAGTAATTAAAGGCCTATTAAGGCATATTGAAGGAGACTGACTGGGGTTTTCCAGTCGGCCTCAAGGCCCCCACAAGGGGCGGGGGACAGTTTAGTTGCCTGGAAGCAGCCTCCCAGTGGCAGACCCAGCTGAAAAGGCCTCTTTTTACCACAGAGTTAAGAAAAGAATCAGGTAGGTTGCCTCTATTTTGAAGCTCCCCCTATCTCACTTACTTGCCACAGCATCCTGCTGCTATTTTCAGGCTCGAAGGCCTTCTATTGGACCTTCAGCTTCAAGAGCCCACCCACTGTCTTTAATTGGGCCGGGAAGCTCTCCCCGTGCCATTTAAGGGGGGTGCCCCAACCAAATTCCAGGTCGGTGCCAGCCGTGGCACTGGCCACTCCCTCTCATGTGGGGCCAGCATATGTTGTATGCTATCAATGCTGCTGGCCCTTTTTATTTTGCCCTTGGATGAGGTTTTGCAAAATGTGGGCTGCCCGCCTGCCTGTGCGACGAGCGCAAAATCAAACAGGCAACATTAAATTGGGTTCAATTGTGTTTTTAATGGCCTTAAGTGGCCTTTTAATTAATGGGTGGCATGGCTCCAACACCTGTGCGTGCCCCTGCCGACCTGAAGATTGCGCACGTGCAGGATGATGTCGGGATGCTTGCCCGACGTCTTTTCGTGCTATTTTATGCCCGATCAGGCTGGGCGCTCGGCTGCCCACGGGGCGTAAAATTCTGCCCATGAGCTACATTGGTGCCAATGACATTTGCAGAAAGAGGGGTGTCGTCCTTCAATCAAAATTTAGGCAGCTAGGTAGGAAATTAGAAAGCAAGACTTCAGAAGTAGTAATTTCCAGATTACCCCTGATACCACGTGATAGTGAGCAGAGAAATGGGAGCATAGAGCAGATGAATGCACGGCTGCAGAGATGTTGCAGAAGGGAGGGCTTTAGATTCTTGGGACACTGGGATCGGTTCTGGGGGAAATGGGGTCTGTACAAGCCTGATGGGTTGCACCTAACTAGAGCCGGGACCAATTTCTTTGTGGGGCAATTTTCCGATGCTATTTGCGAGAGTTTGTGTTAACTTGGCAGAGGTGTGGGGACCAACAGGTAATATTAGAGAGGAATACCAAGGTGCACAGAATATTGACAAAGATAGATAGCACTGGAATAGGAAATAGTAAGTAACTAGGTGGATTCAACGTAAGAGGAAAAATAATAAAATCTAAATTAGGACTACTGTGTATGCATGTGAGTGCGTGGAGTATGGGTAAGAAAATTGTTAAGTTACAGGCACAGATTGCCATATGATGTTGTGGCAATAACAGAGACCTGGCTTAAAGAAGGGCAGGAATGGGCATTAAATATTCCTGGATACAAGGTGTTCAGGAAAAAATACGGAGGAAAGGAAGGGAGGAAGGGTGGCAATATTGATTAAAGAGAACATTGCTGTGCTGGAGAGACAGAGGAGGTCCCAGAGGGGTCAAAGACAGAATCTATCTGGCTAGAGCTAAGGGACAAGAAAGGTGCAATTACATTTTTCAGTGTAGTCTACAGGCCACCAGCTAGTGGGAAAGATGTAGAGGAATAAATTTGCAAGGAAATGACAGAGAAGTGCAAGAATTATAGAGTATTTATAATAGGGGATTTTAATTACCCCCAAATATAGACTGGTATGGTGGTAGTGCAAAAGGCAGAGAGAGGCAGGAGTTCCTAAATTGTGTTCAGGAGAATTTTTGACAGCAGTATGATTCCACTCCAATGAGAAAGGAGGTGTTACTGGGCCTCATTCTTGGAAATGATTCTATGTATCTATGCTCAGGTCAATGCTTTCACAGAGGAACCATGGAAGCTGATCAATAGGATCTTTGTTCATAAATAAATACTACAATAGTCTCACTATGTACCCTGCAAAACAAAGGCCAATATTGACAAAAGCCATTGAGAGCTGCAGTGATTTACAATTGCTTTTAAGGCAGTGGAAATCATTGGCTAGAATTTCCTGGGCCCTTTGATATGGGATAGGAGGAGGGAGGGCTGACAAAATGGTATGGAAAGGCATTGGGATGAGAGCCTAATGTCTATTCACCATCATGTAATATTGCCAGGGGGAAGGTTGACTGCTTGGCTGCCCACTGGGAGAACAATTGACTCAATTAAGTAGCCAATTAAGGGCCACCCAACCTCTGTGGGCATTTTGCTCGAGTCAGGGGACCTGCTGACATGTGAGGAGACTGCCAGGTGAAAACTGGTGGTATCCTAGTGAGTTCCGGGAAAAGAGGTGTCATATTTTTATTATGATATAAAGGCACCAGTCACTCATAAGGGATTGTATAAACATGTCATGGGTTTATTTATTTAAACGAGGCACATGAGAACATATATACACGGATAGAAAGAAGACATCAGCAGCAGAGCTGTGTACGCTGTGTTCTGCTCACAGGCCAAAATGAAAATGAGACTGGATCACATGATACACTTCCCTTGTAGTGGTGACACTATTTTCATTTCCTTGCAAATTTATTCCTCTACATCTTTCCCATTAGTTTGTGGCCTATAGACGACACTGAGAAATGTAATTGCACCATTTTTGTTCCTTAGCTCTAACAAGATAGATTCCGTCTTTGACTCTTCTGGGACCTCCCATGCCTCTCCTCTGCCGCTATCCCTTAAAGGCACAACAAAACATCACTATTTTTTTAAGATACTATCCCTCCTTCCAAAGAATTAGAACTTTTTACAATATATGTTCATGTTTAGTTACCATTACATAAGTGAATTTATGAATCTGCAGGTGAATCTATGGGCAGGGTTTTATGCATCGGTGAGCGGGGGCGGGGCCCTCTCATCGACACGTAAAATAACGCACGGTGATGTCGGCGGGAACTCCCGATGTCACCGCGCCCCATTTAAATTTTCAGGAAGGTGGGAGCGCAGCGAAATCAGCTGCATGCCCGCTGACCTGTCAATGGCCATTGACAGGGTCAGTTAAGTAATTAAAGGACCTGCCTGTCCAACCTTAAGATTGGCGGGCAGGCCAGGAGCCCTGGCGGCAACTAGAAAAAACATGAAACCTCATTCACGGGTGGGATGAGGTTTCATGTAGGCTTTAAAAAATTTTAATAAAAGTTTTGTAAAAATTATGGACATGTCCCAACTCATGTGACACTGTCACATGAGAGGACATGTTAGGGAAATTTTATTTTTCTATTTTTAGCTTTTTTACATTTACAGCTGATCTCCCTGAGGCTGCACTTAGCCTCAGGGAGATGAGTGCGCTCTTTCATGCGCATGCGTGAAAAAGCACACTCTCGATTTTGGGATTCCACTTTCCCACCACCTGCACAGGGAGCGCATTGGCCCGCCCACGTAAAATGGTGCCAAGCCTCCGATTGGGGGCACCGATCGGAAGCGAGCTTGTACGCGCCCGCCCTTCAACTCTCCCCCTTCCCCCCAACAGGGGGAAAATTCAGCCCAATGAGTCTCTGAAGCATAGAAGTAGTCTACTTGTACGCTCAGATCTTGTAATGGTAACCTTGTCTGGAGGTTTCTCTAATGGCTCACAATGACCCATGGAGTTGTCAATCTTGGATGTTGTTCCTGGTTGCATTTGGGATCTTGTCGTAGGACTGTACAGTGGCTGAGGAACTGGAATGGATCTAATTTGTCCTTGGTTACACCTCACCATTGTGTCCTTGGCTTCATAAAACCTTGGTTCCGAATAAATCCTTGTCACTTCGGCTGGTTACCACATACCTTCTGTGGGATCCCGAATATGAACTTGTCCCAAGTGTGAACGTGGCGATTCTGTACCCACATTTTTATCATGCAGTTTGTCACCTTCTCTTGCAGTTTCAAAAGTTGCTCTCAAGTTTCTGAGAGAGTAGAATGGGTAAGAGTAGGTGGAATAGTATGCACCAGTCTGCTGAACATGAGCTCTGCCGGTGATGAATAGTTGTACTTAAAGGTGTAGCTCTCAGATGTAACATTGCAATACATAGATCTTGCTTGGTTTGTCTACATTTGAGAATTAGGGATTTCACTGTGTGAATCTTTTGTTCAGCTTGGCCGTTAGATCAAGGGTAATGAGGAAAAGAAGTATTGTGATCAATACTTGACTTCTCACACATATCCTGAAATGGCTTACCGATAAATTGCGGACCATTATCCATAATGATCTCTCTAGGCGCACCAAATAAACTGGACAGTTGTGCTTGATGTATTGTGTAATTGTCAAATAACGGGGTACTTGGTAAAGTAAGTTGATGATGACAATGAAGTCAGTGATATGGACACGAAAGAGGTCGGATGCGATTTTAGACCAAGGATGGGTAGGATTTTCATATGAAATCAGTGGTACTTTCTGCTGACTTTGCATATGCGCTTGACATGCCTCACACTTCTTGACAACAATTTCAATGTCATTGTTCATAGCCGGCCAATAGACTGTCTCTCTTACAAGTCTTCTCGTCTGATCTATACCCATGTGTGAGTGATGAAGTTGTTGAATAATATCAGGTCACACAGGTTCCGGTATGATGGCCTGCCTGCCTTTAAAAATGACTCCCTGAGAGATGCCTAGCTCATCCCGGTAGGGCCAAAATGGTCTCACGTGTTGGTGGGCATGCTGAATTCAATCAGGCCATCCTGCAATGGTGGTTTTTCACAGTTTCTATACTGTGGAATCTTTCACCGTTTCTGCTGGCATTTGGGTTGAGCAAAATGTACCAGATCAATTTGGAGAACATCTTCAAGTTTAATATTAATGAAATCAACTTGTAGATCCAAGGATATATCTTCTGTTTTCGCTGAGTTAAATGTATCCGTTGTGACCATCAAGTTACCTGGCTTGTACCTAATCTCATAGTTGTAACTTTATCTTTATCAAGAGACATTGCAATCTTGGTGGTGCACTGATCGATGGTTTTCACCAGGTCATCTCCAGTGGCTTGTGGTCAGTGTCTGCCACAGATCTTTTGCCAAATAGGTAGCTATGAAAATACATGATTCCAAACACTATTGCTAATGTTTCCCATTTGATGTAGGAGTAGTTGGATTACTTTACAGGCAGAGATTTTGAAGCAAATGCAACCAGTTTGTCTTTTTGAAGTAAGCATGCTCCCAGACCTTTCTGTGAGGCATCTATCCCCAGGGTAGTTATCTCCCGAGGATTGTAAAATTGCAGTGTCGATGCTTCTGACCATGACTGTTTCAGAGCTTTGAAGAGGTATTGGTGGCCTTCATGCCACAGGAAAGGCACACCCTTTCTCAACAAATCCCTTAGCAATGAAGATGTTTGAGAAAATTGGGAATGTATGGGGACAAAAAATTAAAGAGACCTAAACATCTTCAAAGATCTTCCTTACCCTGAGGCATTAGCATGACCTTAATATCCTCTATTTTACACGGATTGGGATGTATGCCAGCACAGGAATAAATGAAACCAAAGAAATTGATCTGCTGCAGGTTGATGGCACATTTCAGGCTGTTGAATGAATCCTTCATTACACATCGCTTGCATCAATAAGTGGAAATTATGGTTGTGTTCTTGCTTTGTTCATCCAACAACAGCAATGTCATCTGTGATACAGATGGCACAGTGCAAGTAATGCGGTCCACGTGAGCGTGAAAGAGACCCTGGCTAACAGGTAGCCTGAAAGGAAGTAATTGAAAACAGTATCGTCCAAATAAGGTATGAAATGTAATAAGCACTTGGGATTTCTTCGCAAGATGTGCTGACCAGTAGCTATGCTTAGCATCAAGTTTTGGAAAGTGTTTTGCACCTGCAAATCTCGATTTAACTCTTCTAGTGTGGGTATTTTGTAAGGACAATGTTTCAAAGCTGCATTTAAACATCATGGATTGAGGCATACTCTCAATGACCTGTCCTTCTTTATGACACACGCAATTGAGCTGCACAAATCTGTGTACTCTTATACTCTTCTAATGATGCTGCCTTTCTCCATTTTGTCTAGTTTGACCCTTAATTTGGCTTGTAAGTGGGTGCTGCACTTATGTGGTGGATCAATTGATGGACTTGCATTCTCCTGAAAGTGTCACATCACAGCTCCCTTAAAACTGCCATTTTTGTCAAAACATGCTGGCTATTTCAATGTTAAGTCACAATCCAAGGTGATAGAATTAATTTCTGAGGTTGATGTGCTGTATGAGGTCTGACTGATTCCATGGATTGTCACTAGTATGAGGTCATGGCATACCAGTAGGCCTACAATTGCTAGGCCTTCCATGATGTAGAACATCTGTGGCACCCAGGAATATAGATTGTACTTGCACATGGATCCTGCACATGCAATCAGTGAACCAATGTACACCGAACGTTATGCAGTTGTAGGTTTTGCCATGGCCTTCCACATCTGTGGATACACATCTTTTAGAATCTGCAGAGGTTGGATGTTGGCAATTGCCCTTGAGTCAATCTTGGCCCATAACTAGTCGTTACCAACTTTCTTAGGGCAGATAATTTGGATCTTGTCAAACATCTCAGATGGTGTGACGGCATCTAAGTTTTCCACAAGATTGACAGTGTGAAACATGAATTCACTACTCTTCATCTTGTGGTGCAAATCATCGTCATTTTATGGTTTGTCAATCACCTCATGTATATGTTTCTGACGGGGTACCTGATGGTCATTCCTATTGCTTGAAGGTACCTGGTGTGTACAGTCTGTTTGGATCAGTGCACGGCTCTTTGTTGCTGCAGCAGCCTTTGCTCTAGTGCACTGCCACTGCCAATGGCCCTTTTCTGGCACAAGCCTTGCAAAATTGCTGGAAAGCTGGGCATTCCCTTGGTGCATGCAGAAGGCCACACCTTCCACATGTCTTGCTATGTTTGGGGGTTCTAGTGAGTGCATCACAGTTGGGGTTGTACATGGGATCTATAAGCTTCGTCGACCTGCAATGACCACTTCACACTTACGTCCATCCCTGAGTAGCTCTTCGTTCCTATATATTTTGGGCTTGTCTTGCAGCTCTTTCTGGAACACTTCCATGAGAGTGGATGCGATCACCAACTCAACAATTCTGTCTGCTAGCTCTGCGTTTGAAAGATCACAGTCCACACCCTTTTCTCTGCATCTGCTGATGAAGTGGTCAATGGATTCTGTAGGCTGTTGTCAAAATGACACGAACTCTAGTCGATGAACACTTAAGTTTAACCAGATTCTGTCTTCCAATGTAGTCCATATCTTTTGAGGATCCTTTAACTTTTCTGCTGTTAATCCTGATGTATTCTGCCTGTATAGATATTCATTCCCAATTGCTAGGTGAATTTTTATGGCTTGCTTGTCTGGTTCAGACACACCTGAACCAAGAAATCATCAAGAAACATTTTGAATTCAGATAAGTCAGCTGCATCTCAATTCAAGCTGGAGAATTTTGCAGACATTTTGGCAATATTGCTTTGACCTTTCTCCTTGTTTTATTCAATTTATTAATTTTATTTACACAACATTTCCATCGTAAACTGTTTACTTCAGAGGGACAAACCTGGAAGAGCGGGTGGCACCAATACCAGGTCTGCCGGGCTTTACAGGCTTGTAGGTGATGGAGAGCTCTCCAAGATAATATCATTTAGCAACTCCCAAAGCCGCCCATTATAATTGCAACCTTCTTTGGCCCCATTTTTATGATGGTTTTGTTTCATTCTCCGATGCTGCAAACTTGTTACGGTCTGACCAAAACGTCAAGGGTGATCTCATGCCATGTATCACAATCTAAAGCTGTTCACCATGTTGTACCTGTACGTAATCTTGCTGCCACATTGTGGAACACTGCTGAACACCATGTTGTGTTTTTAATAATGATGTAAAGACACCAATCACTCATAAGGGATTGGGTAAATACATTCTGAGTTCATTTATTTAAACTAGGCACATCAGAACATATATATGTGGGTAGAAAGTTGAAGACACCAGCAGCAGATCTGTGTGTGCTGTGTTCTGCTCACAGGCCAAAGTGAAACTGAGACTGGATCACATGACACACTTCCCTTCTGGTGATGGCCAGCTGCTATCCGTAAAAGGCATATTATAACAGGAGGCTTCTTTATACGCACTCCATGGATAGCCCCCTGGTGGCATTGGCTGTCCTTGCAGCAACAGCACAGTCAGCGACCCCACCTCCCCCAATCACCTGGGCCTTGCTGCTTTGTCTCACCATCATCCAACCCCACTTAGCCCTCTTAGAGGGTGCCCTGCCTTTGAGGCACCCTCTCCCTGCAGCTGTATTCTCAGCAATGGCCACCGCTAACGGTGGTGCTGTTGAGTCTGGACAGCCCGCTCTCTCATTGGGCTGGCAGCTCTTGGGGGGTGGAAAAATTGACTGCTGATGGCAAAATGCCACCTTCTCTTGTCTCCCGCTTTCGGCTCCGACAGCGGGAATTCTGTTGTCTCCATAAAATTCAATCTTTTGAGTTACTGTTAAAATCTCTTGCCAGTGTGTCTGAATCAATGGAGAGAATTTTAACCCCAGAAACAGGTAGATTGGGTCTGGTGGGAAGTTTAAAAACCTCAAACCCACAACCAACCCACTCACTTTCGGTCTTAATGGAAGGAGGAAAACCAATTCACTTCCAGGGGGCAAGGCACTTATTTTAATGATGTTGCAGGCTCAGAGTTTACCTCCATTTTAAATCTTGGGCTAGCCAATTGAGTTTCCTGTATCCCAGGAATCCAGGCAGCTTAAAGGAGAGCAAGGACTGTTGGCTCCAGAAGTTAGCTCTCTTTCCAGCACTGCTTGTAGGCCTAGTATAGCAGGAGTGCTTCTCCCCACCCCTTCACTGACTAACAGGATTTACCTCTAAATCACTTCTGTGATTAGACCCCTTCTTCTGAGTTTCCCTAAAGCAAAACTGCCCCTCTGCTCCCACCTCCATGTAAATATCAGGGTCATTGTCTGCCAGCTCAGCAACAGCCTATCTACACTACAAGGATAGTAGTGTGGTGGTAATGTTAGTGGATTAGTAATCTAGAGGCTTAAACTAATACTCCAACACCACGCGTTCAAGTCCCATCACAGCAGCTATTGGAGACATATTCAGTTAGTTGATGACATCAGGCAGCCATGATTGGCCAAATGGCCTCCTCTCTATGCCATAACAATTGTGAAAATTTGTAATTGAAAAGCTACTCTCAGTAACCGCAAAACTACCAATTGCTGCAAAAGCCTATGTGGCTCACTCACTAAGGCCCTTTAGTCCTTGCTTGATCTGGCTTCTATGTAACTCCAGATCTTCAGTAATGTGTTTGATTCTTGACTGTCCCCTGAAATGGTCACTCAGTTGTATCAAACTGCTACAGAAAAGTGATTCTACCTGGAACACACAGATAGGAGCAGCTCTCATTGCCACCCTCGTGAAAGGAATCAGGAATGGGCATCAAATGCTGGCCTTGCCAGCGATGCTCACATCCCATGAAAGAGCTTTTTAAAAAAGGCCCCTCAGGAAATGGCAGGCCGTTCAATCTTTACCTATGAGGCTCATGACCTGGATAAGGGTTTCCTACAAGCGACTGTCCAGATACAGTATAGTAATAGAGTGTGAATTGTGGGCTTGGGGCATCGCATTGCTTTTTATAACTATAAGAACGTCTAACTGGATGAATTGAAACTGGATTGTCACCACACCCGGGGCACGTGGTTTCAAAATTCAGTAAATGGCAGAATGGCTGCTGCTGATGAGCTCTGCTCCTGAGAATATTTAGCTCAACTGGCATTGTAACATTTTGAATTCTGCCTGCTGGCAGCACAGCTGCTAACCACTTCCAATTTCATTTTTATTTATTTTCATTTTTATTCATTGTTTTATCCCCACCTCTTATCCTATTTTCAATCATTTTACCCACCACCCCACTCCACCCCACCCCAAACCCACAAAGGCCATCTGTCACTTGTTCATGTTGTTCTTTCCAGAGTGCTTAACCTTGTCCTGCCAATATCCCATTCTGCTTTCTGACCTTAATGCCACCTTCAGCACCTCCTTTAGCCAGTACCACTACCATTAACACCCCTTCGTCCTTTTGTCCATGACATCCTTGTCAATCTCTCCTTTGTCCCCACCTATCGCTGGCCTTCTATCCAGCTTCAACCTGCCTCACACCCCCCTTAAACAGTATAAATTTCATCACATTTTTACTTCTCTTTAGCTCTGAAGAGTCATACAGACTCAAAACGTTAACTCTGTTTTTCTCTCCACAGAGGCTGTTGGACCTGCTGAGTTTTTCCGGCATTTTCTGTTTTTGTTTCAGATTTCCAGCATCCGCTGTATTTTGCTTTTATCTAATTGCGCATGTGCCACTCCACCTGAACTAAGTCATAAGCTGCTAATATCAGAATGTTCCCTTCCATTACATTCCTTTCAATGATTCACACTGGGCAAACACATTCACAATAATTCTGCACTAAACATCAGCGTTTCTCCTCTACAAGCAAGATGCACATGCCCGCAGTTTCGAATTTGCTCAGGCCACTTCCAAAGCTATATACTGCCAGGATGTGTAATGCATTTATTTTTGGTTCCTTAATTTCTTGGAAATCTCTGCAAATCGCCCACAAAGCTTTACTTTAAAAAGTCCATTTGCAGAAACGTGCCTCACAGCTTGTTACTTCATTCATGCAGAATGTGCTGCAATGTGTCTGCTTGCTTGCCTCTCTATCAAGACTCTCAGCGCCATCCAATGGCTAATGTCAGTATACCACCATCAACCCGTTTACAGATGTAGAGTTAGATTGGCTGCTCAATGCCAGAAATTTCTGTTGTTTGTTGAGATGCCTCCTCAACCATGTCTCTGCAGCTGGTTTGTTACTCAGGTATATTGAAGAAACATGGCACTAAGCAGGTGCTTCTGCAGGTAGCTAAGTTCCAAACTGCAAGTCTAGTTATTGCAGAGGCTGTGTAAATTGGGCTTATATCCTCTGTGGTTTAGAAGAATGAGAGGCAATTTCACTGAAATCTACAAAATTTGGAAGGGGCTTGTTAGAGTGGACGCTGAGACGCTGTTCCCTTTGGTCGAGGAATCTAGAACATGAGGGCAGAATGTCAGGATAAGGGGGCCAATTATTTAGGACTGAGATGAGGAGAAATGTCTTCACTCAAGGGGGTTGTGACTCTTTGGAATTCTCTATCTCAGAGGGTTGTGGATGCTCCATTGTTGAACACATTTAAGACAGATTTTTTTTGGTTTTTCAGGGAGTTAAGGGATATGGGGAGCAGGCGGGAAAATGGAGGTGAAGCCCAAGATTAGTCATAGTCATATTGAATGGCGGAGTGGGCTTGATGGGCTGTGAGGTCTACTCCTGCTCCAGTTTCATATGTTAAATCTCATACTCATTTCCCAACAATTAACTACTGACAACAGAATAATTATTGTATTTAAACAATCCTTTATCACTCTGCAACATCTCATGGCAATTCATAAAAATAAAATTCACAACAGTACACGTAAAATTTGCAGATTGAAGGCACAACAAAGCCCCAAGTAATTCATTTTATTTTTGGATGCTAGGTATTTTCAATGTTTTTAAAAAAAATTCCAAGCAAAAAAAGAAAAATCCAAACTGATACAAATAATCGGAACAACCTGGAGGATAAGAGTTGAAGTTCCTTAAAGGCGGGGGGGGGGGGGGGGGGGGGGTTAAGATCACCTATTCTTCTGTGTCATTTTATGACCTTCTAGTAAAATAGTACTCAAACTGTAACTCACAAAGACAAGTGCTTTTGCAATATCAGGCTACTAAAATCAGCAGAATGAGAAAAAGATTTACCCAAGCGAGTCACGAACTGTGAAATGAGGCCTTTTTTAATATATTTTTTCAGGAAAGCATTAAAAGCTACTCAAGATGCGTGTATTTCAGCATCTTCCGATATTTAAAAACAACAAAGTGTGACTTTTTCATTAAAAGAAGGATTTCATCCCTTCTCCAGCCCAGCTGTTCCAACAATGCAACCGCAGTGAAGGGACCAATCACTGCGATCTCCGTCCTGTGTTTGAGGCTATGACAACTGCCATGCCCCCCTGCCTGTCTGCAGACGACAGCAAACCTTACTGCAACGACCTATAATCGTCCTTGTTGTCCTGAGCATGTCACATTGCCGCTCCAGCATTGCAGAGCCTGTGAGGCTGCGATATTATTCAGGCAGTATTCAGCTTTGATGAATTGCAAGAGGTTTCAGATGGGATTTGTATCCACTGAGGTGGAGCAGAGGATTTTAGTAGATTGCTGCAGTCACCTTTGGGAGGAGGGTGGGTGGGTGGTTGATGGGGTGGGGGTGGGGGGGGGGGGGGTGCGTTGGGGGGTGTGAGTGAAAGGGGCTGAGAGTTTGACGTGCTTAACGTCATAGTCACGGAATCACAAAGCCACAAGAGGTTTGGCTGTGAATCTGTAACATTAAGCTCTCATTCCCTGGTGGCCCTGCTGTCTCTTTTTGCATTTTCTTTTCTTAACTGGAAGGGTTTGGAAGCTTGCCAGTGAGTTTTGAATTCACAGTTCTGATCACTCATCTTTACAAAATAAAAATGATTACTTGTGTCCACCACAATATTCACAGCATTGTTGATTACGCCTAACAGTATAGGTCATACTTCAGTTTTAGTCCGAGTTTTGTGCCTGCTAGACACGCCTCAAACTTTGCATCCATCTCTTGGCTCTGCTCTTCAGTGAACAGGTTTCTCCAGTCTCCAACCATGCCTATAGTTAGGGGAAAAAAAACATTTAAAAGTAGTAAAGCCATTAAAACCGCTTTTGGCTCGGCTAATCATGTAGAATCCTCTTGAGTAATCCCCTCAAAGCGAAGTAAATGGGTTGCAAGGTGATCTTGAAAAAGGAGCATTTGTGGGGTGGGGTGGGGGTGGTGGTGATGGTTTCACTCATATGTTTGAGGTCCCACACTAGTAATAGTTTTATGATTATTGCTGAAAGGAGAGATATGTTGCTGAAGCTCCTTGTCGTGCACTCATCAGGACAAGCACAACTGCCAAATTTCAAACAACCGTAACAATTTATACCACAGGAGAAAAGAGTACTGATTGGTTGACAAGTCGACACCGATTGACTGAGTCTTTCTTTCCTTTATTCGCCCACATCCCGTGAAAGTTACTGGCAAGGCCAGCGTTTGTTGCCCATCCCTAATTGCCCTTGAACTGAATGATTTACGAAGCCACTTCCCAGGGAATGTCATTTTTCCTGCTAAATTCCTTACGAGGGCAGTTATGAGTCATGGGGTGTGGGGATTGCCAGCATTTATTTCTCATCCCTAATTGCCCTGTTTGGAGGGCATTTTTTTTAAAGAGTCATCCATATTGCTGTGGGTCTGGAGTCACATGTAGACCAGACTAGGTAAGATTGGCAGACTTCCTTCCCTAAAAGACATTAGTGAACCAGATGGGTTTTTATGACAACTGGTGATAGTTTCATTGTCACCATTTCTGAGATTACCTTTCACTTCCCATTTATGAACTGGATTCAAATTCCACCACTGCCTTGGTGGGATTTGAACCCATGCCCCCAGGGCATTAGCCTGGTTCTCTAGATTACTACTCCGGCAACATTAGCACTACACCATCATCTTGCTCTGGAGAAAGGAATGGGGAACTATAGGTTCCCCAAACTTCTGGGTTATTCAAAAAAGGGGCAACATATTCCTTTTGTTTGCAGAGGACAGGCTCCTGCATATGAATGTATGTAGTTTTTACCAAGTGTAAAGGAGCCACATTATGAGACCAATAGATTATCTTAAATTAGTCATTAGTGTAGCCATTAGCGCAGTCAGGATTGTTCAGCAAGTGCTACTCAGTTGACGAATCACATTTAAAAAGAGTTTTGTTTTTATTCCTTCACAAGATTTATTGCCCATCCCTAGCTGCCCTTGAGGAGGCAGTGGTGAGCTGATTTCTTGAACCGTTTCAGTCCATGTGGTGTAGATACACCTACAGTGCTGTTAGGAAGGGAGCTCCAGGATTTTGACCCAGCAACAGTGAAGGAATGATGATATATTTCCAAATCAGGGATGGTGAGTGACTTGGAGGGCAGCTTCCGGGTGGTAGCGTTCCCATGTGTCTGCTGCCCTCGTCCTTCTAGATGGTAGTGGTCATGGGTTTGGAAGGTGCTGTCTAAGCAGCCTTGATGAATTCCTGCAGTGCATCTTGTAGATGGTAAACACTGCTGCTACTGTGCATCGGTGGTGGAGGGAGCGAATGTTTGTGGATGTGGTGCCAATTAAATGTGATTCGTCAACTGAGTAGCACTTGCTGAACAATCCTGAGTGCATTAAAAGCTACACTAATGACTAGTTTAAGATAATCTGTTGAGCTCATAATGTGGCTCATTTACATTTGGTAGAAACTACATTTGCCATCCAGGCAAATAGGGAGTATTCCATCACACTCCTGACTTGTGCCTTGTAGATGGTGGATAGTCTTTGGGGAGTCAGGAGGGGAGTTACTCGTTGCAGGATTCCTAGCCATTGACCTGCTCTTGTAGCCACAGTATTTAAATGGCTAGTCCAGTTCAGTTTCTGGTTAATGGTAACCCCCAGGATGTTGATCATGGGGGATTCAGTGATGGTCATGCCATTGAATGTCAAGGGATGATGGTTGGATTCTCTTTTGTTGGAGATGGTCATTGCCTGTCACTTGTGTGGCACGAATGTGACTTGCCACTCGTCAGCCCAAGCCTAGATATTGCTGAATTTGGACATGGACTGCTTCAGTATCTGAGGAGTCATAAATGGTGCTGAATGTTGTGCAATTCTCAGCGAACATCCTCACTTCTGACCTTATGATAGAAGGGACATCATTGTTGAAACAGCTGAAGATGGTTGAGCCGAGGACACTACCCTGAGGAACTCCTACAGTGATGCCTTGGAGCCGAGATGACTGACCTCCAACAGCCACAACCATGTTCCTTTGTGCTAGGTATGATTCCAACCAGTGGAGAGCTTTCCCCCTGATTCCCATTGAATCGAGTTTTGCTAGGGCTCCTTGATGCCACACGCTGTTAAATTTGGCCTTGATATCAAGAGCAGTCACTCTCACCCCATCTCTGGAGTTCAGCTCATTTGTCCATGTTTGAATCAAGGCTGAAATAAGGTCAGGACTGAATGGCCCTGACGGAACCCAAACTGGGTATCAGTGAGCAGGTTATTGCTAAGCACTGCTTGATAGCGCTGTTGATGACACCTTCCATTACTCTACTGATGATAGAGAGTAGACTGATGGGGCAGTAATTGGCCAGGTTGGAATTATCCTGCTTTTTTTGTACAGGACATACCTGAGCAATTTTCCACATAGTTGGGTAGATACCAATGCTGTAGTTGTACTGGAATAGCTTGGCGAGGGGCACGGCAAGTTCTGGAGCACAAGCTGTCAGTACTATTGCCGGAATATTTTCTGAGCCCAAAGCCTTTGCACTATCCAGTGCCTTCAGCCGTTTCTTGATATCACATGGAGTGAATTGAATTGGCTGAAGACTGGCATCTGTGATGCTGGGGACCTCTGGAGGAGGCTGAGATGGATTATCCACTCGGCACGCTGGCTGAAGATTGTAGCAAATGCTTCAGCCTTATCTTTTACACTGATGTGCTGGGCTTCTCCATTGTTGGAGGATGGGGATACTTGTGGAGCCTCCTCCGCCAATGAATTGTTTAATTGTCTATCACCATTCATGACTGGATGTGGCAGGACTGCAGAGCTTACATCTGATCCATTGGTTGTTGGATTGCTTAACTCTGTCTATCACTTGCTGCTTATGCTCTTTGGCACACAAGTTGTCCTGTGTTGTAGCTTCACCAGGTTGACACTGCATTTTGAGGTATGCCTGGTGCTGCTTCTGGCATGCACTCCTGTACTCTTCATTGGACCAGGGCTGATCCCCTGTCTTTATGGTAATGGGAGAGTGGGGATATGCTGGGCCATGTGGTTACAGCAATGGTTCAAGTGCAATTCTGCTGCTGCTGATGGCCCACAGTGCCTCATGGATGCCCAGTCTTGCTAGATCTGTTTGAAATTTGTCTGAAACCCATTTAACACAGTGGTAATGCCAGACAACACAATGGAGGGTATCCTCAATGTGAAGGCAGAACGTCGTCTCCACAACGGCTGTGCAGTGGCCTCTCCTACCAACACTGTCATGGACAGATGTATCTGCGGCAGGCAGGTTGGTGAGGTCAAGTATATTTTTCCCTCTTGTTGGTTCCCTCACCACCTGCCACAGGGTCAGTCTAGCAGCTATGTCCTTTAGGGCTCGAATAGCTCATTTAGTTGTGATGCTACCGAGCCACTCCTGGTGATGGACATTGAAGACCCCACCCAGAGTACATTCTGCTCCCTTGCCATCCTCAGTGCTTCCTCCAAGTGGTGTTCAACATGGAGGAGTACTAATTCATCAACTGAGGGAGGGCAGGATGTGGTAATCAGCAGGTTTCCTTGCCCATGTTAGACCTGATGCCATGAGACCTCATGGGGTCTGGAGTCGATGTCGAGGACTCCCATGGCAACTCCCTCCTGAATGTATACCACTGTGCCGCCACTTCTGCTAGGTCTGTCCTGCCAGTGGGACAGGATTAACCCAGCAGAAGCATTGGTGAGTCTGGGACATTATCTGTAAGATATGATTTGGTGAGGTTGACTATATCAGTCTGTTGCTTGGCTTGTCTGAGAGACAGCTCTCCCAATTTTGGCCCCATATGTTAGTAAGGAGGACTTTGCATTGTTGACAGGGCTGAGTTTGTCGTTGTCCTTTCCGGTGCCTAGGTCGATGCCAGATGGTCCATTCGGTTTCATTCCTCTGAGGCTCTGTAGTGGTTTGATACAACTGAATTGTTTGCTAGGCCATTTCAGAGGGCATTTAAGAGTCAACCACATTGCTGTGGGTCTGGAGTCACATGTAGGTCAGGTAAGGACAGCAGATTTCCTTCCCTAAAAGGTATTTAATGAACCAGATGGGTTTTTAAAAACAATCAGCAAATGGTTTCATGGTCATCATTAGATTTTTATTGAATTACACATACCACCACCTGCCATGGCAGGATTCAAGCCTAGGTTATTACCTGGGTTTCCCAGATTAGTACTCCAGCAATAATACCATTACGCCATCACCTTCCCCAAGATCCTGAGTGCTAATAACAATCTGATTGCCCATCAGCACTGTAGTCCCAACAGTGTCAGTGGCAGCACTGGTCAGGACTGGGGCTACAAAAATGTCCCCAGATTCTAAATCCCAGAGTCTAGGTCCAGGAAAGTGTTTGGGTGGGGTTGGGGGGGGGGGGGGGGGGGGGGGGGGGGGGGGGGGGGAGTGGCGGAAGCGGTGGTGGATCTCACAGCAGAGAGCAGAGAGGGGAGGTGAGGCCTGGGGCCCACCTTCCCACCAGAGGCTTGAGGAGGGCAACTTGCCAGGCTTCCTTGTTGCCCTTGAATGCCTTTGCTAGCCTCAAAAGTGAGGTCTGATGGGAAGCAGCCCTTGAGTGCCCAATAATTGGCCACTTGAGGGCCTCAATTGAGGGCAGGCTGGCCACCCTAGGCCTCACCTGCCCTACTTAAAATTGCAGATAGGTAGGGGGTGGGCGAGAGGGCGGTGGGAAGGGCACCCAGGGAATTTTACGGGCCCTCCCGCCTTCAAACCCACCAATGAGGGACCATAAAATTCTGCCTTTGCAGTCAATCATGGGCTCCTCAATACAATGGCTGGTCTTGGAGAAGTTCTATAAATTTGCTGATGTGAAAGTGTGGTAAGGTAAGTAAGCCAACATGTGACTGATGTGAACATGTTGTCATCTTTATCACTGGTGGTACGCAATTGCAGAGGGAGATTATAGCAAGTTTTGCCAACTTTTCACCTTTCTACCTGCATGGGAATGCTCATGTTCTTCCATGGAGCTCTACAATGTTAGCATGTCAAAGTGATGACCATTACAATTCAAACACAAGGTTCCTCAACACTCCACTCACCCAGAACAATCAAGCATCCTCAACATTTGGGTGCCGCATGTTATCTCATACATTACTGCTTGAATTTATAAATGCTGACAGGAGAAGGCCGCATGTGACAAGGGATATCATGCAGCCAGGAGTGGGTTTGATCAACCCGCGAACATTAACAGCTTATAAAGCGAAGTTTAGGGTTGGAGAGCTGAGAGACAGAGAGAGAGGGGACAAGGTAGAACTCAGAGACCTCCCCCAAGCTCATGACAGTTATCATTTTTTGCATTTCAGTGCTTTCTCTCCTTATTCATTTCACTCATTTCCTAATTCAAGCATGCATTGCAACAGAATGCCTAACACATTGAATGTCAAGCATTGCAAAGCTCTTACAAGGGGAGCTTACTGTTAATGTTGTGAAATATTTCCTTTTCCTCCATGTTACAATATCGAGAGAGCATCATTGCTGGTAAAAATGTGTCATCAAATTGACCGGAGAAGAAAAATCTTTGCGAAATATACTTGGTAAGGCAATCTCTGTCAAAAAAAAATCACGTCATGCCACAAGAATTAGTCAGAACTTTATAAGCCACTGGTTGGGTGTCAGCTTGAATTTTATGGACAATTCTGGGCAGCACATTTCAGGAAAAATGTCCTGGCCTGAGAAAGGCTACATAGGAGGTTTACCAGGATGTCACCAGGGATGTGGGGTTGCATGTATGAGGAAAGAATGGAAAATTTAGGACCTTTTCCCTTGGAACACAGAAGGAGAAAAGGTGACCTCACTGAGGTTTCGTCAGAGTAGAGAGAGAAAAAAAGTCCCTCTGGTTAGAGGGGCAAAAACTAGAAGTCACAGATTCAAAATCATTGGGGGAAACATCTGGGGAGGAGATAAGGAGAATATTTTTCACTCAGTTGCTGGGATCTGGAATGCTCTACCTGCAAAGTTGATGGAAGGTGAACCCATAAATAATTTTAAAATGGAGTTTGGACAGTGACTGAGGAGAAGAAATTTACAGAGTTACAGACATAAAGCAGGAGTTTGGGACTGAGCTTGACTGCTCTTTCAAAGAGCCAGCACAGGCAAGATGGGCCAAAAGGCCTCTTCCATGCTGTAAGTTTCTATGATTCTCTGAACAGCAACAACACGTCCCATTTCCTGCCTCTCAACGTGATCAATGCAGACCCTCACAAGGGTTTGATTTCACTTACCTTTTCGAAAGATAACTTTGCCGAATGTGGAGTGAGTCACATGGGAGTTGTCACTCATGGCCTGGAATGTACCTCTCTTCGCAACTAATTGAATATCTTCGTCGCTCAAAGAGAGGTTGAAGAACTCTACAATCTTCCGAATCCCCCCTGCCAAGTTCTTTCAGGGGGAACAAAACCAAAACATCTTAATAAATCTATGAAAAAGGGAAGTGGGCAGAACAAAAAAAGTGGGTAAATTCAGGTGAGCCTGTGCTCCCAGCAACAACAGCACTCAAAGGATCACAAATTAGGGCCATGGTGTGTTAGGCCTCATATGCATTTCAAGAACAATGCAAAGCTGGGAGAGCGAGAGAACTAAATTTCCACAAGAGCTTTTCATATATTCCCAACCAATCTGCGGTTTATTTCTCTCTAATTGTCCTGTTGCAGGAATTCCTTTCCCTGGTTTCATAAAAAGAAAAAAAATGTATAAATGTTGGACACCAAAAGTGATTCAACACCCAGGCTATTTGTAAACTGTGTTGTTGCCACACTGTGAAACATACTGGATGTGAATTACATACCACACTCTTTCCCAATGTCAATAAAAGTTTCAGTGTTACCCAATTTCCTCATAACACAGCAACTGAACCATGTTTAGTGAAGACTGTCTGAATTCTAGCCTTGCAATGCTGAACCCTAAACTAGATGAGGACAGAGAGTGCAGTGACCCTTGCGCCCCAATGAAAAAAATTGCTTAGAATAACTGACAAGCTGATTTTGGCCCACTGTCACACAGATTACTACAAGTCAAGCTACTTCCACCCCACCTATTGTTAGGGCTGACATTAGTGAGCCTTGGAGTGGCTCTTCTACTTATATAAAAAAATTGATAGAGGAGCAGGGGAAGGGGTGGTTACAAAAGGAAATCTCTACTGCACCAGCGAACAGCAAAGCAAATCCCTTTGGAATTCAGTGCTGAATATTCAGCAAGTGCCAGCTTGAGGGTACAGTTATTTGTATAGTGCAGCTTCAGTCTGCCAGCACTCTGGGCCACTTAATCCCATAGCTATCAAAATGGCAACTACTGGCTTGAGAACTGGGGAAAATAACCCAGGTAGGAAGGAGGGGAAATTCCATTTATATCGTATTAAGCATAATTTTTTTTTTTGAAAAGTGGCAGTACTTGTGCTTAATAGTCAAGTAATACTATAAGTGGGATATTTGTAAGGGAAATATTGAGGTAAAGGAGAAGAAGCCATTCAGCACAAATCCTTTCACAGCTTTTGTACTATCCTTCATTATGGACTCCAGCCAAGCCTTTTCATCTCCTGCAAAGGCTGAATGGAATTTTCCCATTCCTGAGGACCTTGCACGTCTGGAGATGTATGAGGCAGACAAAGCATGTGCTGTCTGTTTTCTGTAGCTTGTTTTTCCTCCTGGAACAGGTCGGTAGCTTGAAACCAGAGGCTACAGCTTGAAGGGGCACCACTCCACATCAATCATGACTGACCAGGAGGCTCTCCCACTCTTACCGCCTGCCATAAGTGTACTGGAAAAATTTGCAGGCTGATAATCAGCCTGTTTGGCTGTGTTATGACATACCTTCCGTGGCCATTAAGTCCTGGAGTGGGACTCAAACCCAGAGCTATGACTTAGAGGCAGGGACATAATCCACGGAG
The DNA here is from genome assembly GCF_017639515.1 of Carcharodon carcharias. Taxonomy (NCBI): domain Eukaryota; kingdom Metazoa; phylum Chordata; class Chondrichthyes; order Lamniformes; family Lamnidae; genus Carcharodon; species Carcharodon carcharias. Next base: position 218,786,458 of record NC_054468.1, read on the forward strand.
CTACAAGACTGCACCTTATCCCTGAAGGATAAGTCTATTTAATTTGATGTTGGTGACAAGAACACAGGAACATTTGATGCGGGGTGGGGGGTGTTGACTAAGGGTGAAATCATTGGTACTGTACACACCTGCACTCAAAGCTGACCACGACTGATCAGATAAGGGCAATTCATTTGCGTCAATTTCTGGAACTCCGGCTGTGTTGCACAATGACTTGTGGTGAGTTTATTTATTTTCTTTTTTACTTAGTTCTGTTGAAGAGTCATACGGACTGGAAACATTAACTGTGTTCCTCTCCGCAGATGCTGCCAGACCTGCTGAGTTTTTCCAGGTATTTTTAGTTTTATTTTGGATTTCCAGCATCCACAGTTTTTTGCTTTTATCTGCATCCTAGGTTATCCTGCCAATTGGGAAAGACAGGGAAAGAAGGGCTTCCTTTTCAACAGCTGCTTTCACAACCTCAGGGCATAATAAAGTGCTTTGCAGATAATTAAGTACCTTTTGAAGTGTAGGCACTGTTTTAATGTGGGAAACACGGCCACCAATTAGCACACAGTAATCTCCCACGAACAGCAATGATCAAATAATTTGTTTTAGTGGTGTTGGTTGAGGGATAAGTATTGACCTGGGCACTGGGAACACCAACAGTGCGTATAAAAACTATGGTTTAAACAGTAGGTCAGAGGCTGGGAATCCTGCAGCAAGTAACTCGCTTCCTGACTTCCCAAAGCCTGTCCACCATCTACAAGGCACTAGTCAGGAGTGTGATGGAATACTCTCCACTTGCCTGGATGAGTGGAGCTCCCATAACACTCAAGAAGCTGGACACCATCCAGGGCAAAGCAGCCTGCTTAACCGGCACCCCATCTGCCACCTTAAACATTCACTCCCTCCACCACCAATGCACAGTGACAGCAGTGAGTAGCATATACAGAGATGCACTGCTGCAACTCACCAAGGCTCCTTCGACAGAACCTTCCAAACCCGTGATTTCCACCAACTAGAAGGACAAGAGCAGCTGATGCATGGGAACACCACCACCTGGAAGTTCTCCTCCATGCCATACACCATCCTTAACTTGAAAATATATCGCTGTTCCTTCACTGTCACTGGGTCAAAATCTTGGAACTCCCTCCCTGACAACACTGGGTGTTCCTGCAACAGATGGACTGCAGTGGTTCAAGAATGTGGCTCATTACCACCTCTTCAAGAGGATTAAGGAATGGGCAATAAATGCTGGGCTAGCCAGCGATGCCCAAATCCTGTGAAATAATAAAAAAAATTCCCTCAGTACTACATCAAGCCACTTCATGGGCTTGTGGCCTTCTGACACAGTGAACTACCACCTAATTCTAGTTAGGTTCTGGTCAATTTCTAGTTAGGGGAGGAACACAAGCAAGGGTGACAATGCATCAGAGGTCATGGATTTTTCCCCCTTTAAAAATGCAGTTGCCCACTCTATTAATAATTGTTCTGACTGCTTTTAAATAAGTTAACTTCAGTTACCTATCTTTTCTCTACTGAAACATATCAATTTACATGTGGCACTCATTTAGATCGTTTGTTTCAACAGCTACCCTTGTAATATACTCCACAATCTTATAACTGTTTGGGTTCCATCTGACATTCCTTCTTTATCCAATCTTCCTGACTTTTCCATCTTCTGCCTTGCTGCTTGAACAACATGAATTATCAGATCAACAATTGTCAATCATTTTTAATCTTGCAAACTTCTATTCACTTCGGGCCAACTCTTCTAGGAAAACAAACCAAACCCCTTTAGTCTTTCTTCAAAAGTTCAATTTCTGATATGGAGGATCAATGCATAATTTTGTGCCTGACACCAGCAGTATTGTGACAAAAGGTTAAGAGGTTCCGCACTCTCTCTATGTGTTGCAATTTAAATGTATCAGTTCAAATTAGTTATGCAAAAGAGAATTTTTACTAGAAATTCTTAGACACATTTACAAAGTTGCTACACAACAAGCATCAGGGTTTCCTCTCAATAATAGGAAATGAAGGTTGGCCAATCTGCTAACTGCCTCCAGTTGTCTAGCTAAAAATCTTTAGTCTTGGCAATAACTCTCTTGTAATTGTCAGTAACCAATAAAAAGCAAGAAACTAGTCCTGCACGTTAATCTGTACAGCATTGGGTTTGTATCGATGTAAAGAATCTCTACTGACCTCTTTCAGCTCTTCATATGTGATAATCATCACATTCTCGTTGTCAATGTATTTTTCCCAGACGAGAGCATAATCAAAGTAGGAGCCCCAGCCAACTGGTTTAAAAATTAGAAAGTAGCATCAAAGAGAGTGAAATATTAATCGAAGGCTCAGTCACACTTATGAGTTTGGGCCACAACTGTGTGATTCTCTCAGGCTTAGTGCCAGGAACCGTTCCTGTAAGTGAGTTCCTCTTGTCAACAAACAGAAGGATAATCTTGTTCACACAATATCTGGTCATGCAGCATCAGCCACTGTTGAATACAACATCCTTGTCAATGCAATTTGCTCCTTGCAAATGGTTCTATTGCATCTTACCAGGATTGTTAATCTATCAGAATATGTGCCTTAGACTAAAAACTGTGAATCAGATTTATTAAAGTAACTAACCAACAGCAATATGTTAAAGTGTAATTGTGTCTAGAATTAGTGATTTAAAAAGTAGTGAAGCCCCATAGCATTGCACTTGGAGAACCATGACAACAGGTAGCCTGCAGGTGAAGTCAGGCTATGGGCCGAGGGATAGCAGACTGAGGCACATAGGGCTGAATGTATGATTTTAAAATAAAATTATGTCTTTCTTTATATTTTTCCAATATAAATTAAAATGGAAACTGCTCATGTAAACATGTCACACAGTAATAACACTCTATCACCAGTGGTGGTGCTGCTCATGTTTACATATCCAGGTTCCATCACAAATGAGGACAGGAATTTAATTCTCACTCGGTTGCGAAATGAGAGGGACTTCCTGAAAAATTACTTACTTATTTACAGATCAGAATGTTTCATAATGAAACATTGAGAAAAAGAAAAAATAAAATTATTCAGACCTGCCCCCTCATGTGACAGTATCACATGAGCTGGGACATGTTTATGAATTTTCATGAAAATTTTTGAATTAATAAACCTCTCATGAAACCTCATCCAGCCCGTGGATAAGGTTTCATGAAAAAATGCGAAGGCCGCCTGGGCTCTTCGCCTGCCCGCCAACCTTAAGGTTGGACAGGCAGCCCTGACAATCACTGTAATTAGTTTATTAATGGCCTTTAACAGGCCTTTGACAGTTCAGCGGCCGCACAGCCGACTCCGATGCATGCCCGACATCATCACGCATCATTTTACGCGTCGGTGTGCGGGGCCCGCCCTCGCACTCCGAACAGAAGATTCTGCCCTTAGATTCCTTTCATCCCCATTGGATGTGTCCAGCTTCCCCTTAAATACATCCGTGCTGTTTGCCTAATCACTCTTTGCAGTGACAAGTTCCACATTCTAACCATTCTCTAGGTAAAGAAGTTTCTCCTGAATTCCCTATTGCATTTTAGCGTGAATGGTGTAAACAGTTGAAAAAGGTTGCTCGTGCAGTTTCACGAGGTTGGATGGGTGGGGGCTGGAGGGTGGTGGGGGTGGGGTGGTGGGGGGGCGGTGGGTGGGGGGGTGTGGTGGTGGGGGGGAGACGGTGGGGAATGTGGTGGGGTGGCGCTGGTGGTGGAAGGGAAGGTCCAGCTATTTTCCCACCCGAGTTAGAATAGGAAACTGGGAGAACTCCTGCAGAATTTCAGTATATCAAGAGGGTTAGTGCTAAAGTCAGAAACAGCAAAACAAGGGCCTAAAGTCAGAGAGAGTCAAAACTAAATGTCACGTCAGGAAGGAGAAGGCAGTAGTCCATCTGATGAAGCTGAACTGGCTGCTTTCTCTGCTGAACACAGTGAGATTGCTGGTAGAATACAAATAGCTACCAAGCAGAGGTGAAGCAGTAGGATATACAATCATGCCGATTAGCTATGGAGAACATATTTCTGCAGTGCCCAGAAACTGTTGGCATAGTTCCTCCTTCCGTCAAATTACCAGCCCTAAGCATGAGGGACACAATCCTGATCCAAGGGGTCCCTGCCCTCCATCTATCAGACTGAGTGAAGCCTGCAGGAAATCCTCTGACTCTTCCAATAAATTCCTGGGGCGGTTGGATCGGTAGCAGCTGGTTTTGCAGGGGTGTGAGCAACGTATGGAGGATGTGGAGGGATGAGTGGAATCCAAATCAGGTGGCAGACTCAGAAATTGTAATCTTCATTTGGCTTGGCCCATGTTAACATCCAGATTTTGTTATATTGTCTGTGTGAGGCCAGCCAGACTAATGGATTTTCAAAAAGGTGCCAGTGTAGGGAGGGCAGATGGGATCCAGGGATTCTTTATAGGGCCTGTTGTTTTGATGCCTCGTTCCCAGCTCTACCTGGGCTCAAGGGTTGTGCTCCCCTTTTGCACTGCATTAAACCAGGGCTCAACTCCAGACTTGATGAGCATTCAATTAAGAGGTCTGGCAGCATCTGCGGAGATGAACACAGTTAACGTTTCGAGTCCGTATGACTCTTCAATAGAACTAAGTAAAAATAGGATTTTTACTTAGTTCTGTTGAAGAGTCATACGGACTTGAAACGTTAACTGTGTTCCTCTCCGCAGATGCTGCCAGACTTGCTGAGTTTTTCCAGGTAGTTTTGTTTTTGTTTTGGATTTCCAGCATCCGCAGTTTTTTGCTTTTAACTCAGAAAAGCTTGTCTGATAGCTAGATGACCCATCCAATGCATTCATAAATTGCCAACCTTGGAAAACTAGTCATTGCTAACCAACAGCTTCAAAGAGCTCATATGGTATATCAAAAAGAAAATCTGAGGTTCAAAACTACCCTGATTATAAGCTTAGTGGCATTGAAAGATACAAAGTTACATGAGCTTCAGAACTGGAGCTGTGGTATGTTGTTCATATTGCAGGGAGAGAACACATAAGCCCAGACAAGTCTGAAGAGAAATACCAATCTTGAATACACACAATATCTCCACTATTTTGGGGAGGGGCCAAGGAATCTGGAGCACTCCGCATGCCCCCAGCAGAACATTTCATTTTGAATGTTTTCCAATATTGTGAAATCTACAATGAACATAATTTTTACATTTTTCTTTTGTTTCAAGCCTATGAAAGGTTCAATCGATTTTAAATCAGATTGATTAGTAGCCCCAGACTGGTTGTCCTGGTGGACTGTCGGCTGATATACAACCTGTAAGCTCGTGACCCAACACATGCCTCTTAATTGAATAAAAGCCAAAAACTGCGGATGCTGGAAATCGAAAACAAAAATAAAAATACCTGGAAAAACTCAACAGGTCTGGCAGCATCTGCAGAGAGGAACACAGGATAATAGGATTTTTACTTAGTTCTATTGAAGAGTCATACGGACTCAAAACGTTAACTGTGTTCCTTTCTGCAGATGCTGCCAGACCTGCTGAGTTTTTCCAGGTATTTTTATTTTTGTTTTGGATTTCCAGCATCCGAAGTTTTTGGCTTTTGTTCAATTAAGAGGCATGTGTTGGGTCACGAGCTTACAGGTTGTATATCAGCCGACAGTCCACCAGGACAACCAGTCTGGGGCTACTAATCAATCTGACTTAAAATCGATTGAACCTTTCATAGGCTTGAAACAAAAGAAAAATGTAAAAATCATGTTCATTGTAGATTTCACAATATTGGAAAACATTCAAAATGAAATGTTCTGCTGGGGGCATGCGGAGTGCTCCAGATTCCTTGGCCCCTCCCCAAAATAGTGGAGATATTGTGTGTATTCAAGATTGGTATTTCTCTTCAGACTTGTCTGGGCTTATGTGTTCTCTCCCTGCAATATGAACAACATACCACAGCTCCAGTTCTGAAGCTCATGTAACTTTGTATCTTTCAATGCCACTAAGCTTATAATCAGGGTAGTTTTGAACCTCAGATTTTCTTTTTGATATACCATATGAGCTCTTTGAAGCTGTTGGTTAGCAATGACTAGTTTTCCAAGGTTGGCAATTTATGGATGCATTGGATGGGTCATCTATCTATCAGACAAGCTTTTCTGAGTTAAAAGCAAAAAACTGTGGATGCTGGAAATCCAAAACAAAAACAAAACTACCTGGAAAAACTCAGCAAGTCTGGCAGCATCTGTGGAGAGGAACACAGTTAACGTTTCAAGTCCGAATGACCCTTCAACAGAACTAAATAAAAATAGAAGAGAGGTGAAATATAAGCTGGTTTAAGGGGGTGGGGGGGTGGTGGGACAAGTAGAGCTGGATAGAGGGCCAGTGATTTTCTGAGTATCTGTCTAGACTGCAAAGGAGGCGTTTAAAACTCCCTGTACACATGAATAACACTCAGGTCCTCGGTGGGCTTGATTGAACTTCTAATATATAGAGTTTACGACATATTGAGGGCAAAGTAAAATAAATATTCTACATAAAGAGGAGCCCAAGGAACTTAGAAGAAGCTTCAAAATGAGACAGAGTTCAAGTTGAGGTTACAACAGACAGCAAGTACAAGGATCAAAAGAATTAATGGGATTTTTACTGTGTCTTTTTTGAGAAGGTTGCCACAGCTCCTCCAATGAGGTTACAGCAGACCAATAGGAGGACACTCTGACATGTCATCTTCTAAAATCGGAGCATGTGATAAAAAAAATTCTGCCTTTGGTTTTTTGCCAATTGAATCTTTAAACATTACTTGGGGAGGGGGGAGATTGGTGGGTAGTGGTTAAGCAGCTGGTGAATTATTTGTCCCCTGAAGCATGAAGCTCAGGAGATTTTAACTCCCAGTCCTTGTTTGTCTGCCTGTTCTCAGGTCCAAAGCTGGCAGAAATGAAGACATTGCCAGTGGGGCAGGGAGTCAGCTAGGGTAGAATCTCCAGTAAAGCTGGTATGGATGGGGAGGGTATGCCAAGATCAGGGCAGGAATGGGGAGAAGCATCCGGATGGGAAGGCCCAAGACTTCCTTGTAAAGCCAGGAGGTGCACTCATGCAGTTAGAGTGCCATCGGGACACAACACTGCTATTTAATATGAGGCTCCCATTTTCCTGTGGTTGTAGGCCTTCATGTAGATGAAGTCAGGCATGTGGGTAGTGATGTTGTCACTGCACTGGAGGCCCAGCCTAATGCTCTAGGGACATGGGTTCAAATCCTATCATGGCAGTTGGTGGAATTTAAATTAAATTAAATTAATTGACCTGGAATATAAAACTAGTTTCAGCAATGGTGACCATGGGGGGTGGGGGGGGGTCCCATTTCACAGGTGCTCAGTGCCCGATTGAGGGACCCAACATCAGGAAGTGGTGGTCAGTTACTGAAAGCCACTCCCCTTCCTTGGCATCTGGCCCTCCCCGCTCCCCTCAGTGACCCCCCTTCCTGCGGCCCCTATCTAGCCCCACTCACCTGTGTCCAGGGATCCAGTGGCGATCCATGGCTGTCCCTTGGAGCACCACTGGCAGAAGCTCCTGGTGGCACTGCTGGGGTCTTAAACCCCAGGGAAGGCCCAACGCTCATCAGTTATTTAAGTTGGTCCCAGGCACGGAAGCAACAGGGAGTTCCTGCCGGTTCTCCAAACAGTGGACAAGACTCCCGTTACCCACATTAAATCCCAGCCAACGTGTGATTGAGTCTCAGACTGTGTTTAGTTCTGGAATTCCCTCCTTAAAGCTCTCCACCTTTTCACCTCATTCTCCTCCTTAAAATCTATTTGTTAACCGAGTCTTTGGTCATCTGCCCTAAGATCTTTTTATGCAGCTCAGAATCCTTGAGCACAAGTGGGGTTGCAGCCAGGCCAGGGATAAAGGGGGTGAGGTTGCAGACAAGTTCTGCTACAGGGGACTCAGACAATGATCTTGATCAGGTTCTATACAGTAGGGCACTGGTGATACTACACCGAGGTGCTGGGCACACTGGCTGGCCTGTCAGACTGCCTCCTGTCATGGTCTTTTGTACTGAAGGTTGCACTAGGACAGAAGAAGTCAGGATGAAGGGGGAAACTTGGATTTCATTGAAAAAAGAAAAGGCAGAAAATAATGTCAATGAACAGACAATGTGCTTCTAATCGCTCAATGTTTTTTCAGAGAGCTTCCCTGGAGTAAAGAGAGCTTTTGTTGCTTTGATAATCAACTGCATACACTTCTGTAGCTTGAAGTCAGCTTTTCAAAGAGTAGGGAGTGTACTGATACGGTATAGCTGCGTGATTAAAATTCAAAAAGAATTATGCAGCTTGATAAAGTTAAACTTAACAGTAATGGTAGCCAAGATGTGTACCTTCTCCAGTCATGTACTTCTTGAAGAACTCATCCCAAGATACAAAGTTGGGTAGTAAAGGGTTATTCTGATGGAAGTGATAATAGGATACTGCATTGTCCTTGGGATTGCGAAACACAACCAGCATCTGTAGAGAGTTGACAAGAGAAATTTGTATTTAATCTGCTTCTGCAGGAATTCTGGGGGGAAACAAACAGAATATCACCACCATCTATTCTGCTTTCACACTAATAACAGGAATCCCTCCAGTGTAGTTCGCAGACCTGATTCCAATCAGCACTCAATTTAACACAAGGTGATAATGTCTTCACTACCAGAAAACAAAACATTCTGTTCTATTCATGGTCTACTGTGCAACCACACTTTTTAAGTAAATGATTTTCCCCCCTCAGTTTCAGGTTTTCAAAACAGCTTGCTCTCATGAACATATTAATGCCATTCTTGATCTAGTCATTAGATTCAACAGCAATTTAGTATGATTCACTCACTGTGTCCACATAGAAATGTCTGACCTATACTCTGCTCTTTCCTAACGACAGCCAAATTTGTGAACTCGTTTGTGAACGTAAACCAGACTTCAACTGGCACTCTACCAGCTGAGGCTTATCGCACTGGGCACTGATCCAGCCTACTATGTACAAAATGTGCTTGCAATGACAAACAACTGTCACTTCTTTTCTTTTCTTTTTGTCTATTTTCTTTCCCAAGTTCCTTGGGCCCAGGTATATTACCACAGGTGCTTGTGACTCTGCAGTACCTTATCAAAGTGACTATCTGGATGGGAGTCCAGATAGAGTGAACACTAGACAATTTGACCCAGAGGTTTGTAAAAGACTGGTTGAATCATAACCATCCCAATCAGTTTCTACTTTGTTCCACACTCACAGATCAATCCCAGGACAGATTAATTATTAAACCACTTTTATACCCAAAGCAGTTCTGTAGTTATAAATACTTTGCTGCTACTGACTAAGCCCAGTCCTATACAGTTTGCATGTAGAGGTCATCATAATCTCATTCCTTTCTGCATGAAGAGGTTTCTTCCGCTTTTTGTTTTAAATTTCTTGCATTTGATCTTGTATCCTTTCCCTTGATCTTGGTCACTTAACATGGAAACATTCTGTTTCTACCTGCCTTGCTTCATCATTTGACTAATTTAAACACAGCACCATAACGTACATTGTTCCAAAGACAAACTGTTCTTTTTTCAAGATTTTCTTTACATATGAATTTCGTAATACCACATATAATAATCTGTATTGTACCTCTCTGAGGCCTCAACGTTTTTTCTATAATGTGGCTTCCAAACCTGCATACACAAGACTGCAAGAGTATACTCACATAAACCTGTACCCTAAGATCCCTCTGGCAACTTTTAACAGCACTTGCTATTCAGAGTACCAGTAGTGACATTATTTAGGTGAACAGAATAGTCTCAAAATTAAAACTTATGGAGCATCACTACAAAATTTCCATTAACTCCTACTCTGTTTTCTGTTTGCTAACTAATTTTTAATACGGTTGCCTATCCTTCCTCTAACTCCATACGCCTTAATCTTCCTTAGTAATTTCCCAAATGGTACCTTGTCAAAAGTTTTTCCAAAAGTTATGTACGCTGTATCCATTGTATTTCCCCAGCTATCATGTCTGTTTTCTCCACTACTAACAGGTTTGTCAGGCACAAGTGTACCTTTTGAAATATGTGCTTCCTACTTCTAATTATTGTCTCTCTGTTGCAATAAATGTCGTCTGCATCCTCTCTGGCTGATTAGTTTTCCTACAAATATTTGGCCACCTGACCTTTGATTACCAAGGTTAGTTTATCCTCCTTTTTAAAAATGAAGTGTTACAATGGCTAATTTCCACTCCTCAGGCAGTAATCCACATTCAAGAGCCTTGAAGTATAGTTCTTAAGCACCCTGTAATTTCAGGATCTTCAGGTTGTGCAGTCCTGATGTTTATAACGGGCACCATGATGCCAACACAATTTTCCTGGGCTGACCGGTTTCATTTGAGGACAGCAGGGCTTAATGACAGGCATTTGCATTTTAATGAAGTGTGAACACCTTCTTGAACTGCCTGAGAAGTGTTTAATACAGTGTAAGCATTATAATTGACACCCATGGTAATAACAAATGGTTAGAGCCACTTGCCCAGTCGGTTCAGGATAGCTGGGGCAGGGGAATTGGTGGGGACTGCATATTCCATCTAGTCCTGATGCTTTAGTGCTTTTTTTGATTAACAAACATGTAAAAATGTTCTTTTTGTCCATTGTAATGGCCCTCTTCTCACTCTCAATCACATCAAGGTTTATCTCCTTCATCCCTTTCGTACTCTTATTTTTCATACAATGCTTAAAATCTGAAATTGTTGACAGCGAAAATAAATTGTCTGAAACCCTGCAATTTGACATCCAGTTCTTTTTCTTTCCATTTGTGTTTCTGTGGTCTTAGTTTTCAGATGTTGGCCACACAGGATCATGATCCAGTTTCGGTTGGGCGACTAAAATTTTTGTCAGGTCTCACAGTATTCTGCATTGCCATTTGATGTGTAATCTTACCTTTGTTTTCTGCTCAAATATAGATGGTGGTAGATTGTCGTAATGAGTATGCGTGCCATAAACCCGGGGGGATGGGTCACTTTTCATCAGCTTAAATGAATAACCAAATAGATATGTGTTACAAATGGCAGACCAGTAAGGGTAACTGCACGAGAGTGAAAGCAGAGATCAGTCCACATTTACAAAATAATTTTATTCTAACGTCTCACCAAATACATTCTGTCAAAAGGTGACCCACCCAAAACAATAATTCAGTTACTATCTCAACAGATAGGTTAGAGGTTAGGGATCCTGTGGCGAGTAGCTCATCTCCTGACTCCCCAAAGCCCGTCCACCATCTACAAGGCACAAGTCAGGAGTGTGATGGAATACTCTCCATTTACCTGGATGAGTGCAGCTCCAGCAACACTCAAGAAGCTCAACCCCATCCAGAAAAAAGCAGCCTGCTTCATTGGCACCCCATCTACAAACATTCACGCCCTCCACCAACAATGCACAGTGACAGCAGGGTGTATCACCTACAAGATGCACTGCAGGAACTCACCAAGGCTCCTTAGGCAGCACCTCCCAAACCCACAACCACTACCATCTAGAAGAGCAAGGGCAACAGACACATGGGAACACCACCAACTGCAAGTTCCGCACCGCCCCCCACCGCCCCCCCCGCCCCGGCCAAGCCACTCACCAACCTGACTTGGAAATATTCCTTCTCTATCTCTGGGTCAAAGTCTAACAGCACCATGGGTGTATCTACACCACATGGGCTGCAGCGGTTCAAGAAGGTAGCTCACCACCACATTCTCAAGGGCAATTAGGGATGGGCAATAAATGATGGCCTAGCCAGCAACGCCCACATCCTATGAACAAATGAAAATTTACATCAACTTCGTTGGAGAGTGAACAAAGGAACATTCCAATTGAACAATAATTGTGGCATTAGCACTTGATACCTTGACCAGTTCGGGTAAAGCATAGGCATATGACCAAACTCCCTCTGCAGTGCCATTACAACATGCTTTCAATGAGCTTTGGGGTAACAACTGGCATTCATTTGTCCCAGTGTGGAACTTTTTATTCCCAAAGAAACTCGTTGTTCCTACTTTTGAGGTCCACCACCAGAATCAAGTCCTCTCCAATTCAGGCTGTTAGCTCAGAAGTGACAACCATATGATTGAAGGATCAGAAAGAGGGCAGGATTAAGGTCCCGGCTACACTATTTAGGCCATGAGCACATGGACTGTGGAACTTAGCAAGTGCTGTGCAAAAGATGCTTGAGGTTGGAATTCGAATACATTATTGGGACAGGGTACAAGGAATTTAGGTAAGGAAAGCACAAGACTGGAAAAGACACTGCAGTCCATCTGGGAGATCCCACTTCATCACAAATATCTATCCAATCTTTCCTTAAACGTTTCCACACTACCTGCTTTCCTGGGAAATTCATTACACAAATTTGCCACCATCCCCATCCTGGTCTCCCACGCACCCATGCTTCTGTTCGAAAAAATAACCTAAATTATGTGCACTTCACTTTAAGGCAGCAAAGTAATGCCTCCAGAATCTGTGCTGAAGTCTTTACAATGAGCACTCTTTAGATCACAATTGGCAGTATCATTGTCTAATTCTGATCATCACAAACAACATGAATTAAAGAGCGCCCTTGGTAAAACATGCAGGAGTTTGAGAAAAACTAATGGGAGCTTCAGTTCTACAGTCTTCACACAGATGGTGAAGAGGAATCTCATCACAGTGCATAAAATATTAAGTTGCACACAAATAGTGGAGTCTAAAATATTATTTCAAATTAAGCCAGGATAGGGTCAAAAGGCATAAATGAATATGGAGGTAAATTTAAGAAATTTTAAGACAAAAATCTTTTACTCAATTGAGAAGAAAACAAACAACATTCAAACCCAGCCTGATGTAACAAGCTCATACATGAGAAGTAATAGCTTTTATGAGCTGAATGGCCGTGGCTCAATTCCTCAGGCGAAATCTTGTGCTCTGGCAAGTGGCAAGCTTGGAGGTAGGAAGGGCAGGAGGAAAGGTCATGTACTCAGGCAGGATGGTGGCATACCTGAACACTGTGGCCTTCCTGCCTCTGCCCGAATTAGGTTCTGGACTGGAAGGCTCCTGGTTGACCTTCCCATCCCACTGCCAAGTGAGGACCTTAGTGGTCAATTAAGACGCCGCTGGGATTAACCTAGCTGCAGGCAGGCCTGCTACTATGCAGCATGCATGGCAGTTACAACAGCGCGGCCAGGTTCTCAGCTCCCGATTGTGGGGGGGTGTCCCTCGGTCAAAGATTCTCAGTGCCTGATCAAGGGATTCGACGTCAAGAAGGGGTAGTAGACACTGAGAGCCATCTCCCTCCCCTTGTTTCTGACCTCCCTACACCCCTCTCCCCACAACCCACGCTTCGCAAACTCCTCCTCCCACATTACTTACCTGCAGCTTAGGTCACTCTAATCCTGGGACTCCGGGGGTGTTCTTTCGGCAGCAACTATGGCCTCCTCAAGATGTGACTGAGCACAAGGGCTGCTGGTGGCATACCTGATTGGCCAGCAGCTCTTGCTCAGTGGGAATTCCGCCTGAAGTCTTGATTCCAGGGGAAGGCTCGCCATTGGCCTCGCCATAACCTGATAAGCTTTTGGTTTGGCTGCACTTCCCTGGCTCTCTAGCCGCCAAGCGAGACCCCGGGCGCCTCAACAAGATTCCACCCCCCTCCATGTAAAACATGGTAACTTAAAAAGATCCTAGCGGAGCATTCACAAACATCTTTGTAGAAATTTCTAAAGGTCATTGACTTTTCCTCATATAGCTCAGAATTTACTATGTGCGAAAGGTCTCACAAAATGTGAACCATATGTTTAGTCAGAGTAGATCAGTGCAAGGATCTGCCTCACCTTAACATTGACAGGTTATTTCAGTCTTCAGTATTTCAGTCAGTAACTTGGTTTGCAAGAAAGAGGATTTTGTAATAAATACAAGTTTGAATTATTAGCTTGCTATTCGGATAGATGCCTGGTTTGAGAAAACAGGCTCAACCTTCTCTTTTTAAAAAAAAAATTAACATTTTAACATCTCTTGCTTGAGCAGAAGCTGTAACAGCCTGTGGATCGCAGCCTAACAAGTTATAGTGACTTTTGCCATTGTTAATATTGCTAGTTACTGTTTGACCACCCTCACCTTTGTATACAGGTCATACCACGGTGCAGCCTATCTCAAATGGATGTCAAGTTCAAGATAACAAGAGCAAGACTTCCATTTATATGGGGCCTTAACTTTACAGCGAATTAAGTACTTTTTGAAATATAGTCACTGTTGTAAAGTAGGAAAGTACTCAATATAAGTAGGTTATCCTATTTAAGTGAAAACAATTTGGTGTCAGCGGTAATCCTTAGAAACGGCTTCTTTAGAGTCAGCAACATGCTAAGATACACAAATTAAGGATCAAGAGTGCTCTGAAACAGCATAATGAAAAATACCAAGGACAATTTGAGGGAATGATGTTATGAAAACAACATCAACAACCTTCTCCTACATGGTCATTTTTACAAATTAGTGCTCCTGAGACAAAGCTTTGAGATGAGGGTTTATATTAGGGTAACTGGGGCACAGAGAGCAGCATGAAGGAAGCACACACTGCGAATGCAAATGAGGCAGTACTTGAGTTCATGATCTGGCGATGAGCAGGTTGCACAAAAGAAGCACAATGGATGTCACCTTCCTGGTTTTAGTAATAGGTAATACTTTCATTCAAGTCCACAAGCCAGTGTGTAAACCTGATAAAACCAAAATACTGCAGATGCTGGAAATCTGAAACAAAAACAGAAAATGCTGGAAAAACTCAGCAGGTCTAGCAGCATCTGTGGAGAGAGAAATAGAGTTAACGTTTAGAGTCCATATGACCCTCCTTCAGAGCCTGATGATATAGTCGGACAAAACTATGTACAAGGGAGTTATTTAACAGCTTAGAAAAACTGGATGGCTTTCAGTAACATGTAGGACACAGTACATGAGTAAATTGAGACATGACATGTGGTAAGTTTGGAAGAAACAGTTGACTAATTGATTGATTAGATTGCCCTGATAATTCCATTATCATTGTATCATCAGGGTGAGGAAAGGTGAGCTTTGTTCCTTTTTCCATCTAGCAATTCTCTTGTTATAATTTACAGGGCACGTTTCTTCGGTAATTCTTTTTGTTAACTCCTCTTCCCTCTTCCTCAACTGAAGGAAATGGCTCCCGACTGCACTATATTTCATGGGAACTAGGCACCTTCATGGGCATTCTTCACATGCGAGCCAAGACAATGAGGGAGATGGGAAAGATAAACCACAGCCACATGCAACCCTGCCTCATCAGATAGACATGCACAGATATAAAGTGCATTTGCATTGAGTTTGGCCATGGTTGAGATTATGCAATTTATGCAAATCAGCAGTAAACCATGGAATTGTATCACTAACACATGGTTATGGTAGCATAGTGGTTATGTTACCGGACTAATAGTCTGCCGGCAATGGTTCCCATCCCACCAATTGTAGCTGGGGGAATTTATATTCAGTTCACCAAATAAATCTCGAATTCAAAAGCTAGTAACAGTAATAATAACTAAATAACTACCAAATTGGCATAAAGACCCACCTGGTTCAGCAATGCCCATTAGGGAAGGGAATCTGCCATCTGTACCCTGTCTGATCTACATGTGACTCCAGCCCCTCAGCTATGTGGTTAACTCTGAAATGGCCTAGCAAGTCTCCCAGTTGTTAAGAAGGTGGCTCACACCAGTGTCTGAAGAGTAATTAGGGATATGCAGTTAATGCTGCCCTTGCTGGTGATACCCCCACCCATCCCATGAATGAGCTCCATTCCTAAATTTATGGTGATCTAATCTATAACGTTGTGGATGCAATATTAAAATATAGGAGTTGCTAGGTGACAGTTACATTCCTGTGTTTCCAGGTGGGCAAAGAGTCATCCATTGGCCCCATCTTCCTGTTTGGGCGGATGCAAAAGATCCCTTGGCATTACTTTGAAGAAGCACAGAGAAGTTATCACTGGTGTCCTGGCCAATATCACATAGCTGTTTGTGGGAGTTTGCTATATGCAAATTGGCTGCTGTGTTTCCTACATTACAGGCATCTGGTGGTTGTGAAAAGCAAGCTTTTCTTTTCTTTAAAAGACTCAAGCACAATTTCTCATCCACATACCTCAAGTCTCTCAGAATTTTCAAATTCAAGCAACTTGACTTTACTAGGGCCAGCCTTCCAGTCTTTAGATTCATTTTGACTAGCAGAGGCAATATCGCCAAGTAACTGATTCACCCAATTAAATCC
Organism: Carcharodon carcharias; assembly: GCF_017639515.1. Classification (NCBI taxonomy): domain Eukaryota; kingdom Metazoa; phylum Chordata; class Chondrichthyes; order Lamniformes; family Lamnidae; genus Carcharodon; species Carcharodon carcharias. The sequence continues at coordinate 218,802,680 of NC_054468.1, forward strand.
TGTAGAACACAGTGAAAAGGTTAATATAAACTGGACATATGTCATCAGTGTAAGCAGAAACTTGCTGCAGGAACAGAACTTTCCCCGAGGCAGAACACTAACCATGCACACACAGACACACGCGCACATGCAATTAGGAACATAGCAAGAGGAGACTATTCAGCCCATCAAGCCTGCTCAGCCATTCAATATAATCATAGCTGATCACCCACTTCAATGCCTTTTTCCCACACTATCCCCCATATTCCTTTACATTGACAGATTTCTAAATGCCAATCTCTACTTTAAGCATACTCAATGACTGAACTTCTACAGCCCTCTGGGACAGAGAATTCCAAAGATTCATAACCATCTGAGTAAAAAAAATTCTCCTCATCTCTATCCTAAATGGCTTCCCCCTTATTTTGAAATTGTGTCCCCTGGTTCTAGGCTCCCCAACCAGGGGAAACATCTTACCTGCATCTACCTTGTCTATCCTTTTAAGTATTTTGTAAGTTTCAATACAGAGAATACAGGCCCAGTTTCCCCAGTCTTTCTTCATAAATCAGTCCCATCATCCCTGGAACAAGTCTGGTGAACCTTTGTTGCACCCTCTCTTTGGTAATAATATCCTTCTTAAGGTAAGGGGACCAAAACTGCACACAGTAGTCCAGGTGCGATCTAACAAAGGTTCTATACAATTGAGCAAGACTTCGCTACTCCTGTACTCAAATCCTCTTGCGATAAAGGATTCACAGCCAGCACTCTAGTCTGCCAGTTGCTGGGGCTGCCTGGAGCAGGGCTTAAACTCAACCCTTCCAACTCCAAATGCTACCACTGAACCAATGTTCACTCCATCGTAAACAAGTGCCCCACGCATTGGATGTTAATGCAATGTAAAAAGCATTCAGGATAATCCTACCACTAAACCTCACTTCTGCTACAGTGTCAAGGAACAATAAATTTTTTAAATAACTTATTAACCTTTAAAGTACTAGCAGATGTTGCATTTGTTGTGTTGGCCATTTGGTGCAAATAGTTCTTTAAGTGCCCTGAACACTACGATTGATCTGCCATGTTTAAGTTATAGATTCCAGTTACATCAGCAACAATCTACACAATAAAAATCAATTCTTCCAAAGGGCTTGGCATTAATTTTGGGCAGGCAATTTGTATCATATTTCTGCTTTTAGTTTCACAGATATGACAGCACTTTTTTTCAAGCACTGCATAGGAGAATGCCAAATTCCAGGATCCCTGGAATTTCTGATTCAGTTGGGGTGGAACTACTGGAGCAAGTGAAAGGCTGGGGTGAGGAGTCTGCTATTATATAACTAATGATGGATAGATACCCAGGCAAACAAAGTCAGAGAGAGGTTGCAAAGCCTACAGAGTTGCAACCAGGATACAGCTCCAATGTAGAAAGCAAATAGTCACTTGATCAGGACACTGAAGGGTTCAATTTTAATCTTCCTGTGTTTTTTGCTGAATGAAGCCTTGAAACACTATACTTTCTTCAAAGCACTGTTAATCCATCCCTCTGCTAACCCCCATTACACATGCTCTTCCTCCAAATCACAATGCAACTCTGCATCACAGCTGTACTTATAATCACAACTCAACATCTGTTTCTTGTTTCAGAGTTGGCACAAACATTCTAATGGTCTCAGGTTACAACGTGGGCTGCATTTCACTGTTCTGACAATTTTCACACTTTTGTTGCACACAACCACCAACCCTTCATGCTCACACTCTACACAATCATGTATCATAACCCATTCATGGGCTGCTCACCAACTCACTCCCACTCTTCCTGCAGAAGAATATGGCACATAACACAAAGGCGAGGAATAGTACCAAAGGAGCTCCATCAACCATCCAGGCCCTTACTCCAATGGGGGACATTGTCATTGAGATAGCTGGACACAGGGGGGATTGTGTGGGTCAGAGGTGTGAAGGTCGGTGATCACATATGGCAGGGAGTCAGGTTTTGCTATTTCCAAATATCCATATGTGTGGCTATTTCTGTCCCCTCAAATAATCATGCATGCAGATAGCACAGGAACTTGGTGCTACATTGCATCACTGCTCAGGCTTGATAGGCTGATTAGCCCACTCCTGCTCCTATTTCTTATGATCTGCTAGTGCTCACCCTTCACATGAGGCGCAGCAGCTTTTCTCTCTCAGACCCTTTATTGAAGGGTGGAAGGATTAGCCATTTTTCGACATTAAAATTGTTATATGAATACATGTCTTTTGGTTGATACTAGGAATGTTGCTCATAATTTTTATTGAATGGGGCGGGGAGGGGGCTGGAGTTGAATTATTTCAGCTAAAGCACTCATCAGTTAGCTACTGCCCAGTTCTCTGGGTGCAGGTTGAGGCTGATATCCCACCTCCAGATTATCATCAGGGTCTTCCTCATCAAGTGACAGGTCTTCACCTTGTCCCTTGTTCTCCGCTTTGCAGATCAAAATTGTTCACAATGTAACAGACCACCACGATCAAAGACACTCTCATTGGGTGGTGTTGGAGAAAGCCATGCAATTGATCCAGGCTTTTGACAATCTTTCAAACCCACGATCTCTACCAGTTAGTAGAACAAGGGCAGCAGGTGCATGGGGACACCAGGGCCTGCAAATTCCCCTCCAAGTCACACAACATCCTGACTTGGAACGATATCACCGTTCCTTCACTGTCACTGTGCCAAAAATCCTGAAACTCCCCTTCCTACCAGCACTGTGGGTGTACCCACACAACATGGACTGCAGTGATTTGAGAAGGCAGCTCACCACCACTTTCTCAAAGGGCAATTAAGGAAGGGTAATAAATGCTGGCATTGCCAGCGATGCCCACATAGCTGAAAAGAATAAAAAAAGCAGCAGATGCTTGAACATAATGGCTCTGGTGTACACATAACTCAAGCTGTATTGCTCTTCAGTCAGTGTAGGCTTTGGAATGATGTCATGAATATAGCGCTTGTGCTCAAGTTGCTAAACTTGCTGTGCTGGGTTTAAGGGCATTGAAGGCAGGGGATGGGAGAGGAATGTTGCCTAACTCGCTCGCTCCAACATTTTCACGAGTCGCCCCTGGAACGCCAGCCGCTGCTACCTCGCCGTCTAGCCGTGGAAACGCTCCCACCTTCAACAAAGAATTGCTGAAAGCTTCTCCCTTTTTATAGTGAGGCTCCACTCAAGAAGATGGAGATAAACCGTTTTATAATGTTGCATAGACGAGGAATTATTCGAGACTGCCCGCCTTAATGTGAAAAATGTAGCAACACTAAACGTGCAGCGTCAGTTACAGCTTTCAAATTAAAACATAAGCAGCTACAAAAGCTGTAACAACTGTAAAAAAATTGCAACAGTAATGCTGCAAAATAATGACAGAATTAAGAAAAAATGCTGCAGAAATAAAACAGAACGGTAAAAGTAAGACGAACAGGTAACTCCATTCGCATTCTACAAATATGAAATAAAATCAATATTTGGAAAGATACCTGTTCAGAAAGAGGCGAGATTTAAAACAGAGATTTAAAATTTTGCACTTTTGGACAGAAGCAACTTTTTATTTAAACAAAAAGAGTTTGAGTCAAAAGGAGTTCTAACTTATTTTAAGATATATATATATATATAAAGAACAGAGATGACCCAGCTCACCGCATTTGGGATAAGAACAGGTCAACATGTCTTCGGGACGCGCCTCGAACGTAGGCAGAGCTTGCAGATTCTCCACGGAGGTCAGGACTGTGGGGTACTGCACCCCTTTATAGCGGAACATCATGTCCTCCGGCTGCAGGTTGCTCGCTCGCTCCAACATTTCCGCGAGTCGCCCCTGGAAGGTATTGGGATCGCCTGCTTTAACCTTTGCTACTTCGCTGTCTTTCCTCTCCATGACAGGCCGTGGAAACGCTCTCACCTTCAACAAAGAATTGCTGAAAGCTTCTCCCTTTTTATAGTGAGACCGGGGTGTGAATTGGTGCTATTAAGAGGGCGAGGCTTGGGCTGGTTCGCACGCTATGCTTCGTGCCATGAGGTTAGTACGATATAAACAAACTATTCAATTTTCTCTGTGGAGTATTGTGCTGATTTAACATCATATCTCAAGATTTGTGCTTTGCATTGATTGGAACTGTTAAACATTTCTGTTCAGATTCAATACCAAGTCAAGTATTACGAGGTATTTATAAGACAGACACAGGGCATTCTGCCCCATATAGATCCATGTCAATGCATAGGCTCCACACAAACCTCCACCACCCACACATTTTTTCATCTAACTCCATCAAAATATGTCCTTTTATTTCTTTCTCTGTCACATATGAACTCCACTTGAACCCTGGCTCTACTGAGGATCGGGCAGTGGTTGGCACACGTGCTAGTTAGTTTATCTACCCTCTCAAGGCAATCTGTTATTTTGCCATGCGGTAGTGAGTTCCACATTCTAACCATCCTTGGGGATAAAGAAGTTTCTCCTGAATCCACTAGTAGATTTATCATTGACTAGCTTATATTTCTGGTCTCATCCGCAAGTGGAAACATTTATTTATTCATTCCTTGCTAGGAAGGCCAGCATTTATAACCCATCCCTAATTGTCCTTGCAAAGGTGGTGGTGAGCTGTCTTCTTGAACCGCTGCAGTCCATGTGGTGTAGTTACACCCGCAGTGCTGTTAGGGAGGGAGTTCCAGGATTTTGATTCGGCAACATTGAAGGACAGCGATATATTTCCAAGTCAAAATGATGTATGTCTTGGAAGGAGAGCTTGCAGGTGGGTGTGTTGTCATACATTTGCTGCCCTTGTTCTTCTAACTGGAAGTGGTCACGGGTTTGGAAAGTGCTGTTAAAGGAGCCTTGACTGGTTACATAAGAACATAAGAAATAAGAGTAGGTATAGATCATTTGGCCCCATGAACTTGCTCTGCCATTCAATTATGATTGTGGCCTTCACTCGACATTCCTGCCTGCTCCCTATAACCCTCGACTCCCTCGGAGATCAAAAATCCGTTAAACTCAGACTTGAATATGTTTAATAAGACCATAAGACTATAAGACATAGGAACAGAAATTAGGCCATTCGACCCATCGAATCTGCTCCGCCATTCAATCATGGCTGATAAGTTTCTCAACCCCATTCTCCCGCCTTCTCCCCGTAACCTTTGATCCCCTTACCAATCAAGAACCTATCTATCTCGGTCTTAAATACGCTCAATGACCTGGCCTCCACAGCCTTCTGTGGCAATTAATTCCACAGATTCACCACTCTCTGGCTAAAGAAGTTTCTCCTCATCTCTGTTCTAAAAGGTCTTCCCTTTACTCTGAGGCTGTGCCCCCAGGTCCTAGTCTCTCCTACTAATGGAAACATCTTCCCCACGTCCACACTATCCAGGCCTTTCAGTATTCTGTAAATTTCAATCAGATCCCCCCTCATCCTTCTAAACTCCATCGAGTATAGACCCAGAGTCCTCAAACGTTCCTCATATGTTAAGCCTTTCATCCCTGGGATCGTTCTCGTGAACCTCCTTTGGACCCTCTCCAGGGCCAGCACATCCTTCCTGAGATACGGGGCCCAAATTGCTCACAATATTCTAAATGCGGTCTGACCAGAGCCTTATAAAGCCTCAGCAGCACATCCCTGCTTTTATATTCTAGTCCTCTCGAAATAAATGCCAACATTGCATTTGCCTTCCTAACTACTAACTGCAAGTTAACCTTAAGAGAATCCTGGACTAGGACTCCCAAGTCCCTTTGCACTCCAGATTTCTGAATTCTCTCCCCATTTGGAAAATAGTCTATGCCTCTATTCTTCCTACCAAAGTGCATGACCTCACACTTCCCCACATTGTATTCCATCTGCCACTTCTTTGCCCATTCTCCTAACCTGTCCAAATCCTTCTGCAGCCTCCCCACCTCCTCAATACTACCTGTCCCTCTACCTATCTTTGTATCATCTGCAAACTTAGGCAGGATGCCCTCAGTTCCTTCATCTAGATCATTAATGTATAAAGTGAAAAGTTGTGGTCCCAACACTGACCCTTGTGGAACTCCACTAGTCACCGGCCGCCAACCTGAGAAGGACCCCCTTATCCCCCTCTCTGCCTCCTGCCAGACAGCCAATCTTCTTTCCATGCTAGTACCTTGCCTCTAACACCATTGTCTCTTATCTTACTGAGCAGCCTCCTGTGTGGCACCTTGTCAGAGGCGTTCTGGAAGTCTAAGTAGATAACATCCTTTGGCTCTCCTTTGTCTAACCTACTCGTTACCTACTCAAAGAATTCTAACAGGTTTGTCAGGCATGACATCCCCTTGATGAAACCATGCTGACTTTGCCTTATTTTACCATGCACTTCCAAGTATTCTGAAATCTCATCCTTAATAATGGACTCTAAAATCTTACCAACGACTGAGGTCAGGCTAAGCGGCCTGTAATTTCCCGTCTTTTGCCTCACTCCCTTCTCAAACAGGGGGGGTTACATTAGTGATTTTTCAGTCCTCTGGGACCCTCCCTGACTCCAGTGATTCCTGAAAGATCACCACTAATGCCTCCACTATCTCTTCAGCTATCTCCTTCAGAACTCTGGGGTGTAATCCATCTGGTCCAGGTGATTTATCCACCTTCAGACCTTTCAGTTTTCCTAGCACCTTCTCCTTGGTAATGGCCACCATACTCACCTGTGCACCACCACCACCCCCCCCCCCCCCCCCCCCCCCGACTCTCTTGAACTTTGGGGTTCCACTGTGAAGACTGGCGCAAAGTACCTATTCAGTTCCTCCGCCATTTCTTTGTTCCCCACTACTACTTCTCCAGCGTCATTTTCCAGCGGTCCAATGTCTACTTTTGCCTCTCTCTTACCCTTTATATATCTAAAAAAAACTCTTGCAATCTTCTTTTATATTACTGGCTAGTTTACCCTCATATTTAATCTTCTCCCTCCTTATTTCTTTTTTAGTTGTCCTCTGTTGGTCTTTGTAGGCTTCCCAATCCCCTGGTTGCCCACTGCTCTTCGCCGCATTGTATGCTTTCTCTTTAGCTTTTATGCTGTCCCTGACTTCCCTTGTCAGCCATGGTTGCCTCGTCCTCCCTTTAGTATGCTTCTTCTTCCTAGGGATGAATTTTTGCTGTGTCTCCCAAATTACTCCCAGAAACTCCTGCCATTGCTGTTCCACTGTCTTTCCTGCTAGGTTCATCTCCCAGTCAATTCTGGCCAGCTCCTCCCTCATGCCTCTGTAGTTGCCTTTATTCAACTGTAATACCATTACATTTGATTCCAGGTTTTTCCTATCAAATTGCAGGGTAAATTCTATCATATTATGGTCACTTCCTCCTAAGGGTTCCTTCAACTTAAGCTCCCTCATCAAATCTGCCTCATTATACATCACTAAATCTAGAATTGCCTGTTACCTAGTGGGCTCCACCACAAGCTGCTCCAAAAAGCCATCTCATAGACATTCTACAAATTTCTTTTCTTGGGATCCACTACCAACCTGATTTTCCCAGTCTACCTGCATATTGAAATCCCCCATGATCACTGTAACCTTGCCTTTCTTATACGCCGTTTCTATCTCCTGATGTATCTTGTGCCCCACATCCTGACTAGTGTTCGGGGGCCTGTACATAACTCCCATTATGGTTTTTTTACCTTTGCGGTTCCTCAACTCTATCCACACAGATTCTACATCATCTGACCCTACGTTATTTCTTGCTATCGATTTAATTTCATTTCTTACTAACAAAGCAACCCCACCCCCTCTGCCAACCTGCCTATCTTTTTGATAGGATGTATATCCTTGGATATTTAGCTCCCAGTTCTGAACCCCTTGCAACCATGTCTCCGTAATGCCCACCACATCATACCTGCCAATTTCAATCTGCGCCACAAGCTCATTTACCTTATTTTGTATACTACGTGCATTTAGATACAACACCTTCAGTCCTGTATTTCCTGTCCCCTTTCTCATTGTTGTCCCTTTATCTAATGTGCTTTAAGTTAGATTCCTAGCACTTTCCAAACACTCTGTCCTATTTTGTGTTCTAGGGACTTTAATAGCCTCTCCTTTCTTTTCAGTTTTTTCATAATTTTCCATGAAGTTGAATCCACCCCCCCACAAGCTAACCTGCTGCTCTGTTTCCCATTAGTTATACTCCTTGGAGTTTTACCCTTCCCTCCCCCACACTTTCTAGTTCAAAGTCCTGTTGACCACCCTATTTACCCTTTTCGCTAGAACATTGGTCCCAGATCAGTTCAGGTGGAGACCATCCCAACGGTACAGATCCCTCCTGTTCCAATACTGATGCCAGTGCCCCACGAAATGGAACCCCTCTTAACTGCACCACTCCTTTAGCCACGTGTTTACTTCCCTTATTCTCGTGTCCCTGTGCCAATTTGCATGTGGCTCGGGTAGTATTCTGGAGACTAATACCCTTGAGGACCTGTTCTTTAATTTAGCTCCTAGTTCCTGATAATCCCCAAACAGGTCCTCTTTCCTAGTCTTACCTATGTTATTTGTCCCGACGTGGACCACAACAACTGGATCCTCCCCCTCCCTCTCCAATATCCTTTCAAGCTGGTCAGAGATGCACCTCACCCTGGCACCGGGCAGGCAACATACCATGCGGGACTCTCGATCCTGCTTACAAAGGATGCTATCAATTCCCCTAATTATAGAATCCCCTACAACTACCACTTGTCTTTTTGCTCCCCCCTCTTGAATGGCCTCCTGTGCCATGGTGCCGTGGTCAGCTGGCTCATCCTCCCTACAGCTCTGTTCCTCATCCACTCAGGGAGCAAGTACCTCGTACCTGTTGGACAAGGTCAAGAGCTGAGGCTCCTCTGTTCCTGAACACAGGATCCCTCTACCTGCCTCACTTGCAGTCACACCCTGCTGACCATGACCACTGACCGAACTTGAGGTACTTAATCTACCGGGTGTGACCGCCTCATGAAACAAAGCGTCCAGGTAACTCTCCCTCTCTCGGATGTGCCACAGCGTCCGGACCTCAGACTCCAGCTCATCAATTCTGAGCCAGAGTTCCTCCAGCAACCAACACTTGCTGCAGATGTGGTCACTGCGGCTCGCAATGGGATCTGCCAGCTCCCACATCATACAGCTACAGCACATCACCTGCCCAGCCATCTTGACTTAGATAATTAATTTATTAATTAGATTTGCAGTGTTTTTTTTTTCAAAGTTGGTTCAGATTTCCTACCAACCAATCAGGTCACAGCTTTCCTGTGATGTCACTCTTTCAGTTTTGGCTTCAGTTACTCTGTGCCCCGAGGTCACCGCTCCGGTGCTCCTCCCTCCGAGTCTGCTTCCTGGAGACAAGGCCGCGAATCCCCGTGGTAAGCTAGATTTATACTCACCGCTCCGGTGCTCCTCCTTCCGAGTCTGCTCCCTGGAGACAAGGCCGCGAATCCCCATGGTAAGCTAGATTTGTACTCACCGCTCCGGTGCTCCTTCCTCCGAATCTGCTCCCAGGATTACTCACCAATCAGCTTTTTTTTTTTAAAATCCACTTTCAGAAAAGCGTCCCTTGCAGGTCTGGTTGCACTCCTGAAGGCACTGCTATCTCTTTTTTTTAGGTTTGAGGGGGAGGGAGGGATGGAAACACTACAGCAATGTAATGTTTGGGGCTATTCCGTTCTTTGACAGTGGGTCCTCCTCAATTCCCTCCTGAGTCACGGTGACTTCTACTTCTCCCAGAATGCTACAGTCACTTCTCACCAGCGCCCTCTATTGGATGCTCTTCCTCCTGTTGAGTGCAAGAGTCCTTCTCCTCGATTCCCTCCTGAGTCGCAGCGGCTGCAGTGACTTCTCTGAGAATGCTTCAGTCACTTCTCACCAGCGCCCTCTTTTGGATGACCCAGCCTCCACTGCTCTCTGGGATCGAGAATTCCAACGGTTAACAACCCTCTGAGAGAAGAAATTCTTGCTCATCTCTGTCTTAAATGGGAGACCCCTTATTTTGAAACTGTGCCCCTTGTTCTAGAATTCCTCATGAGAAATATTCTGACAGCATCTACCCTGTCAAGCCTCCTCAGAATCTTCTATGTTTCTATAAGATCACCCCTTATCCTTCTAAACTCCAGTGAGTATAGGTCCAACCTGCTTAACCTTTCCTCATAAGGCAACACCATCATCCCAGGAATCAGTCCAGTGAACCTACTCTGAACTGCTTCCAATGCAAGTATATTCTGCCTTAAATAAGGAGACCACAATTGTACACAATACTCTAGGTGTGGTCTCGTCAATGACCTGCAGAATTATAGCAAGACTTCCCTACTTTTATACTTCATCCCCTTGTAATAAAGGTCCATTTGCCTTCCTAATTACTTGCTGTACTTGCACCTTAACGGCATCTTGCTGCAGTGCATTTTCTAAATGGTACACATTTTAAAGTCTACCCTATCAAATCCTTTCATACTCTTTCAGGTCACTCCTCAGCTATCTCTTCTCTAAAGAACATTCCTAACATTCCTTAGCTAATATCACCACCGTCAACAGCCCTTTGTCCTTTTGTCTATGACATCTTTGGCAATCTCTTCTTTGCCTCCACCTATCACTGGCCCCCTATACAGCTCTACCTGTTCCACCCCCCTCAACCAGCTTATATTTCACCTCATTTCTATATTTCCTTAGTTCTGATGAAGAGTCATACACACTCGAAACGTTAACCGTGCTCCTCCCCACAGATGCTGTCAGACCTGCTGAGTTTTTCCAGCTATTTTTGTTTTTGTTTCAGATTTCCAGCATCCGCAGTATTTTGCTTTTACCAACCTGTTAATTCTTTCCTGATAGGTATAACCCCTTAGTTCTGATACTATTCTAGTAAATCTTTTTTGCACCTGAAGTGGCTCACTGCTATGTTGAAGCTCGTTTACCGATTAAATGCCTATTTTGCAATTTTATTGGTGTCTTTCTGTATTTTGTTGCAGTTTCCTCTGTATGAACCACACCATTTGTGATGTCATCCACAAATTTTGACATTGTAATTCTGATTTTCCAATTTTTTTATGTCAGTAGTGAACAGCAATGACCCCAATGCCTAGTTTAATGGAACACCATTTCTGATTCTTTGCCAATCTGCCTAACTCCTACTCTCTACACTCTGTGAATAGCCTTCAATTAGACAAGGAGGAGACAGAAAAATATCTCCAAAGTCTTAGTAAACTTGGTGTGAGCATTGCTGGCAAGACCAGCATTTATTACCAATCCCTGATTGCCCTTGAGATGGGGATGGTGAGCTGCCTTGTTTAGCTGCTGCCATCCGTGTGGAGTTGGTACATCCATTTACTATTTGACTTTTCTGTATTGGTTTGACACAACTGGGTGGCTTTTTCTAGGGCATTTTATGGGGCCATTAAGAGTCAACCACATTACTGGCAGTATGGAGTCATATGTAGCCTAGACTGGCTAAGGATGGCAGATTTCCTCCCCTGAAGGACATTAGTGAACCAGTTGGATTTTTATGACAATCTGGTAGTTTCATGATCACCATTAACTGTTGCATTGTTTGGTAGACCTTAATAATGTCTTTAGTTTTATGTAGTTCAACATTATGTATTTATTAACTACAAGAACTGTGTACATGTATACAGTAAAGGGTTCAAGCTATGAGCTGTCTCCACGCTTACACATGGCTCTGCCTGACATTAGCCTGACCCCTGGGTACAGGTCATGGGTCCTCTTACATCACTATGTGGGCGGTACTGTACTCAGTCCCACATTAACCTTTTATGTGCCAGGCCCTTACACTACACCTCCCCCCAAGCCTTTATCCATTGAATTTAAAGTTATTCTACTTTACCCCATGTATTTACATCATTATTACTACCCCGTCTCTCCCCCGCTCAAGTCTTTGAGCTTGTAGGTTCAGGCGGTCTAGGGATTTTATAGCCCTTCCGTATCTCATTCGCATGAATGTCAGAGATGTGGTAGGCTCTGTCGCTGCAGGTGAACTCTGTTGATTTGGAGGTTGTTCTGGCATCTGGGTGTCTTTTCATCTTCTTTTTCCATTCCTTGGTATTGAACTGCTCTTTGTCGATTCAGCTGTTATGATGGTACATGCTTGTTGTTCTATTCCGTTTCTTGTGGGGTGGATGGACGTTGCACTCGTCTCCATGGTGTTTTTTCCTCTTCTTTCATCCTGTGTGTTGTTGTGATGTTCTCTGATGGGAGATGACCCTTTCTGTTGTGAGGATATGGTTTTCTTAGTAAGCTCATCTTTCCATTTGGTTCTATGGTGTGCATCATCTATGGCCCTGCCATGCTGGCTGGGAGTTGCACCATTTGCTCTGTGGATGCAGTGTTGACCTCATCAACAGTCATCGGAGCCGGAGGTTGAGGCTCTTCTGGTTGGTTGCCCACTTGTCTCATCCTCCACTGGAGACATTGTGGTAGCCGTCTGAGTGGTTGGCTGGTCTGACCAATGAGGGGCTTCAGGCACCTGTAAAGAAAATGGGCAAACCTGCTCTGCAAAGAGTGAAGACAATTCAGAGCTGAAGTCCCAGACAGGATACTCTTTCTTGTTTGAGTTCTTAGGAACTTGCAGTTCTGTATAATTTACAACTCTAACCTCTTCTGTCATTTTCAGGAAATTCAGGACTACGCAAGCATCTCTGCTGAGGAGAGAAAAAGACTGATTATGGATGACATACACCAGGTTGAAGATTTGTTTGCCGCCATACCTTAATGGTCCCAGGATCATGCCTATGACTGGAAGTTGGATTCCTCCAGGCCCACAGAGTGGTGTGTATGTTGTTTGTAACCAGAGATGTCTCAGCCACGATTCTTTGTCTGATAGGCCCATACCGTTGTGTCCTTTGTCCAATTTAGAGTTTAAGAGATGGCCATTAACCAAGATGTCCACGTTCTAAAATGAAAATCCTTGATCTTTGACCTTACCCGAAAGCATGGCCATGGGCCCTCTTGGTGTACAGTCTTGGCTTCATGAATCATCTTTGGGTCTTCTGTACATTTTGAAGTTTTGGCATTGTGCAGTTTCCTGACATGTCCAATGCCGTTACAGTGAAAGCTTTGGGTGGAAATTGCCAGATATTGATCATGCCTGTGGAGAAGCTTTGCTTTCACAGTGCTGGCATCATCGCTTTATTGGTCGGTTAGGGTATTGCATCCCTTGGCCTTGAGTGTCCCCGTTTTACTAACTGGACAATGGGGTTTCCTTTGTACCACGGTTTACTTTCTACTGTTAAAAATGGTCCCGTTCTGCACACAGTGTTCAGACTGCCTAACAGTCTGAATAGCTTTCTCGAAGGTTAGATCTTCATTCTCTTGCGGCATGTCTGAAAGTGTGTTATCCGTCACGCCTACAACTATTCTATCCCTGTTAAGTTCAGATTTTAGGCCTCCATATTCACAGCCTTCAGCCATTCTGTATAGATCATTAATGAAGGATTCAACAGGTTGTCCTGGTTGCTTTGCATGTTAATTAAATTTAGTCCTTTCAAAGACTTTGTTATTTCTGAAGTCAAAATAAACACCAGTTTATTTTAATACTTCTTCAAATTTTGCAGATGTTTCATTGATTCCTTGCCTAGCGATAAGGTTCACTGCTATTGGGCCTGCCAAATAAAGCAGTGTGTTAATTTGTTCAGCTTCTATCTTTTTATCCAGGCCTGATGCAATCACGTGCCTAAGGAATCTTTTTCTCCAACGTCCCGAATTATGTGATTGTTCTGGGCCCCGGATAAGTCCAAATTGATTTGAAGAGTGGATTTCTGGTTAAAATTTTAAGATTGCAGATTCAGCTTTAAGAAGTTGCTGAATTTCAAGATGATGCCGCTGTTCATTTCAAGGCAAAGGATTTTTCCTATGCTTGCGGGTTTTGGCAGGCTCCCACTGTAGTGGCTCTTGTGTTCAGCATTGAAAAATTTTAAACAGTGTCTGCTTGAATCGATTGGCTGCAGATTTCACTGTTTCAGCGTTATGGTTCAGAGTCACGAAAGCATCAAATCCTGCTCTTTGCTGGTTTCTTTTAAAACTGATTCTTCAGTCACAATAGACTTTTAACTTAATTAATTAATTTTTTCCTTTTGTTTGGAATGAGCTCGGATGCCACGAGTTCAGGCGCCAGCTCGGGGATCAGGTTTTGCTGACTGCATTTTTAAACTGAAATTTCTGACCACTGAATTATTTAAAAGTTTCCCAGGACTTGCTTTGTCCAGTAATTTAAAAGTTTTAGCTCAGTCCCGCTAAGTCTGCTGGCTCTGCAAGCTGGGAATCCAAGCTGGACTTCCCCTATGGAGTTTCTGCTGCAGTGGGGAATTTTAAATTCTGCCTTCAGCTTCCAAGCCTTTCCTTGGGATTTTTCTCTGGTGCTTTCCTGCCACACCTTTGCTTTTTGAGCTTTTCTTCAAGTCAGAATGCTCCTTTGAATTTTTTTTTCGGTCTTCCAGGATTTTAGTTTTCTCCTGCATTTTCTGCGAGATTTTGGGTTTTCCCATTTGCTGCTGCCGCATTGTTAGACATTGAGTATCATTCAGTCTTAATTAAATCTTTGTAGTCTTATGTAGTTCAGAATTATGTATTTATTAACTACAAGAACTATGCAGACCCTTATACTATATTAATGAGACTTACATTTTATTCCACATTTATTCATTTTGTTGAATTTAAAGTCCCCAGCTGCCATGACGGGGTTTGACTTTTTATATTCTACAAACAAACTACAGCAACTGCTTACATCTGTAGAACAATATCCTAAAGAACTTCACAGAAGCATTAATAAACATGCTTAAATTTCAAGATAACTTTGTCTAGCTTACAGCCCATCACCCACTTGCTGTCCATACGAGTCCTGCTTTTTTGACCTTTTCTTTACTACCGAATGGGTCCTGACTAGAATTCCAGAGTCATATTTGACTAGAAATGTTAACTCTGGTTCTTTCTCCACAGGTGCTGCCAGACCTGCTGAGCTTTTCCAGCACTTCCTGTTTTTATTTTAGAATTTCACTCTCCTGAGCTGAAATCCATTACTCAATGACTTCTGGATCTCATAGCCATACCCTATGAGTGGCTGTGCACACCAAGGCTCCTTAGGCAGCACCTTCCAAACCCACAACCACTACCGTCTAGAAGGACAAGGGCAGCAGATAGATGGGAACACCACCACCTGGAAGTTCCCCTCCAAGTCACTCACCATCCTGACTTGGAAATATATCACTGTTCCTTCACTGTCACTGGGTTAAGATCCTGGAACTCCCTCTCTAACAGCACAGTGGGCATGCCGACACCACATGGACTGCAGCGGTTCAAGAAGGCAGCTCACCACCACTACTCAAGGGCAACTAAGGATAGGCAATAAATGTTGGCCTAGCCAGTGAGGTCCACATCCCGTAAATTAATTTTAAAAAATCTCCTGGCGCTTCTTTTCCACAAAAATACCTCGATCAGAGGATCCTCTGTGACCAGTTTGGTGGTGGGGCCATTTAATCAGGTGGGAGTGGGGTTGGTGGGGACCCCATTTGCCTTCCCAATCTCAGTTAATGGCCACTTAGGGCCCTTATCCTGCTGCTGCTGGTATTAGTCCAGCAGCAGGCAGGGGACTCAACATGTGGGAAGCCCGAAAAGCAACCCCGGCTTTGTTGCTTGTGGGCTTCCAGGGGGTGGAGACCCTCATTCAAAGGCAAAGTGTCTTATTGAGGGACCCAGCATCATGAAGGGCGGGGGAGAGGGGGTGGCATGCTGAGAGCCAACCCTCTGCCCTTTCTACTGACCTCCCTCCCCCTATCCCCCAACTTCCACCCTGCAACCCTCCAGCCTATCATCATTCACCTCTCCCTGGGTCCAAGGCAAATCCAGGCCTTGGTGAGTGTCATACCAGTAGTAGCCACTGCCTCCCCAGTGGCGCTGCCACTCACTGCAGAGCTGCTGGCCTCTGATTGGCTGGCAGCTCTTGGCAGGCAGGACTTCCGCCCGTGTCATACAAACATGTGAATTAGGAGCAGGAGTAGACCACTTGGCCCTTCAAGCCTGCTCCATCATTCAGTAAGATCATAGCTGATCTGATTGTAACCTCAACCCCACATTCCCACCTATCCCCTATAAACTTTCACCCCCTTGCTTATCAAAAATCTATCCATCTCTCCCTTAAAAATATTCAAAAACTCTGCTTCCACTGCCCTTTGAGGAAAAGAGTTCCATAGACTCAGGACCCTCTGAAAGAAAAAGTTTCTCACCTCTGTCTTAAATTATTAAATTTATTTTTAAACAGTGACCCCTAGTTCTAAATTATCCCACAAGAGGAAACATCCTCTCCACATCCACCCTGTCAAGACCCCTCAGGATCTTATATGTTTCAATCAAGTCATGTCTTACGCTTCTAAACTCCAGTGGATACAAGCCTAGCTTGTCCAATCTTTCTGCATAAGACCATTTCAGCTTTTAGTCTGGTAACATTCTTTGGACTGCGCCATGTCACATGCACATTTTGGCTGCTGCTCCAAACAGTGCCTATCACTTCTATTTCCCTTTTTTTTCTTCTTTTCTCTTTGCCTCTCCTACAACCTTCTCCTGCCGTCATCCCTCCTTTAATTTCTCCTCTGTTGGGTACTCTGCCTCCTTAAATTGCTACCACCATCCTTCAATACTCATCGACCTTTCTGCTCTCATGCTGTCATCTCTGCCCCTCTCGTGGATAAGCCTACAGTTTCCCTCTGTGCCTCTCTGTTAACAATATCAACTAACATGGAGGCCAGGAAGGGAAGTTGGGTGGTCAGCTGTTTGGTGGGAATTTGTGGAAGCTGGGCAGAATGTCTGGATACTTCAGGTAAATAAGTGTCTGCTGATCTTATGCCAAAGTTACAATGGCCAGCCAGGTGAGGCCCTAGAGAAAATTCCCAGGGATGCTTGCAGGTCTATACATGCTTTTCACTGTGCCTTCAGTTATAAAGACATGAATGTAGAAACACATTGTGCCATTGATTCGACACCGGCCTTTCACCTCTAGGACACCAGCTCAAATCCAATCCAAGCCAACAGGATGAATATTTACTCTGTCTGCAACGGTATGGGTCACATTAGTTTGGTCAGTGTCAACCCAATTCCCAGTGTCCATTTTCTGATGCATAAAACCGTCCCAGTTTGGCATTAGTTGGAAACCTCATACCGAGAGTGCACAGAACAGCCAGCTTTGGAAATGGTAATAACCTACATTCTTCTGAGGTTGAACACATATACTTTGGAGTTAAATGAACTCCACATCCAGCTGATGCATACCCTTGATACATCTGGGTAGAGTGGGAGTATAATGTGACAGTGGATGACCAATGACAGAAGGATTTTTCATGATGAATTTGAGCCCAAGAAAGGCTAATTTGAAACTCTTTAAACTTAAATGAGGAACCTGGCAGCTAGCAAACCCTTCCATTCTATTAGGCTGGGCTGGATTCCAATTCAGGTGCCAACCCTGTGAAAGTTCATTGTGTAAATCCAGTAAAAGTAGTGTGCTAATCTAGTGAAAATACAGTATGTGAATACAGTGAAAAGTGCATTCTAATAATCCAATAAAAGTCTAATGTGTAAATCCAGTGAAAAGTACACTCTTCTAATCCATTAAAAGTCTAATATGTAAATCCAGTGAAAAGTACACTCTTCTAATCCATTAAAAGTCTAATGTGTGAATCCAGTGAAAGTACAGCATGTGAATCCAATGACGAACATCAGTTTAAAGATTTGGCAAAAGAAACAATGAGTGATATAAGGAAACAATTTCCATACAGCGAGTGGTTAGAATCTGGAATGTGCTGCCTGAGAATGTGGTTGAGGCAGATTCAGTCATGACTTTCAAAAGGGAATTAGAGAAATACCTGCAGTGAAAATAATTGCCGGGCTACAGAGAAAAGATGGGGAGGGGTGGGGCGTGGAACTAGGTGAATTGCTCTTGCAGGGAGCCAGTATACACGGTGGGCTAAATGGCCTTCTTCTGTGCTGTAACCATCCAATGATTCTTGTGTGTGAATCCAGTGATGTGCTATCATGCCACCTAGTTCAGCAGCAGCAAAAGTTGAGTTTCATTTCATGCACTTCAAAACAAAGAGCAAACATGATGACACAAAATTGTGTCTTCATTGATGAATGTTTCTTGAAAATATATGAAAAAATATGAAAACCGAAGGGATTTAAAATACTTTCAATAAGAATATGAAAAGTTAGCCAAAATCAATAAAACTGGCTCCAAAACACAGGATGTCTTTGGCTGTGAACTTAAATTTTCATTAAAGGAGAAACCCTGACATTACACAGTGATTCTTCCAGCCTCTTGGCATAAATGTGGCAGAAGAATGATGGCACCCATTCAGAAACCCATTCAACCGTAGGAATTCACCAAGGCTTCTTAGACAGCACCTTCCAAACCCACGACCGCTACCATCTAGAAGGACAAGGGCAGCAGATCGATGGGAACACCACCACCTGGAAGTTCACTTCCAAGTCACTCACCATCCTGACTAGGAAATATATCGCCGTTCCTTCACTGTCGCTGGGTCAAAATCCTGGAGCTCCCTTCCTAACAGCACTGTGGGTGTACCTATACCACATGGACTGCAGCGGTTCAAGAAGATAGCTCACCACCACCTTCTCAAGGGCAGTTAGGGATGGGCAATAATTGCTGGCCCAGCCAGCGAAGCCCACATCTCATGAATGAATAAGAAAAAACTAACCGTGGTATTCTGTCATAACCCAGGCAAGCTGTGCTTCCACAAGTCTTTTGCTAATATATGGCAGAAGACTGAGTGAATCCCTATGGAATTTCAGAGTCCAGGTTCCTTGTGTTTGATATTGAATTTAAAGTCAAGGTTTTATTTTGTGTAAGCTAAAATACACAAGTTATTGGCTGCAAAGGCAATCAACTTCCTCCAAAACCCACAGCAAGCACAAGCTATTTGTTTTACTATGATCAGAATCTGTACTGAAATAATCCAGGTCCTGATAGTAAAGGAATGATATGATAAAAATCTTCTTTGTTCTGCAAACTGACTGATAAGCTTTTGACAGCAATGCCCTTTGCTCCCAAAAAATTCTTAAATTTTGCATGACTCATGTATAATCATTACTGAGGGAGCGGTTGAGTCTCAGAGCTGCCTGCATGTTCCAATGGCCCAGGAAGCATTAAAGACCTGAAGAGTACTGTGAGTAGAACACTGCACCTTAGGAAAGATATCTTAGCTTTGGAGGGTGTGTAGCATAGGTTTACCAAAATACTACTTGGATTCCAAGCATTAAATTACAATGAGAGATTACACAAGCTAAAGTCGTATTCCAGAGAATTTAGGCTAAGGAATGATTTGATTGAGGTTATCAAGACAGCAACGGGAACAGATAGGGTAGATAGAAACAATTTCCAACCATTTGGGAGTCTAGGACTAGGGGGGGCCGGAAAATTCCAGTTAGATTCTTCAGGTATGACATTAGGAAAAACATCTACACAACCAAGGGCGGAATTTTGTGGCCCCCACCGCTGGGGTGGGGCCATAAAATGCAGCAAGCCATTCAAAAGTTCATTGACTTTGGCAGGAATGGAAAATCTCTCCAGCGGGTTAGGCCGTAACATTCCGCCCAGAGGTTGGGAGAGGTTTGGAGCTCTCGCACGCAGATGGAAATCGATAACAGATCAATTATTAATTTTAAATCTGAGATCGAACGTTTATTGTTCAGCAAAGGCATGAAGGGATATGGGGCAAAGGCCGGTTTATGGAATTAGTTTTCAGATCAGTCATGAGCTCATCAGTCATGACTGTGAAATTCCGTCCTTGGTTGTGTAGATGTTTTTCCTAATTTCACGTCTGAAGAATCTGACTGAAATTTTCCTACCCCCAACCCCCCCCCCACCCCCCGCCCTCCCCCCCCCCCCCCCCCCCCCCCCCCCCCCCCCCCCCCACCACCCCCACCCCCAAACCAGTCCCAGACTCCCAAATGGCGGAAATTGTTTCCATCTATCCTATCTGTTCCCGTTGCTGTCTTGAGAGCCTCAATCAAGGCAGAACAGGCTGGAGGGGCTAAATGGCCTCCTCCTGTCCCTACACTCCTATGTTACTTCGAGCAGAGAAGATTGAAGTGCGAATTAATAGAGGTTTTCAAAATTGGGAGCTTTGCTGGAGTAAAGAGGGAGAAGTTGTTTCCAGCAGCATCTGTGGACCAAAAGACATCTGTCTGCTGTATGAATCTATGATCCTATGCCTCTTAATTGGGACTGCACTGATTTCAACAGGTGGATCACTAAAAACAGCATGCCCACGATCACACAGTCAATAGTGGCTATGTGCAAGGGTCATAGCAACAAGTCCAAGGTAAATATGAAGGAGAAGATTTCCATTTGGTCAACGTAAACATGGTGTTGGATGACAGGCATTTAACAATACAAATTATCTTTGGAGGCAGCTTTATTTTGCTGCCAGGAATGTGATGGAATACTTGTATGCACTTGCCTGGATAAATGCAGCTTCAACACTCAAGAAACTCAGCACCATCCGGGACAAAGCTGCCTGCTTGAACACCATCATATCCACACCTTAAATTTTCACTCCTTCCACCATTGACGGACAGTGGCAGCAGTGTGCACTAACTACAAGATGCACTGCAGCTACTTTCCAAGTCTCCTTAGACAACACCTTCTAAACCCCCGACCATAATCATTTAGAAAGACAAGGGCAGCAGACATATGGGAACACCATCACTTCCAAGTCACTCATCATCCTGATTTGGAACTATATTGCCCTTCCTCCACTGTGGCTGGGTCAAAATCCTGGAACTCTATCCCTAACAGCACTGTGGGTGCACCTACACCAAACGGACTGCAGCGGTTCAAGAAGGCAGCTCACCACCACCTTCTCAAGGGCAATTAGGGATGGACAATAAGTAAAATCCAAATACTGCCGACGCTGCAAATCTGAAATAAAAACAGAAAATGCTGGAAAAACTCAGCCGGTCTGGCAGCACCTGTGGAGCGGGAAACAGAATTAACGTTTCGAATTTGCGTGGCTCTTCTTCAGAGCTCGCCACAGATGCTGCCAAACCTTATGGACAATAAATGTTGGCTTTGCCACAGTCACCCACTGCCTATGAATGAATAAAAAAAATCTGTAGTGGCTGTACTATTTGAAAGAATAGGCGGACATATTAGCTGGCTGTCGGGGTTACCAAGGCTACCCACTGACCAGCTGTAATTAAATTAAATAAATTTAACTGAGAATTCCGCCATAAAATTTGTCAAGGACCTCTGCATTCCACATATCCTCCACCTCCCCGTAAATTCTGGGGCTTCTGATTCTGATATGCAGGGTGTCCTGAAGATTCGCATGAAGTCTTTGTCCTCATTAGTGAGTTCCTCTCTCTTAAAAAAATAACCCCTAAAGCAGAAGAAGAAACAGCAAATATATAATTTAAATAGCACCATTCACATGCTGGATATATCCCCAAAGCATTTCACGGCCAGTAGACAGCAGCCACTGTCCTCATTTGGACCTGGAAAAATTGATCAATTTTGCTTCCAATTTCCACCCCTCCATCACCTCCACATGATCTATCTCTGACACTTTCCTTTCCTTCCTTGACCTCTCTGTCTTAATTTCTGGTGATAGACCGTCCACCAATATTCACTACAAGCCCACCGACTTCCACAGCTACCTCAACTACAGCTCCTCACACCCTGTTTCCTGTAAGGACTCCATCCCATTCTCTCAGTTCCTTCGCCTCGGTTGCATCTGTTCCGACGATGCCATTTTCTAAAACGGAACTTCTGACATGTCTTCCTTTTTCCTTAACTGAGGTTTCCCACCCACTGTGGTTGACAGGGCCCTCAACCATGTCTGACCCATCTCCCAAGCTTCTTTCCTCACACCTTCCTCTCCCTCCCAGAACCATGATAGGATCCTCCTTGTCCTCACTTTTCACCCCACCAGCCTCCGCATTGGAACGATCATCCTCCACCATTTCCGCCAACTCCACCATGATGCCACCACCAAATACATCTTGCCTTCACCCCCTCTGTTGGCATTCTGTAGGGATCGTTCCCCCCAGGATGCCCTAGTCCACTCCTCCATCACCCCCTACACCTCAACCCCCTCCCACGGCACCTTCCCATGCAATCACAGAAGGTGCAACACCTGCCTCTTTACCTCCTCCTTCCTCACCAAGGGCCCAAACACTCCTTTCAGGTGAAGCAGCACTTTAATTGCACCTCCTTCATATTGCTAGCAGTGGGCACCTCAGTGGCATGGTTGCCCTCTGGATGGCCAATTGAGGCATTTCAGTGGCCAATTAAGGGCCACTTGTACTCCTATGGGCATTTTGCCCTTGTAGGGAATGCCCGCCATCGCCTGGGGAGGCTGCCAGGTAAATCCTGGCAGCCGCCCAAGCAGGTTCGGAGTGGTTGGGGGTGGTGAGGGGCCCACGTGGATGGGTGCACCTCAACACCCCCACCCCCACATCCCACCGATCACACCAGGTCCCACCTCTTGGCTTCTCCAAACCAAACTCAACGTGCTTTGATAGCACCTCAGCAATAAACACTCATCCTGGAACTGCAACCAGCGATGGCCCTGCTGAGCTGCTGGCCATCTGATCAGGCTGGTAGCTCTAGGGGGAAAGAGGGTCCTATGACCAGTGAAAGCGGGGATGTGGCTCCTGCTTTCAGCCTCGGCGACGGAATTTTGAGGTCCTCCGAAAAATTCAACAACATTTCAGGTCAACAACCGTTCATCAGAACTGGAAGAAGTTAGAGAGGTCACAGATCTCAAGCAATCCCAGAGGCAGGAAAAGGTGGAAAGATGGAAAGAACAAAAAGGAAGGTCTGTGATAAGGTAGAATGCGAGAAAGATTAAATGACCAAAGGGTGTGGTAATGGTTCAAGTAAAGAAACAAAAGATGTGTCTAGAGGAGGTGTTAATGAGAATAGCAGAGTTATTGCGTTCCCTTTTTTTCTTGTCCCTCTTTTCCTCTACAACATCACTAGTAAAACATGTTAACATGATGCATTCTCCATGGCAATTCTTCTACCAATCAGAGTCCACTTGCCAATCAATCAGCACTCTCTTCTCATATAGTATAAATTGTTGTTCCCTTCACATTTGGTATTCTTGAGAATTGTCCTGATGAGTGCAAGACAAAGAACTTCGACAAAAAATGTCTCCTTTTCCAGCAATAAAACATGTTAGCGACTCAAGTGAGAAAAAGATTTGTCAAGCATATGTGGCGAAATAATCCACGTCAAAAAGATGTCATGACATACCATAGGGTTTTCGAGAATAGCAATAACACATTCCACTTCCTGCCTCAAAATGACCATTTAAGAATCTTGCAAAACGTTATTTTCATCTATCCTTTCAGAAAATAACTTTACCAAATGTGGAGTGAGCTCCCAAGGGATTGTCACTCTTGGCTTAGAAGGTCCGTCTGTCAGGATTTTTTGAATCTATTCCTCACTTATAACGAAGTCATGGAACTCTGCCATCTTCAGCATCACTTTGCCAGGTTCTATGAGGCATGGGTAAAAACCAAATGTCTTTTAATAAAACCTATGAAAAAGGAAAGACGGTAGAACAAAATGGACGGGTAAATCCAGAGATCTTGTGCTCCCAGCAACAAGCTGTACTCAAAGGAGGTGCTCTTCTTTGGCTGCTTTTCATGGGGATCCACCTGTAGGACAGAACAGGTCTCATTTTAACATCTCAAGTGAAAGATGCCACCTTCAACAGCACAGTACTGCCTGAATTTTGTGCTCAAGATTCTGGAATTCTTTGATTCACAGGCGAGAGACCTCCTGCTCTTCGTGTCCAACAAGGAAACTTTAAGTTAAGTTGGTGAACAATGCCTGCTAGACCACCTCTGGCCCACGGCCCAGCTTCCAACAGGTTTGGCCCGATGGAGAAGCTGTCACTTGGTTCCCCTTGCTCAGACCTCCAGAAAAAATTGCAGATCGGGTCCTGATGACATTTACTTCCAAATATTGAGCAGTTGCTTGAAAAGGCAAAGGATGCATAAAATCACCGAGAGAAATGGGAATTCCAGCAAACCTGCCAAACTCAAAAGATTGAAGCACAGTGAGGAGGCAGGCTGTACAGCATGCAAATAGTGGGTATGGGCCAGGTGGAGCTCGGTGACACCAACAGAACGAATGCTTCCTTTAATTTCTTCACTTTCTTTTCCTTCAAGTTCACTCACTGATAAACAATTAGGGATATCTGTCTAGTAGCAGCAGCATGGTCCTCAATGTGTTCCGAACATGCTCCTTTTAACATTGTGGGGATCTCCCATGTTAATGTAAAAGCAAAATACTGCGGATGCTGGAAATCTGAAACAAAAACAAAAAGAGCTGGAAAACTCAGCAAGCCTGGCAGCATCTGCGGAGAGGAACACAGTTAACGTTTCGAGTCCGTATGACTCTTCATCAGAACTAAAGAAATGTAGGAATGTGGTGAAATGTAAGCTGGTTGAGGGGGGTGGGACAGGTGGAGCTGGATAGGGGGCCAGTGATAGTTGGAGGTAAAGAAGAGATTGCCAAAGATGTCATAGACAAAAGGACAAAGGGGTGTTGATGGTGGTGATATTAGCTAAGGAATGTGCTAATGGTGACATTAAGGCTAGAAAGCAGGACAAGCAAGTGCCAGGTGGCCCTAGTGGGGGTGGGGTGGGGGGAAGGGATCAAAATGGGCTAAAAGGTGGAGATAAAATGATAGATTTAAAAACAGGTGGGAAAAGAAAGATATATTTTAAAAATTATAAATTATTGGAAAAAGGGGGATTGGAAAGGGGGGTAGGGATGGAGGAGAGAGTTCATGGTCTGAAGTTGTTGAACTCAATGTTAAGTCCGGAAGACTGTAGAGTACCTAGTCGGAAGATGAGGTGCTGTTCCTCCAGTTTGCGTGGAGCTTCACTGGAACAATGCAGCAGGCCAAGGACGGACATGTGGGCATGAGAGCATGGTGGTGCGTTGAAATGGCAAGCGACAGGGAGATCTGGGTCATGCTTGCGGATAGACCGAAGGTGTTCCGCAAAGCGGTCACCCAGTCTGCGTTTGGTCTCTCCTATGTAGAGGAAACCACATTGGGAGCAGCGAATGCAGTAGACTAAATTGAGGGAAGTGCAAGTGAAGTGCTGCTTCACTTGAAAGGAGTGTTTTGGCTCTTGGATGGTGAGGAGAGGGGAAGTAAAGGGGCAGGTGTTACACCTTCTGCGGTTGCATGGGAAGGTGCCGTGGTAGGAGGTTGAGGTGTAGGGGGTGATGGAGGAGTGGACCAGGGTGTCCTGGAGGGAACGATCCCTGCGGAATGCCACCAGGGGGGTGAAGGGAAGATATGTTTGGTGGTGGCATCATGCTGGAGTTGGCGGAAATGGCAGAGGATGATCCTTTGAACGCGGAGGCTGGTGGGGTGATAAGTGGGTCAAGGGGGACCCTATCATGGTTCTGGGAGAGAGTCGAAGGAGTGAGGGCAGATACACGGGAGATGGGCCGGACACGGTTGAGGGCCTTGTCAACCACCGTGTGTGGAAAACCTCGGTTAAAGAAGAAGGAAGACATATCAGAGGAACTGTTTTGGAAAGGGGCATCATCAGAACAGATGCGACGAAGGCGAAGGATCTGAGAGAATGGGATGGAGTTCTTACAGGAACTGGGGTGTGAGGAGCTGTAGTTGAGGTAGCTGTGGGAGTCGGTAGGCTTGTAATGGATATTGGTGGACAGAAATTGAGACAGAGAGGTCAAGGAAGGGGAGGGAAGTGTCAGTGATAGACCATGTGAAAATGATGGAGGGGTGGCAATTGGAAGCAAAATTAATACATTTTTCCAGATCCAGACAAGAGCATGAAGCAGCACCGAAGCAATCATCGATGTACCAGAGAAAGAGTTGTGGGAGGGGGCCTGAGTAGGACTGGAACAAGGAATGTTCCACATACCCCATAACGAGGTAGCTGGGGCCGATGTGGGCCATATCTTTTAATTGGAGGAAGTGAGACGAGTTTAAGGAGAAATTGTTCAGTGGGAGAACAAGTTCAGCCAGATGGAAGAGAGTAGTGGTGGATGGGGATTGTTCGGGCCTCTGTTTGAGGAAGAAGTGGAGAGCCCTCAGACCATCCTGGTGGGGGAAGGAGGTGTAGAGGGATTGGATGTCCATGGTGAAGAGGAGGCTGTTGGGGCCAGGGAACTGGAAATCGTTGATATGATGTAGGGTATCAAAGGAATCACGGATGTAGGTGGGAAGAGACTGATACAAGGGGAGAGAGAATAAAGTCAAGATAGCAAGAAATTAGTTCCTTGGGGCAGGAATAGGCTGACACAATCGGTCTGCTGGGACAGTCCTGTTTGTGGATTTTGGGTAGGAGGTAGAAGCGGGCCGTCCAAGGTTGGGAGACTATGAGGTTGGAAGCTGTGGAGAGGGGAGAGGGCTCCTGTCCAAAGAAGTGAGCACGGAGATGAAGGCGGTGGAAGAAGAGTTCAGCATCGTGCCATGCCCAAAATTCATTGAGATGAGGGTGTAAGGGTATGAAACTGAGTCCTTTGCTGAGCACTGAACGTTCAGCATCGGAGAGGGGAAGGTCAGGGGGTATAGTGAATACACGGCCGGGGCTGGGATAGGAAGACGAGATGGGGTCAGCGGGACGGGCAGGGGTGGAGGGTCCTGGATGGGCGTTGGTGTCGATGAGTTGTTGGAGCTTGTGTTCCTTTGCACCTGAAAGAAAGAGACAAAGTTTCTTGTTGAGCCATCGGCTGAGACGAAGAATAAAATGAAACGAGGGGCAAGGACGGCTTAGAGATAGGGTGAGTTGGTGCTGCTGGAGGGAGAGGTCGAGTGTGTTCAAATGGCAGCGCGTGGCACTGAGTCCGAATCTCAGGATGTGACGAGAACAGCAGTCCGAGGAGCATTGTATGTCCCGGAGATACCTGTAATCCTGGGTGGGTTTGAAACATGAGGGCTGAAACTTCAGCTGGAATCCACGTGGGGTAAGTCGGAGATGGAGACAGTCACTGAGGAAGGAAATATGACTGTGAAAGCGAGTCTTAGTAAACACCTTGTCAAACACCAGGAGAGAAATGGAAAGTAATGAAGGTGAACAGGACAGAAGAGACAAGCGGAAATATTGCTGGAGAGAAGAACAGTACTTCTTCAAGGTAGGCATTCCTGGAAGAGAAGTGGCAGTCAATTAAACACTAAGATAAAAGCAAAATACTGCGGATGCTAGAAATCTGAAACAAAAACAAAAATAGCTGGAAAAACTCAGCAGGTCTGACAGCATCTGCGGAGAGGAACACAGTAAATGTTTCGAGTCCGTATGACTCTTCATCAGAACTAAAGAAATATCGAAATGTGGTGAAATATAAACTGGTTGAGGCGGGCTGGGACAGGTAGAGCTGGATAGAGGGCCAGCGATAGATGGGGACAAAGAAGAGATTGCCAAAGATGTCATAGACAAAAGAATAAAGGAGTGTTGACAGTTATTATCTAAGGAATGTGCTAATGGTGACATTAAGGCTAGAAAACAGGACAAGCAAGTGCCAGGTGCTCCTAGTGGGGGTGGGGTGGGGGCAAGGGATCGAAATGGGCTAAGAGGTGGAGATAAAATGATAGATCAAAATTAATTTAAAAATAGGTGGGAAAAAAAAGATATATTTAAAAGATATATATCACCGTCCAAGGGCCCAAACACTCCTTTCAAGTGAAGCAGCACTTCACTTGCACTTCCCTCGATTTAGTCTACTGCATTCGCTGCTCCCAATGTGGTCTCCTCTGCATTAGAAAGACCAAACGCAGACTGGGTGACCGCTTTGCGGAACACCTTCGGTCTGTCCGCAAACATGACCCAGACCTCCATGTCGCTTGCCATTTCAACACTCCACCCTGCTCTCATGCCCACATGTCTGTCCTTGGCCTACTACAATGTCCCAGTGAAGCTCAACGCAAACTGGAGGAACAGCACATCATCTTCCGACTAGGCACTTTACAGCCTTCCGGACTTAAAATTGAGTTCAACAACTTCAGATCATGAACTCTCTTCTCCATCCCCACCCCCTTTCCAATTCCCCTTTTTCCAATAATTTATAATTTTTAAAATATATCTTTCATTTCCCACCTGTTTTTAAATCTATCGTTTTATCTTCACCTTTTAGCCCATTTCGATCCCTTCCCCCCACCCCACCCCCACTAGGGCCATCTGGCACTTGCTTGTCCTTAATGTCACCATTAGCACATTCCTTAGCTGATATCACCACCATCAACACCCCTTTTTTCTATTTGACATCTTGGGCAATCCCTTCTTTGCCTCCACCTGTCATTGGCCCTCTATCCAGCTCCACCTGTCCCACCCCCCTCAACCAGCTTACATTTCACCACATTCCTACATTTCTTTAGTTCTGATGAAGAGTCATACGGACTCGAAACGTTAACTGTGTTCCTCTCCGCAGATGCTGCCAGGCTTGCTGAGTTTTTCCAGCTCTTTTTGTTTTTGTTTCAGATTTCCAGCATCCGCAGTATTTTGCTTTTACATTAACATGGGAGATCCCCACAATGTTAAAAGGAGCATGTTCGGAACACATTGAGGACCATGCTGCTGCTACTAGACAGATATCCCTAATTGTTTATCAGTGAGTGAACTTGAAGAAAAAGTAAGTGAAGAAATTAAAGGAAGTGTTCATTCCGTTGGTGTCACCGAGCTCCACCTGGCCCATACCCACTATTTGCATGCTGTACAGCCTGCCTCCTCACTGTGCTTCAATCTTTTGAGTTTGGCAGGTTTGCTGGAATTCCCATTTCTCTCGGTGATTTTGTGCATCCTTTGCCTTTTCAAGCAACTGCTCAATATTTGGAAGTAAATGTTATCAGGACCTGATCTGCAACTTTTTCTAGAGATCTGAGCAAGGGGAACCAAGTGACAGCTTCTCCATCGGGCCAAACCTGTCGGAAGCTGGGCCGTGGGCCAGAGGTGGTCTAGCAGGCATGGTTCACCAACTTAACTTAAAGTTTGGAGAGACCAAACGTAATCTGGGCGACTGCTTTGCAGAACACCTGCGGTCTGTCCGCAAGAATGACCCAAATCTCCCTGTCGCTTGCCATTTTAACACTCCACCTTGCTCTCTTGCCCACATGTCTGTCCTTGGCTTGCTGCATTGTTCCAGTGAAGCCCAACGCAAACTGGAGGAACAACACCTCATCTTCCGACTAGGCACTTTACAGCCTTCTGGACTGAATATTGAATTCAACAACTTTAGGTCGTGAGCTCCCTCCCCCATTCCCACCCCCTTTCTGTTTCCCCCTTCCTTTTTTTTCCAATAAATTATAAAGATTTTCCTTTTCCCACCTATTTCCATTATATAAAAAAAAACACCCCCACTAGAGCTATACCTTGAGTGCCCTACCATCCATTCTTAATTAGCACATTCGTTTAGATAATATCACCAACTTTAACTTTAACACCTATGAGTTCTATTGTACTATTGTCGTTGACATCTTTTGATGATCTGCTTCTATCACTGCTTGTTTATCCCTACAACCACACCTCCCCCCTCCACCTCTCTCTCTCTCTATCTCTCCGTCCCCCACACACACACCTTAAACCAGCTTATATTTCAACTCTTTCTTGGACTCGAACTCAAGTTCTGTCGAAGGGTCATGAGGACTCGAAACGTCAACTCTTTTCTTCTCCGCCGATGCTGCCAGACCTGCTGAGTTTTTCCAGGTAATTCTGTTTTTGTTTTGGATTTCCAGCATCCGCAGCTTTTTGTTTTTATAACTTAAAGTTTCCTTGTTGGACGTGAAGAGCAGGAGGTCTCTCGCCTGTGAATGAAAGAATTCCAGAAACTTGAGCACAAAATTCAGGCAGTACTGTGCTGTTGAAGGTGGCATTTTTCACTTGAGATGTTAAAATGAGACCTGTTCTGTCCTACAGGTGGATCCCCATGAAAAGCAGCCAAAGAAGAGCACCTCCCTTGAGTACGGCTTGTTGCTGGGAGCACAGGATCTCTGGATTTACCCGTCCATTTTGTTCTACCGACTTTCCTTTTCATAGGTTTTATTAAAAGACGTTTGGTTTTTACCCCTGCCTAATAGAACCTGGCAAAGTGATGCTGAAGATGGCAGAGTTCCATGACTTCGTTATAAGTGAGGAATAGATTCAAAAAATGCTAGCAGCCGGATTTTCTAAGCCAAGAGTGACAATCCCCAGGGAGCTCCCACCACATTGGGTAAAGTTATTTTCTGAAAGGATAGATGAAAATAACGTTTTGCAAGATTCTTAAATGGTCATTTTGAGGCAGGAAGTGGAATGGGTTATTTCTGTTCTTGCAAACCCTGTGGTATGTCATGACATCTTTTTGATGTGGATTATTTCACCACATATGCTTGACAAATCTTTTTCTCACTTGATTTGCTAACATGCTTTATTGCTGGAAAAGGAGACATTTTTTGTCGAAGCTCTTCGTCTTGCACTCATCAGGACAATTCTCAAGAATACCAAATGTGAAGGGAACAACAATTTACACTATATGGGTGAAAGTGCTGATTGATTGGCAAGTGGACTCTGATTGGTAGAAGTGTTGCCATGGAGAATGCATCATGTTAACATGTTTTACTAGTGATGATGCTCACCAGATGTTGTAGAGGAAAAGAGGAAGGACAAGAAAAAAAGGGAAGGCAATAATTCTGCTATTCTCATTAATACCTCCTCTAGACGCATCTTTTGTTTCTTTACTTGAACCATTACCACCCCCTTTTGTCATTTAATCTTTCCCACATTCTACCTTATCACAGACCTTCCTTTTTGTTCTTTCCATCTTTCCACCTTTTCCTGCCTCTGGGATTGCTTGAGATCTGTGACCTCTCTAACTTCTTCCAGTTCTGATGAACGGTTGTTGAGCTGAAATGTTAACACTGGGTTGAATTTTTCGGAGGACCTCAAAATTCCGTCGCCAAGCCTGAAAGCAGGAGCCACATCCCCGCTTTCAGTGGTCATAGGACTCTCTTTCCCCCTAGAGCTACCAGCCTGATCAGATGGCCAGCAGCTCAGCAGGGCCATCGCTGGTTGCAGTTCCAGGATGAGTGTTTATTGCTGAGGTGCTATCAAAGAATGCTGAGTTTGGTTTGGAGAAGCCAAGAGGTGGGACCTGGTGTGATCAGTGGGGTGTGGGCTGGGGTTGTTGAGGTGCACCCTCCATCAGCGTGGGCACCCCCCATCACCCCCATCCCTCCGAACCTGCTTGGGCGGCTGCCAGGATTTACCTGGCAGTCTCCCCAGGTGATTGTGGGCATTCCCCACGTGGGCAATATGCCCATAGGAGTATAAGTTGCCCTTAATTGGCCACTGAAATGCCTCAACTGGATATCCAGAAGGAGACCATGCCACTGCGGAGCCCACTGCTGGCAACATGCCATGGCGGCATGAAGACTTCGAGCTCCCCTCCCAAAGCCTTCCTCCACCATCTTGCCAACCCACCTCTTTCCTGACCTGACCCCAACGGGCCAAGGAAATTCAGCCTCTGTTTGTCGCTCCACCAACCTGCTGAGGGTTTCACACATTTTCTGAATTTAAACCGGGTCTGCAATGGCTTTATGTTTTCTCCTAGGATTTCCAGGAAATCCTGGAATACTGAGATCCAAACACTGCTAGAAGTTAATAGCAGGAGAGTCGCACAATTGATTTATTTTCTTGCCCAACATTCTGCATCCAAGATAATCAGTTCAACTGATACAAAACAAGCTAGGCTTAAGGGTTTTCCTCTGTCCTCCAATAGCATGAGAACCCCATTGTACCTGGAAGACTGTAAGTTACTGAATGCTTTCCACATTACGTTTTAGAAAATCTGATTATGTTTTTCAAAGAAAAATATAAATGTTCCATTTTAAAGGAAGGGAGAGATATTGTGAATGCAACCCAACACTAGAGGGAGAACTAGTTGTATACCATTGGAACAAGGACCTTGTGGTGATTGTATCAGTTGCAATAAACAAAGCAAAAACAAAGGCTATTCCTGCAAAGAAATAATCAGTGTTTGCAAAGAGAAAAGTGCAACACTGCCCAGGGAGAAATCAATAGCGGGTGGCAGAGGTGGATTGGAGGATAATGCAGCAGGTGAAGTCGATGAGGGGAGCCAATTAGGAAAGGAGGGATGGTTCGCTCACGTTGAACGCAGTCAAGTTGATTTGTGTCACAGGTATAGTCGAATGACTTAAACATGATTATGCAAGTCTGCGATTTGGCTCTTTGAACTTTGTGAACACTTCAGGACCAAATTGGTAATCCACTAAGTCCAGGACTGTGGGTGGTTTTAGAAGGAAGAACAACTGAAGCCTGACAGCTAGTGGTCAATGAAAACCTGGGTGGCCCAAGCAGCCCATGGTAATTGAGAAAGTGTACGCTGGCAACCATTGCCATTTTTCCCAAAACCTCCACCTCACAGCTTGGTCTTGGACCTCACACACAAACAACACACAAGAATAGAATATTTATACCTGAGGAATTGCACAGCTTAACTAAGTATTGTCAGAATTCATGCCTTAGGTTTTTAGACCCATGCTGTGATGTAATGCAGTTATGAATGTAACAAAGAGTTCACAACATATTTATTATCTCCTACACTGTGCCCTGGGCAATATTTATCCCCCAACCAAGACCTGATAATACTTTCTGGTTATTATCACATTGCTGCTTGTGGGGCCTTGTTGTGCCAGGTTTTCCCATTGATTACGAGTCATTAACAGTGAGTACAAGGCAGGAGTGAGCACACTTTAAAAGGACTTTGGCTGTAAACTGCTTTGGGACGTGCTGAGGTCACGAAAGGTCCTTTTTTCGAGGTCTCTGTTGGTCTTCCATCAAAGCTATGGTGGGTGACTGGGAGAACTCTGCAGACATTCATCCTTTCACCCTCTGGCTTTTACCAACTATCAGACCAATTACACTGGCTGGGTACCGCTGGCAGAATAGAATGGCTTTCTAGTTATTCCTTTTGCCTCAAGATGGACAGAAAGCAGCAACACCCTTTGTAGCTGTAGGTGGAGATATTTAGTTCTTGTTCTCTCTCCCTCATTCTCTAAAGATTCCTCTGTGGGGCAGCACATGTACCTCCAAGCCCAGAGTGTCATTTTGTACAGGATCATTCATGCCCTCCAAATAAATGTCATTCTTTTCTTTTTTATGTGAGTTTTAGGGTATGCATTCAGGTCCAGAAAGTAAGACAGTGGGAAATCAGAGCAATGAGCAAAATGAGCTATCATGGCAGTTTTCTTTCATGCACCTGAGTGAGTGAGTGTATGAGTGAGTGCGTGAGTGAAGGTTGGCATGGCAAACTCCATTCGTGTCCTCAGGTCCCAGCAGCTGTTCCCCTTAGTTGAAGGGCCAGTTATGAGGGGACATAAGTTCAAGGTGAGGGGCAGGAGGTTTAGGGGGGATGTGAGGAAAAACTTTTTTACCCAGAGGGTTGTGACGGTCTGGAATGCACTGCCTGGGAGGGCGGTGGAGGCGGATTGCCTCACATCCTTTAAGAAGTACCTGGATGAGCACTTGGCACGTCATAACATTCAAGGCTAAGGGCCAAGTGCTGGTAAATGGGATTAGGTAGATAGGTCGGGTGTTTTTCACGTGTCGGTGCAGACTCGATGGGCCGAAGGGCCTCTTCTGCACTGTGAGATTCTGTGAACCAACAGGATATAATCACCTAAAAACAGAAGGTGCTGGGAAAACTCAACAGGTCTGGCAGCATCTGTAGAGAGAAAAACAGCTAACGTCTCGAGTCAATTATGACTTCTTTGGAGTTGAAAGAAGGAGAAATGTGATGGGTTTGATTCTGCTCGAAAGGGGGAAGTGGGGAGGAAGAACAAAAGGAAAGGTCTGGGATAGTATAGAGGGTGGGAGGGATTCAATGACAAAGATGTCATGGAACAAAAGGCAAAGGGAGTGGTAATGGTTATCGTGAAGAAACAAAGCATTTGTCCAGGGTGAGTGTGAATGGCAGAATAATGGACAGCTCTGAGTGAAAGCAAAAACATGAAAAACAAATTCAGACCAGCACATGGCAAAAAAATGGAATCAAAATGAGGGACAGAGTTCATGGCTTCAAATTGTTGAACTAAATATTGCAGGAAGAATAAAAAAGGAAGCTTATTATCTAAATGGTGAGGGATTGTAGAGCTCTGAGATTCAGAGGGATCTAGCTGTCACGAAAGGTTAGTATGCAGGTACAGCAAGTAATTAGGAAAGTTAATAGAATGCTATTGTTTATTGTGAGGTGAATGGAATATAAAAGTAGGGAGCTTAAGCTTCAGTTGTACAGGACACTGGTGAAACCACATCTGGAGTTCTGTGTACAATATTGGTCTCCTTATTTAAGGAAGAATGTAAATACATTAGAAGCAGTTCAGAGAAGAGTGACTGAACTAATGTCTGGAATGGGTGGGTTGTCTTATGAGGGAAGATTGGACAGGTTAGGCTTGTATCCGCTGGAGTTTAGAGGAGTAGAGGTGACTTCATTGAAATATATAAGATCCTGAGGGGTCTTGACAGTGTGGACGTGGAGCGGATGTTTCCTCTTGTGGGAGAATCTAGAACTAGGGGTCACTGTTTAAAAATAAGGGGTCGCTCATTTAAGACAGAGATGAGAAGAATTTTTTTCTCTCAGAGGATAGTGAGCCTTTGAAACTCCCATCCTCAAAAGTTAGTGGAAGCAGAGTCTTTGAATGTTTTCCAGGCAGAGGTAGATAGATTCTTGATTATCAAGGGGGTGAAAGGTTACTGGGGTAGGCTGGAGGTTACAGTCAGATCAGCTATGATCTTCTTGAATGGCAGAGCAGACTTAAAGGACCAGACGGCTTATTCCTGCTCCTAGTTCGCATGTTCATATGTATGAGTCCAGAAAGCTGTAAAGAGCCTAATCGGAAGGTGAGGTGCTGTTCCTCAAGCTTGCACTGAGCTTCACTGGAACGCAGCAGCAGGGCTGAAGATAGAAACGTGGGCACAAGGTGCTGACTTAAAATAGCAAGCAACTAGAAGCTCAGGGTCATGCTTGTGGACTGAGCGAAGGTGTTCCACAAAGCGGTCACCCAGTCTGTGTTTAGTCTTCCCAGTGTCGAGGACACCACATTGTGAACAGTGAATACAGTAGACTAAGTTGAAAGAAATACAAGTAAATCGCTGGTTCAGCTGGAAGGAGTGTCTGGGGCCTTGGACAGTGAGGAGAGAGCAAGTAAAAAGGCAGGCATTACACCTCCTGTGATTGCATGGTAAGGTGCCGCAGGAAGAGGACAAGGTGTTGGGGATGATAGAGGAGTGGACCAGGGTGTCAAGGAGGGAACGGTCCCTTTGGAATGTTGACATGGAGGGGAGGGGAAGATGTGTTTGGTGGTGGCATCATGCTGAAGGTGGCGGAAATGGCGGAGGATGATCCTCTTTGAATGTGGGGGCTGGTGGGATGGTAAATGTGGACTAGGCAAACCCTATCACGCTTCTGGGAGAGAGGGAAAATAGGGAGTGCAGAATTGTGGGAAATGGGTCACACACAGTTGAGGGCCCTGTCAACTATGGTGGTGGTGGGGGGTGGGTGGAGGATGGAATCCTCAATTGAGGAAAAAGGAAGACATAATAAGCATTGTTGAGAAGAGTTGCATCATAACAGAAGCAACAGAAACTGAGAACCTGGGGGAATGGAACGGAGTCCTCACAGGAAGCAGATTGTGAGGAAGTGTAGTCCAGGTAGCTGTGGGAGCTGGTGGACTTACAATGGATATTAATAGACAATCTAAGATTAGGAAGGAAAAACTGGTAAAACTTGGAAATGACTGGCATGATCCGAACTGGAGTTCCATTTTAAGAAATACAAGACCAGGTTGGACCAGTATCAGTCATTTCCCACGTCTTACTAGTTTTTCCTTCTGACAGAGAGGTCGAGGAAGGGAAGTGTCAGAGATGGACCATGTGGAGGCGAGAGAAGGGTGGAATTTGGAAGCAAAGTTGAAGTAGTTTTTCTTTTCCAGGTGAGAGCAGGAGGTGGCACCGACACAGTCATCAATGTACTGAAAAAAGAGTTGGGGGAGGGGGCCTGAGTAGG
Organism: Carcharodon carcharias; assembly: GCF_017639515.1. Classification (NCBI taxonomy): domain Eukaryota; kingdom Metazoa; phylum Chordata; class Chondrichthyes; order Lamniformes; family Lamnidae; genus Carcharodon; species Carcharodon carcharias. The sequence continues at coordinate 218,838,693 of NC_054468.1, forward strand.
ACATAACCACCTGCTTCGTGCATCAGTAAGCTGCAGATGGATTCACATTACTGATGTTCACTGCTCCACCTTAGAGCTAATGGAATAGAAAATCAGCTGGAATATAAAACAGATGGCTGATATGCTATCAGCCATTATGTACCACTGCCAAAGATCGATTTTGCTCCTGAGGTGTTTGTTTTTAAGAGGCAGGCGATGAAGCACCTAGTTGACAGAATTTCCTTAGTCTTTCCACCTTATTTATATACAAAACTTATACCATTCATTTTTCTCCGATATTATTATTATTTCCGTTTTACTCTCTTTTCACAATACTCTTGGGCAGTCAAACTGTTCCCAAGCTCTGCTGAGTTCTCTCTGAAATCACCACTAGATGGCGTATTAAGAATGGACAACCCTCTGTCCAATGTTCCTTTCCCTTCTGAGGAGAAATGTTTAAGGCTGCATTTGCTGCCAATGCCGTACACGCACACTTGTACTGTTTTACTCCGTCACGTCATTGGGAGCAATGGAGGAGGCAGTGGCCAGGAGCCGAGATGCTAATCAAATAGTTATTAAGGACAATGATTTAAAAAGCTTCACCTTCTCCGAGTCACTGAGGCGGAGCGGAGGAATGGAGCCGGGGATCGGGATGGGAGGCTTCTGATCTAACCGGTGACAGCCGCGCTTCCGGAATACACCTCCATATCCCACATTTGCAGCTCCGGGGCCTCTTCCGGTTCACCCAGTTTCTGAGCCCCGTGGCAGGGGGTCAGTTTCTGAATCTCCCGCTCCAGAGCCTCTTTTCCTCAACCCAGGCCTGTCACTGCCGGGAGGCCCTGACTGCCTGCCCACCACGGGGGCTCAGAAACTGGGTAAACGGCTTCAGGATCCAAATAAGATCCAACCGGCACTGAGTCTCCTGCAAATAATATCATTGGTTTCCTGCACAAGTGCGGACAAGTGCGTATGCGCAGACAGTTATCGGTGACCATCTTGTACAGCCATTTTGCATTGACAGGAGACACAGTGAATGTTAAAAGCCTCACTTACAGCACCGGCTTCTCTTCAGTAACATCACAATGAAGAACCTTCTACAGAGTGAGGCTTCTGCAAATACAAACTCTACTGTAAGTCAAATTTACAATGCAAATTTATTTTAGTTATTTAGTAGATACATGTTGCATTTCTTTTGAATATCCTGAATACAATTTGCAGCCACAATGTACAGCTTGCCTACATGTCTTAGTATTCAAGGTTTCCAACTTTACTGTTTACTTTCTTACACCTCTGTCAGAAATGCCTCAATTCTCTCTCTATGTCAACAGCAAATCATGTAAAAAGGTAATGCACGTTAAATGTGAAAAATGGTACAGCCATTAAAAAAAGGCTAATTTTATATTGGAAGAATTAACATGATGTGGTCGTTTGCATTCCTCTGTAAAACCATTTGTGCCTTCCACACATGCACCTGTGGGCATGACTTTGTTTGGTTGCTCTGTATTCGTGAAATTGTAAACATGGTGGAAGGATTTCCCTCGATCACAGTTACCATTAAAACCACGGGCTGGATCCTTAGTCCCTGCTGGGAGGTTTGGAGGTGGGGGGGTGGTGGCGGCATGGTGGAGGGGCGCGATGGTGGTGGTGGGAGTGGAAGTGGATGGGTGCGGAATTCTGTGCCGCTGGTGTGCTTGCCAGTTCCCCAGTTCCATTTCCCCCCCTCCCCCCCCCACTCCAGGCCATTTTCCCAGAGTGGTGGGGATGGCAGGGGGGCAGAAGCCCACATGAAAAATCTGCCTCTCTGCCTGATTTTCCTCTTGGTACTACACACACACAATCTTTGTACTAAAACACGTTGGGGATAATTTGCCCTGAAATCACCTCACCACATTTACACTGCAATGAGTGATAGTGACCACAGGACTTCTCTCCACGTTTACACCACAACCAGTGATCGTAACCAGAGGAAATCTACCCATTATGCTTAATCTGTAATTTACAGCACTGAAGGCAGCAAGCCTCCACACTGTGGTTACATTATAACTAGTGTTTCTTTCTCTAGTAAGTGACCAAATGGTGCCTGCCACATTCCAGACCTAGCCACAGCACTGGACTGTATAGCATCAAGTGTAACGTATTCTGATTTGTAATCTGATGAACTCCAACACCTGATTTGCCTTATTGATAATTGCTTCACACTGATTAGATGACTTTAGGGTATTATCAATGAGCACTACCCAACCCTTTTTCTTTATTTGTCAATGTTATACAAGCTATATTGAAACTAGCTGCTTCTATTCGTCTTGCCCCGTCTTATCTTTATCCTCATGCAAACCCGTCTGTCAAAACTTGGGTTACCTATATAATTAGTACAAGTCTCTTTGAAAATAACCATCTTCCTTTTTTACTCATTAGCTTTGCAAGTTCACAGGGACAGGACATTCTGTACGGTGACTCTATAAGTATCTTTAACATGGGACAAGATACGAGCAGCTGCACTTGGAAGGCATAGGTATTTAAGGAATATGTCAATGGAAGACTAACAAGGACAGCACTGGATAAATTATGTCTGGAGATCACTAAAATGCTCAGTAGCTGTGATGGACACTGCCACCCAAAATAAAATCCCAGGTCCAAATCATAATAAACCTCCTTAAATAAATATCAATTTATATTCTAAAAAGAAATCGGCTCACTATAGTGACATCAGGGCAGTTATTTTGGATTCAGAAGTAATTATAAGCTCAGATGTTTTACAGATCTGCTTTATGATTAGATTCCATTCTAGTAGTCACTCCTGGGTATCTTATATTTCCCCAGTAATTTATTCCTATTAATACATTATTTTCAAATGGAAAATCCAATGTAATAGATTACAGAGTGTATGGGGTAGAAATTAGTATTTTCAATGCCTCCAGCACTTGATGCTCTGGCAGCACGTTGTGTTACGTAGGGATAAAGATAGATATTTGCAGGATTTATCCAGTAGTTCTATTCTGACCTCTGACGCATCCCTAATTTTCATCTTTCCACCATTGGTGGCCATGCCTTCAGCTGCCTTGGTCCTATGTTCTGGAGTTCCCTCCCTAAACCTTTCCACCTCCCTCTCTCCCTTTAAGACACTCCTTAAAACCTATTTCTTTGGCCAAGCTTTTAGTCACCTGTTCTAATATTTCCTTATGTGGCTCAGTGTCAAATTTTCTTCTGTGAAACGATTTGCTACATTAAAGGTGCTATATAAATGCAAGCTTTTGTTGTTGTTGATTTGTTAATGGCTATCTCGCTCAGTAAATTAGTAGCTATTGTGCTTTTCAGAGTTGAATAGGTCCAACATTTTTACTTTCTATCTCTTAGGTTTGAATGCTCATGCTCAATTAAGCAATAGAGGAGATATTGCCCCTCTCGAATCCAACAGCGACCAACTAGCATGACCAAGCTGCTTTGTGACAGAAGTTTTGATCTCTTTTCACTGTTTATAGAATATAACCATAATTCCACACATGCCTGTGGATACAGAAGCAGCAATACAGGCAAAAAGTATTGCTCTTGTTAAATATCTCTATAGGTTTCATGCAGTATTCTCATGCAGTGGGTTACAGGAACTGCACTATACTTGAGATCCATTTTATATGCAGTGATCAATATGAACCAGGTACAAATTTTGCATTTATCTATTTGGTTTTAAACACAGCAGAGAATGATGATTAAATCCACTTTTCACTGTACATTGGAAATATTTGACTTTTGCTCCTATAGTGGTATTCAGATTTTTCATGCCTGTGGCTTATTAAATTTTCTGCAGTGCCTACTTGTTTGAATGGATACTGTTGAGATTGAGTTGCAACCCATAATAGTCATCCAGTGAGACTGATTTTTATCTGATCAGTCAGTAGTCTCTAGGGTAGAATACTTGTACACCAAAGACCTACCGCCAACACAATCCTGGAAGTTTATCTATGCAGATGACATCTGCTGCAGCATACACATCAGGCTTTCCCAGTGCTGGAAGATGCACTAAACAACAACAATGCAAAGCTGGCTGACTCCTGCAAGACATGGCACCCAAAACCGAGCACCAGTAAAACAGTCTCTAGCACATTCCACCTTTACAATGCCAGTGCGAAGATGGAACTGAACATCACCCTGGATGGCCAGAGACTGAAGCAGGATCCTCGCCCTGTTTATCTAGGCATCGCCTTTGACAGGCCCCTTGTGCACAGACAGCATCTCATCAAGAGAGCAGAAAAAAATTAAAACCCACAATAACTACCTCAGTAAACTGGCTGATACCTCATGGGGATCACAGGCCAAGGCCCCAAGCATCTCTCCTCTTGCCAGCACATACTCAACTGTAGAATACTGTGCCCCAGTGTGGCACCAACCTGCTCAGACTAAACTTATCGATATGCAACTCAACTCAACAATGCACATCATCACAGGTACTCTCTGACAAACTCACCTTCCCTGGCTCCCTGAGCAACATTGCCCCACTCCATCCCCTCTCCCCCACCCCACATCAGGACTGTAATTGCAATAGGCAAACTGCTCAAGAAGGTCTACTCTAATCTAAGCCTTACTCAAGGACCTCCTCAACCCACCAGCAGTACCCCATCCTTCACACCACCCCCATATGGGTTAAACACATTATGCTGGGGACCTACAGCAGGAGGATTGGCAGGAGAAAACATCCACCAGAAATCGCTCTCTCATTGTAGACCCCCACTGCTTGTCCGCCCGGCTTTGATCTCCCATGGCAACAGTGGGCCCTTTGAAACTGTTTCTGGCTGGCCAAAGCCTCTGTGCAGCCACCCAACATCCAGACGGCAGCTGTACTGCAGTCCAAACATGACTCACATTGTCAAGAAGTGTCCACTAACTAAAACTGAAGGTGGGCTTAAAGAATTCCATCTAGCCACTGACAAGATTATTGCTTGGCTCTGTTACTATGCCCGCACTAAATAAATAAATAGTAAAAGCTTCTGTTGGGTACTTATTTGGAGGTTTAATTGAGCTAAAGAAGTGAAGCACTGACTCATTAGGTGTATTTTACCTCTGGGCACTGGTACTGATGATATCAAATTAGCTGCACATTAGAAACTCCACCCTAATTGCCCTACTGTTAACTGCAATGGCACAGAGAATCAGGTAGGATTAATAATGGGTGGCTAATTTGATATTGCTAGACTTAGTTGAGGTGAACAGCATAGATGTGTTTAAGGAGAAGCTAGATAAGCACATGAGGAAGAAAAAAATAGGATATATTGATAGGGTCAGAGGAGGTCCATGTGGAGCATAAACACCAGCAAAGACTAGTTGGACCAAATGTTTTTGCACTGTAATTCCTATGAAATTCTATGCAATACACCAGCACTCAAACTAAATTCCACTGCCTGGATAGCTGAGATCAAAATCCTTTCAAGGATACTATACCGAGCAATATTCTTAATGAATGCATGGTTGTGCTTGCATCAGTTGCCTCTGTGCATTATCCTAATATATTTGTGAACTCATTTACTGTAAACAGGATAATCAATACGATTAAAGATATCACGGAGTTGAAGTTTCAACTGAGCACTAAGCTCATTGGTTACAAATGTCAGTGTCAGCAACTTGACCTCAAAACTCACTAAACCTTTGAAGTACAGACTGACTGACTGATTAACTGAGATCTAACTTTCACTAGCTCTCTGAACAGCTAATGGATCCATTAGACCAACATAGAAAGCAGATTGGCTTTTGAGAATCATTAAACTGGTGGTATCATTTTCGTGAGTGTACTGTGAGGAGACAACATTCTTTACCACAGTGCATGCTGTGTATCTTTATGGCTCGTCTTTTTCTTAAACAATGGGAATGCTGTATGTAAACATTGTATCGAGGCTGCCTTCTTATTTTGACAATTTTCCAATAAAAGCTGCTTAATAAAAAGAAAACCTCAAATACTATGATTCTGAAATTGAAACCAAGTGCCTGAAAAAGCACAGGGTGTCAGTGTCTGAAAGAAAAAGGAACGTTAATTATTCTGGTAGGACATTTATCGCAACACTCCGATCCTAAATAACCTACTGTGCATTTCTACTATTTTCCATTCTAATGCCTGGTAAAATATTTAAAGGGGAAAAAAGCTGCAGGGTTATGGGGAAACAGCGGGGAAATGAATGTAACCAGATTGTTCTTTGAAAAAGCCAGTGGTAGATGGAATGTCCTCCTCCTAATGTGATATCTTATTCTATGGTTCTATTCTATGAAAAGCTATCACTTCAGACATATACTATGCAGGTCTCAGTGTCCGCTCCTGTGGATTTGCATTATAATTTCAGTGTAAATTATGTGCTCCTGGAGTAACACAGTTTATTAAGCCAGGTTGTCAGGCAATGCTTTCAAACAGCAAGGTTGAAAACAAAAATAAACCCGTAACTGTATGATCTCAACATATTTTAACATTCCTACATCTCCCATCTGAACCCATTGTTTTATTACAACAGCAGCAGCATTGGTGTTGGAGGAACCTGTATTAATTTGGCTCCTGCAGCTCCGTTCAAGGTAAGGCAATGTGACAATGGATGGATAATTTGATTTTTTTTGTGACTTAGGTTGGGTGATAAATATTGGCCAGGGCAGGAAGGAGTTTGATTCATGTGAAACCAGCCTGCCTGCTGGGTGCACTCATTGGGAATTCCTAAGCACTCTCTGCAGTTCCTGAATGAGATGCTTGTAACAAATGTAAAGTGCATGTGTGACACATATACCAGTGGCTATTTTGACATGGTGTGAACTGTTGCCAGGCAAGATGTAATCTGATTTGCAAACATTAAAGAATGAGGGAGGAAGGGATGAAGAGGAGGAAGAAAAGAAGGAAAAGAAAGGCAGCAGCCAATCTGTGCGCAGCATGGTGCCACAAACAGCAATGTGACAATGGATGGATAATTTGATTTTTTTTTGTGACTTAGGTTGGGTGATAAATATTGGCCAGGGCAGGAAGGAGTTTGATTCATGTGAAACCAGCCTGCCCGCTGGGTGCGTTCATTGGGAATTCATAAGCATTCTCCTCATGATGTCCCAGCATGTGTTCCTGATGGGCTAAGCTCCACGCCAGGGCACACAATGGGAAAATTGGAACTTAAGTAGTTTCAGCTTTGCATCAACTAGACTGTATGCTGTAATTCGCTTAAGAGCACTTAGCCAAGGGCCTAGGACTACCCTAAGAGTTAGGCTCACATTGGGTACACTTTGTCACAATATAATGGTGCACGTGTTGGTCAGCAAAGTTTGTCATGTGCAGAAGTCTGCTTGGACTGACCATAGAGGTGAGAAAAACATTCCTCCGATCTAGTTACTCTGTATTAGTCTCAGCAGCCACTAGTCTCAGGCCAGTACATAGGATCATACAGCAGTGAAGGACACAATTGGGTCTATCGTGCCTATGCCAGTTTCTTGAAAATGGCCTCCTTCTAGTCCCATCAATATTCTTTCCCCAGTGCCCTTCCTTTTCAAGTATTCATTGATTTTCGATAGTTACTATTGAATCTGTTTCCACCACCTTTCCAGGCAATTCTAGACAGTAACTACTTGCTGCATTAAAACATTCTCCTTACCTCCCCTCTGGTTCTTTTGCCAATTATTTCAAGCGTGTCCTTTGGTTACTGATCTACCACCAGAGAAGCAGCCTCACTTTATACATTCCATCAAAGTCTCTCACAACTTTGAACAACTATATTAAAACTTCCCCTTCATTGTTTCTGCTTAAAGGAGAAGAAGCCCAGCTTTGATAATCTTTCCACGTAACTTAAGTCCCATTTTCAACATTTCTATAACTAAGGAAAAGTATTCAAAGAGCATGAAAAAAATGTAATTTTCTGTAAAGTGATTGTCCTCCTGGGTTGCTCTCATCGGTATTTAGGAGGCTAACCTTCAATTCTAGAACACTCCAGGGCAATCCTGGAGGACGGCAACTCTACTCGCTGAATTAGAAATCAGTTAGTCTTGCCCCCATTTTCTTGGTGGTAAACAGGGACACAACATACCACTTTTGAGGGGTGGGAGGGGCAGTGGGGCTATGCCATTGTCCCCAAGGTCACCTGAAATACGGAAGATCCCATTTTGTGTTGGGTGATGTTCCAGGCATTGGTGGTGGCTATCTGGGAAATTGGACTGCTTTGCTCAGGTTTCCCTGCTGTGGATGTGGCCTAGCAAGTGGCCGCCACTAAAATGGTAAGAACAGCACTTTTTCTACCGCTTGATTGGGAGCCAGGAGGAGCTGAATGCCACTGAAATGGATGTTTCATTTCTGTTTTTCATTTTTGGGATCATCAGTTAATTGCAGTGACAAGGGGCTGAATTTTTTTCATTCAGGGCAGGTAAACAGGAGCTGGGACTGTTTATAGATCCCAAAACCTGCCTGCACCACCACCCTCCCCCTCCAACCTAGTTGGGGGGGGGCAGGAGCAGTCACTTGGTGGAATTTTGACCAGGATGACCCCTTAATTGACATCGAGATAAGTTACCTGCCCAATTAAGGGTGGTAGGTGGGCTCTTGAAGCTGGAAGGCGAACCAGAGGCCTTCCAGCTTGAGAGAAGCAGCAGGCTGTAATAAAGGGTAAGTAACTCAGTGGGCACTTCAACATGAAGGTGACCTTTAACCTAACTTTAAAAAAAAAATCAACTCTGGGGAGGAGGGGATGGGGTGGGCCACGTAGGCCTGCCTGGTGCACTGCCCCCGCCCCAGCCTGCTGCTGAGGGCCCATTGCCAGGCAAATGAACTGCCCCCTGACATGTCAGGAAAACCCTCAGTCGGCCTCCCTTAACAAGGCTCTTAATGAGCCTAATCGGCAAGGCCCTAAAATCCTGCCCAAGTTGTAACTACATTTTTATATTCCACACCCATGTCTTTCCCCGCCCCCCCCCCACCCCTGCCCCCCCCACTCCCACCCCCACCAAACATCCCTGGCAGGCGTCTTCAGGTTAAAACCAATGGGGCGAGGGTGGCCCAAAACTGATCCGTTAGAATAGGTCTGTGAATGCATGAAACCTGCCGTCAGCTCACACAAAGTATTTGAATGGGGTCTGGGGATGAATTTTAGGATGAGACCTGGGCTCGTTGCTTTGGTCACAGACTGACAGGGGTTTCCGGTCACGGGGGATGTGGCAGGTCAGCCAAAAGTCCATTGCCTTCCGGCGGGACTGGAAGACGCCAGTGGCAGGCGGGGCTGAAAAATCCCAGCCACCCAACTGCAAGGCCATTGGTTATGCGCTCAACAGCTTGCTTGGGGACCAGTCTCAGGACTCTTCCAATAGGCTACATTAAAAGAAATCTTGTGCAGTGAGCTCCTGATTTCAATCATGTTGCAGGATCAGGCTGCCTACTGCCATTTACACTTAGGCTATGGATGCTGCAATAATGTAATCTACCAGTAGCGTGCATGTTCTCTTGTTGAAGCACAGGAAAGGAGAGGAAGCAGCAATACATGCCAGTTCTGTTGACACCACTCAGCCAGGAAAGCCTTGAGGCAAGGTCCATGGAGCAACAGGGGCTGAATTTCGCCACAGCCCCCCCCCCACCCCACACCCGATCGGGGATGTGCCACCATTTTACTTGGGCCAATTAAGGCCCACTCAGCGTGACGCTCGCCCGGTCCCTGTGCGGGCTGAGGGGGGAATCCCTGAGTCGTTCGCACATGCAAGCCAAAGAGCACAGAGATCTCCCTGAAGCACGGAGGTGCCTCATGGAGATCGGTTTGACGTGTGTAAATTTAAACAAAGGGAAATAAAAACTTTTAAAACATGTCCCCTCATGTGACACTGTCACATGAACTGGGACATGTGAAAGAGTTATTTTAAAAATTTTTACTGACTTATGAAACACTCCATGAAACCTCATTCCTCACCGTGGGTGAGGTTTCATGAAAAATGCGAAGGTCGCCTGGGCTCTTCGCCTGCCCGCCAACCTTAAGGTTGAACGGGCAGCTCAGCTAAGTGCATTAATTACTATTTAAATGGCCGTAATAGGCCTTTTGACAGCCGACTTGGCTGCCCGCCTGCCGAACTGAAAATCTAAATGACGCAGAGTGACATCGGGACGCCCGCCCAGCGTCACCATGCGTCATTTTACACATCGGAGAGTGGGCCCTGCCCCCGCTCGCCGACCAGAGAATTCTGCCCCAGATCTTTTGAGGACCTTACAGTGTAAATGAAGGCATCTGTTGGTGCCCCCAAGTCATGTTAAAAGTGGTACTAGATGCAGAGAAAAGCCCCATTTCCCTTGCACCAACTATGTGCATTACTTGGTTCAGAGATTTAAATTGGCTGGCCTCCCAACATTCTGTGCAAAACAGACAGACAGATAGACCGACTTGTATTTATATCGCACTTTTCACAACCACCAGATGTCTGCAAGTGCTTTGTAACCAATGAAGTGCTTTTTGAGTGCAGACACTGCTGCAATGTAGGAAACATGGTAGCCAATTTGCAAACAGCAAACTCCTACAAGAAGCAATGTGATAATGACTAGATAATCTAGTTTTGTGATGTTGACTGAGGAATAAATATTGGCCAGGACATTGGGGATAACCCTGCTCTTCTTTGAAATAGAAGCATGGGATCTTTCTACATCTACTTGAGTAGACCTCAGTTTAACATCTCATCCAAGATGGCATCTCCAACTATGAGTTTTGTGCTCAAGTCCTGGGGTGGGACTTGAACCCAGAGGCTCAGAGGCAAAAGCACTACCAACTAAGCCACAGCTTGACAATGTTATTGACAATCTAATGCTACTTTGATGCTGGGTTATCGGTTGCCATGTGCTCTAAACTTACATGCCTTAGAAAATAGATCGATAATCTGTACTGAAAGCAGAGTGTTATTTTATTCAGCTTCTATTTATTGGGGGCTAATCTACTTAGATAAAAAACTGGAATAATAACTGTGTAACAGATGGCAACTGGAGTGTAATTGCATTTAGCAGCCAGCACAAAATAGGCCAGTCGCCAATCCACCCTCATGGACAGCGGAGAAAACAGGAGAAAAATATACAGAGGGAAGCTATTCTTGAATTATCATTTCAAAATTGGGGACAGGGAGCTTCACTTTGGCTTCATAGGGGTTGAAATGGTGCTGTGTAATGTTAGTAAAACAGACTTCAATCCATTTAAACAAATGCCTGGGTTATAGCAATGAACAAAGGAATCCGCTATCAGCATGTTAAGTTTTTGTTAACATTGATCAGTGAGACTTAAACTCATTTAATTTTGATTGTTCCATTACACATGGAGTTTTGTAGCTGCTTCTATGGTTACAGTATAGTGCAGGGACTCCTCCGTGACAACTACTGAGTTACCTAATCTACCTTGCTTCAAGGGTGGCGTGGATACTTGGCCCCATAAGACCATTGAAAGATTGCTCGTTTTATATTATCATTTGAATACTTTGGTTATTTTTTTATAAATGGGTCAGACAAGATGGTTATCCTTAACCCAAAGCTAAAGCGAAAACTTCCAGTACTTTTCATCAGGGTAAATCTCTTTCCCCCCATCATCTCAAAGAAATAGGAATGTTTCACCCAGATAAAATTAAGATGGTTTGGGTTGATATGTTTGAAGTTTCAAGCATTCTGGAAAAGTGTTTATTTCTAAGTTTCGGGCATATTTGGAGTTCCAGTCTCTCATAAACACCGCCTTTAGCTCCTCGAGAATGGTGGCTTTGCTCATCCCACTCCTGCTCTGTTTGTGCTCAACGACCAGGCTCACACCCGTGTTATCCACAAAGTCGTCCCCAACCCAGTCAGAGGTACCTGAAAAGTAGCACAAAAGAAGTCTCAATTAGTAACTCCATTCACCCATCTGATAATCTGGGCCAAGCTTCAAGCTGCAAAGAGGGTGAGGCAGTGAAGGTGTGACCCGGGCTTCATTTATGGTGAATTTTTGCAATAAAAGAATGTAACAACTTGCGACTAAAGCTACTTTTACACTGATCAGAAAGGAAAGGAGCTGCATTTTTGTTTGGCACTTTTCACTACCATAGGACATCTCAAAGTATTTACGGCCAATGAAATTTTGAAGCGTAGTAAAGATGATCTTTGCAAACCCTTCAGTGGCAAAGGGAAAGGAGCACAGCAGCTTCTAAACTGAAAGAACTTATAAAAATAACAATATTTAACTGACACAAGGACTGACTTAGTCTACTTTTCCACAAGGAGTATCTGGACAATGGTCTCCAAGGTGATGGACCAAGTTAGGAAGCAAACTTCGATACTTAGACACAGTGAATTGCTTGGATGAGTGCAAGAAGCTACAAAGGCACAAAGACACCTGTGTGATTTTCAAAAATTGTCTAGGTTCTGGAATGGTCCCAGTGGATTGGAGGTTAACAAATATAACACCACTACTTAGGAAAGGAGGGAGAGAGAAAACAGGGAACTATAGGCCAATTACCCTATTATCAGTCTTTGGGAAAATGCTGGAATCAATCCTGAAGTGAGAGGTAACCAGCCACTTAGAAAACCATAATTTGATTAGGCAGAGCCAATACTGTTTTCTGAAAGGAAAATCATGTTTAACAAATCTACTAAAGCTTTTTGAGAATATAACTAGCAAGGTAGATTAAGGGGAACCAATGTATGTCATTTATTTGGATTTCAAAAAGCATATGTTAAGATGCCATATGAAAGATTGTTGCACAATATAAGGGCTAATGCAGTTGGCGGTAATATGTTAGAATAGACAGAGGATTGGTAAAAGGACAGAAAACAGGAAGTCAGAACAAACGGACCTTTTCTTGGTTTGGCAGACCATTGCTATTGAGGTACTGCAAAGATCAGTTTGGGGCCTCAGTTATTTACAATCTATATTAATGACCTAGATGAAGGGACCAAGTGTAATGTATCCAAGTTTGCTGACAATACAAAACTAGGTGGGCATGTAAGTTGCGAGGAGAATACTAAGGGCCTGCATAGGGGTATGGATAGGTCAGGTCTGTGGGTAAGAGGGCAGCACATGGAGTTTAATGTGGGGAACTGTGAGGTTATTCACTTTGGTAGTGAGAACAAATAAAAATGTTTTAACTGGTGAGAAACCATTAAATGTTGGTGTTCAGAGGGATTTGGGTGTCCTTGTATGTAAAACATAATAATTAACATGCAGGTACAGCAAGCAATGAGGAAGGCAAATGGCAAGTTTGCCTTTATTGCTTTATTGGCGGGAGCCCACCAACGAAAAGGCAAGCTGCCCGGCAGCCATTTTATGATTGGAGAGGCGTTAATTGGCCCAGGGTAGGACTTCCAGCCCCATCTGGAGAGGAGGTCCCGCCTTAGAGAGCTTCCAGCCATTCTGATTGGCTGGCAGCTCTGTAGTCCCAACAGCACCAGGGTGGCCATTGCTGGAATGACAGGCAGTCCCCAAGAACAGGTGGTTATGGAGCCGGACTTCAGTCTGGGGCATTGTTGGGGGCTGGCTGGCAGGTTCCAGTGAGGAGGGTGCAGAGGTGGGGTGGGTTAAGGGGGGTATAACTTAGGGAGGCACCAGGGGATACCTCCCATAGGCACACGGGATTTCCCGAAAGGAGGTTCACCCTTTTCTTGCCCGACATTAGCTTGCCGACTTAAACCTGCCAGACGACGCACTTAGCCTTGCACCCTCTCCCGCCCCCCCCACCCTCTCCCCCCCACCACCCAAGGCCTCAACAGGCCCAAGAGTGAGCAGGCCACCCAACGCCTCCATCAAAATGGCGGCCAGGCCACATGCTGCATTTTATGAGCCCCCCTGCCTTAAAACATACTGGTGGGCCATAAAACCCAGCCCATCAACTCTTGTTTCTCTCTCGGCTGATACTGCCAGACATGCTGAGCATTTATAGCATCTTCTGTTTTTATTTCAGAATTCCTGCACCTGCTATCTATTGCTTTTTATTTCAAAGGAATTTTTCTTTTCATTCTTTCATGGGGCGTGGGCATCGCTGGCAAGGCCAGCATTTGTTGCTCATCCCTAATTGCTAGGTCATTTCAGAGGGCAGTTAAGAGTCAACCACATAGCTGTGGGTCTGGAATCACATGTAGACCAGACCGAGCACAGATGGCAGACTTCCTTCTCTAAAGGACATTAGTGAATCAGACGGGTTTTTACAACAATCAATGATGGATTCATGGCCACCATTACTGAGAGTAGTTTTATATTCCAGATTTAAATTCCACCAGCTGCCTCCATGTTCAGGTGCCCCTGAATAGAAGGCAAGTTTGTTTAAATATAGTGTCCTATGCCTACTCCTATTTTTATGTTCTTATTAGTCTAGTCATCAGACTTTGACTCCAAATGTCATGAATCTTCAATGATAGATAACTGACTACAGGTACTGCACTCTGAGAATCTCATATCTGATTAAGTGCAGTCCACGTTTTGTAAACTGATTTCACTGCAGAGAAAACAAAGCAATCCTTTGATGACATCCGCACAAGGTATGGCACAAATAGTGTGCTATTTGCTTTGAATCTTTTCATCTATTGGAAGGCTGGAGGGAGAACAATTCTCTCCAAATATCAAAAAACAATTAAGATTATTTTATCATCAATGTCATTGGTACAATTGAACTCTCACGAAGGGCTTGCTTTCAACTGCAAACTTGGATTGAGAATTCTGTCAATACCGTATCTAAATTGGAAATTTTCAGGTGGTTTTAAAAACCACTTAATTCTTCCTTCACTGACTGCACTTGGACAAAAATTAATCTAACCTAAGTGAGATTAAGTCAATACTCTGCACAAACCATGTGCCAACGTCAATGAGTCTCGCAGCAAGAGGCAAGGTGAAAGGGTTGAGTCCCAGCAGATAGGGAGAGGTCCAGGGTCACATGGATTAGCAGGTCCCCTCAAGAGGAAGAGAAACCCTCAGTTCATATTAACAACACTGTCTAAACAACAGCAATACTGTTTACTGATATGACTAAACTCTTAAAGCAAATCAATGTGAAAACCATTTTGAGACATTTCAGAGGTAAGATACTGTACTAGTCCCATGTATTTCTTTCTAATATAATCACAGAATGGTTATAGCACAAAAGGAGGCCATTCAGCCCATCATGACCATGCCAGCTCTCTGCAAGAACAACTCACTTAGTCTCACTCATCCCCCTTTTCCCTGTAGCCCTGCAAATCTTTCCTCTTCAGATAATTATCCAATTCTCTTTTGAAAGCCTCGATTGAATCTGCCTCCACCACATTCTCAGGCAATACATTCCAGATCCCAACTATTCACTGCATAAAAAAAAAGTTATTCCTCATATCACCTCTGCTTCTTTTGCCAATCATCTTAAATTGGTGGCCTCTGGTTCTGGATGTTTATGCCAATAGGAGCAGTTTGCCCTATTTCCTTTGTCTATGCCCCTCATGATTTTAAGCATTTCTATCAGATCTCCCCTCAACCTTCTCTTCTCCAAGAAGAACAGACCCATCTTCTTCAATCTATCCTTGTAACTTGTCTTTGGACTGGATTAATAGGTTGAAGACTGGGCGTGAAGCTCAGCCCTACTTAATACAGGGGAATTTCATAGAACTAGGGTTCCAAATTCCATTAGCGCTCAAAATGCACCCCCAGCTGAGGTTGGCCAGGAGTTAGGCATCATGGTAGCAAATTCATGCGGGACTTGAAAACGGAAGATCTCTGCCCAGGTGGCTTACTGCAGGCAGCTTCCGATGGTGGTGGACGGAATTTCTGTCTGTCCTTTCATTGTCCATGGGAGAAGGTGGAGCTGGATGGAAGAGTTTTCTACAGCGGAATTTCCTGACTCTTCTTCAAGAAGAACCGGTCCCTCTACCGGCTGATGTGGGGTCCATTAGGATGTCCAAGCCAAGAGCATGAGCTGAAAAACTCTGGAAATGTTGTAAGGGCATGTTTTATGCACTAGTATAAATTTCATTATCTGGGGCCTAACATGTTTGGGTGATGAGGACAGTAGAATTCTCTCCCTGAGTACCATCCAGTACCATATTTCCTGCCTCCACAAAGCAGGAATACTGACACGGGCAACTGCCAGAGACATAATAAATGAGCTGACCCCACCATGACTCCAGCAAGGGCAGGTGTGGATTCTCCAGCTCAGAATCATTTGATACTCACATTTTGTGCATATTTTATTTGGAAGTTTGTATATTGGAAGCAGATATGAAGCAGTGTGGTTCATTGTAATTCTGCACAATGAGAGGCGTGTGTTGAGAGTTAAATGTGGTAAGTTCTATACATTGGGAGTGAGTGGGAGTCAGTTCAGTTTATTGGAATTCTGCAGAAAGCAGTTTTGTACTTGGAAATATGCAGAATGGCAATGAAAGTGAAACTGGTTAGTTGATTAAACTAATGGGTCAGAACTATGGTGGGATCAAGAAAGTGCCAACCTCTATAAAAGTTATATTTAGGGGGAGATGATGGTGTAGTGCTGATGCCACTGGAGCAGTAAATCCAGAGGCCCAGGCTAATGCCCAGGGCCCATGGGTTCAAATCCCACCATGGCAGTTGGTGGAACTGAAATTCAATTAATAAGACCTAGAATTATAAAGTTAAGTCTCAGTGATGGTGACCATGAATTGGTTGCCATAAAAACCCATCTGGTTCATTATTGCCCTTTAGGGCCAGGAATCTGCCATCCTTACCTGGTCTGGCCTACAGGTGTTGTCAGACCCACAGCAATGTGGTTGGCTCAACCTCTGAAATGGCCTAGCAAGCCACCAGTTCAAGGGCAGTTAAGGATGGGCAACAAATGCCAGCTTTACCAGTGAGGCCGACATCCCAATAAAGAAACAAAAAATAAGTTAACATAGCGATTATGCTATTGGTCTAGTAATCTAGAGGCCTGGACTAATGATCCAAATAACAGTTCAAATCCCAGCACACTAGCTGGGAAATATAAACTCAATTAATTAAATAAAACGGAAATAAAAAGGGAAAAAAAAAGGTAGCATCAATGATGGCAACCATAAAACAACCATATTGTCTATAAAGCCATCTGGTTCACTAATGTCCTTCAGGGGAGGAAATCTGCCCTCCTCACCATATTTGGCCTCCAGACCCACAGCCATGTTGTTAACCCTTTATGAAATCGCCTAGCAACTCTGACAGTTGTATAGGGGTGCATACTAAATGCTGACTTTGCCAACGACACCCACATCCTGTGAATGAACAATAAAAAAATATATTTTGCGTTCTGAATCTACTGTGCACTTTACAGAACGTACTGAGAATTATTCTTGCAAGTACCAACTGAAGCAAAAAGAGCCTCCAATTCATAAAAGCTTAAACATTGAAATCTCTCCCTCTCCATTTTTAAAAATGATTTTTTACCACCTTTTACAAAATGGTAGTTCAAACCCTTCAGAAAAACATTAGGTTAAGGAAGTGTAAAATTTGAAAAAGGAAAGAGGCATTATCAAAAATTTATTCATAACAAGATGAAAGATGGCCCAAAAGAAGGTTCCAGAGATTTCCTCCACTTTAATTACCTTGATGAAATGGGAATAGCAAATGGTTTGGGAGAGGAAAATAAATCACAATGCAGATTAAAAATGTAAATGTGTGTCTGAAATATTAGACACAATCCTACATTTGATGATGATTGAGGGCTCCCAACCTCTTTCCTGCTACAATATTTTATCAAGCAGTTCACGTTTCTTGGAGGAGAGAATGCTTTTTGCCCGTTTCAATGTAGCTAATGCAAATGAGTAATATGAAATAGGCAGCCGATATCCATCTATCACCTAAATTAACCTCTGGCAGAACAAATTTGCCTCATCTTTCAAGAAACAATTTTTAACTTGACAAAAATGAAAACATATACTTAGAGTTTTGCACTGGCACAGTCCAACTTACCCACGTGTTGCGGGGAAGCGATGCCGCTACATTGCAAAACATTGGCCGCCTTTTAGCAAATGCGAAATTTTTGTCAATCCGAAAAGGCCGAGCTACTCAGAACATACACGGTGCACTTCACTATCTCAAAACAAAATTGCATTCAGGAAAAAGCCTTTAGATGTCATTCCTTTTAAATCTGGTCTTCCCATTGCTATAGCACTCCAGCTATGAACATTTTGGTCCCTAACTGCTCTTAACCATTTCAAGGATCTGCTTTTCTTTTACTATTCCCAGCTCAGCAGTTTGGTTTCTTCAATCTCCTATTACCAGGGTCAGAGGCAGCGGAAAGTATAGGCTTCCTTCCCACAGGCCAAGCAATCAAACTGGTCAAATGGAACCGGGTGGATGGTGCTGGGAGAATATGGGCTGGATTTCTGGTCCCACAGAAGGCAGTAGGAGCATCACCTCGCTTTCTTATCCTTTATTACACCTTGCTGCTTCTCCCAAGCTGGAAGAAGGTCTCTCTCTGATTGGGCCTCCAGCTTCCAGAGCCTCCCCCACCATCCTTAACTGGATGACGAGGCCATCTTCAGGCCAATTAAAAGGACTCACCCAGTAGAATCACTGCATGACTGCTTCCCTCCTTGTCTCAGATCGACACAGTTCCGACCTCAATTTTCCACCCCTGCTGGGAAAACTCAGCCCTTTACGGTTCTGCTTGGTCGCTGCTCCTCTGGTGCCTCAGCATCAATATAAAAGCCCGTCATGATGGCAGTGCATACTACAAGCATTCACTGTAGTGCCAGATTCACTAGTGGAAACACATAGTCATACTGAAATGAAAGGTTACAGGTTTTCACCCCTACCCATGGCCAGGTGATGAAAGGGAGTATTCACCAGGAACTCCTCATGAACAGTAAGATAAGCAGCACAGCCCATTATAAAATGTGCAAAGGCATTGCCATCAGCTTTTTGACTGTCATGTGGGCATATACCATCGCCTAGTGAATGTGATCCCAACAGCTGGTTTCTACTCCAGCAGCGAGTTTGGTTCCGTTAGTAGCAGACATGTCTCTGAACCAGAAGGTTCATGGATCCAGGCCTTTCTGGAGGGCTTGACCATGTAGCCTAGGCTTATAATTAAGTGCTGTTGTGAGGTACTGCTGCAATGTTTGAGGTGCCGTCTTTCAGATGAAACCTATCTATTCAGATGGATGTAAAAAAATCCTAGCCACTACCTGAAGATAAGCAGTGTCATTCTCCCAGTGATCTGGCCAATATTTAGCCTGCAACCAACATTACCAAAACAGATTAATTGGACACTGATCTCACCGCTCGTGAGACTTTGCTATGTGTACAGTGTCTGCCAACATAACTCACAAAATTAATTGGCTAATGTGCATTTTGGGATGTCCTTAGGCCATGAAATGTGTAATGTAAACACAAGCTCTTCCTTGTCTAAATTGGAATGATGTATTCTCAAGTACCCTTAGAGCTTTGTGGTGTTCAGAGTGCACATGAATGGATACCGATGATAGCTGATTGAATATTTACCTTGCCAGGTTACCACCCACATGGTGAACACAATAATTTACCCCATCACCTCCAGGTCTAAGGTTTTGGGAAAAGCTGATAAATGGTAAATATATTAATTGAAAGACACTAAAAGACAAATTCAACAGAATCATGTTATTGTGAAGTGAGTCAACCTTTTAAAAAGTTATTTAATTAAAAAACTTATTGTTGGACAATTAGAAGTAGTTCAGAGAATGGTTACTGGACTAATACCAGGAATGGACAGGTTGTCTTATGAGGAAAGGCTGGACAGGTTAGGTTTGTATCCACTGGAACTTAGAAGAGTAAGAGACAACTTAGTTGAAACCTTTAAGATCCTGAGGGGTCTTGACAGGGCAGATGTGGGGAGGAGATTTCCTCTTGTGGGAGAATCTAGAACTAGGTGGCACTGTTTAAAAATAAGGGGTTGCTAATTTAAGAGCGAGATGAGGAGAATTTTTTTCTCTCAGAGGGTAGTGAGTCTTTGGAACTCTTCCTCAAAAGGCGGTGTAAGCAGTGTCTTTGAATGTTTTTAAGGCAGAGCTAGATAGATTCTTGATTAACAAGGGGGTGAAAGGTTATCGGGGTAGGCAGGAATGTGGGGTTGAGGTTACAATCAGATCAGCCATGATCTTATTGAATGACGGAGCAGGCTCGAGGGGCCGAGTGGCCTACTCCTAATTCGTATGTTCATACATTCGTAAATTTCAGTTGTTGAGTGAAAAGAAATTTTTCAGGATCATTTTAAGTGATTTGTGAGTGAGTTACAGGAAGTCAATGACAGGCAGTTAAAAATCTTATTTGAGTGCAGAACATTTTACATTGTAAAGGTTTCCTACGGGAAATCCATTGTAGTTTTCAGGGACCTACATAATATATTGCCAGAAGCTGTGACAATAAATGGATCAAGACAACCTGATCTCACTGAGACAGCTATTGACCATTTTAGAATGAAACATTTGCCTTAGCAATGGATTAGCCAGCCTCTGCCACGAGTAGTGAAAATGTGAGAAAACGCCTTGTTAAATTTAAAACATTTTTAAAAAGCATTACTGATGGCATTAAGGGAATGCCACAGTGGTGGAGTGTGGATTTTCTGAAGGGCTTTGATAGATTTTAATTTAATGCTGAAGCTGGGAAAGTAAAATAGCCTGATGTGGGATGAGGACATTTTTTCTTTAAATGCAACAAGTTATGATTTTGAATTCACTGTCTGAAAAGGTAGCGGATGATGATTCAATAGGAACTTTTAACAGGAAATTGAATAAACACGAAGGGGACAAAATTGCAAAGCGATGGAAAAAAGGGCAGGGGAATGAGCTTAATTGTTCAATTCTTTCAAAGGACTGGGACAGGTAAGATGGGCCAAATGGTCCCCTTCCATGTTGTAATATTCCATGAGTAAATAGGTTAACTGTCCAGCGCTATCACATTGACTGCTATCATTGCCAGGTGCTGTGGTGCTCCTGAAATACTTACATTCATTCTGATTCATTAGATGACCTGTTTGTCATTTCAAAATTAAAATAGGCAACACAAGTAAGTTCACAATTGAATCTGGATTCAGAAATAAGCAGATACTAGGGGTAAGATCTCTAATATGCATTCTGTGAAACTTATGTAAATCTGTGGAAGCCAGACCTTTGTCGTCCTGGCTCCCTTTGGGACTCAGAAGTGGAGCATTCATTGAGGTTAATGTAGCAGTAACCTTTGACTGGCTTTCCTGTTTAAAATTCAGCTGCAAAGTTTGTCTCCTTCCCATTGCTATCTCATATCAGCCCAGGTCGATAATCAGACACAGGCTGGCAGTCCGACTGCTGATCAAGCAGGTGGGACAGCTGATGGGGTTAAAATGTTACATTCAAAATGGCAGCGATATAAAATCTTATGCTTCTACAAAAGCCGTAACCAGTCTAGCATGGGAGTCACAATTGCATTTTAATGATATTTTGGCTGCACAAGCTGAATATATGAATATTTCTTCCAGGCTTCTGCCCATATTTAATTGAAAAATCTCACATTAGCACTTGTTGATGAATTCTTTGAACATAGAGCAATGCCCAGAGTGGTAAAAGAATCATATTCCTAAGAATAATTTCAAATGTTATTTTATACTTGTTAAAAAGACATAGAAGGACCCAGTGGCACTATTTGAAAGAAGAGCAGTGGAGTTCTCCCCAGTGTCCTGGCCAATATTCACTCCCTCATTACAACAGTAACTATAATTCAAAAGTACTTCATTGGCTGTAAAGTGCTTTGAAACATCCAGTGGTCATGAAAAGCTCTATAAAAATAGGAGTCTTTCTCAGTCAACACCATTAAAACAGATTATCTGGCCACTCTAACGGTGCTATTTGTGGGATCTTACATTTGTCATATGAGACCAAATTGGCAGCCACATTTGCTACAACAGTAACTACACTTCTAAAGTACTTCATTAGCTGTACAGTGCTTTGGGGCATCTTGAGGTCATGAAAAGGGCTATCTAAATACTATCTTTTCTTTCCATAGCCTTATAATGTAATTAGTATGTACCTCTGTAACTCAGTGGCTGCTGTTATTTCTTACCTACAATGCTAGTATGCCCTCTGAGAAGCTGTCTTACCATAGTTCGTTAAACAGTGTCACACCGCAATCTCACTGTTTGAGAGTTCTTTACAATGCCCAAGCTTGCAATGAAAATACAAGTTTTTAAAGTAACTAATTGAATTTAATTCAATTCTAGGATTAGTGGTTGAAGAAGAAACTATGTCAACATTCAGAATCAGAGTAGATAGATGAAGCAAAAGGTGTTGAAGAGATAAAGTGGAAAAACGTAATTAGAACTATATACTCATGTATAGAGTAAAAGCCAAATGAGTGACCTGTTTCTATGTATTTTACATATATATTTATACATAGCAATCCTCTTTCATGTCTATGGCCATGTAATCAAACCAGATTGTAACTTTGACAATTCTCACTTCCTTCTAATATATTTGACCTGTGGGGATATGAATGATCAGAGTATTTGAACTTTAGAAACATTTATCAAGCTAAGCTGTAAGCAAGAAACAACTTTAGTAAAAGTCATAATAAATCTTAATGCATTGTATCACACATCTCATTAATAGCTACCTTACTGACAGCAGATTACAAACCAGGCAGAGTAGTGAGACAAAAGCAAAATACAGCAGATGCTGGAAATCTGAAACAAAAACAAAAAATAGCTGGAAAAACTCAGCAGGTCTGACAGCATCTGCAGAGAGGAATACAGTTAACGTTTCGAGTCTGTATGACTCTTCATCAGAACTGAGGGAATATAGAAATGAGGTGAAATATAAGCTGGTTGAGAGGGGTGGGACAGGTAGAGCTGGGTAGAGGGCCAGTGATAGGTGGAGGCAAAGGAGAGCTTGCCAAAGGTGTCATAGACAAAAGGACAAAGGGGTGTTAACGGTGGTGATATTAGATAAGAAATGTGCTAATGGTGACATTAAGGGTAGAAAGCAGGACGAGCAAGGTACAGATAGCCCTAGTGGGGGTGGGGTGGGGGGTAGAGATCGAAATAAGCTAAAAGGTGGAGATGAAACAATGAATGGAAATACATTTAAAAATAATGGAAATAGATGGGAAAAGAAAAATATATTTAAAAAATATAAATTATTGGAAAAAGGAGGATCGGAAAGGAGGTGGGTATGGAGGAGAGAGTTCATGATCTGAAGTTGTTGAACTCAATGTTAAGTCCAGAAGGCTGCAAAGTGCCTAATCGGAAGATGAGGTGCTGTTCCTTCAGTTTGTGTTGAGCTTCACTGGAACATTGCAGCAGGCCAAGGACGGACATGTGGGCATGAGAGCAGGTTGGAGTGTTGAAATGGCAAGCGACAGGGAGGTCTGGGTCATGCTTGCGGATAGACTGAAGGTGTTCCACAAAGCAGTCACCCATTCTGCATTTGGTCTCTCCAGTGTAGAGGAGACTAAAAGGGAAGTGCAAGTGAAGTGCTGCTTCACTTGAAAGGAGTGTTTGGGCCCTTGGACAGTGAAGACAGCGGAAGTAAAGGGGCAGGTGTTGCACCTTCTATGGTTGCATGGGAAGGTGCCATGGGAGCGGGTTGAGGTGTTGGGGGTGATGGAGGAGTGGACCAGGGTGTCCAGGGGGGAATGATCCCTGCGGAATGCCGCCAGGGGGAAGATGTGTTTGGTGGTGGCATCATGCTGGAGTTGGCGGAAATGGTGGAGGATGATCCTTTGAATGTGGAGGCTGGTGGGGTGATAGGTGAGGATAAGGGGGAACCCTATCAAGGTTCTGGGAGGGAGAGGAAGGAGTGAGGGTGGATGCGCAGGAGATGGGCCAGACACGGTTGAGGGCCCTGTCAACCACCATGGGTGGAAAACCTTGGTTAAGGA
This sequence comes from Carcharodon carcharias, assembly GCF_017639515.1. Classification (NCBI taxonomy): domain Eukaryota; kingdom Metazoa; phylum Chordata; class Chondrichthyes; order Lamniformes; family Lamnidae; genus Carcharodon; species Carcharodon carcharias. The sequence goes on from NC_054468.1 coordinate 218,862,428, forward strand.
AGAAGGAAGACATGTCAGAGGAACTGGTTTAGAAAGTGGCATCATCAGAACAGATGCAACGGAGGCGAAGGAACTGAGAGAATGGGATGGAGTCCTTAAAGGAAGCGGGGTGTGAAGAGCTGTAGTCGAGGTAGCTGTGGGAGTTGGTAAGCTTGTAATGAATATTGGTGGACAGTCTATCACCAGAAATTGAGACAGAGGGGTCAAGGAAAGGAAGGGAAGTGTCAGAGATGGACCATGTGAAAATGATGGAAGGCTGGAAATTGGAAGCAAAATTAATAAATTTTTTAAATTAGTAGTGGGACTATGGGTTAAGTCCTTTCACATGTCCCATGGATTGAATTTTGATTCTTGCCACTGAGTTGCAGAAGAGTTTTACATTAGGCTGGATTACACACTGAGGATGGGCTCCCCATACCGGAGTGTAAATTTTGGGGGCGAGCCCACGTCCACTTGGCAGGTGCACCCTGCTTTAAGTTTTCGGGTGATGGTCCTTTAATTAGTATGAGATGGATCTTCAATGATTTTGCGCAAAGGCACTCCATTCCGCCCATTATCACCAGTGCCATTGATGAGGCACTGGGAAGTAACCATGAAACGGCATCCCAGTAGTAATCAATGACTTAGTCGAGGAAACTGGAGGGTGGGAATTGATGTTTTGCGCCAAGAAATTTGGGGTTGCCTTGATACAAATTCATTCTAAATAAAGTTTTAAAGTACTTCCAGGTAAGGACACTCATTGAAACACTCATTTGCCCCAAATGGCACAAACACTAGTGCAACACTCCCTCAGTACTGCACTAAAATATCAGCCTGGATTACATTGCCAGATCTCAGGTGTCAGCCTTGAACCCATCACACTCTGGCTTAAAGCCAAAAAAAGTGTCACCAATGAGCCAAGGCTCATGGTATTTACCTTTGACTGGCTGATTGCCAGGGCCAGGTTCCAGAAGCCCTAAAATTATTGCCTCGATACCCTTATAAACATCAATCCCATTCCTAATCTGACATTTTTCCAGCTCTTCTCCTTTGGTTCAGTTTAAGAACATGAGCAATATGATAAAGCCATCAAGGGTTAACTTTACAGAAGTGAAAAAGAAAAGCAACGTGGAATTAAAATTCATTAGGGTTTGTGGCTGCAATGTTTGTATGACTGACATAGGATCCAGATGCAATTATCAAGTACAACACTCATTGGTCACTGGCGTAGAACAGCCTACCCAGCAGTCCTAAAACAACAAGCAACACTTTTTAAATGATTTTTTTGAGGGATCGGGAAGAACATTTAATGCTCCATCTGGTCCACTCAGTTCCCTCTCTGTGGAATGTTTCCCACCACCACCCCACCCTCCCACCACCTTCAAAGTTGCATATCTTGCTCGGCTCTTAGGAGGAACTGCCTCAATCATACCCAAATCCCTGGCAGCCTGCCTCACCCTCCGTCACAATGAGTAAGTTGCCTGTCAGTGCTAGTTCACCACTGGAAGCTCACTGGGGTCACTCAAATGACACCTGGCCACAAAAGTGGTTCCAGACTCTCACGGGTTCCACCTGGATTTTCAACATTAGACTTCTGTTCAACGGTCATGGTCACATGAAAATCCACCCCACTGAAAGCCCACCCACTCACCGCCACTGCCATGCTCAATGGAACATCAGCTATTTATTACATTACAGGTACCCTTTGTTACCTGTAAATTTGCAGGTACTGGGCCCCAATGTATAGGGCTTCAGTGCTCCTAATCGCTAATTCCTAGCCAGAAGAGCATGGGTGAAAGGTTCACTACAGGAATTGCAGGATATTCATAGAATTGTTACAGTGCAGAAGGAGGCCATTCAGCCCATTGTGTCTGCACCAGCTCTCCGAATGAGCATGACTCATTGCCATTCTCCTGCCTTTTCCCCGTAACCCTGATCATTGTTTCTATTTAAATAATCAGTTAATGCCCTCTTGAATGCCTCGACTGAAACTGCCTCCACCACACTTCCAAGCTGTGCATTCCAGACCTGAACCACTCGCTGTGTGAAAAAGTTTCTTCTCATATCGCATTTGCTTCTTTCGCAAATCACTTTAAATCGGTGCCCTCTCGTTCTCGATCCTTTTACTTGCGGGAACAGCTTCACCCTAATTATTCTGTCCAGCCCATTCATGATTGTGAACACCTGCATCAAATCTCCTCTCAGCCGTCTCCTCTCCAAGGAGAACAGTCCCAACTTCTCCATTCTATCTTCATAACTGAAATTTCACATCCCTGGAACCATTTTCGTTAACCGCTGCTGCACTCTCTCCAATGCATTTACATCCTTCCTAAAGTGTGGTGCCCAAAACTGTAGACAATACGCCAGCTGAGGTCTAACTCATGTCCTATACAAGTTCAGCATAACCTCCTTCATTTTGTGTTCTGTGCCGGTATCAATAAAGCCTAGGATACTGTATGCTTTATTAACTGCTCTCTCCACCTGTCCTGCCACCTTTAATGACTTATGCACATATACACACAGGGCCCTCTGCTCCTGCACACCTTTTAGAGTTGTACCCCTTATTTAATATGGTCTCTCCATGTTCTTCCTATCAAAATTAATCACCTCACACTTCTCCACATTGAATTTCATCTGCTATCTGCCCAATCCACCAACTTGTCTACATCCTTTTGAAGTTCTATACTGTCCTCCTCACAGTTTACAATGCTTCCAAGTTTTGTATCATCTGCAAATTTTGAAATTGCCTCCTGCACACCAAGATCTAGATCATTAATATATATCATGAAAAGCAAGGGTCCCAATACCGACCCCTGGGGAACTCCAATACAAATTTTCCTCCAGCCCGAAAAATATCCATTAACCATTACTCACTGTTTCCTATTACTCAGGCAATTTTGTATCCACTTTGATGCTGTCTCTTTTATTCCATGAACTATAGCTTTTCTCATAGATCAGTTGTGTGGCACAGCACTGTATTGAATGCCTTTTGGAAGTCCATATACATCACAACAACAGCATTACCCTCATCAACCCTCTCTGTTAACTCGTCAAAAAAACTCCAGCAAGTTAGTTCATGCGACTATTAATTCTATCCCGAATAACTGTTTCTAGAAGCTTCCACAACAGTGAAATTAAACTGACTGGCCTGTAATTGCTGGGCTTATCCTTACAACCTTTTATGAACAAGGGCATAATGTTTGCAATTCTCCAGTCCTCTGGCACCTCCCCTGAGTCTAGAGAAGTCTGAAAAATTATGGCCAGTGCCCCTGCAATTTCCACACTCACTTCCTTCAATATCCTTGGATGTATCTCATCCAGTCTTAGTACCATGTCAACTTTAAGTACCGATGGTTTATCCAATACTTCCTCCTTATCAATTTTGAACCAGCATATAGAAGACCTTGGGATTCCCTTTTATGTTGGCTGCCAGTCTTTTCTCATAATCCCTCTTCGCTTCTCGTATTTGCTTCTTCACCTCCCCTCTGAACCTTCTGTATTCAGCTTGGTTCTCAATTGTATTTTCTACCCAACACCTGTCCTAAGCAGACCTTTTCTTCTTTATCTTGATTTCTATCTCCTTTTTCATCCAGGGAGCTCCAGATTTTTTTGCCCTACCTTTCCCTTTTGATGGAATATATCTTGATGGTGCCCAAACCATTTCTTCTTTGAAGGTAGCCCATTGTTCAGCTAGAGTTTTTCCCTGCCAACCTTTGGTTCCAGTCTATCCGGCCCAGCTCCTTTCTTGCCCCACTGAAGTCAGCTCTCCCCCAGTTAATTATTCTTACTCTAGATTGCCCATCGTCCTTTTCTACCATCATCCCAAACCTTACGATACAATGATCACAGTCTCCTAAGCGTTCCCCCACTGATACTTGACCCACCTCATTTCCAAGAATCAGATCTAGCAGTGCCTCCTTTCTTGTTGGATTGGACACAAACTGCTGTAGAAAATTCTCCTGAACACAATCTAGGAACACTTGCCCCTCTCCACCCTTTACACTACCACTGTCCCAGTCTACATTCGAGTAATTAAAGTACCTCATTATAACTACTCTATCATGTTTGCATCTCTCTGTAATCTCGCTGCAGATTCGTTCCTCTACATCCTTCTCACTAGTTGGCAGTCTATAAACTACACCAAGCAATGTAATTGCACCCTTTTTGTTCCTTAGCCCTAGCTAAGTTGATTCTGTCCTTGAACAGTCTGGGACATCCTCTTTCTCCAGCACTGCAATGTTCTCCTTAACCAATACGGCCACCTTTTTCTATCTCTTCTGAACACCTTGTACCCAGGAATATCTAACACCCAGTCCTGACCTTCCTTGAGCCGGGTCTCTGTTATCGCCACATCATCATATTTCCGCAAGGCAATCTGCGCCTGTAACTCACCAAACTTCTTTACTATACTCCGTGTATTCACATACATGCATAGTAACCCTGATTTAGAGTTTATTACTTTCTCTCTTACTCCAACTCTACCTATTAATTTAGTATTCTCTATTCTAGCGCTATCTCCCAGTCTCTCCCAGTATTTTGTGGACCTTGGTGTTACTCGCTAATATTCTCTCCTGGTTCCCACACTCTTGCCGAGTTAGTTTAAAGCCCTCCCAACAGCACTAGCAAAATGCCCCGCAAGGAGCTCAGTCCTGGCTCTGTTCAGATGCAACCCACCCGGCTTGTACAGGTGCCATCTCCCCCAGATCCAGTCCCAGTGTTCCAGGAATCTAAAGCCCTCCCTCCTGCACCATCTTTCCAGCCACGCATTCATCTGCCTTATCCACTTATTTCTGTATTCACTTGCATATGGCACTGGGAGTAATCTGGAGATTACTACTTTTGAGGTCCTGCCTGTGAATTTTCTACCTAGCTTCCTAAATTCTATCTGGAGGACCACGTCTCCCTTCCTACCTAAAGTATTGGTACCAATGTGGGCTATGACCTCCAGCTGTTCACTCTACCCCAGAAGAAAGATTTTCTCCAATTCATCAAGGCATCCTCGATAAATGGAAGAGGCATTGCAGTAGTTATAACTACCCCCAAGCTAACAAGCAGGTCGCCCTCTGCAATAGAAGGAACTATCAGAAAGAATGGTCATAGGCTGTTAGGTAATGGAATAATTAAGCCACAAGCACTTAGGCAATTCCCATTGGCTTGGTTAGGCTTGAATGATGTTACAATAAAGACTCATACATTTCAAAAGAATGGTTTTGTAGATGGCTGCTGTCTTATTTCATAGAAACATAGAAAAGAGGAGTAGCTCATTCGGCCCTTTGAGCCTGCTCCGCCATTCAATATGATCATGGCTGATCCTCTATCTCAACGTCATACTCAGCGCTCTCCCCATACTCCTTGATGCCATTAGAGTCCAGGAATCTATTTTCTTCTTAAACATATTCAGTGACTTGGCCTCCACAGCCCTGTGGTAGAGAATTCCATAGATTCACCACCCTCTGAGTGAAGAAGTTGCTCCTCATCTCAGTCATAAATGGCCTACTCTGTATCTTGAGACTGTGGCCCACTGTTCTAGACCCCTCCCGCACGCCCCCCCCCAACCACCACCGCACACCCCCCCCACCCCACCCCCCCACCCCCCCCGCCCCCACAAACCCACCCAGCCAGAGGAAATACCATCCCTGCGTCCAATCTGTCCATCCCTGTCAAAATTTTATACGTTTCAATGAGATCTCCTCTCATTCTTCTGAACTCCAGTGAATAGAGGCCTAGTCAGCCCAATCTCTCATCCCTGTCATCCCAGGAATCAATCTGGTGAACCTTCGCTGCACTCCCGCTATTTCAAGTATATCCAACATCAGATCTATGCAGTAGTTGTTGACAAATGGGACCCACTGAGGGTGATCAATCAAAAACTACTTTAGTTATTGGAATTGGTCCCTATTAGTCCATCATTGTGTCAGCCGAATGCTTTAATGGCTGAACGATATTTGAAACCCTTCAATGAGACATGGAAAGGTCTCCCTGGTAAACAGGACTTTGTTTTACACAAACGGCATCCCTGGTTTTGCCAGTAAGTTTTTGCTGTGTAATTACAAGGGCTTCAGGAGCCATCCGGCAGGTTGAAGCAAGTGATGCTCTATTTATAGTGCAGAACCAGGTCCAATTGGACATTGAACATAGCATCATTCGATCAGTGTGAGAAGTTTTCTCTAATCCATCGCTGTTATTCACACCTCCCCGAATATTTGAGCAGAATACGTGATCCACTCCAAAGAAAATTAAAAATGGAAGTCGGATTATTGACCTGGGAATTTTAAAAGTCCATGGGCGGAATTTTCTGCTCTGGAGACTAAATGCAGTGGCAGGCGGGAAAGTCGGAATGTCTCCCGTTTGCCGGTGGGGCGGATTGCCGTGCCAGATTGTGCGCTTTTCACCTCATTATTTACGCATAAGCTAAGCAGCTTGTTGCATCTCGTGGTGAAGCAGGCTGGGGTTCTATCTACCCTGCTATTACCTCATCAGGTCAAAGTTCCGGGCGTCATCTCGAAGTGGCGCCCACACACACACGTTCACTCTCTGCAGCCTAGGACTTGTTGTGGCGAGTGATGGCCCCAAGAAGAAACAAGTCCTCGGTCCCCAAGTTCAGTGACAGGTGCCTGGAGAGACTCCTCCAGACAGTGCAGGACCGGCAGGAGGTCCGCTACCCCCATAAAGGAAGCTGGAGTTCCACCAACCCCACCACGCAGGCTTGGGAGGAGGTTGCAAGGGTGATCAGCCGCTGTGGACCTCAGGAGAAAGACTGCCCTCCAGTGCCAAGAAAAGATGAGCGATCTCATCCGCTCCTCCAGGATAAGTCAACCTCCTCCTCACTCTCAACTCACACTCTCATGAGCCAAGCAGGCACTTGGAGGGTTACCGTCCACAGGGATCTCTCACACTACCAGCAGAAGGGGCATCACCACTGAATCTCTCTCACACACATCAACATTTTCATCTCTTGTGACGTCCCACACAAGTCGTGTCTTCAGCTCTTACACGGGTCCACTCGGCACACACTGAAGGCATGCACGCTTATCATCTGCTCTTGCATCCGTCCTCATCACAACTTATCCATCTGTCTTATTTGAAGGACAAGATCACCCACAACAAGAGGGAGAGATCCCAGAACCGGGGGGGACGAGGTGCCAGAGCTCAGGCCCTTTGGAGGAGCAGGCGACAGAGGACAGGGACTATTCCTGCACCAAAGGCGAGATCGGCATCTCCCAACAAGCCAGCGAGAGTCTACCTAGTCGGCAATACCCACCTGCTGATACTGGGAGGAAATTTCCGGTCCCTCTGCAGCGGGTTTAATGGCCCACGGTGGTGGTGGGGGGCTGGGGGAGGGGTGGTGGTGGAAAAATTGGTTTCCCACCAATGTAAAATGAGGGCAGGGAGTTGCTTTCCTGTCCGCCACAGTGGCTCCCCATTCCCACCAGAACATCAGCCACGTGGATCTTCTCTGTGCAGCAGTGGCCTGGAGGTGGTTGGTCTCGGCACAGCAATTTCTTCCAGGGTTTGGATCTTCAAGCAGCAGGTGGGCAGCTGCAGGAGGTACTGATGGTCTGTGCTGGGGTTGGGTGAGGGGGGGGGGGGGGGGGGGGGGAGGTGGGGAATGAAGAGGTGGCGGGGGGAGGGGGGCACATGTGCAGGTCCAGAGGGTGGGTGGGGGAGGTTGGGGTGGTAGGAGAAAGGGAGAGATTCTGCAGGGGTGGTGGAATGGGTGAGTTGGTATGGAGCAGGAGGGTGGGAAGGGTGGTGCAGGAATGTGGGTGGAGGTGTGCAGGGCCATGGGGGTTGTGCAGGTGATAATGGGCATGCGGGGCGTGTTGAGGTGTGGACAGGCACAGGGGCAGAGGGGAAAGGGATTCAGAGGGAAGGGTCAGTGGGGTCAATGGAAGAGTCCTGGGGGGGGCACACTGAGGGTACTAGTGATAGGACGGAATGATGATGATTAAAGGGGGCAATGGGAGAGCCAGTAGGGTGGGAGGGTGAGGGTTCAGCAATGGCAGTTGAAAGGGCGCTGAGGGTTGTTGGTGGGGATACGAAAGCTAATAAGGATTTGGGGGGGGGGGTGGGCATGTCCGTTGCAACAGGGATGAGCTGTTCAGGAGGATAGAGGGCTTCAACATTAATCTGCAAGGGATGGAAAGTGATCGGGGAGGGTTGAAGGATGACCTTGGGGAGGTCAAAAGTGATTTCTGAGCAGGTGGGGGGTTCAAGGGTTATGGTGGGGGGGGGGGCGGGTGCAGGGTGGGGAGGTGTGGGTGATGGGAGGAAGGGAAAAGGTATTAGACTCTACCTTGAAGGTGACAACAACAAAGCTACTCGCAACTATGCAGAGCCTTGTGGTGGAGATCTCGAGATGCTGCATGAGAGTTGGGTCATCGGGGGTGGTCGGAGATGCAGGTCATCTCAACTGGACAACTGAAGGGGAACCTGCAGCATGTAGTACTTACAATGCTAGGGCATTGCAATAGATGAGATGTGAAGGACAAAGGCTCAGTGTGTGTGTGGGGGTCTCCTTGCACATGGCTCACAAGGGCCCTGGTGAATACCTTTGCCTCTCTGCAAATTCCTGATTCTGGGGGACACTATAGCAAATAAACCACATTAGACATGATTAAAGTGAAAGTGGACTATGTTTACAAAAGTGTCATAAGATTAACCATCATAGTGCACCCGTGCAACCACACGTGAAATCAAAACTTTTCTTTCCCTGCTATTTCTTCCAAGTGCTCCCCCAACATCTGCAGCAGGGGTGGAGGCAGCCTGCTGAGCAGCTGGCCCTGTTGCCTTAGATGACCTTGGCAGCCGTTCTCTTGAAGACCCAAGGCCTGGAGGGCCCCAGCTTACTTTGGCAGTCCTGCTGTGGGACAGCTGCCCTCTCTGCAGTCACAGAGGATGACGTTGAAGGTGTCACAGGCAGAGGGGATTTGGAAGGGCCTGACTCCCACCGAGAGTCCTGAGGGGAGGTCTCAGGGGTGTCCAACTGCCGCTCCTCCTCTCTTTGGGTGCCCGAGGGCCCCTACCTGACTCGTTGAGGGGATGGGGCACCTGGAGGAAGGTGCCCCACCTCCCTCTCACATAGCCACAAAGCTCACCCATGGCTACAGTGATGGAGTGCAGGTCTGCGCGCATCTCTGGCAGAATCTGCTGGACGAGGTTCTCCATGGAGTTCACCACCCTTCCCATGGAGACCCCCATGGTGCACAGGTTGGCACCACTTCATCAGCCAGCAGGCGGACAGACTCCTCCACTTCACATTCCGCTCTGTTGAGGGCCTCTGACTTCTCTGCCTGATGTTCCCTGTCTCTTGCTGCCTCTCCAGCCTCTCTTGGAAGGCCAATTCCAGAGGATTGCCATTGGGCGCGAGCCTTGCAGAGGCCTCTTCCCCAGCACTCCTCCAAGCCCCAGTACTGGATTAGTATTCCAGAGACCCAGAGTAATACTCTGGGGACCCGGGCTCGAATCGCACCACAGCAGATGGTGAAATATTAATTCAATAAAAATCTGGAATTAAAAGTCTGATGGCAGCCATGGATCCATTGCTGATTGTCATAAAAATCCATCTGGTTCACTAATGTCCCTTTAGAGAAGGAAATCTGCCATCCTAATATAAAAACAAAAAAACTGCGGATGCTGGAAATCCAAAACAAAAACAGAATTACCTGGAAAAACTCAGCAGGTCTGGCAGCATCGGCGGAGAAGAAAAGAGTTGACGTTTCGAGTCCTCATGACCCTTCGACAGAACTTGAGTTCGAGTCCAGGAAAGAGCTGAAATATAAGCTGGTTTAAGGTGTGTGTGTGGGGGGCGGAGAGATAGAGGTGGAGGGGGGGGGGTGTGGTTGTAGGGCAAACCCTGCCGTCCTTATTTGGTCTGGCCTACATGTGACTCCAGACCCACAGCATTTTAGTTGACTCTTAAAAAATGCCCTATGAACAAGGGCAATTCAGGATGGGCAATAAATGCTGGCAATGCCCACAGCCCATGAACGAATAAAAAAAGCCCATCTCTCCATCTCCGCAGACTCTGACCCGCTCCTCTCCTACCAGCTGGGCTGCCCACTCCTCGAAGTCATTGAGGCCTTTGAAGTATGGCCGGACCCTCACCCATCTTCTCCCTCTCTTTCCTATTATGGTTTAACTTATCCTGCACAAAGAGACTAGATGGGGTTGAGAACAGTTGGGTTTCAGGCAATAACCCACTGGATGCAGTGCTCCCAGGGTACCTCACACAAACCTGCACAATCTGCTTTCGGTGATCAGCTGCACGTTGAGAGAGCGAAAGCCTTTTCTATTGATAAATCAGAGTGGCTACAACCAGGCAGCTCTTAACGCCATGTGTGTGCAGTCGATGACACTGCAAATCCCACTGCTCTGGCAGCCTGGCTGGCTTCATCCAGGGAGAACTAGACATCATTGCGTACATTACTGAATAGGGCATCAGTGACCTCTTGTCTGCATTTATAAGTGGAGGATTGTGATATTCTGCAGAAGTCCCCAGTGGAGCCCTAGAACGAGTCACCCACAAAAAAGTCAAGTGCAATGGTCACCTTTAGAACCAGTGACAATGGATGGCCTCCCTGTCCGTGCGGCATCAGATCCTCCTGAAGAATGAATCAAACGTGGGCCACCACATCCCTTGATAGGTGAAAGCATCTCCAGCACTGTCTCTTGCTATTCTGTAAGTGTGAGAGGCATCTTCAGCACACGCTGGGTCGTGACAAACATCTCCATGGAAGTGGTGTCTCCTCCTCAGCTTGTGGGTCTTCATGGGGCCCCGCTGGCCCATGTTCCTCAGGGTGAGGCTCTTCCCTTTGCTCTGCCTGATGGCGATGAGCCTCCCTTTTCCTCCTCAGTTGCATGAGAGCCATGAAGGAGGCAGGTTGCCAGCTGCCTACGTTCTGCACTCCTCTTCCTGTCTGTGGAAGAATTGAGCATGAGTGAACATCACCCTGCGATGATCAACATCCATCGACAAGCCAGGGAGTCATTGTAAAGCCCTTGGGCTGCCCTCATTCCAGACATTCTATCCCCAGATCCTCCCTTGCAACTGTAGCACAGCCTTACGGATCCCTGGTAGCTGAGTTTCTCCACCATTCCCCTTGCCCAACCACCACCACCCCCGCCCCCACCGCACCCTTTGCCATGCTCCCCCCAAGCTAATGATTATAAAGGCCTTTTCTTCCCCCTTCATCAATCTTGGTTTTCACCGCAATTGCTGGGAAAAAAATGAGAAATCAAATTACTCTTCGCTTGAAAATCATTCAATTAAAAAAACCCCACAAAAATACCTTCCATCCATTTGAGAAGTAATTTAAATGTTGCTGGAGTTGCAATATGTTGAGATTGCCTGTAGCCCAGTCGTCTTTTTTTTTATGGTATATATAGAACAAAACTTAAGATGTAAACAAAGTTCAAACAGGTCCATTGCAGCGGCAGTGTGAGTTCCGGTCCCCCTCATTATTTCTGCTGCATGACAATGTGTACACTCAACCTACGAAGTTGATCACCACTAGATGAAGGATGGTGCTGGCAAAGAGGAAGTCTGCAAATGCTCACTCAGGTGAGATGCCAATGAAATCTCCTTTGTTCTGAGCGTTAATCTGTATCTGCAAGCAAACTGCCAGCACAAAGACCCCCCACACAGGCGATGAATCCGGACAGGAAGGAGATGAAGGGGAAAGTACCGACCAGGGCGTAAAAAAGGAACTGAGCTACTCCGCTCAGCGCCATGTCCAGCAGGTACAAGTCCAGCAGGTACAAGTCCAGCAGGTACAAGTCCAGCAGCTTCAGCCGGAGCGCAGACCCCATCACGTATTCCTGAGAGAAGCAGCTGAGCACTGACAACATCCGAACCATTATTACATCATTACAGGGAGGCCGAGCCAGGTCTGTTTTCACCTCTAGAGCTCCACTTCAATAGGCATTTGAGTCTTCCTAGCATGCCTCAGCTGAGCCTTGTTCTCCATGTCCTGAAATGGTAATTGTTAGGGTGCCCTTTCAATTGGCCCTAGAGTGCAGAAGTCGACTCCTCCCACAAGTCCTGAGGTCTCTCCCCGAGTGATTTGTTTTCCAAGGTTATTTTTCAACTACGTCATTGCATCGGTTGTCAAATGGTGTTGCTCCGCTTCTACCTACTCCAACCAGCTTCCAACCCACTCCTGTCACCATCCAAGTCCCTCCTACCATCCTGGAAGAGCATCATGTGCAGTTTCCCTCCATCCAATCACTCTTCTGCCTCCCCCTTTAAGCCTGAAGCCCATCATTATTCTACTAGATATCCCTGTCCTCACCCCCAAACCATTTTTTCTGGATGCCCCCATGTCAAACACACCTCTCCATATCGAGGCCCTGTACACAGTGACCTACCGGGCCCCCGCCCCCTGCAATGAAACCACCGAATGCCCCCCTCATAGTTACCAGTTCCCCATTTACAGGCTGTAGGTGCTTCCCCTGAGTTAGCTGTGGCTGTGCTATCTGCCACCCAGTACCAAGCCACCAACCCCTGGACCCAAATGTGAGAGAGACTGACCACACCCTGACCATCATGCCATGCATGACCGACAGAGCACAGATAGGCCCACCCCCTCCCTGGACTGGGACCAACAATGTGTGCCAGACATAGCCTTGTAGCATACCCCTGGACTGCCTTTACTTTCTGGCCCCGACTACGTGGTGCACATTGTTGCGGACTATCTCAGAGTTATCTCCTCTCTTCTTTTAAACCACCATTCACAGTCATGTGTCTCTGTCCGCCCCTTCTGTCAGAGGCTCCTTCCCACCCCCCAACTCCCCAACTTCCCTTCCCCCTGAGCAGCCTTGGCACGGATACAGAGCAGCCACAAGAGCAGCGCAGTGTAATGCAGACAAACGCTGTGCGTACAAACTTCAAAGTCGCGAGTGAAGTGCAGTCCGCCAGGTGCATGCCACTCATGTCTGGTCGTGAATCAGACCGGTCTAATTATCTACTGATGGGGCAATTAAATTAGGAGGGTGAGCGTGATTCCGGCGAGCTGGGTTTTTTAAGAGCATTCATGAGATGCAAAGGCGTTTTCTGACAGGACACAGCGGGAAGCCTGACAACCAAAGGGGAAAATTGCAAGCTAGTTTCCTGCCAGCGGAAAACTGACTTTTGGCCGCACTCCGAATTTTCTGTTCCTGCCCATCGCTGGCGGGACAGGAAAATCCCTCCCGCCCTACCTTTCTGGCGTCTGGAATGATATAGTTAAGGTTAAAAATTCTCCAAGGTAAATTTTCAGCTTCACCACCTTTTCTTTTAATTCATGCATGGGATGTGGGTGATGCTGGCTGGGCCTTTGTTCAGAGGGCATTTTTAAGAACCAACCACATTGCTGTGGGTCTGGAGTCACACGTAGGCCAGCAGATTTCCTTCCCTAAAGGGCATTTGTGTGCCAAATGGGTTTTTACGACAATGGTTTCATGGTCATCATTAGACTTTTAATTCTAGGTTTTTATTGAATTCAATACCACTACGCCATCACCTCCCCTCACCTGGATGGGGATCTCACATGGATCTTTCAAGTTAAAGCCAAGAGGCTCCACTTCAATACTAGCCCAGGTGGTGAAGATAAAAACTCATCCCGCTGTGGTCCCCCACAGCATAAGGAGCTGTAAGGAAAGAGCAGCCGTGTGATGAAAAGAACAACTACCCTTCAAATCTGAATGGGGCTCATTTGCATTATTTGCATAGCCGAGTTTCAATTAGAAGCTTTCCAATCAGCACTGCCAGCTTGATGGAGACAGGCTCCTCACTGCAGAAGGGAGATAAACCTTGAGTGAATACTGTACATCGACTGAAATGAAAGAATTAGAAAGAAACGGACTTGTCTATATAACACCTTTCACACCCACAAGACACCCCAAAGTGCCTCGCTGCCAAATTAAGTACTTTTGAACCACAGTCATTGTTGTAATACTGGAAACGTGGCAATCAATTAGGGCACAATTTGTTCCACAGACAGCAATGTGATAATGACCAGGTAATCTTGTTTTTTAGTGATGCTGTTTGAAGGATAAATATTGCCCAAAATTCTGGGGTTTAATTCCCTTTGAAATAGTGCCATGGGCCCTTTCACATCCGCCAAGGGGGCAGATGGGGCCTCAGTTTAACATCTCATCTGAAAGACCTCGTGTCCAACAGTGTAGCATGCCCTCAGTACTACACTGGGAGTGTCAGTCAACACTTTTGCTTTCAAGTCTCTGGAGTGGAACTTAAACCCAGAACCTCAGACTCCAAGGCGAGAGCGCTACCCATTGAGCCACAGCCAACACACAATGGGCTGAATGGCCTTTCCTCATTGCTATTTTACTAGGTTGGCACTGTGTCCCAGGGATACATAATTAACTGCCAAGCATTGAGCCAATCAATCGGGACATCAAGAAAGTCTTTGGGAAGAACGGAGTGTCACTGACCAGACTGCATGAAATTCATGACAGAAACCCTTGGTTGGAGCAACACCAATATAAAAGCAACTACAGTTCCTGGACAGTTATTGATTTGATCTTCCCAAATTTAATACACTATGGGGTTAACTTTAACTTTGTGCGATAGTGTCTAACAGGTGAAGTAAATGGAAATGAAAGTCAAGAGAGATGTAAGGCGAGCTGTTGATTTACTATCACCTGGTTAAACCAGCCCCCACAGTCACACGTCTCTTTCAGCCCTTTCCCTCCAAGGCTCCAGTCAACCATCCCCCGCCCCCAGTCAAGCATGTGCCTTGTGCCTCCCCCCCTGCAACTTCCTTTTCCGCTGGACTTGCCTGAGCAGCCTTGGCACAGAGACGGAGCAGCTGCAAGAGCAGCGCAGCGTAAGGTAGGCAAATACTGCACGTACAAACCTCAAAGTCACGAGTGAAGTGCAGTCCGCCAGGTGCATGCCACTCATATCTAGTTGTGAATCAAATTGGTCTAATTATTTGCTGACGGGGCAATTAAATTCAGAGAGTGAACGTCATTCCAGCAAGCTGGGTTTTTACATGAGCATTCAGGAGATGCAAAGGCATGCAAAGTTCTCTCCCCCATCCTGCAATTTGTCCAGCCACTATCTGGAGATCCTGATGACTTTTAACACAAGGACAAAATTCAGGATTTAAAAAAAATTTCTATTTCTAATGGTTCTAATCCATAAAGTAGGCTTTGTGGAGACCCATGCACACTGTGCAGGAGTTATTAAGTCCTGCTGCAGCTGTTTCAAGAGCTGCAGCAGCTGTTTTTAGTGCTTCCAATGAAAATAAACAGAAGAGGGACATTTGAGGAGGATAGTTTAAATCTATTGGACTAAAGGCTACTCATAGATAGAATTAGGCACTGCTAAATCTGGCTCCATTCTCTTGCTGACACCCTCATAGAATAAGTTTTTCATGGGTCTACAAGTCTATTGTCGGGATATGAAAGGTGGAATTTTCAGCATAAATGCCAGGAGCTGGTTCATGTTTGCGAGGCTTTCAGAATCCAAATTAAATGGGGGCCAATATAAAATCCATTCACATTGGCTCCCATCTCTGTCTAACAGAGCCAAATTGGAAACATATTGTTAGTGCTAAAATCAAATAATTCACTAGTTAGATTGAAGTTAGAATATAAATTAGGATTTTCCTGGGTGTACCCCCAAGTGCACTGGGAACAGCGATTATTGGGAAAAATGGCAGGTTGGAGCGCACTCTTGAAGAAAAGCAGCATACTTTCCTGTGTTTAAATGGAAGGAATAATGGTGCAGTTTTCTTTGCTAATGTGTCCTCTAATCCATCCAATATTTCAATTATTTGAGCCTATCCATTGTGACAGGGTGGAGAGCCAGGAAATCTCCCATTTTGCATCCAGATGTGGACATTTCCCTTATGGAGGGGGTACAGAAGAGATTCACAAAAACGATTCCGGCAGTGAGAAGCTTTAGTGATGAACATAGACTAGAGAAACGAAGGCTCTATTCCTTAGAACAGCAGAGGGCAAGAAAAGATCTGACAGAGGCATCAGAAATAATGAGGGGTTCAAAAGGTACATTGGAAAACAAAATCCTGTAGCCAGTGAGTCAGTAATTAGAGGGCATGCATTTAATATCATCCTTAAGAGAGCAAAAAGGATTTCTAAAGATGGTTATGGGGAAATGGATTGACAGTAAGTAAATAGCTTTTTCAAAGAGCTGACACAGGTGAGATGGGCTGAATGGCCTCCTTCAGTGCTGTCATATTCTATGGTTCTATGAATGAACTTCCAGTTTCTTGGTCTAGTAGTCACATATAGGCTTCATTGCACCAAATAAAAAATGGCAAAGAGAACTAGAAAAGCTAGTCAGATGTACCTTATACCATTTGCAGCTTCAGTGTTTTACTCAATCTTTTGGTGACCATAAGACTTATGTCGTAGACCTGTTTGGCAGCATGACACTTATTCTTGGATTACAGTCCAATCCCCTCCCAATTGTACTTAATGGGCATGGTCTTCCAGTGCCAGATTCCATCCTCTGCAGTTTGATAGTGATGAGATGAGATGAGCTATGAGATGAGACAATACTGTTAGTCTAGTAAAAGAGGATGACTTAAATCACGCACATGTTGTCCGTGCTTAAGACAACCCTCTTTGCCTGTACCAGAAGCAGATGAGCTGCTTTAGCAGTGTCATATTCTTCTACAGAATGACACAAAATGCCAACTAGAAACCTTTGTACAAAGCTTCTCCTTTCTGTGGATTTCTCCCTCCCAGTCTGTCAAACTCCATCTCGTATATACAGATATATAAATGCATCGTTTATTGATCTTGGGTTGCTGAACTACATATTGTCCATTAGTAGATAACATAATTTTCTAAGTCCTCACCAGGATCTAACCTGTAGCAAATTCTGCACTGCTTTGCTTGGTTCCACTACACTCCCTTATCAAGGTATTTAGTAAATAATCTTAATTGCCTTGATAGTGCTTCATCATAATAATGGAATAGGGAACTGTGTATCATTGAAAACTCAGTGAGTCTATTAGTATTTCAGCAAGGCTCAACATTAATCATCAAATCAGTGTTAGATTCAGCCCACTTTTTTGTCTTAAAAAGTCCCTCCTTCCAATCAGTCTCCATTCTGATAAAAACAAAAAAACTGCGGATGCTGGAAATCCAAAACAAAAACAGAATTACCTGGAAAAACTCAGCAGGTCTGGCAGCATCGGCGGAGAAGAAAAGAGTTGACGTTTCGAGTCCTCATGACCCTTCGACAGAACTTAGGGTCATGAGGACTCGAAACGTCAACTCTTTTCTGCTCCGCCGATGCTGCCAGACCTGCTGAGTTTTTCCAGGTAATTCTGTCTCCATTCTGGGTTGTGCATAGCTCATAGCACTGCAGCTCATAGCATTTGTAGCACTGCAGGAGATCCTGCTGACTTTGAATACAAAGACCAAATTCAGGGTTTAAATATGTTTTCTATTCCTAGCAGGTTTTTGCCCATAAACTGAGCCGTCATTGGAAAAACACACACATTGCTGCAACTCTTGAAAGCAGCTATTTTAAAACTTCCAATTAAAATCAACAGAAGAGTGATGTTGGGGGAGTATGATATGGCTGATTGAATAAAAGGCTGCAGCGAGAGATCAATGAGGGAAAATGTACCACCACTCACAGTCACACCAAAACCTGACTGGGGAAATTCAAGCAGGTGAGTTAGATGTGCATTTGGTAGGTGAGGACACGTTCAAATACTTTGAATTGGAAACGGAATTTAGGATTAATGTTCTTTCTTAGCTGAAAGTGATTGCAAGGACTGAGGCGAAGTGTGTTTTTTTGATGAGGGTTTTGATAGAAGTAGTTGTGAAAGGGTGTCAGTCATCTGTTTGATACGGTTCTGGGCCGCAAATTGTCTGACATTGCAGATGTTAGCCTGGAAGAAGACAAGGGGGCAAATGGCCTTTACTGCTACTGGTACTTCCATACCTATGGTGGAGATTGTCTGTAGATCTCCTTACAATGCATAAAGCATCTCTAAACTCAAGTCTGTGGAGACAGCCCTCCCCTATCATTGCCAAGTAGCTGCGCTTGGGTGTGTAGACACAGTTTGTATGTCTAATGTTTACTTTTTTAAAGCATAATCTGGCCTGGCTTGAGACCTAGAGAAAAGACACTGATCAGTTACTTACTGATATACGCTGCCTTGTCTGTCACCATATATTTGTTGCGGTTAACACTGGAAAACATAGCCTTCTCATCCCGTTCAGAAGCAGGAATTACAAAATATTTCTGCAAAAGATAAGCATATAACAAATTCTTGAAAAAAACCCATCAACACAACTTTGAATATAAAACTCAGCAGGTCTGACAACATCAGTAGAGAGAGAAACAAAATTGATGTTTCAAGTCTGTATGGCTGTTCTTCAAGCAGCAAGACCTGCTGAGTTTTTCCAGCATTTTCTGCTTTTGTTTCAGATTTCCAGATCTGCAGTATTTTGCTTTTATATTTGAATATAAAATGCTTTCCTATCCACTCAACGAGGAGAGAAAATTAAGCTGCTTAGTCTCCCTGAATACAAGTAAAATACCATCACCAACAAAATTACAGTAAGTGATGCTGAAGAATAACTAATAATTCACATAAATGCTGATTACTCACTTGAATGAATTATAGCTTAGCCATGCTGTTTATTCTCACAGTATCAATTACACTATTTTAATGATGTTGAAATGGGTCCAAGTATGTGCAAAAATGATTCGACTTCAGATGGAAAGTCAAGGTAAAAATAAAAGCCAGTTGATCCAGGAAACTTCATCACCCTAATTTCCTCATCACTATTTCTAATGCTCCAATTCCTTTCACGCGACCTTCTGCTTGGTAGACCATTCCTATGGGTCTGTAGGGATTGTCCCAATAGCTTAGGGCACTTGCCCTGGAGAAACTGCATTAATGCTGTTTTGCCAAATTTACAGCAGGAGATTGGGAGCGTCTTGTGGAAATTCTCCCACTGCCATTTGTCACACTCCAAAAGAACCCAGTTCTCTTGATTTCTGTTTTCAATTTCTCACCCATTTCAATCTTCACTGGGCACCTAAACATTCAATATGGCAAACAGGGATTCCACACTCATCACATGCTGCAAGTGTGCACCCCAGCAAGCTGGTGAAGACAAAAGAGATGATCCCAGGACTGTGCCTGAAACAGGCATTAGAGTCTCTATGCATGTCCCGGCCATAATCATTGCCTGATCTCCAGGAAATAAAAATTATCAGATGCTATAATTGAATCTGCACAATAAAATTACCACGGCCCCAGGTTTGATCCCCAGTTTGCACAGTGTTAAAATATATCCAATGTTTACAGCAAATATATTGTACAAATAAAAAAGTGCTCTGAAGCAAACTTCAAGATTATAATCTCATCTCAGGTTTTAGATGGCTGCAATAAACATTTATATAGCACAATCACAAAATGACCCCGAGCACATTGAAGTCAATGAAGTATTTTTAAAGTGTACTCACTGCTGTAATTCAAGGAAATACAACAGCCAATTTGCACAAAGCAAAGACCCAGCACAAACAACAAAACATTGTTTCAATAATCTGTTAATCTGTTTTTATTTTTGTTTGAGGGATGTGTATTGGCTAGGACTTCATTACTCTGCTTTGAAATAAGCCATGGATCTTGGATATTCACCTGAGAGGGCAGACAAGATCTTAATTTAACATCTCATTAAAGTCAGCACCTATGACAGTGCAGCATTCCCTTGGCGCAGCACTGAAGTGTCAGCCTAGATTAAGTGCAGTCCGAGACTGTAATCTGCAACATCTGACTCAAAGGTCAAGATTTGCCAAGGCTGATAAACCCTCATGCAAAACCTCCATTCATGAGATCATCTAAATTCCTCAATTGCAGCCCTGCAATCACTACACAATATCCTATTTTTCTCTATGCAATAAATACAATTAAGAAATTACACAGGAGAAATTCAGTTAAAGAATACAATTGTGAGAGTGGTTTATAGTATTATCAGCTAATCCGTCAACTAAATTAGTGCCTTACATTCAGTTCCAGGTGCCTGTTTTACTGAACCTGCTGCAAAGAGCTCAAGTGTTTTACTGTCCTGGCAAAATGCCATTTCCAAACACTCAGTTTGAGCTTTTCAATTTGTTTTACTGCTGTTTCAAATAGCCTGCTACATGTATTTAACTTTCTCAAAATAACCAATTAATGATGCTATGTTTTAAAGTAATTTTAATTAAAATGCATTATTTTAGATATTAAGGATTATAGGCCATTTTAATTTACAGACTGAGTCTATGGAGAGCAACCTTCAGGCTTCCATGTCAAAACTGCAGCTGCGTCAAAGGTCTCACTTTGAATCGAGGCAAAGTGCATTCCGGGTGCCTGGATTTTATGCGGCACTGTAGATGTCCCCCTCCATGGCTCCCCAGGTGGGGGAGGGGTCATGCCTGATGCTCGGAACAGGTGCCCTGCATCAATTAAATGGCTAATTGGCTATTGAGTGAGTTAAAGCGGAACTCTTGCCCCTCAGGAATAGGAAATCCCAGCTCAGAGAGCTACCAATGAGAGGCCGGCAGCTCTCCAGTTCTGGCCATACCACTGGGACCGGTGGCCACTGCTAGTACTGCACTTGGGGCTTGATGAGGCATTCAGCACTGGATCAGGTTGTGGTAAATGTTTAGGGGTGCAAAATTTAGCCCACGAATTCAGTAGAGCTGTGACTGATTTGTCTATGCCAATGCATAATTACATCATGATGCGGTCAACAGATGATATCATGGCATGCAAAAGGCCTCAGACATTTTTTGGGCACTTCACATCATGAAGTGGAGGTAGAGCGTGTGTAGGAGTGAGGAGGTTGGTTGCTTTCACGATGATGCCACATTGAGAAATTTTTAATGCAAACTCACTTCACTTCTGGAATTAGTTTAGCTGCAGGTTTGAGGCTGAATATTAAACCAAGTGCATTCATTATTCGTGCATACAGCTCCCACAAACAGTAGGTGTTTAGAAACTAGATATAGTTTTGAGTTTATACCTTTTTTATTTATGTGTTAAGAAAGTTAAGAAAGTTGAAACCTGGGTTTGGTTTTACTTTAGTCTTTTTTGAAATGGAGTCAGGAAGTCTCCAGGCTTTATTTGTAAACATGCATTCATCTCAGCCTCCTCCAGAGGTCCCCAGCATCACAGATGCCAGTCTTTAGCCAATTCAATTCATTCCATGTGATATCAAGAAATGGCTGAAGGCACTGGATACTGCAAAGGCTTCTGACCCTGACAATATTCTGGCAATAGTACTGAAGACTTGTGCCCCAGAACCTGTCAAGCCCCTAGCCAAGCCGTTCCAGAACAGCTACAACACTGACATCTACACGTCAAATGGAAAATTGCCCAGGTATGTCCTGTACATAAAAAGCAGGAGAAATCCAACCTGGCCAATTACCACCCCATCAGTTTACTCTCTATCATAGTAAAGTAATGGAGGGGATCATTAACAATGCTATTAAGTAGTGCTTGCTTAGCAATAACCTGCTCACTGACACCTAGTTTGGGTTTCACCAGGGCCACTCAGCTCCTGACCTCTTTACAGCCTTAGTTCAAACATGGACTAAAGAGCTGAACTCCCGGGGTGAGGTGAGAGTGACTGCCCTTGACATCAAGGCAGCATTTGACCAAGCGTGGCATCAAGGAGCCCTAGCAAAATTGGAGTCAATGGGAATCAAGGGGAAAATTCTCTGCTGGTTGGAGTCATACCCAACACAAAGGATTATGGTTGTAGTTGTTGGAGGTCAGTCATCTCAGTTCCAGGATGTCACTGCAAGAGTTCCTCAGGGTAGTGTCCTTGGCCCAACCATCTTCAGCTGCTTCATCAATGACCTTCCTTCCCTCATAAGGTCAGAAGTGAGGAGGTTCACTGATGATTGCACAATGTTCAGTACCATTCGCGACTCCTCAGATACTGAAGCAGTCCATCTCTAAATGCAGCAAAACCTGGACAATATCCAGGCTTGGGCTGACAAGTGACAAGTAACATTTGTGCCACACAAATGCCAGGCAATGATTATCTCCAACAAGAAAGAATCTAACCATCACCTCTTGATGTACAATGGCATTACCAGCACTAAATCCCCCATTATCAACATCCTGAGGGTTACCATTGACCAGAAATTGAACTGGATTAGCCATATAAATACTGTGGCTACAAGAGCGGTCATAGGCTAGGAATCCTGCGACGAATAACTCACCTCCTGACGCCCCAAATTCTGTCCACCATTTACAAGGTACAAGTCAGGAGTGTGATGGAATACTCCCCACTTGAGTGCAGCTCCCACAACACTCAAGAAGCCTGACACCATCTAGGACAAAGCAGCCTGCTTGATTGGCACCTCAACCACAAACATTCACTCCCTCCACCACCAATACACAGAAGCAGCAGTGTGTATTATCTACAGGATGCACAGCAGGAACTCACTAAGGTTCCTTAGACAGCATCTTCCAAACCCATGGCCACTACCATCCAGAAGGACAAGGGCTACAGAAAGTTGCGAATACCACCACCTGGAATTTCCCCTCCAAGTCACTCATCATCCTGACTTGGAAATAAATCGCCTTTCCTTTACTGTCACCCTGTCAAAATCCTGGATCTCCCTCCCTAACAGCACCATGGGTGTACCTACAGCACATGGACTGCACCAGTTCAAGGCGGCAGCTCACCACCACCTTCACACGGGCAACAAGGGATGGGCAATAAATGCTGGCCCAGCCAGCGAAGCACACATCCCATGAATGAATTTTAAAAAATGATGTTTTCTTGAAGTGAAAAGGTGGGTTACCAAGGGGTCAGTAGGCTTGAAAAGTTAAAACAAACACAAAAAGCAGGGGGGGAGAAAAACCATGCTGTTGCCTAGCAACCGGGAATGAGTGAGTGACTCAGTGACATGGAGAGGCAGAAAGGCAGATTTTAGTTCAGTTATTACGTGTATACCACACAGAGAAGACAGAAAAGGTCTAAGACTCTCTCTAGCTGGAAACGGTAACAGACTGCTGAGGATATGAGTTTAAGGAACTCATATATATTGCTCTACAATTAAAGTGACAGTGAATTTAGAGTGAGTTTTCTGGTTATCTCAAGGGAGATACGAATGATGAAGGACTTCTAGTGAATGTTCAGAAATCTACAGGAAAAGAAACCTCTTTGCAACTGAACCAGCTTTACCCTCGGTGAGGAAATAGTGGTATCTCTTCACTGGAGTGTTGGGTCTGTAAGGGTATTGATGGGATAAAAGGGATAGTGCAAGTTGAATCAATGTTGAAATCTTTCCAACCTTTCTGTTGTTTAGTGTAATATAGTTAATGTTTCTTGTTTAATATCTTTTTGTTAAAAAGTCAACTGCAAACTCCTGTGAATTGTTAGTACTCTCCACGGTTTAAAAAAAAATTATGGTCTATCAAGCCAGGTTCCATTCTGGGATCAGATGTGTCCAGTAATAACATCAGCTGGGATCATAACATAGGCCCAGAACTGCCTGATGACAGTGGGCACAAATGCAGGATGATGTTTATTTTTCTGGCTGAAACAGAGAGTGTTGATTTAATCGAATGCAAATTGGTCAGATTTCTTTCAGAAAGTATTTTGGAATATGTGTAATTTAGGAAATGTTACATTAAGGGCCTGTGTAGTAGACCTAATGCAAACTGAGCATGACAGTGGAAGGAGCTACATTGTTCCTTGCATTGTGAGCACACAGTCCTGGAGATTATAAGATAAACAGGCATGCATTCTTGGGAGGAACAGGTGACCATGGATCGATAGATCCCAAAGCTTTCTACCACTGGGTGTTTCCTCACCTCATGTCTGGGTCAATTGTAGACTAATTGATAAAGATTGATTGCTACACTATAGATTCATAGAATGGTTACAGCACAAAAGTGAGCCATTCAGCCCTTCATATCCATGATAGATCTCTGCAAAAGTGACTTGGCTATTCCTACTTCCCCACCTTTTCCTCGTAGCCCTGCAAATTTTTTCTCTTCACATAACTGCCCTTTTGAAAGCCACAATTAAATTACTGTTGTATCATCAACCGCCAGGAACGTAGAAGGCAAACCAGATGAACCTTGGGTCTCTTACTACCTGGCCACTTCAATGTTACTATTTACATCTCTGCATGTCTGTATATCTTATAACCTCCAGGATTGTGTGCTCACAATGCAAGGAGCAATGTAGCTCCTTCCACCATCATGCTCAGTTTGCATTAGGTCTACTACACAGGCCCTTAATCTCCTTCCTACTCTTTCAGTGGACAATTCCCACAATACCTGGTCCCTTGGTGAGCAGTTTCATCCTTGCCATCTGTTGCCCCCTTCCCATTCAGGGCCTGTTTAGTCTCCTATATTTAATAGTGCACCTGATCCTACAGCCAGATTACTTGCCATTCTGTACAGGGGTAGGGTTTCCTAAACATTTTAGGTCTTGGTGAGTCATGTTTTCCCCCTCCACTTCACATCATGCACAATTTTCTGTTCCATTATCTTAAAATTGTGAAAGGTTCACTACTGCCTGTTTCTCGTCAGCTGACTGGAGTTAAAATTACTCTCCTGTTGGACTAAGCTTTCATCTATACCACCTGGGCACAAAACCTTGCCTGGGTGGGACACAGAATGGAAAATCCAGCTGGGGTAGATTCCGTACACATAGCATATCCTGCCCAATCACAATTTGCATTTTTATACAGTGCATTTAACTTTGAAAAACATCCCCAAAAAATTCTGCGCCAAGCCACATAAGGAGATATTAGGACGAGTGACCTAAAGCTTGGTCAAAGAGATGGACTTTAAGAAATGTCTTAAAGGAGGGGAGAGAAGTGGACAGGCGGAGAGGTTTAAGGAGGGAATTCCAGAGTGTTGTGCTTAGATAGCCAGAGGTAAGGCAGCCAATGGTAGAACAATGAAAATCATTGATGCGGAAGAGACCATGAACTTGCAACCCCCAGTCCCCATCCCCCAGTCCCCCAATTGCACTCACCACGTCAAAGCTGCAGTTGATGGGCTCACCACAGAACATTTTCAGGGACCACAGGAAGTTGAGCATTGGTGCATAGGTTCCCTTCCAGCAGCTGACCAACATTCGCACTCTCACTTTCCGCAGAAAGAGAGCTTCCCGTAGCCCATTATCTATCAAAGGCCAGTACCTGAAACACAATTAAATTATTGCTTGCCTTGAACGGAACAAATGGAACAGATATTCTGACTATTAACTCTGGTGGTCTCTATTTCCAGTCTCAGCTGGCACAGTGCTTTCTGGACTCTAAGGGAAGAGATAGAAGTGAAAGATGTGAAGGTATTGTTATGGTCCACGTAGAGACCAATAACTTTTAAAAAGAAATTCAAATTCCCAGTGAATAGCTGAAAAGACAAGATTTCACCTTTTAAGACATTTACTGTAATAAATAAACTAACAGCAACATTGACCAAGCACTATTTCAGTAGGCATCTTATACTTTAAACTACAGAATTTTTCCCTTTTACTTTTAACACAATCGAAAATTCCACTCCACGGTTATACTTTACACTGTCCCTAAAGTAGACATTCAGTTCTCCTGGAACCAGTCCAAAGTGCTCCTTAGCTTCTGAAAGTTTACTTCTGTTCTTTTCCTTTTCCACCTGATAACTTTTTATTCCAGAACTCTTTCATAGCAAGGTTTTCCTGGAAATTCTCCCTCTAGCTCAAGCTAGGTGAATCTTCCAGCCTCATTTCAAATCCTCATGAGATTGGTACTTTCAATCCAGGTGAGAAGTCCCACCTGCATGGCAAACCATAGAGACTTACCACCTCTATCTGCTTCCTCTCTCTCTTTCTCAGGTCCTGGCAGACAGACCTCTCTGTGAAATTCAAGGATATCTTTCAGAAGAACCTTGTAATCCAATCCCACAATGGCCTCTTATGTATCCTTCCCCTCTCAAAGCTCATCTCCATGGTAACATGAATCACATGGGCCTTGTATCCAGGTAGACATGCCAATTAGCTATCCTTTGGACCCCAGCTTCATTATATCTTGAAATTAGTAGACAGTTACAGTATAACAGTTTACAAAACTTGACATTCTTAAAACCTTCCCAGGACTTTGGAGACTAACAGTCTACCCACTGTCAGCACAGAGGCTTTTGCTATTATCTACAAGTATGAACATCCTGAACTTGCTTCCCAGTAAAATAAACTGGTACCCCTTTAAACTTTAGCAATCAAACCACTCAAATTTGCTGTCAGTGAACCCAGAACAGATCACACGACCCCCTTCATTCCTCCATTTCACCCAATGTTAAAACACAGTCCCAAAACATAACCATCCTATAAAACCTCACATTTGTTACAGTATGTGGTCGACAGTTAAAGGACTGAGTTTAAAAGGACTCTGAATTGCAACCAGCTTTGCTATTTAAACACAATTTTCTTGAAATTGGGAAATGAATTCTAATACCAAGTTCTGAATGACAACAGGGATCAAAATATTTCCTTTTTCCAACTGAAATAGGTTTATTCCTTACCTAACAAGTCTCTATTGTACATCAAGATTCAACCAGTGCTCAAGGAATCTTCATCAACAAAGGTCTTTCAACTGCAGAACACTATATCTACCTTCATTGTATTCAGGTTCTAAGAGGCAACCAATAGGTTAGGTATGTTTATTATGAAATTTCACATCCCCTAAAGATGATTTTAGGGATAAAGAGAGCACAAGGGTGATTATCCATACAGTTGTTCAGCAATATAGAGGCAACACAAGCAGCTAAGAACAAACTTGCATTTCTGCAGCATCTTTTACAGCCTCAGGATGTCCCAACGCACTTTACAGTCAGTGAAGTACATTTTGAAATGTTGGTGCTGTTCCGAGCAACAACTTTACCATGGCCTTCTAACCAAGAACGTTGGTAAATCAAGCCGAGGTCGATTTTTTGATGGCCACTCTGTAGGACTGACCAAATGGAATGGTGACGAGCTGCTCTACCCAATCATGTACACAATGTGTTTTTAATAGCCTAGAAATTATTGTTTTGTCTATTAGCAGATAAACATAGAATCATAGAAAAATAGCGCACAGTGAGGCCATTTAGCCCATTGTGTTTATTAGGTTACTGGCTCTTTGGAAAAGCTATTCAATTAATCCTGTTATGGAAACATCTGTGATAGAAACAGGTTACATCATCAACTATTTTAATACAGTTGAGAATCATTTATTTTAATTAAGTTGATGTCTCTGTAAAATAGCAATGTAATACTTTTAAGACAACACCCTTAAGCTGCAGTAATTCCCTACTTTTCATGTATGCTGAGCAGTAAATAGTGGTTTCCTCAATCTCAGTGTTAAGACACTCCATTGTTATTGAACAGCATCACTTACTGCCCCAAGTTTTTCACAAAAGACTTCAACCTGAGGCACCGTCTGCCCTCTCAGGTATGATATAAAAGATTCCTCGGCACTATTTCAGAGGAACAGGGAAATTCTCCCCTGGCCAATAATTATCCCTCTATCGACATCACTAGAACAGATTATCTGCTCATTATGGCATTGCTGTTTGTGGGAACTTTCTGTGTGCAAATCAGCTGCTGCGTTTCCCAAATTACAACGGTGACTGTCCTTCCAAAGTACTCCATTGGTTTTAAAGTGCTTTGCTGATGTCCTCAGCTTGTGACAGGTGCTCTGTAAATGTAAATTCTTCCTTTACAGAACAAACTGGCTATCATTTTATTTGTTCCATTTTTCCGACATCTTCACTAGCCAGCATCTACTTCCTCAGCTGTTTCAACTCATGCGCTATTCTTACCCCCACAGTGTGTCTATGTGCCTTATTCGTTCACCTAAGTCTCTGAATTTCTAAACCTCCACCAGAAAGATTGCTAGATGTCCCTTGAGCCCAGATTTCGGTGGCAGGAGGGTTGCGATTAATGACAAACTATCAGTATTCACTGTCATGGCCTCTCCGAAACGGACCGCAGCTTCAAAAAGCAATACGGGAATCCTGAAGTTGCAGTCTGTCACTCAATGCTCCACCATCGTCCCTCCCACATTCCCTCAGAGCCAGCAATCACTGAAATCAACAGGATCATCCCCTTTTCTGTGCTGACGTTGGTTTTAGAATCCCCATAAAATGTTATACCTTGTTCAATCAGGTTTAACTGGGTTTTTAAACAGAGACGTGAGTGTTGTTAAACGTCACAATTATGATTGATTCGATTTTTTAAACTGAATTCGAATTTTATTCAAAATAAAATTTGCTTGATATAAACATGTTCGAAAACAATTTTATTTTACTGTTTTGTTTCCGCGTTGGCTGCCCATGGAAATCCTTTAATGCTATTGCCTATTTGACAGCTTGATGACAATATTGCAATTCCACACTCAGAATCCCCAGTAAAGAATGTTACAATTAGTTGCAATACCACAGCAGGGCGATAAAGAGTTAAATTTCTCACCACAGAGTTTGCTAGATTTCTCAGCAAGGTTTACTTTGCTAACTTTACTCCAGGCCAATAGTCTTAACCACACAGTCCCAGTTCCAGCCCCAAGAGTGCCCAGCACATAAAAGCATAATCAACCTCATTACAAACTCATCTCTCTCCGTGTTTTGTTCGAGATCTGTTCTACGTTCCAGTATAAGCTTTCATTTTCTTGAGGCAGTGATGGGGACAATGGGCTGAAATTGTGTTAGATGTTTATACTTTTAGCCTTGTGTTATAACTGACATTTAGAGTGATTGGCGAAATTACCCAGAAAATGAAAGTAAATCAAGTAATTGCCAGGATTAACCAAACTGTCACTCCAAGCACTTGTGTGGGCTGAAAGGTCATTTGCTGTTATACCCAATTTGTCAAGCTGTTTGAGCTCTTCTCTACTCCCAGCCCATGGG
Source organism: Carcharodon carcharias (assembly GCF_017639515.1). Classification (NCBI taxonomy): domain Eukaryota; kingdom Metazoa; phylum Chordata; class Chondrichthyes; order Lamniformes; family Lamnidae; genus Carcharodon; species Carcharodon carcharias. The sequence goes on from NC_054468.1 coordinate 218,891,284, forward strand.
ATTGATAAAATGACCACAGCTAAGTTCAAATAGAATAAATCGTAAAGACAAAAATACTAATAAAATGTTTTAGAGGTGATGAATTAAAGGAAAAATATATATATATATTTATTACTTTCAGCTTTTATAATCAGGAAAGAGGGGAGAGATGCATTTCTGTCGCACCTTTCATTATTTCAGGATATCCCAGAGCGTTTTACAGCCAATGAAGTACTTTTTGAAGTGTAGTCACTGTTGTAATGTAGGAAGTGTGGCAGCTTCTTTTGCACACAGCAAGGTCCCACAAACAGCAACTGATAAAGGTCAGAAAATCTGTTTTTGTGAGGTTAGTTGAGGGATAAGTATTATCCAGGGCACCAGGGAGAACTTTCCTGCTGTTTATCTGGTATTTAGCACACTGCTGTTTGTGCGAGCTTGTTGTTGGCATATTGGCTGCAGCTTCATTACAGCAGCAACTACAATTCAGAAAGTATTTCATTTGCTGCTAAGAGCTATGGAAATGCCCTGGGGCATCTGTGGAGAGAGAAACAGTTATATGACTCCTCTACCTCTCTTTAGCTCTGAAGAAATGAGATGAATTTTATACTGTTTAAGAGGGGGTGGAGCAAGTGGAGCAAAATAGAAGGTCAAGGATATAGATGAGAGCTCAGGGGAGATTGACAAAGATGTCATGGACACAAGACAAAGGGAGTGTTAATGGTAGTGTTAAGGACTAAAGAAGGTGCTGATAGTGGCATAAAGGTAAGATAGCAGATTGTGTTAATAGCAGAACAAGGGCAGGACACCATCTGCTCTCTTAGTTACTGAGCAATGTGTAATGGGGAGGGAGGAGACGAGCCAGATGGAGGACAAGATAGTGTGTAGAAGTGAGGGGAACATTTGCAAACAGGAAGACTTCAGGAATATAAAATCTGGAAGGTTAAATCTCATAGTTTGGATGAAAATAAACAGTATTGTTTGCATACACAAGCATTAGGGAATAATGAAAGTCTTGATCGTAAGAGTCCAAATTATTCTCCATTATTTATTTATGAAATTGGATATCTAGTCCGCCAGTTCCCAGAAAGCTTTACTGCACTTACAGTACACCAGACTGCATTTAGTGTCATGTAGCTTCCTGCTACATCTAAAAAGCATCTTGTATTTATACCACATTAAAGTGCTGTCCAAAGACAGGAGAGAATGCACGCTTACATTTCTGTCCATTTACTAAACAAGTTAAGCCAAATGTCGGAAACCTCATGACAGAACATGTTGGTAAAATGTCTGGGCTCGATTTGAAAACTGTTCAAAAAAAGTGGATTGAATGAAGGCGGGGGCACTGAGGGAGGGGAGCTGCTTTTAACCTTTACCCCAGCATGTAATGGGCAGTTAAAACTGAGCAGGTCACTGACCTGTTCACAACCCGATCCTTCCTTCCTGTTTTTGATATTAACTTGCAGGGTTCAGCAGGTGGATGAGGTGACCACCTAAAGCAGGCTTGAGCCACAGGTTTATGTAAATTGGTGTTGTGTTATGTTTTTGGGACTCTAGTGGAATTTTAACTAGGATCGGAGTGCAGTGGCCTTCCCAGAAGGCTGGCAATTAACGGGGGAAAACAATGGGCTTGGAAAAACTTGCATTTACCTCACAGGGTCCCACAGGCAGAAATACAATAAGGACCAGATGTTCTGTTTTTAGGTGTTGCTTGAGGGATAAACATTGGTCAGAATGCCAGTGAGAAGTCCCCTGCCCTTCCCAACAGTGCCATAGGATCTTTTTCATCCATATGAAAAGGCAGACAGTTTAACGTTTCATACAAAAGGTGGTAGCTTCAACCGTGCAGCATTTCCTCAATGCTGCACTAGAGTGTCAGCTAGGTTTCACACTCGGGTTTCTGATCTCTGGAGTGGGACTTGAATCTACAACCTCAGCGTGCCAGCCACTGAGCCACAGCTGAAGGACAGAGGGGCCCTCCATATATGGACAAAACTTTCCTTTTCAAGGCCCAGAGGAGCAGGTGTGCTGCTCTGAGCCCAAGGAGGAAAGTTGCAGCCTATCCTATCCCTGACTCTTCCTCCCCAACCAGGCCAGAAGACCTTCCCAAAACACCCTCACCGTTTCTTTTCTGGAAACTGGTGAGTGATCCGATTATTTCCCATCAGCAGTTCTCTGTATCCTCTTCTCAACCAGGAATAGACCAGCAGAATTTAAATGAGACCAAATGTTAAACGGTTTCCTGCTGCCTCAGATTACATTAACACCGCACTGTGATCCAATACATAGAATCGTAGAGCACAGGAGGAGGCCATTCAGCTCATCATTCCTGTGCTGGATCTTTGAAAGAGCTTTCCATGTGATCTCTCTCTCTCTGTTCTTTCCCAATAGCCCTTCAAATTGTTTTCCTTCAGGCAGTTAACCTACTCCCTTTAAGATCTTCAGTACTTCAATAAGATCTTCAGTACTTCAATAAGATCACATCTAAGCCAGTGTAAACATTCTTGCAATTTATCTTCATAACACAGGTACCCAAATCTATTTTACAACTCAATTGCCCTTTTGTGTGTTCCCTCCAGGCCCTGACATCCAATATTCGGGGTTATGCTTACAGTTTGTATGTAATATTTAAAGGCAGAGGGCTGGACCAGTGCTTTGTAGAAACTAATTATGACTTCCTCTGATGTATGTCAATTAGCTTTCTATCATGTGTATCCGTCACTGTTAAATGCACACAAAGGCTTTATGGATAAACTTTATGGGCAAAAGAATAGAATTTGAAAAGGACCAACTTTTATTGACAGGGGCATTTCCTCAGACCTTACCTGATTCCCAATGCATACAAACTGGTATTAACTGAGAAATGGAACAACTTCATTCTACCCAAACTTGCTGATTAATCTTGCTTAAATGTTTCGACTGGCTTGTGAATCTTTGTGAATTGATTTAATTGGCATGTGAACATTAGGGTTAACTACCATAATTTATTATAAAACATTGTTTACAGCAAAACAGCCATATCGTATGTGAGCTACATACTTGGAAGATTTCCGTTCTTATAGGAGTGAATAGAAAATGTGTGCTTTCTAATTTATCTATTGTCTGTATAAGGAAATACGCTTAGCAAGGACACAAGAATAGAATGTAAAAGGCCATCTGGTCTATCAAATCTATTCCACAAATGTTTGTTACCTTCAATCTAATAACATCAATGTTTTAGTAGAGGTTAGATTACTCATCAAGACATGAAAGGGAAACCATTTAGAGGGCTAAAGAGAAAAGAGTAGATGAATGGGATTAATAGGCTAGCTGTACCAAGAAACCAGCACAGGCACAATGGGGCGATCAGCCCCCTTCTGTGCCATATCCTTCTATGATTCTAGCAAAAATGGAAGAAAATTTACAGCAATGTTAATCAATTCCCTGCCCCTATTCATGGTGTAGTGGTAATGTCACTAGTAATTCAGAGACCCAGGTTAATGCTCTGGGGACATGGGTTCAAATCCCACCATGGCAGCTGGTAGAATTTAAATTCAGTTGACTAATGCCCTTTAGGGAAGGAAATCTGCTCTACATGTGACTCTAGACCCACAGTAATGTGGTTTACTCTTAACTGCACTCTGCAACAGCCAAGCAAGCCACTCAGCTCAAGGGTGATTAGGATAGGGATTACCAACATTGCCCAAATCTCATTAATGAATAAAGGGAAAAAAAAGTTCTGGTGATGCACAGGCAAATTAAAAAGTTTACTCAACTCATTAATGACAGCCAAATCATACAGGAAAGCAGTGCAGAAGATAATTTGATGAACACTGGCTTTCCAATATGAGAGAAGACTGTCTGGAATCAATTTTTTTTAATGACAGCCGATCACTGTACTGTGATCAGTGACCTTGTGCCATCAGATACTGTATTATCCTTGGCACAGCTGCTATTAGGTTTCAGAATGCACTCAATGAGAAATATAAAAACCAGCTTTAAAAATGATGCATTAAGAATGTGGGCTGATCAAAAGATTTCAACTATAATGTCTCAAAAGCCTCCAAAATTAGATATTATCTTTGCAAATTACTTTCTAAATAATGTAGTTCTTTTATCAGTAAGCTATCTGGCTTTTGAGTATCTTGGTTTCCTGTGTACTATTATCATAATGAGAATTCAATTGTTTAGTCTCCCTGCAGCACCCGCAACTAACGAAGTAATTTCAGACTGGAAATGAGCAGTAAATTGCATTGATTTGTTGAACCTGTGTACAAAGCAGATCCAAGTTCACATTGCCAGTTTTATGAACCATGGCTCTTGTATATTAACAATAAGGGATACTACACTGTACAGTACACTTGTATTAACTTCACTGCTAGGTTTGTAAACTGTCTTTATTTCTTAATCTTCCACTCTCACCCCCACCCCATTCTCTGTTGAAGGAATGGTCTGATGCTGGGGTATGACTGCATGATGCTGCCTGTACCCTCTACCATTCTTTCATCTGTGAGCAGCAACAGGCACCTTAAGCATTGCAATCAAGTCCAATCCACATGTCCAAACAGTCATACTTTTGAACGAAAGAGATCAGGAGCAACGAGTCTGTTTGCCTTTTGCCGTCTCTATTCCAGATTGGTAATTGTGGTATTCAACAGCTACTCTTGACTGTTAACTCAGCACCCACTGGGAACCAAAATCAAAACTTAGTGTGAGCACCGATGACATATTTAGTTACAGGAACATTGGGAGCCAATGGAATCCCATGGAAAATGTGAGAGTTCCAAAAATAAATTGCACATTTCTGCTGGTAAAATATCTAAATTAATGCAGATAGTGAACAAGTCTTACTGACCTCTGAACATTAGTGCGGTTGATAAGAGGCAGAAAATCCATGACAGCCACATGAATGAACCTCTGAGCATTGGCAATAACCTTGAGAACAGCATCAGTATCTTTGGTGCGGCCACTGGGGCATAAAGGTGCAGGAGAAGTCTATCAAGAAAGAAAATGTGAATTAGCAGGCATCAAGCAAGGTTACAACAATTCTTTGCAGTCATTTGCTCTGGTCTCATTCACTTTTCTCAAAAGTGACCATGGCTAGTCTTGGACAGCTGGCCATGATGTATTAAGTACTCTCTCTCCCTCGGCAAAGCAGAGCTTTATCTCTTGAATGCTAGCACCTCCAGAGTTCTAGTGCACCAATGTGGCTCACATCCTTCACCATGAGCTGCAATGCAACATGCACAAAGATGGATGTCTCTAGTGGATTGTGTGTTGACCATGGCAAAGGGAGCAGGAACCAACACGAAAACTAAGCCAGCTGCACTCAGTGCTTAACACTTACTTCTGGGATTAACGAGTGGTCTCACAAAGTGTAAAACTACTCCATTCTCTGAAAAAGCCGCCAATACAGGAGCATCAAAATGAAACTTTACTCACAGCCAGATAGACCTCAGCCTCCATCCCATTCAGCTGTAATTTGAGAGGGGAATGCAAGCTAGAGATACCGAATAGCTTCTTCGACCAGATTTCGGGTGCAGAGTCCCGGTATTCCAGCTGCCAATACACAGAGAAGACTTTATGCAGGTCCAAGCCAAGGCAGCTGCAGTTGTACATGATGATTCCCAACTCTTTCATCTGTGGAATTGAAGTGAATTCTGCTCAAGGCAAAGCAGCAAATGGGAATTGTCAAACTTGCTCCCTCCAATGACATGTGCTACAACTAAAAGCCTGCAAGTGTATTGAACTTCTCTGGCTGAATATCTCAACTGAAATGGTTCTGAGATGGGGAGCCTCCAGTCTGGACAATATTGGACCTGGCAGTGCTTCAGAATGAAAAGGACTCACATTTATACAGTGACTTTTATGAACTCAGGACATCCCAAAGTGCTTTACAGCCAACCAAGTACTCTTAAAGTGTGGTCACTGTTATAATGTAGGAAATGCAGCAGCCAATTTATGCACAGCAAACTTCCATAAAGGGCAATGTGATTTTTGTTATTATTCGTTCACAGGATGTGGGCACTGCTGGCTGGGCCAGCGTTTATCGCCCATCCCTAATTGCTCTTGAAAAGGTGGTGGTGAGCTACCTTCTTGAACCGCTGCAGTCCATGTGGTATAGGTATACCCACAGTGCTGTTAGGGAGGGAGTTCCAGGATTTTGACCCAACGACAGTGAAGGAATTGCTATATATTTCCAAGTCAGGATGGTGAGTGGCTTGGGGGGTGCAGTTGGTGGTGTTCCCATGCATCTGGATAGCTCCTTGAGTGTTGTTGGAGCTGCATTCATCCAGTGGAGAGTATTCTATCACACTACTGACTTGCACCTTGTGGATGGTGGACAAGCTTTGGGGATGTCAGAAGGTTAGTTATTCACTGCAGAATTCCCAGCCTCTGACTTGCTCTTGTAGCCACAGTATTTATATGACTGTTCCAGTTCAGTTTCTGATCAATGGTAATCCCCAAGATGTTGACAGTGGGGGATTCAGCCATGGTAATGCCACTGAATGTCCTGGGGCGATGGTTAGATTCTATCCTGTTGGAGGTGGTCATTGCCTGGCACTTGTGTGGCACAAATGTTACTTGCCACTTATCAGCCCAAGCCTGAATGTTGTTCAGATCTTGCTGCTTATGGGCATGGACTACTTTACTATCTGAGGGAGTCGCGAATGGTGCTGAACATTGTTCAATCATCTGCAAACATCTTCACTTCTGACCTTATGACGGACAGTAGGTCATTGATGAAACAGCTGAAGATGGTTGGGCCGAGTACACTACCCTGAGGAACTCCTGCAGTGATGACCTAGAATGGAGATGATTGGCCTCCAACAACCGCAACCAATCATCTCAGTTTGTGCTAGGTATGACTTCAACCAGCAGAGAGTTTTCCCCCCGATTCCTATCGACTTCAGTTTTGCTAGCGCTCCTTGATGCTACACTTGGTCAAAAGCTGCCCTGATGTCAAGAGCAGCGACTCTCATTTCACCTCAAGTTCAGTTCTTTTGTCCATGCATGGTCCAAGACTGTGATAAGGTCAGGAGCTGAGAGGCCCTGGCAGAGCCCAAACTGGGCATGTCAGCTGGATATTGCTGAGTAAATGCTGCTTGATATCACTGTTGATGACCCCTTGCATGACTTTGCTGATGATTGAGAGTAGAGGATGGGGTGATCATTGGCTGGGTTGGATTTGTGCTGCTTTTTGTGGACAGGACATACCTGCGCAATTTTTCACATTGCTGATTAGATGATAGTGTTGTAGCTGTACCGGAACAGCTTTTCTAGGGGCATGACAAGTTCTGGAGCACAAGGCTTCAGTACTATTACCGGAATATTGTCAGGGCCCATAGCCTTTGCAGTATCCTGTGCCTTCAGCCATTTCTTAATATCATATGGAGTGAATCAATTGGCTGAAGCCTGGCATCTGTGACATTGGGGACCTCAGGAGGAGGTCAAGCTGATCATCCACTCGACACTTCTGGCTGAAGATTGCAGCAAATGCTTCAGCCTTCTCTTTTGCCCTGATGTGCTGGGCTCCCCCACCATTGTGGATGGGAATATTTGTGGAGCTGCTCCTCCAGTGAGTTATTTAATTGTCCACCACCATTCACGACTGAATGTGGCAGGACTGCAGAGCTTAGATCTGATCCGTTGGTTGTAGGATCGCTTACTCTGTCTGTCACATACTGCTTTCGCTGTTTGGCATTCAAGTAACCCTGTGTTGTATCTTCACCAGGCTGACATGTCATTTTTAGCTACGCCTGGTGCTGCTCCTGGCAAGCCCTCCTACATGCTTCATTGAATCAGGGTTGATTCCCCTGGCTTGATGGTAATGGTTGAGTAGGGAACATGCTAGGCCTTGAAATTTCAGATAGCGGTTGAACACAATTCTGCTGCTGCTGAGGCCCAGATAATCCGTTTTTGTGATGCTTATAGAGAAATAACTATTGGCCAGGTCATTGGGGATATCTCTCCTGCTCTTCTTGAAAACACCACCTTAGAAAGCAAACAGGCCTCAGGTCACCAGGAGTCCTCGGGTTTAGGTGCTTAATTATAACAATATTAGGCAGAAACTGAGGAATCTAGACTGGAGGCAGATGTTTGAGGGCAAATCAACAACTGACATGTGGGGGGCTTTCAAATGTCAGTTGATAAGAATTCAGGACCGGCACATTCCTGCTAGGATGAAGGATAAGTATGGCAAGTTTCAGGAACCTTGGATGATGAAGGATATTGTGAGATTAGTCAAAAAGCAAAGGGAAGCATTCGTAAGGGCTAGAAGGCTGGGAACAGATGAAGCCTGCGGAGAATATAAAGAAAGTAGGAAGAAACTTAAGCAAGGAGTCAGGAGGACTAAAAAGGGTCATGAAAAGTAATTGGCAACCAGGATTAAGGAAAATCCCAAGGCCTTTTATACATATGTGAAAAGCAAGAGGGTAGCCAGGGAAAGGGTAGGCCCACTCAGGGACAGAGGTGGGAATCTGTGTGTGGAGCCAGAAGAAATGCGAGAGATACTAAATAAGTACTTCTCATCAGTATTCACCCAAGAGAAGGACTTAGCAGTTGATTTGTCTAGGGAAGAGTGTGTAGATAGCCTGGATCATGTTGAGATCAAAAAAGAGGTGTTAGGCGTCTTGAAGAATATTAAGGTGGATAAGTTCCCAGGGCCAGATGGGATCTACCCCAGAGTACTGAGGGAGGCAAGGGAGGAGATTGCTGGGGCCTTGACAGAAATCTTTGTATCCTCACTGGCTACAGGTGAGGTCACAGAGGACTGGCGAATGGCCAATGTTGTTCCATTGTTTAAGAAGGGTAGCAGGGATAATCCAGGAAATTACAGGCCAGTGAGCCTTATGTCAGTGGTAGGGAAATTATTGGAGAAGATTCTTCGTGACAGGGTTTACTATCATTTGGAAGCAAATGGGCGTATTAGTGAGAGGCAGCATGGTTTTGTGAAGGGGAGGTTGTGTCTCACTAACTTGATCGAGTTTTTTGAGTAAGTGACAAAGATGATCGATGATGGAAGGGCAGTGGATGTTATATACATGGATTTCAGTAAGGCTTTTGACAAGGTCCTTCATGGCAGACTGGTACAGAAGGTAAAGTCGCACGGGATCAGAGATGAGCTGGCAAGATGGCTTGGTCATAGAAGACAGAGGGTAGCAGTGGAAGGGTGCTTTTCTGAATGGAGAGCTGTGACTAGTGGAGTTCCGGAGGGATCAGTGCTGGGACCTTTGCTGTTTGTAGTACACATAAATGATTTGGAGGAAAATGTAACTGGGCTAATTAGTAAGTTTGCAGACGACACTAAGGTTGGAGGAGTTGCAGATAGTGAAGAGGGTTGTCAAAGGATACAATGGGATATAGATCGGTTGGAGACTTGGGCAGAGAAATGGCAGATGGAGTTTAATCTGGACAAATGCAAGGTATGCATTTTGGAAGGTCTAATACAGGTAGGAATTATACAGTAAATGATAGAACCCTTAAGTGCATCGACGGGCAGAGGGATCTGGGTGTACAGGTCTACAGATCACTGAAAGTGGCAACGCAGGTGGATAAGGTAGTCAGGAAGGCATATGGCATGCTTACCTTCATTGGCAGGGGTATTGAGTATAAAAGCTGGGAAGTCATGCTGCAACTGTATAGAACCTTGGTTAGGCCACGCTTGGAATATTGCATGCAATTCTGGTCACCACATTACCAGAAGGATATGGAGGCATTGGAGAGGGTGCAGAAGAGGTTTATCAGGATGCTGCCTGGTCTGGAGGTTATTAGCTAGGAGAGGTTGGAGAAACTCGGATAGTTCTCACTAGAGTGATGACTTGATAGAAGTTTACAAAATTATGAGTGGCATGGACAGAGTAGGTAGTCAGAAGCTTTTTCCCAGGGTGGAAGAGTCAATTACTAGGGGACACAGATTTAAGGTGAGAGGAGAAAACTTTAGAAGAGATTGCGGGGCAAGTTTTTTACGCAGAGGGTAGTGAGTGTCTGGAATTCGCTGCCAGAGGAGGTGGTGGAAGCAGGTACGATAGTGGTGTTTAAGAGGCAGCTTGACAAATACATGAATAGGATGGGAATAGAGGGATACGGACCCCGGAAGTGCAAAATGTTTTAGTTTGACAGGCAAAATGATCGGCGCAGGCTTGGAGGGCCGAAGGGCCTGTTCCTGTGCTGTACTTTTCTTTGTTCTTTGCTCTTTGTCACCGTTTCATCCAGAAGATGACACCTCCAGCAGTCTCTCAGTTCTGCCCCTAGGGTGCCAATGCTAAGTGGGGTTTGACCCACAACTTTCTGAATCAGAGACAGAAGTGAGTCATAGCAGACACAAGAAGGCACAAGAATGCATGCCTCCCAAAATTGGACCAAAAAACACACTTAAGAGAAAGTGAAATGATTTTTGAATGACTAATTAAAAAAAAGTACACAGGGATATTATGTTAGGGACATGGTAATGGCACTTAGAAAATCAGAATATGATTAAGTAGAATCAGGATAGATTTAGGAAAGGGAAATGATAGTTGACAAATTTGTTAAATTTTTAAATAATAGGATGGATAAGAGGAACCATAGTGCATTTGGATTTTCAAGAGTCATTTAATAAGGTGAAATATATTTGCATGGATTCAGGATTGATTAACGGACAGAAAACCGACAGTAGGAATAAATAGGACATTTCCAGGTTGGCAAGTTGTAACTACCGAGATACCACAAGGTATATGGGCCTCAGCTATTTACAATCTATATTAATGATTTAAGTGAAAGGACTGAGTAAAACATATCCAAGTTTGCTAACAATTTGTTTTATTCCTTCACTGATGTGAGCATTGCTGGCAAGGCGGATATTTATTGCCCATCCCTAATTGCCCTTGAACGAGATGGCTTGCCACACCATTTCAGAGGGCAGTTAAGTACACCAGATTGCTGTGGGCCGGGAGTCACATGCAGGCCCGACCAGGTAAGAATGGCAGATTTCCCCCCTTACAGGGCACTGGTGAGCCAGGTGGGGTTTGAAAACAATTGATGATAGTCTCATGGTCACCATCACTGAGACTAGCTTTCAATCCGAGATTTGTTTGAATTTTAATTCCAACAGCTGCTGTGATGGGACTTGAACCCATATCTCCAAAGCCTGGCCCTATGGATGAGCAATCCAGTGACATCACCACTATGCCACCACCTCCCATGCACATTTAGCAGGTGGTAAACAGTGAGGAGGATGCAAGAGAGATTATAGGTGGGTTGGGCAGATGGAATATAAGGCAGCAAAGTGTAATATTATCCACTTTGGTCAGAAGAATTTTAAAAAGCAGAATGTTTTTTGAACGGTGAGAAGCTGGGTAACCTCGCATTCAAAGACATCAGGGTATTCCTGTACATCAATCACAGAAAGTTAACATGCAGGTACAGCAAGCAAGACAAATGGTATGTTGCCTTTTGTCACAAAGGGGTTACAGTACAAGAGTAAAAAAGGTTTTACTACAGTTATATAAGGCATTGATGATGTCATACCTGGAGTAGTGTGTGTACTTTTGGACTCCTTACCTAAGGGACAACATACTCGCCCCAGAGGAAGGGCAACTAAAGTGGTTCCTGGGATTAAGGGATTGTCCTACGAGGACAGATTGAGTAGACAAAACGAATATTCTCAGTTTAGAAGGAGAGCTAATCTAATTAAAACATAAAACATGCTTCAGGTGCTTGACAGTATAGATGCTGAGAAAATGCTCCCTTGGCTGGGGAATCTAGATGACGGGGGTGACGGTCTCAGGATAAGGGGTTGGCCATTTAGAACTGTGATGAGGAGAAACTTCCTCAGTCAAGGGGTTGTGAATCTTTGCTGCATCCAGAAAGCTGTGGATGCTCTGTCACTGTGCATATTTAAGAGAGAGAGGCTGAATTAAGGAAAGGGAATTAGGGCAAATCTGGATGCTGCAGGAAGGTGGAATTGAGTTAGAAGATCAGCCATGACTTTATTGAATGGCAGAGCAGGCTCAAAGGGCCAAATGACTTACTATTGCTCCTATTTCTTATGTCCTTGTGTTCCAAGAAAACACAAAGCCATAAAGGACAATATATATTCGTGGTAAACTTGAACAGGCAATGGATCATTTTTATGGGAATACAATTGGATACAGACCAGAAATTCTCATCTGGCATCTGGGGCTTAAATAAAAATGAAATATTAAACTTCAATCTCATTTAATTACATTCTCTGTGGATTGTTTCAAATAGCTTACAAAAAAGAAAATGAGCTCAGTTTGTGTTAATACGTTAGCTGGAAGTATTACATTAACTGAAAGGCTGATCTGTCTTAAGCAGCCTGTGACGAATGTAGAATTTTAATTTCAGGAGACTCATATCTAAATGAATTTTAAAAGCAATAGTCAAGCATTTTCATAATGAAAAATAGGAGACAATTGTGCTGCATGAAAAAAAGCAGATTCTTTTTAAGATGAATTAGTTAGTTAAAGCTGTTTGGACTATACTATATAGTAAGAGGGAATTGGCAGTTGGGTTACCAACCCTCCAGGATTAGCCTGAAGTCTGCAGGATTTGAAGATTAATCTCCAGAATGCTGCTGGAAGCAACCCAAGAGAAAAAGCATAGGGACATTAAAAAATATTGTGTCGAAAAGAGAGACATGTTGCCGAAGCTCTTTGTCTTGCACTCATCAGGACAAACACTAGAATGCCAAATTTCAAACAATCACAACAATTTATACTACAGGAGAAAAGGGTGCTGATTGGTTGGTGAGTTGACTAATTGTACCTTTTTAAAATTTTCTTTGAAGATTTAATATTGGAGATGGGATGAAAGGCTGTTTGAGTGATGGTGTGTTGGGTGACTGATGGCAGCAGTATGAGGATGGGGCAGTGACTAAACCTCCAGGAATATGTCCAACCAGAGTAGCCAACCCCATATGGTGGGTTTTGAGACTTTGGATCCAGCCAACATATGGTTGTCCAGTGGTTATGGTGCTGGACTAGCTAATCAAGGGTCATGGAGCTCATCTTCCATTTCCACCTGGATCGAGCATGGCCACTGAGACAGCCACAAGGCTTACCCGAAGCCAACACAGAAGCCTGGAGTGAAGGACTAAATTATTTTCTGTTCACGCCTCATCTGAAAGACTGCTTGCAAGTTCTGGGCCCACCAAAAACTCACCAGCTATAGAAAGGGTGGGAAAATGGAGAGAGCAGAGCTGACCTGGAGGGAGGGCCTCGCATGAGTCAGCAACAAGCTGACGGTTTGCTATATGGCCTCAGGAGGAGCAGCTTTACCAGTAAACTTTAACCACACCACTGAAGGCATCTCAAACTCCTAGTGCAGATGAGCAGAGTGTACACAGTTACACGCTCCAGCCATTTCTATTTGATGATTGCTGTACTGGTCGTACCAATCGGCATTGGACTCCAATGTGCAAATTTAAGTAGACTCCCATTGGAAACAGGTGGGCAAGCTAAGTTGCATCAGACAGGCCTTGGGCAATGGGACAGCCATTGTTCCCAAATTTTCAAAAGTCACTGCATGGTGGTGTAGCAGTAATTTCACTGGACTAATAATCCAAAGGCCAAGCTAATGTTCTGGGAACACAGGTTCAAATCCCACCACCTCAAACCGGTGGAATTTAAATTCAATTAATAAAATCTCAAACTGAACACTAGTCTTGGTAATGGTGACTATGAAACTATCATTGATTGTCATAAAAACCCATCTGGTTCACTAATGCCCTTGAGGGAAGGGAATCTGCCATTTTTACCCAGTCTGGTCCACATGCAACTTCAGACCCACAGCAATTTGGTTGACTTTTAACTGCTCTCTGAAATGGCTTAGCAAACCACTCAGTTCGAGGACAATTAGAGATGGGCAGCAAATGCTGGCCTTGCCAGTGACACCCACAGCCCATGAAAGAACACATTTTTAAAAATCTTCAGGAGAAGGTGACTAGTTAAAAATCACCTTTGCCCATCCCCACCTCACGTGAGTTTATAATGCTACCGTAGCCTGCTTTGAAATAAAACTATAAAAATCTGGTAATTTGTGAGCTGACCAGAAAGTGTCTGTGAAAGCCACAAGTTGGTCATTAAAAACCCAATTGATTTACTAATATCTCGCAAGGGAGGTAACCTGCCACCCATTGTCGGGCCTTGATGCATCTGTGGGATTTAGTCTTAATGTCGCCAGCGTAACTAGGGTATTAAATATTGCCTTTCCAGCATCAATTACATCCCAAGAATAAATATTCTAAAACAAAGTAAGGTAGTTCTCCCATTCAAACATTACATTGTCTAATAATTTGGTTTTATTCTTTTCTGCTTCCAAGAATCATTCCTAATCGCAAATAATTAGTGACTAACCTGCTTTTAAAATTGTAATATCTTCTCTTATTTGATCTGACAGGAGATAAACTACATATCCTACATGCTCTCCAGTAGAAAATGAACTACCTCGATGTTAATTCTTAGACCCAAACTATGCTACACTACCTCAGTAGCAGAGAATAAAAGTTATAGGCTTCAGTTCTTAAGAGTCACTGTATGCTTATAGCCAACTCTGCCAAGCTACTTTCATTTGGAAACAATGTTGTACAAGGCAAAATGTAACACATTCATCATTCTCTTATTTGGCCAAATTTGTTAATGTGTTTTCTTCCCTTCTAGGCCTCCACACACACAGTGCAGAGAATCTGAGCAAAGTACAGTAATTGCCCCTTCCATACAGGAGGAGAGGGGAACTTCTATGGAATGGCATGGTTCAAGGGGGGGCCAAAATTTTCTGAATCTTAGAGCCACATATGATAACCTTCAGACATCTGAGAGCTGCCAAGACCGGGACAAGCTTCACAGACACATTTTTATTACTATTGCGCACACTTTTGTGAGGAAACCTCCAGCTTTTTCTTCTCTAATCCTCCAGGCTTCCTTCACACACCATTCAGATAGTGGCAAAAACAAATCTGCTTCACTGACGCACATCAGAGCTAACACATGCTCAATGCTTAACTAAAAGATTGATTTTACTTGGAAAAAATAACATTGTAGCCTCCTACTGAAACAAGAAATTTGAATCAGAGTAATTGTGTCCCAATACAGTACATTCTTACATTTCCGTTCTGTATTAAACCATTCCCTCCCTTCCTAGACAGAGGCCACAGGTTGAAGGGTCAGCAGCGAGAGGATGGGTTAGGGAACCAGAGAAAATGATGCCAAGGGTCACACAACCCAATGAGAGACCGGTGAGAAACCACAAAAGAAATCTCACCGCAGCGCTGGAACAATTCGTTGATCTTAACCCTCCTCCCTCTCTCCACCCAGAGCTGCTGCCTGTTCTCTGGTTCTCTCCCTCTATGAAGCTGTTCATGGCCAAAGCTGCACCAGCTGTTTACCTCCCTCCAATGCAACAGTTTAACAGCTTTCACAGCACCAGGAATGAGCCGTCAAACTCAATGTGTGTCAAACAGCCACATGTGGCTCCGTGAGCTGCAGTTTGGCCAGCCGCTCAAGTCACAAAGTCACTGTAGAGTAATTGACTTGCAGTGCAATCTGTCAAACCACTCCTGCTACACCAAGAAGAAACTTCCAAAATCGCCCAGTGAGCTTACACAGTGATTCACTGATCTCTGCGGATCAGGCATGATTTGATTCCCAGTCAGTGCTGAGTTAACTGATCTCAGTCATGGCAATACGAGGGATATGCTACAACTGGCCTCCACACTTTGATATGGGGACGTGGAGGGAGGGATAAATTAGCCGAGGTTCCCACTTCAGATCGCTATCTGACGACGGCTGCTCAAAGTGCATCAGGCTGGACGACAAAGAGGACAGCTTCACACTTGCATGATGAGTCACTAGAACAAGGGACTGAAGAACAACCAACACCCTTGGAATTGTCTCCATCAAGTGCCCAATGCCTTCCAGGGAGGGGAGGTGATGGGTGGAAATGAAAGGAGAGAAAATTGGTGAAAAACCCTAGATGAAAACAGTAGCTTTTCTTGGTGTGACATTGTGGAGAACTATGGCCTCAGTATTGTATCATCTGGATCTCCATAACTCTGCAAACACTCCTCTGAACTCAGAAGTTATTTCCCCATCAATTCTCCCAAGAGCGTTGTGTGTCAGCCTTGCTTCAGTAGAGGCATTCTTCCCTACTAGTCAGAAGCTAGTGGTTTGAAGCCAATTGAGAGATTCGAGCAAAGAATCCAGGCTGACACTTAAGTATTGAGGAAATGTTCGGTGCCATACTTCAGAAGTATTAAACTGGAGCACTGTTTGCTTTCTCAGGTTGAGTGTAGTACTATTCACATAAGAGCAGGAGAGTTCTCCCCAATGTCCTGGCCAATATCCTCTTGTCCTCTTAACCAACAGCAAAAACAGGAGATCTGGTCATTTATTTCATTGCTATCTGTGGTATCTTGCTGTGCGCAATTTGGTTGCCACATTTTCTTCCTAGAATGGCAGCAATGGTTAATCATAGGCTTGGTTAATATGTTACTGTTGTAAGACATGCCAGATACGGTTATAAAACATTGACAATGATTGGCCGTCTGCAGAAGTAATAGGATTTGATCGATATCATATTTTGTTATTGATCCAACGCTGCAGGTGTCAGGAATTCTCCAAATTACTGCTCAGTTTTGCCAGAGGTTAGGTTTTTTGGCTGATTTAGTTTTGTCGGGCCTATTTCCAATGCTGTGTGAAATGTGATAATTACACAGTTTTAACCACTTATCAATGCATGGGTCCAATTTACATTTGACTTTTACAATCATTCATTATTACTACATGGACAGAATTTAGACAGTATCAGGCCAGATTTTAAAAGAAAATCCAGACTGTAAAACTGAGAGACTTTTGTAAAACAATTCACTATAAAAAGTAAGTTATGACTTTTTCTCATTATGAGTGACAAAAACATTAAATGCATGAATTATGAATGCTTGCTAAAATTTCACAATGTAAATCTCATCACAACAGTTAAATTACATTGCCACAAAGAACGATAGTCTTTGGAATACCTACTTCTGAAAATTTATGGGTATCACGTGTGTGTGTGTGTGTGTGTGTGTGTGTGTGTGTGTGTGTGTGTGTGTGTGTGTGTGAGAGAGAGAGTGAGTGAGATAGTCAGGAGTCTGATGGAATACTCTCTACTTGCCTGCATTTATGCCATTCTAATGCCCCATCCAAGAGAAAGCAGACTGTTTGATTAGTACCCCGTCCACCACCTTAAACATCTATTCCCTTCACCGGTGCTGCAAAGTGTGTATCATCTACAAGATGCAACGCAACGACTCACCAAGACTTCTTCAACCACACCTTTCAAACCTGTGGCTGCTGCTGTCTAGAGGAACAAGGGCAGAAGATGCATGAGAATGCCATCAAGTATCCCTTCCAAGTTACACCCCAGTCTGACTTCCTTCACTGTGGCTGGGTCAAAATCCTGGAAACCCCCCCCCCCCCCCCCCCCCCCCACACCCCCACCCACCCCCCGACACCCCTCTCCACCCCTGCCCTGTGGCCCCCGCCAACACACAAACTGCGCTGTGGGTGTACCTACACCCAATGGACTGCAGCGGTTCAAGAAAGTGGCTCACAACCAGTTTTACAAGGGCAACTAGGGATGGGCAATAAGTGTTGAACTTGCTACTGACACGCATGTCCCATGAATGAAGAAAAAAAGTAAAAAAAAAGAAATTTGGATGAGCTCAATTTATGGAGGATGGGAGGCCAGCCTGGAAAGCATTGAAATAGTTAACTCTAGAGATGACAAAGGTAGTGTAAGTGAGTTTTGGCCGATGAGCTGAAACAGGAGTAGAGTTTGGTGATTTTACATAGTTGGAAGTAGTTGGCTTGGTGTTTGACTGGGTGTGAGATTAGAAGCTCATCCTAGGGTTAAATGTGAAACCAAGTTTGGCAACGGTTTGGTTCAGTTTCAGGCAATTGTCAGGGAGAAGAATGGAGTCGGTGACCAAGGAATGGAGTTGCTGACAGGGACTGAAGAGCAAATTTTTGGCTCATCCAATATTGGATCTCAGACAAGCAGTTTGAGGGACCGAGCGAAGTGGTGGTGAGACAGAGCTTGGCGGTGCAGTTGAGTCTAATCCTGCTCTTATTAATGACTATGTGTGCGCTGCAGCAACTCACTAAGGCTTCTTTGACAAACCTGCAACCACAACTGCCTAGAAGGATAAGGGCAGCAGGTACACGGAAATACCATCACCTCTAACAAGTCATACACCATTCCAACTGGGAAATATAATGTCGTGCCTTCATCATTGCTGGGTCAAAATGTTGGAACTCCCTCCCTAACAGCACTGTGGGTGTCCTACACCACATGCATGGACTGCAGCAGTTCAGGAAGGCCGCTTAACACCATCTTCTCAAGGGCAATTAGGGATGGACAATAAACAATCAAAACAAAAAATGCTGGAAATACTCAGCAGGCTAGGCAGCACCTGTGGAGAGAGAAGTAGAGTTAATGTTTCAAGTCTAGATGATCTTACATTTCTATCTTTCTTCAGTTCTGATGAAAGAGCTTTTAAGATAGTGGAAGGGGTGAGGGGGCAAGAAGAACAAATGGGAAGGTCTGTGATAGGGTGGAGGGCAGAGGAGATTAAATAACAAAAGATTTCATGATGCAACGGCCAAAGAAAGTAGTAATGGGTATAGTACAGAACAAAAGATGTTTCCAAATGAGGCATGAATGATTTCATAGCAACCACCTGAATGCAGCATGAAAGGCAAGAAACAAGACAAGGCCAAACCTGCAAAACAACGAAAAAAAGACAAAAGAAAAAGAAAAAAAACCGCACAGAACAAGATGGAGGCAGAGGTTATGATCTAAAGTTGTTGAACTGCCAATGTGGAGTTTAGAAAGCTGTACAGTGCCGAGCTAAAAGATAAAGTGCTTTCCTTGAGCTTGCATTGAGCTTCACTGGAACACTGTAGCAGGCCAAGGACAAAAAGGTCAGTGTGGGAGCAAGGTGGAGAATTAAAATGACAAGCAACTGGAAGCTCGGGGTCATGTTCGCGGACTGAACGGAGGTGTTCCACAAAGCGGACAGCCAGTCTGCATTTGGCACCCCCCCCCCCCAGCATAGAGGAGGCCATGTTGTGAACAGTGTCCGCAGTATACTAAATTGAAAGTAGTACAAGTAAATCGCTGTTTCGCATGGAAGGAGTATTTGGGGTCTTGGACGGCGAGAAAGGCGCAGACGAAAGGACAGGTGCTGCATCTCCTATGCTTGTGCAGGTAGGTGTCATAGAGAGGGGAGAGTTGTTAGGGGTGACTGAGGAGTGGACTACGGTATCACAGAGGGATTGGTCCCTTTTGAATGCTGAAAGGGGAGGGGAAAAAGTGCTTGGTGGGGGCATCACACTGGAGTTGGTGGAAATAGCAGAGGATAATCCAGCAAAAAGGGAGGCTGATAGGGTGGGATGGGATATCGTGATTCTTGGAGGGACAGGAAGGGGCGAGAGTAGAGGTGCATGAAATGAACTGGACACATTGGAGGGCCCTTTCAACCACACTGGGTGGGAATCCTCAGATGAGGAAAACCAAATATCAGAAATACTGGTGTGGAAGGTTGCATCATGTGCAACAGAGACAGAATGAAATGGAATTGTTGGTTGTAAGGAAGTGATGAAAGGTCATCTCAACCTGAAAGGTTAACTCTGTTTCTCACCACAGATGCTGCCTGATCCGCTGAGTATTTCCAGCATTGTTTTTATTTCCGATTTCCAGCATCTTTCCAGTATTTTGCTTTTGTTATTTTGATGGACAATAAATGCTGGCCTAGCCAGTGACGCCCACATCCCATAAACGAATAACACAAAATAGCTAAATGTTGGCCTTGCCAACAACCTCCACATCCTGTGAATGAATATGTGTATATTTGCAAGATGGTAAAATCCATGAAATACCATCTAAACAAAACACAGAGCTCAAAGAATGAAGTAGGGTTATTGGGGAGAGATGATTCAAGGCCACATCAATGTAATAAATGTTCAACTTCTTCCATTACAAATAGATACAAAAAGCAGAAAACTAGTGCATCTCAAACACTTTGAGTGTAAAGATGTCATAATATAAACCTTGCCCTTATAATTAAAGCAATGCATTCCTACAATGAATATTGTTGCCAAATGCACTCAGAGATTTATGGATATAACCACACTTTATAATTCTATGAAACAAGACGATCTCAATCACATGGCACTGTACGTGAATATGTACATGAGAGTAGGAGCAGCATGACAAAAGGTGGATGCCTGAAACATGGGATTCCTGCAGTAGTTCAACAGACATGGCTCCATGGCCAAGACAGGAATGATATTCAACTTTATGAAATGGAACTTTCAAAACACATCTGTAATATCAGCAATAAATCCTCTTGTGGATCAATTTTTTTTAAGTGCTTTGGAGTGCTGTTGTATAAACCTGTGGAACATGAACATTTGTAAGAGTGGAGCTTTATATTAAGGTCTCCTTGAATAACAGTGTACAACACAAGTTCCTTTATACAATTAACTCAAAAGTGCCCAAATGCCAACCTACTTCATCTTCGCTGTGTTTCTCCTGGGCAATGCCATTCTGTCTCCTACTGCTTCCCCTCAGGGCAACGTGTGGGCAAGTATGACAAGACATAGAGGGTTCATCATATCAGGCTGAACGCTGAATAAACTGAGCTTGACCTCCCCTGGAGGCAGCTTGCTCCTGCAAGAGACTTTGCTTGCCTCCTCTCTAGAGTTTGAGTTTGGGCATGCGAGTGTCACTTTCCATGTGCCACCTGTGTAGCATTCTGACAGGGAAGGCGAGAGGTGTGACTGGTGCTACTATCCTGGGAAACAGCAGCAACCTGCAAGTCTCTTCCAGCTACTGCCATCGGGCCCTGAATCTGTGTTTCCACTGATCAATCCACTGGCTGACCCAACTCTGCGAGCCTTGAGAGACAGCAGTCTACAAGTTGACCTCTAGAGTATGAAAGTTAGTACAAAGGGTACTGTTTAATCTAACCCTTACTGTAGAGCTGCAGCCTGTGCTTCCTTGGAGATGATGTCACTCACTGGCCTCTAGCTGTTTTTTAGATGGAGGCTGTTTACTGGTCCCAGGGGAGCTCCCACAAGCTCCAATGATCTATATATTGATGGTTGCAGAGTCAGAGTTACTATATGCTTCAGATGTTCAGAGGCTGACTTCAAAGCCTGCACCTAAACATGATATTCCTTCAACGTCCTTCTTCTCAGCTGAATGCTCATGAGATGTAGATCCCACAGTGCCAGGAGCATGGATTCCTCAGCCTTTGCTGGAAAGGTACCACATTCTCACCCACCTTTTCAGCTTCCTTCTGGCTCTGTGAATCACCTGGTGTTTAATATCCTTACTAATTCTATTGAATTTGCCTTGGGTGATCACATTCGAGCTAATGTGTGAGAGTGAAGAAGTGAGTGACACAGGATGCGAGATCAAGAGGTTTGTTATTAATTGTGTTTAATTGGATGTAGATATTAACAGGGGATTCACATGTGTTCCTTTAGATAGGAACAGACTAAAACTGTGACGGTTGGGTTAGGAGGTGCATGTTTGTAAAATGTCAC
This sequence comes from Carcharodon carcharias, assembly GCF_017639515.1. Lineage (NCBI taxonomy): Eukaryota > Metazoa > Chordata > Chondrichthyes > Lamniformes > Lamnidae > Carcharodon > Carcharodon carcharias. The sequence continues at coordinate 218,912,832 of NC_054468.1, forward strand.
TCTGTGAACAAATGTTTATAAAAGTGTGTAAAGATAGGCTCCAGGTCTGTATTCCACCACCAGGTTTTCTGGAATATAACACTTGAGGCAGAGGATCCTGCAACAGAATCTTGCTCTTGGGACTTAAGTGTTGCCCTGTCCTCAATATCCTTTTCCTCCTCATCATCACAGTTTACGAAGAATGAGTTTCTTCTCTCTAATTCCCCTCATCATCATTATCATCCTTTTTATCATCATCCTCTGTTCCCATCCCTTCCCATTGCTCTGAAGATCTACGGAAAAGGAGGGTATAAGCTAAGAAAGGTTGGAAATATCCCTCTTGGGAACAAGGAGACAGAAAAGGATGTGGGAGTTTAGGCTGTTTGCTGCTTCACAAGCATGTCATGGCTACTTTGAAGGTGCGCACCCATGAACCTGCTGCCTATACAGGTCCCATCAATCTCATTATCTCCCATGGCTACAGCACAGTGCATCCCCCACAGCTCCATGGCTTGATCCTCATAGGAAGGTCTGGCTTCTAATGTTTAGAATGCCCCACAAACCCATACATCGGAAAAATACAGAGTGCTGCAAAGAACAGATGGTACAGTAAGCTTGGTCACAGATCAAAAACTTCATCTTTCTTGACCCGTCACAACTTGCACTCCTCAAAAACTCAAATGCCTGCATCCGAACTCACAACAATTTGCCCATCAGCTCTGTGCTCATTGACCTATGTTGGCTCCCAGTCTAATATGCCTCAATTTTAAGATTCTCAACCTTGTTTTCAAACATCTGCATGGCCTCACAATGCCAGCCAACTCCCTCCCTCTATTTACCCCCACCCCACCATCCCCCCACCCCAGCCCCTGAATCTCTGCAACATCCTCCAGCCCTAGAACCCTCCATAATTTTTGCGCTCCTCCAATTCTGGCCTCTTGTGTATCCTCAATTTTCAAGGCCTTCATCTACCCAAAACACTCGAATTCCATTTCTCTCTCTCTCTCTATTTCATTCCTCTTTTACTTTGTTCTTTAAATCCTTCCTCTTCAGCCAAGCTTTTGGTCACCTTTCCTGATACCTCTTTATTTGACTCAGCCTCAAATTTTGTCTGATAAATTTTGTCTGAACAGCGCACTTTTCCTTTCAATGTGTTCAGCAAAACTGCATGATTCTTAAATCCTTAACAATGGCTTGTTTTTGCCCCATTAATCACTTCAGCAAGGCTTAATTCTCACCCTTCTTTCTAGCAGAGGTAGTTATAAACTAAATAGATCAGAGCCCTGCCATCTGGATATTGGAAACATAATATGGCAGACACTAGAGAAACAATATGATTATCCATTTTGTGGCTGATTGGATTGAAAGCTAATAGGATCCTAATACCATCAGCAAGAGCATAACTAGGTCTGTTGGACTGCACAAATAAAGTCAGCTGAGAGTGGGAGCTATCCTTGAGTACTAATTTCAATGATTTGTGACAAGCATCCTACATTAGACCTGTCTTCGGGTCAGACAGTGGAAGTGTCAGACATTATTTTCCCCAATGCAAGAAAAACTCTGTCCAAGTTTCAATTCAGAGAATGGTGATCTGGTTTTAATGCTGCCACCTAATTCACATCTTATTGATAATGGCAGCTGATGACATAGGGAAAATTGCATTTTCATTTCCCATTGCGAATATAACATACTTCAATTGTGTTCATGTCACAAACAGTGCTGGTTGTGTTTAATAGAAAAATACCGTGTCTAATACGTAGTCCTTCCAAGGGATAATTCTGCTTTTTGTAACAGGGCCCCCACACCGGCACTGCACATCTCTCCAACAATAACTTGGCCTTGCCCTCCACTATATATTGATCTTGTTAATTTCTATGATTAATTATAGCGCTGTGATTGAGAGAGAATGGGACCTTTCAAACACAAACGTAAATCATGCCCAGACGCTTTGTACCTACTTGTTCAACTGCAGGAACTAACAGCCTTATTTCTCCAAATTGGGTCAGGTGGGCCAAACTGAGACAAGTCAATTTGCAGTTTTAATCTTTCACTGGAAGCCAGGAGTGACAGCACATTTTCTTTTTCAGCCATTTGTCAACACTAGTCCATTCCATATAGCTGCAGCTTGCACTGTTCATTGCGCATGTGCATGTTTTGTCCAAAGGTTCGCATTCAATACTGATGAGACGTGCATACTATAGCATTATTATTTCTCAATGGGATGCTGCATACATTCAAACCATGTAAGTATCAAGCTTGAAAATACGACACAATTATCTTTATATCAGCCTGTTGGGTATAAATTACCTGAGACAGAGAACGCCAATCCATGTGGGCACTGCCAATGTAAATGTGCTTCTTGTCCACCACCCAAAAAGAAGAATGAAGCTTGCCACCAATAATAGGAGTCATGTTGATGTATTTCACCAGTGCACCTGGATGTTAAACAGCCAATAACTTAACCATTAGCTGCTACTTATCAACATCTTCAAGCTATACCATGAAACACATAGGACACAATATGAAGATCTCTCACCACTGAGTCAAAAGGTTGTGGGTTTGATGTTGGAGTAAGTTATCAATATTATCGCATAAACATTCTTTAAAAATTGAGCAGGCATAGGGGTAGAAATATTATAACTGGTGGTGCTCGAAAAAAATCTTGTGCCCTCTAGTCTTCTAGTGAATTCAAAACTCTCTCTTTATTGGTCGGTACGCTGTTTGATAAGGTCAGCAGTTTGACCTGACTAACACTATTACCTGACTATGTATTTTCAGTTGGAGTTGTATTTAAACCTGCTCCTTTCAGGCCACAAAGTCCAATTGCTGTAAGTGAACCAAGCCTGAAGCCAAAGTTTAATTGCAGTTCAGTGAAGGAAGTTTGCAAATTAGGAGATGGTTGTAAATTTCTGACTCCAAGTCAGAAAAGAAAGCACAAAATTGTACATATTTTTGACACTTCGAACATTCACAGCTGAAGGGTGGCATGTGAAGTATGATGAGACTCTGAACGTTTGCATAGACCAATGCAAAACCTATTGGTTTATTCAAAGCAATTGAATACTATAATGTCAGACACAATGTATTATATGGAATTCTGTCCCTTTAAGGACACAAATTCACCGAACACCCTCATTGTTTCCAGTATTTCACACTGGAGGTGATAAGGGACGCACAATCTGGTTGCTCATGAAATGAGTAGGTGTACTGTAATACTATACATGTAAACATTTTCCATTATTTGTGCCACAGTAATGCTGGGTGCAACGAACGCCTTCATTCGTCCGCTATTCTTCCTGTATAGCTATGGGCAATGAAGGGAAGCTTTTTAGAATTTAAGTAGGCAAAAAAAAACAGTTCATGCACACTGCTGCAGAGTAAGTGAGGCATTAGTTGGCATAAGAAATGATAAGTCAGCAGCTTGAAATGACTGCTCAAGGGTTAAAACCATCTGAACAATTACAACCCCTTACTGAAACCCAGCACTATACTGCAAATGTAAGCAGAGTCACTGAATTATGAGCCAGCTCCAGATTTTGGAAACAAAAGAAGAGGCTTAACAGAACGCTATTACTCCTTACTATAATTGGTGGTGGTGCTGTTAATGTGTACATCATATATGGCAGATAATCTTAAGGACGTGCAGGAAGTCAGAGAAAACCATTGCAAATGAGTAAACAGACAGCCTGCCCGTTTCAGGTGTATGGCTGCTTGAATAATAAAAGGTAAAAATTTATGGAGCACCTTTCATGACCTCTGGACAGTCCCTAAATACTTCACAGCCACTGAAGTACCTCTGTAGTATAGTCACTGTTCTAATGTAGGAAACACAGCAGCCAATTTGCATAAAGCAAAGTCCTACGAAAAGCCCTGGCATAATCGTCAAATAATCTTTTTTTGAAATCGTGTTGTCTGAAGACAAGGGTTAAGCCAGTTTTAGGAGCCTGTTTACAATTTTCTGGTACAAACGTGCAGGGAGTATGCAACTCATGCTCTGACTGTTTGTACACAGGAGTTCAGAAGAATCAATTCCATGTGCTCTGAATATGAAAGTATCATTACAGCTGGTGACTGAATCATACAGAGCCAGGGGATGCAGGTTCAATTCCTAATCTGTTATGAAGTAATCTCACATGGCCAATATCTATGACTGGCTTTCATGGTCATTGTTAGGGAGGAGACATCTGGTCAGAGTTTTCTCTCTTCCCGATTCCCTGCAGGAAGTCTGGGCCCCTGTAGATATCAGGGGAAGGAGATGATACAACTCCACTGTGACGTTCCCTGTGGACAAACAGCCCCTCAAGATTGGGAAGGTCCTTTACCAGCTAAATGCTAAGCTTCTCCTAGGCAAAATGCCGAGAGAAACATCAGGCAGGGAGGATTGCGTGTAATTAGCAGAGGCCAACTGATCTTCCTTCTATTTAAGTTAATGGAGAGACATTCCATTGTGATCTGTGAGGAGGTGTGACTCCCTCCACTCAGTGGTATAGACAAAAATGTACCACCCATCCCCTCCCCTGCCCTCCCGACTATCTACATATTGAGGAGCACTAAGTGCCAGTGGAACCAAACCCCAACAAGGTGCCAACACCATCATGGCAGGAGAACGAGAGGTGTGGAGAATTGATGGAAAGAGAAGAAAGTAACGAAGAAAATACCTAAAGGACACTGACACTAACTCCTAAATACATCCCCAACAGGAAACGAGACAGCTGCTGGTTTCATCAGATTGATCATAAAACTTTCACCAAATATATTAATATAGGAAGGGGACAGTTAATTAACTAATTATTGGAATATATGGTGCTTAGCTTTAGCATGCAGAATGTTACATAGAAAATGTCAGGAAGTATTTCCAAAAAAATAAACAGACAGCAGCTACAGTATTGCCCTGTGAGAGCAAAAACCCAAGGCAAAATGATGGTAACAGTACAGAATGCAATTATCTATCAATCTGGAGCAATTATAACCCTTAAGTTTGAGAGGAACACAAATAAGTCTTTGCTTAGTCAGCTTTTGATGGCATTATCATAAATGTCACAGGGGAACTACCTGGCTGTCTGCAGGGAAATTAAATCTCAGAGTTACTCCACATTATGGGAATGGGTGTGAGCTTGGAAAGGACATAGTCCTCTTGTCCTTTAGTTCCAACAACCAGAGAATTAATCTGAGGAAGCAAACGGGGGTTTTCATGATCTGCTTCTATCACTGCTTGTTTGTCCCTACAACCACACACCCCCACACCCCCCTCCACCTCTTTGTCTCTCTATCTCTCCGCCCCCCACACACACACCTTAAACCAGCTTATATTTCAACTCTTGGACTCGAACGCAAGTTCTGTCGAAGGGTCATGAGGACTCGAAACGTCAACTCTTTTCTTCTCCGCCGATGCTGCCAGACCTGCTGAGTTTTTCCAGGTAATTCTGTTTTTGTTTTGGGGGTTTAATTATGCCTATCAAGGATCACAATTAAAATGAGGTCCGATCAATTGTTCTCTTGCTCAGGCAGTTAGTCTTGTGTCAGCCATGACTCAGAGGTAACAATTCTCACCTCTGTCGAAACGCTGAGGGCTGAAGTCCCATTCCAGGAACTTGAGTAGCAAAGTTAGGCTGAGGAAATGCTTACCCTGTCAGGGGCATTGTCCTTCAGATGAGATACCGTATCAGACAGAGGCTCCACTTGCCCGCTCAGGTGATTGCATCCAATGGCACTATTTAAAAGTAGAGCAGGGGAATTCTCCCTAGGCGTCCTCATCAATGTTTATATCTTGCATAGCATCACTAAAACAGATTTACCTGGATATTATCTCACAGCTGTCCGAGGGACCTAGCTGTGCACTAATAAGCTGCCATGTTCCTTATGTAACAGCAATAACTACACTGCAAAGTGTTTCATTTGGTGTAAAATGCTTTAGGACATCCAGAGGCCATAAAAGGTGCTATATAAATGCACCTTCTTCCTTTCCCTGATGGTTAAGCAAATTTAAGTTCTTCAAGGAACTTCAATTTTAACTTGGAGGAAATGAATATTGGGTTCTAACTGGGCAATATGTTCCACCCAGGACAATGTTAACCAATGCTACGGGCAGAATTGTTTGTCCGGCAGGCGAGCGAGCGCGTGCCTGACCGAACGGGAGTGCAATAGCGTGTGATCTTTTGGTCGGCGGGCAATCCCGAGAGGTGGCAGCACGACTGCCAACAATTAAGAGGCCTGTTAAGGGCCTTAAGTAATTAATTAAGCTGTACATTTCACTGCCCGCTCAACTGTTCACTTGGCGGGCGGGCGAATGGGCCAGGCGGCCTTGGCATTTTTAACGAAGCCTCATCCACAGCTGGGATGAGGTTTCCGGCGCTTACCAAGAAAGAAAATCAAAAAATTTTTTAACATCCTTTTTCACACGTCCTTCTTCATGTGACTGTTTATTTTTGTATTTAAAATCTGTCAGCTCCCAGGGGCAGCTTGGTGCCCTCAGGAAGCTGTCAGTGGGCAGTCAGAGCCCGGTCACAGGCGGCGGTCATTCTCACGGCCGTTCCCAAGCCCACCCACCAGACGAGGGAAGAATTCTGCCCTAAGCATCAGCAGCTCCAAGCGCTTCTGAAACATCTTTTCACCTTGGCGGTTACTAGTGATTGTCAAGAAATAGGCTTTCAAAATCTTTAAAAGAAACATTTCAGCGTCAGTTCCACAGAGAACTCACACATAAATTTAACTTTCCATCAACGGTGTCCTTTATATACTCACTCTATTCCCATTTGTTCACACGCGGGAGGGAATGGTTCGTTCCATCGACATCTCCACAGATCCGAACAATTCCATGCCTCAGTAAACCTACTGCGAGATTCCAATCTCTCCCTCCCTCTCTCCACTATCCTGCTCTCCTCATCACACGCAGCAAAGGTTACCGTATTGGGGAAAATTGAGAAGGAAATCAGGATTTAAAACTCAGACCTCATAGTTGGCACTGAATTTTAGGGGGAGAGGGCCGGCAGCTCTCACTACCCCAGCACTCAGTAGTGGGCACTGCAAGCGCTCCCTCGCTTGGGGAAAGCATGGATTCTGGAGAGAGGCAGGTCTGAGATAATGGATGGGTAGGGATGAGGGAGGATAGTGGGGAAGGGGTGAAGGGGGGCGGTGGCAGTTTTCGGAGGCCAGCCCAGTGGTTGGGTGGGGGAGGGGGTGTAAAGAAAGGGAGGGGTTGCCCCAGGGCACCCTCCAAAGGACATACCCGACTTCCTTTCCGCCTTTTAAGCAGTTTCCTGAAAAAGGTAGTCTGCCCACACCAACCACATGACAACATGGGCGGCCCATTATTCCACTCAACTGGATTGCAACAAGTTTAACTGACCATCAATTAGTTATTTAGAAACGGCAGGCAGGCTGCGGATTTCGGTGCCGGCTCACCTGCCATGTTATAGGGGACAGCTCGGGGGGTGGGCAGCAAGTTGGTGGGCTTGCCACCCCTCGTATTTCGTATGACCCCCACCGAAGACACACCTGGTGGGGGAGGCCCTAAAATCCAGCCCTTGCAAATTTAAATGTTTTAACATTAAAGCAACATGTCGACTAAATTGGAAACATGAATTTGTTTTTTTGGGGCAAGTATTTAAAATGTTCCTGATTGAGGAGCTCCATTAGTTTCAAACCTAGAAATTCTTTTTGAACAGTTTTAGTCCAGACAGAGGTTACTGGAGACCAATGTTGACCAGTAACAGTGGATGAGCAGTGTCAATTACTAGTTGATGGACCACTTGATTAGCCACAATCTTAAGGTGAAATATCTACTCACCGTTGGCTTTCAGATTTGTTGCATCCTGGGACCCATATTGGAATTTATTAATTGGGATTCTCAGACCAATGTTGCGAGTTTTCAATTCCTGTAGCTTCTCAAATACCTTTTCACCCTGGTAAGGATCATTTATAGACAAAATAAAATTGGTTTTCCAAACATTAAAAGGAATATTTCAGTCTCCTTTCTATCTGCTCCATTTGTCAAAGCGCAATTTTCTAACGTGTACTGCATTTTACTGAAAAAGACATCTTGTCGAAGCTTTTCACCATCACCTTTTCGTCTTGCACTCACCAGGACAATTGCAAGAGTACCAATGTCAAGGGAAGCAACAACTTTAAAGTTCTTGCTCCCCCTGACATTGATATTCTTGCGACTGTCCTGATGAGTGCAAGATGAAAAGCTTTGACAAAATGTATTTTTCAGCAATACTCAAGTTCTGTACTACATTACCATATTTTTATATTTTCCTCCTTTTGAGGTAAATTTTTAGGTTGACCTCTTCCTATTTGTGAGGAGCTTCTGTCCATCAAACTGGCCAGATGCATTTGGGTTCCCTCTGGTAGGATTGGTGCTTTACAAATCCAATAATGCTGCCCACCAGAAGCCATTCACTATCTGCACTAAGTTCATTCTCACAAATGCACAAGAGGTTAACCAGCTGCTTAGTTGCCAATTCTTGCATAATCTATAAACATGATCCTTCTTGATATCGCCCGTAAAAGATAAGATAGGATGGCTTTTTTGACCAGAAGCTCACTTCACTGAGATAATCCTACTGCTTTAGAAACACAACCCCATGTAAAGCTGTGCACAAAAGGACCATTACTTGAAGACAACCATCAAGGCACTGCAGAAATGAAACTACAAATGCTTTACTACATTAAACAGTTTAAAGTACTGAAAATATTGTCATTGAAACCCACATTTACTAAAGCCACATATGTCACTGTATAAACTTATCATGGTAAAAGTGTTTTTTTTTAATTGGGTACAACATCATCTCCACTACATATCTTCCAATCCCATGATCTATCAACTAGAAGAGCAAGGGCAGCAGGCACAAGGGAACACCACCCCTTGCAAGTTCCCCAAGCCATACACCATTCTCACTAGGAAATATATTGCCATTCCCTCAGTCACTGGGTAAAAACGATAGACCTCCCTCCCTAACAACACTGTGGGTGTATCATCACAGGTGGCAGTAGCTTAACATCCTGACAACAGTTTCCATAAGTAAAACATACCCACCCCAATCTGAAATGTGCGTCCTTTCACTTCCTACCCTGTAGAGAGAATTGACTCAAGCATTATCAATGATCCCACTGTAATATTGCTTCATGGCTAGGTGACACCTAAAAAAGTAGCTCACCATCACCTTCACAAGGCAATTAAAAAATACGTATTACAACTCTGCTTGCTTTTTTTCAAATGTGATTTTATTTTTTAATCTTTCTAATCTGTGTGTGTAATATTTTCTATAGAGGAACAATGGAACAGGAGTAGGCCATTTAGCCTTCCCACCCCCGCAGCAGCACTGTAGGTGTTCCTATAACACACGGACTGCAGCAGTTCACCATCACCTTCTTAAGAACAATTAGGGACAGGCAATAAATGCAGGTCCAGACAGAGACGGTCACATCCCATGAACGAATAAATAATTTTTACAAAGACCCTTGAGCCTGGTCCAACATTTAATGAAGTTACAGCTGTCCCACAACCTAACTCCATATTCTCTATCTGCAGTGAGTGTGGGAATAACCTGTCGCCTAGCCTTGAAGCAATATTACAGTGGGATCATTGGTAATGCTTGAATCAATTCTCTCTACAGGGTAGGAAGTGAAAGGATGCATATTTCAGATTGGGGTGGATATGTTTCACTTATGGAAACTGTTGTCAGGGTGTTAAGCTACAAAACAGCGTAAAGGAGCCTGGCATGCAAAGTGGAGAGAGGACATCTGAAGTGGTATTTAATGTGTCATGGTTAATTGACCCTGCTAATAATGTTCCACAGAAAAAGGCAGTGTACAGCAACATGTCCTATGGTGGTACCAGTGATGGGCAGCCGGGAGAGGGAAGCAACAAAATGAAATCCATTTGGAAAGATCATGTTGGTCTATATAAGATGGAAGTAACCTTCTGTTGCAGAGCTTCGAGGAGACGTGCCTTTCTGCAAGTATCAGGTGCTACCGGATTCCCCGAGCAGCTAACATGAACAAGTGAATGCACAGAGAACATAAATTTTCCACATCATTACATTCAAAATATTGCCCTAAGTCACTTGTAAGCCTCTGCCTCAGAAGATCATGAGTTCAAGCCTCTTTATCAAGACTTGAACACAATCTAAGCTGACATTTCAGTGCAGTACTGGAGAGGTGCTGCACTGTCAGATGAGACAAGATGCCATTTGGCCTTTGTTTTTACAGCTGTTGCATTTAATTTCTAGCCCAAAGGATTAAAATGAGTTGATGGTCAACGTACCAATTTTTGTAAGGAAAACTAGATCCCAGAAGTAGGCTTTCATGCCACAATAGGTGAAAAGTATCTGTGAAGGCCAGAGTTTGTCTGCTTTGATGCCAAAATTCTTTTGTGTTAGCATGATGAGATAACTTTATTTGCAGATACACAGCCTTTCTTTAAAACATCATGTTTTAATGTCGTTGAAACATTAACCTCAGAATTCACGCTTTGTTGATCGCTATTACATTTTATGGTTTAAAATGTCTTCCACAAATTGTAAAATGCAATTTTCTGCCTCTACTTGCTGATTTGGTTGTGTCACTTACCCAGTGGGTTAGTGAATGATTTTGGTCCTGGTTACCATTTCTTAGAGCCCAGTTGGAAGAGACAATATCAACACTGCGCAAAGCCGCATCCAGCAAGTCCATCCAACCTTGGAACAAGGAGATGCACTTAGTCGTGTTCTCTGTATCGTCCAGCCCATCTGGAATGTTTTCAACAAGATGGACCCTGAAAAGGAATGCAGAATTGCTTCAGGACTTTCTTACAAGATTCAAGGAATGACTGACAAAAATGCTTACCTTCCACTTGGCTGGAAAAAAACCACTGTTCAATACATTCCCAAGTTCATTTTTAGCTATATATAAATACCGTCAGAATTGGGTACATCAACATTTAATTTTTAATCAGCCATACACATTGGTGTATGATAAAATATATACGCACACATATCATTGAACATTAAATATTGGTTAAAAAAGCCATGTACTGCGAAGAACACTCTCTCATGAGAAGACAAGGACTGAAATACAGACCAGAAAAATGCCTGAAGTTACAGATATTTGTATTTTATGGATTGAGTGGTATCGCCATTGGAACAAAATATATGAGTGAGCGAACTTAACCAGTGGAAAGTAAGCAGGAGGATTGTTTTATAAATCGCTCAAGTTACTTACCCATGGTAAAGCAAACAGGTTCCAGTTGAGTGAACAGTGCTAATGAATTTGACTGTAGCACCTGTCAGATTAGATTTACAGATTGGCAGTGTACATGTATAATGCAATTATCCAAACAGACAAAGTGTAGCCTGTGAAGTCATTTGCCAAATCTAAGGCTACGGGCTCACCCATCACCTGCAACCCTTAAAGAACAAGAAGTTCAATACCATTTGTCATTGTTTTAAAAATATAAGTTAAGGTCTTGGCCCCAGTTTTATCCCAGAGACTGTTTTGGGAGTCATTTTTACATTTGTTTTTAGGGAGGAGCAGGAATTCGCATATTTCGCCATTTGGGAAGCAGGAAAGATCTCTCCCGTGTCCTGGCCAATATTTTTATCCTCAATCAATATCATGAAAGAACAGACAATCTTGTTGTAATCACATTACTGTTTTGTGGGAGCTGGCTGTGCACAAATTGGCTGCCACGTTCCCTATGTTACAGCAGTAATGACAGCTACACTTTAGAAGTACTTCAATGGCCGTAAAGAGCCTCACGACATCAGGAGGATGTGTAATGCGCTATAGAAATGCATGTTTTTCTGTTTTTAGTCTCCCCTGCTGCACTCTTGCCAATTTTGAGCGGCACCCACACAGAAGCTGCATGGCAGCCGGACCCTGCACTTAACAACCCAGGAGGGAAGTCAGTCAGTGGGATTAAAATAACGCTCGGGAGTTAGAAGTGCTTGGGTTTCATATCTGGAGCAGCAGATGTGTTTTCCATCTGTAACCTCTGCTCAGGCATCCAAAACAGTATCTGGGATAAAACTGGGGCCAAGACTTTAGCTTATATTTTTAAAACAATGACAAATGACTTCTTGTTCTTTAAGGGTTGCAGGCGATGGGTGAACCTGTAGCCTAAGATTTGGCAAATGACTTCACAGGCTACACTTTGTCTGTTTGATAATTGCATTATACACTGCCAATCTGTAAATCTAATCTGACAGGTGCTACAGTCAAATTCATTAGCACTGGTCACTTAGCAGCAAGATTCACTTAATAAGGAAGGGTTCTTTGACATGAGCATAAGTCTTTTGGAGCAATCAGTTCGCAGATATGAACCTTGAACTGAGTCCAAGATAATGAGTGGGGCAGGCAGGACTTCCACTGATGGAATTGCCACTGTTCCCAGTCACCTCTTTGCAGTCAGCTCCACCGGAATATTTTGGGCAGGCTCGCACAGCAGTGTTACTGTTTGCAATTGCCACTCCACAGGAGAGAAACAGAGGAGAAGCTACTTCAAGTACCAGCTACCTCCAGAAGCAACTTTAATAAAAACAGAAAAATTCTGGAAATATTCAGCAGCATCCGTTGAGACAGAAAAAGAGCTGATGTTTCAGACAGCAGGCAGGGTTTTGACCTTTCATCAGAGCTGGTAAAAGTTAGAAATGTAATTAGTTTTGAGCAAGTGAAAGGTGGCGTTTTTTGTTGTCTGGTGTACTGATCTCTACCTAGCAGGGGCTGAATGCCAATTTTCTGACACTTCCTCCTACTTCCTCCTGGACCATGACCCCACCACCAAACATCAAGTCACTGTTTCCAGGGAGGTCACTGATCTCATCTCCTCTGGAGATATTTCTTCCACAATCACCACCCTCATAGTCCCCCAACCCTGAACAGCCCACTTCCACCTCCATACCCCAAAATCCACAAACAGGAATGCCCCAGTTGACCCATCATTTTAATATCTTCCTGCCCCACTGAACTGATTTTACATAGATACATAGGATTAAATACTAGGATACATGATGCAGAAACAGGCCATTCGGCCCAACAAGCCTCAGTGTTTATGCTCCACTCGAGCCTCCTCCCATCTTTCCTCATCCAAATCTACCATTGTAACCCTCTATTCCCTTATTGCTTCCTATCTCAATGTTATTTTTATCTTCTCTTCTCTAGTTTCTTTCCACCTACGTCCATGGCTCTTCTGATGCCCTCCATCACTGGGGGAGGTGGTGGCGTTGTGGTATTGTCACTAGATTAGTAAACCAGAGACCCAGGGTAATGCTCTGGGGACCCAGGTTCAAATCCAATAAAATTTGATTTCAATCAAAATCTGGAATTAAAAGTCTAATAATGATTATGAAACCATTGTCAATTGATGTAAAAACCCATCTGGTTCGCTAATGTCATTTAGAGAAGGAAATCTGCCATCCTTACCTGGTCTGACCTATTTGTGACTCCCAGACCCACAGCAATGTGGTTGACTCTTAACTGCCCTCTGAAATGGCCTATCAAACTGCTAAAAGGTCAATAAAAAGGAATGAAACCACATGGACCACCTGTCATCAATCTAAAGAGCAAACTCAGCCCCGTTGGCTCTGCAAAATCCTCCTTACTGGGGGTTAGTGCCAAAATTAGGGTGACCTGACTCACTGACTAGTCAAGCAACAGCCTGACATAGTCATACTTATGGAATCATATCTTACAGATAATGTCCCAGACACCACCATCAGAGGTGGCAGCACAGCAGTATACAGTCAGAAGTGAGTTGCCCTGGGAGTCTTCAACATCAACTCTGGACCCCATGAAGTCTCATGGCATCAGGTCAAACACGGGTAAGGAAACCTCTTGCTGATTACCACATATCACTGATGAATCAGTACTCCTCCATGTTGAACACCAATTGGAGGGTGCAAAATGTACTCTGGGTGGGTGACCTCAATGTCCATCACCAAGAGTGGCTCAGTAGCATTTCCATTGCTGAATCCCCCACTGTCAACATCCTGGGGGTTACCATTGACCAGAAACTGAACTGGACTAGCCATATAAATACTGTGGCTACAAGAACAGGTCAGAGGCTAGGAATGCTGTGATGAGGAACTCACCTCCTGACTCCCCAAAGCCTGTCCACCATCTACAAGGCACAAGTCAGGAGTGTGATGGAATACTCCCCACTTGCTTGGATGAGTGCAGTTCCAACAACACTCAAGAAGCTCGACATCAACCAGGACAAAGCAGCCCATTTGATTGGCACCCCATCCACAAACGTTCATTCCCTCCACCACTGATGCACAGTGGCAGCAGTGTCTACCATCCACAAGATGCACTGGATGAATTCACCAAGGCTCCTTAGACTGCCCCTTTCTCACCCATGACCACTACCATCCCAGCTGCCATGATAGGGTTTGACCTTTTATATTCTACAAACTACAGCAACTATTTACGTCTGTAGAACAATATCCTAAAGCACTTCACAGAAGCATCAATTTCAAGCTAACTTTGTCGAGCTTACAGCCCATCACCCACTTGCTGTCCTTATAAAATTGTGCTGCAAGTCCTGCTTTTTGACCTTTACTTTACTACCGAATGGGTTCTGACTAGAGTTCCAAAGAAGAGTCATATTTGACTCAAAACGTTAATTCTGGTTCTTTCTCCACAGATGCTGCCAGACCTGCTGAGCTTTTCCAGCACTTGGTAATTATTTTAGAATTTTACTCTCCTGAGCTGAAGTCCATAATCTGTGACTTCTGGGTCACATAGCAGCCTCCAACATTGCCACACTTTTTCCACCCCATGAGTGACTGTGTGCACCAAAGCTCCTTAGACAGCATCTTCCAAACCCACAACCACTACTGTCTAAAAAGACAAGGGCAGAAGACACATGGGAACACCACCACCTGGAAGTTTCCCTCCAAGCCACTCATCATCCTGACTTGGAAATATATTGCTATTTCTTCACTGCTGCTGGGTCAAAATCCTGGGACTCCTTCCCTAACAGCACTGTGGGTGTATTTACACCACATAGACTGCAACGGTTCAAGAAGGCAGCTCACCGCCATTTTCTCAAGGGCAATTAGGGATGGGCCATAAATGTTGGCTTAACCAGTGACGTCCACATCCCATGAATGAATTTTTTGAAAAGTTTGGCCTAGCAGTTATCTTGTCACCATGGACATGCAACCCCTCCATGCCTCCAATCCCAGCAGGATAGTCTGAGAGCTCTCTGCTTCTTCCTTGAACAGAAACCCAACTAGTCCCCATCCACCACCAACTGGCTAACTTGTTCTTCTCCGATTCCACTCACTACTGTTAACTAAAATGTGTTGTTATGGGTGCCCACATGAAGCTCTGTCTGCCTTTTTGTGGCATACGTGAAACATTTTTTGTTCCAGTCCTCCTCAGGCTCCTTCCCTCAACTTTTATTCCAGTACATTGATGACTGTATCAATGCTGTTTCTGCTGTCACCCTGAACTGGAAAATGACTTTGCTTCTAATTTCCATCCTTCCCTTGCCTTCACATGGTCTGTCTTTTACTCTTCCTTGTTTTCAATATCTCCATTACTGGCAAAATTCACTATCGGCCCACTGACTCCCACAGTTACCATGACTACAATTCCTCACACCCCACTTCCTGTATTAATTCCATTCCATTCTCCCCAGTTTCTCTGTCTCCATCACATCTGTTCAGATGATGCAACCATCCATACTATATTTCCAATATGTCTTCCTTTGTCCTCAACCAAGGATTTCACCCCATCATGGTAGATAGGGCCATCACCATGTCCCATCCATTTCCTGTGCTTTTGCTCTCGCCCCTGCCCCTCCCTCCCAGAACCACGCAGGATCCCCTTGTCCTCACCTTCCACCCCACATTCAGTGGAACGTCCTCTTACATTTCTGTTACCTCCAGCGTGAAGCCACCATCAAACAAATCTACCCCTCCCTTCTCAGCATTTTGATGGGTCCATTCCCTGCATGAGGCCCTCACAGACCTGATACATCAACTCCATTTCTCTCTCCACAGATGCTGAGCATTTCCAGCATTTTGTGTTTTTATTTCAGATTTCCAGCATCCACAGATTTCTGCTCTAGTTCAGAAGCAGCTTCATTGCGTCGCAGGCGAGAGTTCGAGCAGAATGGCAGCAAGGGTACTTTCAGCACGCATATCCCTGAAACCTTTAGAACCTAAGATAATGGTTAAACTGGCCCAAATCAGGATGAGTATTGACATGTTATGGACACTGAGTAGGTCAACCAACGGAACAGTCCAGGTCCCTATAGAAAGAGTTTGCTTTGGAAGCAAACCTCACCTCTGGATGCCCTCTCCAATTACAGTAGTCAGGCTCAACACTGAGTCTGCCATTAACAAGACCTGGGAAGTTGAGCGTGTTGTAGTCCTTCCTTCCAAGAGACATATACAACATAGCCTGATACCAAACACCACATCAACCCGATTACATTGTTTCTTGGAGGGGATGATTTGCAGGATCTTTCTTCAAATTTTCAATTCACTCCTACAGAGGCCCATTAAAATGGGCAAATACCTTTGAATTAATGATTACAATTGATTTTGAGGCAGCCCAATGGCATGCTCCATAAAGCGCCATGCCAAATGACAACTTGGACAGCACTCAGCACTGCTCAGATCTCGCCAAAATACATAAACTAGGCTTGTTTTCCCTATAATATATAAAGTAGTAGAATGTGGAATTCTCTCCCCCAGAAGTAGTACATGCTAGCTCCATTAATAATTTTCAATCTGAGACTGACAGATTTTTGACAGGATATGTTACAATCCCTGTGGGGATCCATAAACCCAAAGAACCAAATTTACCCAACAATCCCCAAATTAAGAAATTACCAAAGGAGGTTTTTTTTTGTAACATTTACTTTAACATGAATCAGAATCAATGTATATTAAACATAAATTAACAGCAAAATCACAGGAGGTACGAGCTATAAATTACACATGGAGTAGCAGATACACCAAAGATAGATCCCGGGGATTTTCTACCCTGCCTGTTTGGCACCAATTTCAGCCTCAAGAGTTCTTCCAAGCTCAGATCATCTTTGGGCAGAATTCCAGTCCTTTTTCTTCAAGGACTTAGCTGATTCTCTGCTGGCAACAGCTTCCACATAAACAGGGTTATGCCTGTGCAATCATTTCTACCCCCTGTCACGCTCCTTTCCAGAACTTTCTCAGCTCTCAGCTCCTTTCGGTTGTGGGAGTATGGATCTACCAGAATCACCTTTACCTTCACATGGTATGGCCAATTCTGGGCATTCATTCACTTGGAAGTGGAAGAAACAGCAGCAGCAGTCCTATAAATGTTTTCTGACCACTCAGGAATCCATCTCTTGGTTTATTCTCTCTCTCTTCTCTTTCTGTCTTCCATGTGGTCTCCATATTTTAACTTCCTTCTTGTTGGTACTGCTCCATGGTCACAGGTCGCCAGGTCACATGGACCAGTAATGATTATCCAAAAATTACAATTAATCCTTTTACAATTGATATAAACTCTTAAAAGTCCTTTCCAAACATTAAAAAATAAATTACATACTCCCCAAACATTTTAACCATCATGATAATGAAAGAAAAACACCAAATTGCGTCCAGAAATACTGGACTTTACAAATAATACTTGCGTTTTTAAAAATACACACAAGCCACTGGCTGGAATGTTGCAGGGTGACTCCCTAAGAGGTAATGGAACCCCACCCTGTTGCCAGACAAGGTACTTCTAAAGCCATCCAGAAACAAATTGCTCCCTCCAGTAGAGACAATGGGACATAATGGGAGATGAGTATCATCTCATCAAGAAATCCTGTGAGCAATGCCCAGACAGATTTATGAATTTGCTTCCCACTTTGAATATACAAAGAAGGGGTTAAAAGTGAGCTGAAAAGACAACCCGGTGTCTGTCTTTTGGCGGATGTTCTGAGAAAAAGTAAGTGCTGAAAGTTTGACTCAGAAGTAACAGCCACGCACATTACCCCTGCAAATCGCCATTTTGCAGGTATCCTGATTTCTCTCCCTCTCTACCAAATTCAACACTACTGGGACCTCAAAAGCGACTATTCATCTACTGGAGTCAATTCTACTGGAATCTCAAATCACAACAGCCACAATGCTCAATCATCTACTCCCCATGAGTCAGGGACTGGTCCGTTACCTTTTTTTTTTAATATTCACTTACTTCAAGCTGAATTTTATTTTTTATTTGTATGACCATATACGCATGTGTTTTATTCTTTCTTGCCTTTAGTAGTTAATAAACTTGCTCTTACCTTTAACTCAAGAAAGTCTGGCTCAGTTGGCTCCTTCAAAACCAGGACGATTGGGTCTGAGAAAAAGGTATCCGCAAAAGGGATCCTTATTAGATTAAAATTGTGTTGAAACCAACAAGGGGGGGTGGGGGGAGGTGGCTGAACAAAGACAGGGAGCCAGTTCATCCCTCCTCACCCAGGGTATAACAATTTGGAGATGTCCCATCCAGACGGTGACAAATTGAGGTGTCTCGCCTGGATCAAAAACTCTGGAGAAACTCACCCGGGAGTGGGTCATAACAAAGCAATTACAAACTTTCCTTACTGTTACCATTTCCAGGTCAAAGGCCAGTGCAGATATAAAAGGATTTGGAGTAAAAGCAGGTGGATGGAGTTAGGATGCAGATCAGCCATGCTCTGATTAAATGGTGAACAAGCTCGAGGGACTGAATGGTCTACTCCTATTCTTATGTCTTATGTTTCAGCTGGGTTAGTAAGTGTTACACAACAGTAGAAGGGAAGGGGTTAAAAACATGAATATGGCTGAAGAGAGAGACATATTGCTGAAGCTATTCATCTTGCACTCATCAAGGCAAATGCCAAACTTCAAACAATCACAATAATTCATATTACAGGAGAAAGGGTGCTGTTTGGTTTGCAAGTCAACTCTGATTGGCTGAGGTGTTGCCATGGAGAAAGCAACAGTGAACTACAGGCTCCCCATGCTTCCAGGTAATTCAAGGCACAAGGCTTGAAAGTATTCCTTTTATTTACAGAGAACAGGACTCGGCATATGAATTAACGTATGTAGCTTCTAACAAGCGTAAATGAGCCACTTGACTGATTATCTTCAGCTGGTTGTTCAGTGTAGCTATTAGCACACTCAGGATTATCGAGCAAGTATATCGCAGAATCACATCTAACAGTTGATGTTTTGTTGTGAGTTTTGCAAACATGGGCTGGCCAAGTAAGGTCTGTACTCTGCCTATCACAAACAACCTGAGGAACATGTTTGATTCAAATAGTCATTTGGTAGTACAGAACTTGAGTATTGCTGAAAAAAAGAGGCTTTATGTCAAAGCTAATTGTCTTGTACTCGTCAGGAGAATTCCCAAGAATACCAATGTATGAGAAGAGAATACTGATGGGTAGCAAGTGGATTCTGATTGGTGGAGGCATTGCCATGGAGAGTGCATCAGTTGATGGTGACTGATAGTTAACTGCCAAGCATTGAAGTTTAAACCAAGTAGCTTGAGTCTGATTGATCAAGGCATTACCCAGAGGAATGAACCAGTGAATGGCTGTCACTGAGTTTTGCAAGCATGGGCCAGTTGGGTACAGTGTGTACCTTGCCTATTGCGAACAGCAGAAGGGACAGGCTGTTTGATATGATCTGCCAGTCTCTGGGACATACGACCTAAATACCTAGCATCACACTGGCACTGAAATTCATATTGCACATTACTTATTTGTGTGATAGTCAGAACTCGCAGCTCAAATTCACCTTTGAAATGAAGCAGTCAAATGAACTCCCTTTGCTTGATGTGCTAGTTGAGAAATCTTCCAGGGGTTCTCTACGACGGTCTACCGTAAGCCTAGCTTCACTGGTCAATATATGCATTGGGATTGTTACAGTTCCACAAGCTATAATATTGGCCTTACTGGCAACTACATAAGTAGGGCCTGAGCCATTTGCTCAACATGCAAGCTTGATGCTGCAATAGGCGCATCAAAGGTATCCTGCAAGATAATGGCTACCCTGATCAGATCATTTTGCACTGTATTTTGCACAAACTCATGAATGAAGGGCAAGGTATCTCAAAAACTTGAGCAACAGGTGAACAGGTTTCAGTCTGGTACCATGCAGCAGCAACACAAGTGGTAATCGCCACTAACTGGATGCTCTCATCAAGCCAAAAAGACGTTCTACATATCACACAAATGTGTAATGTGCTATATGAATTTTAGTACCAGCGTGATGCTAGGTATGTAGGTTGTATGTCCCAAGGCATGCCCCTTCTGCTGTCGCAACGGGCAAGGTACAGACTGCACCCAACCAGACCACACTTGCAAAACTCAAAACAGTGTCCAACATTAAATGTGATTCCGTGATTGGACAAGATTTGCTAAATAGCCCTCAGTGTGCTAAGAATTACGCTGACAACCAATTTAAGATAGTGTGTCAGCCTCAAGTGTGGCGCATTTGCGTGTATTGGAAGCTGCATATATTAATACACAGGGCCCTTGCTCTTTGCAGACAGAAAGAGCATGTACACACATTGCATCTGTTTCAGCTAAGCAAAATCAATGACAGCCATTTGCTGGTTCATTCCTCTGGGCAATGCCCTGACCAGAGCCTGGCTTAAATTTCAAACAATGTTTGGTAGTTAACTGTCAGTCACCATCAGTCACTGGTGCATTCCCAATGGCCACGCCTCTACCAATCAGAGTCCACTTGCCAACCAATCAACACTTTCTTCTCAAACAGTATAAATTTGTTGGTTTCCCTCGCATTGGTATTCCTGCAAATTGTTCTGATGAGTGCAAGATGAAAAGATTCAACAAAATGTCTCTTTGTTCAGCAATGTAGTTTGATTTAATCAGCCAATTCTTGGGGTTTACAGTCTATATACAATGGCACTGGCACTGAAATTTATACACAATGTTGCTCAGCTGTGTGATAGATAAAATATCTTTTTAGACTTCGGCAGGATCATGTTAATGGAAAGTACCACTTGCGTAGCCACTGCACAGTAGCAGCGAGAAACGGCTTGCTTAACCAGTTGGCCAGTTCAATTGTTGAGATACTTAGCCTTTCCAGGGTAGAAATACCTACTGTTGGAGTGGGTCACAGAATCACATCTAATTTTGAATGTCAACAGAGTTCCTACCTCAAACGCTAACCCTAGGAGTGAGTTCTAGGGGGAGATGATGACGTAGTGGTAATGTCACTGGCCAAGTAATCCAGAGACCCAGGTTAACGTTCTGGCGACATGGGTTCAGATCCCACATCAGCAACTCGAGGAGTTTGAATTCAATTAAATCTGGAACTGAAAGTTAGTTTAATACCATTACTGGAACTGCCATTAATTGTCGTAAAAACTCATCTGGTTCCCTAATGTCCTTCAGGGAAGGAAATCTACTGTCCTTACCTGATCTGCCCTCGATGTGATTCCAGGCCCACAGCCATGTGGTTGACTCCTAACTGCCCTCTGAAATGGCTGAACAATCCATTCAGTTCAAGGGCAATTAAGGATGGGCAACAAATGCTAGCCCTGCCAGCAAAGCCCACATCCTATGGAAGAATAATCTACTGCCTCGCGACTGGCATCAAGAAGTATGTTCTGTCCTCTCTTCTTAATCTTTAAGATCTAATTTGTATCTATGGCCCCCTGTTCTTAACATCTCAATTACTAAAAACAATGGGCTACCCAGGAGCAGGTGGGAAAGCTCAAGGTGGACAGCCTGACCCCACCGTCCCCCACCCCCCCCCCCCCCCCCCCCCACCCACCCCCCACCACCACCCCCCTCACCCCCCGCCCAATTATGTTAGGGGCAGGGAAGGTCACAGGTCATCAGCCTTACAACCTGGAGGCCAATTGAGCCCTTAAGAGGCTATTGGCAGGCAGAGGTGGGGGTGGGGTAGCCTGGGCCCCTTTGGCAACACTCCTCCTCCTCCCACCCTTTGCTAAAAGAACCCACCGTGTCCTCCACAGCTCCAATCTAATTCTCGCCAGGCCTCCTTGACTACCCTGACGAACCCGCCCCACCCACCTCTCCTGGGGTCTCCAACGATGATACTGGTCAGGGGGCTGCTGCAATCCTGCCAGTGGCCACCTCTCCCAGTGGCACTGCTGGGACTGAAGAGCTGCCAACCCTCTGATTTGCCAGCCGCTCTTAGAGTGGTCTCTTTGTCTTTAAAGGTGTGGAAGCCCGGACGGCAAGCAGTTACCTGCCAGATGGGTGTTTGGTTCTGGCGGGGCTCCCAGAACTGGCCACGATGTGGTTGCCACCAGCTTTCCGGCTGGTGGACGCGACCCGTGCCACGACCGTTAAACTCAGCCCTGCGTACTTCCATCTATCCCCTGCGTACTTCCATCTATCCCCTGCGTACTTCCATCTATCATGTCCCATTCCTTCATCATATCAAGCACCCTATTCTATTCATACCATTGAAGTTACGTGTGTCTGGAGTGTCTGGTTGGCACAGAACAATCATATTTTAACAAGTTGTTGAATGTTATTGTTGACATTTACACAAGACAAAGTTTAAAAATCAATGGAATCAAAAGACAGATAAGCAAGCACAAGGAAACATTTCATTACTAAAATGTCACATCCTAGCTGGCCAAATAGGCCACGACCAGTTGGCAAAAGCTGAATGCAATCCAAACTTGCATCAATAGCAGAGGAGAAAGGGTGGAACACACTGCATCACTGCTGACTCTGTGGCTACACTTTCCTGCACAGAGCGGTGCTGAGCCTTTTGGCCGTAAACCTTCCAGTTTTAAATTCCAACTCAAGCTGTATTATCAAATTATGGTTATGGCAACCTTAGTAGGGCTGTGAAACAAAAACAGGATTACTTGGAAAAACTCAGCAGGTCTGGCAGTATCGGCGGAGAAGAAAAATGTTGACGTTTCGAGTCCTCATGACCCTTCAACAGAACTGAGAAAAATTAGGAGAGGGGTGAAATATAAGCAGTTTTTTGTTTTTATCTTAGTAGGGCTGTGATTGTTCTCAACATGCATGGGTGTGGAGGATGAGAAATGAACAGGTGTCCTGCTTATGATCACTGACCCATGTCCTGAGCCGTAGAGGGTACAGGCAGGCTCGACTGTGATACTTCCCATAAACAGAAGCGTGTCACTTGGAGAAAGTACATGAACGTCTGGAACCAAACCTGATGTATGGAGCCATATTGGTGATGCAATTCTGCGCTTTCAAGGGAAGAAGGGAAAAGATGAGAAGGAAATTTAGAGGCAATGTATTGATGCAAGCGCCTCAAGCAAACTCATTCTTACCGGCAATCCCTGTTGCAGTTATCCTCTGTAATGTCTTCTGTGTCACTGCTGCTGCCTGGAATGTCCACAGCTGAAAATATTAGTGCAACAGAGATGGCGAAACAACACACCAGGGCAAAGCCTACGATGCACTTCTGCTGTGACTAAGGTGGAGAAAACAAAACAGAGTTGTATGAATATTGGCTCAGTTAGAGCAAAGTAAAGAACAACTTAAGGATTTTTTTTATCGTTGTTATGGCACAGCCAATGGTAAATGCTGAGTTGTTCAAATCCCAAAGGGAAACTTGAAACAACTGCCAGAACTTGTTTTGCAATTTGTATAAATTCTGAGATGCATACCTTGAATTCAGTATTAATAAGACCACCTAGTCTTATAGGTTTTCTACAAAACTAGATTAAACATTTATTAAGAAAAATGAGTTTTAAGCACACACATAGATCTACAAATTACTACTATGATAACTTCTAAATCCCTTACTTAATCTGGCTCCCAGTTACTCTTTTGTTAAAGCAACAGTAAAACACATAGATTTTAAAAGACCCAGCAAAGGTGGCACACAACGCCCTGAGCCAGGCGAGTTCAAGTGAGCTTCCTTAACTTCAATTCTTTGTAGACAGCAGCTTGAGGCGTAGATGCTGAAGGCTTTTCACACCTGTTAGATCTTAAAAATGCCCACCCTTACACACAACCTTTGCTCCTTTATACATATTTTCCCCTTTGAATGTAAATTCACATTGTTTCACTATGTTTTTGGACTTTACCTTTATGGTAATAAAAATCACTCATAGTACTAAATTTTACCAGTACTCTTTGGGAAAAATAAACACACTGTTTCTAAACTTCACCTGGCTAGGTGACACATTTCAATTCTCCTTTGAAAACAATATAGTCTGGTTTATTTTAAAATGCAAATGTCCATTTACACCTTGCATTCTAAACTTCCCCCATATTTACTATGTTTACATCAAAGCCTTCAGACCAGCTGCCTTTAATCCAATTAGTCTCTCACACACATCAACACACACAGATGCCACTATTTTACAATAAACCTCAATAACATTATTAGAATTATATATTCCTGACAACCGTTAAAAGAAAAGAAAGCAAGGAATGAGAGGAGGCCATTTGTCCCATCAATCCGGCTCCTTATAAAAGCCATGTACACATTTACCCCACCTATTTAATCTTACAAAAGGAGGCACTGCATAAATAAACCAAAGTGAATCAAGCATATTGATTTTCTTATTGCCACTAATCAGCCCTGTCTTTCCACAGATCCCATTTCCACAGTCCCAAAAACAAGCCTATTCAATGGGTTAGCAACAATTTGCCTTTGTATAGCACCTTTAACAAGGGAAAAGAGACCAAGACACCTCTTGATCATCTTCAATTCTATAGCGTTTGGAGTTTGTTAGAGACGTGGGCATTTTATGCGGGTGATTAGTGTTCATCAAGATGTTAAAACCAGTTAAAAATCAATTAAATGTAACTTTATTTTCTGATTGCTGTTTGTACCGACTTTGTAAAGAGCCATTTATGGAAGGCTCAGTCCAGGAACCAGAAACTCAACCCCTCTCCCACAATTCTTTCAGCTGCTGCTGCAAAAAAGTACCATCTGCTACAGGGCAAATCTTGGAAGCACAGTCTCTAATTCTTCCATAACAAAGCACAATAATTCAAGCAGTAAGTGTCAGAAGTAGTATTGAACTACACGCATCATACAGGCAGATCCTCAGCTCAATTGCCAGTTTTAACTGATTTCGGCCCAGGCAGCAGTAGTGATGGTACAACTGGCCTTGGTGTCTCTCGGGAATAAATGGGGACAGTAGGGTAATGAGGGGAAAATCAACCAGAGTTCCTACCATTAATAAAAATATACAGGAACCACTGCTGAAAAACTGTGGCTATCTACATTAAACAAGCTAAAGCATCAAGTAGCAGCAGACCCAGGCTTTGCTGTATTGCCTCCCCCGGCCCATTCCAATGGTCTTTCATTTATTATTACATCATTCAAGTTTGAGGGTTGAGTCTATGCTTTCAGCAGGTAGCAGTAGTCGAAGGGGGAAAATGGCGGGAAATCATGGGCACACAGCCACTCAATGAAGTTAAAACTTCCCAGAATGGAAGTGCCTCTCTATGTTGGGAAAGAGTTCTATATCAGAAATTATCACTGAAATCACCGAGCAAAGAGCTAACCTCGATTGAATCGGTGTAGCTCCCTACACATTCATTCATTGCCTTGTAATCAACGGCTCATGTGCCATCTTGCAATGTGCTCTCCTGACTACTCAGCATCTATCTGTCACTGAGCATCACCCACTGACTGCCTTCAGTTTTATTAAAAGCAAACCCACAGATTGTACAGCGCCAGCTAGGAATGTAAGACATATCAAAATCTAAAAAGTGTATAAATGTATATCTTTCGTTAAGCTCACAAATATTTGAAGAAATCAAATCATATAATGCACACGATGATTAGTATTTGACCATTAGGCATTTAACAGGTACATTTCTAGTTCCCTTTTTTTAACTTTACCATGCCTTGCTCACGCACTCAAAGAAAATTCAGGAAATATCGATATTTGCTGAAAAAGACATGTCCAAGCTTTTCATCTTGCACCCATCAGGAAAGGTACATGAATGCCAAATTTCAAAGGGAGCAACAATCGACACTGCATGAGAAAAGGGTGCTGACTGGTTGGTAGGACGACTCTGATTGGTTGAAGCATTGCCATGGAGAATGCACCATAGAACTATTATTCCCTACACTTTTGGTTTAACTTTTTAAAAAAATTACGATGTCTGGACATGTTCCTTTTGCCTGCAGAGGACAGGTCCCTGTGTATGAATATATGCAGCTTCTAGCAAGCATAAGTGAGCCACGCTCAACTAGTGTCTCTTTTTGATAAATGCCCTCATGATTCTCCAAGAAATAGACATTAGCTGATTACTAAAAGTTTCATGAATGTGTTCATTCCATCAAACCTGTTCCAGTTTAACAGCCCTTCTTTTTGCTGTTATTAAACACTGAACAGTAATTTTTGTCATGTCAGACAACAAGAGTAGAGAAAGATCAGAGAAAAAGAAACTCTCTTTCAAACAATTATGTAGCCTGCAATGGACAGCACATTCTGATGCCGTTGGACAATGAGCTTTATTCAGAATCCCTCAAGAACTACTTCTTAAGAGTAATGGAACTCGAAAGCATCCTTCAATCCTTTTAAAGTAAACTGTCCCACACTTTGCAGACCTTGCTCCTCGCATTTCAGAGTTAAATCCAACCAATGATTGATATTCTTCCATTGGCAAATAACAACAGTGCAAGTGGATCATTTACGCTATCCCAGAGATTTTCTTGTGCCCATTAATTCGAATAGAACATACAGATATGAAGAGTTCCTTCCTTCCAGGCAAAATAATTCTCAAAGCACTGTGTGTTATAGGAATCTAGGAGGGCAACTCACTTGTCAGGGGTCTTCTTTCATGTCATTTTTCACCCACTCTCGTCATTCCTTTAATCGGGTATACTCATACCTGTCAAGAACGATTATTGGTTCTTTCCAAAAATGGAACTAGAGATGTCAAAACTATTTTAGATAGCTACATTGAAACCCAATCTGAAAAACAGAAACTCTACAGAGACAATAAGGTGTTTGCAGAATTATCATTCAATGTAACTATCGCTGCACACACTGATTGAAGTGCTACGTTGGCCACAATTCACAATTATGAAATATGCGTGTGTCTGACAAAAGCATCAATGATTTCCCTATAAATGGTGGACAGTGAAAATCTCCCCTTTTAGGAGTCACAATAAAGTGCTGACATTGGCAAATGGCGAAATCGCAAATGGTGAACATGCTTTACAATGGGAGTCAATTAGATAGGTTCCAGCAATGCAAGGGAAACATTGATTTGTGCACTGCTGGCCACAACAGCCCTGCTATCAATTTCTCATTTTCAATCCCATACCGATATTTTTGTACCTGTATGCCTGTGCATAATAGCAATCTACTCAGCACAGAATGAGCCACCTTTGCAACTGTGGCACCTCAATTTCACCTGTGTGTAAGGAGGCACAAATCCTTTGAGTCTGGTAAGATGTGTTACTTTTAAGACATCTTGCTTTTTTTAAATTCATTAATGGGTGCAGGAATCACTGACCACCAGTATTTATTGCCCACCCATCCCTAATTGCCCTTGTTCAGGAGGCATTTAAAAGTCAACCACATTGCTGTGGATCTGGAGTCACATGTAGGCCAGACCAGGTAAAGACATTAGTGAACCAGAAGGGTTTTTGCGACACTCGGCAATGGTTTCAGACTCTTAATTCAAGATTTTTATTGACTTCAAATTTCACCATGTGCCGTGGTGGGTTTCGATCCCCGGTCTGGAATGATTGTCCAGTGGTAATACCACTATGCCACTGCCTCCTTTGTGTCTTCAGCAAGAAAGGGAAAAATTTAAACCTCTAACTTTAGGAACAGTGACAGTCTGTTGTCAGACTAGCTTGCTTAGCATTTAAAGTGTGCCTTTAATCCAAGTTGAATTAAAAACGAAGCAAGTCCTGCCCATTTCAAGTGGGGCATGTTGATTAAAATTGAGCCCCATGAGTAAAGAATTTAAGGCAACTATGAGACTACAAGGGCAATTTTTATTTCCAGTGTAAATCAGGTTTAAAACCGCAGATAAGTGAACAGTCGGGCCTGCAATGGGCAACCTGGTGTACAAAGGCTTTAGCGTGGGTAAATTAATATGCAAAGACAGAACTTTACTGTAACAAAAACAAAAATATCTGGAAAAGCTCAACAGGTCTGACAGCATCTGTGGAGAGGAACACAGTTAACCTTTTGAGTCCGTATGACTCTTCATCAGAACTAAGGAAAACTAGAAATGAGGTAAGGTATAAGCTGGTTGAGGCGGGGTTGGACAGGTGGAGCTGGATAGAGGGCCAGTGATAGGCGGAGGCAAAGAAGAGATTGCCAAAGATGTCATAGACAAAAGGACAAAGGGGTGTTGATGGTGGTGATATTAGCTAAGGAATGTGCTAATGGTGACATTAAGGGTAGAAAGCAGGATGAGCAAGTGACAGACGACCCTAGTGGTGGTGGAGTTGGGGGAAGGGATTGAAACAGGCTAAAAGGTGGGGATGAAACAATGGATGGAACTTTACTGTATGTTCCTCCATGAGATGGGATTTTAGCACATTAGTTGATGCACTATTTTATTGCAGTCTTGTACCTGTTTATTGTAAATGTGCTCTGTTAAAGTAGTTTGGAAGAGAATTCATCATAAACATTTAACCAGTGTGCTAAAAATAACACAGAGTAAGGTAAACCCAATAGAATAATAACTTTGCATTGCTCCACAATGACACACAGTTTGGTGGAGTCTCGTACCAAACTACGTCCCAGGTTTGTTCCCCAGTCTGTGTTCGTGTTCATTGAGGCTCTACCATTGAGGCTTTATAAAAACAAATCCTTCCTGGGATGTGGATGCTGCTGGCAAGACTGGCATTTATTGCATATTCCTAATTGCTCTGAGACGCTAGTAGTTGGCTTTCTTTAATTGTAGCAATTTGAAATAAGCGAGTACC
Source organism: Carcharodon carcharias (assembly GCF_017639515.1). Classification (NCBI taxonomy): domain Eukaryota; kingdom Metazoa; phylum Chordata; class Chondrichthyes; order Lamniformes; family Lamnidae; genus Carcharodon; species Carcharodon carcharias. The sequence continues at coordinate 218,941,664 of NC_054468.1, forward strand.
TTTTGCTAGGCCACTTCAGAGAAAGTTCACCAATTGATGTGGGACTGGAGTTCCATCTAAGCCAGACCAGGTAAGGCTGACGGGTTTCCTTCCCTAAATGAACATTAGCAAATGGTTGGGATTACACAATAAATGGGAATATACTAAGAGGGGTAGATGAAGTGAGAGATCTTGGCGTACATGTACGCAGGTCCCTGAAGGCAGCAGTTCAAGTAGACAAAGTTGTAAAGAAGGCATATGAAATGCTCTCCTTCATTGGCAGAGGTATAGAATATAAAAGTAAGGAATAATGTTGGAATTGTATAAAACACTGGTGAGGCCACAACTGGAATATTGTGCGCAGTTCTGGCCACCACATTACAGGAAGGACGTAATAGCTCTGGAGAGAGTGCAGAGGAGGTTTACAAGAATGTTGCCAGGGTTAGAAAAGTATAGCTACGAGGAGAGATTGGATAGATTGGGGTTATTTTCCTTAGAACAAAGAAGGCTGAGAGGTGACTTGATTGAGGTGTACAAAATTTTGAGGGGAATAGATAAAATGGACAGGATAAAATTGTTTCCCTTGGTGGAGAATTCTAGAACCAGGGGACATAGATTCAAGATAAGTGGCAGAAGGTGTAGAGGGCACATGAGGAAGAATTTTTTTTATGCAGAGGGTAGTGGGTGCCTGGAATTCGCTGCCCAAGTTGGTGGTAGAGGCAGAAACTCTAAATTCTTTTAAAAAGTACCTGGATCTGCACCTTAAGTCCTATAAGCTGCAGGACAATAGGCCAGGTGCAGGAAGGTGGGATTAGAAAGGACACCTGGGTGTCCTTGGGCTGGCATGGACAAGATGGGCTGAATGGCTTCCCTCTGTGGTGTAACTTTTCTATGGTTCTAAGGTGGTTGCAAACTACCCTTTTAAAACACTGCAGCCTGAGTGCCCTGGGTACTCCCAGGGATATTAAGTAGGCAGTTCCAGGATTTTGACCAAGCAATAATGAAGGACCAGAGATACCTTCTCAATTCAGGATGGTGTGTAGTTTGGAAGGCAACTTGCAGATGGTGGCGTTTCCGTGTACCTGCTGCCCTTGTCCTTTGAGGCAACAAAGGGCACAGGTTTGGAAGATGCTGTCAAAGGCTTGACGAATGCATCTTGTAGATGGTACACACTGCAGCCAGTGTGTGCCAGTGATGGAGGAAGTGAATATTTAGGTTGGTGGATGGGGTTCCAATCAAGTGGCTGCTTTGTCTTGGATGGTGCCGAGCTTCTTCAGTGCTATTGGCATCGCATTCCTCCAAGCTAGTGGAGAGTATTCCATCAAACTCTTACTCTGTGCTTTGTAGATGGTGGAAAATGTTTGGGGAATCAAGAGGTGAGTCACATGCTGCAGAATTCCTTGTAGCTACAGTATTTATGTGGTTGGTCCAGTTAAGTTTCTGGTCAACGGAAAGGCCCAGGATTTTGATAGTGGGGGATTCAGTGATGGTAACGCTGTTAAATGTTAAGGGGCGATGGTTAGATTCTCTTTTGTTGGAGATGATCACTACTGGCACTTGTGTGGCATGAATGTTATTTGCCACGTATGAGCCCAAGCCTGAATATTGTCCAGGTTTACTAAATGCGGACCTGAACTATTTCATTGTCTGAGGAGTTGCAAATTCAACTGCACATTGTTCACTGATGACCTTGTGAATAAGGAAAGGTCATTGATGACGCAGCTGAAGATGGTTGGGCCTAGGGTATGACCCCGTGGGACTCCTGCAGTGATGTCCTGGGGCTGAGATGACTGACCTCCAACCATCACAACTATATTTCTCTGTGCTAGATATAACTCAAACAAGTGTTTTCCCCATGATTTCCATTGACTCCAATTTTGCTGGGGCTCTTTGATGCTTGGTCAAATGTTGCCTTGGTGTCGAGGGTGGTCATTCTCAGTCTCACCTCTGGATTTCAGCTCTTTTGGGCCAAGACTGTAATGAGGTCTGGAACCAAGCGGCCCTGCCGGAACCCAAACTGAGCATCAGAGAGCAGGTTACTGCTGTGCAAGTGCCACTCAACAGCACTGTCAATAATACCTGCCAGCACTTTACCAATGATTGAGAGTAGACTGATGTAGCAGTAACTGACCCTAATTGGGGTTTGTCCTGTCATTGTGGACAGGACACACCTGGGCAATATTCCACATTGTCAGGTAGATGCCAGTGTTACAGCTGTACTGGACCAGCTGAGTCAGAGGTGTAGCTAGTTCTAGAGCACAAGTGCTACAGTGGGGATGTTGTCAGGAGAAATAGGTTGAAGAAAACTCACTTTGAATTGGATTGTTCAGGGTATCCTGTTTCTTTACCTGGGTCTTTTAAAACCTGTGTGTCTTACTGTTGCCTTAACAAAAGTGTAACTGGGAGTCAGATTAATTAGGGGATTTAGAAGTTATCATCGTAGTAATCTGTAGAAGTAAGCCTTCACTGTATCCGGTATGCTCAGCCATATATGTCCTCTGACCTCCTGCTCCCCTCCATTTTTTTAACTGAAATACTGATTACTCAACTTCTCTTACAGGTTGATACTCTTAATGGTTCCCTTGTTCAGGTACCATCCCCACCCTTGCCCCTTTCAAAGCTGCCTTCATCACTCCTCTCCTCAAAGAACCTACCCTTGACCTCTCTGCACCTGCATAATACTGCCCCTTCTCCAACATCTGCTTCCTCTACAAAATCCTTTAACGTGTTGTCATTTTCCAAATTTGTGTCTGTTCTGGCACAGCTGATGGTAAATGCTGAGTTGCTCAAATCTCAAAGGGAAACTTGAAACAACTGCCACAACTTGTTTTGCAATTTGTATAAATTTCGAGATGCGTGCCTTGAATTCAGCAGTAATAAAACCACCAAGTCTTACAGGTTTCTTACCAAACTAAATAAAACCTTTATTAATAGAAGAAATGATTTAGAAATATATATAGATCTACAAATTACAACTATGATAACTTCTAAATCCCCTAGTTAATCTAACTCCCAGTTACACTTTTGTTAAGGCAACAGTAAGACACAAAGTGAGTTACCTTAACTTCAGTTCTTTGCAGACAGCAGCTTGAGGCTTATATGCTGAAGGTGTTTCACACTTGTTACATCTTAGGATGCCTGCCTTTACACACAGCCTTCTCTCCTTAATACATTTTTTCCCCTTTGAATGCAATTCCCATTGTTTCACTATGTCTTTGGACTTTACCTCTCTGATCATAAAAATTTATCATAGAACCAATTTTACCAGCAATCTTTAGGGAAAATAAACACACTGGGCTGAATTTTGCATTTGTCGGGCGGGCAGGCCCGACCAAATCAGGGGGGGGAGGGGAGCCAATCCCCGCCGCCGAAATGGGCCTTAATTGGCCCACCCAGCGCGTTTCAGTCTCCTGTGTTCATCGGGAAAATTAAATCGGTGGCGGACGTGTTCAGACCACTGGTTCCAATGTATAAACAACGGCCAGGCAGCCCCCTTTAGGCTGTCGATTATGGCCAGCGACCAGGTACCACAAGAGGTGAGGGCAGAGGAGGAGATGGGGGGCAGGCTGCAGGGTAGGCCAGCGGGGGGTCCACTGTGCCCCTCGGTTCTCCGATGCCTGCCTTGCTGTCCTCTTCCAAGAGATGTCCAGCCATCGGGAGGTGTTGTTTCCGGAGGATGGGAGGAGGGGGGCCCCCCACGTGACCAGGCAGGCGTGGCAGGAGGTGGCAGAGGCTGTTAGCTCTCGAGATGCTGTGCGGTGCACAGGAACACAGTGCCACAAGCGCTTTAATGATTTGTTGCGCTCTGGAAGGGTGAGCACCATGTCAGCCTTCGCCATTTTACCCAGCAGGTAGCCTCAGCCTTTGAGACCACCCCCCCCCCCCCCCCGCCTCATGTCTTAGTGCTGTTACTGCATTGGGCAGTTGGCGCATGCTGGGTGGGCAGACAGATAGTGACCATGTTTACATCAGCCTTAGTGGTTGAGGAGAAGATGGGTTCTCCCCGCAGCATATGTTGGTGTTTGTCGCATTTGAGTAGTCTGGGGGCAACCTGCAGGGGAGGCAGCTAGACACATACTCAGAACTCCAACACATGTCTTATTGATGGTGATGAGATGGTGGAAACGGAGCCTCAAGGTGTCGTGGCCAAGAGCCATCTGCTGGCCTCAGCGCCATACCTAGTTGCGCCTCCTTGCCATGGGCACTAAGACCCGTGTGTTATTCAAAGTGAGGATGCTGAATGTGTCCAAGGTGGCCATTGGAGGAGGGGGTTGGGAGCAGCCATACTATCTTCTGGGGACTGATCCCCAGTAGTGTGGACAGGAGCCGCTGAAGGCCTCAGATGGTTGGGATGCGGTGTGCACGTGCAGAGTACATGAGTGATCAGCCCCAATAAATGCTCTTCTCTGTTTTGCAGGCATAAACTGAGAGCAATATCCCGGAGTGTCAGCGGACTGGTGGTGGGCACGCCGTGCTGCAGCACCTCACCATGTATGAGGAGCAGGTCATGGAGCTGGGGAAGAGGCAGGCGACCAGGTTGGCAGGTGTCGGCGAGGCTGGGGTGCAGCAGCCAGGTATTTGAGGGCCACAGTCCCATCCACTCTGTCTCCCCACCATCCAAAACACTGATGATTACTGCAATTGTTAATGCTGCAACACTGCTCATTCACAGACTGATACAGTCAGATGCACGGATCATACACAAAGGTTCCGCGGCCCCTTGAGGATGCGCGTCTCTAGCGCCTTCCAAAGTCGCCTTATTCCATTTGTGACCACTATCCCCATGGCCTAACATGCCATGGCATCGCTGCTGCACATCCAAAGACTTATTGCATCTTAGGAGGGTTTGTACCTCCACCACCCTTTCAGCCAGTGGGTCCCACATTACTCTGTCCAGAGTACCTCACCTGTCAACCTCATGGCACTCAACTTAAATAAATGCCACCACGTTAGTCATCCCTGCCCCAAGGGGAAATGTTGCCTTCTGTCCACCCGTTCTATGCTCCTCCTAATGGTATGAAGGTCAATAATGTGACCTGTCAATATCCTGTGCTCCACAGCAAATGTCACAAGTGTCTGCAATGTTTCCTCATAACTCCAACTCTCCAGGCCAGCATGCATCCAGGTCAGGAATCTCTGCACTCTCCCCACTCCAATGACATCCCTCCCATGAAGTGCAGGTCACAACTGAATGCAGAAGCGTAGATGTGGCCTCGACAGTGTTTTCTGCACTTGCAACATGACCTCCCTTTTCCTACATTCTATTCCTCGGCTAATAAAGGCAAGTCTGGCTTCGACCTTGTTAAACGCCTTACGTTCCTGTTCTGCTACCTTATCGGGCCTGCCCAGCAAGGTCCCTGTAATCGTCGTGACTTCCCACGGTCCTACCATTACTCATGTATTCCCGTACCTTGCTAGTCTTGCCCAAGTGCTTAACTGCACACTTATCCACATAACATTCCATGTGGCATTCCTTAAACCATCTGACCAGCCTGTCTGTATGCGCGTGTAACGTTTCGGTCTCCTCTAGATAATTTACCACCCCACCAATGTTCGTCTCCTTAGGCTCTTGAAGGGTGAGCGACTTATGAGGCTGGGGTGGGGGGGAAGGGATGAAAGGTGTTACTGACTGAACGCTAACTGATGCACTGTCCTTGTTATTAATTTCAGCATCATTACTGCATGGCCACCAGGAACAAGTCCAGAGCCCCCCTCCACACCTGAGAGCCAACACTTGCAACTTGTGTCACATCCTTTCAGCGAGCCAGGCACCAACGCAGTGACAAACACTTCAGTGGGGATTATGACGTCGGCTAGGGTCCCGGGGCACATTGGAGAGGGCACTTCACAATCGCTGGAGGAGATGGTACGGACAGAGAGTGCCGATGGCACCAGCAGCCGAAGGACTGCAGGGGACCAAGCATATGCTGAGTGATGATGTGGCTCTGGAGATGTCAGCCAAGCAGCAGCTGCAGGGCAAGCGGCAGGGTGCGGGGGAGCATCTGCCAGGGTTGCATGAGGGTCTCTTGGTCTCTGTGGTGGAGAAATCCAGGCAGAGTGTCAGTGATGGCATGAACCTCAGGTCAGAGCTTCAGGCTTCCTCCATTGAGAGATTCGCGACTCTCATGGAGAGGGGCTTCCAGCAGATTGAGAATCTTCTGATTGGGTTACGCTCTGACCTGCAAGCCCTCACAGCGCTAATGCTAAGGTGGTCATTCGCAATGTGGAAGATGTTATGGGCACCAAGTGTCTCAGTTCAGTGCCCATTCATCTGCGGTGAGCAGGGAGGTCCAATGTGACCTTAGGTTGGCGCAGCAGCTGCCTGTCATCGCTGCGAATTCCTCTCAGGGCGCTCCGGATGAGGGCAGCAGCTCCTCCGCCCCTCTGCCAGTGACCATTGCACCCGTTGAGGCTGCGACAACTGGGCAGGTGCCAGTTCTGGAACTGGTCACTCCCTCCCAGGCACAGCCAGCACAGGCGCAATGGGCCAGAGGACGGCCGCCAAGGTCATCGAGGCCAATAGGACAGCAGAATCTGCACGCTCTCTCACAAGCCACTCTGAGCGATGGGGCGGCACCAGCAAATGTAAGCATAAGGCACATTAGGCACTCCATGGGTTTGTCACTGGTGATTTTGTGTTGGCCCTAGATTAGGGAATATATCATTATGTACGTCTGAGTGACATTTGTGCTTTATTTTGGTGGGAATAAAGTCCAGTTTTCTGACCATGTCTGAGGGTGTTTCCTTTATGCTGCATTTGTACGTTTCACAGACATCTCATGAGTGTTTGAGTAGACATTGATGTTTCTGCACTAAGCCCTTAGTTGCAGCTGACAAGGTGGAAGATGTAGCACCCAAGTGCTATGTGTGGAAGCGCCAGGCAATGCTAGTCCTGCTGATCCATGTGTGTGGAGCTAGCTGAAGTTTTGCTGGATTAAAGTGTCCCGGATGTCCCTGCCTCCTTGGTGTAGTAGCGGGTCAGCGTGCTGCCCCTCATCATTGCCCTGTGCTTCCTCATCCTCTGAGCCACTGCTGGATTCATCATGCGCAGCCGCATCCACTGCATCAAGATCTTCATCATCAAATACATCCCCCCTTTCCAGCGCAAGATTGTGCAGAGCGCAGCATGCTACCACTATCAAAGAGACGCGATCTGGGGGGTACTGGAATGCGCCCCCTGAGCGGTCCAGGCAACGGAAGCGCATCTTGAGAAGACCGATGGCTCTCTCCACCACAGCCCTTCTGGTGCCATGGCTCCTATTGTAGCGCTCCTCAGCTTCTGTTCTTGGGTGGCGGAGAGGCGTCATGAGCCACCTTCGGAGGGGATAGCCCTTATCACCCACCAGTCAACCATCCAGCTGAGACGGAGCACTAAAGAGCACCTGCACCTGGGAGTATCTGAGCTGCTTGGGTACCTTGCACAGACTTGCAAAATCTGCATCCTGTGATCACACACTAACTGCACGTTCATGGAGTGGAAGCCCTTCCTGTTGACGAAGGCACCAAGCTCACCTGCTGGCGCCACGATGGCCACATGTGTGCAGCCTATAGCACCCTGGACGCGGGGAAGCCAGCAATCACCGCAAAGCCTCTGGCTCGCTGTGTCTGACTTGCCTGGTCGCAGCAGAAGTGGATGAAGGTCAATGCCCGTCTGAACATGCTTGACACAAGTGTGGACAGCTGATTGGGAGACACCGCAAAGATCACCCACCAAGCCCTGGAAGGAGCCAGATGCATAGAAGTGGAGGGCAACTGTGACCTTCAGAGCCGCTGGCATGGGGTGTCCACCCGCACAGTTAGGGGAGATCTCAGGGCCAATCATCTGACAGGTACAGTTGACTGTCCCCCTTGACAGCCGGAACCTCCTTCGGCACTGCACCTCAGTCATACTGAGGTAGCTGCTTCACCGCCTGAATACCCTGGCAGCAGGATAGTGGCTTCTTCTGCGGCCCCTTCCACCTTGGACAACCTCTTGGGCCTGCGGCTCTGGTGCCTGCGCCTGGCCTCCCAAAGGTGGCTCCCCTGGAGGCTGATTGTCCACTCCTGGCCCCCTCCTTATTCTATCCCTCCCTTCCTCCTCGGAGTAGCTGCCTCCAGTGGAGATGTCAGAATCCATACCCAGGCTAAATGAGAGCCTCCAGAAAGCTGCAGGCCCGATAAAGATTACTGTCTGCAGACAGCTGAGCTGAAGCTTCAAAGCACAGAGAAAGCTATCGGAAACCGATCTGAACTGCTAACAATCACAGAGGCAAGTTTAAAACACTTTCTGCATTAAATACTTCAGAAAAAACATTAACAACCCCTCTGAGACCCACATACCCCGCATTTGGATGAGGTTTGTGCGCTGAGGCGAAGATCGCTTCAATTGCTGAGTTAAGGGCCTTAACAAGGCTTTTAATTAATGGCGGGCGCGCGTCACACTTCATAGCGCCCGCCCACCTAAATATCGCGATGCTGCGTGCTGACGTCTGGACACTCGCGCGACATTTTAAGCGCTGGTGTGAGGGTTCCACTACCCACACGTCAGCCGTAAAATTCTGCCCACAGCTTCTGAGCTTCGCTCGGCTTGGTGACACATTTCACCCCTCCTTTGAAAACAAGCTATTCTGGTTTATTTAAAAATGCAAGTGTTCTTTTACACCTTACATCTACCTGCTTAACATTTCAAACCTGGCTTATCTTCTGACACATCGAAGCCTTCAGACCAGCTGCCTTTAATCCAATTAAGTCACACACACATGACTTTTTTTTTACAGTAAATTCCAATAACGTTATTATATCTTCCTGAAAATGCCGATTTTTTTCCACAATTTTATATTCAAATTCCTCTAATCAGATTTCTGGCTTGACCACAGTATTGAGATAGCCCTTGTTAACGTCGCAAATTAGGTTCTTTGGACGATGACCATGAAAAGCTATTCCTCCTCGTCCTTCTTGACCTGTCTGCAGCTTTTGATGCAGGTGCTCATATTGTTTCCCTCCAATGCCTCTCCTCCAGGTGAGTGGAACGTCCCTATAACGTGGTCCCATTCTTACTTTTCTATAATCGTAGTCACCGAATGGGGAGGGGGGTGCTGGTCAGGGGCATAGTGGTAATGTCACTCGACTAATAATCCAGAATCCCAGGCTAATGCTCTTGGGACACAGGTTGAAATCTCACCATGGCAGCAGGTGGAATTTAATTTCAATTAATACATCAAGAATTAAAAGCTAGCCTCAGTAATGGGGACCATGAAACCACTGTCGATTGTCGTAAAAACCCATCTGCTTCACTAATGTCCTTCAGGGAAGGAAATCTGCCCTCCTTACCTGTTCTGGCCTACATGTGACTTCAGACCCACTGCAATGTGGTTCACTCTTAAATGCCCTCTGAAACTCATTTGTATCAAACTGCTACAAAGCAACCCGTACCATCAAGAAGGCCAAGGACAGCAGAAGCATGGGAACACCATCACCTGCAAGTTCCCCTCCAGGCCACACACCATTTCACTGTTCCTTCACTATCACTGGGTCAAAATCCTGGAACTCCCTTCCTAAGGGCACTGTGGGTGTTCCAAAACAATGGACTGCAGCAGTTCAAGGCACCTCACCACCACCCTCTCAATGGCAATTAGGGATGGGAAATAAATGCTGGCCTTGCCATCAATGCTCACATCCTGTGAACAAATAGCTGTCCTTCTCACTCTCATTGTTACCTCTAGAGTTCATCAAAGATCTTCTTTGGCCCCTATCCCTTTCTCATTTACATTCTACTCCACATCGAGAATATCTGAAAACACATCAGTTTCCACATATATGCCGACACCACTTTGCTCTATCTCACCACCAACTCTTGGACTCCTCCACTGCCTCAGTGCGGTCAGACTGCTTGTCTGACCTCCAATATTAGAGGAGTAGAAATTTCCTCCAACTAAATATCAGGAAAACCGAAACCACTGGGGAGCCAGTGGGTAGCGAACCTCCTTTTGGCTCAGAAACACCCGGTCCGTGTCTCACCCCAGGACTTGATGGCAATGGAAGGTGCATTTATAACATGGCCAAACAGGTTGGTTATCAATCTGTAATTCCTTCCAATATGCCTATGGCTAGCAGTAAGAGCGGGAGAATCTCCTGGTCAGCCATGCTTGCTGTGAAGTGGTGCCCCTCAAGCTATAGGTTCCAGGCAACAGGTTCCAGGAAAAACTAGCTCCGGAAATAGACATAAGCATGTGCTTTGGCTGCCTCATGTGTCACTAGACATGGAAAGCTTCTAAGTCTAAGAAGCAACTGGACTGAATTTTCCAGTCTCATGGAGGTGGATTAGGAAGTGGAACTGGGAGCAAGATTGGAAGAGCACGTGCGTCAGCCATCTGATGCATTCCTGCCTCTGTGGAATTTTGCTGGATGTAATTAGCAGAATAGATAAGGGAGAACCAGTGGATGTGGTGTATTTGGATTTTCAGAAAGCTTTTGATAAGGTCCCACGTAAGAGGTTAGTGTGCAAAATTAAAGCACATGGGATTGGGGGTAATATATTGGCATGGATTGAGAATTGATTAGCAGGTAAGGAACAGAGAGTAGGAATAAGTGGGTCTTTTTCGGAGCGGCAGGCGGTGACTAGTGGGGTGCCACAGGGATCAGTGCTTGGGCCCCAGCTATTCACAATATATATCAATGATTTGGATGAGGGAACCAAACGTAATATTTCCAAGTTTGCTGATGACACAAAACTAGGTGGGAATGTGAGCAATGAGGAGGATGTTAAGAGGCTGCAAGGTGATTCAGACAAATTGAAGGAGTGGGCAAATACATGGCAGATGCAGTATAAACATGGATAAGTGTGAAATTATCCTCTTTGGTTGGAAAACAGGAAAAACAGGAATGGCAGAGTATTATTTAAATGGTGATAGATTGGGAAATGCTGATGTACAAAGTGACCTGGGTATCGTTGTACATCAATCACTGAAAATGAGCATGCAGGTGCAGCAAGCAGGTAAGAAGGCAAATGGTATATTGGCCTTCACTGCAAGAGGACTCAAGTACAGGAGTAAGGATGTCTTACTTCAGCTGTACAGGGCCTTGGTGAGACCACACCTGGAGCATTGTGCGCAGTTTTGGTCTCCTTACCTAAGAAAGGATATACTTGTCATAGGGGGAGTGCAGCGAAGGTTCACCAGACTGATTCCTGGGATGGCAGGATTGTCGTATGAGGAGAAACTGGGCCAACCATGCCTGTATTCACTGGAATTTATAAGAATGAGAGGAGATCTCATCGAAACGTATAAAATTCTGACAAGGCTGGACAGACTGGATGAAGGGATGATGTTTCCTCTGGCTGGGAGGGGTGGGGGGGTCTAGAACAAGGGGTTACAATTGCAGGATACAGGGTAGGCCATTTAGCACTGAGATTAGGAGAAACTTCCTCACTCAGGGGGTGGTGAACCTGAGGAATTCTCTATGACAGAAGGCTGTGGAGGCCAAGTCACTGAATATAGATGAAGAAGGAAATAGATTTCTAGACCTTAAAGGCATCAAGGGGTATGGGGAGAGAGCCGGAGTATGGTGTTGAGATAGAGGATCAGCCGTGATCATATTGAAACACGGAACAGGCTCAAAGGGCCAAATGACCTATTCCTGCTTCTATTTTCTATGTTTCTATGAAATGAATGTGGCAGAGACTATCTAGTCAGCAGTGGCATGTAGCCAATTAGGCCCATTCTTCGGCCAATTGTGGGAGGGATGCCACCACTGCCAGGATCCTCACAACGGTGAAAGGGTTCCCGCTTAGGCCGCAGCCAATCATTTAACTTGAGGCAACACCCTGAGGGCAGGCCCAGGACACCACGGCCCCCCTCCATCAGCCCAGCATGGACTCACTGGGATGCAATGGTCACAGATATGGATGGATCCCCCTCCACACTGATCACCCTGACAGCTGTGATTATAAGGAATTTTTAACTTATATAAGAAAGCACCTCCATTTTGAGGCACCCTCATGGTCTCCTGCCTGTCTCAGCAGCGCACACCTCTCACGGTGGAGCTGCCACTTGGACCTTGCTCTGGGCTCTTCCATTGGCTCTCCCACTTCACTGGTCTGCCCACTGTCCTTAATCAGATGAAGTTTTCAGCAGCAACTTCTCAACTGACTGTTGCCGGGAAGATGGCGAGTCACATCCTGCCATAGCCACTGCCAGGACCCAGACCTGGAATTGAAGCCAGCATCAGAATCGCAACGCAACCAGGAAAATCCTGTCCCATCTTGTGTTCCATTCCCTGCCCACCATTTCCATTTCTAGGAACTGCCCTAAGGTGAGTAATACTATTTTCAATCTTGGTGCTCTATATGACCTTGAATTGAGTCGATGACGGCACTCCTGTACCATCACCAGGACTGCCTATTTCCATCTCCCTAACACTTGACTCTGACCTTCCCAAAGCTCATCTGCTGCTGAAACCATCATCCATATTTTTATTACCACTAGACTTGACTTCTATGTGCTCCTTACTGGCTTCCCATCCTCCACCATACCTAAATCTGTGTTCATTCAAAAAACTCTGCTATTCCCGTATCTCAGCCTGCTCCAAATCTCAATCCCGAATCACTCCTGTGCTTGTTGGATTTCATGGTCACTGTTCAAAAACACCTCAACTTTAAATCCTCATCCTCATTTTCAAATCCCACCATGTCCTGGCCTCTCTCTATCTATGTAGCTACCACCAGCCCTACATGCTTTTGTGATCTTTGTGCTCCTCCAATCCTGGCCTACTCAAGTATCCCTGATTTTAATTGCTCCACCAAGCTTTCAAATGTATGACCCTAAATTCTGGATATCTGTCCCTAAACCTCTCTTCTCTTAAAGATGCCCCTAAAGAATGTACCTCTTTGATCAAGCTTTTGGTCATCTTTCCCGATTTCTCCTTCTATGGCTCAGGTGACAAAAAATATCAAAAATATTTTTAAAATTGATGTTGCTCTCATTAATTGCCTTGGAATGTTTTACATTTATATAGCACCTTTAACATGGTAAGTTGTTGTTATTTCCCCCCCTCGTGTTGGTTCTGTCACCACTTGCCACAAGCCTAGTCTGTAGCCAGTGCTGCTACTGAACCATTCTTGGTGTTGGACATTCTGTGCCCTTGGTACTCTGTGTTTCTTCAAAATGGTATTCAATATGGAGGAGCACTGTTTCAGCTGAGGAGGGTGGTAGGTGCTAATCGGCAGGAAGTTTCCTTGCCTATTTGACCTGATGCCATGAGATTCATGGGGTCTAGAGTCAACATTGATGACTCCCAGGGCCACTCCCATCCGATTGGTATACCATGGTGCTGCCACCTCTGGCGAGTCTATCTTGTCCCACCAGACATACCCAGGGATAGTGATGGAGTCTAGGACATTGGCTAAAAGGTATGATTCTGTATGACTATATTAGGCTGCTGCTTTCTAGTCTATGGGACATTTCTCCAAATTTTGGCAAAAATCCTCAGGTATTAGTGAGGAGAACTTTACAGGGTTGACTGGGCACGTCTGGTAACTATGCTGATGCATTTTTATGCTTTTTGTAGCAGATTGGTACAACAATGGCTTGCCAAGATATTTTAAAGGATAGTTAAGATTCAACCACATTGCTGTGGGTCTGGTGTTACATCCAGCACGTTACATCTTTCCTAAAAGACATAAGTGAACAAGATGAGTTTTTACAAGACTCCAGTTGTTTCGCCATCACCTGAGTTGGTTTTTATTTCATTGACAGAATTTAAATTCCCCAGTTACCATGGTGGGATTTGAACTCATGTCTGGATCATTAGCCTCTGGATTACTGGTCCTGTAACATAACCGGTATGCTACTTTATCCATAATTATCAGATTGTGATCTCATTGCTGTTTGCGGGACCTTGAACACAAATTTGGCTGCACTGTTGCTTGAGATGGGCTGCTCCCAGCTCTCAAAAATAAGTCAAATATGGTACACAGCAAACAATGGACAATAGAGGTCAGAGATTTCATCCCATAAATTGAGAATGGATGAGGTGCTCCCAGAATATAATCACATTGTGTCTAATTAAGAATGCCTGCTTGTGTTCAGTTTGGAGACTGTGAAAGTCAAATAATCTCTTTATTTAGTCCTGAAGCTGCCAGTAAATGAGACTTGTGAATCTCAGCTTCAGATTGTAATACTAACATACCAACCTCTTTTGCTACGAATGCTGGACTTTACAAGGCAATTATGTTTGAAAATATCTTCTTTCACTGAATATAAAATTGGCAATTCCAGAAGCATCCCAGCTCAGAGACAGGCCTATGTGGTCTGGTTGCCAGGGGTGAAACGCAAGCAGAAACCTACTGAAATCGAACGACAGTTTTCACACCTGACCACAGTGGGAAGAATTTTCGGGTCAGCGAGGGCGGGGCCAGCTTGCCGATGCATAAGATGACACGCGGTGACGTCAGGCGTGCATTCCGACGTCACCACGCGTCATTTAGATTGTTAGTTCAGCAGGCATGCAGCCGAGTCGGCTGTGCACCTGCCAAAATGTCAAAGGCCTATTAAGGCCATTAAGAAAGTAATTAAAGCTGTTAAGAATGCTGCCCGTCCAACCTTAAGGTTTGCAGGCAGGCGAAGAGCCCAGGCGGCCTTCACATTTTTCATGAAACCTCATCCACGGGTGGGATGAGGTTTGATGAAAGGTTTATTAATGAAAAATTTTTGAAAAAATTAATGGACATGTCCCAGCTTATGTGACAGTTTCTCGTGAGGGGGCATGTCCTTAAATTTTTTTTTTAACCTTTCTTCAATGTTTCATAAGCGAAAGTAATGTCCCTAAGGCACCTCTGTGCCTCAGGGAGATTTCTGCGCTCTTTTGCACACATGCATGAAAGAGTGTAGGCCCCGACTCAGGGAATCCGCCTCCACCCCCCCACCCCCACCCCGCACAGGGAGCGCACAGTGCTTCTGGGTGTGCATCACGCTGGGCAGGCCTTAATTGGCCTGCCCACGTAAAATGGCGGCACTGATCGGGTTCTCGCCTGACCCTCACAACCCCCACACCCCCCCCTCGAAGGGGGTAAATTTCTGCCCAGTAACTCATAGTAAAGGGACAGCTGCTTTGGGAGATACAGGGAGAGTGAATAAGCAACTACTACTGTGTGGAGGAACAAAGCAGCTACTGTTGTGGGGAAGCAGCATCTTTGTAAGAGTTTGTTTTCTCTCCAAAAGGAAGGGCCCAGAGCAGATGGGCCTTCTAGAGATTTAAGGAGTTGCCGAGCTGGGCCTTGTTGTTAGAAGTCAGATCTGAAAGACTCAGAAATAATTGTAGGGGAATCATTTTACCAACATCTACTAACAGATATATTAAAAGCCTAAAAATACCACCACACTTGTCTAAGAACAGCAAAAGGGACTGCTTATGCCCCCTCATGACAAACTGTCACATGAGCTTGGACATGTCCATTGATTTTTTCAAAAATTTTTAATTAATAAACCTTTCATCAAACCTCATCCCGCCCGTGGATGAGGTTTCATGAAAAATGTGAAGTCCGCCTGGGCTCTTCGCCTGCCTGCAAACCTCAAGGTTGGACGGGCAGCATTCTTAACAGCTTTAATTACTTTCTTAACGGCCTTAATAGGCCTTTGACAGTTTGGCAGGCGCACAGCCGACTCGGCTGCGTGCCTGCCGAACTGACAATCCTAACCGACATCACCGCCTGTCATTTTACACATCGGCAAGCTGGCCCCACCCCCGCCAACCCAAAAATTCTTCCCACTGTGGTCACGTGTGAAAACTGTCATTCGATTTCAGTGGGTTTCTGCTTGAGTTTCACCCCATGGCAACCAGACCACATAGGCCTGTCTCTGAGCTGGGATGCTTCTGGAATTGCCAATTTTATATTAAGTGAAAGAAGACATTTTCAAACATAATCACACCAGGCCGAGTGGAAGGACACTGGTAGCTTTGACCTAGCATGGCAGAGAGAAGTGAGCCTGCTGGAGAGTGGGAGAAACACTGGACTTGTCCTTGTAATGTTACATATCTGCTACAAATGCTGTGCACAACAAAATGGAATTGTAATACGTATCTTGATTGAGTCAGTTAGTTAATGCAAAAGCACCTTTTCTTTAGTTGCCTGTTAATTAATGTTTGACTAAGTTGATTTTAGCTTGTTTGTTACAGTAAAAGTTTTAGAATGTGCAATCTTATTCTTCGGTTATTTCCATTGGTTGTTTTGGAAATTCATTTCGTTTTTAAAAAGTTATTTGTTTCTACAGGGATCATAACACTTTGTGTGTTTAAGTTTAATTTTTCTGCTACCAACCACCTACTTAAACCCCTCTCCTCTACAACTCATTGCTGTTTGTGGGAGTTTGCTGAATGCATATTGGCTGCCATGTTTCTTACATTACAACCGTGACTACACTTCAAAAAAAGCTTCATTGACAGTAAAGCACTTTGTGCTGACAGTGGCCATGAAAAATGCTACATAAATGTAAGTTTTTTTCACATCAAACAACAAAGAGAATGACCTCTTGGATTTTTGCATTAGCATCAAGATAGAGACAATCCATTCAGCTGCCTCTGCTGCTTCTATCCTTTCCCTTTACCCACTAATCTGAATCTCTCCCCTGCCCACTAACACTAGCCTTCAGTCCCTATCTTCTTTCTAGTCTCTTTCACCTCTCTCTCTCTCACCTCCGTTCTCAGCTCATTTCATCTATTCCCTGCTCCCTCAAACCCATTCCCACTGACCTCCTGATCATCCAGCTTATCTTCTTCGCCCGCACGTGAGCTGTCACTGTAAATGGTTCCCTCTCCTCAGGTACTGTTCCCCTCCATTTCAAAAGCACAGCTGATACCTCTATGCTTAAAAAACAAACCTCTAGCAAACATCTCCAATCTATTTTTTCCCCCTTTCCAAAGACTTTGAACATACATACAAATTAGGAGCAGGAGTAGGAGTGGGCCATTCAGCCCCTCGAGCCTGGTCCTCCATTCAGTAAGGTCTTAGCTGATCTGATTGCAGCCTCAACTCCACATTCTGCCTACCCTCAATGACGTTAGATTCTTGACTAACAAGGAAGTCAATCTACCTCAGCCTTCAAAATATTCAATGACCCTGCCTCCACCACTTTCTGGGGGAAGAGCATTTCAAAGACTCAACCCTCAGAAAAAATTTCTCCTCATCTCCACCTTAAATGGGAGACTCCTTATTTTTAAACTGTGTCCCCTAGTTCTAAGCTCTCCCTGCCAAGTGCCCTCAGGATCTTACATGTTGCAGCAAGATCACCTCTCATTCTTCTAAACTCCAACGGACAGGCCCAACCTGTCCAACCTTTCCTCATAAGATAACCACCCCTGTCCCAGATATCAGTCAGGTGAACCTTCTCTCAATTGCTTCTACTGCATTTATGTCCTTTCTTAATAAGGAGACCAAAACTGTACACAGTACTCCAGACGTGATCTCACCAGCATCTGGTCAAACTGTAGCAAAACTTCCCTACTTTTATATTTCATTCCCCTCTCAATAAACAACATTCCATTTGCCTTCCTGATCACTTGCTGTACCTGCATACTAACTTTTTGTCATCATCTTCCAGGTGCATGCCTGTCTCTCCTGAAACATCCTGTATGAATCCCCTGTAACCAGTTTCCTTGCTTGCAATAGTACAAAATTGTCCTAACCAAAGTTACAAACAACATTTTCTATGACTATTACCATGTTATATTATCCCTCCTTGTCTTTCTCAACCCCTTTCCAACTTTTGACACAACTGACATTCAATGCATTTCTTTTGTATCCTGGTTCACTGGGACTCCCCTTGCTTGATTATACACTTGCCTACCTGATTGTAGCCAATGAGTGTTCAGCATTTGCAAGTTTTCCCATCACCTCAAGGCCAGCGAGGACATATTCTTGGTCCCTTCCTTTCTCATTTACATGCGCTCCCTTGGTGACATCATCTGCAAACACAGGGTCGACCTTCATGTTCACATTGATGACACCAAGTTCTACGTCTCCAGCATCTCTCCCTCAAACTCACCACTGCCTCTGTGCAGGGGTGCTCTTTATCCAATATTGTTTAGCTGGAGGAAACTGCTGCTCCAATGGGAAGACTGAAAAGATCAGAACAGATGGTGGTGAAGTGGTAATGCCACTGGACTAGTAAAACAGAGACCCAGGTAGAATGCTCTGGGAGCACAGGTTCAAGTCCCACCTCAGTAGCTGGTGGAATTTTAATTCAATTAATCAAATCTGGAATTAAAAGGTAGTCTCGGTGATGATGACCATGAAACTATTGTTTTAAAAAAAAAACAGCTGGTTCACTATTTCCATCGAGGGAAGGAAATGTGTTGCCCTCAAGGTCTGGCCTACATGTGACTTCAGACACACAGCAATGTGACTGAGTCTTAACTGCCCACAAGCCATTCAGTTCAAGGGCAATTAGGGATGGCCAACAAATGCTATCCTTGTCAGCGACACCCACATTCCAAGAAAGAATAAATAAAAATAATTTTCAGCCGCTGGCACAAATTTCAAGCCCTTGCCCATGACCCCACAAGACTGTTTCCAGTTCCATGGTTCCAACCTCATATCCTGCCCATAAAAAAGACCACCTGTTTCCAATCGTGTAACATCAAATACCTCTGCTCCTACTTCAGCCCATCTGCTTCCCAAACCCTCAACCTTGGCACCGCCATCGACAGACTTGACTATTCCAATACTCTTGTTGTCAGCATCCCAACCTTTGCCCTCAATGAACCAGCTCATCCAAAACTTTGCCGCCTCTTTCCTATCTCACATCAAGTCCCACTTACCCATCATCCTCAATCCTCCACCTGGTCCTCCAATGTCTCAAATTGAATATCTTTCATTCTTCTTTTTAAACCACTCAAAGGCCTTGCCTCTCCAAATCTGTAAACTCCTCCTACAAAACTCATCTAAACTCACCCTATTCCTCTGGACTTTTGCACATGCCCTCCCTTTGCTCCACCATTTGTGACCTTGCTTTCAACCACCTAAGCATTATGTTCAGAACCCCTCCGCCCTGAACACCTTCTTAAAACTCATCTCTTTGACCAAGCTTCTAATATCTCCTTTTGCTCAGTATTCATCTTTCCCCCTTTCAGCTCTGCAAAGTGCCTTAAAAATCTCCTTTTTACTTTAAAGAAGTAAGTTATTAATCAGAATTTTCATTTTATTTGCTTCCTTTCTATAGATGTCCTCTAGAGTTTCCAACTGTGATTAAAATTATTCCTGGGGATTATCACATGACTTGCCCCCATGCTCCAGCCATTAGTCAGCTAACACATCCATCCTTGTGACTTACTGGCTTCCTACACCAATTGGAAAGCAAAAAGACTCATTACCCAATTGGATGATGCTTGACTGTCAGCCAAATAGCTGTTGTGTTTTTCCATTTTCAATATTTTTATATCTGCTAAAGAGAAATGTTCAACTATCTTTTTTAGTGCCCTGATGATTTTTCTTCAAGGTTGCACACAGCAGCATCCTGGAGATTGATACTGAATTCCTGGATACCCCAAACCAATCCTGGAGAGTTGGCAAACCTAGTCTCCTCAGATGGGTGACCTTCACCAGAGCCCAGAGGACATTATTGACCAAAGTGTGACTCAGTCTCTGATTTTCATCCCTCTCTCTGGGAAATGAGTCCAGAAGCTCACTTAATATGATGGACAAGAGTGAGAACTACATGCATGAGGAAATCACAGGCAAGATCCCATGGTCCACCTGAATGGTATAGGATGTGTCGTGTAGAAAGCTGATGATTAGCTAAGAACAACAAACAGGATATTCACTTAATGCAACTGGACAGTATGGAGCAGCTACCTGGCTTGAAATTCACTGAGTTATAGCCCAGTGAATAGCCTGCCAATAGAATAAAATTTTGCTCTTGTGTATTGGAAAGAAGAGCTTGTACCTACCACATACTAATGTAATTAGTGGACGCTTCCATTCAAGTAAGTCACCAAATATGCCACTGATCAATATTTTTGTCCCAACATGGGTAAATTTAAATGCCACTCACTCCAACTCAGCATGAGGTAATATTACCAGGCTAAAAGTTCACTCCCATCAGTTTGTCTTCTGAACACCTACACCCCACCCCCAACTGCCTTCCCTCCCCTCACCCAAATAAAATCTGGTATCATCAACTACTGCACGTTTTCCCACTCATTCTAGGAATTTGCAGGGATTACATTGGTAAGGACTGCTGCTCTGTGTTAAAACAAGCCTCTGAACTGACTCTACCTGGGGAATTCCTCTTCACCTGACTTACATTTGCCACTTGGTGTTTTAAAAACACTTCAGTCTTCAACAGCAACCGGAAGTCTACTATTCCCTGGCTGCTTGCATAAGGCCACTGTTAAAAGTTCCATATCATAAGTAACTTTAGTTCAGGGGCTTTGAGCTATCCTGGATATATTTAGGCATAATTGCAAGTAAAAACAAAGAGAACCTGAAACTTTGCGGTCAGTAAAACACAGATTTCATTGTTATTATCATCTACTGTGCTTCCATACCATGCACAGAAATTTAATTATTTAAAGCATTTCAATTATTTATCAAATATTGCATGCTTCAATCCAATAGCCCCTCAACCCCCTTATATTACCTCTGCAAATCTCCCCTTTACCTTAAACCAAAAATAGGACAAATGGCTTACATGCTCGCTTTTCCCCCTGTTATTGAGATAGACTGAAACAGTATAATCCTTCTTCTTGGTAGCACTGTACAAGTTAGAAGCCCCTCGAGTAGGGTTCTGAGACGCCTCCTTCGGTCCTGTTTTTAATTTCAGCTGATCGTACGGTTCCTCTGGCAGTCGGTCGTGCTTAACTTCCATTTTTCAGAGAGAGAAAAAAAATAAATAAATCCCAATCAGTGATTTCTGAGCGTTCGCATTTGGGAACGGGGGAGGCGGCGGGACAGGACACTGGAAGTGTCTCGGCTGACAACTCAGGTACGCGTGGTGGTGGTGGTGGTGCTGCTGCTGCTGCAGCTCATGCCTGTTGAGGAGATGCAGCAACAGCAGCAGCACCGATCGAAGGGCTATGTACAGCTTAGTGGGAGGGGCACACGTTTTGTGTATGTGTGGCGCAGTGAGCTGCAGGAGAAGGGGGGGCGGGGGGTGGAATTTAATACAGCCACATTATCCAGGAACGGTGTGGTGAAATGAAGTGTCAAATGAGCAGCTCTCATCATGTTATTCGGTGCCAACTAGGATGTGCTTATGGCTAAGGTGGAATTCAGTTAAAAGCAACATCCTCACAGAGTTACTGGGTGATCAATTAAGGGACAACAATCAAAAGAAAATAAGTAAGGAGATTGACTGATTGTGATGCAGGCAAGCTCCAGAAATGTTAATAAAGAAGCAAGTTGAGGCCAAATGATCCTCTCACTTAGCAGCTGGCCGTTAAGTTCATGCTCTCTTTTGCCTCGACATAATATGTCACTGAAGTGCCAAGAGGAACATGATGTGGAATGCTACAGCCCAGACATAGGGCCGTAGTTGCTATGACACAACAGTGAAGAAACACTGGTACAAGGGGCACAGGCGAGCATATATCAACGCACACATTCTTACACTGTGGCATAACATTGCTTAAATAATTTTTATTTGGACTTCATAGGGGTATTTGGTGAAGTTTTAAAATCATTTTTAAAATCCTTTATTCTTTGCTCGTTTGGCAGAGAGTGTATGTAAACTCCCAATGCCACTTGTATATTTAACTATTGCCACAAATGACTAAAGCAGAAAATGCTGGCAATACTCAGCAGCTCAGGCAGCACCTGTGGAGAGAGAAACAAAGCGAATGTTTCAGGTTGATGACTTTTCAACTGTGCTTCACTCTTCACAGAAGCTGCCAGACCTGCTGCGTATTTCCAACATTTTCCTGCTTTTATTTCCAGCATCTTCAGTATTTTATTTTTGTATTAGTCACGGATGGCATCCTCTCCAACTGCATTATCTCTCCCCATCCTCCTCAACTTCCCTCAGTCTTTGGAATGATTGATCACACCATCCTCCTCCAACACCTCTGCCCTGTTACTTAGCTCAGTGAAACTGTCTTTATTTAGGTCTACTCATACCTATCCAATCATTGCCAGGACATCTCCAGCAATTGCTTCTTTTCCCTCCTTATCACCATGATATCTGGAGTACCCCAAGCACCTACCAATGGTCCCCTCCTCTTCTCATTTTCATGCAGGCCCTTGGCAAAGTCATCTTCACACTTGGGGTCAGCTTCCACATGTGCCCTGATGAAACCCAGCTTTAGCCCTTCACCACTTCCCTCGCTTGTGCTTCTCACCACTGCTTCCGTGGTGTCAGACTTCTTGTTTGGCATTCAACCTTCGATGAGGCACAAGTTCAAACTTTGTCACTGGCACCTCAGTTCCCCATTTTCAAACTATATTCCTCCTTGACTTGAAGCTAATTTAAAAAAGAATTATGTCCCTTGAGTGGGCACTATATTGCCTTGAGTGGACCATCGCAAAATTCCTGAACCTCCTCACCAACCTAGTCAACTAACATCAGGAACATAAATTGCTCCAGAAGTAATAATGAGCGATGGGCATTTCATCCCTTATGAAGTCAAACCTTAATGTCATTTGGAGACATAATGCAAAACCTAAGTTTATTATTACATTGACATTGGCATATAGATATAAAAGAAAGACTTCCGTTTGTATAGCATGACCACAAGATGTCTCAAAACACTTTACGGCCATATTAAATACTTTTGAAACGTGGTCACTGTTGTAGGAAATATTGTGCATAGTAAGGTCCCACGAATAGCGACGAGTTAATGACCAGATAACCTGACATTTGCAATGTCAATCAAGGGATGAATATTGGACACTGCCCTGGGAAGAACTGCCCTGCTTTTTTTTGAAACAATGCAATAGGATTTTTTTGCGTCCACCTAAAAAGGACAGGCGTGTCTCATCCGAAAGACTTTCAACAGTGTAGCATGCTTTCAGTACTGCACTGGAATGTTAGCATAGATCTTGTGCTCAAGTGTCTGGAGTAGGTATCACAATTTTCTGACTCAGAGGCGAGATTGCTGCTCACTAAGACATGGCTGTCACCATATTTAACTCATTCATTTACACAGAGTAAAATCAGGCCCAGTATATGCAACGTACAATGTCTTATTCCCATTTAATAAATCTGTTATTAATGACACATTTAAACAATAATCAAATTGCTTAGCATCCCTCTAGTGCCAAATGTGTTTTTTCTTTGCAGACTGACTGTATGTCCAGCATTCCAGTATTCATTGTAGACCTGATTTGCAGGTTTTCTATGTTTTTTTTCAAATTTCCCTTATTTTTATTCATTTGTAGGATGTGGGCATTGCTTTCAAAGCTAGCACTTACTGCCCATCCCTAATTGTCCTTAAGAAGGTGGTGGTGAGTCAACCTCTTGACTGTAGCCCACATGGTTTAGGTACTCCCACAGTGCTGTTAGGGAGGGAGTTCCGGGGTTTTAACCCAGTGATGATGAAGGAATGGTAATAGTTCCAAAACACTATAATATGTGGCTTGAGGGGGACTTGCCAGTGGTTGTGTTCTCTTCTGTCTGCTGCCTTTGTCGTTCTAGGCAGTAGAGGTTTTGGGTGCTGTCAAAGAAGCTTTGGCAAGTTGCTGTAGCGCATCTTGTAGATAGAATATACTGTTGCCACTGTGCACTGGTAATGGAGTGAATATTTAAAGTGGTAGATGAGACGCCAATCAAGCAGTCTGCTTTGTCCTGGATGGTGTCAAGCTTCTTGAGTTTTGTTGGAATTGCACTCATCCAAGCAAGTCAGGAGTATTCCATCACGCTTCCTGACTTGTGCCTTGTAGATAGTGAAAACAATTTGGGGAGTCAGGAGGTGAATCACTTGCCACAGAATACCAAGTCTCTGGTCTGCTTCTGTAGCCACAGTATTTGTGTAACTGGTTCAGTTAAGTTTCTAACCAATGGTGACCTCCCATCCCAGGATGTTAATAGTGGGGAATTTGTCAAAGTGAGGTGGTTAGATTCTTAGAGATGGTCAATGCCTGGCACTTGTGTGGTGTAAATGTTACTTGCCACTTATCAGCCCAAACATGATTACATACATATGAACATACGAACTAGGAGCAGGAGTAGGCCACTCAGCCCTCCAAGCCTGCTATGCAATTCAGTAAGATCATGGCTGATCTGACTGTAACCTCCCGTCTATGCCCAATAACATTTCACCCCATTCTTAATGTTTCCAGTTCTTGATACATAACGGCACAGACAGCTTCATTACCTGCGGAGTTGTGAATGGTACTGAACACTGTGCAATCATTCCCGCATTTCCCCAATCCTGATCTTATGATGGTGGGAAGGTCATTGATGAAGCAGCTGAAACTGGTTTAGCCAAGGACAATGCCTTGACGAATTTCCACAGGGCTAAGATGATTGGCTTCTTACAACCACAACTAATTTCCTTTGTGATATGTATGACTCTAACAAATGGAGAGTTTTCACCCTGATTCCTATTGACTTCAATTTTACTCAGGAATCTTGATACCACATTCAGTGAAATGCTGCCTTGACATCACAAACAATCACTCTGACCTCACCAGTGGAACTCAACTCTTCTGTCCATTTTTAGACCAACGCTATAATGAGGACTCGAGCTGAGTTGTCTTGACGGAAGCCAAACTGAACATCAGTCGGCAGGTTACTGATGAATGAGTGCTGCTTGATAGCACTGTCAATGATACCTTCTGCTGATTGAGAGTAGACAGATGGGATAGGATGGAGAGGTGGTGGGGGTAATTGGCTGCATTGTGGACAAGACATACTTGAGCAATTTTCCACTTTGTTGGGTAGATGCTGGTGTTGTAGCTGTACTGGAACAGCTTGACTAGATGTACAGCTATTTCTGGAGCCCAAGTCATCAGCACTATACAGTGGGAATGTTGCCGAGACCCATAGCTACTGCTATGTCCAATGTACTCAGCTGATTCTTGATTTCATATGGGGTGAATCAAATTGGCTGAAGGTTGGTTTCGGTTATGGAAGGGTCCTCAGGAAAAGGTCGAGATGGATCATCCAATCAGCACTTCTGACTGAAGATGGTTGCAAATGCTTTTGCACTCACATGATGGGCTCTGCCATCATTGAGGATGGGGTTGTTCAATGAGCCTCCTCCTTCAGTTAGTTGTTTAGTTGACTACCAGCACTCACAACTGGATGTTGCAGGACTGCAGAGGTTTAATTTAATCTGTTAGTTGTGGGAACGCTGAGCTCTGTCCATAGCATGCTGCTTCCGCTATTTGGCATCTTGTGTTTTAGCTTCACCCGATTGACGCAACTACATTGACATGCTTGGAGTTGAGCCTCTAGCTTATCTGCCCACTCAAACAACGCAGAGGCATGAAAATGCCACCAAGTGCTCCAGAGCTTTTCACCCCTCAGGCACAGACTGCAAACCAATGATTGTTTTAGTGGACCACAGAACAGTTGGATGACTGCACACATTGTACAAACACCTTGCAAAAGCTGGACGTGGAGCAGTCACTGGTGGAGGCGCTCACAGCCATTTGCAACGTCATCATTCTGGTTTAGTCCAGTCTCCCCCATGGTTCAAGCTAACAGTGCAGCCTTGCAGTGCAGGTTAGGAGAATACCTGCACCTGAGCTGAGAGCACAGCATGCAGTCCAATGGGCAAAGCTGCTGCCAATCAGTCAGGTGGAGTGGGCAGAGGAGGGTGGGATTTTGGGCAGCCATGCAGTGCACTAAACTCTGGCTATCCAACTGATGGCCAGCAGTCTCCGGGATGTGTTAAGGGGCCTTCAGACTTAACCAAGAGAGGTTCTTAGAACACCCAAGCTAACTCAGATGTCTATCTCCTTCATCCTGCAGGAGGAGTACATCAGGAGCATGGAGCATGGTATACTAGCTATAAGCCTCATGGCATACAGACAGCAGAGACGGCAGAAAAGAGAGTGGCGCAGGCACCTGGCTGCACTGAGAGAGGAGCAGCACCCTCAGGAAGAAGGGGTGGCTGGGGCTCCTGCGCATGCCGCTGAAGAGCCACAGCGAGCTGTTGCTGGTTGGCACCTAGCTAGACCCAGTGTCTACAGATGCTGCCTTTCATTCCTGCAGATGACCAAGGACCAGTGTCACCGAAGACTGCGCATGCCTAGGGAAGTGGTTGGTCTCATCTGTCAGCTGCTGCAGGATTTGGCACCATGGGGATTTAGAGGGCATCCTCTGCCTGTGGCCGTGAAAGTGACAACGGCGCTCAATTTTTACGCCAGTGGCTCCTTTCAGGGCTCCACAGGTGACCTCTGTGGGATATCACATGCCTCCACCCACAAATGCATCCATGATGTTATGGACATTTTTATACACGGCTGATCCGGCTCTTGCATGCTCTTCTACATTCCTCATTGTACTAGGGTAAGTTCTCAGGCTTGATGTTAATAGCGGAGTGAGGGATATTCTAGGCCATGAAGTTACAGAGTGTGGTGGAGTATAATTTTCACACCAATTTATTTTGGTTGTTCTGTCACTGATGTCTCTATTCACACATTTTTTTATTTTTTAAATGTCACTTTGTTGTTGCACTGAAGTGACCTTTTATATAATTGCAACATGCCAGCAATTAGATGGAACTGAATTGACATTCAGAGCTTTGTATTAATTTTTTTTTTGTAGCTGCTTGGCTAAGATAATTAGAGCGTGGCACTAATAACACAAGGTCGCAGGTTCGATTCCCCCATGCTGGTCAACGTGCCTGTTCTGAAAGAAATCTTATCAAATCTTCACATTAATTATTCTTCCTGCTTATAACCAGGAAAATCCCCAGATTCCATCCAAATTTTAATAAATTAAATAATTCACAATTTTAATGTCAATAAATGTACAAGAGATAGATAGGTGCCCTGTAATATTAAGCAGGGCAGGATGATCTTCTGGTACTAGTTTTGATCGACTAAGGTGATCGGGAGAGGAATTTTCCAACCACCCTCTGCCCCCCCACCCCTCAATTTGCCTGGGTTTTTAACTGGTTTTTCATCTCCCCCAGGAGATTATCATAAGATCATTAGAAATGGGAGCAGGAGTAGGCCATTTGGTTCCTCAAGCCTGCTCTGCCATTTAATAAGATAATGGCTTGTCTGATTGTGGCCTTAACTCCACTTTCCTGCTTGTCCTCCATAACCCTTGACTCCCTTGTAGGTCAAAAATCTAACTCAGCCTTGGATATATTCAATTTCCCAGCCTCCACTGCTCTCTAGGGAAGAGAATTACAAAGGTTAACAAGCTTCTGAGAGAAGGAATACCTCATCATCTCCATCTTAAATGGGAGACCACTTATTTTTAAATTGTGGCCCTTTGATCTTGACACCCCCAGGGGTGGAAAATCCTCTCAGCATCTACCCTGTCAAGCCCCCTTAGAATCATATGTTTCAACAAAATCACCTCCTATTCTTCTAAACCCGAATGAGTATAGGCCTAACCTGCCCAATCTTTCCTCATAAAATAACTCCTTAATTCATCCCTGCAATCAGTCTCCCTAGTCCTACTCCCACTCCTTTTCCCCGTAGCCCTGTAAACTTTTTCTCATCAGATAATTATCCAATTCCCTTTGAAAAGCGATTGAACCTGCCTCCATCACACTCTCAGACAATACATTCTAGACCCTATCCATTCGCTGCATAAAAAAGTTTTTCCTCATGTCATCATTGCTTCTTTAGCCAATTGCCTTAAAACTGGTTCTCGACCCTTCTGCCATTGGGAACATTTTCTCCCTATCTACTCTGTTCAGACCCCTCATGATTTTGAACACCTCTATCAAATCTCCTCTTAATCTCCCTTCTCCAAGAAGAATAGGCCCAACATCTCCAATCTACCTACGTAACTGAGGTCCAAAGCTCATCACAGGATCAAATGTGACATCAAGGTGGTGGACAGACTGGTTTAATCTCAGACTGATCTCTGCTTTAAAGACAGCCCATTGTTCTGTTACAGTTTTGCCTGCCAATCTTTGATTCCATTTTACCAGATACGTTCTCACCCTATTGAAGTTGCCCCTTCCCAATTAAATTATTTTTGTTCTGGATTGCTCCTTGCCCTTTTCCACAGCTAACCAACACCTTATGATACTAAGATCACTGTCGCCTAAGTATTACCCTACAGACACTTAATCTACTTGACCTGCCTCATTCCCAAGAACCAGATCCAGCAATGCCTCCTTCTTCGTTGGACTGGAAACATGTTGATGTAGAGGGTGAGTTCAATTTCCCCATTACCAAATACCAGGAGTAAACAAAACGGGGGTTTCCACCTGGACTCTTAACGTTAGCATTTTTTTGTTTAAGGATCCTCATCCCCCATATCTGAATTTCTTTCACACTGAAGTCAACTGGAGCAGGTTTGAGACAAAGGCAAGAAAAGTCTTTAGTTATGTTTTCATAGGTTAAAAAAATTCTCACTCTAAGCCTAACTATTTAAGGTTTCATTAACTCCTCTGTGAGGTCAAAAGATATTCATTGTAATGTATAAAAATGTAATGTTATCGCACCCATTTTATGGGTTTAAAACAATAAGCTTAGCAGGCCAGGGTTGACATGTCTATATCTGTGTGTGTCATAAGGATGTATAATCTGAGAGTGCGTGAGTGTGACACAGGACAGGAGATTGGAGAAAATATTATAGATTGCAACAGATGTTATCTCCAACTACATGAGATAATGAGAAACCTCAGGTTGCCAATGTTGATTTTCAGATGCAAAGCTGAAAGCATAAATATATTAGGTGTCATGATTTTCTACCACTGCATCCTGTTTTAACTTTTTGAATATTGTAACAACATCTGAGAACAGAATTCCAGTCAAAATATAGGAGCAGGTGTCTAAGTGTTTGTACTTACTATCAGTTGTGATATTTGGTACTTAATTGATTGAGAAGGCTAAGTAAAAGCCAAGAACCATAATGTAGCACATCACCCTGAACTTAATAACATGATGATAGGCAGGGGCAGGGCACAATTTTAACAGTCAATTGCACTCCATGGGCTGAATAATAGGGAGGGGTGGGTGGTGGCGGACAGTTCTCCCCCAGCACGGAAGCAATGTCAACATGGATTCAGCATGTTCCATGCCAGCCCGCTCCACAGCCATAAAGCACTGTGGGGCAGCTAAATGAGGGTTAGGTGGGGATGAATTCCTGCTCTCTTGAGCTGCCAGCCAATCCGATTGGCCTGCACCTTAGACAGCATCTTCCAAACCCACAACTGCTACCATCTAGAAGGATAAGGGCAGCAGACACATAGGAACACCACCAACTGGATGTTCCCCTCCAAGTCACTCACCATCCTGACTTGGAAATATATCACCATTCCTTCACTATCACTGGGTCAAAATCCTGGAGCTCCCTTCCTAATAGCACTGTGGGTGTACCTACACCACAGGGACTATAGCGGTTCAAAAAGGCAGCTCATCACCACCTCCTCAAGGGCATTTAGGGATGGGCAATAAATGCTGGCCTAGCAAGCAATGCCCACATCCCAAGAATGAATTTAAAAGTGCAGCTCCGTCAATCCCAGCAGCACCAAGAGCAAGGAGTAAGAAGAAGAAGACCCATGGATCTCCAGTGCAGGTAAGCCCGGGGTCTTGGGCAGGGAGGGTTTGGGCAGGTCAGGGAGGGGGCGGAGGTACTGGGTTTAAGGCTGTGAGTGGGTAGGAAGGAAGCGGGGTTCAATCTTAGGGAGGCCTCTCTGCCCCCCACGTCTGGGAAAGGGAAGCCCCCGTAGATCGAACCCCCTTCCTTCCTGCCCTTTGAAGAATTTGGTTAAAAATAAATCGGGCTGCCCACTCCTACCTGACTGCCCAGGCCAAATGCTCTATGGAATGGGCAGCATATTATTGGGATCAATTGGCTTGGCAACAAACCTAATTGACTTTTGATTACTTATTGAATATGATGGATGGGCTGTGGATTTTGGCACCCGCTCACTCCTCCCTCGTATCGTGGGGGTGAGCTCAGGGGTGGGCGGGAAGGAGGTGGGTGGGCACCCGCCCGATTTTACGTGCCCTTCCCACCCCCTGCCAAAATACACACCTGGTGGGGTGCACATAAAATGCAGCCCTATAAAACTAAAGGGGAAAAGGAGAAATAATGAGTAGGGAATGCTATACTTTTGATGTTATAGAATGACCAGATGCCCAGTTAATTTTACAATGTTGAGAACAATATTGCTTCTGGCAGCAACAATTGACTGCATTAAAATATAGGCTAACTTGCCAAATTATCTGAAAAATAAGAAGAGAATATTATACAGCCATTCTTTAGGTTTTACCATCTGTTGTGCTCAGATTGCAAAGTTTTGCAAAATTAAAGGAAGATCTTGTTACATAAAGTCAATGGTTCAAAAGGAAGGAAAGAGGAAAGAAGTGCTTAAAATGAATACAACGACTTTCCCTACATTACTACAGTGCCTGCACTTCATTGGCTGTAAAAAGTTTGGGACATTCTGAGATTGTGAAAAACACTGTAAATGCGAGCCTTCCATTTACATAAAAAACTACAGTATGCATAGTGAGCAGTAATAGATTATTGACAAGTGCTACAAACCTCAGGTAGATTGCTGAAATACATTATGTTAGATCCATATGCATGTTTAGGCTGATAAGATTCAGTTAGGCTGGCCAATATGCTGTTGTACTGCCATCCATTATTAATATGAGTAATGTCTCTCTGTGGATCTTATAACAGCCTAACATCATTACTCATGTCCGATGTAATTACATAGAAATGGGATGCGTAAACAGATGATCTTTGTGTGAAGAAGTAAATCAGATTAAACAATAACAACAAAGTAGCCTTGTGATCATTGTCAAAGCAATTCATAGTTGTTCTTTTTGATTATGGTTGGAACCAGGACAGGTCGTAATGTAGTCAGTACATTGAGTATAGATATAGGTAGCATAGCTGTCTTCTGTTAGAACAGACCTGTGAAGAAGTGAGCTTTGTAGCCACTGTCATTCTTGATAAATACTTCGTCTGCATCTTTGAAATCATTAAATTAACTTACTAGTGAGCCGGGTTATCTGGTGTCCAAAACCATAAGAGCTATCCCTAGTCATTGGAATATGTGAATATAAAAACAAGAGTAGGCCATCCAGCCCCTTGAGCCAGTTCTACCATTCAATTAGGAACATAGAACTTAGAAGCAGGAGTAGACCACTTGACCCTTCGAGTCTTCTCTGCCATTCAACAAGATCATGGTTGATCTGGTTGTGGTCTTAACTCCACTTTCCTGTCTTCCCCCCATAACCCTTGACTCCCTTGCCTATCAAAAATCTATCTAACTCAGCCTTGGATAAATTCAATGACTCAGCTAACCTCCACTGCTCTTTGGGGAAGAGAATTCCATATACTAACCACCCTCTGAGAGAAAAAAATTGCCCCCCCTACAAGTGGAAACATGCTCCTGGTATCTATCCCATCAAGTCCCCTCAGGATCTTACTACAGCTGTACAGGGCATTTAGTTAGGTCAAGACTGATCTGTACCTCTCATCTTCGCTCCATATGCCTTGATACTCTTACCTAACAAAAATCTAGTGATCTCCAGCTACAACCATTGGTGTGAGAGAATTCCAAGTTTCCACTACCCTTTGTGAAAACGTACTTCTGATGTCATTCCTGAACAGCCTAGCTCTAATTTTAAGATGTGGGGATAAAGGGAACCTTCTCTGATTGGCAGGAGGTGCCAAGTGCAGTTTCCCAGGAAGCTGAACTGTCTCCTCATAAATGTCAATGACATGGATGAAATTCTGCAGGTGACACTAAGTTAGGAGTCATAGCAGGTGATGCAGACAGAAACAGAAAGTTACCGAGGGTCATAGGCAGATTAAGTGAGTGGCAAAAATGATACCAGCTGGAGTTCAACATGGGGATGTGTGAGGTCATTCACTCTAGATCTCAGATGAGAAGTCAAAATATTTTCTTAATGGGGTAAGTTAAGAACTATAGAATATTAGAGTCGTGGAGGTCTACAGCACAGAAAAATGCCCTTTGGCCCACTGAGTCTGCACCGGTCAGACAAGTACCTAACTATTCTAATCCCATTTTCCAGCACTAGACCCATAGCCTTGTATGCCATGGCACTGCAAATGCACATCCAAATATTTCTTAAATGTTATGAAGGTTTCTGCTTCTATCACCCATTCACGCAGTGAGTTCCAGATTCCCACCACCCTCTGGGTGAAAAGATTCTTCCTCACATCCCGTCTAACCCTCCTGCCCCATACCTTAAATCTATGCCCCCTAGATTTTGATCCCTTCACCAGGGGGAATAGTTCCTTCCTGCCTAGCCTATCTATGCCCCTCATAATTTTATACACCTCAATCATGCCTCCCCCCTCAATCTCCTCTGCTGCAGGGAAAATAACCTCAGTCTATCCAATCTCTCCTCATAACTAAAACTCTTCAGCCCAGGCAACATCCTGGTAAATCTCCTCTGCACTCTCTCTAGTGCAATCACATCCTTCCTATAATGCAGACTCCAGAACTGCATGCAATACTCTAGCTGTGGCTTAACCAGCGTTTTATACAGTTCCAACATAACCTCCCTGCTCTTATATTCTATGCCTCAGCTAATAAAGGCAAGTATCCCATATGCCTTCTTAACCACCTTATCTACCTGTCTCGCTACTTTAAAGGACCGGTGGACATGCACACCAAGGTCCTTCGATCCTCGGTACTTCCCAGGGTCCTACCAATCATAGGGTGTTCCCGTACCTTGTTTGTCCTGCCCAAGTGCTGTGGAGGAGCAAAGGGACTTAGGTGTCCACATTCACAAACCACTAAAAACTAGGGCAGAGGTACTAAAAGTAATTGAAAAGGCTGATGGAATGCTGGCCTTTATTTTTGAATGAAAAACAGGAAGTCATGCTTCTGTTGTGCAGAGAGTTGACCAGATCCCATCTTGGGTATGGTCATTTTTGGGCACTGAACTTCAGGAAATATATATTGGACTTGGAAGGTATAATAGAATGACACCAAGGGTTAAATTATGAGGCCAGGTTGCACAAACTTGGCTTGTGTCCCCTAGAGTTTAAAACATTGAGGGATGATCTAATCAAGGTTATAAAATGATTTTTTAAAAAGCAATTCCATGGAATAGAGACAGATAAGTTATTTCCTCTGGTGAGGTTATCTGGTGTCCAAAACCATAAGAGCCATCCCTAGTCATTGGAATATGTGAACATAAAAACAAGAGTAGGCCATCCAGCCCCTTGAGGGGCAGGTGGTTTAGAGGGGATGTGAGGAAGAATCTTTTCACCCAGAGGGTGGTGGGAATCTGGAACTCACTGCGTGAATGGGTGATAGAAGCAGAAACCTTCATAACATTTAAGAAATATTTTTAATGTGCATTTGCAGTGCCATGGCATACAAGGCTATGGGTCTAGTGCTGGAAAATGGGATTAGAATAGTTAGGTACCTGTTTGACTGGCGCACAATCAGTGGGCCGAAGGGCCTTTTGCTGTGCTGTAGACCTC
Source organism: Carcharodon carcharias (assembly GCF_017639515.1). NCBI lineage: Eukaryota > Metazoa > Chordata > Chondrichthyes > Lamniformes > Lamnidae > Carcharodon > Carcharodon carcharias. The sequence continues at coordinate 218,975,173 of NC_054468.1, forward strand.
CACAACTCTATGATTCTATAATTCTTAACTTTCCCCATTAAGAAAATATTTTGACTTCTCATCTGAGATCCAGAGTGAATGACCTCACACATCCCCATGTTGAACTCCAGTTGGTATCATTTTTGCCACTCACTTAATCTGCCTATGACCCTCTGTAACTTTCTGTTTCTGTCTGCATCACCTGCTATGACTCCTAACTTAGTGTCACCTGCAGAATTTCATCCATGTCATTGACATTTATGAGGAGACAGTTCAGCTTCCTGGGAAACTGCACTTGGCACCTCCTGCCAATCAGAGAAGGTTCTCTTTATCTCCACTCTCTGAACGCAATTTTATGTGGTGGTAGGAGGGGGGTGGTGGGTGAGGGAGCACCCAATGTCTACATTGGGACCACATGCGATTCTCCAAGCCTCCTAATTGGCCATTGCTGGATCCACTGTCCAATTAAGGACATTGGGCAGGTTCCAATTGGGGGCTGGAAGTTCCAGAGTCCCAGCAGCACCACCAGGAGAGTTGGCTGCTGCTGAAACAGGCTGTACAGCATGAGGCGGCCTCAAAAGGGAGACACCCTGCTAAGGTAATTTAGTTTAAAAACATTAGGTAGCCCTGGGTGGTGGGTCCCATCAATCGGAGGGGAAACTCCCCCAGCAGCAGTGTTGGAGCTGCAGGGTTGAATAGATCCCAGCCTCTGTCTCCTATCTGCTAATCCTTTCCAGGCCTATGTTACAAGGTTACCTCCAATTCTATGCTCTCTTGCTTTTGTTAATAAACTATGCATCATAAATCCACGTTTTCTTTGATCAGATACTTGTCGAAGTGCTCAGTTCCTGATGATTGATTCTTTTATCCTTATGCTTTATAAGAATTTCATCATATAACCAGTTCATCACAAGAGGAAAGGTAACTTCACATGGGACTGACAGTGGACTGTGCTCACTGAGAACAGTAAACCTGGCAAACATTGACAAACTACACCGTCTGTTCAGCAGCTGATAAACCTCACTGAGCTCATGGGTCAAGGTAATTTTCGCACGTCAGGAATGGCTTGAAAAGGAAGATACAAATTCAAATTAACATATAAATGCACGAAATCAATGACTAATATTTAGCCCTTAGTTCTAATCTTGTGAAGAAGGTTCATAGACAGTGCAGTGGATCATGGTGAATCCAGATTTTTAAAAAAACATATCTTTAGAAGAAAGTGAAATTAGGTTGACAGCACCAAGATTACAGCCCGAAGGTCATGAGGAAGTTGGGGACGGAGCATGTTATTAGAGCAACTGGGAAACACGCTAACCTGGACAATGTGGAGCGGCGGGATCACATTTAAATTTAGAGGCTGACTGGCTTTTGGGGGGGAAAGCCTCTACTGGAAGATACTAAGTTGAGGGACAGGGAGGAGGGATGGAGATCTCTGCAGGTTGAAACATTGTGCCTGTGGTGGGGAGCGGAGGGGGCAGCCACAAGGCAAAATGGTTGAGATAACCGTGGGGATTTGGAGATATTGCGGGTGGGGTAAGATTGTGAATTGAGGGGAGATCACAGATTGGGGATCACAGATTGGGAAAATCATGGATCCACGTGTTTGTGGAGCGCAGGTTGAAGGGACTTTGAGTTAGGGGATCATGGGTTGGAGAATTGAGGGTTGGGTTGTAGTTTGGTGATTGTGGATGTATCGCAGATTAGGTGTTATGTGGATTGGGGATCATGGATTTGGGGATCACGGATTGTGGGGGGCACGGATTAGGGGGGGTCACGGATTGGGGGACCAAGATTGGGGGGATTGCGGATTGGGGGATTGTGGATTGGGAGGATTATGGATTGGGGATTTCAGATTGAGGGATCATGGTAGCATGGATTGCAGGCTGGCAGAGATTGTTAGTTTGGGGGATTGCTGACCGATAGAGATTATGGGTGGTAGGACCTTGGATCATGGTTTGGTGGGTTCTCGAATTAGGGGAATCATGGATTGGGAAGGTTGCGGATTGGGATAATTATGATTTAGAGAATTGTAGTTGGGGAAATAATGGATTGGGAGAGAGCATGGGCCAAGCTTTTAAAAAGCCAGAGGTTGATTGGGAAGAGGAAAGCATGTTAGCTTAGCGGGTGGTGGGGGGGCTTGCTGGGTGGGGTGGATTGGGTGGTGATGTGGGAGCACCCCAGGCCCACAGCAGTGCCGAAAAAGCACTGACTTGCTGGATTCAGCAGCTCTTGTCTCCCTTCAGCTGCCAGGTTTTCCAAACCCTGGGAAATCTGGCCAGCAGCTAATAAATCCACAAGGCTGCTAAAATCCAAGTCATACAGCCTCATTAGTGTACTTGGATAACGGACCTGCCTCTCGAGGGGCTGTCAGTCACTGGAGTTGAAACAAGAAGAGGGTGTGTTCAAGGTGAATTGGGATTGTGTTTCAGATTTTTGAAATTCTTAACACAACCCCATGCCTCCGCATCCTTTTCCCGCACTTTGGGGCAGGGAGGGAATATTACCCTCTACATTTTAGTGTTACTTCCTCAGATTTTTCTGATGTAGCTTGGACGCCAGATTAATAAGTCTCCGAAGAAGTGTCACATTTGGCTTGAAACATTAACTCCAGTCTCTCTCTGCAAATGCTGTCAGACATGCTGAGTATTTCCAGCACTTTCTGTTTTTATCTCAGGTTTCCAGCATCCGAAGTATTTTGCTTTTATCATGATAAATCCCTCTGCTTGTGTAGAACCTTGGTGTGTGTTATGTAGTGAGGGTGCAGGGGGATTGTGACAGTGAGGCAGGAACAGACTCAACTGCTGGGACAGTGAAGTACAAGGTGGATGATAGAAAGCATCAGTATGAAAACAGAATGTGAAACACGTATTTCATAGAAAATGCCTAGAGCACTGGGATAGTGCAGTAGTAATTAGATTTTTAATGGCTGGGTCATTTGTCATTTTGCCAACCAGGCATCACATAACACACTCCTCTTTTAAAAAAATAAATCCTCACTCTCTTGAAGACATGGACTCATATTCAGGTACAGTTGCACTGGTACAAGCTTCTCTCTAGCATCTCCCTGTTTGAGTCTAGAATGTGAATTTTTGTCAGACTGTTCAATAAAGGGACACATCACATTAGTGACCAGCATTGTCCTCACCTGAGCATTTCCCAGCAGATAGCAGGAACCCCACCTGGCAATTCCTCATCATAGTCCAAAAGGCATCGATGGCAACTATAATGTCTTCTTGACCACCTTGACTGAGATCTGCTAATTTAACACAGACTGAGGATTCACGCCAGGATCTTCTTGCCTCAGCCCAGTGCTGAACACAACAATTTTGTATTCAGCCACTTGCAAAGTCCCTACAGATTACTCCTCTCAGTCAGTTATATTTACATTATGGTATTACAGAATTCCTACAAACTAGGTTTTATCACGGATCCTCATATTTTAACTGCAGAGACAACCCATCCTCAGCTGAAGAGCATTTGCATCTCAGAAATGATTATACTCCTCCACAAACCATGCTTTAGGTAAACCCAAATTATGTACTTATCTGCACATCATCCAAAATGCACACTTTGAAAATGTAAAGAGTAATTTAGAATCATAGACTCTTACAACATGGAAGTGTTACATTGTCAAGGTTTGTTAATTGCATTGTTAAGGTTAAGAGGAACAAATTATGGTATTAATAGTCTTCGAGCACATATAAAATAGGGGGTGTGCCCCACCAGGGGCTGTCACCCCTCATTGATTTTTAGCTTAAGTTATTGATTTTGTTTCTAAAAAGAGTCTATAAATAGGGGCTAGTTGGGACAATGGGGTGAGTTGGAGGAGAGCTATGAGACTGAACAAGTAAATAAACTCTCTCAATAAAGTAAAGCTCTGTGTCTCGGTTTCTGCTGCACCAGATGGCTTATTAACAAGAAGGGGGCCATTTGGCCCACTGTGCCCGTGTTTGGCTCTTTGAAAGAACTATCCAATTAGCCCCACTCCCCTGCTCTTTCCCCAAAGCACTGCAATTTACGATCCTATATAAATAAATATATATCTAGTACTGTAATCAATGTTAATTCAAAGCTGCAGGTCACACAAGGGACATGCACAGGACATGTGCCATTTCAGTGTACATTAACATGCAGTGGCATTTTAACTATATGTTATATTATACATGCACCATTACAGTATTGAGCAATTCAAATCTGTAAGATTTGATTTGCAAGAGTTTCCTGCTGAGTTTGTTAAAAATAGTTCAGGGCTACAGTGAGTTAGCTAGGTCAAAGTGCTGGAACTTCCTTCCTAACTATGAGGGGACCTTCACCACATGGGCTGCAGCAGTTCAAGATGATGGGTCATCACCAGCTTCTCGTGGGTCACTGGGCACGGGTAATAAATGTTAGCCTTGCTGCTGACGTCACAGCCTGAGAATGAATAAAGATTTTTGAAGTTTTTTGCAGCACCCTAAGATAGGTAGAGGGAGAGCTCCCCCTATTTCCTGCTCCTGATGCCTATACAATCATGCTTGGGTTTAGAAACATAACCAAAATACTGAGGATGCTGGAAATCTGAAGGAAAAAATAGAAAATGCTAGAAATACTCAGCAAGGTAATGGCAGCATCTGTGGGAAGAGAAACAGAAAATTGAATAATTATCTGAAGAGAGAAAATTTGTTGAGCTATAGGGTAGGGTTGGGGGGTGAGGTTGGGACTAGCTGAGTTGCTCTTGCAGAGGGCCAGCATGGAAAAACGGGCTGAATGGTCTCCTGTGCTATATACACTCTAGGATTCAATTATTCTATAGGTCATTGACCTGCCTCTAGAACACTTGGGACTAGATTTGATTTCTGTTGCATAATCCGCCATAATTTCCGAGTCTAGGCTTAAATGGTGATTTGGATGAGATATGAGAAAAAATGCTCATATATTTGAACAATGGCCAGGAATTTTCTGAGGTGGCAGATGTCCTGCTGCTGTGACAGGAAGCAGGGGCGACCCCACTTTGACAGGAGCCCGGGCCACATTTTACAGTAGCCCCTCCATCCAATTACGGATGACGACCTTCCTGTACCCACACCACCACACACACACACACCCTCCCCCACCAACCCCCTGCCCCGCATCAAAAAGCTGCTGAGCCAATTAGAGGACTGGCAATTCAGCAGCCTCAACTGTGCCACCAGGACAGGAGGCCTTTGCTTGAGCTGCATCTGGAGGCTGAGGGCACCCTCACAGCCAGGTAAGTCAGGTCTAGGGGCATCAGTAGGTAGTCACTGTGAATGTTCATGGGATGTGGGATCACTGGCCAGGTTAGCATTTATTACCCATCCCTAGTTCAGAGAGCATTTATGAGTCAACCACATTGCTGTGGGTCTAGAGTCTCTGGAGTTACATGTAGGCCAGACCAGGTAAGGACAGCAGATTTCCCTAAAGGGAATTAGTGAACCAGATGGGCTTTTAATAACAATTATTTTAAAGACCATTTCCAGATTTTTATTGAATTCAAATTCCACCATCTGCCATGGCAGGATTCAAACCAAGGTCCCCAAATCATTACCCTGTCTCTCTGAATTACCAGTCCAGCTACAATACCACTATGCCATTGCCTCCTCTGATGCTGTTGCTGTGGTAAAATGCCAGCGGAAGCAGAAAGAGGTTACTTAGGTGGCTTATTGTGCTCTGGGCGGGTGTGACATCTACCACCCTTTCTGCCACTGGCAATATGGCTTGGCAGCGGAAAGATTTTGGGCACCACAATCAACGCCTACCATGCCATTTTGCCAGCCATTTCGCCTCCTATTCTGCCCTCAAAAGGTCCAGAAAATCGCAGTCATGATTTCAAGATAGCTGACGTCACTACCAGTTTAGGAAACAAATGACCATTTCTGAACACAGAAATTTCACTTTGTCGATACTGCAAGAAGTGTGATTTGTAATCTGAATTTCCTTTCACACATGATCCAATTTTGTTTCCCATTGAAGTTTGTGGGCAAATGCACTATCTTGTGCAGTATTGAGAAACTCAGGCTTGTAAGGTTTGATTTTCAGCTCTGCCTGCTGAGTTAGCTGAAAATATCTGTGGACTCTCGATGTGCTTCTGCAATGTCAAATTTCACCCCCATAATTATCCTTTTAGTTTTTAAAACAGCAAACTTCTAACTGAATTTAGACAACTGTGGGTTTCCATAACTGCAGCACAAATTGGCATTTGAAAGCAATTACCTTTTAGCAGTGCAGCCATATGCATTGCTTTCCAAAAGATGTCAGGGGAACTGGAAAAAGGAATTCTCTCCACCGGACCACAACTCAACTGCAAAATGGGAAAAATTGGACATCTGTTTCGAGATATCCTGAAGGCAGGCTGGGAAGGATGGACTGTCACGCACTGGTGTAAAAGTGTACAGATAAGAAAATATTCCGACCACACTGAAGTATAAAAGCTACATGGCTTGTGTCTGGTATATTGGATTTGATGAGCTACTCACTTTCTCTTTACTAGTAATCAGGTTTGTCACATCTTGGCCAGGTCAAAAGGAATAACTCTGTTGCAAAATAGTTCTGTAGGGTCTTGAACATCCACCTGAAAGAACAGACAGGGCCTCAGTACAGCACCTTATATGAAACTTTCAACAGTATAGCACTCCCTTAGTACTACCATTTGGAAGCAAATGGGCGTATTAGTGAGAGGCAGCATGGTTTTGTGAAGGGGAGGTCGTATCTCACTAACTTGATCGAGTTTTTCGAGTAAGTGACAAAGATGATCGACGATGGAAGGGCAGTGGATGTTATATACATGGATTTCAGTAAGGCCTTTGACAAGGTCCCTCATGGCAGACTGGTACAGAAGGTAAAGTCTCACAGAATCAGAGGTAAGCTGGCAGGATGGATACAGAATTGGCTTGGTCATAGAAGACAGATGGTAGCAGTGGAAGGGTGCTATTCTGAATGGAGAGCTGTGACTAGTGGAGGTCCGCAGGGATCAGTGCTGGGACCTTTGCTGTTTGTGGTATACATAAATGAGGAAAATGTAACTGGGCTAATTAGTAAGCTTGCAGATGACACTAAAGTTGGAGGAGTTGAAGATAGTGAAGAGGATTGTCAAAGGATACAACGGCATATAGATTGGTTGGAGACTTGGGTGGAGAAATGGCAGATGGAGTTTAATCAGGACAAATGCGAGGTAATGCATTTTGGAAGGTCTAATACAGGCAGGAATTATACAGTAAATGACAGAACTCTTAAGTGCATCGACGGGCAGAGGGATCTGGGTGTATAGGTCTACAGGTCACTGAAAGTGGCAACGCAGGTGGATAAGGTAGTCAGGAAGGCATAAGGCATGCTTGCCTTCATTGGCAGGGGTATTGAGTATAAAAGCTGGGAAGTCATGCTGCAGCTGTATAGAACCTTGGTTAGGCCACACTTGGAATATTGCATGCAATTCTGGTCACCACATTACCAGAAGGATATGGAGGCATTGGAGAGGGTGCAGAGGAGGTTTACTAGGATGCTGCCTGGTCTGGAAGTTACTAGCTATGAGGAGAGGTTGGAAAAACTCGGATTGTTCTCACTAGAGCAACGGAGATTGAGAGGCGACTTGATAGAAGTTTACAAAATTATGAGTGGCATGTACAGAGTAGATAGTCAGAAGCTTTTTCCCAGGGTGCAAGAGTCAATTACCAGGGGACATAGATTTAAGGTGAGAGGAGAAAACTATAGAGGAGATGTGCGGGGCAAGTTTTTTTACGCAGAGGGTCATGAGTGTCTGGAATTCGCTGCCAGAGGAGGTGGTGGAAGCAGGTACAATAGTGGTGTTTAAGAGGCAGCTTGACAAATACATGAATAGAATGGGAATAGAGGGATATGGACCCCAGAAGTGCAAAATATTTTAGTTGACGGGCAATATGATCGGCGCAGGCTTGGAGGGCCGAAGGGCCTGTTCCTGTGCTGTACCTTTCTTTGTTCTTTGTTCTTTGTACTGCACTGGGGTGTCAGCCTGGATTTTTGAGCTCAAGTCTCTGAAATGGGACTCAGGGCTTAGGTAATAACATTGATAGCCACACCAAAATGCAGGAATGAATAAACAGTCTTACTGATTGGGTAGGTAAGTGGAAAATAAAGTTCAACTTAGTTAAGTGTGAGATGGTTCGTTTTGATTGGAGGAATAAGGAGGTCACTTATTCCTTGGGTAGAGGAGCAAAGATATTTGGGAATATGGATGTATTGATCCCTGGAAGTAACAACAGGTGTTGACAAGTAAGGCATAAAGAGTGCAAACAGGGTACTGCGGTTTATTTTTAGAGCAATAGAATACAATTACAAGCACATAATGTTAGATTTCTAAAGAACTTTGGTTAGACCGCACTAGGAGTACTGTATGGAGCTCTGGTCTTCATATTACAGAAAGAAGAAAGTGCAGCAAATATTTACAAGGCTGTTACCAATATTGACAGGATGCAACAATTGAAGCACATCGGGATGTTTTATTAAGTTAAAGATGCTATATAAATGCATGTTGTTGCTTGATACCCTGGAAAAGGGGAAACTAAGAGCAAACATGTTGAGGTCTTTAAAGTCACGACAAGGTTGGATGTGGAGGAACTGCTTCTATTTGTTAGTGAGCCTAGGATAAAAGGGGAATATTTATAATACAGTCGCTAATAGAGGAATTTCTTTATGCTTCAAGTAGTGGGAATATGGAACTTGCTGCCAAATGGAGTGATTGAAGCAGACAGCTTTGATTCATTTAAGGCGAGATGATGTATATATGAAGGAGAAGGGACGAGCGGGAATATGGGGCAGAGTTGGAAGTGGTAATTAAGGGACGTATAGTATAAACACCAGCAGTTAAGCCAAATAGCATGCTCAATGCAGTAATTCCACATTAATCCTATGTAATTCTGGGTCAATCTGTACTGTGATTTACTGAAATATATATCATGTGCTGCATTGACTTTGGGAAAACAAAAAAGATAAGTCCACAGCTCAGGCTACAAATCACTCAACAATTTCATTGATTGTCTTTAAAACTGTTCTTTTACAAATTTTACAACAGCGCACTTAAAGGAATTCCTACTAATCTATTCAAAATGCCAAAACACAAGATATAAGCCCAGCATTAAGCTCCAGTACAAAAGTGATTTTTGAAATGTTGTTTCTTACATGGATGTCACCCTGGGAGAAATTGCCAAGTCCAAAGAGCCATCAAGAATCTGAAGATCAATAAGGCACCTGGGATTGATGAGATACCAGCAGAGCTATTGAAATATCACAGCAGAGCTCACTGATCTGTTCAACAAGATCTGGGCTGTGGAGAATGTCCCGAATGACTGGAGGCAAGGAGTAATCATCAAGTTGCCAAAGAAAGGGCAGTCAGTACCTGGCAAGATCTTCAGCACAGGGCTCCTCAACAAATTTCTGGGGTGGCAGATCATGCTGTGGGCAGATTTTTACGCGCAGGAACATCATAGAGCAGATCCTAGAGGATCAGAAGCCACTTGTTATCAACTTCATTGATTTCAAGAAAGCTTTCAATAGCATCTATTGGCAGTCACTCTAGTACATCGCAAGACAGTATGGCATTCCGGAGCAGTATATTAACATCTTCAAAGTCTTACACTGTGACTCCAGTTGCTGCATCAAGACTAGCATGGACTACTTCAAACATTGTCACAGGAGTACAGCAAGGCTGCATACTCTCCCATTCCTTTTGCTCTTGGTTATCAATTTCATCATGAGGAAGTTGATGTGGGGTAGGGGTAGGGGAGCACAGTCTTTGGCATCCCAGGGCAACACTGCCGGTTGATGACCCTGAATTTCGCAGATGATATTGCCTTACCAGCTGAAGGATGGCACGTGCCCCAAGACATGATCACCAACCTTGAGAGTAGCAACTCTAAGGTTGATCTATGCATCAGCTATGAAAAGACCACGATAGCGACAATGGGATGGCAATGTGGCTCCCCCATCACCATCAAGCAACAGAACATTGAGGATTATGACCACTTCCCCTACTTAGGAAGCAACATCTCTGGGGAGGGCAATGTAGAGATTGATGTCCATATAAGAATCAAGAAAGCTCCGTGCTCTCTAGTCATCCAATATCATCGACTTGGCCATGAAGCTGCAACTCTACATGTCCATAGTAATGCCATCTGCAATCTATGTCAGCAAGACATGGAATAAAACAGCAAAGGTTTCACATAAGTTGGACATCTTTCACTAGCGTTGCCTACATAAGAGCCTGGGCATCACATGGAGAGACAACATCAAAAGCGAAGAAGTGCTACAGATGACAGGTCAGAGGTGCCTGCACGACATCATGATGGAGAGACGGCTGAGACTGGCAGAACACATATTTCGCCTCCTGGATGTACAGTAGAATGGACACCACCAGATGGAAAAAGATGAGGCTGGTCAAAGAAGATCTAGTGAAGTACATTTAAGGAGGACCATCAAGAACAGTCTTGATGGCTATTGTCTCACACAGGACCAGAGGAACTAAGTCCACATCTAAGTAAGTTTCTTACATGACTAAAAACAGTTATGGGGTTCTATTATTAGGCTTAGGCCCCTGACTGAGCAATTCCACTTCAGTACTTGAGTGAAAAAATAAAGGTTGACACTGTAGTGCAGTACTGAGGCAGTGCTGTACTATTTGAAGTGGGTCTTTTGTCTGAGATGTTAAAGCTCTTTCAGGTGGATGTAAAAATCCCAATGCACTATTTGAAAGAGCATGGGAATTCTCCCCAGTGTCTTAATACTTACCACTCAATCAACAATACAAAAACAGATTAATTGGTTGTTATCACAATGCTGTTTGTGGGTGAATGCTGTGCTTCCTACATCACAACAATGAGAACTGTTCAAAATGCACTTTGTTGGCTGTAAAGCCCTTTGGGACGTTCTGTGGTCAGAGTGCCAGTGATCAAATATAAACCCACAAATACTCTTGTCATCAATCAGCCAAAAGCTGAGCTGGCACATTGGAGGCGATGATAAATTTTGTTGTCTATGTTTGCCCCCATTAAGAAGTGGCTCTCAAGATATTGGAAGTGGTTCACATTTTCCAGGATCTCAATCAGTGGGTGTTGCTGTGGTGCTGTGGGAGCTGGCTGGAAGTGGACCTTAGTTTTCCAGTTGTTCAGTGAAAGGCCCATATTTTTTGGAGAAGGAGCTCAGTTTCTGAGCAAGGGTGCACACAAGCATCATCTACATACTGGAGCGCAATGACTGAAGTTGGAGTGACTTTGGTTTTGGATTGAAGGAGTATAGGGTGAACAGTTTCCTGTCAGTTGTGTAAATTATCTTCACATTTGGGGGTAGCTTGCTGGAAGTGAGGTGCAGTATTGTAGCGAGGGAAACTGAGAAGAGGGTTCGTGCGATGAGCCAGCATTGATTAACCCCGGTCTTCACTGAGATAGGGACTGTGGTGGTTCTGTTGGTGAAGATCATCGCTTTCATGTCCTCGTGGAGTATATAAAGGATGGCAAAAAATTTCTGAGGGCAGCCAAGTTTGAGGAGGATACTCCATAAAGGTCCGCAATTGACAGAGTCAAAGGTCTTTATGAAGTCGAGAAAAGTAATGTACAGTGGTTGGTCCTGTTCCTTGCATTTTTCTTGGATTTGCTACACATTGAAGATGACATCTGTGGTGTTTCTCTATGAGTGAAAAACACACTGCGACTCTGCAAGGAGCTCTTTGGCAATGGGGAGGAGGAAATTAAGGAGAATCCTTGCAATAATCAGACTTGTCTCCCATCTTGAATACAGACACGATCACAGCATCTCCGAGATACCCCGGTGTGCACTTCTCTTCCCAGATGACGTACATGAAATTATGCGACCATATCAGGAGTGTACCTCTGAAGTGTTTCAGAATTTCGGCAGGGTCCCCATCTACTCAAGGTAAACCGAAGAAGTGTCATATCGGCCTAGAACATTTAGTCTGTTTCTCTTTCCTGAGATGCTGCCAGACCTGCTGAGCTTTTCCTGCACTTGCTGTTTTTATATCAAAAAATTAATTATTTCTTCTAACACTGGTCCGTGACACAGTAATCGCACTTCAAAGCATTCAATAACTTGCGACTTCATTTGCCAAAAAGTCCCTGGCCCAATTTGCTTTTAGAACAACGTTCATTCTATAGAACAAGCAGTCATGAAAGTACACAGTTTTGTCCTAATTTCAAAATTTGACATATTTTACTGAACTCAGGTTTGCTCTCAAAGTCAGAAACATTTAGGGGCAGAATTTTGAAGACATCAGGCAGGCGCGTTGGGCGGGCCTGGGAGCGGCTGGGAAACAGTCCTCTGCCCCGATCGGCTCCCAAACTCAATTTCACACTGGCGGGCCAATTAAGGCCCACCGAGCACGAATGCTGGCTCCTCAATGGTTGGGAAGATGCAGGCAGGGGCCTGTCGGCTGCTGGGTCCAATGGTGACCTGGCGACCGGTTTAAAACTGGCACAGTCAGGCCCTTGAAAGGTTGCTGGTGATGAGGACAACTCCAGTGTTATGACATGGAGAGTATAAATTATGGAGAGTAATGCAGCTGCAGACACTAGACGGGAGGGCAAGTTGGGTGGACACTCGGCCCACTAGTTTTCTGATTGGTACCTCACGTTCCTCCTGGAGGAGGTGGCTGCCAGGAGGGACACCCTTGTCCCCAGAGATGGAAGGAGGAGGCCACTGCACCTAACAAAAAGAGCTTGGGAGGAGGTGGCAGTGCTGGTCAGCAGCCAAGATGTGGAGCGGCGCACCTGGGTCCAGTGTTGCAAAAGGTTTAACGACCTGCTGCACTCAGGAAGGGTGAGTACCGTGTTGGCATGGATCAGTGCGTTGAAGTGTTAACGGCCGGCCCTCACCCCACCCACCGTGGAGCTCAGGGGTGTCGGAGTGTGAGTGCCAATTGTCAGTGATGCCGGAGCTGGCCAAGGGGGTGAGCCCTGGCTGCTTGGACTGAGTGCCTTGCAGCTTGAAGGCCATGACTTGGGCGTGCCCTTGGGTGTTCCTCAGGTGGGGTTGACCAGGCTGCAATGGTGCTGCAGGTAGAGAGGGGACTAATCTATGCTCCTCTATCCTTTCAGGAGAAGACGGCCCACAACAACATTGAAAAGTCGCAGAACGGTGGAGGCCCTCCCAATCCTTTCCAAATACGAGCAGGATATCTTGGACCTGGAGAGGCACCACGCGCCTCAGTCAACCGGCCGCAGAGAGGCTGGAGTGTCAGTTGAAGGTAGGAGTGCAGTGCAATGCACAGAGGTGAGTTTCAGATGCTGCAAACATTCTTGTGTAGTCTCATCATTGATGGGAGCCACAAAACTGCATTCCTCAATGATCATTGAAAGAGGATGGCACCGTGATGCAGATCTCCATGGGCTTACCAGGGTACCTGGCATGCACAGTGACACTGTGATGACTTAAACTAATGACGTCGTTGTTTTCCCTTAGATTTGCCACCAAGCACCCAATCACAGGACGCTGAAGACCCACTCCTGATGCCAGAGGCTCGCCAGGCTCCAGAAGCACCTACATCACACCTGCTCTCTGAACCAGGCACCAGCACAGATACCAGCATCTCATTGACGTTAAATCTTCAGCTGGAGTGTTGGTGCACAGTAGTGAGGGCATTTCACGCTCGTTTGAGCAGCAGGCGGAGGCAGAGAGTGCCCAGGGCGCAGGCAGTCGGAGGACTGCTGGAGACCAGGACAATGCTGAACCAAAGGCAGATGATGAACCTCTGGAGTTGTCCATTAGGTGGCAGATGCTGGATGTCCAGCGAGAAGTCTGGGAGGATCTGATGGAGATCCAAGAGGGTATGCGTGGCATGGTCTCTGTTATGGAGGAGTCCATGTGGAGCATGAGCACTACAGTGACCCTCATGGCTGAGCACACTTTCCTCCTCCATTGAGGGAGTGGAACTCTCATGCAGAAGCAGCTCCAGGAACAGAATCAGGTGTTCCAGGGGTTGCGCTTGGACCTGCAAGCCCTCACACAGGCAATGACAACTGGTCAGTGTCAGTGTGGGAGATGGATTGGTCACCTAGTATCCCAGCTAGGTGTCCGTCCATCAATGGCGAGCAGGGAAGTCCAAAGCGACCTCACATTGGCGCATGAGCTGCTTGTCATCTCTGCGGGCTCCTCTCAGGGCACTCTGGATTATGGCAGCAGCTCTTCCACCCTTCTGCCAGTGGCCGTGGTATCTGATGAAGCTGCAATGGCTGGGGAGACGCCAGCCGTGGCACTGGCTGCTCCATCCCAGGCGGGGCCAACACAGGCTCCACTGGCTAGAGGACAACTGCCAAAGCTCATCAAGTCCAACAAGACACCAGAGTCAGCAGGCTGCCTCCAATGCTGGTGCCAGCGAGGGGGCAGCACCAAGGCCCAGCACTCGCAAACGTAAGTTTAAGGCACCATGAGGCACAAGAGAGCCTAGTCACGGGTGATCTTTTGTTGCGCAATGTTTTGTTTATTTAACTGGTCTGGTGTTGAATAACAGAGAAGGTTCTGTTAATTTGTTGAGAGTCAACCTGAGATAAATTTTCTTTTGTTGATAATGGCCTGAATATGCTTTACCTTTTTTAGTTAATGTGGTGCAGAGTCTGCCAGTAGGGAATGCTGGATGTGGGTGGCTCGAAACATTATTGCACAGGCACTGAATGGACTTTGGACGCAAATGAAAGGGTCATTTCAGCCATCTGGGATGGAGGCGGCAGCCCTGGCGTGAGGAAGAAGCTGACCTTTGGTAGCCCGGCTGAAGGAGCATTGGATCAAGGCATCCCTAGTGTCCCCGCCTCCCTGGAGATTACTGAGGTCTGCCTCCATGCCTTAAGCCTTCTCTTCACTGTGCTCGTCTTTTGACTCACTACTGGACTCATCATCTGTGGCCTGTGCAGTTGCGTCAGGATCCTCTTCCTCCAGTGGGTCCCTCCTTGCCAATGCCAGATTGTGGAGATCGCAGCATGCAATCACTATCAGTGACCTGCCCTGAGGGGTGTTGCACTGCTCCCCTTGAACGGTCTAGGCATCGGAAGCGAGTGTTGAGAAGACCCATGGTCCTCTCTATCACCGCCCTTGTGGAGGCATAACTCATTTTGTAACACTTCTCTAGCTCTGATCTTGGGTGGCGGACAGGCGTCATGAGCCAATCTTCAATGGATAGCCTTTGTCACTCAGCAGCCATCCATCCAGTCGGACTGGAGCACTGAAGAGGCTTGGGACCTTGGAGTGTCTCAGGACGTAAGCGTCATGGGGGCTGCCAGGGTACCTTGCACAGACTTGTAGAATCTGCATCTCGTGGTCACACATTATCTGCACGTTCATGGAGTAGAATCCCTTCCTGTTGACGAAGGCACCCGGCGACCCACTGGTGCTTTGATGGCCATGTGTGCAGTCAATTGCACCCTGGACGTGGGGGAACCCAGCAATCGCTGCAAACCCTCTGGCTTGCTCAGCCTGGCTGGCCTTGTCTGTACGGTAAAGAATAAAAGGTCAGTACCCGCCTGAACAGATCTTCTGTCACCAGTTTGATGCATTTATGGGCCGCAGATTGGGAGACTCCACAAAGAGCCCCCATTGACCCCTGGAAAGAGCCAGAGACATGGAGGTTGAGGGCCACTGTGACCTTCAGAGTCACTGGCATGGGATGTCCACCCACACAGTCGGTGCTGACCTCAGGCCCAATCATCTGACAAATGGACGTCACTGTTTCCCTTGAGAGACGGAGTCTCCTTCGGCATTGCACCTCGGACATATTGAGGTAGCTGCATCGCCGCCTGAAAACACTGGCAACAAGATATGGCGTCTTCTGTGGCCCCTTCTGCCCTGGACTTCCTGCTGGCCCTGCGCCCCTTGTGCCTGCGCCTCTCCTCCCACACGTCCCTCCCTGGAAGCTGAATTGGGACATCTGGCCTCCTCTCCCTTCTGCCCCTCTCTTCCTCCTCAGAGGAGGTGCCACCAGCAAAGACCACAATCCCCATTACCAGGGTAACGGAAGGCTGTCTGATACCTGTAAGGGCCCACATGGTCCAATTCTTCCGGGGGCCTTTGGAGACACCAAGGAGTCCTGAAATGAAGCCTGGCAATGCTAACAATGAAGCCCTGAACAGAGTTGAAGCTGCCAAGTGCCAATAAGTTACCAGCAGCAAACTATCTACCAAGCTCCTTACTACTCACACTGGCAATGCTGCTGTCCCTTTTTATCCCACCCTTGGATAAGGTTTTTGAAATTGTGGGCTGCCCACCTGCCCATTTTGCCCGTGCAACGAGCACGAAATCGCACGGGCAACAAAAAAAATGTCAATTGGTTTTTTAATGGCCTTAAGTGTCTTGTTAATTAATGGCGGGTGCCGCTCTGGCAGTCGCTCGTGCCCACCGACCGAAATATCGCACGAGTGCATGATGACGTCGGGACGCTCGCCCGACGTTATTGCGCATTATCTTATGCCCGACTGGGTCGGGCGCGCTCCCATCTGTGGGGAGTAAAATTCTGCCCTTAGTTTTAAGAATTATTAATGGCATTTTGTACTTTGAAAACAAGAACATTTTTCACTGGAAACTTACCTCATCTTCGGATTATGTCGTGAAAGGGCAGCGAGGAGATGGGTAAGAGCAGAGGGGCAGAGAATGGATCCTTGGGGTACTCCTGAGGTAACAGCATGTGGGCATGTGTAGAAATCCTTACTAGAGATGCTTTGCCAAAGATAGGTTAGGTAAAAGCGAAAATAAGTGAGAGCAATATCATTGAACGGGACAACAAAAGAGAACAGTTGTATGTGGATGCCTTGGTGATTCACGTCAAAGACTTCAGAGAAGTCAAGAAGATTGAGGTTGGATAGTACGCCATAGTGACAGTCACATAGGATGTGGTCTGTGTCTTTGATTAGGGTTGTTTCAGTGCTGCAACATGAGGCAGTGGTAGTGGAAAAAAATAAGTGGGGGAAAAAAAAACTAAGTTAACCCTGGAGTTGTGACCAGTTTTGTAGAGAGTACTAAAGGCTAATAGCACTTGATGTGGCTCAACCAGATCTGTTGATGGATTTCTAAACCAGCTATGCTCCAGATATGCTTAAGCCTGCACCTCTTAGACCTGAGGAAGCAAAGATGGAGGTCTACCAGGAATGGCAAGGAATAGATAGTGAAGATTTTGCTTGGAGCAAGGGCATCAAAGGTGGATATGAAGAAATATCATGACTGCTATGCATGCTACACCCATATTGTTAACTTAACACTACTGTTTACTTTGTTATTCTTTGACAGAACATTCTAGGTGGTCTGGAATTAAAAAGGCAACTAGCTGAGTTTATTTGGATATAATAGTGGCAAATGAAAAGCCAAAGCCTAGGCAGCTGGGAGGTTGAAAATGCAATTACAAGTGGCACAATTTGAACTATGGCCACAGCAGAATCATGAAGGCAGAATGCACGTTGACCAGAAGTAACCATTTGAATTAATGTTTGAATTCACTGGTCCTGACGAAAGGTCATCTCTATCTGAAATGTCAACTCTGTTGCTCTCCACACATGCTGCCTGACCTGCTAAGCCTATCCAGCATTTTTCTGTTTTTGTTTCAGAGTTCCAGCGTGCACAGTATTTTGCTTTTGTATTTGAATTCACTGTCACAAATTCCAGAATGGAGCCAGTCACAATTAAATGCTCTCTCCAAAAACTATTTTACCTCTGGCCTACACAAAAAATCCACTGCCCACCTAGAAATGTGATGTTAATATTCCGACATCCAGTACTAGACGTGCAGAAATTTTCTTCCAATTAAATATTGGGAAGTCTGAAACCATTGGTCTTGGTCCCTGCTCCAAACCCAGTTCCCTATAAATTCCATTCCTCTCCCTGGCAACAATCTGAGATTAAGCCAGTCTATTTGCACCCTTGGTGTCATAGTTGATCCTGAGATGAACTTCCAATATCACACACGTATCATTTCTAAGACCATCTATTTTCCATAATAATAAGTTCATAACATTACTCGACTTTTCCTATCTCAGCTCACCTGGGTACTAAAATCATCATCCATGCCTTTGTTACCTCTAGGTTCGACTGATCCAACGTACTCCTTTCTGGTATCACACTGTCTACCCTCGGTAAACTTGAGGTCATCCAAAACTCTGCTGCCTGCGTCTTAACTCGCAGTAAGTCCAGTACTCACTGACTTACATTGGCTCCTGGCCAAGCAACATCTTGATTTTAAAACTCTCATCCTTATTTACCAAATCCTTCCATGGTTTTGCATCTCCCTATCTCTGTAATCTCCTCCAACCCCCAACTCTTCAGGAAATCTGTGCTCCTCTAATTCTGGCCTCTCCTCCATTATAATTGTGTCACAATTGGTGGCTGTGTCTTTGGTTGTCTAGGCCCAAGCTCTGGATTACCCTCCCTGTACCTCTCCACCTTGCTTTCTTCTTTCAAGAAACTTAAAACCTATCCTTTTGACTAAGTTTTTGAACATCTGACCTAATATCTCCTTATGTGGCATGGTATTATACTTTGGTTTTAAATTGCTCCTGCGAAGCACCTTGGGATGCTTCATTACATTAAAGGCACTATATAAATTTAATGGTTGTTATTGTTTCCTTATGTAAACTGGAATAGGGTGCTACCAAGCATGGAATCTTTTCACTGTTGCTAAGTACACCATTGCTGTTGGCAAAAAAAAAGTCATAGACCACGATTCAGGTTGAAATTACAATCAGAAACAAAATAGACCAATGAGCAGAAGAGGGATTGTAATGGAAGTTAATTTCTTACTATAAATCAATTCTAAACCAATAGACACTTCAGTTTTCCTCAAAGCATGAAATTAGATTTTAAAATTTTGACACATATGAATGACTCCCATAATGCCGGTTATCTCCAATCAGTATTGTGGTAATGCAGGATGAGGCTCAAGTTAAATTTATATATCTCCATTTCGAGAAAAAAGAGAACACACAAGTACCTTCACCATATTTGAAACAAGAACTTGTGATTATATTGCCTTTTGTTCAGAATCATCTTACAGCCAATGGCTTGCTTTCAATGGAGCTGCTGAAGTAACAGTCAATTTATGCACAGCCAGGACCCATGAACAGAAAATGAATAAGTAATGTTTTTTAAAAAATGTTGTCTGGGACGCCGGGAGATCTCCTATAAGAGAATTGTTTTTCATACCTTTGATGTATTAATACCCTTTATTTACCTTACATTTGCCCAGTGGTTCAACAAATAAGTCGTTGGCAATATCCTCCAGGAGTTTTAAACTGACTGAAGTCCAACAATTTGCAGGATCAAATTGCACACAATCAACACAAGTTCCACTCACAGTACAACATGGTCTTTTCCTCAAGTTGTTAGCATTATTTCACTCTTATTCCTCCAATAGGAAACGCACCTTTTAGGCATTGTGTTTATTTCAAGTGAGGAGCAAGGGTTCTTTAGGTTATATATTTGAATTTTTTTCAAAGAAACCGCAATATTGGATCATTTATGATCATCATTCCATTTATTACGAGTTAGCTCGACAGCGATAGCGTTGGGATTTTTTTCGTATAAATTGTACACTGTCACTTCTTGATTTCTGCAATGGGCAGCGTGTAAAAATTAAAACTGCAGGGTTAGAAATTTGCTTCGAGTGCTGGAGCAATCCAGGTGCGATCAGGTTGGCCGTCTAGCCCATTACATGCAGCATCTGAAATGCAATTCCATTGCAGTCAATGGAATTAAATTTCAAGTGCTGCTTGTAACAGGCGACCGATCCGATACCACCTGTTTTGCGCTACCATCCAAGACGAATTTCAATCCTGTAGATTCTTGAAACACTAGGTGATGCACTAAGCTGCGGAAGAGAAAATAGCAAAATGAAACGACATTGTCTTAGGAATTAATTGCCCAATATTAGGTGTTAATTTTTTTAATTACTTTTTCCAAAAAATTATAGTCACAAACCAAACCCTTTCAGTTGAATCCTGTAAATCAATACTACTAACTTTCCATTTAGGTGAAATTTAGGAGAAGAAAAGAGTTGACGTTTCGAGTCCTCATGACCCTTCCACAGAACTTTTCTTCTCCGCCGATGCTGCCAGACCTGCTGTGTTTTTCCAGGTAATTCTGTTTTTGTTTCAGATTTCCAGCATCCGCAGTTTTTTGTTTTTATCTTAGGTTAGCAGTAGTTAAATCTACAATGTACAGCTTTTAGAAATGTGGATTACAATTTGCACTGACGTGACGAACCCAGATGCAGAAATGGTGTTTCCTACATACCATATCAGCTTGCGACAATGGGCATTCATTAAAATTGTTCCAATATATATATTCAAACATGTCAAAATGGTCTCTTTCCGCTCAGCACAATAGATACCTCATTGAACCAGTCAGGTAAGCTCAATGCGAGGAGTGATTTCTGTCCTAGGTTGTAATGTTGATTGGCAACTTAACTAACCAATAGCTAAAACAAAAGCAGAATTACCTGGAAAAACTCAGCAGGTCTGGCAGCATCGGCGGAGAAGAGGAGAGTTGACGTTTCGAGTCCTCATGACCCTTCAACAGAACTAGGTGAATCCAAGGAAGGGGTGAAATATAAGCTGGTTTAAGGTAGGTGTGTGTGTGGGGGGAGGGGGGGGCGGATGTAGTTGTAGGGACAAGCAGGCAGTGATAGAAGCAGATCATCAAAAGATGTCACAGACAACAGAACAAAAGAACACATAGGTGTTGGAGTTGGTGATATATATCTAAATGAATGTGCTAATTAAGAATGGATGGTTGGGGCATTAAGATATAGCTCTAGTGGGGGTGGGGGGAGCATAAAAGATTTAAAAATATTTAAAAATAATGGAAATAGGTGGGAAAAGAAAAATCTATATAATTTATTGGAAAAAACAAAAGGAAGGGGGAAGAAACAGAAAGGGGGTGGGGATGGAGGAGAGGGTTCAACACCCAAAGTTATTGAATTCAATATTCAGTCCGGAAGGCTGTAAAGTGCCTAGTCGGAAGATGAGGTGTTGTTCCTCCAGTTCGTGTTGGGTTTCACTGGAACAATGCAGCAAGCCAAGGACAGACATGTGGGCAAGAGAGCAGGGTGGAGTGTTAAAATGGCAAGCGACAGGGAGGTTTGGGTCATTCTTGCGGACAGACCGCAGGTGTTCTGCAAAGCGGTCGCCCAGTTTACGTTTGGTCTCTCCAATGTAGAGGAGACCGCAATAACCAATAGCTAGATGTGTAGAACTGGGGTGGGTGGCAGGGTGATATGGAAATCAAGCCTTTAGCTTCCTGTTCAGCTAAAGGAAGTTCGAAACAAATGATCAAGGGATCTGGTATCAGGGTTGCCAACACTCCAGGATTGGCCTGGAGTCTCCAGGAACTTAAGATCAATCTCCAGGGCACTGCTGTGTGCAACCCTGGAGAAAAATCATATGGACAATTAAAATTGTTTTTTTTGTTATTTTTTTCATTCCCATTACCAGATATTGATATATTGAAAATAAGACTGTTTGGCTGACAGTTAAGCATCATCCAAATGGGTAATGAACCTTCTTACTTTCCAATTAGCATATGAAGGCAGTTTTCACAAGGATGGATGCATTGAACGACAAATGGCTGGGGCATGGGGCAAGTCATGTGATGAATCGTTTATCCACAGGTGGCAACCCAACTGGCACTCATGCCTGTCAAAGAAAGTGAGGGTCCCCTGCTTAACCTTAGTGCCATCCAGTTAAGAAATTATTGGTCAGAAAAATGTTTTTAGTGCACTAACTGGGTTAGCATGCTTCAGTATGGTACAAAACACGCAACAGACCTACTCATTTACGTATTATTTGCAAAATAGTCTATTCATTTACAAGCGTCTGCCTCTTAGGTCAGTCATGGCTCAGTTGAAAGCACACTTGTCTCTGAGGTTGGAGGGCTGTGGGTTCAAGTTCCACTCCAGTACTTGAGCACAACAATCTGGGCTGATATTCTGGCACAGCACTGAAAGAACATTGCACTGTCAACAGCTGTTATCTTTCAAATTAGACATGTTCCCATCTGCCCTCATAGATGGACGTAAAAGATCCCGTGGCACTATTTTGCAGGGGAGTCAGACCTCATGCCCTGCCAAAATTTATCCTTCATCACCAAAACTGATTATCTGGTCATTATAACATTGCTGCTGTAGGAGCCTGCTGTGTGCAAATTGGCTGCCACATTTCCTATGTTACAAAATCGACTACATTTCAAAGTTCTGTAAAGCACTTAAGGATGTCCTGTGGCTGTGAAAAGCACTATAGAAATGCAGCTTTTTTCTCTAGATGAGATTACAGTGGGCAATTCAGATAAGAGGTTTTCAGTGCCTGGGTCTTAAGGCTGAGACACTAAATTGGGCATTCCTGATAATTGGCAGAGGGTCCACTAGATTTCGACCAATAAAGTTGAAACAGATTATCAAATGTTGACCATAAGTTTTTAATTGCTAAGTTTACACTTTTTAAAAAAGTCTGGTACCTTCTTAACTTTCAACATTCTGCAGTCAAAGTCAGAAGCGGAAGACAGATAACTTGCGTTCAAGCTTTGGCTCACTCTGCTCATGAGCTGCCCATTGACAATATTCCTTCCACTTTTGTCTCCACATGAATAAATGCCCACAATCCAATTTGTGACATTCTATAAAAATGAGGCTCACGACTAGGAACTAGGCAAAAAGCCAATGCAGTGTGGAGGCAAGATAGGAGAGATCAAGAGAACTAGCTCAGGAGCTATTGTATTTGAAGCCTGGTGTTCACTTTGTTGTATATCAGCTTGCAGTCATCAATGCTTCTATGAACTTATTCATCGTTGGTATTGTAATTCAAGCATCTGAAGGACGCACCAATGTGGGCAAATAAAACCTGCATTTTATCACTAACAAGTCATGACACCCATCACATATCAGTCAGTGATGACCTTTTTAATTTTGTAACAAACATTCTTTGTGGTAAAGATCTGGGAAAAGAACTTTATTTGAACACATTAGAAATGTAAAAATACAAATTAACATACATAACCAAATAAAAATAAATAGAGCCAATATGTTCGTACAAAATCAGGAGAAAATTATATAACTGCAAAACAAAGACAATATTACAAATTACAACACAAATGTGTAAACACATGAACCAACACAAGAAAGTGAAGTGCTTAGCTAGCATGTTTAGAAGTTGGAAAACTCACTTCATTGCTATTTACTATAGAAGCTCTGTAGTATACCATCTCATACTTGTCCATCTATGGGGTAAAAGTCTGCTTTTGCTATTGTAATAGCTTCTAGCCAAAGAGAGAGAAGGGTGGGGAAGAAAAAAATATAGGCAACATTTCGTAGTCTCATTATCCCTTTCTCAAAATTCAGAAAAAACAAGCACTTATTTCAATCCATGGGCTGACATTGGTTTAATATTGCACAGTGTTTTGCATCACTGAATTCACACCATTAATTGGTATGTGGTAAGCTCCCACCTAGTTTACATTAGCTAGAATATCCAGATCAATTTTGCTGATCAAAGTGATGGAATATTGCAAATTAAACTTGAGAAATATACATATTCGCACCACAGGTAGCTCATAATACAACAATGTTGTAATTGAACAGAGATGTTTGAGAAAAATGATATGTCAATGCAAACATTCCTCATAAATATTCACCTTGATTATTGCTTAGTGTTCAACTACTGTTATGTTTTTGAGTAAAAGCTCCAGTGTTAGAATGCCAGTTAGTGGACTGGGGTAATCTGGACCAATGCAGAGTCTGGTAGAAGCTACAATAACAATGAATTGAAGACTTTTTAAAGAAGGCCTATCCTGCTTGTATGCAAAGCTGTTGGCACTCAACTCAAAAAAACTTCTATGCTTTGTGAACAACAAAATGCCTGGGGTTATTCTTTTTTGTAGTATTTGAATCAGTTTAATATATAAAATGAAATTAGGACTGAAGGTACTACTTTTTTAGTACACCTTTGGATTATCCACACTTACAAGTATGATATTGCATGAAACCCAAATGGAGTTGGTGTTGCTCTCTCTCTTTAACTTCCTTTCTACAATTCTCCTGCATCACTGCACAACTGATGCTGGATCATACAGCACTCTTTACTGCAGCCCCCCACCCCCGCCCCCCCCCCCCCCGCCCCCACCCCCAACCAAAACTACACCATAAAGGCAGAATTTGTAGAAAAAGCAATCAACTTTTAGACCCTTCAGTAACAAAGCCAGGCAGTACTAACTGAATTATCACCACTACTCAAAACAAGACCCAGCATCAACATTGATTTATACAGCATTCAGTCTGTCAGTTTCATTTAGTATACTACAATTTAAAAGCAAGTTTGCTGGGCATTCTATGGTTGCAGTGCACTCAGTGCCAAGAATGTATGGCTCAGAAAGGCGTGATACAGATCTGAGTTTCTGCCACTGCCAAGTTCAATTGCAATTAGATTGTTAGACGGACCAAAAAAAGTAAATAGGAGACTAGGCTATGCTCATAGCAGCAAAGTCACAGCAACATTAATGAAAAGCCTGAAGTATATAACGTGTCTTTCTGAACACAGAGTGCATGATTCAGGGAGGGAGCAAGGAACTGGTTGGAGTAAAGGAATTGGTTCCACCAAAATACAAAGATTAATTTAAACTAGTCAAGGCATTACTAAACAGATATAAATTATTAAACTTTAAATGGGTTAAAATTATTGTTTTCTTTAATGACAAATATGGAACTTTAATTTGTTTTGATCAACACAGATAACACCAGTTATGGAGAATACAGCTTACCTTTGCTACCCAGTTTTGACATCAAAAGCTCTCAGGAAAGACATTGTTTGGATCTCTAACATCTTCCAACTACATATCCTAAACCCAGCCTCAGAATTACACATCCTATTTGCATAATTCAGGCTTCATTTTCACTGGAGTTATTTATGCAGCTTCTGAGTGACACTACAAAGTAAAAGTGAGTCACAAACTGTTCTGCACTGTGATTTTGTGATTAGGAAATGGATTGATATTGACAAAGCTAATTTTACTTGGGGGAGCAGGATGAGGTTCTTCCCACTGCTTTTTTGGATGAGTGTGAAGCTAGGAGGGAGATTTTCTATTCCCTTCAATAATAATAATTAAGGTAAGGGACATCACTGATGTAGAATTGGGCACTTTTGCCACCAACTCAGCATCAAAACACAGCTGGATATGGAGTAAACTTATCTCTAAAGTACACTGCTGAGTAGTGTAATCAGAATCCCAGTATGATATTATTCCCTCTATGCTTGAATGGACTGCCCATTATGGGCAATTTTATCATCTTGACTTATGACCAAAAAAAGCTGCATTGAGAATGCCCTAAACAAATTTGACATTTTTGAGGCAAGTTCACAAGTGAAGACTTTCCTCCATCAGGTTACATTAGATGCAAAGCTATGCCAGAGAAGTGAAAGTATGTGCTGCCTCACAGTGCCCACTTAATCCATTAACAGTTTGTTTTAATACTTCATATGCACTGATGCTGTACAACTAAAGTTGGGTGACTGAGATTTTGCTAGGAGTGAATCACTTATAGGACATTGATTTGAAAGTGGCCCTCCAACAGGTTGATCAATGCAGAACAATGGAAAACATCTCAATTATTCTTCTGAAGAACTGGCTAATCCTGTGCGTAACCCTGTAGCCAAATTCTACAAAGTTAATACAATTATTATACCAATTTTTGCTGGTTTATGATTGTTTAAATCTGATAGGTAAAGAAAACCAAAACTCAATTGTCAATGTAATGCTCCCATCCTTTAGCTCACATGTTGTTGCTAATAGTGCAATCATGTATAATGCTAAAAATGTTGCAATCAACAGGACTTTTTAGCATTACATGTCATCAACCTACTTCTGACCATAGCATAAAGCAGAGATTTTTTTCCAATATTACAATAATTGCTGAATATGTTTTCTACTTTGTACAGTTAAGCAATATCCTATGTAGGGTCTGTGGTTTACATACTAAACACAGATAAATAACAAACAGCAGCTCTCTGATTCAACAGAATGTTGTTCAACTGACCAATATACTGAGCAGTTTGGCACCGATGATTTTGTTTTTGATATTCTTAGCTTGTGTTGCCTATACATTAGTCCATTTTACACAGTGCTTAAAACACAATATTTCTATTCCAGTTTCAATAATAATGCCAATTTGCTTCTCCATTTTGTTTTGAAGATGACACATGAAGGCTAGGACAGCTGTCGATGTGGTTCACATTTCAATGCACACATCTGACAATGTGACTTTTCTTCTCCCTAATGTTTCATTATTGGATGGATGCAATGCTTATAGCTGCAGCAAAAGTAACGTGGTGAGGAAAGCACCACAGAAAGCAGGAAAATACCTCAAGGCTAGTTAAGTGGCAAGCAAACTGTTCTCAATAACACAGGCCAGATGAAAAATGCTGAGCCTGTTGATACATGCTATGCCACTTTAAAGAGACTACAAAAAATAGTGTTACTCATGCAAAGAATTATCTTTGTCCTCCCCATTGTGTTCATATTGGCTAAAATGGTTGCTGTAGTCAGAGTTAGAGGCTGTGATCTGAAGACTTCTGGTTGAACTGGTCTTGTGCTTGGCTTGTTCAGGCAAACTGGGACTTGAAAGTTTCAGGCCACATGCTGAATCCAATGCGCCATCTGGATCAATCATCACACTGATGGCTAAAAAGGAAGAACGCAGTGACTGTTAAATAGGTGTGATTTCAATGGATCACAAGTAACAATGATAAAGCTGTCAGATTTTTTTTTTCCCCACACTTTTCTCTCAATTTGCATTTCATGTAAAATTAATGCTCACTATCATTGCCGGAGAGCATTAATTTTCTAAATACACATTCCAGCTTCATAACACTATTCTTGCAGTGGATCCACAAGTTGGCTAGCCTCACTAAAATATATTCAGAAAGGCATTTAAGATATTTCTTAGGTCCAGAAAATTTTATTGAAACAAGAGGTCATATGACACAGCAGTAACTAAGTTATGCCAAACTCGCTCTGAGTGGGTTGAGAAGTCTTTTGAACTGATTTTCAATGACAGAGGCTGAGGAAAACCGGTATATTTTAAATTATGTAAAATGCACAGTTAGACTAAGGCATAATAGAAATCAAATATAAATTCAAAGTATATAGAAAGAAAGAAGTAGGGAGAATAGATGTAGCATGTTTATTCTTTAACTTTTAATTGCACAGCATATTTTCAATACTACATTAATAAAATTACACCCAAGTAGCCTTATTTCTGTAATATTTGGTTATGCTTCAGTAATAATTTATGGCTTGAAAGCCTTAAAAATGGCCTGGAAAATTGGAATATCTAGATCTGCCAGCTCACCGGGCTCTGTAGAATGTGAAGATTATTTGGCTTGCAATATTGGACCAAGATGATTACAAAAAATATGAAACAACCAATAACAGAAGACATTTTTCTCGCATTTCTAAATTACGTTGAATCATGTCTGAAACATAGCTAGTATTTTGCAGAATGCCAATGAGATGCCTGATGGAAAAAATTGAAAACTGTAATGCAACTTACCTTGAAGCTGTTTCTCTACCTTTTTCAACTCCTGCAGGATTGATGAAATCTCCTTCAAAAAAAATTAAGGCGTGTAATTCATGTGTTGTGAACTTCTGAAACAAACTTAATATATTAACTATTTTAATTCAGGTCTCAATACAGAGACAAACTGATCAGTTGCAAGACTGAACACGGTACTCTTCTGGAAAAGATTACAAAGAGAAACTATACTGTAAGCGAGAGGGAATGAAATAATAATTCAGCTGTGGTTCTCAGATCTGAATAAAGATTCAGTGCCAAAATTTCTTGAGATTCAGGGGCAGGAATCATTTTCAGATTTTATAAGTATGCTACTGCTAAGCAGTGGGCTAGGTATTGCCTGTTATAAAAGAAGAAATGTAGCTGTTTAGATGATATAGGTGTTATACTATGAGATCCAATTCCATTACAATACACTTTGTTTTATTCATTCATAGTATGTGAGCATCGCTGGCAAGGCCAGCATTTGTGGCCATCTCCAGCTGCCAGAGAAGGTGCTGCTAAGTTGTCTTCTTGAACCACTGCAGTCCATATGGTGTAGGGACACCCACAGTGCGGCTAGGAAGGAGGTTCCCAAATTTTGGCCAGTGATGGTGAAGGAGCAGCAATATGATTCCAAGTCAGGATGACGCATGGCTTGGAAGGGAACTTGCAAGTAGTGGTGCATCCGTGCATCTGCTACCTTGTCTTTCAAGGTAGGAGAGGTCATAGGCCTGGAAGGTGCTATCAATGGAGCTTTGACGAGTTGCTGCCCTATGCACTGTGATGAACAGAAAGGTTTAAGGTGGTGGATGGGGTGCCAATCAGCAGACTGCTTTTTCTTGCATAATGTCATTGAAGTTGCACTCATCCAAGCTAGTGGAAAGTATTTCATCACGTTCCTGACTTGTGCCTTAAAGATGGTGGACAGCTTCAGGGAGTCAGAAGATGAGTTACTCACTGCAGGATTCCCAACGTCTGATCTGCTGTTGTAGCCATAGTATTTATATAACAAAATTCGTAACTACCAACTGTACTTATATACTAGAGAATGCACTTCATCTTACAGTAAGAGAATGATTTAGATTATTTCTGCCATACTGAAAATAGTTGAATTTAATTATTGACCAAACATGATTAATGAAACTAATTGTAGGTCTGTAATACTAATGAGGGATCTCACCCAAGTACATACGCCTTCATAAATAAGATAGATTGCTTCATTTTCAGCTTACCTTAAGATCGTGTGTTTTTTTAAAATAAAATTTTATAGGAACAGTAATTTTCCATTCTTGCCATTTTCGGCAAGTGATAATAGAGCAGCAGAGGCTTCTTCTCCCCCACAATTAAAGCAGCTGGGGATGGATGTATTACATTGGAGATTAAGATAGAGGAAGAGAACAAAAACACAAAAAGCTTACCAAAGTATGTTTCGTCTGAATGATCAAACCAGTTCTTTACCCTGTCCATACTACAATTCTGATACCATGTCCACATTTGAGTGCAAATAAACTACACGTGGATCTTTCAGGTTTACTACTGTTACAGAAGCATCTCTCAATCTCAACATGGTTAAAATGATGCAAGTCATTGTGTGTTAAAATTAAAAGAACAACACTTCGATATTGGGGAGATGGAGAAGGACTGAAATCGGATAATCATTCGTGGCTTCAAATTTATTAGCCCAACTAACAGATTGTTGGGAAGTTTTAACTTGTATCTATAAAAATAAATAAAATATTTTCTGAATATTATGTAATCAACTGAATGTGAGCACACAGAATCACCCCTACTTTAGCGATAGAAGTATGGCAGTAATATTTCACACTGCTGCAAAGTTCTTTTCAGCTACACAGTAATTCATGGTAATGGCTTTTTTATTGCTGTATTTGACAAGTGTCATCAATCTACTGAAACTTAAAGTCTAAATTATTGCTATTATTGCTAGTCTAACTCTTGCAATCCCTTGTCTAAGTCATGATGAAATCTCTTCAATCCAGTCAGTACAGTACCAATGGGACAAATCTGTTCTGAACCAGATAAGAGTTTCCATGATAAAAACAGAAAATGCTGGAACTACTCAGAAGCCTGGCAGCATCTTCAGAGAGAGAAACAAAGATAATGGTTCTGATGAAAGCTCTGAAAGAACTGATGAAAGGTCATCAACTAAAGACATTAACTCATTTCTCTCTCCACAGATGTGGCCAGACCTACTGAGTATTTTCTGTTTTTATTTCAGATTTCCAGCATTTGCATTATTTTGCATTAGAGTTTCTATGAACTATTTAAAGAGCAAAAAGTGGTGCAACGTTGAAGTGGAAATTTTTAGGCAATCTATACAGATCCGAACCCACACTATCAGCCAAGCACACACCAGAATGTCACTGGGACACAACTAAGTATATAGGTTAAACATAAACATGTCACTCATACACAAGAAAGGCAAGCCCACAATAAAACGTTCTCTACAGACCCATCTGTTCATTAAATCCTGGTGCCTTGCCATAGCATCTCACTCCCACCTGGTGCTCAAAGACCAAGTGGGCTTGCCTAACATAAGTAGGAGTATCCAGCTTTTTAAATAAAAATAAAATACTGCAGATGCTGGAAATCAGCAATAAAAACACAAAGTGTTAGAAAAACTCAAAGCGTGGTAATGGTTGTGGCTTTGTTTCTTTACTACAACCATTACCACTCCCTTTGCCTTTTGTTCCATGACATCTTGTCATTTAATCTCTCCCACCTTCTAACTTATCCCTAACCTTCCTTTTTGTTCTACTTGACCCTTTTCAACAGCATAAAAAAGTCAGCCCCTTTTTCAACAGCATAAAACCCATCACATTTCTACTCTCCAGTTCTGAAGAGTCATACTGGACTCAAAACATTAACTATGTTTCTCTCCCCACAGACGTTGCCAGATCTGAGTTTTTCCAGCACTTTCCATTTTTACTCCAGCTTCTTTACATCCAGCACCAGAGAACTCAGCCCTTGCACTATCCTTGTTGCAGAAAAAACAAAATGACATGGTCTACTGAAGGGCAAAAGGAAAAGGTTTTGCCAAGTGGTTCATAAACACCAAATCGAACCTCTTATCTACAGTTAACCAACAACTACTTAATTCCCACAACCTGTAATCTCACTACAGAAACAAAAATAGTTGTGCCACCTCTCACCATTTCTCTTAGTTTTGGCTGTCACACAGTGCACGATAGATATCTGCACCAAATAATCATGAGGTCACCATGAGAGAGGTTGTGCATAAAATTTCACTTTTAAATGCAGGCTGTGTCCATGCATCCATCAAGTGTATTAAAAGATTCAGAGTCCTCATGACATAAACCTTTGTAAAAAGATGGTTCAATAGACCTACACTCATCACTACCAATGCACTTGTTTAAAATGATAACTTGACAAGAAACTTCCAAATCTATTCCAAATGGTCCCAATCAAAATCGCTGGATCAATCTTTACTAAACCAGATTAAAAAAAGGCCATCAGATTCCTTGGGAAGGACAAGGAAATTTCAAATACAAGATACAGAGATAGTTTTTTGTTAGATTTTCACAATGCACACATTATAGTCCTTCAGATGGCAACAAGTTTCATATTCCTTCAAACATTCTGAGCATACTACAAAACTCCCCCATTCAAGTGTGAATCATTTAACCATATTGTTCAGTGAATATCACAATAGTTTCTCAGTGTGGGTAATTCTACCCATGTATTTAACAGTAATATTCCCCTACATCTTACAATCTGGTCAGTTTCAGCCTTAGCTTGTGGCAGCGCTCTTACCGTGGAATCAGAAAGCGAGGGAATGCTGCGCCGTCAGTGGTGCAATTGTTTAGATGATACATTAAACTGAGGCCCATCTGGCCTCTTAGGTAGTGTAAAAGATCCCATGAAACAATTCAAAGGAAAGCAGGAGAATTCTCCTGATTTCCTGGACAATGTTTATACCTCAACCAGCTCTCAAAATAGATGATCTGGTCATCTATCATATTGCTGTTGTGAGGCCCTAAATTACACAATGTAGGAAACACAGCTTCCAATTGTAACAGTGATTACACTTCAAAAGAAGGTAATAGTTAAGAACTTTGGGATTTATGAAGTCATGAAAGGCCCTATATAAATACATGCTCTTTCTTTGCTTGGCACCTTCATTTTCAAAGATCTACCTGGGATTGTGAACAAGGCAAGTGGGAAATCATGAACACAAATGCAATGCCTTACCATTCAATTTGTAACAGTGCAAAATTGTTGAATGTTAGAGTCATAGAGGTCTACAGGATAGAAAAAGGCCCTTCGGCCCAATGAGTCGGAGCCGGTCAAACAAGTACCTAACTATTCTAATCCCATTTTCCAGCACTAGGCCCATAGCTTTGTATGTCATGGCATCATAAGTGCACATCCAAAAACCTCTTAAATGTTATGAGGGTTTCTGCCTCTACCATCCTTTCAGGCAGTGACTTCCAAATTCTCACCACCCTCTGAGTGAAAAAATTCTTCATCACAGCCTTTCTAAACCTCCTGCCCCTTACCTTAAATCTATGCCTCCTGGTTATTGATCCCTCCATCAAGGAGAAAAGTTCCTTCCTGTCTACCCTATCTATGCCACTCATAATTTTATACACCTCAATTATGTCCCCTCTCAATCTCCTCTGCTCCAAGGAAAATGACCCCAGTCTATCCAATCCCTCCTCTTAACTAAAATTCTCCAGCCCAGGCAACATCTTGGTAAATCTCCTCTGAACTCTCTCTAGTGCAAACACATCCCTCCTATAATGTGGATTCCAGAATTGCATGCAATACTGTAGCTGTGGCTTAACTAGCAACTTATACAGTTCCAGCATAAACTCCCTGCTCTTATATTCTATGCCTTGGCTAATAAAGGCAAGTATCCTATATGCCTTCTTAACCACCTTATATACCTGTCCTGCTACCTTAAGGGACCGGTGGACATGCACACCAAGGTCCCTCTGATCCTCGGTACTTCCCGTGCCTTGTTTGTCCTGCCTAAGTGCATCACCTCACACTTATCCGGATTAAATTCCATTTGCCACTGATCAGCCCATCTGACCAGCCCATTTATATCCTCCTGTAATCCAAGGCTATCCTCCTCACTATATACCACCCCACCAATTTTTGTGTTATCCACGAACTTACTGGTTAACCCTCCTACATTCAAGTCTAAATCATTTATATGTAACACAAACAGTAAGGGACCCAACACCGATCCCTGTGGAACCTCACCAGTCACAAAAACACACCTTGCTCATCATCCTTTGCTTCCTGCCACTTAGCCAATTCTGGATCCAATTTGCCAAATTGCCTTGGATCTCATGGGCTCTTACCTTCGTTACCAGTCTCCCATGTGGGACCTTATCAAAAGTCTTGCTAAGCCCAAGTAGGCTCAGTCAAATGCACTGCCCTCATCTACACACCCGGTCACCTCTTCGAAAAATTCAATCAATGTGGTCAGATATGACCTCCCCTTAACAAAACCATACTGACTGTCCTTGATTAATCCCTGTCTCTCCAAGTGCAGATTAATTCTGTCCCTCAGAATTGCTTCCAATAGTTTCCCCACCACTGAGGTTAGGACTGACTGTAATCCCTGCCTCCCTTCTTGAATAATAGTACCACATCAGCTGTCCTCCAGTCCTCTGGCACCTTTCCTGTGGCCTGCGAGGTAATGAAAATTATTGCCAGTGCCCCTGCTATCTCTTCTTCACTTGCCTCACTCATCAGCCTGGGATACATTTCATCCGGTTATCTACTTTTAAGCCTGCCAGACCTGTTGCGTGGCTAGGATTGGGAATAGAGATAGCAAGATAAAGATGTTTATCAATTGTTGAAATTAATGTGATTTATTATAACTACTCTAAATGTTAATTGACTACATCAATATTATCTATATATAAATTACTGGCATGAAATGAGGTTTTGGTTAACAGGGTTACCCTCCTAAAATTACACTAAATAATTCTGTGCAGTGGAGCAGCAAGCATCTGAACCAAGTGTTGTAATTCTACCATGAACAGTTGAAAAATGAATAGTGATGCATTTTTGAGTGCTTAATGGCCAATTTAAAACACAGGAAATTCAATTTGTAGCTGCAATTATCCTGGACTATAAACTAACTTTCGATCCCTCATTTTGGGCATATTAAATTTCCTTGCTAAACTGTCTCTTAGCAAGTGTTCAATATGTCTTGTCCATTGTGA
The DNA here is from genome assembly GCF_017639515.1 of Carcharodon carcharias. Classification (NCBI taxonomy): domain Eukaryota; kingdom Metazoa; phylum Chordata; class Chondrichthyes; order Lamniformes; family Lamnidae; genus Carcharodon; species Carcharodon carcharias. The sequence continues at coordinate 219,008,917 of NC_054468.1, forward strand.
CAACTGAATCACTATCACTGAGTCATAATTTATTAAAATAATTCCAAGCACTAACAGCATCCTTTATAAATCCTGTTGAACCAATCTGTCCAAAAACGCTATAATACTAATTATCTTCCTTAAATTTAATTTCAAAATTGTTCCCAATGTTAAGAATTACGACTGGCACAATTGGCATTAAAGGAAAACTCCAAGATCCCCTTTGCAGCTTAAACTGCACTTACTACTTTTTAAAGACTGTCTATTTTTCAAATTTGCTGCTTTACTGTTTAGAAATTAAACTTTAAATGACCCATGCAACACCATAACTATCTGTTTTACATCTATAGCCATTGCAAGTTTACTGATATTAGGAGGCTCCAGTCTGATAACACAGCTTCATGGTCAGTAAGCAAGCTAAGAGCAGTGATTACTCAATGGAATGAGAGAAAAAAGCAAAGAGCCAAAACACAATTATAAACAGCCCAGGCTATTCAGGGTAAACTATTCTTTTCTCAATAATTATTTGCTTTTAAAACCTTGAAACAAGATTTTTCTCTGAAAAATCTTATTTCTGTTTGTTCTCTTGTGAGGCCAAAATATCAATTCATTTTTACGTAGGGAAAATGCATAAGAGTATTTGACAGGATTGTATTAATATAAACAGCATTGGGATCATATGGAATAGTCAGCAGGAATTTAAAAGCAAATCACATATTCTTACATGTAATGTAAATTTACCCATCATTTTTGGGTGTGAAAATGAAAAAAAAATCAAGACTAACTTTCCAAAACTTCAGGAGACTAAATTAATTGGATGGAGTTCATTAAGAAAGCACTTCCTCATAAGTGAATAAGCGTTCTTACATTGTTAATATCACAATGTCATTCCAAGATCAATGAGACTCTGCTCCAACACATCTAAGGTGAATGCGAACTATCAAGATCATGGATCTTCTGTAATCTCAATTCTTGAGTCTTGTTCAAGGGATGATATTGAGTTGCTTGAAGGCAGAGTTCAGCAAGAGATATTTATCAAGAAAGCAGAGGGTTGTTGGTATAATGGGATGCACAGCACAGCCATAAACCATTCTAGCTTTGCTCTTATGCATCAAGTTTAAACTCTGATAGTTATAGGGGCAGCATTATTACTACTGAAAATTAACCTGCAGTTATACAAAGAAACTGCCTACAGTCTAGCTGAAAAAAGGATAAAGAATGGTTGTCTTCTGCAAAGCTGCAAACATAACAGCCTAGAAATTAGTTTGCAACCAAATCTAGAGGTCAGAGGATGATTGAAAGTTGGTTCTCAGGCCTCATTAGCACTAACAGCTCAGCCAAGTATGTTGAGTGCACCTCTACCAACAGCTTCCTGCAGCAAAGACATCAATGCAGAGCCACATACCTCACTGGCAGTGGCCCTCAGGCAAGGTACAGAGAGGGAGCAGTAGAGACTCCTGCAGCTAATGAATCTCTAACCCAGGTTATCAATGACTAATTTCTCAATGTGAACCTTGAGCAGGGATGAAGTCCCTAATTTACATAATTAAATTTAGCAGTGGGATTAACACTGCACAAATGGACATGAAGTATTCCATTGACAAACTGGAACACTATGTCCTTTTTATGCCTGAGAAACAGGCATTACACAAACCAATTTCTAGTATTAAACTTCTTTCACCAACGTTAAAGTGCATTCACACATCCTACAATAGTTCCACAGGGTGAAAACCCAATATCCACACACTAAATTTGCTCACAGCAAATATTCAGCAAGCAAGGCTCTGGTGACATTTTCAACTGGAGCCTAGCCAGAAAAAGACTGTAAAGCACAGGTTTACAAATTAACAAGGAAGCAATTATCAGGTACACTGAAGTGGTGTGTCTCCTTCCCCACCTTATTTGACGTTTTCAAAATAGGAACTTCACTCTCAGATCGCATTTTGTTTTCAATTTCTTCCCAGTTTCTGTCTTCATTCTTGAACAAAATCCTACAAACAGAAAGTGTAAAGTTTTGAGTACAAAAAGTGGAGGAAAAGAAATGAACAATTAATTTTTCCCTAGTATTGTCATTTACATACATGCTTATAAATGATTATCCTTAGCAACACAAAGCAACCTCATCTCAAACAGCACCCAGAAAAAGGGGAGGAAAATGGTGGCTGAATTTGCTAACTTGACTGGGTGGATTAGTGGTGCTTTTTCACTATTGATTACAAGTTTTCATATCTGTTTAGAATGGAACTGTGTATCTAAGGCACTAACAACTTTCCTTTTGACCTATTTGTGATATTTCCGAAGCCACATTTTCAGGTGTGATGTCTTTGAGAGGTACAACACTGCAGAAGAACACCAAGTTAATGATATAGATGCTGCAAGGTAAACTGTTCAAAGGGTTTTCATATTGATTATTTTGCTGCAATTGCTTTGCCACGGAGATCAATTGTGCAACTCAAGCATGAAATACATTTTTTTATTCTTTTGTGGGATGTGAGCGTCGCCACTTAAGCCAGCATTTGTTGCCATCCTTCACTGCCTTGAACTTAGGGTCTTGCTAGGCCATTGCAGAGGGCAGTTAAAAGTCAACCATCACATGTAGGACAGGCCAGGTAAGGTTGACCTGATGGGTTTTTATGGCAATCGACACCAGTTTCATGGGCACTATTATTCGGACTAGCTTTTTTTATATTCCAAATTTTTGACTAATTGAATTTAAATTTCATCAGCTGCCATGGAGGGATTTGAACCCATGTCCCCAGAGCATTAGCCTGGGTCTCTGGGTTACTAGTCTAATGACATTACCACTAAGCCAGTCTCCCCACTGCATTACTGTCTCTCCTTGTAACATAAACAGACTTGAGGGCATACCCTATTGTGGGAATTCCCTCTGGATCTTTCAGTTACACATATTGATTTTCAAAGGTGCAAATGAAAGATAAGTTCCACTGCAATGCATTAGCAACCACTGAAACTGCTCATCTACTTAGGGTCAGTGCAATGGACAAGCACTGCTTGGTACTCTGGAGACTTCAATGTAAGAGCAAGAGCATTTCACAATTCTATAAATAATGGGTGCATGAACTAGTAAACAGTTACAGATTAGGCCAGGTCGAATGCTCTGTTAAGCCATACACTATTCTTGCTACTGTAATATGTTTGCTTAATAGATGTCTTATGTAGTTATACTATTGCAATGTTGTAAAATTAATTTTTGAATATCACAAATCACTTCATTCATTCTATTATTCTATTCACTTAATTAAATATTCTATACTAAAATTTACGATGCAAGGTTCATTGGTGACATCTCCAGGGTGCATAATCTTCAGAATATTTACCCTACTGTACAATGTTAGTTTATAATTTGATCCATGGATGATTTATAATATAGGAGGAGCTAGAGCCATCCAAAACTAATCCTACTGATATGTTAGATCAAAAGTTCAGTATTGACCAAGGTTTTAAAATGATCATTTTTTTTAATAACACCCCTGTGAGATGTGGAGAGATATTTTACGATATTAAAGAGACGATAAAATGCAAGTTATTGTTGTTTGTGAAACATATGGAGCTTCAATTAATAGGTGTGCCAGCGTCTACAGCATAGCACTTAATCACCAGAAAATAGGAGGTACCATAAATTGCATGACCTGTGCTCAATTCGACAGTTGTAGAAGACTTCACCTTGCAAAATGTATTCTTGCTAGGTATCCCCAAGACACTGATTATAGAAAGAGCCTGGGTAAGCTGAGGCCTAAAATTAGTTGGCTTAAAAGAATAGAGGGCAGATTGGGTAGACAGACTGAGGGCTGAAATTAGGCTGCCACAAATGGGTTGGGCAGGCAGGAAGGAAGCCTGCAATTGTAATTACAATATGGCATATCCTAACAATAAAGTAAAATTAGTTCAGAATAAAACTGAATATTCTAAGAAGCACCTCTATTTAGAAACAATCTGGAAAATGTAAACAAGCTACAGACTGCTGTAAAAATACCAGTTTTTAAAAGGAAAAACACTGCTTTGTTCACCTCCTTGTGTAGTTGCATTTTACACATACTGGCAAAGCTACTTTACTGGCTCGTATTTCCTCAGCAGTAGAAGATTTATGATTCTGTGCAAATTCAAGGAGGTGCAGATCTGTTAGAATTGAAGTGGAAATCAATCCTGCTAACCTGAACTGCAAAAGCCCTTCAAATCAATAATCTAAATAAACAGAACATGAAAAACACTTGCTTCTGCTGAAAATCACTTACATTTTAAAACCAGTACATTTATGGCAACTAGAAAATTCACACAGGGCAATTCTGGCAGCTATGCACTTCAGGTCTTGGTCAGCTCAGTTGGTGGTGTGCTCCTGAGCTACTTTTGGTGGTGGACATGGAAAGCCCCCTGTTTATTCTATTCCCTTGTTGCCATTAGAGCTCCCTCCAAGCAATATTATGCATGGAGCAACACTGTTTTGTCAGTAGTGAATGGTCATGTTAAACTTAAAACAAGAGACATCATGGGGTCCAGGGCCAACGGTGAACTGGACAAAATGAATGGACAGCGAGCTCACTATCCTGTCAGTGTGCCAGGAAATATTCAAAGATGTAAATGAAACAGTCTGGAATGTTGGCCAAGGGCAATTATCAAAAGATATTGCTTGACCAATCTATAGGCCAATTTTTGGAAATGATCCTTGGATCATCTGTGAGGAGGATTTCACAAGTACAACTAGTCTGAGACTACCTAAGCCTCGCCTAGATATGATGCTCAGGGCATTGCCAATACGTTGGTTTATATTTAAAATATACTTATTTGAATTTAGCAGTAATATTTACTAAGTTACTTCAGAGAGAGAGGGTGGGGGGTGGGGGGTGGTGGTGGTGGTGGTGTTGCGTGAGAGTTGGGGGGTAGCACTCGAGTGGGGGAGGTGGAGTGTGGCGAGGGGACGGGGCTGTGAGGGGGTCGGGAGCATGAGAGGGAGAGTGTGAAAGAGAGAGATCACATACAGGCTGCATGATGTAAACATGGCATGTTCCCTTCTCTGAAGAATATTTGTGAACCAATCTGTCCAGCCGCCAAATTCAAATTCATTGTCCATATAAAAAGGGGTTCCTTTTTATTCATGAAATCAGGATGGGATTTTCCCTGGCTGGTGGAAGCAGAGGGGGGCCTGGGAAAATTTCAAAAATGCCATCAACCTGGTATCTTGATGCCCTCCCACCTCCTTCTGTCTTTCCCGGTGGGGGGGGTTAAGGAACCCCCATGGCTGAGGTGGGACACCAATGAATGTTGTTAAGCAGGGAATTAAGAGGGATTTTGTGCATAGACAACTCCTTTCCCAACAGGGGATCAGTCCCATGTTGTGTCTCCAACCTAGCAGGGGGAAGGAGGTGAAAGCACAGTGGCTGGGACTTCCTCTTTGTAACTGACAAGCTGGGTAGGCATTGATCAGTTACTCTGAAGAGCTGCATGCTTGGCCAGGTGAGAGGCTACTTTGTAAAGCACTCCTTCTGCCATTGTGCTTTCACTGCAAGGTAATTACCAGCTCATATGAACATTACGAAATAGGAGCAGAAGTAGGCCATTCGGCCCCTCGAGCCTGTTCCGCCATTCAATAAGATTATGGCTGATCCTTTTGTTTTGAATTCCACATTCCCATCCACCCCCGATAATCTTTGATTTCCTCGCCTAACAAGAATTTATCTACCTCTGCCTTGAAAATATTCAGTAAACCCGCTTCGACCACCTTCTGAGGCAGAGTTCCAAAGTCGCACAACCCTCAGAAAAAATTTCTCCTCATCTTTGTCCTAAAAGGGTGACCCCTAATTTTAAAACAGTGCCCCCTAGTTCTGGGCTCACCCACAAGAGGAAACATTCTTTCCACATCCACCTTGCCAAGACCATTCAGGGTTTTATTTACTTCAGTCAAGTCACCCCTCACACGTGTAAATGCCAGTGGAAACAAGCCCAGCCTGTTCAACCTCTAATCATAAGACAATCTGCTCATTCCAGGTATCAACCTAGTAAACCTCCTCTGAACCGCCTCCAACGCATTAACATCCTTCCTTAAATAAGGAGCCCAATATTGCTTATGCTATTCAAGATGAGGTCTCACCAATGCCCTGTATAACTGAAGCATAACATTCTTAGTTTTACAAAATACTGTGGATGCTGGAAATCTGAAATAAAAACAGAAAATGCTAGAAAAACTCAGGTCTGACAGCATCTGTGGATAGAGAAACAAAGTTAACTTTTTGAGTCCATATGACTCCTCTTCAGAGCTGAAGCATAATATCCTTACTTTTATGTTCAATTCCTCTCGTAATAAAAAATAGCATTCCATTAGCCTTTTGAATACATGCTGTACCCGCATACTAACTTTTTGTGACTTGTGCACTGGAACACCTTGATCCTTCTGAATCTCGGAATTCTGCAGTCGTTTAAATAATGCTTTTTATACTTCTTGCCAAAATAAACAACTTCACATTTTCTCACATTATACTGCATCTGCCAGATTTTTCCCCACTCACTCACTCAACCTACCTACATCAGTCTGCAAACTCATTGTCTTTTTCACAACATAATTTGTGTCTTGTGTAAGTTTAGCCATCATGCCTTTGCTCCCCTCATCCAAGTTGTTGATATAAATTGTAAAAAGTTAAGACCCCAGTGGGACTCCACTCATCACATCATGCCAATCAGACAAAGACCCATTTATGATACTCTGTTCTCGGCCAGCCAATCTTCTATCCACGCTAATATGTTACCCCCATGCCATGAGCTGTTATTTTCCACAATAACCTTTGATGTGGTACCTAATCAAGTGCCTTCTGGAAATCCAAGTATAGCACATCTATAGGCTCTCCTTTATCCACTGCGCATGTTACTCCTTCAAAGAAGTCTAATAAATTAATTAAACATGATTTCCCTTTCATAAAATCATGCTGACTCTTCCCGATTACCTCAAGTTTTCTTAAGTGCCCAGCTATAACACCTTGCTCACAACAGACATCAGGCTGATAGTTTCATGTTTTTTGCCTCCCTCCTTTCTTGAATAGAGGGGTTATATTTGCTACTTTCCAGTCTGATGGAACCTTTCCAGAATCTAGCGAATTTTGGTAAATTAACATCAACATATTTACTACCTCATTTAGCCACCTCTTTTACAACCCTAGGATGAAATCCATCTGGACCCAGAGACTTGTTAGCCTACAGCTCCATTAGTTTGCTCAGTACCACTTCCCTAGTGAGCGTAATTACACAAAGTTCCTTTCTCCCTTCCACCTCCTGATTGACAGCTATTACTGGAATGCTTTTTGTATTCGCTATCATGAGGAAAGAAGCAAAATATGTTCATTTCATCTGCCATTTCTTTATTATCTATTGACTCCCCATTCTCACTCTAGAGGATCAATGCTCATTATACTTACTCTTTTCCTTTTAAATACCAGTAGAAACTCATGCTGTTTTTACATTTCTATCTAGCTAGTTAGCTTCCTCTCATGCTCTAATTTTTTTCTCCTAATGAACCTTTTAGTCATTCTCTGCCATTCTTTATATTCTGACCAATCATCTGACCTGTCACTTATCTTTACACAGTTATATGCTTTCTCCTCAAGCTTGATGCTTTCCTCAGCTTTAGTTAACCACGGATGGTGGGTCCTCCCTTTAGAATTTTTCTTTATAGCAAGAATATACGTATTCTGAAATATCCCCTTAAATGTCTGCCACTGCTTCTTTATTTATCTATCCCCTAGCCTAGTATCCCAGTTCACTTCAGCTAGCTCAGCCCACATAGTTGGCATTTGAGTTTAAAATACTAATCTTAGGCCCACTCTTCTCCTGTTCAAACTGGATGTAAAATTCAATCATATTGTGGTCGCTGCAATCTCAGGGTGCCTTTGCTCTGTTGTCATTAATTAATCCTGTCACATTACACAATACCAAGTCTAATATAACCTGCTCCCTGGTAGGTTCCAGAATGTGATGCTCTAAGAAACTACCTCAAAAGTATTCTATGAACTCTTCATCTAGGCTACTACTGCTAATCTGGTTTTTCCAGTTTATATGTAAATTTAAATCACCCATGATTATTGCTGTCCTTTTATCACAAGCACCCAATATTATTTCTCATATGTTTTGTCCTACATTGTCGTTGCTGTTACGATGCCTGTAGGCTACTCCCGCTAGTGGCTTCTTTCCCCTACTATTCCTCATCTCCATCCAGATCGATTCTATATCCTGATCTTCTGAACCAATGCAGAGGAATCAGTGTGTCTTCGTGCATGACTCGCAAAAGGCTAGTATGCAGATACAGCAGGTATTTAGGAAAGCAAATAGAATGCTATCATTTATTGTGAGGGGAATTGAATACACAAGTAGGGAGATTATGCTTCAGTTATACAGAGCACTAGTGAGAACACATCTGAAGTACTGTGTACAGTATTGATCACTTTATTTAAGGAAGGACGTACATGCGTTGGAAGCAGTTCAGAGAAGGTTTACCAGACTAATGCCAGAAATTAATCTGCACCTTAAGTGCTGTAAACTGCAGGGCTATGGGCCGGGTGGGATTAAAAAGGGCACCTGGGTGTCCTCGGGCTGGCACGGACAAGATGGGCCGAATGGCCTCCTTCTGTGCTGTAACCTTTCTATGGTTCTATGGAATGGGCGGGTTGCCTTATGAGGTAAGGTTGGACAGGCTTGGCTTGTATTCACTGGAGTTTAGAAGAGTAAGAGGCAGCTTGATTGAAACAACAAAGATCCTGAGGGTCTTCACAGGATGGATGGGAAAGGATGTTTCTTCTTGTGGGAGAATCTGGAACTAGGGGTTCTAGGGGGTCACTTATCTAAAAATAAGGGGTTGCCCATTTAAAACAGAGATGAGGCGACATTTTTTCACTCACTCAGAGGGTCGTGAATCTTTGGAACTCTGCTTCCACTACCTTTTCAGGAAGAGAGTCTTTGAATTTTTTTTAAGGCAGAGGTGGATCGATTCTTGGTAAGCAAGGGGGTGATAGGTTATCAGGGGTAGGCGGGATGCAGATTCGAGGTTACTATCAAATTAGCCATGATCTTATTAAATGATGGAGCAGGCTCAAGGGCCGAATGACTTACCCCTGCTCCTTGTTCATGTGTACCAAAGTCATCTCTAACTATTGCACAAATGCCATCCTTGATTAACAGTGCCATCCCTTCACCTTTATCTAACTTCCTATTCTTCTGGAATGTCATAGACTCCTCAATATTCAGGACCCATCCTCGTCACCCTGCAGTCAGGTCTCTGTAATGGTTATCAGATCATATTTATTTACTTCACTGCGCGTTATTTATTTACTTTGTTATGAATGCTATGCACAGATAAAGCCTTTAGTTTAGTCTGTTATCTATGTAATATCTAATGTTGATTGTTGGTGCATTAAGTTTTCTTGTGTCCCTTCCTGCCATTGTCTGGCCGTCATTTCCCATATTACTATTTTCTTCTCTTACCTTGCTTCTACTCTTTGATATACTACATCTTGACACATTTGATAACTCTCTACTTCCCTAGTCATACGGTTCGCAAGAACACTGGTCCCAGCACAGTGCAGGTATAGACCATACCAACAATACAACCCCCACCGCCCCCAACTTTTCCCAATACCGGTGCCAGTGCTCCACAGCTCCTTGGAAGATATCTGACCAGCTGGCTCCTCAACCACATTCAGCTGTACTGTTCTGCCTCCAGCCTTCAGACAGGCATGGGAACATCTTATGTAGCTCCACTGTCCAAGTTCTGAGGATCTAGGGCAGGGGGCTCACCATTGCAACTCGCTCCAGCTCCAACAGGAGCAACATCTGCAGAAGCACCAGCTGCCTTCACCTCAGCAACATGACTCTCCACATGGTGGGGGCAGATGGCCAAGGAGTTTCTCCTGGAGGGAGATGTGACCCTGACCAAGTGTTTGCAGGCAGTGGACCAACAATCCCGAGATGGAGGGTGGGCATGCATTGTCAGTAGCTGACAAGGTGCCTGCCTGTCACTGAAGGCTGCCACACCCACCAACCATGTATCTCTCTCTCTCACCAAGTTGTATGCTCTCTTCTGCAAGGAGAGAAAGCAGAGAAATGACAGTGGTCATAATGGCTTGTGCGTAGAGCCCTTAAAGCGACCATTTGCAGAGAGCAACTCTGAAGCATGGTCACAAGCGTTCTGATATCACTAAGGTAATATGCAAATGAGAAAGTAACCAGGATGTACAGCAGCATGTGACCAGCAGCTAGCAGCAGTTAGTGTAGGAATTGAAGCTGTGCTGTCCCTGTGAACAGTTGCTAATTCTGGTGAGCTATCCTGTAATGTTTCTTCAAATAAACTGAACCTACATATAGTTTACCAGTCTTGGTGTGAGATTGGTGAGTTTGTGTAAAGTAGACCTCGAAACACGACGGTGAGAGGGCAATATGGCTGAAGATGACTGAGTGTTGCCTGTTCAATTTAGCTGAACTGACGGCAGGGGATGGAGTAAGTGGCAAGGTGTGCTGACCTGAGGTCTGCTTTGCAGGAGAATGTTGGGCAAGTCAATGTGGGACTTGGTAAAGGTGCTGTGCCACTCGTGTCATTGTTCTCCTGAGGTCCTAGATGCTCTTGGCACATGGTATCCAGGTTAGAGGGGGGACACACTGTTGCTTTCCACTTCTTTAGCCAATTCCATCCATTTTGACTTGGTTGGAGAGTCATTCTTCTTCCTACCATCCTTGTGATAGCTCATCTTGTTCCAGTGCCTCAGCTGGATCTCCAGGTAAAAAAGGAAGACCTAGGGTGCAGCCTTAAAAACCAACTACTAGTAATTTTCTCTGCAAACACTTAAAATACTGAAGTTCCTAACCAGTTCCAAGATTTTTTTTTAAAAGTTTGCACCGCAGACAGCGCCAAGTAAAGGTGCAGGATTTCCTCAAAGGTTGTCTGCTGCCACTTGCTGACATTCAATCTGGCCAATTTATACCCCACTCCAGTCCTGACATTTTTTTTTAATTCATTCTTGGGAGCTGGGCTTCGCTGGCTTGGCCAGCATTTATTGCCCATCCCTAGTTGCTCGAGAAGGTGGTGGTGAGCTGCCTTCTTGAACCACTGTAGTCCGTGTGGTGGAGGTACACCCACAGTGCTGTTAGGAAGGGAGTTCCAGGATTTTGACCCAGCAACAGTGAAGGAACAGTGATATATTTCCAAGTCAGGATGGTGAGTGACTTGGAAGAGAATTTCCAGGTGGTGGTGTTTCCATTTACCTGCTGCCCTTGTCCTTCTAGATGTTAGTGGTCATGGGTTTGGAAGGTGCTGTCGAAGGAACCTTGGTAAATTTCTACAATGCATCTTGTAGATAGTACACACTGCTGCTACTGTGTGTTGGTAGTGGAGGGATTGAATGTTTGTGGATGTGGTGCCAATCAAGCAGACTGCTTCGCCCTGGACAATGTCAAGCTTCTTGAGTGTTGTAGGAGCTGCACTCAGCAGGCAACAGGGGAGCATTCTATCACACTCCTGACTTGTGCCCTGTAGGTGGAGGACAGGTTTTGGAGAATCAGGTGGTGAGCTGCTCGTCACATAATTATTAGCCTCTGACCTGCTCTTGTAGCCACAGTATTTATATGGCTAGTCCAATTCAGTTTCTGGTCAATGGTAACCCCCAGGATGTTGATAGTGGGGGATTCAGTGATGGTAATGCTATTGAACCTCAAGGGGTGATGGTTAGATTCTCTCCTGTTGGAGATAGTTATTGCCTGACACTTGTGTGGCACGAAGGTTACTTACTACTTGTCAGCCCAAGCCTGGATATTGTCCAGGTCTTGCTGCATTTTGACATGGATTGCTTCAGTATTTGGGGTGTCGCGGATCAGCAAACATCCCCACTTCTGACCTTATGATGGAAGGAAAGTCACTGATGAAGCAGCTATAGATCGTTGGGCAAAGTATACTGCCCTGGGGAACTCCTGCAGTGATGTCATAGAGCTGAGATGACAGACCTCCAATAACCACAACCATCTTCCTTTGTGCTAGTTATCACTCCAACCAGCGGAGAGTTATCACTCCTACCAGATTCCTGTTGACTCCAGTTTTGCCAGGGCTCCTTGATGCCACACTCGGTCAAATGCGGCCTTGATGTCACCTCACCTCAGGAGTTCAGCTCTTTTGTCTATGTTTGAACCAAGGCTGTGATGAGATCAGGAGCTGAATGGCCCTGGTGGAACCCAAACTAGGTGTCAGTGAGCAGGTTATTGCAAAGCAAGTGCCGCTTGATAGCACTATTGCTGACCCCTTCCATTACTTTACTGATGATCAAGTGTAGACTAATGGGGCAGTAATTGGCCAGGTTGGATTTGTCCTGCTTTTTATGTACAGGACATACCTGGGCAATTTTCCACATAGCTGGGTAGATGCCAGTGTTGTAGATGTACTGGAACAGTTTGGCTAGGGGCGCGGCAAGTTCTGGGGCACAAGGCTTCAGTACTATTGCCGGAATATTGTCAGGGCCCATAGTCTTTGCACTATCCAGTGCTTTCAGCCGTTTCTTGATATATGGAGTGAATTGAATTGGCTGAAGACTGCAACAAAAACAAAAATTGCTGGAAAAACTCAACAGATCTGACAGCATCTGTAGAGAGAAAGAGTTAATGTTTTGAGTCCAGACGACGTCTTCAGAACTAAAGAGAGGTAGAAATGTGGTGAAATATAGACTGTATAAGGGGGATGGGACTGATGAAGTTGGATAGAAGGCCAGTAATAGGTGGAGGCAAAGGAGAGTTTGCAAAAGATATGATAAACAAAAGGTTGAAGGGGTGTTGATACTGGCTAAAGGAAGTGTTAATGGCGACATTAACAGTAGAAAGTAGGATCAGCCAGTTATAGATGGCCCTAGTGGGAGTGTGGTGGGGGGAGCGGAGAGTAGAAGGGTCGAGGGTAGAGGGCTGAAGACTGCCATCTGTATGCTGGGGACCTCTGAAGGATGACGGATGGATCATCCACTTGGCACTCTGACTGAAGATTGTAGCAAATGCTTCAGCCTTATCTTTTGCACTGATGTGCTGGACTCTTCCTTCATTGAGGATGGGGATATTTGTGCAGCCTCCTCCTCTAGTGAGTTGTTTAATTGTCCCCCGCCACTCACGACTGGATGTGGCAGGGCTGCAGAGCTTAGACCTGATCCAATGGGTTTTTTTTTTGCAAAAATATATTTTATTCATAAAATATCTTCAACCACATTCCAAACCATTTCAAAATCACCATTACAAAAGTACAATCAGGTTCAACTTTTACAACATGTATCACAAGGTGCATCAGTACAAACAATGAGTATTACAATCATTTGCAGACATTCATTTTGAGCTGTACAGTCCAAGGGGCTCTACATAGTTCCCAGTCCCTTGGTGCACTGTGGCAGAAATGTCTTAGGCAGCGACCCTTCCCCATTGCACCTTTGCGGCAGCTGCCCCAAGCTTTAGTGCATCCCTCCGCACGTAGTCCTGGACTTTGGAATGTGCCAGTCTGCAACACTCAGTCAGGGACAACTCTTTGCGCTGGAAGACCAACAAGTTTTGGGCAGACCAAAGAGCGTCTTTCACCAAGTTGATGATCCTCCAGCTGCAGTTGATGTTTGTCTCAGCGTGTGTCCCTGGGAACAGCTTGTAGAGCAGAGTCCTGTGTCACAGAACTGCTCAGGATGAACCTCGACAGAAACCACTGCATCTCTCTCCAGACCTTCTTTGCAAAGGCACAATCTACAAGGAGGTGAACAACGGTCTCTTCCCCACCACATCCACCTCGAGGGCAACGTGCCGAGGGGGTGAGACTCCTGGCATGTAGGAAGGATCTGATGGGGAGGGCCTTTCTCACCACCAGCCAAGCTACGTCTTGGTGCTTGTTGGAAAGTTCTGGCAATGAGGCATTCTGCCAAATGACTGACAGTATGCTCGGGGAACCATCACACCGGATCCACCCTCTCCTTTTCCCTCAGGGCCTCTAAGACGTTACGTGCTGACCACTGCCTGATGGACTTGTGGTCAAAGGTGTTTCTCTGCAAAAATTTTCCCACGAGGGACAGGTGGTGCAGCACGGTCCAACTACTTGGAGCATTCCGCGGCAGCGTGGCCAGACCCATCCTTCGCAACACCGGGGACAGGTAGAACCTCAACATGTAGTGACACTTGGTGTTTGCATACTGAGGGTCTACGCACCGCCTGACGCAGTCACACATAAAGGTGGCCATCGGTATGAGGGCAATGTTGGGCACCTTTTTTTCCCCTTTATCTAGAGGCTTGTATGTTGTGTCTTCCATTTTCGACCTCCAGATAAAGCGGAAAATGGCCCAGGTGATCGCCACCACGCAGGAGTGTGGAATGGGCCAGACCTGCGCCACGTACAGCAACAGCAAGAGTGCCTCACACCTGATGACCAGGTTCTTACCCGCAATGGAGAGGAAGCGTCGCTCCCACATGCCCAGTTTCCTTTTCACCATAGATACTCGCTCCTTCCAGTTTCTAACGCATGCCCTGGTCCCTCCGAACCATATTCCCAGCACCTTCAGGCCGTCAGCCCTGACAGTGAAGGGGACAAAGGATCGGTCAGCCCAGTTCCCAAAGAATATGGCCTCGCTCTTCCCATGATTTACCTTGGCTCCCGAGGCCAGTTCAAACTGGTTGCAGATGTGGATCAGTCTGCACACCGACAGCGGATCCGAGCAAAAGATGGCGACATCGTCCATGTACAGGGAGGCTTTGATCTGAGTGCTTCCACTGCCTGGGATCGTCACTCCTCTTATGCCCGGATCCTTCCTGATGGACTCAGCAAAGGGTTCTATGCAACACACGAAAAGAACAGGCAAGAGAGGACAGCCCTGCCTGACTCCAGATTTAATCAGAAAGCTATCTGATTCCCACCCATTGATTGAGACTATGTTACTGATGTTAGTGTAGAGCAGTTGGATCCGATTGCAAATTCTCTCCCCAAATCCCATTTTGGAGAGCACATCCACCATGTAGGTGTGCGATATTCTGTCAAAGGCCTTCTCCTGATCCAGGCTGATGAGGCAGGTATCCACACCCCTGTCCTGTACATAGGCAATCGTATCTCTGAGCAGCGCGAGGCTGTCCGAGATCTTCCTGCCCGGCATAGTGCAGGTCTGGTCGGGGTGGATCACCAATTCCAGAGCGGATTTGACCCAACTGGCGATGACCTTGGACAGAATCTTATAGTCCACATTCAACAATGAAATGGGTCGCCAATTTCTAATTTCCTCCCCTTCCCCCTTGTGCTTGTAGATGAGGGTGATAATGCCTTTCCTCATGGATTCTGACATACTGCCGGCCAGGAGCATACTCTCTTACACTTCTAGTAGGTCTGGGCCGATCCAGTCCCATAGAGCCGAATACAACTCCGCCGGCAAGCCGTCGCTTCTGGGAGTTTTACTCTTCTTGAAGGACTCAAGGGCCTCAGTCAGTTCGTCAGGAGTTAGCGCTTTGTCCAGGCTCTCCCGTGTACTGTCGTCTAAGACCTCCATGATAGAGGACAGGAAGGACTGGGAGGCCGAGCTATCTGTGGGCTTCACGTCATACAATCCGGCATAAAAGGATTTGTTGATCCTCAAAACGTCGGACTGTGACGACATTACTGAGCCGTCTTCTTCCTTTAGGCTGCTGATCACAGAGCTCTGTGTGTGTACCTTTTGGAAGAAGAAACGTGAGCATGTCTCATCCTGCTTCACGGAACAGACTCTGGAACGGAAGATGATCTTGGAGGCCTCCGAGGCAAAGAGCGAGGCTTGCTGGCTCTTCACCTCTTGGAGTTCCTCCTTGACATCAACCCCCATCGACAGCAGCTGAAGCGGGTTCTGCATGTTTTTCTGAAGTCAGGACATTTCCCTCTGTTCCTTTCTAGCTTTCTGGGTGCCTTTGAGGATGAAAAACCTCTTGATGTTTCCCTTGATCGCTTCCCACCAGTGTGTCAGGGACTCAGAGGGATTTCACGGTTCCCCAACTTTTGTAATCCCTCTTGAGCTCCTCAATGTTCTCTGGGGTTAGCAGTTGCATGTTTAGCTTCCATGCCCCCCTGCCCGCCCTCTGGTCCTTCTCTAAGTGGCAGTCAGCCAGTAGGAGGCAGTGGGCAGAGAAGAACACCGGCTTGACGTCGGTGGATCTGACTGCGAATGCATGGGACACAAACAGGAAGTCTATCCTGGAACGGACGGACCCGTCAGGCTGCGACCAGGTGTATCTACGCTGCGCACTGTCTGCAGGGTTGCTGAAGACGTCATGCAGCTTGGCATCCTTAACTGTTTCCATCAGGGATCTGGATGTAGCATCCAATCTGCTGTTGGCCCTGCTGGATCATCCAGCCTCATTGATGATGCAGTTGAAGTCACCGCCCAGAATGACCGGCCTGGAGGTCGCCAGCAGCAGTGGGAACTGCTGAAAAACCTCCAGCCGTTCAGCCCCTTGTGACGGGGCGTACACGTTATTAACTGGAGTGGAGCGAGCGTTCACGTACATTACGTCTGCTACGAGGAGGCGCCCGCCCACCACTTCCTTAACCTCGGAGACAGTGAAGTTGCCTCCCCGCAGCAGACTACCCAAGCTGGAGGAACGAGAGTTGTTTCCTCCCGACTAGATCGATGGCCCGTGGGACCACCATCGTGACCATTGCCTGTAGGAGCTGAGGTGCGGTATCGCACACTCCTGCAGAAACAATAGGTCAGCTTTGACCTTGGCAAGGTAGTCCAAGGTCACAACACATCGCGCAGTAGATTTAATGCTACGCACATTTATGGATACAATCTTTAAACCCATTTTAAAGCATTTATTCTCTTACCAAACCTGTTGTCTCTGAGAGTCCCAGACCTTTAGTCTGCTCCTTCATACCCATAGTGTGCTCAAATTACCTCACTTTGGATGGTCTGAGGAAACTGTCCTGAAACTCCCCATTGGCAGTGTTCTGCTCGGGTGACATCTGGGGGTCCATGCAGAGAGCGGGGTTTGAAATGACCTTTGTTGGAAAAGCTTCTCCAATCCTCTCCCCCTCTGGGGCGTTGCTGCCCCTGGCTTCCCGGAGCTGGGGTGCGCTGAGCATCTCACTGCTCCCAGATTCCTGGAGCTGGGGTGCGCTGAGCGTCTCACTGCTCCCAGATTCCTGGGGCTGTGGTGCACTGGCCTCTTCGGGTTGTAGGTAAAGTTGGAGTGCGCTGGTCTCCTCATTGTCTTCAATGTTCTGGAGCTCGGGTGTCTCGTCCTCCAACTCCCTAGAGCTTTGCTGCTTCTTCTGTCAGTGCAGCCCTGGCACTTCTTCGTCCGAAGAGCTGCTGCCCTTGTCATCCGTGTCAGATGGGAGACGCCTCTTGCCACTTGTCTGGGAAATGGCTTAGTTCCTTCTTAGCCCCTTCCTCCTTTTGACTCTCTTCACCAGGTGCCAGTCCCCCTGCTGCTTTTCCACTGCTGCCTCCTCCTCCTCCATTGATTCGCTCTCCTGGAGGACTAGGAGGTTCAGGGGGCAGTGCTGTTGATTGGCTGTCTGTTGCCTCAATCTTTTCCTCCACCTTGTTTCTCTCTGTGTCTTCCTTTGTCCCGTTGTACTCACTGTGGGCCTTGGTGGTTGGAGTGTTGCAAATGTCCTTGGTAGTAGTGACACACAGCATTTCCTCTGCTTCCCCCTCATTGGCTTTGGCTGCCTGTGCATAAGTGAGGCAGTGTTTGGGGCAGGTCCTGTAGACCTGATCCATTGGTTGTGGGATCGCTTAGCTGTCTATCACTTGCTTCTTATGTTGTTTGGCATGTGTTATAGCTTCATTAGGTTGACACCACATTTTTAGGTATGCCTGGTGCTGCTCCTGGCATGCCCTCCTTCACTCTTCATTGAACCAGAGTTGATCCCCTGGTTTGATGGTAATGGTAGAGTGGTGGGATATGCCAGGCCATGAGGTTACAGATTGTGTTCACGTACAGTTCTGCTGCTGCTGATGGCCCACAGTGCCTCATGGGTGCCCAGTCTTGAGTTGCTAGTGTCACAACTCGCTGGGGATAGTGCACTCTAATATCAAGCCCCACAGTTCCCTGAGCCATGACAAATGTGAAAAGTTTGATCAGACCACCAAATTGCCCCAATTCTGCCTAACCGTTTAATTTAGGTTAACAGAATATGAGCACCAGGTTTGTAAACTGAATATGTAAATAATTGTTTATTGAACAAACTGTCGTTAACCAGTGGCAACAGAAAGAAATATGAACTGCTAACTTCTAACTCTATAACTTAAAACTCTACCCCTTCTTAAACCCCTATATATACACACACTCGTGCCACACATCATGATGGAGGGTATCCTCAATGTGATTATGTTGATGTGAATCTAACCATTTTGAATTGAAGCAAACTGCACAAGTATACAACTTTAACGTGTCTGTAATTGTCTCCCTCTTCACTTTTTCCCTTCCATTAACAAAAAAACATATGTAAAGTTCTTTGGTTACCTGATCTTCAGAGCAGTTTTCTCCATTGCGTGCCTTATTTTTTGTGACAGCTGGGATACAGAGGTCAGCATCAAACTGTCTAGAACCGCCTAAAATATAAAACATATCAAAGAGGGAATATGGTTGTAAAATCAAAGAAAATTGTTATTCAAATGTGACTGGAGCCCAATTACTTCATTACATTAGATCAAACATTACATTTTTATACCAATATCTCACTAGTCTTGTTGGTACTCAAAGATGCAAGTAGTAAAAAATAAAGAGGTTACTGTCAAAAGGTGTGGACTTAGGAGCTATTTTTTCATTTTCCCACTACAATTGTTCGGATCGCCTCTATGGATTAATAATAATCAATTGCCTGGATTTTGCAGTCAACAGTGAAAAGAAGGTGCTTGTCTTTGACTTGAAAAAAGCTGCCCACAAAGACCTAGCAATCTCTGTGGCGCCCATGTCACCTTTCATGATATTAGTTTGAATTTGGCGCATGTCAAAGGGGTCTCCATATGTCCAGCAACACTGATGTCATTAAGCATGATAAGCAACCAAACACATTGGAGAATTTTCACAGACAACAAATCAGCAAGTTAAAAGAATGGATAATCCTTCACTTTTTACTCACTGTATTTACAATCTATATCAATGATTTGAATGAAGAGACCAAATATAAGGTACCTCAATTTTCCAATGGTGCCAAGATAGGTAGGAAAGTAAGTTGTCAAGAGAAGGTAAAGAGTTTACGAAGGGATAGAGCTAAGTTAAGTGAGTGGCAAAATTTTGGCAGATGGAGCAAAATGTGAGAAATGTGAATTTGTCCACTTTGGCAGGAAAAATAGAAAAGCAGCATACTATTTAAATGGAGAGAAATTGCAGAATTCAGTGGTAGAGGGATCTGAGTGTCCTGGTGCTTGAATCACAAAAAGTTAGTACATAGGTACAGCAAGTGATTTAGAAGGCAAATAGAGAGTTGACTTCTGTTGCAAGGGGAATGGAAGATAAAAGTAGAGATGTTTTCCTGCAGCTGTACAGGGTCTTGTTTAAACCACATTTGGAGTACTGTGTACAGTTTTGGTCTCATTTTTTAAAAAAAGGGTATAAAATTGTGTTAGCAGTTCAGAGAAGGTTCACTCAACTCACTTCTAGGATACCTTATGAAAAATGTTGGACAGGCTGGGCCAGTACCTATGCATTGGAGTTTAGAAGAATGAGAGGTGATCTCATTGAAACATATAAGATCCTGAGGGATTTGTTGGATGAATACCAGGAGGATTTTTCCTCTTGCTGGGGAGGCTAGAATTAGACACCACAGTTTAAGAATAAAAGTCTCCCTTTTAAAATGGGAATGAAGAGATTTTGTTTTCTCTGAGGGTCATTAGTCTGTGGAATTCTTTTCCCCAGAAAGCAGTGGAGGCTGGGTGACTGAATTTATTCAGGGCCGAGTTAGATTTTTGATAGTCAAGGGAGTCAATGATTATGGGGGGTTTTTGGATGAGCTTAAGTTTAGAGGGCGGAGGTTCAGTTAGAAGAGATTAGTGGTTGAGTCTGGAGATGACAAAGTTTTGTAGGAGGGTTTTAGCCTGAGTTGGGCTGAGAAGGGGCATAGGCAAATGATAGCATGAGATGGAAGTCGGCAATATTTGTGAAGCAGAGTACATGTGGCTCAGCAATCATTCCTTAAATTTTTATTTCCTATTTCAATGAATCAGGAAGCACCCCCCACCCCCCCCACACACACACACACACACACACACACACACACACACACACACACACACACACACACACACACACACACACACACACACACACCACAAAGCATCAAAGAAATCTAGAACTCTCTCTGCCAATTGGAGACAATTTCAAAGTTTGCAGACAACACGAAACTTGGGAGAATTGTAAATTGTGAGGAAGACAATGTAGAACTTCAAAAGGATAGCCACATTGGAGTGGGCAGATAGGTGCCAAATGAAGTTCAATGCAGAGAAGTGTGAAGTAATACACTTTGGTACAAAGAACATGGAGGGACAGTATAAAATAAAGGATACTATTCTAAAGGGTGTGCAGGAGCAGAGAGACCTGGGTGTATATGTACATAAGTCATTAAAAGGTGGCAGGGCAGGTAGAGAGCTGTTATTAAAGCATACGGTATTCTAGGCTTCATTAAAAGGGGCATAGAGTACAACAGCAGGGAGGTTATGACGGACTTACATAAGACATTGGTTAGACTTCAGTATTGCGTTCAGATTTGGGCACCACATTATAGGAAGGATGTGAACGCATTGGAGAGTGCAGAAGAGGTTTACGAGAATGGATTCCGGGGATGAGGCACTTCAGTTATGAGGGGAGGCTGAAGAAGTTGGGACTGTTTTCCTTGAAGAGGAGAAGTCTGAGAGGAGACTTGATAGAAGTCTTCAAAATCATGAGAACTGCATCACTTGTTGGACAGAGTAGATAGGGGGAAACTATTCCTGCTTGTAAACGGATTGAGAACCAGAGGGCACAGTTTTAAAGCGTTTTCCAAAGGAAGCAAATGTGAGGTGAGAAAAACTTTTTCACACAGCGAGTAGTTAGGGTTTGGAATGCACTGCCTGGAAGTGTGGTGTAGGCAGGCTCAAGAGGGCATTGGATGATTATTTAAATAGAAACAATGTGCAGGGTTACAGGGAAAAGGCAGGAGAATGGCACTAAGTTAAAATGCTCAGAGAGCCAGTGCAGATGCAATGGGCTAAATGGCCTCCCTCCTTATACGCCTTAACAATTCTGTGATTCTGTGAAATGACTGTGGATGCTGTGTCAATTGAAATCTTTTGAGGTGAAGATCAACACATTTTTGCTAGTTAAGGTTATCATGGGATATTGAGAAAAGAAGTAAAGGTATGGTTCAACTGTGAATTAACAATGTTAGAACATGTTCAAGCAGCTGAACGGCCTACTCCTGTTTCCATCTCTATAATAGCAAGACAATGTTCCTTAATTAAGATCAATTGCTACACTACAATTCTTACCTCATCCCTACTCCATGTCTTTCTTTTTGTAGCCTGATCAGCAACTTCTAAAATCCGAGATCTGGAGTCACTTGGTCTGCCATTTCCAGCTGGTAGTTTTATACATGGCACTGGAGGGATTTTTCTAAAATTCAAACTTTCATCAAAAACTCGATCAACCAACTGATCAGGAAAAAATGAAAATAAAGGTTATTGCACTTCCTTTTACATGAAAGGTAAAAATTATTTTTTTAGTTTAAAAACACTATGCAAACTTATATTTTGCACCAGAAACGTCTGAAGGATTCCAAACCCACTCTCCACCACTGCTGGAATTAGCAGCTCTGCATTTGGCCAGCAACAATGTCCGACTCTCTAGCTAAAGGTGATTCAACAATCCCACTGTTTCACAAGTCCAAGCTCTGGAATGTTGAAATAATAATTACACCAATTTCTACTTGTATTAAGTGCACAGCAGGATTAACTTTCTGGTCCTTCAAACTTTTCCAGTTAATGTTAGTAGTGAAACCTGGACTGAGTTCATTTAATGACAGCTGGTAGTGGCATTCAGAATTTTATTTGTATCAAAACTGTAATGAAATTAAATCTTCATATTTATATAGATGATCAAATTGAAATGGACATAAATTCAACTCAACCACTCAAAGGGTAAATTGACATTAAGTTATGGAATCATATATTTTGGTTAGTTCACCTAATAACTAATCAGCATAAGTTTCACTAATTTAAATAGTAAAATGCAAAATATAGCAAGCAAACTGAAGGATAATTGATTTTTGTTATATATGGCTTTA
Organism: Carcharodon carcharias; assembly: GCF_017639515.1. Taxonomy (NCBI): domain Eukaryota; kingdom Metazoa; phylum Chordata; class Chondrichthyes; order Lamniformes; family Lamnidae; genus Carcharodon; species Carcharodon carcharias. Next base: position 219,031,163 of record NC_054468.1, read on the forward strand.
TATAATTGCAGTGCTACATGACAGGTTTCCAGGAAAATAAAAACTTGCTTTAAACAGCTAATATTTAGAAGTAGTTCTCTTTTTCTCCAAACTCCTTAAGTGGAAAACATTGTAAAAAAAAATTCCAAAATATGACACAGCATGTGATGCAGTCTTATGGCATAATTTTTTAAAGCAGATATCAAGTAATTTGTCCAGCTTATAATCATATTATTTAGCAGAATTAGCAACAGTCTTGACAGCAGCTGGTATGAACAACACACCATTTGTGCGTCACAACACTTGTACAATTAAATTTAGTACATTTGAGAAATTAAATCTCTTTAACATCCAAGATTACAACTGGAAAGCAACATATTGCTCACATCAAGTGACCACAAGTACAAACACATCAAGATGCATGCTCTTGTATCTGATTCTGGAATTCTATTTGCAGGAATCCAATTACAATCCACAGAAGGTTAAAGTACTTTGTTGCAAAGCATGATTTACAATCAGTAATAGTTCAGACCTTAAGAAGATTGCAGTTTTTATGGTTTTGTTTAAAATTGTGTTTACAGGAGAGGGTTATGCATAAGGTTATAACAGCAAATTATAACCTCATTCTTCCACATAGCCATTAAAAAACTTTTTCATTTAGCACCACATATATAGCCTAAGATCCCAAATAGACACCATCAGGATTGGGAACATGTAGAATGGAGTCTAAAATTTACAGCTTGTAAAGCAAATTTTAATTAGAAATATTACATTTACAATTATTTTATAGTTATAAAATAGTTTAGCTGCTATATTACTGCAATTTGTAGATCATGAAATGTTTTGTAAAATTTCCAATGTAAAAAGGCACTATATTTTAGTCCTATTAAAAACTATTACACAAATATTACACAAAACAATCACCAAGATTTCAACAACTTGATGAGAACCTATAAAAGCCAACACTCTTACAAATGCTAAGATGAATAGTTAATCTAATTAGTGAGGGATAAGACAAAACAAATGTATCTAATGTTTAAATGTTAAATGAAAAATACAATAAACACTTTAATTTTGCCAATTTTCTAACTTTTCACTTGAGCAACTGAGTTTTAGTTTTAAAAATTTCATGTTGAACAGCAATTACAAAAATTAATGTAATCGTACATCAACAATTGTCCATCAAACAATTGAACCAAATGGCTAAGAAAAGCTAAGGAAAATGAAATGTGTTTATAGTACTCAGGATGGAAAGCTAGAACTAAAAGGAAATAAAAAAAAGCAAGAACCTTAGGCATTCCTTCATGAAGGTCTCCTACCTCTTCCCTTGTGTCAATGGTTGAACCAGGGGTGGTGGCAGCAGTGCTTACTGTGGTACTAGGGGCAGTGCCCGATGAACTCACAGAATCTATCTCACCTGCCACGTCATGGATTTCACGTGCAAGGATGGCCAGGTCCTTGGCCAGATCTTGACTGATCCTGATCATGAGAAAAGAAATGCACACCAAATCCTGAAGAATTACCCATTACAAAGATTACCAGCATTAAAAATAAACTATTACTGAGTTAAGAATCACAAGTCAGTTTGATCTTCAGAAATACTGTACTCAATTGAATAGAGAGCAACCCTGGATTGTTTTTACAGCAATTGCCTCATTTATGTAATGCAAACAGTTTAGATTCTTCCCAAGTCTTTGAAAGAAATTTAAGCTCCACTTATAATTAGGAACTGCCACCCTGTTAAGGATGTTGGCTTTTAAGTAAATTCACATCCAGTCACCAAATGATTTCTCTCCCACTATGCTGAACATAAAACAAAGTTGGTACAAAGGAATAAGGCTAGTAAAACTGAGCTGTGTTAAACCACAAAGCCAACAAGAAATAGGTTAGAACGGAGCTCATATATAGAAGCTGAACATCTTTCAAAGAATGGGAAAGTTTGAAACAGAAAAGCATCAGTTATCCTGTTAAATGCCAATTGTTAGCCCAACCTGGGATATCATTCATGCTGTAGGTTGAAATGATGGTCCTACACCAAGTCAGTGGACAAATGCATAAAATTTGTATAAATTTCCAAAACAAAGATTTTCCTTAATGCCAATAACAATTGATTACTGTAACTTCAGTTGCCCCAATCTGGCGCATTCAAGGACCATGTCATCAAACAGAAGTCCAGGACGTTACAGTGCTAGACTACATTATTCAGGATCAGCAGATGTTGTCTTCACAGATTCTGAGTGGGTCAAACATTTATTGGCCCAACAACCAGTGTTCAGGGGCTAGTAACAGGTGACTAGAAGGACCAACCTTGTCTTCTCCTAAATTATATGTTTTTTTAAAATTCATTTACAGGATGTGGATGTTGCTGTCTAGGCCAGCATTTATTGTCTGACCCTATGTGCCCTTGAGAAGGTGGTGGTGAGCTCCTCCTTGAACCGTTGCAGTCCATGTGGTGTATACACAGAGTGCTTTTAGGGAGGGAGTTCCAGGATTTTGACCTAGCAACAGTAAAGAAATGGCGATATATTTCCAAGTCAGGATGGTGAGTGGCTTGGAGGGGAATTTCTAGGTGATGGTGTTCCCATGTATCTGCTGCCAATGTCCTAGATGGCAGTGTCGTGGGTTTGGAAGGTGCTGCCTAAGGAGCCTTGGTGAGTTCCTGTAGTGCATTTCATATATGGTACACACTGTTGCCACTGCTCGTCAGTGGTGGAGGGAGTGAATGTTTGTGGAAGAGGTGCCAGTCAAGTGGGCTGCTTAGTCCAGGATGGTGTCAAGCTTCTTCAGTGTTGTAGGAGCTGCACTAATCCAAGCAAGTGGGGAGTATTCCATCACACTCCTGACTTGTGCCTTGTAGATGGTGGACAGGCTTTGGGGAATCAGGAGGTGAGTTATTTGTTGCAAGATTCCTAGCCTCTGACCTGCTCTTGTACCCACAGTATTTATATGGCTAGTCCAGTTCAGTTTCTGGTCACTAATAACCCCCAGGATGTTGATAATGGCGGATTCCGCTATGGTAATGCTATTGAATGTCAGGGATGATGATTAGATTTTTTCTTGTTGGAGATGGTCATTGCTTGACACTTGTGTGGTGTGAATGCTACTTGCTGCTTGTCAGCCCTAGCCTGGATATTGTTCAGGTCTTGCTGCATTTGGACATGGGCTGTTTCAGTATCTGAGGAGTCATGAATGGTGCTGAATATTCATCAGTGAACATCCCCACTTCTGACCTTATGATGGAAGGAAGGTGTTTGATGAAGCAGCTGAAGATGGTTGGGCCAAGGACACTACCCTGCATTGATGTCCTGGAGCCGAGATGACTGACCTCCAACAACCACAACCATGTTCCTTTGTGCTAGGTATAACTCCAACCAGTGAGAGTTTTCCCCGATTCTCATCGACTCCAGTTTTGCTAGAGTTCCTTGATGCCACATTTTGTCAAATGCTGCCTTGAAGTCAAGGGCAGTCACTCTCACCTTTTGTTCTATGAATGAAAGAACAGGAATCTCTGTTGCCAGAGCACTGGTATACCATCTAGGGGCATAGTTGTTACATTCTGCAATTCTGAACAAGCCCACAGTAGCCTCTGGTTGCACAATGCTGATGTGGAATGACCACCTGTGGGTAGCCCTAGCTATTAACAGTCGGATTGATTGGTCAAATGGAATCTTCATTGATGCAGTTGCATTTTTCTCCTAATGGGAGTACTGCAACCTCATTTTACACCCTTGAAAAGTTCTGGGCTTCAAGTTCAGACTGCACCCCCGAGGATGATATCTGTAGTGCATTGACTTACTGGACACATGAAAGACTAATTGGTTTACATCTTCAGGTACAGCTTAATGTTTGGTTCCTGAAGGAGTTTGCTGTTAACTTAGCTCAAATTTGTTTGTATCCCTTAACAAATTGGAAGATCCCAGACTTCCATTATTCAGGTTCTTCAGATACACTTACTACCCTGAGGGAGAGATGGTCATCAAGGCTACTTCTGGAATCAAAACTAAGTTTTTGTATGATGTCAACCCATTAAATCTAAAGAAAGTGTAAATTTTGCAGCGAAGATGAACTCCAATAGCTGAATTTCATTTTTTTTTCTTTAGTCTTGCCTTCTGATGAGCTTTACAATTAATTTGGGTGAAATATAACTAGATTGTTTTTTCACTGCTTGAGGAGGCATAATAGTGCAATGGTCTTCTTTCTGGACTAGTAACCCAGGAGCCCAATAATAATCCAGACAGAGTGACTTCAATTCCACCATGGCAATTTGAGAACCTGAATTTAGGTTGTTTAAAAATCTAGAATCTAAAAAACTATTATTATTAAAAGGTGACCATCACTGAATCCCCCCACTATCAACATCCTGGGGTTACCATTGATCAGAAGCTGAACTGTTCTAGCCATATAAATACGTGGCTACAAGGGCAGGTCAGAGGCTAGGAATCCTGTGGTGAGTAACTCACCTCCTGACTCCCCAAAGCCTGTCCACCATCTTTCTACAAGGTACAAGTCGGGAGTGTGATGGAATACTCTCCACTTGTCTGAAGAGTGCAGCTCTCACAACATTCAAGCAGCTTTACACTGTCCAGGACAAAGCAGCGTGCTTAATTGGCACTACACCAACAAACATTTACTCCCTCCACCACTGACGCACAGTAGCAGCAGTATACACCACCTACAAGGTACATTGCAGAAATTCACCAAGGCTCCTTAGACAGCACCTTCAAACCTATGACCACTACCATCTAGAAGGGCAAGGGCAGCAGGTGGATCAGAAGTTCCCCTCCAAGACATTCACCATCCTGACTTGGAAATATATCACCATTCCTTCACTATCGTTGGGTCAAAATCCTAGAACTCCCTTCCTAACAGCACTATGGGTGTACCTACACTGTATGGACTGCAGAGGTTCAAGTAGGCAGCTCACCACCACCTTCTCAAGGGCACCTAGGGATGGGCAATAAATGCTAGGCCATCTCGTGAATGAATTTTAAAAAAGCTGTTGGATTGTTGTTAAAAATCCAAATACTAATTGTCCTTTAAGGAAACCTGCTGTCCTTACCCAGTCTGACCTGTGTGTGATTCCAGATGTAGTTGGCTCTTAAATACCCTTTGAAGTGGCTTGGCAATCACACTGTATCTAAACCACATAATTAGTTCAAGGTCCACCTTCACCCTCTCAAAGGTACTAGGGATGGGCAATAAAATGCTGGCACTGTGATAAACAGGCATGCAGCATTCAAAATACTTTTAAGATACTGGGAGGATTCAGTGATGCAATAGGATATAACATAGTAGTCTTACAGATGTTAAACTCATACCAGACTGATGGGATTAGTGGGTGTTGGCTTACAACAGAAAATATGTCACAACATGGTAGTCTCAGTTCAGACAGGCTATAAAGATACCTTGTGTGGACAGAAAAATTAATTCACATATATCCTAATATTAGGTTAGAGCATGAAGGACAAAAAAAAATCAGTAATGCACTCTAGTACCACATAATTCAATAAACCAATAATCTACAACTGCTATATTTTTCTTCATTTCTTTAATGACAGTCACCAACATTCCTTAAAAAAGAGCAGTTAGAGGAACTTTTAAAGCAGAAATTTCACACCTGAAAATGTTGCATTATATAACCTGGAAAATACGGAGTGATGTTAAAATAAATTGATTAATGTCTCGGAGAGAAGAATTAATAGGAACACATTCAGCATCCATATGATAGCATCTTTTGAATTAACCAGGCACAATCACAGCTTGGAAAACTTTGGCTTCTAAATAAAGAGGATAAAAATTTCTATCAGGTAGGTAGAATGGCCGTATGGGAAATATACTTTTCTGTCTATTAAAAACAAAAAACTGCGGATGCTGGAAATCCAAAACAAAAACAGAATTACCTGGAAAAACTCAGCAGGTCTGGCAGCATCAGCGGAGAAGAAAAGAGTTGCCGTTTCGAGTCCTCATGACCCTTCAGCAGAACTGGGTGAATCCAAGGAGAGGGGTGAAACGTAAACTGGTTTAAGGTGGGCGGGGGGTGGGGGGGGTTGGGTCAGGAGAGAGAAGTGGAGGGGGGTGGTGTGGTTGTAGGGACAAGCAAGCAGTGATAGGAGCAGATCATCAAAAGATGTCACAGACAAAAGAACACAGGTGTTGAAGGTGGTGATATTATCTAAACTAATGTGCTAATTAAGAATGGATGGTAGGGCACTCAAGGTACAGCTCTAGTGGGGGTAGGGGGGGTATAAAAGATTTTAAAAAATGGAAATAGGTGGGAAAAGAAAAATCTATATAAATTATTGGAAAAAACAAAAGGAAGGGGGAAGAAACGGAAAGGGGATGGGGAAGGAGGAGGGAGTTCAACATCGAAAGTTGTTGAATTCAATATTCAGTCCGGAAAGCTGTAAAGTGCCTAGTCGGAAGATGAGGTACTGTTGCTCCAGTTTGCATTGGGCTTCAGTGGAACAATGCAGCAAGCCAAGGACAGACATGTGGGCAAGAGAGCAGGGTGGAGTGTTAAAATGGCAAGCAACAGGGAGGTTTGGGTCATTCTTGCGGACAGACCGCAGGTGTTCTGCAAAGCGGTCGCCCAGTTTACGTTTGGTCTCTCCAATGTAGAGGAGACCGCATTGGGAGCAACGAATGCAGTAGATTAAATTGGGGGAAATGCAAGTGAAATGCTGCTTCACTTGAAAGGAGTGTTTGGGCCCTTGGACGGTGAGGAGAGAGCAAGTGAAGGGGCAGGTGTTGCATCTTTTGCGTGGGCATGGGGAGGTGCCATAGGTGGGGGTTGAGGAGTAGGGGGCAATGGAGGAGTGGACCAAGGTGTCCCGGAGGGAACGATCCCTACGTAATGCCACCAGGGGGTGTGAAGGGAAGATGTGTTTGGTGGTGGCATCATGCTGGAGTTGGCGGAAATGGCAGAGGATGATCCTTTGAATGCGGAGGCTGGTGGGGTGATAAGTGAGGACAAGGGGGACCCTATCATGTTTCTGGGAGGGAGGAGAAGGAGTGAGGGCGGATGCGCGGGAGATGGGCCGGACACGGTTGAGGGCCCTGTCAACGACCGTGGGTGGAAAACCTCGGTTAAGGAAGAAGGAGGACATGTCAGAGGAACTGTTTTTGAAGGTAGCATCATCAGAACAGATGCGACAGAGGCGAAGGAACTGAGAGAATGGGATGGAGTCCTTACAGGAAGCGGGGTGTGAGGAGCTGTAGTCGAGGTAGCTGTGGGAGTCGGTAGGCTTGTAATGGATATTGGTGGACAGTCTATCACCAGAGATTGACACAGAAAGGTCAAGGAAGGGAAGGGAAGTGTCAGAGATGGAGCACGTGAAAATGATGGAGGGGTGGAGATTGGAAGCAAAATTAATAAATTTTTCCAAGTCCCGACGAGAGCATGATGCAGCACCGAAGTAATCATCGATCTACCGGAGAAAGAGTTGTGGATGCAGGCCGGAGTAGGACTGGATCAAGGAATGTTCCACATACCCCATAAAGAGACAGGCATAGCTGGGGCCCATGCGGGTACCCATAGCCACACCTTTTATTTGGAGGAAATGAGAGGAGTTGAAGGAGAACTTGTTCAGCGTGAGAACAAGTTCAGCCAGACGGAGGAGAGTAGTAGTGGATGGGGATTGTTCAGGCCTCTGTTCGAGGAAGAAGCTAAGGGCCCTCAGACCATCCTGGCAGGGGATGGAGGTGTAGAGGGATTGGACGTCCATGGTGAAGAGGAAGCGGTTGGGGCCAGGGAACTGGAAATTGTTGATGTGACGTAAAGTGTTAGAGGAATCACAGATGTAGGTGGGAAGGGACTGGACAAGGGGAGAGAGAAGGGAGTCAAGATAACGAGAAATGAGTTCCGTTGGGCAGGAGCAAACTGACATGATCGGTCTACTGGGACAGTCCTGTTTGTGGAATTTGGGTAGGAGGTGGAAGTGGGCTGTCCGAGGTTCGGCAACTATCAGGTTGGAAGCTGTGGGAGGAAGATCTCTAGCGTAGATGAGGTCAGTGACAGTCCTGGAAAAAATGGTTTGATGTAGACCGATCGTGTCAGCTTGCTCGTGCCCCACGGAACTCATTTCTCGTTATCTTGACTCCCTTCTCTCTCCCCTTGTCCAGTCCCTTCCCACTACATCCGTGATTCCTTTGACACCTTACGTCACATTAACAATTTCCAGTTCCCTGGCAACAACTGCTTCCTCTTCACCATGGACATCCAATCCCTCTACACCTCCATGCCCCACCAGGATGGTCTGAGGGCCCTTAGCTTCTTCCTCGAACAGAGGCCCGAACAATCCCCATCCACTACTACTCTCCTCCGTCTGGCTGAACTTGTTCTCACACTGAACAATTTCTCCTTCAACTCCTCTCATTTCCTCCAAACAAAAGGTGTGGCTATGGGTACCCGCATGGGCCTCAGCCATGCCTGTCTCTTTATGGGGTACGTGGAACATTCCTTGTTCCAGTCCTACTCCGGCCCCCTTCCACAACTCTTTCTCCGGTACATCGATGATTACTACGATGCTGCTTCATGCACTCGTCGGGACTTGGAAAAATTTATTAATTTTGCTTCCAATTTCCACCCCTCCATCATTTTCACATGGTCCATCTCTGACACTTCCCTTCCCTTCCTTGACCTCTCTGTCTCAATCTCTGGTGATAGACTGTCCACCAATATCCATTACAAGCCTGGAAAAACTCAGCAGGTCTGGCAGCATCGGCGGAGAAGAAAAGAGTTGACGTTTCGAGTCCTCATGACCCTTCGACAGAACAAGTTCTGTCGAAGGGTCATGAGGACTCGAAACGTCAACTCTTTTCTTCTCCGCCGATGCTGCCAGACCTGCTGAGTTTTTCCAGGTAATTCTGTTTTTGTTTTGGATTTCCAGCATCCGCAGTTTTTTTGTTTTTATCCATTACAAGCCTACTGATTCCCACAGCTACCTCGACTACAGCTTCTCACACCCCGCTTCCTGTAAGGACTCCATCCCATTCTCTCAGTTCCTTTGCCTCCATCGCATCTGTTCTGATGATGCTACCTGCAAAAACAGTTCCTCTGACATGTCCTCCTTCTTCCTTAACCGAGGTTTTCCACCCACGGTCATTGACAGGGCCCTCAACCGTGTCCGGCTCATCTCCCGCGCATCCGCCCTAACTCCTCCTCCTCCCTCCCAGAAACATGATAGGGTCCCCCTTGTCCTCACTTATCACCCCACCAGCCACAACATTCAAAGGATCATCCTCCGCCAACTCCAGCATGATGCCACCATCAAACACATCTTCGCTTCACACCCCCTGGTGGCATTCCGTAGGGATCGTTCCCTCCGGGACATCCTGGTCCATTCCTCCATCACCCCCTACTCCTCAACCCCCACCTATGGCACCACCCCATGCCCACGCAAAAGATGCAACACCTGCCCCTTCACTTGCTCTCTCCTCACCGTCCAAGGGCCCAAACACTCCTTTCAAGTGAAGCAGCATTTCACTGGCATTTCCCCCAACTTAGTCTACTGTATTCGTTGCTCCCAATGCGGTCTCCTCTACATTGGAGAGACCAAACGTAAACTGGGCGACCGCTTTGCAGAACACCTGCGGTCTGTCCGCAAGAATGACCCAAACCTCCCTGTTGCTTGCCATTTTAACACTCCACCCTGCTCTCTTGCCCACATGTCTGTCCTTGGCTTGCTGCATTGTTCCGGTGAAGCCCAATGCAAACTGGAGCAACAGCACCTCATCTTCTGACTAGGCACTTTACAGCCTTCCGGACTGAATATTGAATTCAACAACTTTAGATCTTGAACTCCCTCCTCCTTCCCCACCCCCTTCCTGTTTCTTCCCCCTTCCTTTTGTTTTTTTCCAATAATTTATATAGATTTTTCTTTTTCCAACTATTTCCATTATTTTTCAATCTTTTATGCCCCCCACCCCCACTAGAGCTGTACCTTGAGTGCCCTACCATCCATTCTTAATTAGCACATTAGTTTAGATAATATCACCAACTTCAACACCTCTGTGTTCTTTTGTCTGTGACATCTTTTGATGATCTGCTCCTATCACTGCTTGCTTGTCCCTATAACCACACCACCCCCCTCCACTTCTCCCACCACCCCCACACTTTAAACCAGCTTATATTTCACCCCTCTTCTTGGATTCACCCAGTTCTGCTGAAGGGTCATGAGGACTCGAAACGTCAACTCCTTTCTTTTCCGCTGATGCTGCCAGACCTGAGTTTTTCCAGGTAATTCTGTTTTTGTTTTACTTTTCTGTCCAGTTCAGTTCTTTTCTTTTCATTTACAGAAGTTAAATTAGAATCTTTTATGAAATGGACTTCAAAATTACACACTATATAATCTTGTCATTTTACAAGCAAGTTTTAAATTTATATTTGCAATATAGATTATTTTTGCCTCCAGTTTGCTCAACAGGCAATTGCTATCATTCTAAGCCATGAACCCAGCAAAAAAAGCCTCCAAATTAAATCAATGATCTGTGTGCTTGCTTATCTGATCTCAATCTGGATGACTATGGAGATGCTATAACTGGCTTCAGGAAAGAAAATGTAGCAAAGGGCAGAGCTTTTTTTCCTCAATGACTGCTATTCAGTCTTCTCTGCTGAAAATGAATGCTGTAAAGACAAAGACAAGGTCTGATTCAGCTGTGACAGCACTCACGATCAACTTGCTCAGCTAGTGTAACTGCTCACACCAACATGTATAAAATGACTAAGTAGCTAAGGTATCACTGGGATATCACTATCCACAGATTCAATCCTTACTTGGAAATTCAGAGCAGATGAGTAAAAGATTGGGATTGAACTAATTAACAATGGTTGATTAATGGTTCAAATTATAAAAATGAAAATACTAGCAGCCCAAACTAGAACATTCCAATTCGTAATTACATCACAAGTTTATGAACAAAATTAGAACACAGAGCACCTACTTTGATATTGAAAGATACCTGGCAATTTCCTCACTGTGAGCAGTCCAATCTCTTATGTAGTCATCTTGCTCCTTCATTTTGTTTTTCAGGAGCATGTTGGTTGATGATGTTACATTACTGTTTGGTAGTTTAGCGCTCCTCAGTGCCGTACTGGTTCGTAAGCGGCTATGTTTAGGCGAACTACGATTCGACCCAAATTCATCTTCGGAAGTTGAAGCATAATCTGTAGGGAAGCGTCTCCATCGTGGACCTTGCAAAACAACTAAATGTATAAGTAGCAAGGACAATTTTGGTACACAAGTGTATACAAGGAAATGAATGTTCAACAAAAAATGCAGTTACAAACATCGTGATACATAGTTTAATCATGGAGCTACAGGATTACAAAATCTCCAAAAGTAAAAGCCAAATTACTTAAATGACATAGCATGCAACATAAAATGCATAAGAAATATTTATTTATTCAATGCAATAATTAAGAGAAAATACTTAATTAGTAAATGATTTAAAAAATTGTCGTAGAGATGGTTTTACTTTACAAAAACATCCCTTTTCTATTCAGAGGAAATAAAAATCTCACTTTTGTAAGTAGCAAAGACATTAACTGTTTCTTCCTTCATTTGGTAAATTACCAAAAGTTCTTACTAGAATTGCATGGAGTTTACCTGATGGAGAACCGTGTCCAGCTATTGATGCTTTAGCTTTAGAAGAATCAGGCATTCTTGAAATGCTGTTAGCACGAAGTCTAGGAGAAACTTTGCTATCAATTGCCGATGTGCCACGTAAGTTACTCCGAATGGAGAAGTCTCCACTTCGATTAACATTACTCCGAGTTATTGTTGCTTCAGAGTCACTGCGAGCTGATATAGAACCCAGCCGGTTGCGACGCGGTTGTGCAAGGAGATCTAATCTAGAGGGTGTTTTCCTGCCAGAGGGTGGCTTTGATGTAGTTGAACTGGTTGTCGATACTTCGGACACGACTGAAACTTTATCCACATCTGCCAGTTCATTATCTGATACATCGCCAAGACGTGCCCGACGTAAAATAGATGCTCTGGTTGGGCGAGGCTTGGGTAAAGTGGTTGATTTGCTAGCTGAGCCAATAGCAGTAGTTTTTGTTTTGGATAACTTATTTCCCTCTAGTTTGGAATGTAACAGGTCATCTGTGGATGTAAACGACGTCCGCCCTTGTGATCGGCTGGAATATGCCTCTTGGTCGGAAGATAGAAAATCAGAGATAGTCGATTGAGGAAAGCTTGATGTTTGGTCATCATCTGTCAAGTCAAAAGAGGCCTGTCTTGCTCTGCCAGTCGGTTGTACAGGTTTGCGAGGTTCGGATCTAATGCTAAGGTCAGAAGCACGACCTTTGATTTTTCTGTCGGCAAGTTTATCTCTAGCATTGGTTACAGTAGTCTTAGACGAATCCTTGGGAGATTTTGTGAAGCTTTTCTCCTTGTGAAGGTTACTGAGAGTTCTTCGCTTTTGAAGAGACTTCTTTTCTGCATCTCCACTAACTAAGCTAATAGTACTAGCAGTGTCAACATCTGATTCAGGGGAAATGGAATCGTCCCTGTGGTAGCTTGGGGTTTCATCTCCACCATCTACCCTGTTCTCATCCTTCAGCTTTGCCTCAAGAAAAGCCATCACTGATTCTGTATCTTTCAACAAAATAGTAGTGTCAATGGTGGAGTCAGTTCCATTAGAATTACTTCTCTCTCCACTCCGTGTGGATGCGTCACCTGGTGACCCAGATTGCCTACTAATACGAGGTATAAGCTCTAAAGGTACATTACTACTTGGTTTTTCTATGGTGAAGCTTCCCTGTCTGACCAAAGGCCTGGGAGAGTCCTTTTTCTCTGTGTCTCCACCTTTGGAAGCGTGTCTTCTAACAGACTCTTCTGACTTCTTCTGTTTCGCTTCAGGTTGAACCTCTGCTTTGTCCAAAGTGCTTATTGCAATGGCCTGCCTGGACTCCCGTACATCATTAGCTTTCTGCGAAGCCACTTGTCTTGGTGATACTTCTCTGCTTTTGTCAACCAGGTTAGTAGAGTTAACTAGAGGCTTACTGGCAGATGTTGTTTTAGAAGAGCTCCGTTGATACTGCTGTTGAGTTGTAGGTGAAGACTGCCTTGCTGCTGATATTCCTTTGAGTGTTTCAGCTTTCGCTTTAGTAGGCTGAGTGTAGCTGCTGGATTGAAACACTACACCTTCCTTGCTATTCATTGTTTCACTGCAAATATCTCCAGCACCATCAGCTTTGATGGCAGAGCCACCTTTTGACCGGCCAGTCTTTGAAAAGCTTCTAATGTGCTCCTTTTGTTTGTCTTTCTGGTGAGGTGGAGTTGTAGTTTCTTTCTCAGGAAGCTCAGTGTCTTGTTTTTCATCTATTTCACGTCTTGGTTTTGCTAGGTTTAAAGTAAGGGAACCTTTTGATCTTAGGCCCTCAGCCGTTTTATCCTCTGTTGGAAGCTGTGGAAGTGTTCTTCTCTTTCTCTCACCCACACTGGCTGATGCAGTTTCTGATGTGGTTGATGCGCTTTTTGCTGAGATACCAGATTCACTAATATCTGCATCTAACAAAAGAAAAACTCATTTTTTACTGCAATGAATTTAACACTTTTTTCAAACAACAGCTAGTCCTTGGAAAAATAACCTTCAATAGACCTTCGCTTCCTATCCATCAAGCGTTGCAATTAATTGTTTCCCTCTGAGATGTGTTCAGCAAGTGTAACTCTTTCGAGTACAAACACGTTTCCATCTGTTTTTTAGATGAAGTTACATTGTTTCATAGTTTGCCATTGTGAGATTTGAACTCTTGATTCATAGTTTGCCATTGTGAGATTTGAACTCTTGATCTTGGGGTTACAAACCCAGTACCATAACCACTTAGCTATTTAGGCCAAGCTAAATTGTAACTCTTTCGAGTACAAACATGTTTCCATCTGTTCCTATTCAGATGAAGTCACATTGTTTGATAGTTTACCATTGTGAGATTTGAACTCTTGATCTTGGGGTTGCAAGCCCAGTACCATAACCACTTGGCTATTTAGGCCAAGCCTAATATTTTTGCCATTGTGAGATTTGAACTCTTGATACTCTTTCGAGTACAAACCTGTTTCCATCTGTTTTAGATGAAGTTACATGTTTCATAGTTTGCCATTGTGAGATTTGAACTCTTGATCTTGGGGTTACAAACCCAGTACCATAACCACTTGGTTAAAAAAAATGATGTAACTCTTTTGAGTACAAACCCATTTCCATCTGTTTCAGATGAAATTACATTGTTTCATAGTTTGCCATTGTGAGATTTGAACTCTTGATACTCTTTTGAGTAAACCTGTTTCCATCTGTTTCAGATGAAGTTACATTGTTTCATAGTTTGCCATTGTGAGATTTGAACTCTTGATCTGCGGGTTACAAACCCAGTACCATAACCACTTGGCTATTTAGGCCAAGCCAAGTGTACTTGCTGCAAATTTACAAATTAGCATTTGGATTAATCCTGGTTACTAATCAGGAGGTATGAGTGTCAAGAAATGTAGTAATTGTTCAATAAAAAAACCAGCAGCTGAATTCATTCCTAAATTAACTGGTGGAATAATCAATTGGTATGCAAACAAGAGAACATTACTTGAATCACCTGCAAAATAAAACTTCTTTCAGAGAATATGTATAAACATAGTGATTGGCCATTTTCTTCTCCCTCGTTGGTCATGCCTTTTCTTTCCCATTGTTTTGTATGCTTTATTACCTCTGCCACTGAAGATGGGAAAAGTAAATGTTTTTGCCCCTGTTTGTAAATTATATATCTCAAACATGGGCAAGGAAACCTTCTGCCGATTACCACGTACTACCCTCCCCTCAGCTGATGAATCAGTGCTCCTCCATGTTAATCATCACTTGGAGGAAGCACTGAGGGTGGCAAGGGTGCAGAATGTTCTCTGGGTGGGGGACTTCAAAGTCCATCACCAAGAGTGGCTCGGTAGCACCACTACTGATCAAGCCCTAAATGATTTTGCTGCTAGACTAGGTCTGCGGCAGGTGGTGAGGGAACCAACAAGAGGGAAAAACATACTTGACCTCATCCTCACCAACCTGCCTGCCGCAGATGTGTCTGTCCATGACAGTATAGATAGGAATGACCACCACACAGCCAGTGGAGATGGTTCCGCCTTCACATTGAGGATACCCTCCATCGTGTTGTGTGGCACTACCACCATGCTAAATGGGCTGGATTTCAAACAGATCTAGCAACTCAAACTGGGCATCCATGAGGCGCTGTGGGCCAAGAGCAACAGCAGAATTGTACTCGAACACAATCTGTAACCTCATGGCCCGGCATATCCACATTGTACCATTACCATCAAGCCAGGGGATCAACTCTGGTTCAATGAAAAAGGGCATTACCATCACCAAATCCCCCACTATCAATATCTTGGGGATTACCATTGACCAGAAACTGAAATGGACTAGCCAGTATAAATACTGTGGCTACAAGGCACACAGGCTACTGTGCCAACTGCATTGAAGACTTGTGCTCCAGAACTTGCTGTATCTCTCGGCAAGTTGTTCCAGCACTGCTACAACACTGGCATCTGCCCAACAATGTGAAAAATTGTTGCTCCTGCTCTCTACCCTTAATTAGCACATTCCTTTAGTTAATATCACCATCTTCAACACTCTTTGCCCTTTTGTCTGTGACATTTCTTGGTTACCTCCACCTATCATTAGTCCTCGTGTCAGCCTGTTCCTGCCCCATGGAACTCATTTCTCGTTATCTTGACTCCATTCTCTCTCCCCTTGTCCTGTCCCTTCCCACCTACAACCGTGATTCCTCTGACATCATACATCATATCAACAATTTCCAGTTCCCTGGCCCCAACCACCTCCTCTTCACCATGGACGACCAATCCCTCTACACCTCCATCCCCCACCAGGATGGCCTGATGGCTCTCCTCTTCTTCCTCAAACAGAGGCCCGAGCAATCCCCATCCACCACTACTCTCCTCCGTCTGGCTGAACTTGTTTTCACACTGAACAATTTCTCCTTCAACTCCTCTCACTTCCTCCAAATAAAAGGTGTGGCTATGGGTACCTGCATGGGCCCCAGCTATGCCTGTCTCTTTATGGGGTATGTGGAACATTCCTTGTTCCAGTCCTACTCTGGCCCCCTCGCACAACTCTTTCTCCGGTACATCAATGATTACTTCGGTGCTGCTTCATGCTCTTGTCTGGACCTAGAAAAATTTATTAATTTTGCTTCCAATTTCCACTCCTCCATCATTTTCACGTGCTCCATCTCTGACACTTCCCTTCCTTGACCTCTCTGTCTCAATTTCTGGTGATAGACTGTCCACCAATATCCATTACAAGCCTACTGACTCCCACAGCTACCTCGACTATAGCTCCTCACACCCCGCTTCCTGTAAGGACTCCATCCCATTCTCTCAGTTCCTTCACTTCCATCGCATCTGTTCTGATGATGCCACTTTCAAAAACAGTTCCTCTGACATGTCCTCCTTCTTCCTTAACCGAGGTTTTCCACCCACGGTGGTTGACAGGGCCCTCAACTGTGTCCGGCCCATCTCCCGCGCATCCACCCACACACCTTCTTCTCCCTCCCAGAAACATGATAGGTCCCCCTTGTCCTCACTTATCACCCCACCAGCTTCTGCATTCAAAGGATCATCCTCCGCCATTTCTGCAACTCCAGCATGATGCCACCACCAAACACATCTTCCCTTCACCCCTCTGTCAGCATTCTGTAGGGATCGTTCCCTCCATGACACCCTGGTCCACTCCCCCATCACCCCACTACACCTCAACCCCTTCCCATGGCACCTTCCCATGCAACCGCAGAAGATGCAACACCTGCCCCTTCACTTCCCCTCTCCTCACCATCCAAGGGCCAAAACACTCATTTCAAGTGAAGCAGCATTTCACTTGCACTTCCCTCAACTTAGTCTACTGCATTCGTAGTTCCCAATGTGGTTTCTTATACTTTGGAGAAACCAAACGCAGACTGGGTGACTGCTTTGCAGAATACCTTCGGTCTGTCCGCAAGCATTACCCAGACCTCCCTGTCGCTTGCCATTTCAACACTCCACCCTGCTCTCATGCCCACATGTCCGTCCTTGGCTTGCTGCATTGTTCTAGTGAAGCTCAACGCATAATGGAGGAACAGCACCTCATCTTCCGACTAGGCACTTTACAGCCTTCTGGTCTGAATATTGAGTTCAACAATTTTAGATCATGAACTCTCTCCTCCGTCCCCACCCCCTTTCCGATTTTTCCCTCTCCTTTTTTGTTTTTTCCAATAATTTATATAGATTTTTCTTTTCCCACCTATTTCCATTATTTTTAAAAGTATTTCCATCCATTGTTTTATCTATACCTTTTAGCCTTTTTCAATTCCTTCACCCCACCCCCACTAGGGCTATCTGTACCTTGCTTGTCCTGCTTTCTATCCTTAATTAGCACATTCCTTTAGATAATATCACCACCTTCAACACCTCTTTGTCCTTTTGTCTGTGACATCTTTTGGTTATCTCCACCTATCACTGGCCCTCTATCCAGCTCTTCTTGTCCCACCCCCCTTTTCTATTTTTCCTTAGTTCTGTTGAAGAGTCATGTGGAATTGAAATGTTATCTGTGCTCCTGTCCACAGATGCTGCCAGACCTGCTGAGTTTTTCCAGGTATTTTTGTTTTTGTAATGTGAAAAATTGCATCAGTATATCCCATCCACAAAGAGCAGGACAAATCCAAGCCAGTCAATTATGGCCCCATCAGTCTACCCTCAATCATCAGTAATGGAAGGGGTCATCAACAGTGCTACCAAATGGCACTTGCTTAGCAATAACCTGCTCACTGACGCTCAGATTCGATTCTGCTAGAATCATTCAGCTCCTGACCTCATTACAGCCTTTGTTCAAACATGGGCAGAAGAGCTGAACTCCAGAGGCGAGGTGAGAGTGACAGCCCTTGACATCAAGACAGCATTTGACCGACTATGGCATCAAGGAGCCCTAGAAAAACTGGAATCAATGGGAATCGGGGACAACTCTCTGCTGGTTAGAGTAATACCTAGCACAAAGACAAATGCTTGTGGTCGCCAGACGTCAATCACCTCAGTTCCAGGACATCAGTTTAGGAGTTCCCCAAGGTAGTGTCCTCAGGTCAACTATCTTCAGCTGCTTCACCACTGACCTTCCTTCCATAAGGTCAGAAGTGGGAAAGGTTACAATGTCCAGCAACATTCATGGCTCCTTACACTGAAGCAGTCCATGTCCAAATGCAGCAAGACCTGGACAATATCCAGGCTTGGGCTGACGAGTGGCAAGTAACATTCGCACCACACAAGTGCCAGACAATGACCATCTCCAACAAGTGAGAATCTAATCATCGCCCCTTCACATTCAATGATATTACCATTGCTGATTCCCCTATCATCAACATCCTGAGGGCTACCATTAACCAGAAACTGAACTGGACTAGCCATATAAATACCGTGGCTACAAGAACAGGTTAGAAGCTAGGAATCCTGCAATGAGTAATTCACCTCCTGACTCCCCAAAGCCTGTGCATAATCTACGAGGTACAAGTCAGGAGCGTGATGGAATACTCTCCACTTGCTTGGATGAGTGCAGCTCCAACAACACTTGAGAAGCTCGACATCATCCAGGACAAAGCAGCCTGCTTGTTTGGCACCCCATCCACTACCTTAAACATTTATTCGCTCCTCCACTGATGCACAGTGGCAGCAGTGTGCACCATGTATAAGATGCACTGCAGTAACTCACCCAAGCTCCTTCGACAGCACCTTCCAGAACCCCCACCGTCTACCAGGGGCAGCGGCTGCACGGGAACAGGGGCAGCGGCTGCACGGGAACAGGGGCAGCGGCTGCACGGGAACAGGGGCAGCGGCTGCACGGGAACAGGGGCAGCGGCTGCACGGGAACAGGGGCAGCGGCTGCACGGGAACAGGGGCAGCGGCTGCACGGGAACAGGGGCAGCGGCTGCACGGGAACAGGGGCAGCGGCTGCACGGGAACAGGGGCAGCGGCTGCACGGGAACAGGGGCAGCGGCTGCACGGGAACAGGGGCAGCGGCTGCACGGGAACAGGGGCAGCGGCTGCACGGGAACAGGGGCAGCGGCTGCACGGGAACAGGGGCAGCGGCTGCACGGGAACAGGGGCAGCGGCTGCACGGGAACAGGGGCAGCGGCTGCACGGGAACAGGGGCAGCGGCTGCACGGGAACAGGGGCAGCGGCTGCACGGGAACAGGGGCAGCGGCTGCACGGGAACAGGGGCAGCGGCTGCACGGGAACAGGGGCAGCGGCTGCACGGGAACAGGGGCAGCGGCTGCACGGGAACAGGGGCAGCGGCTGCACGGGAACAGGGGCAGCGGCTGCGCGGGAACAGGGGCAGCGGCTGCAGGTTCCCCTCCAGACCACACTCCATCCTGACTTGGAACTATATCACCGTTCTTTCACTGTCTTTGGGTCAAACTCCTGGATCTCCCTTCCTAACAGCACTGTGGGTGTACATAAACATTATGGACTGCAGTGGTTCAAGAAGGCAGCTCACCATTACCTTCTGAAGGGCAATTAGGGATGGGCAATAAATGCTGGCCTAGCCAGCAACACCTGCAACCCATGAACATATAAATGTAAGAAAAAGCTTTATTTGGCATCTTGTTCCTCAGTATTGCCACAAGTAAAATGTAGGGCTCTGTAAAACAACTGTTATTCTGAAAAACATATTGTTAGATAAAGCCAGATTCAACAGGCGGCCTGTGAGCCAGAATCCAGCATGCCACGCCACCAAAAATATGCGGTCCACTAAACATTGTCCAAAGTACGCCGAAGAAAAACCAAGTAGATTTGAAAGGTGCTATAGTGAGCCTATCAGCAGCAAGCATGGGGAGAAAACAGCCCGTGACTGGACGAGCAGCAAGCAGTGGAAAGGTAAGTAGCAGTGATCAGTTCCCAGTTTCCAAGGCACTGCAGTGAGTCTACAGGTGTGTGATGCACTGGGGAAATAGCGAAGCCTGCCAGCCATTGGCTGGAGAAATATTGTGGGGAAGGGGGTGGAGGTATGGAGGGGTTGGGCAGAGAGAGGCCCACTAGCTGCAGGCTGGTGAAATGCGGTGTAAGGGGTCAGAGAGAAGCTTCCACAAGGAATAAATTGAAATATAGTCCCTCTGGTGTAAAGGATTGATAAAATAAAGATTACTCCTGACAGATGGGCATCTGCCTGGAATACTTTGCAGTGCCACATCAAGTGTATGGGCAGGCATCGACTTCTTATGCAAGCAAAAACAATGCCAGATGTCATCAGTGTTCATTATGATGCGGAGAAGGTAAGGCGATAATTTAGTTCTCATCTGAAGATTGTTCATAAAGATGCAGATTTTTGTTGTTTGGATTCATAGCAAGATAAATTTCCATTCATCTGTTTCCTTTTCTTCTTAAAGCTTGCACACCAGTCCCCCCAAGTGAAAAAAAATTGAAAAGCGGCCCCTCACGTGAAAAGGTTGGACAAGCCTGATTAAGATCATAAAAATTAGTAGTGTTTAAATAACACTTTATAAACTACATAAAACACAACCAGCACTTAATTCCTCAATTCTTAATTCCTTAATTAATGCTGGAACCAGAGCTGCTCTTCAACCAGCTAAGATATACATTACAAATACATTAAACAGGAGCAATATAACTAATTTGTCCACTGAGTTTCTTTCATGATTGGTTTTAGAAGAGGGAAGGCGGAAAACATAGTGCATACCTTGACAGTAATGTTGAGATCAGTAACTTATGGAATGGGAATTCGTTAATCAAACCTATTACACTGACTATGTTGCGCCAATAACATACTACAAACTGTAATTTTTATTCTATTATTAAAAGCTCATTGTATCCAACTTCAGGATTATCAATACATGGACAGATGGCGAAGGAATGTCTGCTGAATAGTTACCTTGGTCATGAGCACCAAAAGTCGTTGGTGTCAGGTCATTGGCAGCTAAATTTGCCCATTGGGACAGCCACCTGGGGCTGCTGGATGTAAAGGAGCCTTCTTGACGAGTCTGTGAAAAATAAATGCATCAATAAAATTAATCAAAAATGATTTTAAATTGCAAAAACATCTGTGAAAAATATCTTCTGCAAATTTCTAATTCATTGATTCAACAAATATATTACAATTGAAAGCACATTTCACATGTTCACAATATTTCAATTCAGGGTAAGCCTTTCTGAAATTATTCTTCAATGCTTATCACTTTGTAATGGCACATGGTCAATTTTCAGTAGAAACGCTTCATAAGAGACACCATAAGACACAACCTTCACTTAAAATCTCTAAAGGCCAAAATTAAAGGTTGCTCAGAACTTAGTATCCACCAAAACATCACAGTCCTCAAAACAGGTTATTACATTTTCTCCTCAGTTCTTGTTCATTAATTATATGGATTCTTTTTGCAATAGTTACTGACAACATCTTGATAACCATCAAGTTGTCATTATTTGAGATATAAAATACTGTGGAGTCTTGACAGGGTGGATGTGGAAAGGGTCTTTCCTCTAGGGGTCACTATTTAAAAATAAGGGGCTGCCTGTTTAAGACAGACGAGGAGAAATCTTTTTCTCTTCAGGGTCGTGGATCTTTGGAACTCTCTTCCTTAAAAGGCAGAGTCTGAATATTTTTAAGGTAGAGGTAGATAGATTCTTGATAAGCAAGGGAGTGAAAGTTTACCAAGGGTAGGCCGGAATGTGGAGTTGAGGTTAAAATCAGCTTAGTCATGAATTGCTGGGTAGGTTCAAGGGGCCAAGTGGCCCACTCCTGCTCCTAATTCCTATGTTCCTAAGAGTGAGCCTTGACAATGGCCATTTGACCATGAAAGGTGTTGGCTGGGTAAGGAAAATAAAAGCATAGCTGAGCCGACCTGTTCCTCACCTGGCAGCTGCACATGTTGAACCGAAGTCGTTATCATTAGACAGCACTGGGATACCCAGAAAACTTACGACAGCAGCCAAAACAGTAGGTGAAAGGGACTGCCATTTAACTCCTTAAAATATCACATACTAGGCCTGATCAACCATTTCAAAAAATGGTTTGTTCATCATGGCAGACTCCTAGGTCTTGATTCACAGAACAACTGGCCCTTGAATGCAGTTCTTAGCTAATGGCCATTTCTTTTCCCCCCATCTGCAAACCCCAGGAAATTAAGTAAATGGCATGCTGAACTACAAGACTAGCTAATCACAAAATAATTCAAAGTCAATGGAATGCATGGAAATAGTCGAGGCTAGAGATAGCAAAGACATAGATGAGAGTTACAGCAGATGAAATGGGGCAGGGGCAGAGTTGGACGATGTTACCAAGGTGGAAATCAACATCCTTAGGTGATAACATGGTTATTTGGCTGGAAGCGCATCTCTGGGTCAGGTATGACATCAAGATTGCTGACCATCTGGTTCAGCCTCAGTCAATTGCAAAAGAGAGAAACGCTGAACCTGAGAACATTTTGAAAAGTTACAGATTCTTCCTTCCTGATGCAATAATTTGCTTGGTGATAATTAACTTTCTCATTCATCACATACAAAAAATGAACAAAACATCAAATTTAAAAAAAAATTGTTATTGGGTTATAGCAAAGCTGGCAAGGCCACATTTATTGGCCATCTCTAGTTGCCTGAAGGATATGTTTTGACTTTTCTCGGGAGCAGTAATTGATTGTACAATTGACTGTCTTGCTAGATTACTTCAGAGAACAGTAAGAGTTAACCACACAATGTGGATGAGTGTTTATATGTTGGCAGACTAAGGGGGTAGCATCTGCTCTTCTCTGCAGACATTAGTGAACCGGTTGTGCTTTTAGACAAATCTGGAAACTTCAATGGTCAGTTTTCTCTGTAGGTTTCTATTTTATCTCAGTTTTCTTTTATAGCACATATCAATTTGCAAAACGGTCCAGAACATTGTGAAGAAAATATAGCAATTCAGCAACTTATTCTGATCTAGACTGTGCTTCAGTGATGTCACTCAAAATGGTTGCTTACTTTCGACGACCCAGATTTTTAGGAGCAAAACCACCCACTGATAGTTTTGCAAAACTATCACAGTCTCTGCATCCAAACTGCCAGCTGTCATTTGTTTTCAGACTTCATTAAGTAAACGCATCATTTGTCAGGTTAAAAAATGAAATAGCAATTAGTCATGTTGAAATGAATTAAGAATTCGTAATTGGGTCTAAAAATTAATGCCCATTTATGATAGTGATTGCTGTTCTTTAATGGGAACTGACAAAGTTTGCTTTGTAATGGTTCCCTCCAATAGTCAAAAGAACAATTCTTCACCCAAACTAATTGCAGATCCTTAAACTGGGACATCATGTTGCACCAAAAGTCATTTGATTTACTTATTGGTTACTATCATGCAAATTGATTTAGGTACTTCTTGTTTGACTTTTTTTTAAAGTCTCCTGCAGTGATCCAACAGTTCAAGTTAAAACTAATAGTGCTTATAAAATAAACATAAGTGAAACATGTGTACTCATTTTCAAATTACATTTAGTACATTATTTCTACCCTTAGACAAAATTTCAGGTACCTATAACTATAATTGTGTTATTGCATTAAAGCAAAGAAAAATAGATAAAGCAGCAGTAAGCTTTTCCAAAAATTAAATCTAATTAGACAGAAAAATATATTATTTATTTTGAGCCCCCCTTCAATAATTTATTAGCAACATAGATGCTCCTCAGGATATCATCCATGGCCTGACCATCTTCAGCTGCTACGTCAATGACCCTCTCTTGATCATAAGGTCAGCAGTAGCACTCTTCACTGATTCCACACCATTTAGCTTTATTCACAACGCCTCTAATAATGAAACAGCCTATGCCAGACTGTTGGACAACCAGAGATCATCCAGGTTTGAGCCAACAATGGCAGGTAACATTTGTGCCAAGTAAATGCCAGATACTTGTCTTCAACAAGAAAAGTCCAACAATCTAACCCTAACTTTCAGCAGCTTCACCACTGCCACATCAAGACCATCCAGAGAAGAATAGGATGAATGGCAGATGGGGAAGTAGGCAGAAGGAATAGATATCAAAATTGAATTTTAGTTTGTCTATATAAATTATTTAAAAATGAATAAGCGTATAGTATCTTTGCTTGCAGTTTCATTCTTGTCTACCGAGAAAAGTTTACTTGTTGAACTTTCAATCAATTTTCAAGCATTAGTCCTAAAATAAAATGTATTTTTGATCATTTAAAAAGTAGAATGCTGTAAAACTAAAGACTTCATGGAGTAGGCAGTGAAATACATCCAAAAGTCCTCTAGAGACTGCCTTTTATTAAACTAATCACTCATTCTTTGATATCTGCCACACAAATCTACCTAATACACTTTAGCCAATTCCCATGGTGTATAACAGAGTACTTAAAGTATCCATTAGATCTATTACCCACCATTCCATTTATCAGAAAAAAAATCTAAAGAATCAAACTCATCTACTTAAATCGGAGTTATATACTTTTACGTTTGCATGAACCTTTCAATTGGATACAGAAGTTAGTTCAGCATAGCAAATGCAGGTGAAATGCAATTTTGAAGAACAATCATACTTGACCCAAAACATCAACTTTGTTTCTTTCTCCACAGATGCTACCAGAGCGGCTGAGTTTTTCTAGCACTTTTTGCTTTTTTTAAAAAGATTTCCAACATCTAGAGTATTTTATTTTTATTATATAAATGGAGGGGTTTGCTTTAGGTGCAATATATCTTTTGGCAAAACAATTTCTAACAAACAATTAGGAATGCAAATGTTGACCTTCATATGGTAATAGCCTGGTAAAAGAACTTGGTCACTGTCGCTGCTCGAAGATAATATTTTGTGATGGGAAATGATTCCGTTTAGCTCAATAGAAAAGTATTCAGTGTGTGTCATTAGCAGGCATTCCAATTTCCAATATTCATGCTTTATGAAAAAGCAATTTGTAATCTTCACAAAAGGTCACAAACAGTATTAGCTGTAGGCAAATGAATATCTAATTTATTGAAAGTATATCTTCTAACTGAATGATGCATGGTGAAGAGGATTCCTATCAAGCAACAGCCACATTTAAATTCCTGCAGCACCACCTTCTCCAGAATGAACCAAAATGGTTATGAATTCAGTATCAACTGCAAGAAATGGGGAATACTTCATAAAATTGTAAACATCTGTGGGCTTTATTTACTTTAATTATATTGATCATTGATAACTGTGGATATGATATCCATCACCCCATGTTTTGAGTCCATTGCATTTTGTCTCAGATGCAAATTAATTCTTATATTTAAAATTGAATGAAAACAGTGCAGAGAACCGAGAACCTGAAACTCTGTAGCTTTTTGCCTTCTAATTGATCTGAGGAATTCACTAGTATCTACAATTATCTACATTCTGACAGCCTGCTAGTTTAGCCTCAAAGATACACACCAGGTGAACACTAAAATGTCACAATCATGCTCCAGCAACCAGGGTAACCATTGAGCAACACCACAGGAGATGCACAAAATTCTTCTATCCACCATACAACAATCGCGTCACAACTAGTAAGCAAATATTTACAGGGTACTGGATCAAATTTCTAATTTACATGCAATAAACCACAAGCTGAGGGGTAGGGGACAAAAAGATCAATTATGTGGAAAACAAGTAGAAAAGCTACAAATAAGGATCTAACAGCAGCATATGAAAACAAATGTAGCATGAGTAGTCAGCAATGCTTTTCAAGTTACAAGAACCTGATTTAAATTTACTCTGGTTGGTAAAATGGGTTGGTAATATTTGTGCCACACAAGTGCCAGATAATAACCATCTTGAACAAGGGAAAAATCCAACCATCTCACGTCCGTCAACAGCATCACCATCACTAAAACCCCATCATCAAAACCTGAAGGACCACTGAGATATATTAACACCATGGCTACAAAAGCAGGGCAGAGGCTAGGTACTCTGCAACCAGGTGGCTCATTTTCTGACTCTTCACCATTTATCAGGCTCAGTTCAAGGCAGTGATGAAATACTCATCAATTACCTGGATACATCAGCAGCATCATTCAAGAAGCTCCATACCATTCAGGGCACAGTACTTAATTTGACGGATGACCCTTGGACTCAATATCCATCACTTCATCACACATGCACTGACGATAGCATACATAACAGGGCACACCAAAAATTCACTAAATTTTGCTATGATAGCACTTCCTCCTCTTACAACCTCAAACAGACAAAAGTAGCAATGTCATTGCATATTACCTCCAATTCAGATGCTGTTTTGACTTAGGTAGGAACATTACCAATTTCATCATTATTGGGTCAAGTTACTGGAATTCATTATCTAACAGCATTGATGACATGGTCCCATTATAACCAAGTCTGCTCCCACCATCCTTGACATCTTTACTAGTAGTAACCTTAAACATGACGTTAAAGGCACTTTCCATAATCAACATTCTTAGTTAACGGTCATGAAATGTTGGTGGTCATCATAACCACAACTGAAGCATTTTAGAGATACATGAGTGCATAATAAAACAGAGAACTGAGAGAAAAAAGCATATGGTTTACATCCTCTCCATGAATGAAATGGATCTACAACTCCACTGGGGAAATCACTATTCCATTTTAAAAAATTCTATCTAGTTACCAATTGATAAAATGTTAATTCATCAATATTTTACTTCTCATTAGTTGGTAATTGAAATTGAAAATGTATTGTCATTTCAAAATAAAACTATAGGAGTCAATAATGTAGATCAATAAGAAACGTTGAAAATATTGATTTGAGGTCTGATTTTCAGGATGTGCAAGCAATATTTGGCAAAAGTGGAAAAAGTATATATTTAAAGTAAAACTTGAAAAATGTACGTTTAAGTTCTTTGTCAAAAATATATCTCAAATCAACATTAGAAATTGGATCTTGATTACACATGCACAATTGATTCCTGATAATCCTGCAAATTTGCCAATAAATTTGTTTATTCATATCTTTCTAAAGCTCACAGTGCCCTCTGTTGGGAAGTACCATACCATACAATAAGATTAAGAATCAAAACTGAGAAAACATCTGATTTGGTAACAAAGGTAGCTTTTACACTGATAAGCCAGAGTGGTATGGTGAGATTGTACTTACATTCAGAATAAACACTATTAATGTTTATCTAATATTGCTCAGAGAAATGTTGTTGAAGCTCTTCACCTTGCACTCATCAGGACAAATGCAAAAATGCCAAAACTTCAAAAGATCATAATCTATAGTGCGCATGTCCACCAGTCCCTTAAGGCAGCAGGACAAGTAGATAAGGTGGTTAAGAAGGCATATGGGATACTTGCCGTTATTTGCTGAGGCATAGAATATAAAAGCAGGGAGATTATGCTGGAATTGTATAAAACGCTGGTTAAGCCACTGCTAGAGTATTGCGTATAGTTCTGGAATCCGCATTATAGGAAGGATGCGATTGTACTAGAGTGCAGAGGAGATTTACCAGGATGTTGCCTGGGCTGGAAAGTTTTAGTTATGAGGAGAGATTGGATAGACTGGGGTTATTTTCCTTGGAGCAGAGGAAATTGAGGGGGGACATGATTGAGGTGTATAAAATTATGAGGGGCATAGTTAGTGTAGACAAGAAGGAACTTTTCCCCTTGGTGGAAGGATCTGTAATCAAGGGTCATAGATTTAAGGTATGGGGCGGGAGGTTTAGAGGGGATGTGATGAAGATTTTTTTCACCCAGAGGGGGATGGGAATCTGGAACTCACTGCCTGAAGGGTGGTAAAGGCAGAAACCCTCAACATTTAAGAAGAATTTGGATGTGCACTTGTGATGTCATGGCATACAAGGCTATGGGCCTAGTGCTAGAAAATGGGATTAGAATAGTTAGGCCCTTGTTTGACCAGTACAGACTCGATGGGTTGAAGGGCCTTTTTCTGTGGTGTAGACCTCTGGACTATACTACGGGAAGAGAAAAGGGTGCTGCTTGGTTGGCAAGTCCACTCTGATTGTCCGAGGCATTGTCATGGAGAAAGTAACAGGCAAGTATAGACTCCCGGCTAATTCAAAAAAGATGTGAGGCTTAAATGTATTCCTTTATTACAGAGAACAGATCCCGGTTTATAAATGTATGTTTCTTCTAGCAAGCGTAAACGAGCCACGTTACAAGCTTGACTAATTATCTTAAATTGGGGTTGTTAGTGCAGCTATTAACGCACTCAGGCTTGTTCCCCGTTGCTTTCTCCATGTCAATGCTACGGCCAAAGTTGAATCAGTAACCCTTTCTCTTATGGTGCAAGTTGCTATGACTGTTTGAACTTTGGCAGTCTTGGCATATTTGTCCTGGTAAGTGCAAGACCTAAAGCTTTGGCAACGTGTCTCTGTTCTCAACAATGTTCAAGTTCTCTACTACTAAGCAACTAATTATCTCACAGCTCATATCAGCTGCTCAAGAACTCATGCCAAAAAACTGTATACAATAATGCTAATATGTTAATCTAAGTAAACACTTCTCTCCCAAGCTATGTTCTATGTTAGAGAGTCTATAGTTCTTCTATTCTTAGATTGCCCAAGTAGTAGGAGATTAAAATGGTAATTGAAATCAAATTAGGTTTAAACAATGTACAAAGGATCTTGCAGAATGACACTTAAAACATAAATTAACCATAAATTTGAATTGAATCACAATTTTCATTGTTTTGGAATACAAATACATGCTTCAAACCTGAAGTACTTACCCTAACTGAGCATTCTTGTAAGATAGAATATATAGCATAGAAGCAGGCCACGTGGTCCAACAAGTCCAAGCTGGCATTTATGCTCCACTTAAGACTCTTCCCATTATTTCTCATCTAATGCTCAGCGTAGATTTCTATTCCCTTCTTCCTCATGTGCTTATGTAGCTTCCCCTCAAATGCATCTATACTATTTGCTTCAACTACTTATTTTTTCCATGGGATGTGGCTAGGCCAGCATTCACTGCCCACCCCTAAGAGCCCTTGTGAATAATTCCTGGAACTTCCTTCCTAACAGCACTGACAGTGTACCTACACCACATGTACTGGAGCAGTTCAAGGCAACGGCTCACCATCACCTTCACAAGAGCAATTAGGGATTGCAATAAATGCTGGCCTAGCCAGCAACGCTCACATCTCATGAAAGGATAAATAAATAAATAACACAGTGATAGCAAGTTCCACATCCTCACCACTTTCTGGGTAAAGTAGTTTCTTATGAATTCCCTGTTTGATTTCACCGTGACTATCTTATATTGATGGCCTCTCGTTTCACTCTTACCCACAAGTGGAAACACCCACTCTGTGTCTACCCTATCAAAATCTTTCAGAATTTTAAAGATCTTTATGAGGTCGCTCCTCAGCCTTCTCTTTTCAAGGAAGGGAACTCAGCCTATTTATCCTTTGTGAATGGCTATAACCTATATCGTAAATTATTTTTTGTCAGAGGCAGATTTATTCCTTGAATCAAAGAATGCATGCATCTGATTATTACATTTACAAAGCAACTAGAGATCTTCTGGAATCGTCAGCTGAAACACCACAAAATAATTCGACTATTCAACTTTAGCACAAATCTCAGGGGTGAAGAGAGGTTGACGGGGCAGTGACAGCTTCTAGTTCAACAATTAGATTAGTCTCAAAAGTACAGTACAACACACCTTTTAATGTAATGATCTGTTTCTGCCCAATTTTAATCTAATGCAGATTGCTTACACTAAGCTTTGCATTAGGAGTACCATTAACAAAAGCAGTCTTATTTCTATATCACTTTGAACTGAGGGGTAGAAAGGACCTTTCAACCTCAATGGAAACCCTAATTGTTTCAAAGATGAGGTACTGTTTACTTTTAATGACCATCTGGAACCATTTTCCAAGATAGTTTTTAAGGTTCTGCAGGTGTCTATTGAAACTTCCAGGATTTCTCAATTCCCACTAGCACTGTTTAAAATGGATCTCAAGAAAATGGATCTCAAGGTCAACAAGAAAACACAAAATTCCTAGCTGGCTTGCTTGCAGAGCATAAATACCATGGGCAGTAAACTTTAGTGTGTAGTGTTCTACAGGTGAGTATCTCTCCAATCTGTAAATCTTGTGCTTTTTTGAACTTTTAAATGTGAAGTGCAGTCTGATGGCTAACTTGTGGATGATGAAAAAAAAAACAACTAACACCTCCTGGGATTATAACATGCCATCCTTGAAAGCTTGGGACGAACCTTGTGACACAAGTAGTTTCCAGATAGCTTCCAGCACTGGCTGTTCTTTGTATTGCGAGAAATATGTAGTGAGATGAAACAAGTGGATGTGGTGCAGTATACCAGTGCCCATAACACATAGTGGTAGAATGGAGCTTTGTTATTCTCTGTTGAGCTTCAGACCTTGAGAAAGTTTCAGGTGCAAGTGGAAGCCTGAAACAATGGGTCTTCTCAGCAAAGAAAACGGATTGATTTAGATTAGCTCCTTTTTGTAATATAGGGAAATAGGGAACTGAAGGAGGTAAAGTATACAGTTTGCATTGATGGGAATGAGAGAGTACTAAATATTAAAAATATCCAGATATACTTCCATTATTCGTGATTTTTTGTAATTGAGACATAACAGTTTAATAAATCCATTTTTTTTTCTTTTGAAACTCAGTGCACAGATGAAAGTCAACAGAAGGTGTCTTATTAACTCCACAAGAGGGCACTTGCACAACATGCACTAATAAAGAACTGCACTACAACATTATATAAAAGCAGAAAATGTTAACAGTCAACAAGGTCAGACAGCATCTGTGGAGTGAAGAAACTAGGATTAACATTTCTGGTTGATGTCCTTTTATTAGAACCCATGACTTTGAATGTCTATAAATATGAATTTAGAAAGGAGGAATTACAAACAAAAGAAATATTAGCCATCTTTGCAATGAGCTACGCAAGGTTGAGCAACCTCTAGCACATGGGCAGGTAGGCATGTAATAGAAGTTTGAATAAAGAGACTAGTATGTTTACATGGAATGCTGCTCACAATTGGAAAAGTAAATTAACCATCAGCAGCAAAAACACTACTGGGCAAGGGCTGCTACTAATCCAAATGGTACATGGACTTCAGTTTACAACTATGTTACACCATACATGAAAACAGTATTCCACATTTTTAATAATGTGGCTGCAGACTGCATTGTCTACACATACATCATAAATGGATAAAGAAAATCATCTAAAGCAATCTTTGGAATTTGCAAGGTTAAAAAAGAACTTGCTGAGCAATGTTCCTCACTAAACCATTTTTATGGATTCTATTTGCTCTGTACAACATGATAAAGTTAGAAAGGTCTATGATGATCAAAGCCAAAGAAATGTGAATATGCCTTAAGTCAAAGCATTCATAACATTCTCTGGCCTTTGATAAAAATAATTTCAGCTTCCTGTTATAAATAGTGCAAATTTGAAAGGATGTCATGAACAAGAGTGGTTAGTGAGTTATACCTCTATTCTATTTGAAAGTTATGATCTCAAAATTTGGCATTAGTGTTGTAGAGCCAGCTGCTAACAGGAGTCACAGTAAAACTAACAGTACAGCCAAGATAAAGAACATGAGATGTAGTGGGTATTTTTTTTTTTTAATTGAATGTTGCCCCAAGGCCTTAGGTTCCAACCCTGGTCTCGGCCTGGATGGTGTAAGGACAACAGAAACTTCAAATTCAGACCTCCGTACCATTGGGTGAGGGAAGGAGGAAAAAGTCACTATTCTCGTCTCTAATTGCCAAAGATTTCGCTGTGTGTTTATGGATAGGATTGGGCTTGACTGTGATGCTTAAAGCTTGTAAAACCTGCAGACACTGGATGTCTTCTCAAATTAAAGCATTAACAGAAGCTCCTAGAAGAACTTATCAAGAAATCAATAGCTTCAAGGAAAGAGGAGTTCGGAAATTGGCAGAAATAAGAAAGAGCTAAAAAGCGAAAGTAGAACCCACAAGACTATTCCTAATTGTATTGTATGTAATGTACTCGTCCAAGTTAATTTGCAATTCTTGGAGGTCTAACAGAGTAAATAAGAAACTGTTTCCACTGACCAGAGGACACAGGTTTAAGATATTGACAAAAAAAAACCCAATTTATTTTTACACAATGAATTATAATTGGGAATGCACTTCCTGATAGGATTATGGCAACAAATTCAATAGTAACTTTTAAAACCGTACATACTTAAAAAGAACTAGAGAAGAACAGTGAGACAAGTGGGTGAACATCTTCCAGCAAGAGAGAGAGAGAGATTGAGAAAGGCAGATAGAGGCAGCTGACGAAACTAATACAGTCTGAAAACTCCCAATCAGTATACAGTTCTGAATACATATAAGAACAGCAGCTCTGCAGAGCAATCACAAGGAAAATCACAGCACTGTGGTGTGCACTTACACAAGTAGATAGAAAAATAGATACTCAACAGCAGGAGCAAGAGTGCAATAGCAGAGTTTGTAAATATAAAGCAGAGTTCAAATAGTGTGTTGCTTCCTGGGTGCCAGGGTTAAGAAGACATAACGGAGCACAGGTCCATAAACTCTTGGGGAATTAGCTGGAAGATGTTATGTCAAAACCAATGGCTTATGGGAGAACAGGTTTTAAGTTCAGAGAGGAAATTTCCTGGGGTGTGGAGGTATATTAAGTAAGAGATAAAAGTAGTGCGACATGCTGGCCATTATGGGAACTGCCAGATTAGAAAGATAAATAAACGTATGGCTTGCAGTGTGGATAGGAGAGTTCTGATTCCTGGAGCATTGATCTCAGTTGTACCATAGCACAGAATTGTGGTGAATAGAACTAGGACCAAGATTCTTGCAAGGAGATTAACTTGAGATGTGAAGAGAGGTCAAAACAGTTGAGTTGATAGCTTGAGAAGAAAAATAAAATGTGAATACACAAGTAGAAAGGTTGAAGAAATTAAACATGACAAGACAGTCAGAAAAAAAAATACCCAGGGAAATATAAAAAGGAAAGGCTGCCAAACCAGGGGTATCCAGAGTAAAATGCATGTACATTAATGCACAGAATACAATGAACAAAATTGGAGATGTGGAATGCAGTTGGTCCAGGGTTAGAATTAAATGCAGCTGTGTGTAATACTTTCAAAAAGGGTAGAGAAGGGAGAAAAGTATGAGTATTTGTCATACCTGCAGAACTTTGCACAAGTGACATGAATTTTGCATGCGTGACAGGCATTTCCTCAACCTCTGGGCATGTGTTAGATATAAGATTTTCATATAGTATAACATCACTAGCTTCACTGCTGACCTATCATTGCTTGGGATGCATGACTATTTGTTTCCGTGTCAGTGCTGCTTTTGAAGAAAATGTCATTACTTCAGCTAAGTAAAATTATTTCCATAAAACAAGTTGACAGCTTACTTAAAAGTGTTAATTAAGTTATAATTATTGAATGTTATCTTTACTAATTAGATGTGACAAATAAATTAAATGCATAAAATTTACAAAATAGGACCTGAAACAAATGGCAAGGAGTATTACACAACCACCTCACCCTATAGTCCAATCGTTATAGAGAAACTAAGATAAATGTAGCAAATTAAGAATGCTTTGGTACCAATGTACTAAAATCACTCGGCACAGAAAGACATTCAACCATGTCAGTGATGATTCTTCAAAAGAACTATCAAATTAGTCCCATTCCCCTGCTCTTTTCCCCCCAGTTCTGCTCTGGGGAAATGTTCTCAAGAAGCACTCTGGCCTTGGTCAATGAGTTGAAAATGATCCAGTGAAAATGCACACCTTTCGTGTAAGCAGCAACTTTTTGAGATTGCATCAAGTTTTTTGAAAAAAATGTCAGCAGAGCAGTGCATCTCAACAGCGGCAACAACATTAACTGACTGATAAAAGAATTGTCAAAGTATCCTTTAGCCACCCTCCAAGTCAACACCATAATAATCGACCCATTGCAGCTAATTCAGTTTGACCATCCAGCTAACTATTAAGTCAAGAATTAGACAGCAGGCATTGACGATATCAGAGACTGCACTTCCCAGGGCACTGGAGATATCAGAGAGTGCACCTCTAAGGGTGGAGAAACAGAAAAAAACAATTCTTGTGGACGCTGGAGAACCATTCAGTGGTTTTCTGGAAACTTTCCAATACCAAGTGAGTAATTTCATCTCTGCCAGTGAGTAAATACAGATTTTTTTTTTTAAGTTCTGGGGAGGAAAGTCAGCCAACGACAAGCATCCAAACTGCATTTGCAAACTGTGGGCAATGTCACATGATAAAACCTTCAGAAAGACATCCAACTAGTGTTAGCACACTTGCATCTGAGCAGGATTGCCAACACTCAGCTAAGGCTGACAGAAGGCTCTCAGATGGATGTAAAATATTCCATGGCACTATATCGAAGAGCAAGGAGCTATCCCTGGTTTCCCAGCCAACATCTACCCCTCAAATCAACATCACTAAAATCAGATTATCTGACCATTAACACATTGCTGTTTGTGGGAGTTTGCTGTGTGCAGATTGGTTGCTACATTACAACAGTGACTACATTTCAAAAAGAAAGCATTTTGGGACATTCTGCAGTCATGAAAGAAGTTATGTAAATGCAATTTTTTAAGGCAAAGATTTAGTATATGTACTTTCACAAAACCATTAACTCAGGTCATCTGAAGGATTTAGCTCTATATCTGTAAATTTGTCTGCCTCACAATAATATAGCTAGCAATTCAGTTAGTTCCTTAAGTAATGATTATTTGTCGTAGAAGCAGAACATAGTGGAAGCCAGAATGATCTGTGGTATCTGTTGTGGCTATTTTTATATATATATATACATACAGGGACATAAGCATTGCTTGACACCAAAGACTGACACAAAACAAAGTGCTGAAAATACCCAGCACATCTAGCAATATGTGTGGCGAGAGAAACAGAGTTAACATTTCAGGTCAATGACCTTTCAGCAGAACTCAGATTTCCAGCAACTGCAGTATTTTACGTTGGATTACTCAGAAAATAAAGCACAGAAACAGGTTATTCAACCCAACCAGTCCATGCCAATGTTTATGCTCCACTCAATCCTCCTCTAAACCTACCATCATAACCATCTATTCCCTTCTCCCTCAAATGCTGGTCTAGTTGCCTCTTAAGTGCATCTAAACTATTTGTTTCAATTTTGCTCTTGTACCAGTGATTGGCACTTTTTGCAATTAATTTTTTTTCCAAATTCATTAATGGGGTGTGGGTGTCACTGGCCAGGCCAGCATTTATTGCACATCCCTAATTGCCCTTGAGAAGATGGTGGTGAGCTGCTTTCTTGAACTGCTGCAGTCCCTATGGTGTACGTACACCCACAGTGCAGTCAGGGAGGGAGTTACAGGATTTTGACCCAGTGACAGTGATGGAACAGCGTTTTTTTCTAAGTCAGGATAGTGTGGGGCTAGGAGGGGAACTTCCAGGTGGATGTGTTCCCGTGAATTTGCTGCCTTTGTCCTTCTAGACGGTAGCGGTCATGGGTTTGGAAGGTGCTGCCTAAGGAGCCTTGGTGAGTTCCTGTAGTGCATCTTGTAGATGGTGCACACTGCTGCCACTGTTCATTGGTGGTGGAGGGAGTGAATATTTGGATGGGGTGCCAAGCAGGCTACTTTGTCCTGGATGGTGTTGAGCTTCTTGAGTGTTGTTGGAGCTGCATTCATCCAGGCAAGTGGAGAGTATTCCATCAAACTCCTGACTTTGCCTTGTAGATGGTGGACAGGCTTTGGGGAGTCAGGTGGTGAGTTACTTGTCACAGGACTCCTAACCTCTGACCTGCTCTTGTAGCCACAGTATGTATATGGATCGTCCAGTTCAGTTTCTGGTCAATGGTAACCCTCAGGATGTTGATAGTGGGGGAGCTCAGCGATGGTAATGCTATTGAATTTCAAGGGGCGATGGTTAGATTCTCTCTTATTGGAGATGGTAATTGTCTGGCACTTGTGCGGCGTGAATGATACTTGCCACTTGTCAGCCCAAGCCTAGATATTGTCCAAGTCTTGCTACATTTGGACATGAACTGTTTCAGTATCTGAGGGAGCCATAAATGGTGCTGAACATTGTGCAATCATCAGCGACATCCCCTCTTCGGACCTTATGATGGAAGGAAAGTCATTGATGAAGCAGTTGAAGATGGTTGGGCCTAGGACACTACCCTGAGGAACTCTTACAGCAATGTCCTGGTACTGAAATGATTGACCTCCAACAACCACAACCATCTTCTTTTGTGCTAGGTATGACTCCAACCAGCAGAGTTTTCCCCGATTCTCACTGACTCCAGTTTTTCTAGAGCTCATTGATGCAACGCTCTGTCAAATGCTGCCTTGATCTCAAGGGCAGTCACTCTCACCTCACCTCGAGTTCAGCTCTTTTGTCCATGTTTGAACAAAGGCTGTAATGAGATCAGGAGCTGAGTGATCCTGGCGGAGACCAAACTTGAGCGTCAGTGAGCAGGGTAGTCATGACTGCCTGTTATAAATGTGTAGTTATGACATTATAGGATTTTTAAGGACAACTGTTTGAAAAGTACATGCTCACTAAAAAAAAACTTTTAAAAAACAAAGGGATGTATGGACAGACAACTTGGCACCTGTGTTGGTTCTAAAACCTTATCAAACTGCTTATCTCAAGAAGAATCACAAAATACCTTAAGATAAAAGCAAAAAACTGCAGATGCTGGAAATCCAAAACAAAAATAAAAATACCTGGAAAAACTCAGCAGGTCTGGCAGCATCTGCAGAGAGGAACACAGTTAATGTTTCGAGGTGTATGACTCTTCAACAGAACTAAGTAAAAATAGAAAAGACGTGAAATATAAGCTGGTTTAAGGGGGGGTGGGACAGGTAGAGCTGGATAGCGGGCCAGTGATAGGTGGAGATAGCCAAAAGATGTCATAGACAAAAGGACAAAGAGGTACAAAATACCTTATTCAATGAGTGTT
Organism: Carcharodon carcharias; assembly: GCF_017639515.1. Taxonomy (NCBI): domain Eukaryota; kingdom Metazoa; phylum Chordata; class Chondrichthyes; order Lamniformes; family Lamnidae; genus Carcharodon; species Carcharodon carcharias. The sequence continues at coordinate 219,068,095 of NC_054468.1, forward strand.
GCACAAGTGTAAATGAGATCCTTCCACTTGCTGGTCTTCTTTCAGAATAAAGATCTGATAAAGACCTTAATGAAAAGCTTAAAAACCCAGGTGGGAGAAAGGCTGTTTGAATGGCCAATATCCAACATGGAAGCATGATTCATCAGTATGGGGACAGCCATCTTTGGATTCATAAGGCTGTAAGCTGCCTAAAGAAAGGACCATCTTGATCGTCATGAGAGAGACACCTTGAAACAGAAACTGCTTCTCAACATGGAGACACCAAGGAAGGTTTCCCGAAACAACTACTGGACTGCTGTCCTAAATCAGGCTACCAAAAGCAAACACCTGCAGTGATGTAAGTGAAAACAGGAGCCTTCACTCACTCCCAGGACCTGTTCTGCTTATTGAGTCCACCTGCAAAGGCAAACTCCAATTATTCAACTGCAGAAGCCATTGTAGCTGCTAAAGCAAACCTCGAGTTTCAACTGCTTCACTTCAAAAAGATGGAATTCAAGCAATGGGCTTGCAACAATTTCCCAGAGACCGATTTGAAATCTCCCCTTTAAGTTTATTTTACTTTATCGGTATTTTAAACTTTGAATCTGTACTTTACTTAACTTTATCACTTTTACCCAAGTAACTTGAAGCAGTAGTTTTTGCAATAAACTAATCTTCATCTCGTTTGAGACCAAGACTTGTCCGCTGGGTTATTTTTTTAATTGAACCACTCAAATTACAAGGGGGTTACAGACATACACACAAATTCTTACCTCACGAACCACTTTAAGAAAACGCCTTTTTACGTGGTTGTGACACTGCTCAAGTCACCAACCGATAGGACCTAAAAATTTCAGTTTTTATCTGGAACTCTCAGATGTGCAAAATGATACTCCTGTTTACAACAGAGGTAACAGGTGGTATACTTAATAGAACAAAAACAGAAAATGCTGGAAAAACTCAGCAGGTCTAACAGCCTACGGACTCGAAACGTTAACTGTCTTTCTCTCCACAGATGCTGTTAGACCTGCTGAGTTTTTCCAACATTTTCTGTTTTTGTTTCAGATTTACAGCATCCGCAGTATTTTGCTTTTATACTTAACAGACTTGGGTTACGAACATACACATGAGGAGTAGGCTAGTCAGCCCTTCGAGCCTGCTCCACCATTCAATAGGACCATGACTGATCTGATTTCAACCTCAACTTCACATTCCTGCCTACCCCTGATAACCTTTCACCTCTTTGCTTATGGAGAATTTACATACCTCTGCCTTAAAGTTATTCAATGGCTCTGCCTCAACCATCTTTTGAGGAAGAGAATTCCAAAGTCATTCAACCCTCAAAAAGTTATTCCGCATCTCTATCCTAAATGGGTGACCCCTTATTTTGAGGCAGTGACCCCTAATTCTAGATTCCCCCACAAGAGGAAACATCCTTTCAACATTCATCCTGTCAAGTCCACTCAGGATCTTTCATGCTTCAATCAAGTCGCCTCTTACTCTTCTAAACTCCAGCGGGTACAAGGCTAGTCTGCCCAGCCCTTCCTCATAAAACAACCTGCCCAATCCAGGTATTAATCCAATAACCCTTCTCGGAACTGCTTCCAACGCATTTACATCTTTCCTTAAATAAGACGACCAATACTGTACACAGTACTCCAGATGCTGTCTCACCAATGCCCTCTTGAACTGAAGCATAACCTCCCTAGTCTTGTATTCAATTCCCCTTGCAATAAACAAAAACATTCTATTAGCTTCTACAAGCTGCACCTGCATACTAACCTTTTGTGATTCATGCATGAGGACACACAGATCCTTTTGCATATCAGAGCTCTTCAATCTCTCACCGTTTAGATAATGTGCCTCTTTTTATCTGTCCTGTCAAAATGCACAACCTCACATTTTCCCACATTATATTCCATTTGCCAGATTTTTGCCCACTCACCTAACCTATCTATATTCTTTTGTAGCCTCATGTCCTCTTCACAACTCACATTCCTACTTATCTTGCCTCATCAGCAAATTTAGCAACCATACCATCAAGCTCCTCATCCAAAACATTGATTTAAATTGTAAAGAGTTGAGGCCCCAGCACTGATCCCTATGGCACATCACTTGTCACAGTCTGCCAACCAGAAAGTGAGCCATTTATGCCTTCTGTTTCCTGTTATCTAGCCAATCTTTTACCCATTCCAATATGTTAGCCCATGCTTGCCTGATTATATGGACCAACTATTTCATGCCGTAATGTTTCACATTTTCTTCACTAGCCGTGTAAAGAATAGGTTTTTCTAAACATATACACAGATCAGAAAGGGCAGTCTAGACTTTGATCAAGGTTAACATTTGCTTTCGTCAAGTCAGTGCATATTTGGCGCTGCCTTGAAAATTTTCTTTCCTCCCCTCTTGGTATTTACTCCTCTTCAGGGTATGGTTCCATTGTGTTGGTTGCCCTCTAGTGCCTTTAGTAGTAACTGTTGACAAACTGCTTGACTGTGGAAAGCATCAACAACTTGCATTTTTATAGCACCTTCAGTAAGTAAAACGTCCAAAGGTCCTTCACAGAAGCATTAACAAACACAATTTGACACAGTCACATAAGGAAACATTAGGACAAATGACCAAATGATTGATCAAAGAGGTGGATTTTAAGGAGCCTCCCAAAGGAGGAAAGAGAGGTAGGGAAATGGGATCAAACTCCAGAGCTTAGGGCCCAGGTAGCTGAAGGCATGACAGCCAATGAAGCAATTAAAATCAGGGATGTGCAAGTAGTCAGAATTGGAGGAGCGCAGATATCTGAGAGGATTGTAGGGCTATAGAGGTAGGAGGATGAGGCCATAGAGGAATTTGAAAACAAGAATGAAAAGTTTAAAGTCAAGGTGTTGCTGGGTGGTGAGCCAATGTAACTCTTTCGAGTACAAACCCGTTTCCATCTGTTTCAGATGAAATTACATTGTTTCATAGTTTGCCATTGTGAGATTTGAACTCTTGATCTTGGGGTTACAAACCCAGTACCATAACCACTTGGCTATTTAGGCCAAGCCTGGTGAGCCAATGTAGGTCAGCATGTCAGGGTGTTAGGTCAATGAGATGGTGCAAGTTAAGATACAGCAGCAGGTGGCCAAATCCTGGAGGACATAGCTGCCGGACTGCGTCTGTGACAGATGCTGAGAACAAGCAACAGGGAAAAATTGACTTGACCTCATCCTCACTGAACCATCTACCATAAAGGCAACTGTTCAAGACAACTGGTAGGAGCGATCACCACACAGTCCTTGTGAGAAATCCTGTCTTCACAGAAGACGCCCTTCATCGTATGTGTGGTAGTGAGCTAAATGGGGTAGATTCAGAACAGATCTAGCAGCTCAAAACTGGGTATCCTGAGGCACTGTGGGCCATCAGCAGCAGAATTGTCTTCAAACACAATTTTTAATCTTATGGCTCCACATATCCCTCAGTTTACCATTACCATAAAGCCAGGATCAACCTTAGTTCAGTGAGGATTGCAAGAGAGCATGCCAGAAGCAGCACCAGGCATACCTAAAAAATGAGATGCCAGCCTGGTGAAGCAACAATGCAAGACTACAGGCATGTTAAACTGCAGAAGCAGCGTGCAATAAACAGAGCTGAGTATTCCCACAACTAACAAATCAGATAAAAGCTCTGCAGTCCTGCAGCATTTCAGTTGTGAATGTTGGTAGACATTTAAACAACTAACCAGATGAAGAAACTCTACAAACATGCCCATCTTCAATGATGGGGAAGCCAGGCAAAACAGCGCAGAAGACAAGGCTGAAGCATTTGCAAACATTTTCAGCCACAAATGCCAAGTGGATGAGCCATCTTAGCCTCCTCTTGAGATCTCAAGCATTACAAATGTCATGTTTTAAACCAATTTGATTAAGTCCACATGGTATCAAGAACAGGCTGAAGGTACTGGATATAGGGAAGGCTAAGGGCCCTAACAATACCTTAGTGTTTTACTGAAGAATTGTGCTGCAGAGCTCTTCCTGTAAAGCTACAACAGTGGCATGTACCAGACAATGTGGAAAATTCCCCAGGTATGCCCTGGCCACAAAACGCGGTACAAATTTAATTGCTGCCCCAGTCTACTCTCAATCATTGGTAAAGTGATGGAAGGTGTCGTTGAGTGTGCTGTCAAGTGGCACTTATTCAGCCATACCTGCTCACTGATGCTCAGTTTGGGTTCTGCCAGGGCCAATAGGTTCCAGAGGTCATTACATCATTGGTCCAAACATGAACAAAACAGCTGAATACCAGAGGAGATGAGAGTGGCTACCCTTGACATCAAGGCAGCAATTGACAGGACATGGCATCAAAGAGCACTAGCAAAATTGAAATCAATGGGAATCTGAGGAAACTTTCTACTGGCTTGGGTCATACCTATCACAAAGAAAGATCACAGAATCCCTACAGCACCGGTGGTGGTAATTGGGTCCATCAGGTTTGTGCTCACCCTCTGAAGGAGCAATCTGCCTCGTGCCACTACCTACCCACATTGCCTTTTCCTCTACATTGTGGTCTCCTCTACATTGGAGAGGCCAAACGTAAACTGTGTGACCGCTTTGCAGAACACCTGCGGTCTGTCCGCAAGAATGACCCAAACCTCCTTGTCACTTGCCATTTCAACACTCCACCCTGCTCTCTTGCCCACATGTCTGTCCTTGGCTTGCTGCATTGTTCCAGTGAAGCCCAATGCAAACTGGAGGAACAACACCTCATCTTCCGGCTAGGCACTTTACAGCCTTCCGGACTGAATATTGAATTCAACAACTTTAGGTCTTGACCTCCCTCCTCCATCCCCACCCCCTTTCTGTTTCTTCCCCCTTCCTTTTGTTTTTTTCCAATAAATTATATAGATTTTTTTTTCCCACCTATTTCCATTATTTTTAAATATTTTTAAATCTTTTATGCTCCCCCACCCCCACTAGAGCTATACCTTGAGTGCCCTACCATCCATTCTTAATTAGCACATTCGTTTAGATATATATCACCAACTTCAACACCTATGTGTTCTTTTGTTCTGTTGTCTGTGACAGCTTTTGATGATCTGCTTCTATCACTGCTTGCTTGTCCCTACAACCACACCCCCCATCCACTTCTCTCCCCCCACCCAACCCAACTACCCCCCCCGACACACACACGTTAAACCAGCTTATATTTCACCCCTTCCTTGGATTCACCTAGTTCTGTCGAAGGGTCATGAGGACTCGAAACGTCAACCCTTTTCTTCTCCGCCGATGCTGCCAGACCTGCTGAGTTTTTCCAGGTAATTCTGTTTTTGTTTTGCCTTTTCCCCTGTAGCCCTGCAAATGTTTTCATTTCAGATAATGATCCAATTCCTCTTTGAAAGCCCCAGTTGACCCCATCTCCACCACACTCTCAAGTAGAGCATTCCAGATCCTAACCACTTGATTTTTCTCATGTCACAATTGCTTCTTTTGCAAATTACCTTAACTCTATGCCCTCTGGTTCTCGATCCTTCTACAAATGGGAACAGTTTCTCCCTCTCTACTCGGGCAAATTTTGAATTTGAATACCTTTTCAAATCTCCTCTCAACCTTCTCTTCTCCAAGGAAAAGAGTCCCAACTTCTCCAATCTTTCTACAAATGAAGTTCCTGGGATCCCTGAAGCCATTCTCCTAAATCTTTTCTGGACCCTGTCTAATGCCTTCACGTCCTTCTAAAGTATGGTGCCCAGGAGTGGATGCAATGCCGAAGTTGAGGCTGAACAGTGTTTTATGGCTGTTGTTGCAGGTCAATTATCTCAGCCCCAAGGCATCCCTGCAGGACTTCTTTGGGCAAGTGTCTAAGTCCAACCATCTTCACCTGTTTCATCAGTGACATTCCCTCCAACATAAAGTTCAGAAGTGGGGATGTCCACAGAGTGTTCAGTACCATTTGCAATTCCTCAGATACTGAAGCAGTCAGTGCCCATATGCAGAATGACCTAGACAACATCCAGGCTTGGGCTGATAAGTGATAAGTAACACTTGTGCCATACAAATGCAAGGCAATGGTCATCTCCAATAACAGGAGAAGCTAACCACCTCCTCCTAATGTTCACTGGAATTGCTAACGCTGAATCCACCACCATCAACATCCTGCAAGGGGCGGGGATGGGGCGCTACCATTGACCAAAGGCTTAACTGGACCAGCCATATAAATACTGTGGTTACAAAAGCAGGTTGGAAGATGGCAATTGTGGTGGGGAACTCATCTCCTGACTTCCTAAAATCTATCCACTAACTACAAGGCACAATTTAAGAGTGTGATGGCAAAAGGACAAAACCTGAAATGTTAATTCTGTTTCTCTTTCTACAGGTGAAGCTGGACCTGAGTATTTCCAGAATTTTTTGTTTCTATCTCCAATTGCCTAGATGAGTGCAGCTCCAACAACACTCAAGAAACTCAACACCATCCAAATAAAAGCAGTCTGCTTGATCGGCATCTCATCCACCACCTTAAATATTCATTTCTTCCACCACTGGCGTACAGTGGAAGCAGTATGTACCATTTACTAGATGCACTGTAGCAACTCAAAGGGTCCTTCAACAGCAGCTTCCAAATGAGCAACCTCTAAAACAAAGGCAGCAAACACATGGAAACACCTCAAAGATGCACAACATCCTGACTTGGCACTAACTCGCCATTGCTTCACTGTTGTTAGGTCAAGATCCTGGAATGTCCTCCCCAACAGCGCTGTAGGTGTACCTATACCAAGTGGTCTGTAGCAGTTGAAGGCTGCAACTCACTCAGCCTTCTCAAGGGCAACTAATAAATGCTGGCCTTTTCAGTGACGCTCAAATTCCATGGACAAATAAAAAGAAAAAGCAGAGGCTTGGACAAGTTCAATTTGTGGGGGTGAAAATGGGAGGCCAGCCAGAAAAGCATTGGAACAGTTAGCTCGAGAGATAACAAAAGTAGTGTAAGAGAGTTTTGGCAGATGAGCTGAGGCAGGGGCAGAGTTTGGTGATTTTATATTAGATGGAAGTAATCAGCTTAGCGTTTGATTGAAAGTCTGGTTGGAAGCTCATCGCAGGGTTAAATATGAAATTACGTATGCCAACTGTTGTTTCAGCTTCAGACAATTGCCTGGGAGGGGGATGGGAGTTGGTGATGAGGGAATGTAGTTGCTGACAGACTGAAGAGGAAATTTCTGCTCATCTAATACTGCAAGTTGGATAAGTAGTTTGAGAGACAGAGAGGTGGTGATAAGGCAGAGATTGGTGGTACAGTTGAGTCTAATCCTATACTCACTAATTACACATACACACCTCTAGCGGGTCAGTGAATAGCAAGCAAGAGCAGTGGAATTTTTTCCTTTATGGTTGCTTAACACACATTGGGAATAAAACCTGGGATCATCCTGGACTACATGGTCTGGCTGCTTACTGAATAAAGTTTCAGCATTCAGGGACGCAGCAAGACTTGCTTTTAACTGGCATAAAAGGTGCTTATGGACAGCGCCTTATTTTCAAAAATTCTCCTGATGTTTGAAATATTTGGGACAAATGTATTCATGAAAATGGTAGAAATTTGTCAATGTTTCTTCAGATGACTCACCTCTGAGTCATTCAAAAGTTCTTTACTAAGTTCTCCATTTCTTGCATCAGTTGCTTGTTCAGTAGAATTTGGCTGCCACTTGATCTTTTGTTCAGCAATGACTGGCCTTGTTATACCACAGCCAGAGTAATTGGGGGAATCTACTACTCCAAATACCTATTGTAAGAATAAGCAAAATTTATTAGAAGCATAAACTGCACAAATAAAGCTAATCAAAAAATAAGGGCTGAGAAGTTGTTCCTTGTCCCAAATGGTTTTTAAAATACAAAATAAACAGCACAGTACTATATGCTACTAAAATCAGACCAATTAAAAATTAAATAGGATACAGTTAGCGTTTGTGTGCCTTTTTTACATATAAGCAATGCAACTGAATAAAAGGAAAGAATGGAATATTCAATTTAAGTGCAAAGCTTCCCATCATTATAAAATTTAGAGTGTCCCGCAACACTCAAATAATAATCTAATTTCTCACCACTTACAATTTCCTAATGACAAGAGAGGATGTGATATAATCAATCTTTTGGGAAATTGAGATGTTCCTTTCCATTAGCACGTCAAATCCATCAACCTCAAAATCCTCAACTCCAGAATAGAAAGAATCAATCTGATGGGTGCAGCTGCTGACCTGAGCCATTAGCAGGTATTGAGACAACCAACACAACAAAATAACCTTAGTGATTGTTCCCTTACCAAACTATCACAGATATATCTAAATACAAAAGTTTTGGTAGGACTATCCACCTTTCAGTCCTTCAAAATCAAAATCTCATCTTTATATTGAGAAGATCCTTCAACATATCTTGTGGCACTACAACTGTGCTAAGTCAGACTAGAAAGGTATAGATCTAGCAACCCCAAGCTGGACATTCGCATGTGACCAATAAACACCAGAATTATACACCACAGTTTATAAATTAATGCTCCAGCATATTCCTCATTCATCATCATTAAGCCAGGAGATTAACTCTGGTTTAATGCAGAATGTACAATGATGTGCTAGGAAAGTACCACACATATATTAGATTGAGACACTGACATAATGAAGATTTTATAGTGTTATCTGCATGCTAAACAACAAAAACATATCTATATGCTACCACAGTCAGAGAACCAAAACAAGGTTTACCATATCCTGTCAACAACAGTGGTAGACAATCCAGCAACAGAAAGGGGAAGGAGGCTTCATGAACAGCCCAATCCTCAATCATGGTGTAGCCCAGCCTGAGGGTGCAAGAAACAATGCTGAAGTGTTTGCAAATCTTTTCAGCCAAAAGTGCCAAGTGGATATTTCTATCAGGCCTCTCCCAAGATGCCCATCTTTGTTGATGCCAACGTCTGATCCATTTAGTTCACTTAACATTTCTTTCAGAAGTTGCACACTACAATGGCGATGTCAGAGGCTTTAGGTACTGTTAATACTCCAACTATGGTGCTATGGTACACCAAAATTAGCCAGTTTCCTAGTCAAACTGTTTTAGTACAGCTAGGAAACTGTCATCTACCTGATAATGTATATGTCCTATTTACAAATGGCAGGCCAAAATTAACCCAGTTAAATACCACCCCAGCAGTTTTTTAATCAAGTATCAGTAAAGCAATGGAAGAAATCATCAGTAGCGCAATCAAGCAACACCTACTCACTGATGATCTGCTTGTTGAGACAGTTCAAGCTCTATCATAATCAGTTCACATCTGGAATCCATGAAGCAGATCGAGTTACCACCTTGATCCAGAAATAGGCACAACAGCAGAATGCCAGGAGAGTGGTGACAGTAGTTGCTTCTGATATCAAGGCAGCATTTGACCTGGTATGACTGTCGAGGCTAATCATTACAACACCAGGATATTACTACAGGATTTCCTCAAGACAGCATCGTAATCCCAGCGATCATTAGCTGCTTCATCGATGATGATTCTACTGTTTAACTGCACATCCCTCCTCCAACACACTACTCTACAGCAGGCCATTCAGGTTTGAGCAGACAGCCAGCCAAGTAATTTGTGTGGCAAGAATAAGTTCCATTCAGAGAAGATCTAACCACATTCCTGATCTTCAACAGGATCTCCATCATGGTCTCCCCTACCATCAACATCCTGAGGTTCACCACTGACCAGAAGCTTAACAAGGCTAATCATATCAATAACATAGCTACAGGAATAAAGTAGAGGCAGGAAACTCTGTGGATCATTTTCTAATCCTTTAATGGCTTTATCCTCTACAAAGCCTATGCACAAGTCAGCCATCAATGTAGCCTGCTGTAAATGCCATGTGTGAAGATCCCATGAGATCAATGTTAAGTCATTATGAGATTTTTCTCTTCAAATGAGTTCTGAAAAGTTCTTTAAAATTTGACAAGTTGTCTATGGTCAAACAGTTGAGTAAAAAAGGAAAAAAAATGTTTGCATAGTGCTGCTTCAAGCAATTCTAAGCAAACTACGTTGATTCCCTAGGTGTTGGCAATGACACCAATGAAGTAACCCATGTAGACCATATAGCTGGCAGCATAGTCTGTGTAGTACCATTTGAAATAGCTGTGCGTGAATAAATTTCCCCACAAACTTTTTGACAATTTTGTTTCAATGTGTTATCTTAAAAAGTTACAAAGTATTTACAGTACAGAAACAGATAATTCGAACCAACAGACCCACAGCAGTGTATATACACCACAGAGGCGACCTCCTGCCCTTCTTCATCCACCCCCATCAATGCATCCTTTTGCCCCTTTCATCTTCACATGATTATCTAGGCTCCTCTTAAATGTAGCTATGCCCTTTAACTACTTCAAGTTACCAAGTTCCACATTCTAACTATTCTGTGTAAAGAAATTTCTCCTGAATTCTCTACTGGATTTATTAGTGACTACCTTATATTTATGGTTCCTGGTTCAGTTTTTAACTAAGAAGTAAAAACCCTTTCATAACCTTAAAGACCTTTGTCAGGTCACCCTTCAGCCTTCTCTTTTCTAGGAAAAAAAAGCCCAGCTTGTTGAGTTTTCTTGATGGGTATTACCACTGAGACACTGGAAAGGTGCGAAAAAGACTTACCAGAATGTTACTGGAACAATGTCCTTGTTATAATAGACCAAATCTGTTCACAGTATTCCAAATGTGGTCTAACCAAGGTTTGATACAAGTTTAACATCATTTCTCTATTTTAATTCTCTACACAAATCAATCTTTAAAGACTTTATTAACCTGTTTTTATGGTCTTAATGTGTGCAGTTGTAATGTTTAATTTCATTGAGGATAAAGTACAAAACATAACTAATACAATGACTAAACATACGTTTTTGAAGGAAGCCTGGTGATGTAGAAAATTACAACATGTCAAACCAAAGAATGGGAAGTGAAAAAGAGACTTCACCAACTCACATCAAGTTTCTGATTGAAATCTAAATTGGCAACAGGAAAAATTGAAGTGATTGCATGCAAAGAAGGAGGTTTTCTGCTGCACAAGTTTTGAAAATAAACTTAAGCTTTTTTGACAATTGATAAACATGTTATTATTTGGTGGATGAAAGACAAAGGGAAGAAGGGAAATGGGAACAAGCCTAATAAGTGATTAGGGCCATATGCTTGCATGCTGACACAACTGGTTGAAGCGTTGCCATGTTGTAACTTCTAATGCATGTATTTCACTATTAATTTTTTTTTCATTCATTCATGGGATGTGGGTGTCACTGGTCAGCATTTATTGTCCATCCCTAATTGGCCCTGTTCTGGAGTGCATGTAGGCCACACCAGGTAAAGACAGTAGATTTCCTTTCCGAAAGGACATTAGCGAACCAGGTGGGTTTTTACAACAATTGACAATGGTTTCATGGTCATTATTAGACTTTAAGTCCAGATTTTTATTGAATTCAAATTCCACCATCCGCCATGGCAGGATTCAAACCCGTTACCCTGGGTCTCTGGATTACTAGTCCAGCAATAAACCCACTACACCATTGCCTTTCCCTAACAGAAATCAAAAAAAATACCAGCATTGAATTTAGTGATCAGGTGTTTATTCCTTTTGCTTTGATTAAATTGTCAGGACTATAGCTGTGCAAATGGAGCAATCTGAAGTCTACCAAAAATAAGTTAAGAATTTGTAATTGCAAAAAGTCAAAGAAATTTCAAATGGGGCCTTAGTGAAGTTGGTGAATATCAGGCAAGCCAAAAAGAGATCAAACCCAAAGCCTAAAAAAGGGAAACTGAATCAAAAGAACAATTTCAGCATTGCCAAATATATCAATGTACTGTCTTTTCAATTTTCACAAAATAAATTATGATTGGAAGATATGAACCGAAGCATCAGCAAAAATTCTGGCAGCAAACCCATTGATTTTTTTGTTTTCAATACCGTAAGAGGAATCCGTAAATGGAAGGTAAGTGAGTGCAGCTGAGGGACTGAGTGAATACCTAAGAGTTTGGTGAGTGGAAAGTGTTGGTTTCCTTTTGCTTTTTCTACCTTTCTCACCCTGTAGGAATTGGTTCTTAGTCTACTACAGGGAAAGGAGCTAGCTGTTTGCTGAGTATCTGGTAAGTGGTTAAGGTCTGCTCCATTCCTAAAGTTTAAAATAGTATGCAAACTGGTGGTAAACTTAATAAAATATGTAAAAAAAGGCAACATAAATAAGTCAATAATATTACTAATTAATTAAAACACATTACCTGTCTTGCCATCCATCCTTAATGCGTCAAGGCTGCAACATGTGGGAGCTCATGGATGCCAGTGTGATCCAGGTCAAACATGTCTGCAGTAAGTGTTTGCAGCTCAAGGAGTTTTAGCTCAGAGTCATTGAGCTCGAGGCTGAGCTGCAGACACTGCAACACATCAGGGAGTGGGGGGAAGATACCTGGATGTTTTGTACCAGGAGGCAGTTACGCCACTTAGGATAGGGTCTTCTGATTTGGTCAGTGGTCAGGGAGAGGAGGGTGTGATTGCGAATGAGGCTGGTAAGGTGACCCAGAGGGCAGGGTGGCAAGAGTGTCTGTCCCAGAAATTGTCCAATAGGTTTGAGGTTCTTTCAGCTTGTCTGGATGAGAGTGGGGGCTACAAGGCGGATGAGTAAACTGACCATGGCACTATGGTACAGGAAACTAGTCAACTGACTTCGGGACATCTGCTCAGGGCTGGAGAGGAACTTGCAGTGGGAGGGGGAGGATCCAATTGTCCTGGTCCATATAGGTACCAATGGCATAAGTAGGACCAGGAAAGAGGTTTTGCATAAGAGTATGAAGAGCTGGGTACTAAATTAAAAAGCAGAACATCAAAGGTCACAATCTCTGGATTATTACCTGAGCCACATGCAAAATGGCATCAGGTACTTAAAATTAGAGAGATGAGTACATGGCTCAAAGACTGGTGTGGGAGACGTGGGTTCCTGTTTATGGGGCGCTGGCACCAGTACTGGGGAAAGTGGGGACCATACTGTTGCAATGGTGCACACCTGCACCATGCATAATTAGGGAAGTAGAGAGGGTTTTAAACTAAATAGTGGGGGCAAGGAATCAAATGTGAGTAAATTTGGTAAATCAGAGAGTAGAGATAAGGGAATAGAAGGAGGCTTAATATAGGAAATATTAAACAGGCTGACAGGAAGGGACAGAGTACATGTCTAAGACTAAGTCAAGGCTAGAGGTTACAAAACTAATAAAAAGACAAAACTTAAGGCTCTGTATCTGAACGCACATAGCATTCTAAACAAAACAGTTGAATTGATAGTGTGAATAGGAATTAATAAGTACGATCTAACAGCCATTACAGAGGTGGCTGCAGGATGACATAGATTGGTACCTGAATATTGAAGGGTATGTGACTTTTAGGAAGGACAGGAAGTTAGGATAAGGTGGGGGAGGGTTGCGGTTCTGTTAATTAAAGACGACATTAACACAATAGAGAGGATGACCTAAGTTCATGAAACCAGGATATAGAAGTGGTTTGGGTAGAGATGAGGAATGATAAAGTCAAGAAGTCACTTGTGGAAGTGGGTGTGCAGGTCCCCTAACAGTAAACTCACGGTATGGCAGGATATCAAAGAAGAAATAGTGGAAGCTTGTCAGAAAGTATGGCGATTATCATGGGGGATTTTAATGTCCATATCGATTGGAATAGTCAGATGGGCAAAAGTAGTCCAGATGACAAATTCATAATGTTTTCAGGATAATTTCTTATAACACCACATTCTGGAGCCAGCCAGGGAGGAGGCTATGCTAGAACTGGCATTGTGGCAATAGGATTAATTAATGGCCTCATAGTGAAGGCACCCCTAGGTAACAGTGATCATATGATTGAATTTTGCTTTCAGTTTGAGTGACAGAGAAAAGCGGGTCAAAGACTAGTATTTTAAACTTAAATAAGGGCCATTATGAGGGCATGAAAGCAGAGCTAGTGAAAGTGAACTGCTAATTTAGGTTAAGGGATAGGTCAATAGAGGTGCAGTGGCAGACATTTAAGGGGCTATTTCAGAATACACAGAATAAATACATCCCAAATGAGAAAGAAAAATTCCAAGCAGAGGACCCACCGCCCTTGGTTATCTAAAAAAAAGTTAAAGGTAGTATCAAACTTCAAGAAAAAGCATATAATTGCGCAAAGATGGGTGGCAGATTAGAAGATTGGACAGGATATAAAAATCAGCAAAGAATGACCAAAAGATTGACAAGGAAGGAAAAAGAATGCGAGAGAAGGCTTGCTAGAAATATAAAGACAGGTAATAAGAGTTTCTATAATATTTAAAAAGTTAACAAAGTGAGCGTTGGTCCTGCAGAAAGCTAGTCAGGGGGTGGGGGGGGTGGGTGGGGGGGGTGGTGGTGGTGTAATCAATGGAAATGAGGAGACGGCAGATGAATTGAACAGATATTTTGCATGGGTCTTCACCACAGTGTATACAAGCAACATCCCAGAAGTGGCTGAGAGTCAAGAATTGGAAGGGATGGAGTAACTCAGGAAAATTACAAATCACCAGGGAAGTGGTACTTAGCAAATTATTGGAGATAAAGTTGCAAATTGACAAGTCCCCAGGTCCTGAAAAATTTCATCCTATGATATGAAAAGAAGTGGCTAGTGAGATAGTTCATGTGCTGGTTTTAATTTTCCAAAATTTGCTAGATTCAAGAAAGGTTCCATTAGATTGGAAAATAGCTAACGTAACTCCTTTATTCAAAAAGAGAGGGAGACAGAAAGCAGGAAACTATAGGCCAGCTAGCTCAACATCTATCATAGAGAAAATGTTAGAAGAACACTGCACTTAGATAAATTCAAGGTAATCAGGCAGGGTAAACATGTTTTTATGAAAGAGAAATCATGGTTAACCAATTTACTGGAATTTTTTGAACAACTAACAGATGATGTGGATAAAGGGGATCTGGTGAATGTATTGTACATGCATTTTCAGAAGGCATTTGATAAGCTGCCTCACCAAAGGTTATTGCAGAAAATTAAAGCTGATGCAATGAGAGTGACATACTAGCATGGATAGAATATTGGCTAACAGGAAACAGGGGGTAGGCATAAATGGTCATTTTCTGGTTGGCAGGATGTGACAAATGCTGTGCCACAGGCATCAGTGCTGGGGCATCGACTCTTTACAATTTATATAATTGATTTGGATGAAGGGACCGGTGGTATGGTTGCTAAATTTGCTGATGGCACAAAGATAGGAAGGAAAGTAAGTTGTGAAAAGGTCATATTGAAGCTACAAAAGGATATAGATAGGCTAGGTGAATGGGCGAAGAACCGGCAAATGGAGTACAATGTGGGAAAAATGTTTGGTTGTTTATTTTGGCAGGACAAATAAAAAAAGAAGCATATTATCTAAATGGTGAGAGATTATAGAGCTTGCAGACGCAAAATGATTGGGGTGTCCTCACGCATGATTCGCAAAAGGTTTGTATGCAGGTGCAGCAAATAATTAGCCATGCCAATAGAATGTTATTGTTTATTGCAAGGAGAATTGAACACAAGAGTACAGAGGTTATGCTAAGGCATTAGTGAGACCATATCTGGAGTACTGTGTACAGTATTGATCTCCTTACTTAAAGGGAAGGTGTAAAAGCATTGGAAGTTCAGAGGAAGTTTACTAGATTAATACCTTGAATGGGTGGGTTGTCTTATGGAGGAAAGGTTGAGCAAGCTAGGCTTGTATCTGCTGGAGTTTAGAAGAGTAAGAAGTGACTTGATTGAAACATACAAGATTCTGAAGGGTCTTGACAAGGTGGATGTGGAAAGGATATTTCCTCTTCTGGGAGAATCTGGAACTCGAGGTCACGATTTAAAAATAAGGGGTTGCCCATTTAAAACGAGACAGAGATGAGGTAAAAATTTCTCTGAGGGTTGAGACACCATGTAATTTTCAACCATTGGATGATATGAAGGAAAAAGGTGTTACTATTAAATGGATTTAATTAATACACTCGAGTAACTTTACCATTCATTTACACTTGATAAAAAATTTATAAGAAGTGAAATTTCCAAGGAAATTTTCTGGAAATTCCAGAAAGATGGACTGTCACATGAACTGGGGGCAGGTGGAGCAAACCAAAACACTACCTTTAAGATTTGGTCACCATACAGAAACTGTAACAAATCCTACTAAACGGAACTTACAACCTTACTCTGCAAACATATTTTAATTCTTTTGAAGGAGAAACAAGTAGCTGAAAAGGCACTTAAGAGAACCAATTGTAGGGAGGAAACTGACTTGTGCCACTGAAAAATGAGGAAGCCAATACCAGAGATAATCTAACGCTATACTTGATTGGTTTCGCCTTTACTTAGAAATGAATTATGTCCAATTAGTAGAGGAAGGCCATCTTGTGCACCGCAGTACCATTAGAATTGACAAACCAAACCAAAGATGCTTTATATATGCATGCAAATTAAACCAAGCAGCAGTTTTGCATCAAAATAAACCCCCTCCCTGACCTAATGTGTGGCCATTGCATCAGCAGAATCAATTTAAGCTTTTTCAGGTGAATTGCTAGCTGAAAAACAGCACCATACAGGCCACTCACGCTTGGCCTAAATAGCCAAGTGGTTATGGTACTGGGTTTGCAACCCCAAGATCAAGTGTTCAAATCTCACAATGGCAAACTATGAAACAATGTAACTTCATCTGAAACAGATGGAAACAGGTTTGTACTCGAAAGAGATACAGGCCACTCACTAAGCCGAAATATACTCAAATAGCTTTGGTTACATGACTACAAAATAAAACAGCTGAGATGGTATTAAATTTGCGATCTACACTGAGAAACAAAGCAATTCACACAAAATAACTTCTCACAGAATATTCATTGAGTGGTAGGTAAAATTTCAACACTGCATTTCCTGAGACAAATGAAGTTATGGTTTAAACAGCAAACGAAACTAATAATGTAAAAATACATTGCAATACCATAAGTTGGCAACAATAATTATCTACCAGTACCAGTCAAAAAAAAAATCAACTAAAACTTTAGAAGTTTTTTTTAAACATACCATGCAAAGGGTTTTGAAAAAAATATTGATAACAGTAAACAGAAGTTGACAATGTAAGGCTAAGCTGAACTATAAAGAAGCCTTTCATGATTTCCTTGTAATAGAATGATTTGGTGCTGAGATCAGGAGTGAATCAATCTGTGTACACGCCCAGAATGAAGCCCTACAAACATGAGTAGAGAAAGAATATTTGATTTGCATAGCTACAATTTTAGTGTTCAACAAGCGGCCACTGTCCTTGTGGTGGCCCTACACTGAGATTTACATGTACATATTTATAAATAAGGAAGAAACAGCAATCACACACTATTAAACATTGTACAGCAATATGTTGCAGTATTTATTAACTGCTTCCCAGATTTAGAGGGTAGTTGAAGGAAGTCACAAAGATAATCTGATTTTATTCATGCCAGACATGACTATGATCCAGGACAAGGCTGCAATGATAATTGTTCAGAAACTACAGAAGAAAGCAAGTTTTCAAAATGTAATTTCCAGTGGAATGAAGGGAACACAGGAAGAGAAGTAGGGCATTTAGCTCCTCACTTCTCTTCCTCCATTCAATGAGATCATGGCTGATTTGCGACCTAAGTCCACATGCCTGTCTTTGCCCCATATCCCTAATACCTTTGACTAACAAAAATTCTATCCATCTCAGATTTTAAATTAACAAATTGATCTAGCATCAATTACCATTTGCACAAGAGAGTTCCAAACTTCTACCACCCTTTGCATACAGGATTGTTTCCTAACTTCATTTCTGAAAGATTTGGCTCTAATTTTTTGACTGTGTTCCCAAGTCCTTGACTCCCCAACCAGTGGAAAAAATTTCTCTCCATCTACCCTATCTGTTCCCCTGAATCAATTGACCCCTCACCCTTCCAAATTCGAGGGACTACAACCCCAGTTTATGTGATCTCTTCTAGTACTTTGATTTTTGATGTCCGGGTATTAATAAGCTGTGCTCCCTCAGGTGTGGTGGAAAATTTGCTCAGAATAACCAGTGCTTTGTATAACTGAAGCAGGAGTTCTCTACCCTTGTATTCCAGTCCTCTAGATAAAAAAGTCAACATTCCATTAGCCTATTTCATCTCATTATTTTCTATACCTGTTCATGACATCTTAACAATCCTCAAGTATCTTTGGACTCAACTGTATTCTAGCTTGGCCATGAAATTAGAAGAGAATTAAAGACTGTATATTAAAGAGAAGAGAAAAGCATGTTCAGGGCACATTCAATTATTTTTAAACAGCCATGATCTAAAAAAGTTCAAAAAATCAAATGCAAGTTGACATCACAGATATCAACAAACAAACAGGATAACTCCCAATGCATAGGTAGAACTGAATCCTCTAACTTCCAAGTTGTTCCAAGAAAAATAAAAGCCCCTACAATTGTGTTTTTCTTATGTGCTTTTCACTTTAACCTATCATATCTCCAAATATGTGCTTTGATTAAATAGGAAATTCACTAAGTACATCTAAAAAAATGTTTAACAATACTGAAGGTGCCATGTTACTTTGCTAAGCACCATCTGCAATCACCACCTTACTGAATTAATCTCATGTCACTCCCATGTCAGAGTACTCGCTCACTGAGAGGCTTCAAAACAGATATTTGGCAAAGCAATTTCTTTTGCATTTAATGCAAGAGTTATTGGAATTGGAGAATGGAACATTTCAGACAGTCTCTCTGACCAAGATCACTAACTTTTTGCAATTGGTGAACCCAACCTGTGCTGTGCTCAGGCCCAACTAGGTTGAGAGTAAGATCGCCTATTCAGAATGCTGCTAGAACATTCTGCCATATAACAGACTGATAAGCCCATGTAGATACAGGTATGTAAAAAAAAAAATTGTCCTCAGGAGGTAAGCGAGGCAGCATTTATTGCCCACTCTTGTCAGGCAATTGAGAATAACAAGGATTACCCGGAGCTACATTTATCCTCAACTTCACCAAAAGCGGATTACACGAGGCAAAATTTTTAGCTGAGCGGGCGGGCGTCCGACCTGCTCGAGCATAAAATGATGCACAATGACGTCGGGCAAGCGTCCCAATGCCAATGTGCAGTCGCATGATATTTCGCTCAGCAGCATGCCCAGCAATAAACATGTTTTATTACATTTTTCATATCTTTATTTTTTTTTAAACTCTTAATCTCTGAGGCAGCTCTGTTCCTCAGGGAGATTATCAAGCGCGCACATGCCAAGTTTGCGCTCGCCACAGCTCACCCTCTTTCCCCCGCCCACACAGGCAGCGCTGAGTGCTAAAAACAAAGATAAAAACAAAAAAACTGCAGACGCTGGAAATCTAAAACAAAAACAGAATTACCTGGAAAAACTCAGGTCTGGCAGCATCGGCGGAGAAGAAAAGAGTTGACGTTTCGAGCTGCCGCTCATGATTCATGAAGGGCGGGTCTTAATGGGCCTGCCAGTGTAAAATCGCCTTCAGGCCTCAATCGCGGGCAGCGGTCGGCTTCCCAACCGCCCCCACTCAATAAGGGCTAAATTCTGCCCATGGTCTTTTACCTCATTGCTGCTTGTGGGACATGGCTGCATTCCCCTGCAACAGTGACTGAACTGCAAACGAGTACTTGAACAAAAGCAAAATGCTGTGAATGCTGGAAATTGGACTCAAAAATAGAAAATTTGGTGCCACGCTCAGGTTAGGTAACAAGAGAAATAGTGCAAATGTGGTGAATTTCTACCCCCCTAAAACAGTAGGTTGGAGTCAGGTGGGATATTAAAATTTAAAAAGTCTCAAATCTAACCCTTTTCCAACTCACCCATTTCTGGGTTAAATGGAGGTGAAACAGGATGTCAACCCACTCCCAGAAGGCGGGTTAGCAACTTAAATATTTAGCAGGCTGGCAACCTCTGATTTAACCCACTTTTCTGGATTTCTTCGGTCCAAGTTCACCAATCACACAAAGTTCGTAATCTCAGTCAGAGAGACTGCATGATGGTTTGGGAACAAAAAACTGTCACACTGGTGCAGTGGAGTTGCTCTTCCATAGTTGATGTGGCTGAAGGGAGGCTAGGACAACTTCAGGAAGATGATTATTGGTTTTGCTTTACTGCCTGAAGCAGCAGGAATACTCCACCCGTCATACAAAGATCCCAGGGGTTGAAGATCACAATCTCTCCCCTCCTCCCCATCCCAGGTCAGGGATCAACTGCCTCTACCACATCAAACTCCACCCCCAATCACACTCTTTAGCAGTAGATGTAGGCTCCCTATGTGCTCCTATGGCTTGCTCCAGACAATTCCATGTTCAGGCTGACTTTCGACAGCGAACCTGTTCTGGAGAACAATTGCAAACTGCCAGGAAATCTGAACTTGCAGGTACCCTGTCTGATACTCAACACACTCTGTCTACATAATATCCGGGCCAAAGTTTCAGGTCAATGGCTTATGGTTAGAACTAGTAAAAGTTACAGATTTAGCAGGTTTAAGCAAGTACAGAGTGGTTGAGAGGTGGTGTGGCAAAGTACAAAAGGGAAGATGTGATAAGTGGAAAGCAGGAGTAATTAAATGACAAAAAGGCTGATGGTGTAAGACAACAAAGGGGCGGTACAGAGACAGGCAAGTAAATAAATAAAAGAAGGGTCTAGAAGGGATGCAAACGGCAACTGCGTAACCATTACCAGCACCTGCTGCCCAAAAACATAAATGGGAGCAGTGGTTATGATTCAATCAATCATACCTTTGACCCTATCAGACCTGGACTTCGGTTTTTTCCTTCCCCTACTCTCCTCGACTCTTTCCCTGCTGTTGTACATACTTAAAACCTATTATAACTCTAACTTTTGCCATTTATGACATCTGGAACGCATTGGTTGAAAGGATGGTGGAATCAGATTCAATAACTTTCAGTAAAAGGGCACGTTAGGAAACAGGCAACTATGTCGGAGTAAGACTGAGACCGAGCAAGTAGTGAATTAGGTTCAAGTGGGAAGCTCTGATTAGTCCATAAGTAACAATGGCAGGACACGTGTTACGCTGCAGCTGTGGAATGTGGCAGCTTTTGGACGCCAAGGTGGGCCACGACAAACACATCTGCAGAAAGTGTAAGCAGGTAGAGAAATTCTGGATCAGGATTATTGATCTTGAAGCCGAATTGCAGACATAGATACAGGAAGGGGAGAAATGCCTGGGCACTTTGTTCCAGAAGATGGTCACACTTCAGAAAAGGGTTGTCTGTTTTGGTCAGCAGTGAGAGACAGGAGGATGTGACCATGAGTGAGGCAGTTAAGTGGACCGAGCAGACAGTGGAGGAGGAGCCTCAGATTTGCAATTGTCAATGCTCACAACCTGTGTGGACGAAAGCGAGGTCTGCAAGGTGGTAATGAGCAGGCTGGTCATGGCACAGGGTGCCGTTCAAGCAGGGGGAGCAAACAAATGTAGTGGTAGTAGGGGACAGTATAGTGAGGGGGATTGACACTGTTTTCTGCACCAAGAGCGAGAGTCCAGAAGACTGTGTTGCCAGGGTTCAGGACATGAGCTCAGGGCTAGAGAGAAAGTTGCTGTGGGAAGGAGAGGTCATGGTCCATGAAGGTACCAATGACATAGGCAAGACAAGGAAAGAGGTTCTGCAGAGTTAGTATGAGAGGCTATGCACCAGATTAAGAAGAAACTCAAAGGTAAGAATCTCTGGATTATTACCCGAACCACATGCAAATTGGCATGGGCAAATAAGAGTAGAGACATGACTATGTGACTCAAAAACTAGTGTGGGAGAAATAGGTTCCAGTTCGTGGGGTACTGGCACCAATACTGGGAAATGTGGGCTCTGTACCATTAGGGCAGCTTACACCTAAACCCTGCTGGGATGAGTGTTCTTGCGAATCGCATAACCAGGAAAGTAGAGAGGGCTTTAAACTAAATGGTTGGGGCGGGGAGTGAGGGAACAAGCTTGGGTACATATGGCAAATCAAGGGGTAGGGTACATTGAAGGCAGGAAACTATATTAGTGATATGGGACAAGAGGGTCATAGAATAGCGAGAAGGGACAGATAAAACCTAAGAACACACTAAGAGTCCAGACTAGATGTTACAAACATAATAAAAAGACAAAACTAAAAGCTCCGTACCTGAATGCTCGTAGCATTCATAACAAAATCAATGAATTGATAGCATACACTGAAGTAAATAAATATGATCTGATAGCCATTACAGAGACATGGCTGCAGGATGACAAGGATTGGGTCCTGAAATTTGAGGGATATATGACATTCAAGAAGAATAGGAAGGTTAGGTAAAGGTGGAGAGGTTACACTGTTGATTAAGGATGGCATTGGTGCAATAGTCAGAAATGACCTTGGATCAGGAGATAAGGATGTAGAATCAGTTTGGGTGATGAGGAGGAATAGTAGGGGAAAGAAGTCACTAGTTGGAGTGGTCCACAGATCCCCTAACAGTAAGCACAACGGAGGACAAAACAAACAAGAAGAAATACTGGTTCATTGTGATAAATGGACAGCAATAATCATGAGTCATTTCAATCTACATATAAGACTTTGTGGGGAAGGTGTTAGAATCAATCATTAAAGAGGTTATAGCTGGGCACTTAGAGAAACTCAAGGTAATCAGGAACAGTCAGCATGGTTTTGAGAAAGAGATATCATGTTTAGATCATTTATTGCAGTTCTTTGAAGGAGTAACATGTGCAGTGGATAAAGGGGGGCCTGTAGATGTGCTATACTTGGATTTCCAGAAGGCATTTGTTAAGTTGCCACATCAAAGATTATTGCGGAAAAAAGCAGCTCATGGTGTATGGGGTAACATATTACCATGGATAGAAGATTGGCTGGATGGAAGAAAACAGAGTATGCATAAATGACTCTTTCTGATTAGCAGGATGTGACAAGTGGAGTCCCATAGAGATCTGTGCTGGGGCCGCAACTTTTTGACAAATAGATGAGGGGAGCGAAGGCATGGTAGCTAAATTTGCAGATGACACAAAGATAGGTAGGAAAGTATGTTGTGAAGAGGACATAAGAAGGTCGCAGACGTTTATAGATAGGTTGAGTGAGTGGGCAAAAATTGAGCAAAAGGAATATAATGTGGGAAAATGTGAAGTACTTCACTTTGACAGGAAGAATAAAAAAAAAGCAAAGTATTACTTAAATGGGGAACAGCTGCAGAATCCCGAGGTGCAGAGAGATCTAGGCATTCTAGTGCAGGAGTCCCAAAAAGTTAGAATGCAGGCACAGCAAGTAATTAAGGCGGCCAATGGAATGCTATCCTTTATTACGAGAGGAATCGAACACAAAAGTAAGGATGTTATGCTTCAGTTACACAGGGCATTGGTGAGACCGCATCTCAAATACTTTGTACAGTATTGGTCTCCTTATTTAAGGAAGGATGTAAATGCGTTGGAGGCAGTTCAGAGGAGGTTTACTAGATTGATACTAGAAATGAGCGGGTTGTTTTACGAGGAAAGGTTAGACAGGCTGGCTTGTTTCCACTGAAGTTTAGAAGAGTGAGGAGTGACTTGATTGAAGTATACAAGATGCTGAATGGTCTTGACAAGGTGGACATGGAAAGGATGTTTCCTCTTGTGGGATAGATGGGAATGTGGAATTCGAAACACAAACAGAAGTCATGATCTTATTGAATGCAGGAGAAGGCTTGAGGGGGCCAAATGGCCTACTTATGCTTCTATTTCATATGTTTGTAAAAGGGAAGTTGATAAACATTTGAAGAGTAAAACATCGTAGAGTAATGGGGAAAGAACAGGGGAGTTGAACTAATCAGCTAGCTCTTTCAAATAGCTGACAGATCTGATGGGCCGAATAGCCTCCTTCTGTCCTGTATCTTTCTATGATTCTATGAATTCAGTTTCACTATCCACAAATGTTTCCAATATTTTATCTCAAAAATACTTAATTGGTTATAAAGTGCTGTAAAGCATCCTGTGGTCACGAAACGTGTTACATAAGTCCAATTTATGCCCATCTTGCTTTATTTCTGATGTCAGCTTTGAAATTGCCAGATTTATTAAATTCAATTTCACAAATTGATTTGACACCTAGTCCACTACGCTACAGTACCCAACATTGAGAAAAAGTGTGTGTCCACCTTCAATTAATGACAGCAAAGGTGATTGGTTTTAAATTAGGCTATCATGAGAGCTTCTGGAGAAATGAACATTGACCTGGGTAATTCAGTGCTAGTGCTTACGCAGAAGTACAGCACTGAAAAAATATTTTTTGGGTGATATAAAATGGCATTGCACAGTGGCCCCAATGGAAATGGATGATGCTCACAATACTCTGGACTGTGAGAAAGTTAGGTTTATTTAATGGTTTTACCCTCTCATGTTGGTCACTAGCAAGTGTAGAGCCATTCTCTCTCCTTAATAATGGGCCTTTGATCAAGCTGTGGGGACCACATTGAACACCTTGTTAGTTTGAGTGTGTATGGTGTTTTACCATCAAGTGCCGAACCTTCTACTTAATAGGCCTTTCATACAAATTGGCTTTAGTAGCATTCAACCTATGCATTTGTGCTACAATTTATATCAGATGGGCATTGGATTATAAAAACAGCTATGCCAAAACAACTTACATTTATATAGTATTTCACAAAGATATATTTAGGAAAAAAGTTATAGCCCAGATTCCTTTCTTTTTGGAATGTTATGAATCCCAACATTGTAAACAAGTTAATGGAGATGCATAGTGTTTTTGTGAATATCTAAAAATCTATAACAAAGGCATTCCTCCCATGCCAGTCATATCAATTTGCAAAAATCTTTACACGGTTATGGTAGTTCTGTGGGGAAGAATGAAATAGCACTTTTAATGTGTTTCATTGTATTATAATTTGAAACAAACATTGCATAACTTTTGCAGTCTAAAAATGATCTCAATTCAATGAAAAATATAATCCTACCTTTTGGATCATAGAAATCTTTTATTCAGTATTGAAAATTTTGTTTATTTTGCCATACTAATTCAAATATTCCCTTCTCAAACAGCTCTCAAGATAGGAAGCAATTTGTATAAAGATATGTTGCTGTCAATGATGTATTGTTCTTGGGTAGTTTCCTGACTCTCCACTTTCCAGATGCTATCTCACATTGTCACTAATTTTCCTCACTTACTCCTTACTACTTAAATTCTCATTAGCTCTTACTACGACCATCAAAATAATTTTTTCTTGATTGTTCTTGATTTGTTCTCCGAGAAGAGTGACCTCCTCATTCTTGGCATGATAAAACCATACAAGTCAGGGAACTGTTTAATCAGTATTAAATTGGATTCCATAGGAACTTTCAAAAGGCAAATGAACATGCACTTGGAAGAGGGCACAAATTTGCAAGGTCATAGGAAAAAGCGGAAGAATGGAACTAATTGAATTGCTCTTCAAAAAGCCAGCGTTGGCATGATGTTCTCTAACTATGATTCTAAGAGCTTTAACTGTTATGTCTTGTGAAGAAGCAGAAACACTAAAAGGAAATGGCAAGTATGAGTAAAGGAAAAGGTTGGGTAAGGCAAGAGTTCAATCTACTAAGTGAAAGCAGAAAAAAATCTCAAATTTAGTAGGCTAGTGTAGTGATCAGGCTTTGTTTATTATATTTGGAGTCAGAGATTCTGAGACCATCCTTAAGACTTATGCAGTAGCACAACGGTCATTAATACCTTTGTCTTGATATTCTGAGAAAGCAACGGTAAACAGTGGCTCAAGTATGACTAAAAAAGTTGTTGTAAAACATGTTGCAATAACTATCTTATACTAATTTTAAAATCCAATTATTGGATGCATAGAATAGTTGCCGAGTATATCGCAAATAAATTCAAGTCTTCCTGATGCTCAGATCTTACGAACAAATAAAAACAGAAATGTCTCACTCAAAATAATTTGCAGGACACAATATGCATTCTTTACTCTTACCGTGTCAATCATTCTACGAGCTTCCTCTTCTTCTGTATTGGAATTTTCAAGCTCAATAGTGTATGTTCCTTTATCACTTTGATCATCGTCATTTTCCTTTGTGGCTGCCGGTGAAATTATTTGTTGTTCCAGCTGTTGACTATAGTTCTGTCTGTGCCCAGTGCTACCAGAACTTCTCAGCTGTGTTATTTGAGCAGATACTAAAGGAACGGATGGTACATCAGGTTTGTGTTTTTGCAAGTGTTTGGTTTGATGAAGCTCATGTACACTGTGTGATGATTTAGCATGAAGAGGACTAGGCTGATGTGTTAAAGAAGTTGTCTTTGATTCAGCTGCAATACCTTTTGGCCTGTCTGGTTTTGCAGGTGGAAATGGATGAGGACCTTCTTGGGGTATAGCTGCTGCAATTTGTGTGAAAGAATAGGATCGTCGCTTGCGTGGATTATCCTCATCAAAGAACTCTATCATAAAGGCAGTCCTACTCATTGAAGGAACCTCATGGGCCTTTTCTGAAGTTGCAGTCTTTTGGTGATGAAGCCTCTGTTGTTCTGCACGATACATTCTCAATTGACCTTCAAGTGAAGCAGGTTTGTGAGCACGCCTTTGACCATTTCCGTTTTCTGTATCACTTTGCGTTCCATCGTCATGTTTACTTCCTAAACAAGAAACCAAGCATGAGAATATAATTTCTAAAAAACGCATAGAAATATTTGCGCGTGTCTTATGTTCAGTGAAAGAAGACCATGGCAAGATAACATTTAGCAATTCCTCACAAATATGCAATGTCAGATTTGGTGTGTGCTGCAGTGATGGTCACAAACATTACGTAACATAGTCCAAACAATAAACCTTTAAATAAGTGAACAATGGCTTGTGGGTAGAACTGAGTTGCTATTATTCTCCAAACTCTTGCTTTTGCCCAAGTAACAAACCAAGTTGCTGTCCTAGCACAGATGAGCCAGGAAGTACAGCTGTGCTATTCTTGCTTTGTGTATCATGCTTACCAAGCCAAGGCTAATTCATTACTTTGTTTTCAAAAGGAAAAATGCTAAATGCTACAACAAAATATATGTATCTTGTTAAGAGACACTTACTATAATAAAAACTACATTTACAAAGGGAGAAGTAGCAATTTCAAAACAAATGATAACAAAGTTTGCCAAATACTTTTTTTGCTCTTGATGACCATGCTATTTAAAGAAATCCCACTAATAATTGTTTGAAATGTTCTTCTCTGCCCATTAGTAATAATTCCTTGACTCTACCTAAAAATGTTAACTCAGCAGTTAATAAGCACTGAAATATAAAAAAACTAATCAAAAAGCACTTAAGTCTACAGGCTGTCTCCCCATTTTGAAAAAGTGACGGCCGCAAGATACTTTTAAAAAAGGTAGAGGAAGCAAAACAAAGGCATACACTTTAAAATAAACTGAGAGGAACAAGAACAAGTAGCATATGGATTGCAAATTAACAGCACTGATTGCGTGTTCAAAAGGGCCCAAACATACTGGAGACAGTAAAGAAGTCAGTTGTTTGATTTATACTGCTGAAAAGGAATAAGTGACTTTACTTGATCCGAATATCAATTTTTCTATGGAATATGCAACAATCCTCACTCAAAAACATGTCAAAATATTAAATCTAACTGTTCAGCAGAAGTTCTGAAGAAACGTTCTTGACCTGAAATGTTAACTGTTTCTCTCTCCACAGATGCTGCTGGACCTGCTATTTCCAGCATTTGTTTTTATTTCACAAGGGATGGTCAAACTTTAGGAATTCAAAAAGAATGGGAGGTCTTCCAGGTATCAGATAAATAATGTCTAACTGTGTATTAATTTAACAAAATGAATTTGGAGTTGCTAAGTGATAAATAAATAATCCAATTTAATTCTTGCATGCAACAACTCTGACATCTTAAAACTCACCCATCAAGCTCTGGGCATGTGGTCTCTTGTGCTGCTGCTCTAAATATTCTTCTGGGTTTACTTCCTCTATTATATACTTTCATAAAGCATCCTCAGAGACCCTTCTTTCTCTCTCTATCTCTTTGAGACTAAGGAACACTGGATTATCACATGGTTTCTCAAAGCTGGAAGTGGGCAAACAGTATTTTGCAAAAGTGCACACATCTCTTTAGCAACTGAAATCACAGTTGCTTGAATGCTCTGTTTAGTATCCTTGCTCATGCGCTCAGTTCTCATCTAGCAATAGCAAAGAACAAGACCAGAGTAAAAACTGACAGGCTCCTCCTAATGGAAATATGAATTGTATACTCAGTTTCCATCTTCCCAAAATATAAAACTTTTCTTTTTGGACAAATTCATCAGTTAGTGAACAGACTTGAGCCCTGAAACATGTGGATGGGCACCAGACTTGTTCATCTGAATTTCCTCTCTCCACCATGCCAGAGAAGATGATTCATCTACTTTAAACTGGCTAAAATCAAACAAAGAAAAGGCCAAATAGATATGACAAGCATTCATATACCATTATACTTCTGAACAATTTTGGAGCCCTTTTGTGCTTAAATGCTCCCACCACCTGCCACATCATGAGTTTGTGTAAGTTGCAATATTTTTCATCTTAGCTATGGGTGACGACCTTCCTAACTTTAGGAAGGAAGCATGGATTTCTTGCAGGTTGAAACAAGGTTAAATTTAGAAAAAATGGTTGTTATAACTTGATTTTTTACTGGAGGGAGAATATAATCTTGAATGTAGAGTTATTGAATATTAATGTTCATTAATGAGTTTGACTTTAGATTTCACTTTCTGTATTGTGAACCAGCACACCCAAGTTTCTCAAATTGGCTGCCACAGACATCAGAGTTGTGCTTTCTCTGCCTAAGCCCTTTCCTCTCTCCATCTATTAGTTATAAAAATACATTGGGTATGTCTTTTTTCCATAATAAACTGGATTGGTACCAACTGAAGAAAAAGTTTGGTCATTTAAGTTTAGGATGTTCCATTCTTCATGCTTTGATAATATTGATAGGATAAGGTGTTTTTATTTTAACTAAGTGAAAGCAATAAACCAAGTTCATTCCCTGCTACAAATGTCATTAGGGCGCGTATTCCCTTTCTTTTAGATGCATTGTTTGCCTTGCAGAAATTTTCTTTTAAAAATGGACCTCATTTTGAAATCTAAATCTTTCCATATTCCGCACTTTTCTTCAAACATCCCTCATGCCTACCCTGGCCTTGTTGTTAGTGACCTCAAGATTTATTTTGTTACCCTCCTATTTTGACAAAGCATTGAACATTTCACCCTATGTGTGATACTAAATATACCTTTAAGGTAACTTAGGAGATTGTCCTGATGAAGAGTCATCATGATCTAAAACATTAAATCTTGTTTCTCTCCACAGATGCTGTCTGACCTGAAAATTTCCAGCATTTCCCCTTTTTATTTAGTATAAACCAAATTGCAATTTCCCAAATTGACTATTCTACATCACAGGTTAGGAAAGAGATGAAACACCTCAGTATTTCCTGTTTCTAACTAGTAAGGCATTTGAGACACTGTTTGTCTCAGCATTTTTTGGCCTATAATATTAACGGAAAATAACTCATTCTCAGTTCCTCATTCAGTATTAGAAGAATGGGTATGATTATATGGACATGTCACAAGATACTTAAAGGTACAATTTCAACAAGCAGCTTAACTGTATTCTGACATTTTTGATATATACATGCACCTAGTTATGTTGAAATATTTTGAAGCCAAGCCATCTGTTTCAATTTGTAGATAACCAAACCATGGAAAGCTAAACTTTTAATTTTAACAGGGTCAATTAACTAATTATTGTTCTGTGATATATCTATATACCCTTGACATTTTATAATTGCCTGGCCTTCAAAATATATTGCAAAAGGTGATCTTTCAAAAAAAAAATCAACATTAAAAATGATACATTTAGTTATTAATCACACTAGATGGTGTTCTTACATAGAAACCAAACATATTTAAGTTATTTAATGCACTGGATTAACTGCATCAAAATAGTAACTAAGTACAAACTACTTAATGGGTGTACATGAGGAGAGATAGATAAAATAAACGAACATCCATTAACTGGGGGAATTAGTAGTCCTTTCAAATTTCACACTCTTATGAAGCAATAAATCAATAAACCAGTCCTTCAAAAAGTAAACAACTTGCATTAAAATAATGCTTTTAATTTAGAAAACTGTTGCAAGTTACTTTGAGATGTAATCAGCTCAACATGGATGCCAGAGAAGGGTACATCAAGAAGACCAACAAAAATCTTGGATTATAAATTGGATCTTAAAAAAAGATGGTCATGGAGTTTAGGGGAAAAAAATCTAGACCATGGGTCTTCAAAGACTGAAGGCACAGCCTCCAATGTTGAGACCAAGATAGGGTGAATGCACAAAAGGAAGGGTTGAAAGAACAAAGAACTCTGAGTTGCTGTATGGCTGGAAGAAATCACCAAGACGGGAGAAGCAAGGCCAGAAGGAATGAAAACATGAAAATTTTAAATTGGAAGGCTGAGGCCGCAGGTAAATCAGTATGGACACTGGTGAAGGGTCAGCAGTATTTGGCACGGGATAGGATAAAGGTAGCAGTGTTTTAGATAAAATGAAGTTTACATAGTGTTGAAGATAGGTGGTCAGCCAAGAGAACTCTGCCTCCTTGACGTTCAACTATTGCAAATAATGATTCAGTGTTTCTACAGCCAATAGACATAGGCAAGATGTGTTATGGAGATGGTAGAAGATGATCTGTGTGATAGTGAAGATATAGGACTGAAAGTTCAGTTTGGCATTGAGTAGGATGCAGAGGCCGCAAACAAAGTCAGATTCAAGCTGAGACAGTGGTTGGGGGAAGCAACGGGTTCCCAAAGTTTAATTGGAAGAAACTGCAATTCATCCAAAACTTGATGTCAGATAAGCGGTTGACAACATAGTGCATGCACTGAGGCAGCTTGTGGGGAGACAGAGTGGAGTGCAATCATTATACATGTTGACATTTACCCCATCTCTTTATATAGTGTTACGAATGGACAACATGTAGATGAAGAAAAGGAAGGCAACAATTATAGATCCTTGCAGAACTCTAGAGTTAATTCCAGAGGGACAGAAAGAAAAACCATTCTGCTATGAATGAACAGGTAAGACTGGAATCAAATAAAGGCAGTCCCATTGAAATGGACAATAGAAGGACAATATCAGAAGACGATGATGCAGTCATCCATGTCAAAGATTATAGTGAATTAAAGGACACCAATGGGAAAAGCACCAGTCATGGGATTTGCAACTTTGATTAGGGCCAATGCCGTGCTGTAATTGTAGCTTTGGAAAGGACAGGGAGGTTTGAGACAGTGAAATGGATGGTCTCAATATTAGTGAGAAAGTAGTTCATGAGCTTAATATTTGTGGTTTGACATGGGAGTTGAAGGGATATGATAAAGGGTTTTACTGTGACAACTGATGAAAAGTGAAGTTGGGGTTATCTTAGCCCTTCAGGATGATTGGTAGTTGGCATTTTTAGAAGAGCGGAATGAGGTCTAAAAGCACTTGATATGGCCCAGTCAGGTATGATGATGGGCAGTTAACTCAGACATCAAAATTAACAGGTAACCTTTTTAAAAGGGTGCACATCAGATTTTTGATAACTACTAAGAATTTTACCTTTTAATCGTCTCATCTGAACTGTGAGGTCACTCTTTATGCTTTTGCAATCATCATCCATTGACTCCCGTCTCATTCTAGGTGGATCGTTTTGTGCCAACCAATCAGCCACTTTACTTTCTGCTGCTTTCATTGCAGCCTGGAGTCCAGACAGCTCTTTGGTGGCTGGGGGAGATTTTTTCTGCTTGTGACGCTGGTCAGGAGTGAATTTAGTGACGTGGTCTTTGATTGTCACTTTGCCTGGAGTATGATCATCAAATTCAATAGTAAACGAAGCATGCCCTTGAACGACTGCACGAGAGGTTTCTGTATCCTTTGTAGGAATTTCATGAATTGAGCTTTCCACTGCTAGAGCAGGCTGATGAAATTCTTTCGTAGGGATTTCAAAATAGCTTGGCTCTCTACACAATGGATAAATTACTTCCTCTCCCAAGTCTTTGCTATCATTGCCAGGTTTACTGACTTCCTTGGCATCTTCTGAAAAAAAACATTAGGCCAGTGAAATTCATTTCTTAAGGGCTGAAGTCAAAAAAAATCCACAAGAATTAAATCTTTCATGGAGTAGCTGTCAAAAGCATTTCTTTCAAAGCTGTACCATTTCCCATACAGAATCAGAAGTGACAACATTAATACTGTTCAAGGTTTGAGTGAAGCATGACTGATGACGTACAATTTACAAACAAAAATCTAATTCTTTATTTTTCAGTGGAATTGTGCCTATGCAGCTTTCTTCAGCTTTTATTCATGAAATTTCTTGTCAATTGTCTAAATACAAAACCAAGTACAACAAAGTTTATCCAAATTCTAGTTCATATTAATGAAAGAGTTTAAAATCAATTATCTTGCATTAATTAGAATAATAATGTAGCAACCTAATCTTGCAACATGATACATTAGAAGTTGACACTCTTAATTCCCCACATGAATTCTTTTCTTCAAATGGGAGAGGTTTCAATGGAAGCCTAGCATTTGTGGGAGGGAAACAAAACAAACAAAAATCTTTTCCGAAGTTTTATTTTATATAGCCAGGATGCAAGCGTGGGAAAATACCTATAGCAAGTGGAGGAGAAATCAACAGCACAACACAAGTTGAATGTTAATTAAAAACAAAGTACAGCAAAAACTCAGGAGGTCTGGCAGCATCTGTGGAAATGAGCCGAGTGTTCTCACCCGAAATTTCTTGAAATATTGTTGGCGGATGCACCATATCTGTGACATCATTACAATTCCCGAACATCCTTCAAGAAGCCTACAGATAATGGCTCAGTTGCAAACTATTTTACTCGTAGAATTTTCCTGCAAAAGCAACTGAAATGTACGTCTGTCACGGTTACTCTATAAATAGCTGCCTACAAGTTAGTACTGTAGAGACTCACCACTTGGGCTCCCACCACCTGTAGCACTACTTTCCATCTTCACACTCCTGGGCTTGGGATCTTGCTTGCTTGAATTTTCATCATCTGCATCATCTTCACCCCACCAAGCAGGCTGTCCATATAGAGGGGTACCACGGGCTACAGGCAGAGCAGAAATATCTACTGGACATTAGGAAAAAACACCAAGGGGTATTAGTTCTCATGAACCATGTCTGCCAGCAAAGAAAATTGAGCGTGAATCAAAATGTAAATAACATAATGAATTTGCGGAGAAACAATTCAATAAGCTGAATTACAGGATCATTCAGTTTGAATCACAAAAAGCACACTTTCCCTGTGATAATATTCTCTTCAAGCAAGTTCAGCAAAAGGTTAAATCTATACTTACTAAATTTGTATTCCCTTGCTGATCAGCAGGACCTGTCTTATTACTTACTACAGAGGTACAGTAATCTTCTACGACACATAAAAACAGTCCTATCACAGAAGTAAATATCTGAGCTTTTCTATGATATATTTTGAAGAGTTTAACACTGACTGAAGTTTGTTCACACTTGCATTGGCCACCTTGTGCAAATTGAGAACCATTACATCATTCAGCAGATTGCTTACAGCAAAGTGGCTGAAAAAGCTTTAGGCAGCTGACCACTTTTGAAACTCTAGCTCACAGCTACAACAGCAGTTTCAGTCCATGAAGCGTATCTTCATTATTGTAAACATTCTGCCAGTTAAAATTAGGACCTTGTGCAAATAAAGCACAGTTCGAATCAGTAAAGGTTGAAACAGAAAAGCTTCAATGGAAAAAAAAAGGGAAATAAATGCAAGAAGAATTGATAAATGTTCATTAAAAGGATAGAAAATTTTAGAAGGAAGAAAATGAAACCAGGAAATTTAAAAAGTAATTGCAGTGCATCTCAACTCTAAAAAAAAAACTGTGCTGGCTACAGAATGTAATGCTATCAGCTACAAATTATTACATGTAATAAGTATAAAATTGGAGAAGCTGAAGTTTTGTCCTTAGAGTACAGAAACCTAAGGGGAAATGTGATAGAAGAATTTCAAATCAGGAAGAGTTTACACAGAATAAATAAAGGAAACTGTTTCCAATGGTAAAAAGATCGATAACCAGAGACCACAAATTGGAGGTGACTGGCAAAAGAACGAAAGGTGACATGAGGAAAAGGCTACTTGCTCATCGAGTAACTCAGAAATGGAAAGCACTGCCGCATAGGGTAGTAGATATAAATTCAATAGCAGCCCTCAAAAGGGAATTAGACAAATATCTGAAAAGAAATATTTGCAGGGTTATGAAGAAAGAGTGGGACAGTGGGACCAACTGGGTTACTCTTTAAAAGGGCTAGTAGACTTGATGGCCTGAATGGTCCTCCTTTTGTGCTGTAACATTATATGAAAATCACAATTCTTAGCTCTATAGTGTGAATGTCCTCTATGCAGAGAGCATGGATGGGTGCAGGTAATAATCAGCAGCAACAGCAGCTGCTTGCAAAAAAAAAATAATGCATTTGATAACTGCATTTTTAAGGTTTCAACTGTTTTAAAACCTTAGGAAATGATTTCAAGGATGTAATCTAGTCTCAGAATTCAGATAATGTTTTAAGCCACTCCAGATCCACTCATGCTTCTTTTGATTAAAACTCGTTTGAATGTGTTTGAGGCAAAACAGCTGACAATTCTCTCAGTGCGGAGACCCTGACAAAACGTGGAAGAGGAGATTGCATATTTTTGGTACGTGATCTGCATTGTCAAGGTCAATTTGTAACATATATTATGTATCATAGCTGAATTTTGTATTGTATAATGTAGTTATACTTTGTATTTTCAGAATATATTGGTGAAAGTTAGCTGTGAACTGCAAAAATCCACGAAACATGCAACCCTGGTAATAAGTAGTAACAAAACTAGTAACATACTTAATCTAAAAGCTTTTTAGAAACAACCTTGAAGGGTAAACTGCAGTCTTCAACACGTGGCTGAACAGATGGCATAGGAGGGAGGGTTTCCGATATCTGGAGCATTGGGATCTCTTCCGGGGAAGGTGGAACCTGTACAAGAAGGACGGGTTGCATCTAAACTGGAGGGGCACCAATATCCTGGCTGCGAGGTTTGCTAGTGTCACTCGGGAGGGTTTAAACTAGTATGGCAGGGGGGTGGGAACCAGAGCAATAGGTCAGCAGGTGAAATAAATGACTGGGAACCAGTGAATATGGCCATTGGACTAAGAGGAAGAGCAGGCAGGGAGAAATTACTGAACACAGTGGAACTGGGAGTCTGAAATGCATTTGTTTCAATGCGAAAAGTATAACAGGCAAGGCAGATGAGCTTAGAGCTTGGATTAGTACTTGGGACTATGATGTTATTGTTATTACAGAGACTTGGTTGAAGGATGGACAGGATTGGCAGATAAACGTTCTAGGATTTAGATGTTTCAGGCAGGATAGAAAGAGTTGTAGAAGAGGTGGGGGAGTTGCACTGCTGGTTAAGGGGAATATCACAGCTGTTCGACAGGAGGACACCTTGGTGGGCTCATGCAGTGAAGCAATATGGGTAGAGCTCTGGAATAGGAAGGGTGCAGTCACAATGTTGGGGGTTTACTATAGGCCTCCCAACTGCCGGCGGGAAATTGAGGAACAGTTATGTAGGCAGATTTTTGGAAAGATGTAAAAGCAATAGGGTTATTGTGGTGGGTGATTTTAACTTTCCCTATATTGACTGGGAATCACTTAGTGCTAGATGGTGCAGAATTTGTAAGGTGCATCCAGGAGGGCTTCCTGAGGCAATATGTAGATAGCCCAACAAGGGAAGGGGCAATACTGGACTTGGTATTAGGGAATGAACACGGCCAGGTGGTCTAAGTTTCAGTAGGAGAGCATTTCAGGAAAAGTGACTATAATTCATTAAGTTTCAAGGTCCTGGTGGATAAGGATAACAGGAGTCCTCGGGTTAAGGTGCTTAATTGGGGGAAGGCTAATTATAACAATATTAGGCAGGAACTGAGGAATCTAGACTGGAGGCGGATGTTTGAGGGCAAATCAACAACTGACATGTGGGGCACTTTCAAACGTCAGTTGATAAGAATTCAGGACCAGCATGTTCCTGCTAGGATGAAGGAGAAGCATGGCAAGTTTCAGAAACCTTGGATAACGAAGGATATTGTGAGATTAGTCAAAAAGAAAAGGGAAACATTCGTAAGGGCTGGAAGGCTGGGAACAGATGAAGCCCGTGGAGAATATAAAGAAAGTAGGAAGAAACTTAAGCAAAGAGTCAGGAGGGCTAAAAAGGGTCATGAAAAGTCACTGGCAACCAGGATTAAGGAAAATCCCAAGGCCTTTTTTACATATGTGAAAAGCAAGAGAGTAGCCAGGGAAAGGGTAGGCCCACTCAGGGACAGAGGTAGGAATCTGTGTGTGGAGCCAGAAGAAATGGGAGGGATATTAAATGAATACTTCTCATCAGTATTCACCAAAGAGAAGGACTTAGCAGTCGATTTGTCTAGGGAAGAGTGTGTAGATAGCCTGGATCGTGCTGAGATCAAAAAAGAGGTGTTAGGCGTCTTGAAGAATACTAAGGTGGATAAGTCCCCAGGGCTGGATGGGATCTACCCCAGAGTACTGAGGGAGCCAAGGGAGGAGATTGCTGGGGTCTTGACAGAAATCTTTGTATCCTCACTGGCTAGAGGTGAGGTCCCAGAGGACTGGAGAATGGCCAATGTTGTTCCATTGTTTAAGAAGAGTAGCAGGGATAATCCAGGAAATTACAGGCCGGTGAGCCTTACGTCAGTGGTAGGGAAATTATTGGAGAAGATTATTCATGACAGGATTTACTACCATTTGGAAGCAAATGGGGGTATTAGTGAGAGGCAGCATAGTTTTGAGAGAGGGAGGTCGTGTCTCACTAACTTGAGCGGGTTTTGAGGAAGTAACAAAGATGATCGACGATGGAAGGGCAGTGGATGTTATATACATGGATTTCAGTAAGGCCTTTGACAAGGTCCCTCATGGCAGACTGGTACAGAAGGTAAAGTTGCACAAGATCAGAAGTGAGCTGGCAAGATGGATACAGAATTGGCTTGGTCATAGAAGACAAAGGGTAGCAGTGGAAGGATGCTTTTCTGAATGGAGAGCTGTGACTAATGGAGTTCCACAGGGATCAATGCTAGGACCTTTGCTGTTTGTACATACATAAATGATTTGGAGGAAAATGTAACTGGGCTAATTAGTAAGTTTGCAGACAACACTAAGGCTGGAGGAGTTGCAGATAGTGAAGAGGATTGTCAAAGGATACAACGGGATATAAACCGGTTGGAGACTTGGGCAGAGAAATGGCAGATGGAGTTTAATCCAGAAAAATGCGAGGTAATGCATTTTGGAAGGTCTAATACAGGCAGGAATTATACAGTAAATGGCAGAACCTTTAAATACATCGACGGGCAGAGGGATCTGGGTGTACAGGTCCACAGGTCACTGAAAGTGGCAACGCAGGTGGATAAGGTAGTCAGGAAGGCATATGGCATGCTTGCCTTCATTGGCAGGGGTATTCAGTATAAAAGCTGGGAAGTCATGCTGCAGCTGTATAGAACCTTGGTTAGGCCACACTTGGAATATTGTGTGCAATTCTGGTCGCCACATTCCCAGAAGGATATGGAGGCATTAGAGAGGGTGCAGAGGAGGTTTACCAGGATGCTGCCTGGTCTGGAGGTTAGTAGCTATGAGGAGAGGTTGGAGAAACTCAGATTGTTCTCACTAGAGCGGCGGAGATTGAGGGGCGACTTGATAAAGTTTACAAAATTATGAGTGGCATGGATAGAGTAGATAGTCAGAAGCTTTTTCCCAGGTGGAAGAGTCAATTACTAGGGGACATAGATTTAAGGTGAAAGGAGAAAATTATAGAGGAGATGTGCGGGGCAAGTATTTTACGCAGAGGGTAGTGAGTGTCTGGAATTCGCTGCCAGAGGAGTGGTGGAAGCAGATACGATAGTGGTGTTTAAGAGGCAACTTGACAAATGCATGAATAGGATGGGAATAGAGGGATACGGATCCCGGAAGTGCAAAATGTTTTAGTTGAAGGGCAATATGATCAGCGCAGGCTTGGAGAGCCAAAGGGCCTGTTTCTGTGCTGTACTTTGTTCTTTGTTCAATACGGTGCCCAACCCCCCTCCCCCACTGCACCACACACACACACACAAACAAATAAACTTCATATGTACTCTTCCCAACATTTCCATCCCCCTCTCTGACCCGTGTCTCAGGCTAAACGTATTGTTCTTAACCTCAATCTCACTTCTAATTAAAATTAGTGCTTACTGTGAATTTCTCTGTTTATTAATTAGTGAAACAAGTATAACTAGCCTTTACATAACATAGCTAAAACATCCCAAGCCACTTCACAGGAGCAAGAGAGGACAAAATTTGACAGTCTCTGCTTACTCATTCAATATCACATGCACGAACAACAAATACATTTGAATAACTTTACAGATGCAAGGGTATCAAGGCTTTTTACATACCACTTTTAGCCAAGTTATCAAAGTTTGATACATAAAACAAAATATTTTTCTATTTAATGAGCAAGTGTCTAGTGTTACTGTATACACTGAAATTTAAAAAATTCAACTTCATATGCCAGAAATTCTAACACATGGACAAAACAGCAGCTGAGCATAGTGAATTGTGTAATTTTAATTTGGCTGAGGTCACATTCAGCTGCAAGCATCTGATTTATTAACAACCTTTACTAAGTAAACTGATTTGGTTATGGAATCTACTACAGCTCATCATAGTGGATGATTGAGATAATTATAAAGATATACAAGACTTAAGTTTGTATGTGTTCAAAACTAGTAAAGAATTAAATTACTATTCATTACTTTGGTATATTATTCACCCCAAGTACTTTCTTATTCCCATTTCTGGTTCCTGAAAAATGGATGGCAACAAAGCAAAGTGAACTCACTGCATAGGCAGAGCCCTTCAATAATGAACAGATGTGATAGCACAGATGGAACAACACAACATGCAGCTAACA
This sequence comes from Carcharodon carcharias, assembly GCF_017639515.1. NCBI lineage: Eukaryota > Metazoa > Chordata > Chondrichthyes > Lamniformes > Lamnidae > Carcharodon > Carcharodon carcharias. The sequence continues at coordinate 219,107,104 of NC_054468.1, forward strand.
GGAGTTACAAAAGACATTTCAATACAGCAATGTTTAAGTGACCAAAGGTATATAGTTAAAATTATAAAAATAAAACTTATTCAATAATGTTAATGTAATATTTAGCAAATTACCTGAAGCTTTATGCATTTCTACTACACTAGCCATCAATTCAGCTTTGGCCTCCACAGAGCCGTCTGGTGCCTCCTTTGATCCTTCAGCCTCTGGAGGTTTCTGCGGTAACTGCAACTGGCTCGTAAACTTTTCATGCTAAAAACAAGATTTAATTATTTCTGAAAACTCTGCTTTAAGGGTTCAGATGTTGTATTTTCTAAGAAATACTTAACGTCCAATGCCAAAAAATAAATGCAAAATATTTTATCATATAATTTCACACAGGCAGTTTTCAGGCAACCTTCGCTAGCCTTACCTTAAGTGCTTCCTCTGGGACCCGCAGTTCCCCTCTTGCCACAGTAAACAAATTGGTATGTAAGGCATGTTAAGGAAAAGAAGGAGAAAACAGCAGCATTGCGAAATAAAATATATGTAAGCATTGAATCGTAAATGTCAAATTTTATGATTGTTGCTAGAGATGTGGCAGGGAAACTAGCTGAGGACATTCAGCAAATGTGCCCACCATTCTAAATGATGACTTGCGGAATCCTACTGATGGTCTGCCAGGTTAAACTATATATCCAATAAATATAATGATTGCATAACACGCAATGATTTCATACAGCGCATCAGTGAAAGTCTTAACGGTTAGAAAGCTTTTTGAAAAGAGGAGGAGGAATCAAGTAGGATTTCTGTTGCTCATCACTATCCAATGATCCTTGCTGGCAAGTATGCACGAGGGAAGGATCAAGTTCAGCTGTGATGACTTTCCATTGTCATATAACCTGTTGAAACATGAAGATCAACCACAACTAGTATTGAGGGTCTGTTGGGACCCAACGAACCACAATACAGAAATCATCACCTTCAAGACAGGAGGGGAGAAAATTAGGAGTAAAAATAAAATCAAAGTGGAAAATCTCCTTGCATACCCCTCAAGCCCACTAAATTATACCAATTATATTTACAACAAATAGTAATTTAAGAAATGGCATTTAAGAGAAGCTAGAGAACCACAACAAGAAGAAAAGATTAGAAGGAAATATGAATTCTGTTGGAAGAGGGGTGGGAGGCACTTTTTGTGGAGCATCAATGCCAGTGTAGACAGGTTGGACCGAATGGCTTGTTTCTGTGCTGTAGGCTCGATGTAACTCTATTTGCAACATTTTATTGTTTACTAACTAGATAGCTTTTTTTTGGAAAGGATATCATACCCAAATCGAAGTTTATCATCAATCTTCAAAGTGATATAGGTTTGTTCTGGTATTCGGACTTCATTTACAAATGTCTGAAAACAAAGGCACCTTGGTCAGGAATTAATGAAAGATTCCCTACTTCATCAATCTGAAATTTTAACTACATTTCTGTCTTGGCAAATTTTATTTAGTGTGGTTCTCTGAATCTTTTAAAGAGTAAGCATTAGAAATTGCAATATTTTCCAAGTGTTACATATATGCATTTTGTATAGTGTTAAAAATATAATAAAAAACTTCAAAAATAAGCTCAAACAAAAATGGTGTCAAAATCACTGACCAATAAGCAATGGCTTGTCACATACCCCATTTAGACTGCCAAGATCCTTTACTTTATGCTCATCTTCAGCAGCGTTATAGTTGACAACAGCATGCTGCTTGTCCACACTGCGGGACTGTAAAAGAAAACAATTCCCCACTTTTGTTTTATTCAGAGGGCAAATGAAAAGACACAAATGAGAAAACACATTAAAAATTTACCAACTTCTACTAACCGAGTGGAATCTTTTTTTCTCACTTAGCTTTTGAAGAGTGCTCAACACAGCACCGAGTTCAAATTGCAGCACGCTTTATTATATTAATTTTACAGCTCCTGGTTTAAATTATCTTCATTTGAAATATTAAGTTATCTTCATTTGAAATATTATTTCACCAAGGAGATTACAGAAAGCATTGTTAATGGCTCATCAACTTCATTTACATCCACCTTGCCTCCTCCCCGGATAATTTTAAACTCCTTCTCAAAACCTCTCTCTTTCACTGTGCCATGTTCTTGATTTTTCCTTTTGCCCTCCAGCTTGGAATCTTCCTTAATCTAAAGTACTTTGAGATGTTTTCTTGGATGTGATGACATCAGAGAATTATTTGCATGGACCAGGCCGCTCATCTAGTCTATAGGTTAGGATCTTGATCATTAATTGTATAGTCAGGGAAGATCTATGTCTCCTGTACATAATGGAGGAATTTCAATAGTACTGGAAGCCTTGCAAAACTCAGATTAACTATTCTGCCCTGAGGCTTCCAGAAATTGGAATTTTTCACCATATGCTGTCTAAAACTGGGGCTTCAAATGCCTGTGCAATTGGAGAGTTTGAGAGTTAGAAGAGGAGATTGGTTAGGTATTGTGAAGCTTTTCATTGCAAAGCTTTGAGGAATAACACCAAGTTGCTATTCAAACTGGCAGACAACTGTAATAGCCTGCCCCGGTACTCTTTCTGCCCATTCTTGCAGGCTCACTCAGTGCCCCTTTCCCCAAGTACAACAACACATCCACTGATAGTGAATGATAGCTGCAACCAACTTGACATTAGTAAGGAGGGACTTTGCATCCTGTCCTCATTTCAGCCCAAAACTAATACCCCAAACTAAGCCTATTTTCAATGCCCTGGACACAAGCACATCATGCCAGTATTAAATGTTTTAAAAAATAAATTGAAGGAATTCTATACTACTGCTGTTAGTAGAAGTGACCTACAATCTCCCAGGCCACAACTGACACCAGCTTTTGATTAACATAATTATATCAATGTAATCCCACTCAGTTAAAAGCAAAATACTGCAGATGCTTGAAATCTTAAATAAAAACAGAAAATGCTGGAAAAACTCAGCAGGTCTGGCAGCATTTGTGGAGAGAGAAACAGAGTTAACATTTTGAGTCCATATGACTCTTCTTCAAAGCTAAAGAGAAATGGAAATGTGATGGAATTTATACTGTTTAAGGGAGGTAGAGCCGGTAAAGCAGGATAGAAGGTCAGCAATAGGCGGGGCCCAAGGAGAGATTGACAAAGATGTCATGGACAAAAGACAAAGGGAGTGTTAATGATAGTGGTAAGGGCTAAAGGAGGTTCTGATAGTGGCATAAATGTAAGAATGTGTGAATAGCAGAGCAAGGGTCAACAGTCTGTGAAAGAACAGCATTGAACATGCGATATATGGCCCTTTTGGAGGGGACTGGGGGGGGCATTGGTTGGGGAAAAAGTATTGAAAAAAAGGGATGAAAAAGGAATTAAAGGGATAAAACAATGAATAAAAATTTTAAAAAGGGGTGAAGATAGAGGAGAGGGTTCATAGCCTGAAGTTGTTGAATTCAACGTAAAGTCCAGAAGGCTGTAAAGTGCCTAATCAGAAGATGAGGTGCTGTTCCTCCGGCTTGTGTTGGGCTTCACTGGAACACGGCAGCAGGCCAAAGATGGCCATGTGGACATAGGAGCAAGATGGTGTGTTGAAACAGCAAGCAACGGGAAGGTCTGAGTCATGCTTGCAGACTGAGTGAAGGTGTTCCACAAAGTGGTCACCTATTCTGCATTTGGTCTCTCCGATGTAGAGGAGACCACCTTGGGAGCTGCAAATGCAGTAGACCAAATTGAAGGAGGTGCGCATAAAGCACTGCTTCACCTGAAAGGAGCGTTTGGACCCTTGGACAGTGAGAAGGGAGGAGGTAAAGGGGCAGGTGTTGCACCTTCTGCAATTGTATGGGAAGGGGATGAGATGTTGGGGGTGATGGAAGAGTGGACCAGGGTGTCCCAGAGGGAATGGTCACTACAGAATGCTGACATGGGGGAGAGTGAGGGAAAGATGTGTTTGGTGGTGGCATCATGTTGGAGTTGGCGGAAATGGCAGAAGATGACCCTTTGGATGCGGAAGCTGGTGGGGTGAAAAGTTAATGCAAGGGGGACCCTATCACATGGTCCTGGGAGGGAAGGGAAGAGGTGAGGGAAGAGGCATGGGAGATGGGTCGGACACAGTTGAGGGCCCTGTCAACCACAGTAGGAGGGAAACCTCCATTAAAGGAAAAAAGAAGACATGTCAGTGCTCCCAGTCAGTGCTCAGTTATAACACTGGCTGTTCGGCTGGGTTCAAAGGCCTAAGTTAGAAAAGGCAAAGGGTGCAGAGCACCACAGGAGACACTTCAGATGATTTAAACAGAGCAGCAGAATGTCAGAAAGAAAAAGATAAAAAAAAAGACACCTATGGTGACATCACACATGGGAGAGAGTTGGTTATTCCTGGTGCCACAGGTCAGTGAATACAGAAGTAGGAGGAGAGTGCAGATGAATGCATGGCTGGAGAGATGATGCAAGATGGAGGACTTTAGATGCCTGGGGCATTGGGACCAGTTCAGGGAAGCTGGGGCTGTATAAACCAGAAGACAACAATATGCACCTCAACTGAGCCAGGGATAATATTGAGGTAGCTAGATTGGCTAGTACTGTCCAGGAGAGTTTGCCAGCTTGGCAGGGAGAGAGGGGCTTGAGCGAAGATTAAGAAGGGAGAGAAGCAAGCAGGAAATGAAAGACAGAAAATTAGTAAAGCAGAGGAAACAAAGGGTAGAAAACAGGTAAAGGAGTCTAACAGTGCTTAATGGTATATACTTCACTGCAAGTAGTCTCTTGAATAAGGCAGAAGAACAGAGGGCACAGATAGACCGTTGGAAGTTTGATATCATTGCCATTACCAAAAAATGGCTTAAAGGTGGGCAGGAATGGCAGCTCAACACTTTTGGTTACAGAGTTTTCAAACGCATCAGAGGCGTTAAACAAGGGGGGGGGGGGGGTGGAAATCACACTATTGGTTAAAGAAACAATTACAGCTGAGACAATGGATTAATAGGTTAGAAAGATCATGAAATGAGGCCATATGGGCTGAACTGAAAAACAAAGATGGCAAGAACAAAGGACAATCACATGGCTGAGAGTGTACAATAATGTCCTGAACATCCAAAGGGGAAATAGTAGAATAAATATGTAGGCAAATTTCTGAGAAGTGTGCACAACTGGGCTGTAATAGTAGGGGATTTCAACTACCCTAACTGGGATGGTGTAAAAGGTATAGAGGGTGCAGAATTTTTAAAATGCATTCAAGAGAAATCCTTTAAAAATCAGTATATAGCAAGCCTAACAAGATAAGCTGTTCTGGACTTAGTATTTGGGAATGAAACTGGGCAGGTGGAAGGGGTATCAGTGGGAGGGATCATAATTCAGTTAGATTTAGCATAGTTATGGAAAAGGCCAAAGATTGATCAGGTGCGAGAGTCCTCAATTGAGGAAAGGCCAATTTTATGGAGTTGAGATGGGATTTTGCAAAAGTGGACTGGATACAGCTAAAGCAATCAGTGTCACAGCAGTGGGAGACATTCAAGGAAGAGATATTGAGGGTTCAGAACAAGTATGTTTCCACAAAGAAAAAGAGTGGGACTTCCCAATCTAGAGTCCTCTTCTGCATTAAGGAGATACAGGGTGGGAAAAGGCAAAAAATGCAAGCTTATGTCACATACAGAGAACTAAATAATACAGAAAGCCTAGAGTACAGAAAGTGCAGGGATGAAATTACAAATGAGATCACAATATTAGTTACATAAACTATTACAGCTGTGAGGAGAGAGAATATGCCAGCTAGAACAATCATCAAACGAAGCCAACTTTAACTTTGTTTCTCTCTCCACAGATGCTGCTGTATTTCCAGTATTTTCTGCTTTTATATCAAATGAGACCTTATGGTTTGAACTGAAGAACAAAACGTTTCAGAAATCCATAGAGAGCCAGAGGATGACTAAAGATAAAAAGTAGAATTTGGAGGCGACGGCCCTGGTTCTCAAGAAATTACTTAGTATCTGTCTTGACAAAAGATGGGGATGATGCAGATCCTGTAGTTAAAGAAGTGGGTGTGAAATATTGGACGGGATAAACATACTGACAGAGAAAATATTAAGGGGTTTAGCTTCTTTAAAAGTAGAAGAATCACCAGGCCCAGACCTCCTTCTGTGACATAAGCTTCTATGAGAATGAGTACTGTTAATGGGATTTAGCAATTCACCCAAATGTGTTTGGCTGAATATTATCTGCCATGTCCTATTTTTACCTGTGTTAGTTTTACATTGTGTTCAGGGTGCTTTGTGTAAATCAGTAATACAAGGAGAAGTTGGCATTCCTGATTTTTAAGATTTGTGTCTGGAGCCAAAGAATGTATTCACACAGAGATCCTCACAAAATAGCCCCTCATGGTTTTTAACCCTTGCATCATACATGCAGATTTGAGCAATACTTATTCAGTATATCACATGGTTTTGGATGGTATGGGACATATATGGATTATGATTCACAAGGACTGCAATTGTGGGGGCAGTCTGAGTGGACCAGAGGTTCTTTACCCGTCCATCATTGTTCATAAGTTTATATATATCCAGCAATTTAGTATGAACTGCAGCTCTCTGCCCCAGGATTTTTATTATGTTCTACTATTAAGCATGATTGTCCAAAGTATTCAGTAGCTTAGTGTCTAATTTTGGTAAAACAAAATTGGACATGGTTGAATAAGATTTGCTGCTGGAATAAAATAAATTTAAAAGGACTATTGTTATTCCAATAAGAGCAATGAAAGTAAAGAAAAAACATTTTTAGAAAATACTAAGTGTTCAAGAGCTCATATGGAGCGAAATTCAGTTGTACTGAATGGTCTATTTCTGGGCTGTAGGATTCTATACATGTTCAACTGTATCAATAAGTCTGGAGCACATTTCATACTTTCAAGTAAATTCACACAATGACAAAATTTGCCTTTGTAGTAAGCATGCAATGCTTTGTTTAAATTTAAAAACAAGAATCAATTCAGAATACTTGTACAGACTCATGTTGATAGGTAAAAAAGTCTTGGTGAATGTCAGTTTTATTGTTTTATATGCATAAGCCCAAACTGCAAGGCACTATTTTCTTTTGAATCCTTTAAGTAGTTAGTCAGTTGCATTTTGCACTGAGGTAAATGGACAGTTAAAGCATTCATTTGTAAAACAGCTTAGGATCAATCTCATAATTGCAGTATTGTAGACTATTTCTGGTGAAAGGACAGCCCATTAGGAAAGTAAAGCTGCATGCATTGTTAGGCAACAATCTGGTCAAGGTGTCTCCCCCATGCTTCTGAATCAAGCTTCCCATAAGTCAATGAATGAACAGTGCAACTGGAATCTTTAGAGCTGCTTTTTCTGATGTAGTCCAATTGTTTAAGTACAAGTTGAAAAGTCCCAGGAATTCCCAAGTAGAAAAACATCCACGCGTACAAAAGCAAAAAGCAATATGCTAGTAACAGTGACATTAAGAGATTTTTAGCTAAGAGCTCCTAATTTGACTTTGCAAATGCTTCTGCTCACATTTAGACAACAAGCAGTAAAATTAGGTTAACTTAAAAGAGCTACTCCAATCCATCCAAAACACAGGTGATATGGTCTAAAAGCCGAAACAGAAGATACCTCTTCAGGCTTGCTATACTGGCACATTTAGTGGTCTGGATTTTCCTCCTTACAGCAAAGCAGCAGCATTCCACCCTTGCTTCCCCCCAAAAAAATCTGTACTTATCTCTTCAGTAGACTGCAGTGAAAATCTCCCCTTCTTCCTGCAGCGGAGCCTAGCATCAGGACAAGCAGTGAGGGCTTCCAGCACAACGCTTTGTCAGTAAACCACACCCACTTTTGGTAACAAGCTGAAGACAAGCCTCTTAAGGTCAGTCTTCAGCTCAATGACAGTAAATTTTTTCTAATGATTAATATTTTCAAACATCTGGGGCACTTTTAAAAATCTTATAAACTTTAAATACTTTAACACTTTTATAACAGTTTTTAAAAGTTTGCCAGTTATGTACTTTGGCTTTTCTTCAGCACCCCAACTCTAGGAAAGTTTATTCCCCTCCAAGTTCTGTTTCTGTCATCGGTGAAACTGAAGAGCTGGATGGGTGTGGTAGCTAGAGGAGCGAGGGGAAGTCAAGGGCAGGTAGAAGGGATTGGGCGGGGGGGGGGGGGGGGGGGGGGGGGGTGGGATGATAATGAAAGCCATTTTTATTCACAATTAACAGCCATCTGTTTATTTTGTGGATGGGTTCATAAACATTTGGAGAACTGAGTCCTGGATTTACATCCCTGATTATCAGTCCTAACTACTTGCACAAAAAAATTCATCCTAGTTGAAGGCAACAGGAAAAGCTTTAAAAATAGACACGGTGGGACAGGAACTGCTTAAGGTGCACTGCGATTCCAAATTTTAGTGTAAGTGAGCACGCCAGAAGTTGCGGTACTATCGCATCCCTCAACAGCGCTAACTTCTTAGCTCTCGCCGCTACTGAGAAAAGAAAATCAGGCCGTTACACTTTATAAATCATGGTATTTAAATGATTCAACAAAAGACATTAATAGCTCTGAAATTGTTATAGTGTAAGTTTTCAATTGGACATCCAAGTGTTGTTAATTTCATATACAAAGAAGCTAAATCAGACCAAGTGCAGAAGCTTCAGGTATTTTAGGTGCAAAGCTACAAACATAGAGCAGGAATTCAAGAACAGCAGCAATTTCTAAAGTTACACAAACATCTAAATTGGACAGTTGCTCAGAAGAAAAGGTAAACATTTAGGTTAGATCACTTTAGTCATTGAAGCAAACCACACAACTCTCTGCAAGACTCAAATTCCAACCACATTCTCACTACATCACAGAATCACAATTGTTAAAGTGCAGGAAGGAGACCATTTGGCCTATTGTGTCAGCACCAGCCCTCTGAATGAGCAACCCTTCCTGTGCCTTCTCCCCATAACCCTGCACAGTCTTCTTTTATAGATAACAGCCTAATTCCCTTTTGAATGTTTCAGCTTCAGCTTAATCTGCCTCCACCAGACACTCAGGCGGTGCATTCTAAACCCTTACCACTCACTGCTTAAAAAATTCTCGCGTCATATCACTTTTGCTTCTCTTATTAATTACTTTAAATCAGTGCAGTGCCCTCACGATCATTTTACGAGTTTCTCCCTATCTGCTCTGTCCAGACCCCTCATGTATTTGAATATATCTATTAAATCTCCTTTCAACTTTCTTTTCTCCAATAAAACAAGCCTAACTTCTCCAATTTATCATCATAACTGAAGTTCATCATCACTGGAACCATTCTTGAGAATCTTTTCTGCACCCTCTCTAATACCTTCACATCCTTCCAAAAGTACGGCACCCAGAACTGAAGGCAATACATGAGCTGAGACTGAACTAGTGACCAAAATGGGCGGAATTGTGAGGAGGATGCAAGGAGGATTCAGGGCGATTTAGACAAGTTGTGTGTGTGGGCAAACATATGGCAGATGCAGTATAACGTGGATAAATGTGAAGTTATATATTTTGGTGTGAAAAACAGAAAGGCAGAGTATTATTTAAATGATGATATATTGGGAATGTGGAGGTACAAAGGGATCTGGGTGTCCTTGTACACCAGCCAATCAATGAAAGCAAAAGAGGCAGGTGCAGCAAGCAATTAGGAAGGCAAATGGTATGTTGGCCTTCATTGCAAGAGGATTTGAGTTCAGAAGCAGGGATGTCTTACTGCAGTAACACAAGTCCTTGGTGAGACCACACCTGGAGTACTGTGTTTTGGTCTCCCTACATAAGAAAGGATATACTTGCATTAGAGGGAGTGCAGCGAAGGTTCACTAGGCTGATACTGGGAATGGCAGGTCTGTCATATGAGGAGAGATTGGTTCGATTGGCCCTGTATTCATTAGAGTTTAGAAGAATGAGAGGGGATCTGACTGAAACATAGCTTGGCCTAAATAGCCAAGTGGTTATGGTACTGGGTTTGTAACCCCAAGATGAAGAGTTCAACTCTCACAATGGCAAACTATGAAACAATGTAACTTCATCTGAAACAGATGGAAATGGGTTTGTACTCAAAAGAGCTGACTGAAACATATAAAATTATAACAGGGCTAGACAGGCTGGATGCAGGGAGGATGCTTCCCCTGGTTGGGGAGGCTAGAACCAGGGGCCACAGTCTCACGATACGATGCAGATCATTTAGGGCTGAGATGAGGAAAAGTTTCTTCAGTCAGAGGGTGGTCAACCTGTGGAATTCTCTACCACAGAAGGCTATGGAGGCCGGGTCACTGGGCATATTCAAGAAAGAAATTGATAACTTTTTGGATATTAGGGGCATCAACAGGTATGGAGAGAAAGTGGGACTATGGCATTGAGATAGAGGATCAGCCATGATCATATTGAATGACAGAGCAGGCTCGAAGGGCCAAATGGCCTACTCCTGCCCCTAGTTTCGATGTTTCTTATACATATTCAACATAAGCTCCTTGCTCTTGCACTCTGAGCCCCTAATAATAAAGCCCAGGATACTGTATGCTTTATTAACTGTTCTCTCAACCTGTCCTGCCACCTTCAATGATTTATGCACATTTACACCCAGGTCCCTCTGCTCTCCACCCCCTTTAGAGTTGTAGTCCTTATTTTAGAGTTGTACCCTTTATTTTACACTGTCTCTCATGTTCTTCCTACCAAAATGGACCACTTCACATTTCTCTGCATTGAATTTATCTGCCACCTGTCCACGCATTCCACTAAGTTGTCTACATCCTCTTGAAGTTCTACACTATCCTCCTCAGAGTTCACAATGCTTCCAAGTTTTGTGTCGTCCGCAATTTTGAAGTTGCGCCCTGTACACAAAGGTGTAGGTCATTAAGGAAATGCAAGAGTCCCAACACTGAACCCTGGGGAACTCCACTACAAACCTTCCTCCATCATGAAAAATATCCAATTTTTATCAGCCAATTCCCATATCCATGTTGCTACTATCCCTTTTATTCTATGAGCTATAACTTTGCTCACAAGACAGTTGTGTGGCACTGCATCAAACGCCTTTTGGCAGTCTATGTACACCACACCAACAGTCATGACCTCTTTAATCCTCTGTTAACTCTTCAAAAAACTCCAGCAAGTTAGTCATGATTTTCCTTTAGGAATTTCCTCTGCAATTTCCACACTCACTTCTCTGTGTCCTTGGATGCATCTCATCCGGTCCCAGTGCTCTAACAACTTTAAGTACAGATAACCTATCTAATGCCAACTCCCTTTCAATTTTAAATCCATCTATGCCTGAATTGTCCCATCTTTCATGGCCTGGGTTGCATAATCTTCTTTCGTAAAAACAGGTGCAAAGTATTCATGTAGTACCTCACATCCTAATAACCCCCATTGCAATTTATTTATATTCCTTCAGCATACACAAGGTGCTGCATTGCAAACAGTATGCAAACATTGAGTTTGGGTGACCTTTATAACCCACATCTATTAATTCAAATTAGCTTAATCAGATAGACTGCATTATTTGAATATGCTTAACTGTATTGCAATTGCTTATTTGGAATTACTGGACTGAAGAAAAACAACTGGATTAAACAGTAGACTATGTTCTGTTTATACAATGAGATTACAATAAAGATTTACTAAGAAGTGGTAGGAGGGCCAAAAAATTTTGCATAGGCAGGTCACCCAGCTATTGGAAATTTTTAACTGCATTATTCTTTTCATACCTTAGTGTAGTGACTATATTTCAGCAAACAACGCATGACTGAGAAGACCACAATGCGATCCTCACTTCAGTTTCAGCATTAAACACTTCCAAGTCAGGTGTAGCATAGCACCACCAGTCAAAGTAAACCCTCCCTTTAATTAATTCAAGAATATACTGAGAAGAGCATTGCATTCTGCAACAATAAAGCATTTAGGATTAATTGATTAGCTCAGTGAAGGTACCGCTGGGTTGTAGTGATCGTAATATGATTGAAGTTTACATTGTTTTGAGGGAGAAAAGAGTGGTCCAAGACAAGTATTTTAAACTTAAATAAGGGCAATTATGTGAAAATGAAAGCAGAGCTAACTAAAGTGAACTGGGAAATGAGGTTAAGGGATAGGTCAATAGAGATGCAGTCACAGACATTTAAAAAGATATTTCAGAATTCACATTCCAACGCGAAAGAAAAATTCCGAGAGAAGGACCCACCATCCGCAGTTAACTAAAAATATTAAAGAGAGCATCAAATTTAAAGAAAAAGCATATAATTGCGCAAAGATGGTGGCAGGTCAGAAGACTGGACAGAATATAAAGAACAGCAAAGGATGACAAAAAGATAAATAAGGAGGGAAACATTAGAGTATGAGGAAAGGTTAACTAGAAACATAAAGATGGATAGTAAGAGTTTCTATAGGTACCTAAATAAGAAAAGTGTTAATAAAGTGAGCATTAGCCCCATAGAAACTGAGTCTGGGGAATTAATAATGGAAAATAAGGAGATGGCAGATGAACTGAACAGGTATTTTGTGTCCTCTAGTAAAGACTGATGCAAGTAACATCCCAGAAATAGCTGTAAATCGGGAACTGGAAGGGAGGGGGTAACTCAGGAAAATTACAATCACCAGGGAAGTGGTACTTAGCAAACTGTTGGAGCTGCAGGCTGGCAAATCCCTGGGTCCTGATGGATTTCATTCCTAGGGTATCAAATGAAGTGGCTAGCTAGTGAGATAACTGATGTGTTGGTTTTAATTTTCCAAAATTCTCTGGATTCAGGGAAGGTTCCGTTAGATTGGAAAATAGCAGATGTAACTCTTTTATTCGGAAAAAGGGTGAGACAGAAAGCAGGAAACTACAGGCCAGTTAGCTTAACTCTTGTCATAGAGAAAATGTTGGAAGCTATTATATGTTATTGCAGGAATCTTGGCAAAATTCAAGGCAATCAGGCAGAGTCAACATGATTTTGTGAAAGGAAAATCATGTTTAACCAATTTATTGGAGTTCTTTGAAGGAGCCAGATTTTCTGTGGATAAAGGGGAACTGGTGGATGTACTGTACTTAGATTACCAGAAGGCATTTGATAAGTTGCCACGTCAAAGGTTATTAGAAAATAAAAGCTAATAGTGTGGGGGGTAATATATTGGCATAGATAGAAGATTGACTAGCTAACAGGAAGCAGAGGGTAGCCATAAATGGGTCTTTTTCTGGTTGGCGGGAAGTAACGAGTGGTGTGCCACAAAAATCAGGCCTGGACCCTCAACTTTTTACAATTTATATAAATGACTTGGATGAAGAGATCGAAGGTATGGTTGCTAAATTTGCTGATGATACAAAGATGGGTAGGAATCTAAGTTGTAAAGAGGACGTAAGGAGGCTATAAGAGGACATAGGTTAAGCGAATGGGCAAAGATCTGGTGAATGGAGTATAAAGCAGGAAAATGTGAAATTGTCCATTTTGGCAGGAAGAATAAAAAAAAGCATATTAACTAAATGGTGAAAAATTGCAGAACTCTGAGGGAGATCTGGGTGTCCTAGTGCATGAATCACATGGCGCACATTTGAGGGATAAAACGGTGTGTGTTTGGGGGGTAAAAAGGCATGAGTGGAGACATAGTTGGGAAATTGAAAACAGTGTGAGTACAGAAATGTAAATTTCTAAACAAGCGCAGGGAAAATAAGAATTTATAGGTACAGGAGGGGGAGCTGATTTGTAAGGGCGAAGAATTTCCACTTTCTACTGGTTGCCAGTTTATAGTTAATAGTACAAAAGTAAGTTTAAAGTAAGTTAAAGTAAGTAAAAGTAACTAAAATTAAAGTAAGTAAAGTGATTTAAAAGTTTAAGGCATGGCAGGACAGTTCAGCCAAGCGGAATGCCTGTCCTGTGGCATGTGGGGAGTCATGGACACTTCTCGTGACCCAGGCAATTCCATGTGCAGGAAGTGTCACCGGCTGCACAAACTTGAGCTCCACGTTTCAGAGCTTGAGCAGCGGCTGGAGTCACTGAGGTGCATCCATGAAGAAGAGAACTATGTGGGCAGCACGTTCAGAGAGGTGGTCACAGCACAAGTTAGGGGCAAGCAGGCAGAGAGGGAATGGGTGACAGCCAGGCAATCCAAGAGAAACCAACAGGTAGTGTAGGAGTCCCCCAATGGCTCACTAACCAGTTTTCCATTCTGGATTTCAGGTGAGGGCAATGGATCCTTGGAGGAGTGCAGCAAGAGCCAAGCCCATAGCACCATGGATAGCCCAGCTGTACAGGAGGGGAGGAAGAGTGGTAGGGCAGTACTGATAGGGGATTCTTTAGTTAAGGGAGCAGACAGATGTTTCTGCGGCCGTCAAGGTGACTCCAGGATGGTTTGTTGCCTGCCTGGTGTTAGGGTCAAGGATGTGACAGAACGGCTGCAGGACATTCTAGTGGTGGTTTGGGCAGGGGGGGGGGGGGGCACGTGAACAGCCAGAGGTCATGGTCTACCTTGGTACTAACAATATAGGTAGGAAGACAGATGTGGTCCTGCATTCAGAATTTAAGGAGAGGGTAGAAAATTAGCAAGCAGGGCCTCAAAAGTAATCATCTCTGGATTACTCCCAGTGCCAAGTGTAATTGAGTACAGAAATAAGAAGGTAAGATAGATGAATGCGTGGCTGTAAAGATGGTGCAGGAGGGATGGCTTTAAATTCCTGGGACAGACTCTGGGAGAGATGGCACCTGTACAAGCCAGACAGGTTGCATCTGAACAGAGCTGGGACTGAGTTCCTTGTGGTTTTTGCTAGTGCTGTTGAGGAGGGTTTAAACTAACTCAGCAGGGGTGTGGTGAAAATATTTGAAAGTAATATCAGGGTGCATGGAATTCTGGGAGAGGCAGATATCACTAAAATAGAGAACAGTAAATTAATAGATGGAGTTAGAGTAAGGGAGCAAGTAATGAAGGGTTACACTGTGTGTATGTTAATGCATGGAGTATAGTTAATAAAAGTGAGGAGTTACAGGCACAGATTGCCTTGTGGGATAATGATGCTGTGGCAATAATGGAGACTCGGCTTAAGGATGGGCAGATCTGGGTGTTAAATATTCCTGGTTACAAGGTATTCAGAAAAGATAGGAAAGGGAAAAAAGATGGGAGGGTTGGCATTTTTGGTTAAGGAGAGTATTGAACTACTGGAGAAAGAGGATGTGTCAGAGGACTCAAGGACAAAATCAATTTGGCTAGTGCCAAGGAATAAGAAGGAATTACATTGCTCGGTGCAGAGGGACAAATCTGCAAGGAAATTGCAGGGACATGTAAACACCAGAGTAGTTATAATGGGGGACTTTAATTACCCGTATATAGGCTGAGATAGTGGCAGTGTAAGGGGCAGTGAGGGACGAGCGTTCCTAGATTGTGGTCAGGAGAATTTCCTACAGTAGTATGTGTCCAGTCCAACAAGAAAGGAAGCACTGATAGACCTAGTTCTTGGGAATGAGGTGGGCCAAGTAGATCAAGTGACAGTGGGGGAACTCTTAGGGGACAGTGATCATTGTATCATAAGGTTTAGGATGACGGTGGAAAAGGACATTGGTCAATCTAGAGTAAGAATAATCAACTGGCAGAGAGTGGACTTCAGTGGGGCAAGAATGGAGCTGGGCCAGATAGACTGGAACCAAAGGTTGGTGGGAAAAACAGTAACTGAACAATGGGCTACCTTCAAAGGAGGAGATGGTTTGGGCACAGTTAATGTATGTTCTCTCAAAAGGGGAGGGTAGGACAAACAAATTCAGAGCTCCCTGGATGACAAAGGAGATAGAAATTAAGTTAAAGAAGAAAATGTGTGCTTACGACAGGTGTCAGGTAGCAAATACAATTGAGAACCAAGCCAAATATAGAAGGTTCAGAAGGGATGTGAAAAAGCAAGTATGAGAAGCAAAGAGGGATTATGAAAAAAGACTGGCAGCTAACATGAAAGGGAATCCCAAAGTATTCTATAAGCGCATCAATAGTAAAGAGGAGGAGTAGGGCCGATTAGGCACCAAAAATGGGATTTACACATGGCTGAGGTGTTAAATGAATACCTCTGCATCTGTCTTTACCTGTCAGGCAGATACCAGGCCATGGTGACAGAGGAGGAAACTCAGTCACCAGAAGGGTTTAAAATTGATAAGCAGGTAGTATTGGATAAGCTGTCGCTATTAAAGTTGATAAGGCACCGGGACCGATGAGATGCATCCAAGAATATTGAAAGTAGTGAGAGTGGAAATTGCAGAGGCACTGGCAATAATCTTTCAATATTCCCTGGATTCAGGGGAGGAGCTGAAAGGCTGGAGAATTGCAAACATTTTGCACTTGTTCAAAAATGGTTGCAAAGGTCTGCCCTGCAAGTGCAGACCAGTCAGTTTAACTTTGGTGGTGGGGAAGCTTCTAGAAACAATTATTCGGGATAGAATTAATAGTCACATGGAAAAATGTGGATGCAGAAGAGTCAGCATGGATTTAAGGGAAATAGTGTTTAACTAACTTGCTGGAGTTTTTTAAAGGGGTAACAGAGATGGTTGATGAGGGCAAGGCCGTTGATATGGACTTCCAAAAGGCGTTTGATACAGTGCTACACAACAGACTTGAGGAAAAATCATGGAATAAAAGGGACAGTAACAACATGAATACAAAATTGGCTGAGGGATAGGAAACAGGGAGTAATGGTTAGTGGGTATTTTTCAGGCTGGAAGAAGGTTTGTAGTGGAGTTCCCCAGGGGTCAGTATTGGGACTCTTGCTCTTTCTGATATTTATGAATGATCTCGATCTTGGTGTGCAGGGGACAATTTCAACATTTGTGGATGACACAAAATTTGGGAGAATTGTAAACTGTGAGGAGGACAGTGTAGAACTTCAAAAGGACATTGACACATTGGTGGAGTGGACAGGTAGGTGGCAGATGAAGCTCAATGTGGAGAAGAGCGAGGTGATAAACTTTGGTACAAAGAACTTGGAGACACGGTATAAAATAAAGGATACTATTCTAATGGGTGTGCAGGAGAAGAGAGACCTGGGCATATATGTACAAAAGTCATTAGAGGTGGCAAGACAGGTAGGGAGAGCTGTTTCTAAAGCATACAGTATTCTAGGCTTCATTAATAGGGGCATAGAGTACAAGAGCAGGGAGATTGTGATGAATTTATATAAGACATGGGTTAGATCTCACCTGGGGTACTGTGTACAGTTCTGGGCACCACACTATAGAAAGGATGTGAACACATTTTAGAGAGTGCAGAAGAGGTTCACAAGAATGGTTCCAGGGATGAGACACTTCAGTTACAAGGAGAGATTGGAGAAGTTGGGACAGTTTTCCTTGAAGAGGAGAAGGCTAAGAGGAGACGTGATAGAAGTTTTCAAAATCATGGAGGGGTCTGGACAGAGAAGATAGGGAGAAACATATCCCCGCTCGTAAATGGATCAAGAACCAGAGGGTACAGTTTTAAAGTGCTTTACAAAAGAAGCAAATGCGAGGTGTGAAAAAACTTTTTCACACAGCGAGTAGTTAAGGTTTGGAATGCACTGCCTGAAAGTGTGGTGGAGGCAGGTTCAATTGAGGCGCTCAAGAGGGCATTGGATGATTATTTAAACAGAAACAATGTACGAGTTACAGGGAAAAGGGAGGAGATTGGCACTAAGTTAAAATCCTCAGAGAACCGGTGCAGACACGATGGGCCGAACAGCCTCCACCTACACCGTAACAATTCTGTGATTCTGTGAAAAGGCTAGTATGCAGATGCAGCAAATAATTAGGAAAGTTAATAGAATGTTAGCATTTATTTCAAGGGGAATTAAATACAAAAGTAGGGAGGTTATGCTTCAGTTGTACAGGACATTGGTGAGACTACATCTGGAATACTGTGTACAGTATTGGTCTCCTTATTTAAGGAAGGATGTAAATGCAATAGCAGTTCAGAGAAGGCTTGCTCAACTAATACCAGGGATGGGCAGGTTATCTTATGAGGAAAGATTGGACAGGCTAGGCTTGCAGTTGCTGGAGTTTAGAAGAGTAAGAGGCGACTTGATTTAAATATATAAGATCCTGGGGATTCCTGACAGGGTCAATTTTGAGAGGATGTTTCCTCTTGTGGGAGAATCTAGAACTCAGGGTCACAGTTTAAAAATAAGGGGTCACCCATTTAAAACAAATGAGAAGAAATTTTTTCTCTCAGAGGGTAGAGTGTCTTTGGGACTCCCTTCCTCAAAAGGCAGTGAAAGCAGAGTCTTTGGATGCTTTCAAGGCGAGGTCATAGATTCTTGATAAACGGGGTTGGGGGGGTGGGGGGGCAAAGGGTTCCCAGGAGTAGGTAGGCAGTTACAGTTAAATCAGCCATGATTTTACTGAATGGCAGAGCAAGCTGGAAGGGCTGACTGACCTGCTCCAAGTCCCTCCGTCCATATGTTCACCTTTCACATCAAGTTTCCTTTGGCTTGTTTGAGTAAGACTGCCAGTGTAATGCCAAATTAGTATCAGATTTTGACTATAAGCCTATGTCCACTAGAAACTGGATTGACAGTTCCTAGCCTCTTTTTACTTACAAATCCTTCTGAGAGAATAGATATTTATCCCAGCTGAGTTTGACTGAAATCCAGGGCAATCGTTCCAAGGCACACTACACCACCCAATTCCTCCTCTAGAACATTTAGACAAACTTGAATACTTTGGACTAGAAGGTTTCAAAAATTATCCTTTAAATGTTGCAAAAAGAATTATGTATTAAAAAGTGAAGCACAATGAATAAAACATGCAACCTTACAAAGGTTGAGTAATAATTTCCTCTAATCATTCATTTTAAACTAAAAAAGGTTCATGCCTGCACATGTTTGTGCTGAGGGAGGAGAAGGAATACAAGAGAAGTGTAAATGCTAATTCACACCGCACTAAATCCTTGTGACAACGTTTTTTTAATATGAAGTTCTATTCCACTAAAATGTGATACACAACTTTAGGAAACAAATTCCAATCCTAAAAGAACTTTTATATTCTTCCTACTCACTCGTATCGGCAGGACTTTGCACACTTTGGCCATCTGGAAAAAATTTAAACACGCAGTTATCCAAAATAAAAATGCATAAAGAGGAGGGGAAAGAAAACAAAAGCTTTAGAAATGCTGGCAAACACTTGGGGGTTAACTCTTTTGGAAAATCATAAAAACAGAAATGAACTTGTGTGGCATACATAGAAATGATAATGAATCCATGTTGAAAAAAAACTACACCACGAGCCTAATTAAATTTGAAGTCAGGAAAGTTGGATTTCAGACAAATATTAGATGTGGCAGTCATAAAGCATTTAATTTTGGATTCATTCAAATCTGCTGCTTTCCTCTTCCAAGCTGTATACAGAGAAGAAATCATATTCAGTGTCAAGTCATTGTCTAAAGAGTTTCAATTCCTTACTGGCTGATACGGTCTACTGTAAATGGTATAAATTATTTTAGTAAATGCCTTCAAGAGATTCAGACAAAAAGAAAAATCGGTTAAACTGAACCATTTGCTGGCAGTTTGAGTTCCATTGTGTATACAGCTTCATCAAAAGCTATAAGACTGTCCTAGCGAGGCTTTAGATGCACTTTCCTTAAGCAAGTTACCTGTAACATCAATTCACAGTCATCCCGGCCTACGAAGATCATCTCACGTGGCAGCCGGTGACGTGTGCCTCCGCTGCTCACCAAAAACCAGGATGTTAAGCTCATTTTCTGCCGTTACTAAATGCTGTTTCAAGGCTACGTCATCCTACGGAGAGAAAAAATATATATTAGGTTCACATATCCTTCACAGTACTACTAGAAGCATATTATGCATCCTTCCATAAACATTGGTGGATTCTGTGTGCTGATTAAAGCCAGATGTCAGAAGCCATCACAGGAAATGACAGACTCTGCAGGATTGAAGATGGCTGGAAATTTATATACAAGCCACCAGCTGTTATGAAGTGCAGCTGCTTGATACTTGCAGCCTCTGAAAATTAACAGCCAATGAAAAAAACAACAGAAAAAGCAATTAATTTTTTTATAAACACTGCTCTGATCTCCTGTGGAGTTATGTTGTATGTTGCATTACTCTTCCCACATAACGTTTAAGACTCTTTTGTAAACTGAATCATTTCATTACATCACAACAGATGCATAGCTTTGAACCACTTAAATAGTGGCTTTATTGTTTGACATTTGTGAATGTGCTGTATGACAGACTCTGAATGGCTATTATATGAATGCATCATTGCTGCAGCAGAAAAAGACTGCCTCAGAGGGAGTTGTTTTAAGGTCTTGTGGAAGAGTAGAAATATTCAGCCTTCTTTAACAAAATACTAAAGTTCCAGAATTACTTTGCAATATCTGTTCCTTAAAAAACATGAATATTATTAGGATAACAGTTTATAGTATATGTTTCGCTTTAAATGTGTGCGTAACATAAATCTAAGTGCTGGGAATCGTCATTTCCTAATTTTTGTACGAAGAAAAATGGAACCCATAAATTGACACCCATTTCCTTCTATAGCAAAGGGTCTGTTGAAATATCTCTGAAATCCCAGGACACCCTGCAGTTCACAAACATGAAGAGCAAACATATGAATAGCAAACATGGACTGCACCAGTTCAAGGCAGATGCTCACCACCACCATCACCTTCTCAAGGGCAATTAGGGATGGGCAATAAACGAAAGCCTAACCAGTGACACCTAGATCCCATGAATGAATAAAAAAAGCTTCTTTTCACACTGATCTTATCAGCTTCACTTGTCATTTTTCTCTAGATGGTGTTCACACTCTACTAAAACTCAGTACACTAGAACGATACTACTGATAATTTTCCTATTTGGCCACCAAATTAAGAGGCTGATAATTTCAGTTTTAATAAAACGCTAAGAAAATTGAAAGCACTATGGAAAAGTTTACAAATAGTGCAACAATATTTCAGTTCTTGAAATTCAAGTTCAAACAGGCAGGTCATCATGCTAGATGAAACATAGTTGACTGATCACATAAACCTAACTCTTCGTTATCCATCCAACAGAAGCCAGTGCCACAAAAGTTAATGTGCAAAATAAGCGTTTCAGTATGAACTAAAAAGTTAAGGAAATATACACAAGTTTATGAACTTCAATAGAACCTAATATAAATGAAAATTGCATATAAAGTTTCAGTAAATTGGAATTTGATTCCTTTGTGTACAATACAGACCAATTCAATTTACTGCACATATATTACAGTATCAAATAGACACACGATAAAGTTGTTACGTGCACCAAATTGGGAGACATGGCTCTCTGTGAGGAACAGTGAAGGCGATTGTAGGAGGATAGCCAAGTCAGCAAAGAGGTAGATAGGTAGCACTGCAATTCGATTAAGTAAAAGTAAGAAAAATATCAGCGAGGGGAATTATACTGTACCCTAAACAGTAAGATCACTAGGAAGGTGGAGGAAAACATCTGAGTGCATATGCAGGGTTCTTAAAAATGCAAGCACAGGTAGAAAGGATATTAAAAAAAACAAGTGGAATTGTGCGTTTTATTGATTCTGCTAATGTGCATACAGCAATTCTGGGAACCTCATCACAAGAAGGATTTGAAAGCCACAAAGTAGGCAGCAAAGATTCATTAAAATATCATAGGACGATACGAATGCACTGCAATAAAGCTAGAAAAGAATATGAGAGAAGGAAAGAGAAGGATATGTTGATTGGATGAGATGAAGGAAATAGAGTGGGAGGAGGTTTGTGCACAGCATCAAGACTAAGGGTAGAATTTAGCCCTTGGCTGGCGGGCGGACCCCACCGGCTCGGTGGCAGGTGAGCCGCCGAACCCTGCCACCGAAATGGGGCCCGTCGCCATTTTGAGTGGGCAGGCCAATTAAGGTCCGCCCAACAGGATGCGCTATGCGCTTCCTTGCGGAGGTGGAGGGAATCCCCATCGGTCAAAGTGCGCTCATTCACATTTGTGTGAAAGAGCGCATTGCTCCCTGAGGCAAACTCGTGTCTCAGGGAGATTCGAGAGTGGTAAGTAAACTCTAAAAATAGATAAATATTAAAATTAACATGTCCCCCTCATGTGACAATGTCACACAAGGTGGGACATGTTAATAATAAACACACAATTTATTAAATTTTTAAAACTTCATCCCGCCAGTGGTTGGCTGGGCCAGGTGTTTAATAAGGTTAATTAGCCTGTCAATGGCCTTAATTGGCCATTGACACGTCGGCGGGTGGACAGCTGATTGCGCTATCCACCTGCCTTCCTGAATATTTAAAGGGACTGAGATGACATCGGGGGTTCGTCCTGATGTCAACTTCCCCTCGGTGAGCAGGCCCCGCCCCCAAATCGCCGAGGGGAAAATCCTGGCCTAAGAAACAGAATTTACAGCATGTAAAATGGTCTACATAATTCTACGTAAGACCTTACATAGAATTCTATGCAAGAACTAGATTAGGCCACTTTGATCCATTTGGGCCTCTACAGAGGAAACGTCAGTAATGAGGAGTTATGGTTGAGAAGAAAGTTTTGAAAAATCAGGCTTCCTTCAACTGGACCAGTTAATATAATGGAAATTCCAGAAGATGTTTTCAAAAACCTGAAAGATCTTGTGAAGGTACTGATCGTTTCAACTGTTTGGTAAATTGGCATCAAGGTCTAAATTTAATACCATTACCAGAAAAATGAAAGATGAAGATAAAATAATTCTTTCCCCTGGAAAAAAGGGTTATTGGAACAGTGAATGTTTTACCAGTGAATGTAACAAACAAATTAGATAGGTATTTGAAATGAAGAATGAGAAAAAAAATGGGGCAAAAGCTGGGAAATGGACCTCATAGATAACTGCAGTTAAAGATCTGACATGATTACAATAGCCAGACACTTCCTTCTAACTATAGTCAGGCCCTATAATTCTACATCATATTATTCAACTTAAACCAAAATTGCAGTAAATACCACATGCTTTACATTCCTGACATTCAGAAGTACTGGATTGGCAGTAGTATTTCAAGGACTTCTTGAGATTACAACAAGTACGTATATTGAAGGTTTTTCTTTAATGCACAGGAATGAGTTTAGCAAATTCACATTTTAAGGAATAATAAAAGGAAAATAATTTGGATAAGACTTCCACACCCCTCTTATGGTAAGTTATAAAAGGTGAATTTTTGATGAATGTATTATCATCAATATTAATGCCCAAATCTCTTTACGAGCTGGGCGTTACTTTTCATAAAGAATTAAGGGGGAGTTTTCAAATTTGTAACTCTAAAAGAAGATTCTATATTTAAAAAGGAATCCTATCTTCATTTTTCACTAGCATTCATGCTAACATTAAGCGCCAAAGTGACATAGATCTGGAGTTTTATTCCAACCATTGGTTGGAATGTTGAATTGTTACTGCAATAAGCTTTGACATTCATTTGGTTCCCCATGTATTTATCCATGACACTACAAATGAGAATAGCCTTCCTTCTCATTTGTCGTATTTATCTCCATTATGATCAAACAGTAGAAGCCATTTCATAGAGAATTTGTTATGACACAGCAGTTGGTAAGATGTTTAAATCCCAGAGGGAACCCTGAACAACTGTCATAACCTATATTTTCAATTGGTACGTTTGAAATGCAGCTCTGAATTCAGGACTAAGACCACCGAGCCTTGCAGTTTTTTTTACATAAAACTAAATTAAACATTTATTAATTTAATAAATTAAACACATACACATCTACAAATTACTACAATAACTTATAAACAAATCCCCAAATTAATCACTCCCAGATAAATCTCCAACAAGGCAACAGTAACCCTTAGACTTTAAACAGACATGAGGCAAAGCACATTTGACCTTTCAAATTCAAAATGAGGTTCCTTGAAATTTGGTTCCTTTTCAGACACAGTTGTAGGCTTACAGGCTGGTTAGATCTTAAATGCCTCTGCCTTATACACACAAACTTCTTTCAGTTTACATCTAGCTTTTCCTTTGAATGTAGATTTTCCATTGTATACTAGGCTTTTAACATCACATTTTCCAACAATAATATTTTCATCCCACTTTTTTTTAGTAATAGAAACACATTGCTTGGCATCTCCCAGCTAGGTGCAAGATTTTACTCCCACTCTTGAATGCTTTATTCAAGAAATGAAAACGTACACTTAACCTTTTTATCCTCCTTACTGTTGACCCAATTAACGTCTCAAACTATGAGACATCAAAGCACCCAGACTAGCTGGCTTTAATCCAATTAAGACACACAGACATAGACCCCACTACAATTCTAATTTAAAAGTAATTTCCAATAACATTATAGACATTAATAACTCTTCATGACATTTGTGAAGAGTCACGCTCACTATCTGTTGCATCAGAAGTCTATTGCTGCAAACCTACAGATCACGGTGTTAATGCATATCAAGTTTGGCATTCTGGGCCTATTTTTGAAGGTCAAAACCTTGGACCTTAACTTTCTACCATTCAGAAGCTGGAAAGTGTTGCAGCTTTCCAAAGGCTATAGCACCAGGACATAAGGCAATTCAGACAAGTCTGACTGACATGTTCTAGTTCATATTTGACATCTGAGGAAAATAGCATGTCAGAGATAAATCACTACTTAGTGTTACATGGATGAGTTTCCAACTGAAATCAGGGAGAAAGAGTTGCTATGATTGCTATTCATCTGTCAGGTTAATAACAATGAAGATTCTTCAAATCTAAACCCAGCAGAGGTGTGTCTCAGCACCAAAATGGTAATCCTCAACATTTTAGCAGATACCCTTTACATGGCACTAGAAGGAAAAGTCTTAGGGTCCAAATCCCAGAACTGAACTATACTCTTGTGATTTCCCTAGTTGTCAAATGTAGAATATTTCTGTTATGCATTCATCTAATGAAGTGGATTAAGACACTGGGCATGGAAGTGTGTTTTGGTGCACAAAATGTCACATTTAGTTGCTTTTGGAGGAAACCCAATTTTCCTCCACATTCCCAATCCCATGCCGTTTTTTGTAGGTCCAGAATGCCTGGTGCATAAAACACATGCCTGCCTCCCTTGAGGTCGGGTTCCCCATTTTAAAATGGAGTGCAAAAATCTGATTTTCTCCCACACACCATTTTCATCTGGTGGTCTTGGGTTTTGAAAGCCAATTAAAAGCACATGATGTTTGACAGTTCGTGAGGGAAAGCTTGTTGAGGAGTCTGGAACATTTTCTCACTTTCGAGCATCGCTATTAAGTGCTGTGCTGTAATGCAATATGTTTTTAATACAGTAATTCATGATAGGGATCCGTCTTTCAAAGGTAATTTGACCCTTAAATTGACCAAACTTGTACGTTTGTTCACATGCCTTACAGTGCTTGTCAAATGGAGAAAGCACCTTAATAGTGAAAAATATTACAAAATGTCCTGTCAGCCTGTGCTGTCGTCTTTTCCACTGTGATTTAAATGGCTCTGGCTGATTAAAAAAATCTGGTTTTGACACTTGAAAAAAATCTAACCATCCATACACTGATTGACAGGCACCCTGCTTTGAAACTGAAATAAGCATCTGCTATCTTTCCTTACCAGAGAAAAGATTACTAATGGATAGCTGTGACTATTATCAATACTTCACTGAATTTCAAGTCCTAATGGGTTTCAGCATAGTAGGTCTTCCATTCAGCTGAGAATGAATGACAGTTCAAGAAGTTGTAATAATATTTTGTCCCCGAGGTGGTTCCTTGTTGACAAAAGCAAATAGGATTACAAGTATTAGAAGATTTTTTCAACATAGCAGAGTGCAATATTTTCACTATGATATGGTGTTTTTTTCAATCGGATGGTGAGAAGTTTATTCCCTCCCCCCAGCAACGGATGTGAAATACTTTCCATTGATACTGCATGGAATTTGAGGACCGTACGTAGCCAATCACCAAGTATGCATTATGGAGGATACATGAGGGACACAGGTGGCATGGGTGATTTGAGGGGGCATGAGCTAGCATGAGGGATGGGTGGGGAGGTGAGGCCGGTGAGAAGTGAGGTTTAGGGGGTCTTCAAACACTGTTGGGAGCTGGAACAGTGTTGGAGAACCAAAGCAGGCCTTCTACGTGACCCCCCACTCCCCCCCTCCACACCCATCCTCGTCACATAATCCAACGAGGCTCGTAAACTGCACTCTGAACCTGGCCCCAGTGTGAAAAGACAAAAATGGTTTGTGAAGTCACACATGGGTCAGGTGTGCAGGTTGCGAACTGCATAGGAGCACAAGGTGGGTCTTTCCAAGCCTAGAGGAAGATTCCGTTTAAAGATAATCTCATTCAAGGCCAAAAAGAACACAGAATACAATGCTGCTTCTCATAAATTATTTTGATTCTACTGTTTTTCCTCCCTTAAAATTTACCTAGTCCTTAAAACTGTGACTAAGAAATTTCATAACGTTGCAATTTTTCTATACTACTGCCTGCTGGAGTTAGTCAGATGGCTTTCACCATGTTAAAAAAATTAAGTCATCTAAGACAACTCCTCCACAATTCAGATCATAGTTAATTTTAAAAACAGAAATGAATGTTACTCCCTTAGAATTCCAGTTCCTCTTAATGTCCAAGCACAAAGGCAGTCTTGTTTCTATGGTTTAAAAAAACAGTATAGTCCACATAAAAGAATTGCATCAGCTGAATAATATGGCTCTCACCAATCTGAAAAGCTGATAATCTTTAAATTATTTTTTGAATAAAAGTAATTTTCTCCTGCCATTTATAGGCCTGCAAATGTTTTTGTGTCACCATTGTTTAATCATAAAAGTTGCACTTCTTAGATGCTTATGGGGTTAGTTTACTGAAAGTTTAAGAGCTTCAACAAGTCTGCACATATTAATTTTATACAATAAATTTGCACTGTGACTACAGCTGTACAGTTATATCAAATAATAACTGACTATGTTGAAAGTAAAGCCAGCATCATTAATTCGTTCTCCAACAATTGTTTTAGCTTCATAAAATCAGTGCAAGCTGAGAAAAATATTAAACAGCAATATCTTTGGATAAAATTGTACAGTCACAGGATGATGCAAGAGCTTGTAACTGGCCAACATCATCATTACTTCATTGTTCACCCATAAGCCAGTGCATTGCACAATTTTACAGTAGTATTCAGCCAGAAATTAAAGATCAATGTTGCTGCAGGATTCTGCAGCTCACCTGTGTGACATTCTATTTTTCCTTTATTGTTTGATGAGATGTGGGTGTTGCTGGCAAGGCCGGCACTTGATAACCATTTCTGATCACCCTTGAATGGAGAGCAGTTAAGTGTGAATGACATTGCTGTTGGACTGGAGTCCCATGTAGGCCAAACCAGGTAAGGATTTGTTCCCGAAAGGGCATTAGTGACCCAGTTGGGTTTTTACATCACGATCACCATTACTGAGACTAGCTTCATATTCCAGTTTTATTTACTGAATTTAAATTCCACCAGCTGCCATGGTGTGGTTTGAACCATGTCCCCAGAGTGTTAGGCTGGGCTTCTGATTTACTAGTTTAGTGACACTACCAATATGTCATCGTTTCTCCCCTCTCTGAAGAAGAAATGCTTCATAAGAATACAGTGTGGTCCAAAGACTGGAAATATGCCATTTAGCAGCAAGTATTTATCAGATTGATAATCAAATAAAAAGGACATGAATGAAAATAACAAGGCACCATGGGTTACTCTTTCACACCAAGCAACTTCAAAAGTGCACTGGAAGGGCCTATCTACAACTTGCCAGCCTTTCCATCTTGACCAAGGAGTGGTAGGTCAGGAAAAATGAAATGTTGTCATAAAATTCAGCAAGGAACAAGGTCAAATAGTAAGTGTAAACATTTACAACATATTTTATTCTTAGTACAGTAGATTTTAAATTATGCTTAATTCACTGAAGCAGACTTGCCATAGGACAAAAAGGGGAATTTCTAAAAATGCAGGTTTTTGGGGGATTTATCTAATGTGAGCAAATCAATTCCATCCAACGGATTATAACTCATGACAGCCACAAGTGACCATAACATAATTAAGTTCAGTATAAAAATTGAACAAGACAGCCAAAGATAAAAGATACTTGATGAGAACAAGGCTAATTTCAGTAACATTTAAAAAAAACTATCCTAGGAAAATTAAAAAGAAAAACTGGCAGATAAAAGAGATTGGACAAACAATGGTAATCAATGAGGTTGACCTCAATAGGGGGTGCGGGGTACACATGGCATTTGCAGTGTCAGGGATGCATGCCAGAAACAAGCCAAAGGGAAAATAACATGATGTCCAGCTGGTTTTAGCTTCCAGGTCTTATTTAAATAACCCAGGAATGTCTTCCACCCAAAACCAGCAGTGGTAGCATCAAGGTTGGCAGACCGGCGTGAGGATGTCAGGGATCTAAGGAAATAGCTCCCACCATAAAGTTAGCACAATGCAGGGCATTTGACATTCAATGCAAACACTAGGAGGGAAAGGCATTGGATCAAGGATGTCCAATGCCACCAACTTGCACTTTTGTGTGTTTAACACAGCAAAACACCCCAAGATACTTCACAGAAAATGAGTTATTAAACAAAATTTGGCACCAAGTCACATAAGGAAATATTAAGACATATGGCTAAAAGTTTGGCCAAAGCAGACTTTAAGCAGTGGCTTAAAAGGAAGGTTTAGGGAAGAAAATTCCAGATCTTACAATCCTGGCAGCTGATGGCACCATCACCAATAGTGGCATATTTAAAATCATGGGTGCCTGAAAGAACAAAATTGGAGGTATGTAAAGACTGGAAGAGATTACAGAGATTGGGAGGGCAAGAAAACAAGGATGAGAATTTTAAAGCAAAATACTGAGAATGCTGGAAATCTGAAATAAAAATTGAAAATACCAAGCATGTCTGGCATTATCCATAGAGAGAATCAGAGCCAAAAGTTCAGGTTTGTGACTTTTCATCATAAGTCTTGTTACAAAGGTCACTTTACATTCTCATAGAGAGCAGAAGTTGGGAACTCCAAGTTCGACAGTCCTCAGGGTTTCCACGCAACTGGGAGCGGACTGCACATGCACAATTCAGCAATCTAAGTTCTTCTGGCCAAGAATGGGCCCTATCATACCCGTGCAGAAAGGGAAAATGGCATGTGACCAGGAACAGAGCACCATTGCGGGCAAGTGTCCCAGATAATGGATAGAGATAGGTTCCAGTTAAGTTAAAAAGAGAGGAGCACAGAAAGAAGCTCCAAGCAGTTAGCAGGCTCTAAGTGGCAAGGGCTCAGGAGAAGCTGTGGTGTTCGAAGAATGTGGCAGAATGTTGGTGGCTCTGTGCTCCGGGCTGTCGCAGCAAAGGTACCTTTAATGGAGCAGTAGCGCTCTTCCCAGTGTGGCTGAAGAGTTGAAGTCGTGCTTGTGAGTTGGTGTTTGAGTGCAGATTTGGGAATTCAGGGGAACAGAATCTCAGGAAACAAGATTGAAACCCTCCGAGGTGGGCCATTGTTGATGCCGGCTGAGTTGGAGCAACTTTTGGAGAGAATACCAAGGTTAGATCTTTGTAGGTGAAGACTGGAATCCCTCGTGCAAGAAACAGAGTTTCACTTAAGTTGGTTGACTCAGCGTTTTCTGATGTCTGGGTGAGTTATTGAGAAATCCATGGACTCTGCCTTGGTTGCAGTTGCCATTTAGTGTGCAGTGTGGTGTGTTCGACCACAATTTGCCTGTTTATTCACGTGTGCTTCATGTCAACCCTGCGTTAGGAAACAGAGATAGCTTAATTAAGTTATATTTCATATTTGTGGTTGTTAGGAATGTGTTTTAGCTTTAATGTTTAAATTTGATTTATATTTCTGTATTTGTGCATTAAGGTCAAATCGAATTTTAGTTTCACTTTAAAAGGTGCCTGCATTTTATAACTGCTGTAGCTAAATTAAACAATCATGAGTAGAGAAACTAGGCTGTTGCCTAGCGGCAGGAGTCTAGAGAGGCAGGTCCCTCCTGCAGACACACACAGAAGAAACTAGAAACAGCAGTTTTATTTGGAAGCTGTTTCAGTTCAGTTGGTTTTGAAAGTAGCTGTCAGGAGAGACTGGAGCAAAGGGGGCAGATAGCCAGTGAAAAAAGTTCCTGAATCCAGAGGAATGGAGCAGGAGAAAGTCCCAAGCAAACCATCTAGTCAAAGAAATGGCAACAGGACCTTGTGAAGAGTAAAGAGCAGACAGAAAGGTTCCAAGCTTCAGGTTTAAAGAGCCAAAAGCTGCAAAAAGCAGGTTTAAAGCGAGAATAGCTGGCAAGAGGCAAGAAAGTCCAGAGAGATGGTTGATGGTCTATAACTCTTTGTTATGGGTATGTGAAGCAGTGGTGTAGTATTGACGGCTGAGTCAGTGCATGGAAGTCAGCTTGAATACATGTGGTGACCCAGGGGAGAGGAACATCGACAGGAGAGTTCAAACCCTGGAGGTGAACCCTTGCGGAAAGCATCTGAGAGAAAGCAACAATTTGGGAGAAGATTCCAAAACAAGTTATTGAAGAGGGGAGATTGGAAATCATCATGTGACAGATAGAGTTCAGCAAGTCTGCTTGTCTCATGGTGGGACAAGTGTCTGGGGGGGGGAGTTGATGAGAGATCCATAGCATCTGGTTGAGGTGGCATCTGTCACTTGGTTTCAGAGTGTGGTGTGTCTGACCACAGGATGTCTATTGGTTTAGATGGACTATGTACTTATTGTGGACATTAGAATACAAGATACTTGAATCTCAAACTTTGTCTACTTCAAACAAAATATTATTGGTCCCTAACAAACTTTTAAAACCTGGGTATGTGGTCTTGGATCATAACAGTCTTCATATCCTTCCTAAAGTGTTCTGCCCAGAATTGGACAATACTCCAACTGGGGCTGAACTATCATGCATAACATCCTGGCTTTTGTACTCTATGCCTCTATTTCTGAAGTCCATGATCCCATATGCTTTATTAACTACTTTGTTAATCTGCCCTGCCACCTGCAAAGATTTGTGCATAAACAGTTAGAAACACTATAAAGCCTTACAGCATAGAAAGCAGCCATTTAGCCCATTGTGTCCATGTTGTGCTTGTATCGTCTCCCCTCATTCTTCCTTCCAAAATCCATCATTTCACACTTTTGAATTTTAATTTAATCTTCCAAACGTCCACCAATTCCACCAGACCAGCCTATGTCCTTTTCAAAGTTTTTTTCTATCTTCCTTCCTGTTTATTACACTTGCAGGCTCCATGTCATATAAAAATTTCAGAATTGTGCCCTGTCCATCCTAAGTTTGAGTCATTAATGCATATCAAAAACTGCAATGGTCCTCTTTTTAAAACTTAATCATCACTGTATATCACCCTCCAGTCCAAAAATAGCCATTCAACATTATGCCTTCTATCCCTTTCTATAATTCTACTGCTGAGCTAATTTTATATCTGTGCTACTAGTTCCCCTTTTGTCACATGGGCTTCAAATTTGCTAACAAGCTTATAAAGTGTTTGGCAAAGTACCCCCCTTTTGAAAGGCCACATATATTTGCTGTATAATAACTTATATTTATGTAGTGCCCTTAACATAATGAAACACCCCAAGGCTCTTCACAGGAGCATTATAAGACACAGTATTACACTGAGCCACATAAAGAGAACCAAAAGCTTGGTCAAAGAGGTAGGTTTTAAGGAGCGTCTTAAAAGGGTGAAAGTGAGGTAGAGAGCCAGAGAGGTGTAAGGGGGGCATTCCAAAGTTTATAAAGGAATTATTTATAGCTTTATTGAACAAAACACACTTTTCCCTTCTCGTGATATAACCAGAAATGACCATTAATAAGATTTGAACACTATAATGACAGTGATTAATGAAGATCATGGAAAATAAAGCTGCAAATGGAAGTCTCAAGACACAAAAGTGCTTTTCAAAGAACTCAACTCATGTCAGAAAATAAAAATCTCCACTAGTACTTTCAAGGTTTTGATAACTGCATAAACCATTTCATCTTTAGTCTGAGTTCATAATGTCAAACAGTAGGTCTTGTGTTTTCTCCTCACCATCCCCAATCCCTCCACCCCATCCAATTTTCTTTCCTCTTCTCCTGAGGAATTTGTCTGATTCATGCTGGGCTCCATGGCCGCTCTCAGGGAGCACTGTAGGCATGAATGGTTTTTTCCAGCATGCTAAGGCTAGCTATTATAGCACAGCAACAATTGATTTTCACTGTCCCCAATATTGTCATCACATGAAAGAACACTGACTGCATTTTTTCCCTTCCATAGTCCAGAGGTGCTCAGGCCAATTGCAGCACCCAGGCTAGTTCCGTAGTCAGGACCTGTGAATGAAACACGTTTTATGCATATTTATCAAATGAGCATTTTCACAGACTCTCAACACTATCGCAACCATTTCTTATAATTCATTCATCAAATGTGGGTATCATTGGCTAGGCCAGCATTTATTATCCATCCTTAAGTGCCTTTGAGAAGGTGATGGCAAGCTACCTTCTTGAACCGCTGCAGTCCATATGGTGTAGGTACACCCACAGTGCTGTTAGGGAGGGAGTTCTAGGATTTTGACCCAGCAACAGTGAAAGAACAGCAACATATTTCCAAGTCAGGATGGTGAGTGGCTTGGAGGGAAACTTCCAGGTGGTGGTGTTTCCGTGCGTCTACTGTCCTTGACCTTCTAGGTGGTAGTGGTCATGGGTTTGGAAGGTGCTGCCTAAGGAGCTTTGCTAAGTTTCTGCAGTGCATCTTGCAGATGGTACACACTGCTACCACTACATCGGTGGTGGAGGGAGTGAATATTTGTGGAAGGGGTGCCAAACAAGTGAGCTGCTTTGTCCTGGATGGTGTCAAGCTTCTTGAGTGTTGTTGGAGTTGCACTCATCTAGGCAAGTGGAGAGTATTCCATCACACTCTGACTTGTGCTTTGCAGATGGTGGACAGACCTTGGAGGTTCAGGAGGGTTCGCAGGATTCCTAGCCTCTGACCTGCTGTTGTACCCATGGTATTTATATGGCTAGTCCACTTCAGTTTCTGGTCAATGATAACCCCCAGGCTGTTGACAGTAAGAGATTCAGCGATGGCAATGCCATTTCTAACTTAACTTCAATCATTGACAGATATCAAGCCAGGAAAAAATACCACGATCATCACTGGTAAACAATAATATCCACTGAATTATTTTTCTCATTAAAAAACTGAAATATCAATAATAGATTCCTTCCATCTGTTCATAACCTTTATAGCTCTATAAAATGCATTTGTATGAAACTACTATCTTAGCACCATATCATGGCAAAAGCCCAAGCTATTTGCACCAATAGAAGCTCTGCTTTATATTCATAAGGCAAATTACTTTCAAAATATCCAGCTTTAAATTCAATTTGTACCAGAATTGGAAAGCACAAGAGACAAATGAACTCAGATTTTGAATTATGGCATGACTCTGCAAACATTTAAGCTGAACACACCACCAGCTTTGCCACATGTAAGAGAAGCACGGGAATGGTTTAACTTAAAGCATGGTACTTTGTAATACACAACTAATGACACATTTTCATGCTTGAATAGGAGTGAGATCTATTATGGAAACCATACTGAATACTATTAATTTTACCAAACAATTATTGTCTCAAAATGTGTTGTTCACATACTGAAGTTGAAAAATCTTTACAGATGTATTAAAGCACATCAGTTTCTTAAACTTAATTTGGCATTTAACTGTGCAGACTTCCTGCCTCAAAGGTTATGCATAACTTTCACTGTTCAGTTCCAATAGAATTATTTGCAGCCTTCATGCTACAGATTTTAGAAAATCTGATTTATATCCCTTCTGTTTTCATGACTTTACTTTCTGATCTTGCTTCCTTACCTGCCAGACTCTGCTTCCACTTTCTCATCTACCTGATATTAATCTCACATCAATTTCAAACTTGCCAATGACATCTTCACTCAACAGCCTACTGGCCAAGGCCAAAATGTATCCAGTGATAAGTACAATTACTTCTCTTGACATCAAATCTACATTGAACTGTGCAGAAGGGGAAAATCTAAATGGAATGTTATTCCCATTTTAATAAATTGAAATCTGTGCTACTTTTAAGTATCACCAAATGTTAGGAAAAAAAAACTTCTGCTGTGTTTCGAAACAACAACTTATATAGCACCTTTAATGTAATAAAATGTCCCAAGGTGCTTGACAGAGGCATTATAGAACAAAGTCTGAAACTGAGCACGTAGGATATATTAGGACAGATGACCATTAGCTTGGTCATAGAGGTAGGTTTTAAGGAGTGCCTTAAAGGAGGAAAGCGAGTTAGAGAAGTTAAGGGAGTGAATTTCGGAGCTTAAAACCATAGCCATTAGGAGGCAACACCAACAATGCTGGAGCAATTAAAATCAGGGATGCGCAAAGGCTGGAATTAGAGGAGTGCAGATATCTCAGAGGATTGTAGGGTTGGAGGAAATTACAGAGATAGGGATGGGCGAAGCCAGGGAGGATTTTGAAAACAAAGGTGAGAATTTTAAAATTCAGGCACTGTTTAATCTGAAGCCAACGTAGATCAGCAAGGATAGGAGTATGAATGGGATGTGATGCAAGTTAGGACACGGGCAGCAGAGTTTTGGATTACCTCAAATTTACAAGAGGGTAGAATATGGGAGGCCAGCCAAAAGAGAGTTAAAATAGTCTACTCTAAAAAGTATTAGGTTCGATACATGGCTACTGTGTACTCACATAACACAAATCAGTGTCGCACAAAGTATCACTCTGAAGATGGAAAAATACAAGAAAATCAATTCAAGGTGTTTAAGGGAACTGAAACTACAGAAAATGTCAGAGCTCAGGAAGTCAAATTTCTGTTAACGAACATATAGAATATAAACTGTATAATAAAACAAATCTACTATTTCAAGAGCATCAAGAACTTGGCTCATATTTCTATTCATTTTATACTGTATGATTCACGTTAAACAAAACTATTGACTTCAAAGCGGTAGGTTATGAGGGTGAACCACAAAGAAATAGTTAACTTTCAAGAAACATATTTCTTTGTTCCACTGATCTAATTTGGCATTAAATAGAAAGGAAAATAGAATATTATAGTCACAGTTTTTGCGAGGTAAAATAGCTACATTATATGCAATCTAATTAGTGCTGTCACAGATTAAGTAAATTGAATAAGATTTGTACCTGTAAGGATTACATTTGTAAGTCATATCTGAAAACAGGCAGTGGTTTCACTAAAAAAACAAATTTTAAAGCATAGCTTCCTGCTGGTAAATTAATACTTCCAATTACAGCTTTTATATCAGGAGTCGCCATTTCAAACAATATGCATCCAGATGTATACCACTACCTACATAATTGGTACATTAAGGCACTGCACCATTGAGTTCTTGACAGTAATTTGCCATCCACTAAGTTCGAGACCCCAGAGAACACCGACAAAACAGCCTTATGGAAAGAGCATACTGAACCAAATTTAAGATAATTGTTAGAATCTTCCACATTTTAATAGGTTAACACTGCCACTATAATGAATATTTTTACGCAACTAAGAAACATGTATTGCAACATGTTCTACAGATTTTTGTAGCATGTGTGGGTGTAACTCGTCAAATGTGGGTTTACACTCAATTCAAAACCTTTTATATGGCATAAAGTGTACTAAGATGTTTCACAGAAGCGTAATCAGAAATCAACATTGTACCAAAGGAGTTATTAGGTGTGACCAGCAGCTTAGCCAAAGAGGTGGGTTTGAAGGAGTTTTAAGGTAAGGCAGAAAGGATTAGTGAAAAGATGCCACAGTTTAGGGAACAGCAGCAGGAAATGGTTGAACAAGGGGAGCAGTGGATGCAGAGTCACCAAAGGACTGCGGAGCTGGAGGTTTTAGAGATTACAAAGGGTGATGCCATGATGAGATTTAAACTCAAGATGCAAATTCTAAATCCGAGGCAATACTTAATGGGAAACAATTTAGATCAGTGAGCACAAGGGTAATGTGCAAGTAGGAATTGGTGCAGGATAAGATAATTCACCATATTAAAAGTTTTCAATTTTTAAATATAGAGCATTGAGCGAATAACAGAAATTTCGAGTTTACATTCTGGTTTTAGAAAAGTAGAAATGTCAAATTAAAGAAAATATCAATTATTTCCTGCAATCTAACTAAGATTCTTGGAGAGCAGTGGGAAAGAGAGAGGAAAGATGAGGGAAGAAAAATAAGGATAACCAAAGATCAGGTGAATGCAGAGAATATTGATGGTGCTTGAACTGAACCAAAGAATACATGGAATAAATCTAAATCAAAAAGCATTCATTCACTATTTCAAAGAACATTGAGGTACTTTTGAAAATTATTTAAACTAAAAAGTTGGCAGGGGGAAGGGTCTGGATGGAAATCAGATCCTAAACAATGATGAAAACATGGATGCTAACAGGTGTGAATGAGTTCAGTAACTCAAGAATATATTGGAATCAGTTATTAGTAATTGATAGAAAAAGCAAAAGGTGGAGGCAAATCTACAATAAACTCCTACATTAGAGGTAGTTCGATAGCAAAATCCTTCGCTGAGAGTTCTAATGCTACAATGGCGATGAGGCCTGAAGCCCAATTACTGGTAAGGATTAGGCCTCACTAGTCAGGCACAGGGAAAGTTCCCTGCACCTGAATTTTGACCATGGAGTTCAGGAAATGGAATTGTCTAGCTCTAGTAGATCAGGATAGACTGGGAGTCTCAAGAAGTAGATCATGTATGAAGTAGAACACTATAAGTAAACTATTCTTAATATAAGTTTTCATGTGAAAGAAAAAAATATATAAAATTAGGAAAATGCCATTAACTAGTAAAGTCAAAATAACATGAGAAATGGACAGATAAAAACAATGTGAAACCAGGAAACACACCTTAATAGGAGAATCTCAATTGACCGAATTAAAAATTGGAATGGCAGAGTCGTACAGAGTCTGAGTCAGAAATCAAGTGCATGACTGCTTCATTACCCAGTGTTCAGGGAAATGTGATGCAATATACATTTCAATTTCATACTAAGTGAATAAATAACATACAGGAAATGGAAGTTATTCCACCTCCAAGTGATCACTAAAATAATCAAGTTCCATTCATTTCCTATACTTCAAAGTACCACTCCACCCTGCTCTCTTGCCCACATGTCTGACCTTGGCTTGCTGCATTGCTCCAGTGAAGCTCAATGCAAACTGGAGGAACAGCACCTCATCTTCCGACTAGGCACTTTACAGCCTTCCGGACTGAATATTGAGTTTAACAACTTTAGATCTTGAACTCTCTCCTCCATCCCCACCCCCTTTCCGTTTCTTCCCCCTCCCTTTTGTTTTTTCTAATAATTTATATAGATTTTTCTTTTCCCACCTATTTCCATTATTTTTAAATGTATTCCACCCTGTTTATTTCACCCCACCCCCACTAGAGCTACCTTGCTTGTCCACTCTTAATTAGCACATTCTTTTAGATAATATCACCACCTTCAACACCTCTTTGTTCTTTTGTCTGTGACATCTTTTGGTTATCTCCTATCACTGCTTGCTTGTCCCAACAACCCTCCCCCCCACCCCCCTCCAAACCAGCTTATATTTTACCCCTTTCCTATTTCTACTTAGTTCTGTTGAAAGGTCATAAGGACTCGAAACGTCAACTTTGCTCTTCTCCGC
Organism: Carcharodon carcharias; assembly: GCF_017639515.1. Classification (NCBI taxonomy): domain Eukaryota; kingdom Metazoa; phylum Chordata; class Chondrichthyes; order Lamniformes; family Lamnidae; genus Carcharodon; species Carcharodon carcharias. Next base: position 219,144,683 of record NC_054468.1, read on the forward strand.
CGATGCTGCCAGACCTGCTGAGTTTTTCCAGGTATTTCTGTTTTGTTTAGGGTCCAACAGTGTTACTCACAATAAGTGCTTGTCATGGAAGAACGAGTCCAAAGCTGATCTTTTACCTTGAACAGGTTTATTCTAAAAATGGCTCTGCAGTGTAGCAGACTCTCCCAGTCCCTTCCTGTTACAGCCATTTATAACTCTTGAGAGTCAAAACCAAATAAGCTAAATTAGCATTGATGAATCAATGGCCATCACCTGTTTTAACAAGCAGTTGTCTTAACAATATAATTGCTATACAATGGAATTGCTAGTCAACAAGATGATTATTAGACCTTGACAATGTAATAACTGATACATTGACACACAGCATGTTAATAATTTTTAAAATTGCAACTTTAACCAAAAGAGAGGAGAACTTAAGAAAATTGGCTATTATTTAACAGCACTTCAACACAGGGCAAACAAAATAACTTTACAGGCATACGTGTTGATCATGCAGGATAAGTGCAAACTGAACAAGTGTAATCCGAAATGGACCAAAACAATCAGAAGTAAGGAAAGTAAGTCAAACCATAAAACTCCTCCTTCCTTCCTTCCAGGAAGGTGAGGTGAAACAAACAAGGTGAAGATAACTTTCAGAAACATGTTAAAAAGGTGGCCAAAGGAGAGAAGAAAAACTTGAAAATTAATCTAACTGCAGGTGTGAAACAGAATGTTGAGAAATTTCTCCAGTAGTTTCACAGCAATGAGCAACCATAGTCAAAATGGGAGAGCCCTAAAGAATGCAAATTGGCCAAAATGGAAGATGAACAATAAAATAATTAACGTACAAAGTAATCCACATAAGATTAAAGACTGATGAAAAAGTAATCGACCTAATACATTAACTCAGTTTCTAACTCCACGTATGCTTCCTGATCTGTTAAGGATTAGCGGCATTTTGAGTTTTTATTTCAGGATTAAAGAAATTCAATTTTAATCAATGTGGAGATCCAAGAAGAGTTAAAAGAGCTGGATGGAATTTATCCTGTGGAAGTGCAACAGAATTTCATCTACATTGTATTTTAATGTGGCTTATTTTATTACTGGAAGCAGCATTTGAGGTTAAAAACAAATAGTCGTTTGCTAGTATGGAATTTGAGTATTGCTAAAAAGAGACATGCTAAGTTTTTCATCTTGCATTCGTCAGGACAACTCGCAAGAAAATAACAGTAAAGGGAACAACAATTTATATGCAGGAGAAAAGTGTGCTAATTGGTTGCCAAGTAGATTGATTGGTAGAAGTGTTGCCGTGGGGAATGCAGCAGTAAACAGTTAACTGCCAAACTTTTTGTTCAAATTCAAACCAGGCAGGTTGACTCTGAGGTCAAGGCATTGACATGGGGAAAGAACCAGCGAATGACTATCCCCCGAGCTTTTGTTTATACAGAAGGAGCATATCCACACATTGTGCCTTTTTCAACTAAAGTTTGGGGGAAATTGCCATTCTCTGGCTCTTTCTTCATGGCAATGCCTTGATCAGAGTTGACCTGCCTGGTTTGGCAGTTAACTGTTTCCTGCTGCATTCCCTGTGGCAACGCCTCTTCCAATCAGCAATCACTTCTCAAGCACTATGCTGTTGTATTTTCCTGTGAGCTTTCATGAGTGCGAGGCAAAAAGCTTTGATAGCATGTCTCTTTTTTCAACAATACTCAAGTTAAAAACAATTCATACATAGGTATGATTGGCCATTTTACGTTGTTTTCTGCAAGAGTGAAACAGTTTACATTAATATCTGCCATGCAGAAGGATCAATTCAAAAGTAAAGTTAAAACAAAAAATGCTGGAAATATTCAATAGATCAGGGAGTATCTGTGGAAGAAAAACAGAGTTAATGTTTCAGGTCAATGCCCATTCACCAGAATTACACATCAGAGAGGCACTGTTCTTAAGAAACACTTTGTCAAAACGTCCTTCATAGAATAATACAGCGCAGGATGAGGCCATGTGGCACAATGCGACTGTATCAGGTTCTTGAAAAGGTTGTGTTTATTTGTGTCGCAACATTAGGGGAAGCGTTTCCTGCACATACAGTGTCAGCTGCTACATTAAAACAAACAAGGTTGCTTGACACAGACTAACAATATAGTGCAATCCTTGACCAATTGCAAGTTCTTGTATCCATTTTACCTATCATTTATCAGCTATCCCCTCTTTAAAACAAGCTTCTGATGATTCAGTGAATGAAGATGAAATATAATTGGAAATTGCAGTAAATGGGATTCCCAACTTACAATGAACTCAGACTGTGGAGAATTCACTAATATTTTTGTTAAAAATCAATAAAAAATATATTTTATAAAATTCTGAAGAAATTTATTATCTCATATAGGACTCAATTAATTGGATTAAGAGTCCAATTATCATCCAACTGAACTATCTGACCTGTGAGGGGCTCCCTTCACAAAGCCTTAGCATGCCAGGGGAAAAATAGCATTTAAATAAACATATTTATTTTGTTTATTTTCATGGTCTGAAACTATCTCAAAATATTAAAATCTTGAGTAGATCGCACAACCATGAAACATTTTACAGATGTAGTTGAGAGTACTATCCTTTTTAAATGCTCTTTGTACTGTTGTCTGAGAAAAGTTGACTCTAAGGGTTGTTGAACCAGACTGAAAGGATATTTGATGAGTGATCTCTCTTGATGAAATCTGTTCTCAAAGAATCTTGCCGAAAGTAAAGAGTACTATGAACAGTGAGAATCACCCCTTGGCTCAGTATTACTGCTGGATGCGTTCAGGGAAAAGGTTAAAATCTCTCAGATGCAGGACAAAATGGTTTTTGAACTCACTCGTGCTTTTCTCCACAAGAACTTTCAACAGATGCTGATGAATGGATGATGATTTACCCTCATGATGGGACTAATTTTTCCTATTCCTTACTCCTTGTCAATTTTATGGTTTTACTGTGTCATTCATTATTTTAATGTGCAGGAATAATTTTTTAAACATATTTAATCAAAGTTAGACTTTTGTGATGGGGCAATTTTCTATTGTTATTATTCACACGTAACTTTTTCATAAATGAGCAATGCACCCAAAATGAATTTCCAATGGACAACAAACTGAATTTGCATTTTGTCTGATTTTTTTTAAAGGATTGTGGCAAGTCACTGACGTTCTATGTGGGATGTTTGATCTCTGTGTAGATGTAGCCATTTTACCACCTCAATATCATTGCACATCTTTTGCCATCGGTGTCAGGAACAGTTGGCATGCACCAGCAGCCAGTGTGGATTGAGTGTGCATGTGCAACTGTTCCAGCCACACTTCTGGTCGGTAACAGTGTTTTCAAAACATTGTAATCGCTATCTGATTATTCCCACTCTTTTCCCACAGCCCTGTAAAATTTTCCTTTCAAATATTTATCCAATTTCTTTTTCAAAGTTATTACTGAATCTGCTGCCACCACCCTTTCGGACAGTGCATTCCAAATCACGACAACTCAGTGCATACATTTTTTCCCTTGTGTCCTCTGGCTTTTTAAAGGTAGTTGGCAGCTTTTTAAAGGTAGTTGGCAATCGGTCTCCTTTGGTTACCAACGCTACTGCCAGTGGAAGTAGTTTCCCTTTGTTTACTCAACACCTCTTTCAAATCTCCTTTATCAAATTTAGTCTATTCTATTCAATTTGCTTAGCTTAACATGTTGCTTGCAGATAGTTAGGTTAGAAAATATCTCAATTTTTCCCTGGAAATTGCAATTCCATTTATTGGATGAGAAAGTAACTGACAGCCCGAACATGGCTTTATAACTTCAAAGAGATTTAAATTGCATTTCTGTTATCCTGCTTACTTATTTACAGTTTTCAGCATTCCAGTCAATAGAATGGTTCTGGAAAAGCTAGGCCAGTTTCAAACCAGTTTACTTCACAGCAAAAGAAATGAGTTTCTGTTTTGAAGTTTAATTAAGGGGAGAAAGCAAGCGGCAGCTTTACTATATGAATAAAAAGTCTTCCATTTATATAGTGCTTCTCATGACCACTGGACATCTCAAAAGGCTTCACAGCCAATGAAGTACTTTTTGAAATGTAATCACTGCTGTAATGTAGGAAATGCAGCAGCTAATATGCACTCAAACTCCCAGAGACAGCGATATGGTGATGACCAGACAATCTGCTCTTGGTGATGTTGATTGAGGAATCAATATTAGCAAGGACACTGGGAATAATTCCCCTGCTCTTCTTCCAGAAATGCCAAGGGATCGTTAACATCAGCCAAGCAGACAGATGGGGCCTTGAAACTAGAAAAACACCCAGGTAACATACAAACATGTAATACAAACATAATGTTTGGTTCATTGTATAATTTTATCTAAACAGTTTAATTTAAATAAAAAGATTTCCAGGTCCTGTTTATCAAAATGTGACAAAGATTTTGTACTGGATTTTCAATTACTGCGATGGCAACTTTGAGCCTCTTGCTCAGGCTTCAAAGTGGTCTATCTGCCTCATTTAGAAAAAAAGGATATCACAGCAGTGCAACATTGTAAAATCACGTGTCCTGCAAAATCTACCAAATGGACTTAATTTACAAATATACTTCAGACAAGAATATACATGCCAATTGCTGTCATAAGTTAAAAACGACTTGTCGATATTCAAGAAAGACATATATGGGGAGTTCTGATTCCACAATCAGCCCATATTTGCAAAACCCAAAACAAATGTCTGCTATTAGATGTGATTATATGATTGGGCAGCACTTGCTGAACAATCCTGAGTGAGTTAATCACTACTCTATCAAGTAAATTAAGATAATCAGCTGAGCTTGTAATGTGGCTCATTTGTGGTTGGTTTAAGTGACATATATTCAGATGCAGGAACTAGTTCTCTGTAAACAAAAGAAACATGTTCAAGCCTTGCACCTTCATCGAATTACCTGGAAGCCTGTAGCTCCCCATTGCTTTCTCCATGGCATCGCCTCGCCAACTAATCAGCACCCTTTTCTCCTGTAGTATAAATTCCTGCAATTGTTTGAAATTTGGCATTCATGCATTTGTCTTGAGTGCAAGACCAAAAGCTTCGGCAACATGTCTATCAGCAAGATTTTAGATTGCAAGAAAAAAAAAAACAGTTCACTTATACAGACAGTCATCAGGGCATCTGAATGATAAAAGAGTGTTTTAAAAGCCTGAATTACAACGGTGCCATATGGTTGGCTGAATCCTGCACTTGTCAGGTAAAGGGACCTTCATTGCTCATCCATCTAAACCATTGATACATTTGTATAAGTTACATGATTAATCTATTTTCAAAATTACATTTTAACTTTAAAAAAAACAAATTTTTGAAAGGTTTGAATACAGGATTTTGTGGGCACCTAAAATTTACTGGACCTTGCATTCAAGAATTGAGAAAAAGTAAAGTTGTAATTGTGAAACTCTTATAGATAAATAATTTATTCAGGCTGACAGAACAGGAAGGTAAATAAACTATTACATTAGTACTTTGTTGTGTATTAAACTTACATGGTAGAGATAAAAGTGTCTTCAGGCACTGATTGGAAAACAATTCCACTCCCCATCCCCACACCAACCCACCACCCACACACCCCCCCCCCCAGCCCCACCCCCGCCTTTCCATTTTCCTTCAGTGAGTAAAATTACTAAATTTACTTGTTCTCTTTCCATCTTTACTGCCATGAGTATAGTGTTTTAGATTGGTAGCATCCAAAATCTTGCAGGGGAACCAACTCAAAATGTTCACCTACGATAATCAATGGAAGTATAATTTTTCAAACCCATATGCAATCTAGATCATTACTGAATAAGTAGTCTGCCAATTAATGGAATATATTAAGTTAAAAATTGTAAAATGTTCTAGTTAAATATGAAGATGACAACCACAAAATTGTAACTGTACTATGAGATTGTTGTGTTTTGGAACTTTGATCTTTAAAGATCAATGGGAGGCCCAGGTCGATTTGCCGGGGCAATGGTGTAAGGTTTTCACAGTTGGAGACAATGGCAGTAGCCTCTGAATTCACAATAAGCAGACTCGGAGTCTCCCAAAGTCACAGTGTTAGGAAATAAGAGATGGTTTAAGTAAGTTATATTTGTAGGTGTTAGGAATGAGTTTTAGCTTTAAAGTTTAAGTTTGATTTGTGTCTCTGTATTTGTGTGTTAAGAAAAGGTCAAATTGAGTTTTAGTTTCACTTTAAAAGGTGCTTGCATTTCTAATAAGAGTTTTACGACTTAAAAAGTTAAGCACACACAAGAGTAGAAAAAAAAGAGTGCTGTAGCCAAGCAACAGGGGTCCAGAGAGGCAGGTCCCTCCCACAGACATACACGGAAAAATAAAGAAACAGCAGTTTTGAGTTCAGTTTGAAGCTAGGACTCCAGAGAGACTGGACATTGGGAGAGGGAACTGCAGGTTGAAAACAGATTTCCCAAAAGAATCTAAAGGTCCCAAGGCCAAAGGAGTGAGACAGAAACAGGGGAAAGGCCAAAGCAGACCTTCTAGTTAAAGAAAGGACAGGAACCTGGAAAAGGTCCTGTTAAGTGAAATTAAGAGTGAAGGGCAGAGAGAAAGGCTCCAAGCTTCAGATTTAAAGAGACAAAAGCTGCAGAAAGCAGATTTAAAACAATAATTGAGAACAGCTTGCAAGAGGCCAGAAGGTCCAAAGAAACGGCTAAAGGTCTGTAACTCTTTGCTATGGGCACATAAAGCAGTGATGCGCTGTTGATGGCTGAGTCAGTGATAGAACATGGAAGACAGCTTGGTGACCCAGGGGAAAGGAACATTGGATGGAGAGTTCAAAACCCTGAAGGTGAACCCTTGCAGAGAAAGCATTGATTTGGGAGCAGATTCCAAAGCAAGTTCTTAGAGAGTGGAGATTGGAAACCCTCGTGTGAAAGACGGAGTTCAGTGAGACTGGTTGGCTCATAGTGTAACAAGAGTCTGGGGAGAGTTGAAGAGAGATCCATAGCATCTGTCTGGGGTAGCATCTGTCACTTGGTTTCAGAGTGTGGTATCTGACCACAGGTTGCAAATTGGTTTGCATGGACTATGTACTTTTTGTGAACATTAGAATATAAAATAGCTTGTGTAATTTGTGTTACCCTTACACATCTGTGTAAATGTGAAAAGGTATAGATGTTGGTGAAGGAGTATTGTGAAATAGTTCTTTGTTTCTTATTTAATAAATGTTTTATTCTTTTGTTAAAAGTTCATTAGCTAACTCTGTTCAGTAGCGCCTCTCCACGTATCTAAACAAACAAATAAAAGTTAGGATCTGTCAAGCTGGGTTCCACCCTGGGATCAAGCTTGTTCAGTCATAACCTCAGCTGGGGATCATAACAGAAAAATGTTACAAGTATTGTCAGGAAGAGATATTAATTGTACATTGTATATAATGTTACTGGAATTTTTTTAAAATAGATGTTTAGTCTGTGTGTGTTAATTGGATTAAAGCCAGTTAGTCTGGGTGTTTTGATGTATAGTAGTTTTGAGGTGTAAACAGTAAGGTAGAGGTACATTTGCATTTTGTTGAATAGAGCATTCAAAAATGGGAGTGAAATCTTGCACCTAGCTAGGAGACACCCAGCAATGTTTATATTGCTAATAAAATTGGTACTATGAAAGGAGTTTTATTGTTTGAAGAGGTAGAGTTCAAAGGCCTGGTGATACAATGAGAATTTGCATTCAATGGGAAGGCTAGGTATAACTTGAGGGGAGTGTGTGTGCAGGTCAGAGGCATGTAAGATCTAAGCTTGTAAGCCTACAACTGTCTGCAAACAAACCAAATTGAAAGGAACCTCATTCTGAATTCCTAAGGTGAAAAATGCTTTGCCTGGTGTCTGGTAAGTCTATTGGTTATTGTTGCCTTAGTGGAGATTAATTTGGGAATTTGTTAAAAAATTATAATAGTAATTTGTGGCCATATGTGTTTAATTTGTTGTAAATTAATAAAAATTTCATTTAGTTTAATATAGAAATCGAGAGCTGGTGGTCTTATTCCTGAATTCAGAGTTGCATCTCAAACAAACCAACTGAAAATATAGGTTATGACAGCTGTTTAAAATTTCTCTCTGGGATTTTAAATAACTCAGTCTTTATCAACTGCTGTGTCATAACAGTGCTGAGTTGTAAACTGTTGTACTATAAAGTGTCGATTTACTTCTAAGTTAAAAGAAAGTTGGAGTCAAAAATTGATAATCAGCATTTCTATCTGGAGTCAAGGCTAATGTGTTTCATGTTACTAAAAGGAAAAAGTGCAGAGGAAGCCAGTTTTAAGGTCAGGTTACAGACTTCCCTACAAATCAATGAATATCACAGACAGAGCAGTTTTGAGTGGTCAGCAGAGAGGAAAGGCTGCTTTGTTTTGCAAACTACCAGAGCCTGTGAAAGGGAGATGTTTTCTAGTCCAAGAGATGCATCCTGCAGCAATCTAAGGATTCTGGGAGATTTGTCTTGTCATGGCCAGAGGGGAAGAATCATCAGGATAAGCTTTACTGCTGGTGGTGCATTTAGGAAAGTCTCCTGAAACTGAGAAAATACAAACCCATCGGAAGCTGGGAGCAACTGTGGACTGTTTGCTATAAGTATAAAGATTGTAATTCTGTGGAGAATGCGATGTGTGATAAGTATAAAAGGGGAACAATCCTTTGTGGTTTAAAGTATGAATTGCCTTCAAAAATAGTGTTTATTTAACAGTGTTTTCAGTCATCTGTTACAGTAAATGTCTTAAAACGCGAAATCTTTGTCATTCCTTCAGCAATTAACTGGACGTTTAATTTTTTTGAAAGAATTATTGGTCTCTGCAGAGATCGTAACATTGTGCTAATCAACTACTAGAATCTTGAATGGAATCCTGCTGATTCAGCATCTGAAATAAGTTGTCTGGGCAATACAAACATCATTGCTAGGTCTTGCAGTATCCGTAGGGAGAGAAACAAAGTTAACATTTCAAGTCTGTGACCTTTCATAAGAACCCATCCAAATGAAACATTGGCTCTGTTTCTTTCTCCACAGATGCTGTCAGACTTGAGTATTTCCAGCATTTACTGCCTATATTTCAAATTTCCAGTAATCGCAGTATTTTCCTTTTTAGGTGTTTATAAGTCAGTTAACAAAAAATGGTTATTTACTTTTATAAATAATAATTATCCCACATAAATTAGAAAAACTGCAAATGATATACCCCTGCCTGTAAAACCCTCATAGAAACTTCTACAGTGCACTCCTTAACGACTATGCTGCTCTTTTTTGGGGTGGTTTATCAATAAAAACTTTGAGTACATTATTTTCTGACTAAAAATTACACTTGAAGATGCAGTCACTTCACATACATAATGCTCCTAGACGTTGAAGAGCCTTTGTAATGGTTACTAGGTTAATAAAATGGATACAATACATACAACCTCAGTCTATTCACCACTTAAATCCTCATCCAAACCTTTGTCACCTCAAAAATTTCAATGCTCCCCTAGTGGGTTTCACATCCTGCACCCTTGGTAAATTTCAGTTTATCTAAAAACTCAGTTCCTCATAACCTCTCCAACTCCAGAACCTGGTCAAAAAGAAAGTCAAGCATTTATATAACATCTTTGATGACAACAGGATGTCCGAAAGTGCTTCACTGTCAATGAAGTCATTCCTGTTTAGGAATCACAGCAGCCAATTTGCACACAGTAAGTTCCCACAAACAGTAAATGTGATAAAGACCTGTTTGTGTAATGTTGGCCAGATCACCAAGAATAACACTCTGCCCTTCTTTGAAATCATGTTATAGATCTTTTATGTCCACCTGAGGGGACAGATGGGTCAATATTTTGATGTCTCATCTGAATGATGGCCATTCATGGATTCCTGGTCCCCCAATTCAAATTTCTTATCCTCTTGTTTCTCAAACATTCTTTCTGCTGATTCTGACTTTTTATGCGTTCCCCTTCTCCTGGTTTTTGTGTCAACAATAAAACTGAAAAAATTTAAAATCCAGGCTTAAAAATGGGCAACAATAGTGAGTTAAAGTCTCCACTTTGAACTAAGGATTAGTTAAATGTATTAGAAGTACAAAAAGCAAAAAAGAATTAGAGCAATAAGTAAAATGCACTAGATCTTATTCTGTTATGCAGAAGATGTTAAATGTGCATGATATTCTTTGGTTTATGGGAATGCCCAAGCTTTTTATCTTCTCAGACCACAAAGTTGCATACAGCAAGAGTCTTGAGTCTGTATTTCATATTTCAATCTATGATACTAAGGTAGTGCCGTAGTGATATTGTCACTGCACTAGTAATCTGGGGACCAGGGTTCGAATCCCTTGGAATTGCCTCTGGAATTAAAAGACCATAAAAACTAGGGAAGGAAATCTGCTGTCCTTACCTGGTCTGGCCTGCATGTGACTCCAGACCCACAGGAAAATGCTCTCTGAAACAGCCTAGCAAACCACTCAGTTGTGTCAAAACGCTACAAAGCCTAAATGGTCTGTACCAAGCTAGCAAAGTCCTAAAGAACGTAGCTGCAAGACTAGCAGGTGGTGAGGGAACCTATAAGAGAGAAAGCATGCCTGACCTCATCCTTACCAACCTGCCTGCTGCACTTGATGCATCTGTCCATCATGCAGTCCTTGTGGAGACGAAGTCTTGACTTCCCATTGAGGATACCCTCTATAGTGTTGTGTGGCCCACTATGACCGTGCTAAGTAGGATAGATTTCTAACAGATCTAGCAACTCAAGATTGGGCAACCATGAGGTGCTGTGGGCCATCAGCAGCAGAACTGCACTCAACCACAATCTGTAACCTCATGGCCTGGCATATTCCTCACTCTACCAGTACCAGCAAGCTTGGTTCAAAGAAGAATGCAGGAGGGCATGCCAGGAGCAGCACGAGGAACACCTAAAAATGAGGTGTCAACCTGGTGAAGCTACAACAGAGAGCTACTTGCAGGCCATACAGCATAAGCAGCAAGAGACAGACAGTGCTAAGCAATTCCAGTGGATCAGGTCTAGGCTCTGCAGTCCTGCCACATCCAGTCATGAATGGTGGTGGACAATTAAACAACTCACTGGAGGCGGTTCCACAAATATCTCCATCCTCAATGATTGAGGAGCCCAGCACATCAGTGCAAAAAATAAGGCTGAAGCATTTGCAACAATGTCAGAAGTGCCAAGTGGATGATCCACCTTGGCCTCCTCTGGAAATCTCCAACAGAAGAGATGCCAGTCTGCAGCCAATTCAATTCACTCCATGTGATATCAAGAAGTGGCTGAGGGCCATGGATACTGCAAAGGCTATGGGCCCTGATAATATTCCAGCAACAGTACAGAAAACTTGTGTTCCAGAACTTGCCACACCCCTAGCCAAGCTGTTCCAGTACAACTACAACACTGTCATCTACCCAGCAACATGGAAAATTGCCCAGGTATGTCCTATACACAACAGGAAAAATCCAACACAGCCAATTACCACCCCAACAGTCCACTCTTGATCATCGATAAAGTGATGGAAGGGGTGATCAACAGTGCTATCAAGCAGCACTTGCTTAGCAGTAACCTGTTCACTGATGTTTAGTTTGGGTTCCACCAGGGCCACTCAGCTTCTGACCTCATTACAGCCTTGGTTCAAACATGGACAAAACAGCAGAACTCCAGAGGTGAGGAGAGAGTGACTGGACTTGACATCAAGGCAGCATTTGACAAAGTGTGGTATCAAGGAGCCCTGGCAAAACTGGGGTGGATAGGAATCAGAGGGAAAACTCTCCGCTGGTTTGAGTCACACCTAGCACAAAGATGGTTGTGGTTGTTGAAGGTCAGTCATCTCAGTTCCAGGACATCACTGCATAAGTTCCTCAGGGTAGTGACATCGTCTCAACCATCTTCAGCTGCTTCATCAATGACCTTCCTTCCATCATTAAGTCAGAAGTGGGGATGTTCACCAATTGCACAATTTTCAGCACCATTCGCAGTACTGAAGCAGTCCACATCCAAATGCAGTAAGACCTGGGCAATATCCAGACTTGAGCTGACAAGTGGCAAGTAACATCACGCCACAAGAGTGCCAGGCAATGACCATCTCCAACAAGAGAGAATCTAACCATCACCCCTTGGCATTCAATGGTATCACCATCATTGAATCACCCCACTATCAACATCCTGGGGTTACCATTGACCAGAAACTAAACTGGACTAGCCATATAAATATTGTGGCTACGAGAGCAGGTCAGAGGCTTGGAATCCTGCAGTTAGTAACTCATCTCCTGACTCCCCAAAGCTTGTCCACCATATACAAGACACAAGTCAAGAGTGTGATGGAATACTCTCCACTTGCCTGGACAACTGCAGCTCCCAAAACATTCAAGAGCTTGACACCATCCAGGGCAAAGCAGCCCACTTGAATGGCACCTCTTCGACAAACATTCACTCCCTCCACCATCAACGAACAGTGGCAGCAGTGTACACCATCTACAAGATGCACTGCAGGAACTCACCAAGCCTCCTTAGGCAGCACCTTCCAAACCCACGACCACTACCAAGTAAAAGGACAAGGGCAGCAGACACATGGAAACATCACCACCTGGAAATTCCCCTCCAAGCCACTTACCATTCTGACTTGGAAATATATTGCCATTTCTTCACCATAGCTGGGTCAAAATCCTGGAACTCCCTCTCCAACAACACTGTGGCTGTCCCTATACCACATAGGCTGCAGCAGTTCAAGAAGGCAGCTCACCACTACCTTTTCAAGGCCAATTAAGGGTGGACATTAAATGCTGGCCTGGCCAATGATGCCCACATTAGGTGAATGAATAAAACAAACTATGAATTTGTATACATTTCAAGTTACTGATACAAACAGATCTTGGCAATTGAATTTAGAATTTAACATTTTATCTAAACCTTTGGGTTTACAAAATTCAAACAGGACAAACCAACAAGTTAAGACTTAGTTGACTGGACTTGAATGACTAGGCTATCACAGCTTGGCTTATTTGTGGCTCAAGACAATTTTTGATATGCATATTGGTGAGTCCTTATCATTTTCAATTACCACTGTCAACGAATGGCTGTTCCATCCAACTACTTATACTCTTTAGTAACATTCCAATTAACTTTTTCTCTAAAAAAAATCAAATACTAAAAAGTCCCACCATGACCACTAACTTTTCTTCCATCTTATATGACTGAAGTTTTTTTCCTTGCCCCTTCCCTTGAAACCACGGCACAATAATGCATTGTTTCACTGTCAAAAATACTGATGTCCGCCTGACTGAAATAAGTGGGACCCAGCCTACTTGAAAAGTGGCTCGAGAGAAGGCACACACAGGAAAGGAACACATTGCTGAAATGAAAGCCGAAAAGGAAACACTCCAGCCAGTTTCATGTGATCCTATTCCTTAGCGGGAACGCACAGGAAGGGGAAACATTTCCTGTGAAACGTTTCTGAAGAATTTTGTAGATGAAATGTACTCTGTTTCTAATGCAGTATAATACTTTTGAGTGTTTTTTTAAATATAAAGGCCAATGATTCAATACAATACGATCTAATTACAATGTTTCAAAATAACAGTGGCGAAAAATCTGTTCCATAACATTTGCCATGTCCCTACTATTGCTGGCAGTCTGCCAGAAATGTGCTAATAGTCGCTACCCAGCTATGCTATCAATGCACGACTGTATTTTTCGAACAATCCAAATGGATTCGGTTAAAAGATCATCGATTAGGATGCGTCTGCTGAAATCAAAAGCCTTGACTTTCTATAGATATTCAATGCCCCGAATGGTCGACAAAAAAAAACATTGATGCAGACCTTAGGAATTCCGTGGTATAACCCAAAGCTTCCTTTGTTCGGAGGGGGGGGGGGGGGGGGCAACAACAAAAAAACCAAGAAAATAGCCAATACAATGGCAATTTACCGGGTTTCTGTTTCTGAATTTCGGATCTCCTGATATGGTTAAAGGGAAACTATGCAAATTTAACCAAAAAAATAATAATCATGATTTAAAAACCCGTTAAATTGAAGGAGAGGAGAGGAGGAAAATACAAAAGAAAATCAAAGCTCGGCATAGCTTTTGGACTAAATTCAAGCAGACCGATTGCACACAGCTTACAAAAAGGAACGAATAATAAATAAATTTGGGGGGTGGGCGAAGGGTAGGTGGAGAACTGTCCTGTTTGCAAAATAAAGTAACGGTTTGCCATCGGAACCCTTCAAACGCCTTTTCCCTTCCTGACACATCCCTTCGTCTCAATGGAAAAAAAAAACGGTAGGAAAGTCGACGATCCAAAAAAACATAATTTGAAAGAGAAGCAAATTAAAAAGTCAACGCACCGCGGACCTGTCATCGGTGATTGCGGGGACGGCCGCGTCCATATCAGACACCCCTCGGCCCGCCCGCCCGGCCGGCCGGCCGCCGGCCGGCTCCCCCCCGCCCACCGAGGCCGGCGGCATTTCATACACAGTCCTCGGAACAGCTCTTTGATTTTTTTAAAAAAAAATATTATAACCTGCTCCAAAGGCGTGCGCTCAGCCACAGCCGTTAATTGTCCCTGTGAATGTATGAGGCGGACTCACCCTAACAGTGCAGCCGCCCTGCCCAGGCTCTGACAAACATCATCATCCCTCCCGTTGCTCGGCTATAACGTTATTCCACATAGCGGCCGCGCTGATGGGGATGGGGGCGGGGTGGGGATAAAGAATGGGAGATTGATTAACGCATGCGCGAGGCGTGAGGGAGGGGGCGGGGCAGCCACTGGGAAAAAAGCAGAGCCCTCAACGGGCGGGGATTTGAACTGTTCCCTTGATTGACAGGACATCCGACCAACCGTGAATGTTTATGTGACGTCAAAGGCACCAACGGCGCTGGTCGGCAGCCGAGGGTAGAGCACGCGACGTCGGCGCGAGAACAGATGGGAGGGCGGGAGGAAATGGTGCCGGGCGTCCCTCCCCTTCGCAAGCATATCTGGGAATTGTAGTTCTGCCTGGCAGCGACCGCTATTTTATTAAATGTGCGTACCCACGCACGCTGAACTACAATTTCCATCATCCACTGCGGCGATGCGTCCGTCGGCTGGATGTCTCTATGGTGAAAGGAAGCCGAAAGTTTAATTTGAAATCGGTGCCGATTGGTGTAGGGGCGGCGTCCTGTCAGCGGCGCTGGAGTTTAACCAAAGCCGTACAGAGCGTTTTAAATTATCGACCCGTTTTACTGTAAACATTTTTCTTTTGATTGAAAGGTATCTTTAACGTTTCGTTGTTAATTCGGCCACATGAAGACCTCCTGTGAGTCCGACGTCGAGGAGGATTTGGACACGTATTTGAAAGGTTTGAGAGGTGAGCGACTTGACGGTGGAAGGTTCGTTTGTAAGTGAAGACAGCTGACGGTTAAAAGGCTCTGATAAGCAAGGCCGAGGTCGGTCTGCCGGGAGCAGTGAGCATCTTTATGCGCTGATAAGTTGCATGTTGAATTAAACAAATCTTGTGTATTCGCATTGCATCAAAGTGTTGACCATGCAGAGATGAAAGTTTGCCCGGTGAATTTTCTGGAGTTCCTACCGGCTCAGCTGGTAAAACCTACTGGAATGTGAATTTTAATTAAATTACTGTGCTGTGATTAAATCACTTTGTTTATAAGAAATAAACTTTTACCACTTTTCTATTTGTTTACAAATATGTATCAGGACGAAACCCAACAATGGTTTATCAACCACTTTCAGTACTCATTATAGATTCATCATCCAAAGTACACAATATAGATTGTGGCTTTGCGGGAAAAAATGTCGAGTTGGTTTCATTTGAGCTATTTTGGGTTATTTTACAACGATGGTAATGGAGTAAAGAAAAAAATAAAAATGCACTTTCAAAAATGTGCATTAACAAACAACTTGTATTTATATGACATTAGAATAGCAGCCCAACAAGCCACTGCATCAACCCAGGAGTGCCTTATCCAGAATGCTCTCCCACTCTCATTTGGAGCTCCCCTTTTGATGTCGCCATTCTCTGTGGCCTCCCTGTGTTCCTCACCTCCCACTTCTCCCCATTGCTTTCCAATCCCAAAACTTTCTATATCTGTTCCTGGGAAAAACTATATTCCAAGTTGTTTACGACTGCACTTTGTAAATCCTCACTGTCATCATTGTGCTGCTGTAGCCACCGACTTGCTTAACCTGTATCTCACGTCTGACTTTTCAACCTATCTAGCACCTCTCTCCCTTGCCACATTCCCACCATTCACATTCGAACAGTAGCCAGATTGTGCTAGGTGTAGGACTGAGATAAAATGGATCTAATCCATGCTGATATTTGTCAGCAAACTGACAGTGCCCCCAAAATGCATTATTGGTATGCAATGCTAATGGTTGGCACCACTCATTATGCTAGTCCAACATTCAGCACTGGATGAGCAGGAACTTCCTCCAATTATATATTGGGAAGACTTCAGGCGGTGGAAGGTCAGAAGATTGGGCAGAATATAAAGAACAGCAAAGAATGACAAAATGATTAATAAGGAGGGAAAAATTAGAATACGAGAGAAAGCTAGCTAGTAATATAAAGACGGATAGCAAGAGTTTCTCTAGATATTTAAATAAGCAAAAAGTTAACAAAGTGAGCATTGGTCCTGTAGAAAATGCGTTTAGGAAATTGATAGTGGAAAGTAGGAGGATTTGGTGCACAAAACACTAAAGGGCTGGTGTGCAGGTACAGCAAGTCATTAGAAAAGCCAGTAAAATGTTATCCTTTATTGTGAGGAGAATTGATTATGAAAGTAGGGAGGTTATGCTTCAGTTGTACAGGGCACTGGTGAGACCATATCTGAAGTATTGTATACAATAGTGGTATCCTTATTTAAGGAAAGATGTAAATGCGTTAGAAGCAGTTCCGAGAAGGTTTACTAGACTAATACCAGGAATGGGCAGGATGTCTTATGAGGAAAGGTTGGAGATAGGCTTGCACCTTTGGAATTTAGAAGAGTAAGAGGCGACTTGATTGAAACCTTTTAAGATTTTGAGGGGTCTTGACGGAGTGGATGTGGAGACGATGTTTCCTCTTGTAGGAGAATCTAGAATTAGGGGTCACTGTTTAAAAATAAGGGATCACTCATTTAAGACAGAGATGAGAAATTTTTTCTCTCTGAGGGTAGTGAGCCTTTGGAACTCTTCCTCAAAAGAAGATGGAAGCAGCGTCTTTGAATATTTTTAAGGCAGAGCTAGATAGAACCTTTCACCCCCTTGTTAATCAAGAATATTGGGAGTAGGCAGGAATGTGCGGTTGAGGTTAGAATCAGATCAGCCTTGATCTTATTGAATGGCAAAGCAGGCTCGAGTCGCCTACTCCGCCTAATTCGTACTTTCGTATGTAATACTCCGATACGATCCATTCCATAGAGAAAGAAACACTCTACAAAAAAGATGCACCATCCATGACTAACTAAGGAAGTCAAAGATAGTACCAAATGAAAGAAGAAGTGTTTTATTCCACAAAGATGAATGGTAGGTTAGAAGATTGGACAAAATTTAAAGAACAACAAGGAATTACTAAAAGATTATGAAGGTGGGAGAAATTAGAGTACTAGAGAAAGCTAGCTAGAAATATAAAAACAGACAGTAAGATTTTCTACAGGTATTTGAAAAGAAAAGGAGTAATTAAAGTGAGCATTGGTTCTCTAGCGATTGAGCCTGGGGAACTAATATTGGGAAATTAAAAAATGGTGGATGAATTGAACAGGTATTTTGGGTTTGTCTTCACTGTAGAGGATATACATAACATCCCAGAAATAAGTGTGAATCATGAAGCGAAAGGGAAGGAGAAACTAAAAACAATTACAGTCACCAGGGAAAGGGTACTAAGAAAATTATTGGAATTAAAAACTGATAAATCCCCAGGCCCTGATGGACTTCATCCTGAAGTTTTTTTAAAACAAAATGTGGATTGTGTAGATGCGTTTGTTTTGGTTTTCCAGAATTCCCTCGATCTTGGCAAGGTCCCATCAGATTAGAAAATAGCAAATGTGACTCCTCTAATCAAGAAAGAAGGGAAACGGAAAGGAGGAAACTACAGACCATTTAGCTTAACATCTGTCATAGGAAAACTGCAGAACTCTGAGGTATAAAGGAATCTGGGTGTCCTGGTACATGAATCACAAAAAGTTAGCATGCAGGTGCAGCAAGTGAATAGGAAGGCAAAGGGAGTGTTGTATATTGCAAGGGGAATGGAATATAAAAGTTGGGATGTTTTGCTACAGGGCGTTGGTGAGACCACATCTAGAATGCTGTGCACAGTTATGGTTGTCTTATTTAAGAAAAGATATAAATGCATTCCAAGCAGTTCAGAGAAGTTTCACTCAGCTGATACCTGAGATGAAGGACTTGTCTGCTGAGGAGAGGTTGGACAGGTTGGGCCTGTATCCATTGGAGTTTAGAAGAATGAGAGGTGATCTTAATGAAACATGTAAGATCCTGAGGGGACTTAGGGTGGATACTGAAAAGATGTTTCCTCTTGTGGGAGAGTCTAGAATTAGCAGACACAATTTAAAAATAAGGAGTTTCCCATTTAAGATGGAGATGAGGAGAAATTTTTTTCTCTCAAGGGAATCATAATTCTTTGGAACTCTTATTCCCTGCGGAGCGGTGGAGGCAAGGTCATTGAATATTCTTAAGGCAGAGATAAATTCTTGACTAACAAGGGAGTCAAAGGATATCCGGTGTAGGTGGGGATGTGGAGTTGAGGTCACAATCAGATCAGCCATGATCTTATTGAATAGTGGAGCAGGCTTGAGGGGCCAAATGGCCTTTTCCTGCTACTAATTCATATGTGCTATTGAAATACAAGTTGTTCTTGCTTGGCCTAAATAGCCAAGTGGTTATGGTACTGGGTTTGTAACCCCAAGATCAAGAGTTCAAATCTCACAATGGCAAACTATGAAACAATGTAACTTCATTTGAAACAGATGGAAACGTGTTTGTACTCGAAAGAGTTACAAGTTGTTCTTGTAGGAATAAAGACAGAATCTGACTGTCTTGTCATTAATATTCATTACTTTTCTCAAAGGGTTGTGAGCCTGTGGAATTCACTACCTCAGAGTGCAGTGGATGCTGGGACACTGAATAAATTTGAGAAGATAGACAGATTTAGTAATGGGTTGAAAGGTTATGGGGAGAGGGTGGGAAATTAGAGTTGAGGCCAAAATGAGATCAGCCATGATCATATTGAATGGCGGGGCAGGCTCGAGGGGCTGAATTGCCTACTCCTGCTCCAAGTTCTTATGTTCTTATCACATTTAAATGCAAGTTGTTGTTGACTACTATTATATAAGCTCATCTATTCTTTTCAACATTTGAATTTACACGGTCACCATGGTATGATGAAGAATAGTGACAGAAGAGCAAAGTCCTTTCATAATTTGCAAACACATTTTCTTTATTTGTAAATGGCAGTGCTCATAAAGATATTTTGCAGATCATGTCTATTTGTCCATTCTGTCTTTCTTAAATTACCATTTTGCTACCATTACTTGCAGAAAGAGCTAACAAAAGTATCCAGAAGCTGAAATGTACTCTAGAAGAAAAACACCACTCAGAATACTCTGAACCATCTCCAGTGGATGACACTGTCCAGCCAAAATCAATAAGTCCCCCAGGGAGGAGAGAAAGTCATGGTGAAGTGGCATGGCAAGAGCTACAACACAGTCATGCAGGTGACCACTGATTAATGTTTATTAACTCTGTCGCTAAAGGTGAGAGGAAGTAATGTTTTCACCCATGTTTGTTAGTCTGTTTGCCTGTAAAAATATATCACAAAAACTAATAGATGGATTTCAATGAAACTTGATATATAGATAGGGTATTGGCCAAGGAAGAACTGATTGGTTTTTGGCAAGATATGGATCTGGATCCTGGAATGTTTTTTAAAGGATTCATTAACATTGAGAGGGAGGGTGAATTGACTCTTTTTTAAAATATTGTGGATTTTTTAATTTAGAATGGTATTGTTTGTTTTGCAATATTGAGAATTGTTTGAGGCTACAGTGGAATTTGTCACAGCTGTCAAAATTGAGTAGAGTTTTTAGAGCAGGTTGTTGAATGTGGGTTTGCCTGAAGTCTCCTTAATAAAAAGATTTATTTTTTCAGTTTTAAGTTATAAAGCATCAAATAGACAGGAAAAAACCTCCAGTAAGAGCTGTGCAATTGTAATAACATTGAGCAAACAAATTGTGTTGGAGGTATGCACTCTATTGAGTGCCCTCTTCACTTGTTACAGAGTTTGTTTCTCTTGTCTGAACTCAAGTTTTAGCTTTGAGCTTGAAGCTTTGTTCTTTTGTGGAATTATTGTCTACCTCTATAATTTGTTTTTGTGGACTGTGATATGTCTTTGGGTGGATTGTAGTTATTGCCTGTATCAGTGCCTAGCAGCAACAGTTATGCGTCCAAGTGTGCAAGTTTTACAAGGGTCTGTTGCTGGGACAGCTAAACTGATATTTTTCTTGCTGTTTTAAAAAGTTTTACTTTCCTTTTTATTTTTTTGGTTCAAGGGATGTGAGCTTCACTGACAAGGCTAGCATTTGTTGCTCATCCCTCATTGCCTTTTAGAAGGCGGCGGTGAGTCACCTTCTTGAACTGCTGTAGTCCATGTGGAAGTATGTTGTTAGGAAGGGAATTCCAGATTTTTGACCCAGTGACAGTGAAACATCAATATAATTTCAAGTCATGGTTTGTGGCTTGATGGGGAACTTGCAGATGGTGGTGTTACCATGCATCTGCTGTTCTTGTAGAGGTTGTGGGTTTGGAAGGTGCTATCTTAGGAGACTTGGCAAGTTGCTGCAGTGCATCTTGTAGATAGTACACAATGCAGCCATCGTGTGCTGGTGCTGAAGGGAGTGAGGGGTTAAGGTGGTGGATGGGGTGCTGATCAAGCAGGCTGCTTTATCCTGGATGGTGTCAAGCTTCATGAGTATTATTGAAACTGCACTTATTCGGGCAAGTTTAGAGTGTTCCATCACCCTTCTGACTTGTGCCTTGTAGATGATGCTCAGGCTGAGGGGAGTCAAGAGGTGAGTAACTCTCTGCAGAATTTCCAGCCTCCGATGGTATTTACATGGCTGGTCAAGTTAAATTTCGTTGGTCAATAGCACCCCCAGGATGTTGCCTTTTAGTGTACTTTGAAGTTCATTTATGTCATACAATCACGGAATGCTTACAGCACAGAAGTAGACCATTCAGCCTATGGTGTCTGTGCAAGCTTTCTGCAAGAGCAACTGAGCTAGTCCCACCCTCCTGCCTTATCCCCTTCAACCTTCATGTGCTTTTCCAAAACTCTCTCGAAAGCCACAATTGAATCTGCCTCCTCCGCACACTCGGGGGCATTGCATTTCAGATCCTAACCATTCCATAGAAACCATAAAAGCATAGTAAAGTAACAGCACAGAAGGAGGCCATTCGGCCCATCTTGTCCATGCCAGCCCGAGGACACCCAGGTGCCCTTTCTAATCCCTGCACCTGGCCCATAACCCTGCTCGCTGCACAAAAAGTTATTCGTCATGTTGCCATTGGGTTCTTTTCATAATAACTTAAAGCAGTGTCTTCTGGTGCTTGACCCTTCTTCCAATGGGAACAGTTTCTCTCCATGTACTCTGTCTAGACCTCTCATGATATTGAACACCTCTATCAAATCTATTCTCAGCTTTCTCTCCTTTAAGGAGAACAGCCATAGGTTCTCCAATCTCTTCACATAACTCAAGGTCCCTCATTTCCATCAATTTTTTTCTGCAGCTTCTCTTATAGCCTTCACATCCTCCTTGAAGTGTGGTGCCCAGAATGAGAAGCAATACTCCAATTGTGGCTAAACCAGTGTTTTATAACGGTTCTTCATAACTGGGGAGCTATGTGAAGCAGGTGAACATCATTGTGAAGAGACTGGAAGGAGTGTGAAGCAGGTCAGCAGCACCAAAGAGAGAGAGACGGAAACAAAATCAAACTGTGACCTCACTGGAAAGTTATGAGTTGATTGGCTGATGAGTATTGTTATTGCTTTTCCTTTCACCAAAGTTAGACTTGGTGAAAGGAAATAGCGAGAGCTGAGCGAAGTATCCGCTGCCACTAGGAGCCAGTCTGTGTTCAGAAAGAAAAATCGAGGTGTGACATCACAGGGACGCAGGTAGGTGATCGACTAGCAAGTATTTCCTATTTATCTTGTCTAAACAAGGGAATAAACTGGTGTCTTTTTTTAAAGTAAGGTTTATTCCTGCTAGTAGGATATATTAAGTATTATTAGGGTTTATCAGTATTAGTAAGGTTTATTATTAGTAAAGGTTTATTAGCAGTAATAAGGTTATTAACTACCAGATAGAGGAATTGCAGGGCTGCTCCAACCTCTAGAGTACACATCTTGTGCAATGTGAGAACTCCAGGATACTTCTCGTGTCCTGAGTAACCATTTGTGTAGGAAGTGTCACCAGTTGCAGCAGCTTGAGCTCTGGGTTTTGGAACTTGAGCTGCAGCTGGTCTCACTGCAGTGCATGCATGAGGTTGAGAGCTTTGTAGATAGTACATTTATAGATGCAGTCATCCTGCAGCGTAAGACTATGCAGGGAGAGAGGGAATGGGTGACCACCAGACAATCAAGTAGAAACAGGCAGGTTGTCCCTGAGTCCCCTGCATGCACCCCACTCTCCAACCAGTATTCAGTCCTGAATACAGATGAGAATGATGGTTCATGTGGGGACTGCAGCCAAAGCCAAGTCAGTGGCACCACAGGTGACTCAATTGTACAGGGGGATACAAGGAAGACTGGAAGAGCAATGGTGATAGGTGATTTGACAGGCAGGGGAATGGACAGGCATTTTCTGTGGCCACAGATGTGAATTCAGGATGGTGTGTTGCCTCCCTGGTACTCCAGAGCGCCCTGATGAGAAAGGGTGAACAGCTAGTATTCATAGTACACATTGGTATGAATGACATAGGCAGAAAGTGGGTTGTGGACCTGCAGTCAGCAATCAGGACCTGAAAAGTAGCATCATCCAGATTACTCCCAGTACCACACGCAAGTGTGTATAAAAGTAGGAGGATGAAGCAGATGATTGCGTGGCTGGAGAGATAAGCAAGAGGGAGGGCTTGAGATTCTTGAGAAATTGGGACTGGCTCTGGGGGAGGTGGGATCTGTACAGGCCAGATGGGTTGCACCTAAATAGAGTCAGGACTGAGTTTCTTGCAGAGCGATTTACTAGTGCTATTGGAGAGGGTTTAAACTAACTTGGCAAGGGCATGGGAACCAGGAGAAACTATTAGAGAAGAATACCAAGGTGCACAGAATACTGGAAGTGATAGATAACACTTGAGTAAGAAATAGTAAGTTAATAGGTGGGGTCAGAACAAAGGAAAAAGTAATAAAGTCTAAATCTGGGTTAATGTGCATCTATGTGAATGTATGGTTAATAAGATTGGTGACTTACAGGTGCAGATTGACATTTGGAAATATAATGTTGTGGCTATAACAGAGACCTGGCTCGAAGAAGGGCAGGACTGCTTGTTAAATATACCTGGATATTAAAAGTTCAGGAATGATAGGAAAGAAAGGAAAGGGGAAGGAGGGGACAAAGTTATTATTACCAGAGAGAGGAATAGCAGGGTTGCTCCAACCTCTAGAGTGCATATCCCATGCTATGTGGGAGGTCCAGGATGCTTCCCATATTGTGGATAACCATTTGTGCTGGAAATGTCATCAGTTGCAGCAGCTTGAGTTCCTTGAGTTTTGGAACTTGAGCTGCAGCTAGTGTCATTGTGGTGCATGCATGAGGTTGAGAGGTTTGTGGATAACACATTTATAGATGCAGTCACCCCGCAGCTTCAAGAGAACATTGCAGTCTTGAAGAGACAGGATATCTCAGAGGGGTAAAGGACAAAATCTATTTAGTTAGAGCTAAGGAACAAAAATGTGAAATTTCATTGCTCAGTGTAGTCTGAAGGCCATCAACTAGTGGAAAGGATGTAGAGGAACATATTTGCAAGGAAATTACAGAAAGGTGCAAGAATTATGGAGTAATTACATTGGGAGACTTTAATTATCTGAATATAGACTGAGGTAGGAGTAGTGTAAAGGACAGAGAGGGATAAGTGTTCCTAGAGTGTGTTTACAAAAATTTTCTACAGCAATGTATTTCCAGTCCAACAAGAAGGGAGGCACTGCTTGCCTGATTTTTGGGAATGAGGTGGGCCAAGTGGGTCAAATATCAGGAGGAGACCATTTAGAGGACAGCGATCATTGTATCATAAGATTCCGGTTGGCTAGGGAAAAGGACAAAGAACAATCCAGAGTAAGAATAATTAACTGGGGGAAAGCTGACTTTAATGAGGTAATGGGCTTCACTTGCACCTCTTTCAATTTAGTCTACTGTATTTGCTGTTCCCAATGCGATCCCCTCTACACTGGGGAGACTAAAAGCAGGCTGGGTGATCGCTTTGTGGAATGCCTTCACTCAGTCTGCAAACATGACCCAGGCCGCCTTGTTGCTTGACATTTCAACACCTTTTTAAATCCAATTGGATTTTTTTTTAATTTTACTTTTTATTTTCATTATTTATTTATTTATTGATTTAATTTTTTTTTTACCTTTTTCCCCAATACCACCTGCAGCCCCCCCGCCCACCATCCTCTCCTCCACAGGGCCATCTATCACTGGTTTCTATGTTGTGCTTTCACAGCACTGATCCCTGTTGAGCTATTAACGCATTCTGCTCTTATCTTTATCTCACTTTCAGCACTTTCTTTAGTCTTTATCACTACTGTTAACACTCCCTTTGTCTTGTGTCCATGACGCCTTTGTCAATCTCTCCTTAGCTCCCACCTACCCTGATCTTCTATCTTGCCCCACCTGCTCCATCCCCCCCCACTTAAACAGTATAAAATCCATCACATTTCTACTTCTCTTTAGCTCTGAAGAAGTCATACAGACTCAAAAATTTAAATCTGTTTCTCTCCCCACAGATGCTGCTAGACCCGCTGAGTTTCTCCATCATTTTTTGTTTCTATTTAAGAATGGATCTGGGCTGAATAAGTTGGAATTCAAGGTTGGCAGCAAAAATGGTAGCTGTGCAATAGGTTACCTTCAAAAAAAAGATAGATAATTTGGGCATAATCAAGGTATATCCACTCAAAAGAGAAAGGTTGAGTAAACAAATCCAGAGCTCTCTGGATGACAAAAGAGATAAAGATTAAGATGAAGACAAAGTATGCTTATGACTGATATTAGGTGGATACTACAATGGAGAACCAGGTTGATTATAGAAGGTTCAGAGGGGAAGTGAAAAAGCAAATAAAGAAACAAGGCAGGATTATGGCAAAGACTGGCAGCCAACATAAAGGGGAATCCCAAAGTCTTCTATAGGCATATAAACAGTGAAAGGTTGGTAAAAGGAGGAGAAGGGCAGATTAGGAACCAAAAAGGGGATTTTAGCTTGGAGGCATGGGGAATAGCTGAAGTCTTATATGAATATTTTGCATCTGTCTTTCAAGAAAGAAGATGCTACCCAGGCCACAGTGAAAGGGGAGATAATTAATACATTAGAAGGATTCAATATTGATAAGAGGTGTTATATAGGCTGTCTATATTTAAAGTTGACAAAGTACCTGGATCAGATGACATGCATCCAAGGGTAATGAGGGAAGTGAGATTTGAAATTGCGGAGGCACTGGCCATAATTTTCCAGTCTTCCTTAGATTCGGGGGTGGTTCCAGAAGACTGGAGAATTGCAAATGTTACAGCCTTGTTCAAAAAAGGGTGTAAAGATAAACCCAGCAACTATAAGCCAGACAGTTTAATTT
Organism: Carcharodon carcharias; assembly: GCF_017639515.1. Classification (NCBI taxonomy): domain Eukaryota; kingdom Metazoa; phylum Chordata; class Chondrichthyes; order Lamniformes; family Lamnidae; genus Carcharodon; species Carcharodon carcharias. The sequence goes on from NC_054468.1 coordinate 219,170,480, forward strand.
TGGTGGGGATACTTCTAGAAACAATCATTTGGGACAAAATTACTAGTAGCATGGACAAATCAGATTAATTAAGAAAAGCTAGCATAGATTTGTTAAGGGAAAATTGTGTTTAATTAACCTGCTAGAGTTTTTTTTGAAGAGGTAGCAGAGAGGGTTGATGAGGCCAATGCTGTCGATGTGGTGTGTATGGACTTCCAAAAGGTATTTGATATGGTGTCGCACAACAGACCTGTGAGCAAAGTTATAGCTCATGGAATAAAAGGGCTAGTAGCAACATGTATACAAAATTGGGTGATGAGAGGAAACAGAGAGCAGTGGTTAATAGATGCTTTTTGGACATGAGGAAGGTTTGTGGCGGAATTCCCAAGGGGCCGATGTTGGGACCCTTGTTCTCCCTGATATATATTAATAACCCAGACCTTGGTGGTTAGAGCACAATTTAAACATTTGCGGATGATACAAAACTTGAAAGCATTGTGAACTGCGAGGCGAATAATGTGGAACCTCAAAAGAACATAGACAAATTGGTGGAATGGGTGGACAACCTTGAAGTGGGTGCAGGAGCAGAGGGACCTTTGGTGTATCAGTCATTGAAATTGGAAGCACAGCTTGAGAGAACTGTTAATAAAGCAGTAGGTATCCCAGGCTTTAATAATAAGGGCATGGAGTACAAGAGCAAGGAGGTCATGTTGAACTTAAAAAAGACACTAGTTCAGTCTCAGCTAGAAAGTTGCATCCAGTTCCGGGTGCCACACTCTAGGAAAGATATGAAGACATTGCAGAGCATGCAGAAAATATTCACAAGAATGGTTCCAGTGATGAGGAACTTCAGTAATGAAGATAGATTGGACAAGTTGGGACTGATCTCCTTGAAGAAACAAAGGCTAAGAGGAAATTTGATAGAGGTATCCAAAATCATGAGAGGTCAGGACAGAGTAGATGGGGAGAAACTGTTCCTACTCGTGAAAGGATCAAGAATAAGAGGATATTGATTTAAAGTAATTAGCAAGTGAAGCAAAATGGCTGGGGTCTGGAATGCATTGCCTGAAAACATGCTGGAGGTAGGTTCTATCGAGGCATTCAAAAGGGAATTAGACTGTTATCTGAAAAGAAAGAATATGCAGGGTTATGGGGACTAGGTGGGGGAATAGCATTCGGTATCTATAAAGCCCAGGATCATGTATGCCTTTTTAACCACTCTCAATCTGTCTGCCATCTTCAACAATATATGCACATATAAGTCCTATGACATTTGAAATGGTTAGGATAACATTTCAAAAGTTCGCGAGGTGGCAATGGGCTGTTCATTATTTTAAAAGCAGTTTGAGGGGGTGGGTAGAGGAGGCAAGGCAGGCCTTTGCTTCTCAGGATAATTTTGTATTAGGTGATTTGGCAGAGGAAAATGAGTTATAGTAGAGCTTGACATGGTGGAGCCAAATCTGACAATTGACAACCAAGCTAGTTGTGCAGTGGGCATACTTGTTTGTAGCACTCTGATCTGAGGGAGCAAAGATAGATGTGTAGTGAGGAAATGATGAGTGGGGGGATGGGGGGATATTGCTTTATTTTCCACAAACAAAGGTTTTAGAAGTTGGCAATGAAGGAATTGTTTAGTAGGTTGACAACAACAGTAATGAGTGGAGGGCTAAAGGCAAGTAAACTGGGAGTTACAGAGAGTTAGTGAAGGATGTAGGGGAAACATTTTTTCCAAAAATAAATGTTGACAGTAGTGGGTTTGGAGGGTGATAGCTGGGACAAGCAAGTGATCAAGACCTTGCACCAAAGCAATAGGATACAAGATTCACCTGATAAGAGGGTTAAGGTAGGATTAAATGAAGTATAGGATAGCAGAGATGTACAGGCTAGGAGAGTTCAGGTGTAAGTTACTAAGTCACTTGATGCCAAACCAAAGGGAGGATATCTCCATGGAGAAGTCAGCATGGGACTTGGAGAAGGGATACCCAGCAGGATTTTGAATGAGAGGTGGAAGGATCGAACAAAGTGAATGCTTGAAGGCAAAGCAGAAGAATGACATGGAAGATAGAGAGTTCTTGTCACTCAAATGTTTCATAGCATTTATTAGGTAATGCTAACCTGATATGCAATATCGTATTTCAGGTCTCTGAACTTTCATCAGAACGTTCTGATGAAAGGTTATTGATATGAAATGTTAATTGTTTCTCTCTGCTAATCCCACTATTTCCAGCATTTTCTGTTTTATTTCGGATTTCTATCATCCGCAGTATTTTGTTTTTGATAAAAACATAATACCCTGCCGGCTACAAAAGTGACAAGCCTTTGTATGAGTCTTTTCCTAATAACTAGAAAGCTATTGTAGGATCATTTTAGTTGTGGGCCAAATATTACTTTTATCCTAAATTACACTGCAACTGAAAATCACTTAAATTGTATTATGTTGGTATCAATGGCAAAAAGCCCTGTTAGATAATCAATTTCATGTTTGCCATTATTCAGGCTGGTGTTGTGTTTAACTGGTTGTGAGTGTATGTCCACTTATTTATTTTTCATGTACAAAGTACATTTTGTGTTCAATGAGCTTTGCGATTAAACCAGACCATGTTAAATCTTATCATTCCCTTGATACAGTTAATGAGCTCAGAGCCCTGTTGCGACATCAGGAAACGGAAGAAAGGACAAGTTCAGCATCTGTGACCAGGAAATGTCTCATGGTAATAAGCAAGTAACTTTGAACATGCAGTTGTTTATTTAAGCTTTAATAATTTTTTACAGCAGTTTCACTTGGGTTTTAGACTGCAAGTTTTCTATACTTTCCAAGTGCAAAGCTATCAGTTTACATTTACATAATTAGCTTAAGACAGAAAAGCCTAAAATTTGTTCAGTGCTGGCATAGTTGCTTTAGTTGTGGAATACTGGATTTCCAATCAAGAAGGTCATGAGCACACCTTTAACTATCATTTAGATTGACACATTGCATTAGTGGTCCATTAGTTCTAAAGCAAGTCAACAGAATAATGTGCAGCAAAAGAGCATTCCACGTTGGGGATTTTCTGTTTGTCCATGGCCACCTGCATCCCAGCCTTGCTAAAGGAAGGAATACAATAGTGAAATGTAAGAATGGAGGAGCCAAAATGTTTCACCAAATTTTCAGTAGACCGTTGTGCAGGGTTTCTCAACTGTATGAAAAAAGTTATCTCATGCATACATATTTTGTGGTGCTAGCACTGTCAAAATAGTCTCTTGCCAATTGACCATGGACCTCCATCAACAATGATCACAGTCGGGTCTCTTGTCTGGAATATCCCTGATGACATGAGACCCATAGTGAAGAGAATTGGAAGAAAATAAAGAACAGGGGCCTCCAGTGCAAGAACTTCCTCATAGACTTGACTTGTCAGCAACCTAATGTTTAAACCGATTTGATTTCTCTTTTTAAATCATGACCACAATTATAACTTGTACACAGTGGTTGATGCCTCTGAGGCAGGCAAGAATGTTTTGAGACAGAGGCAAGTAGTTGGGAACAACAGCATGTGCACTCCAGCATGTGATGTTGAAGGGAAATAAGATGTTTAGGCATTATTTAATTAGAAGTTGATAGAATTATGTAGTAGATTGCTAGAAAGAATGATGGAAACCGAAAGCCAAGTGCTCTTGTGTGGAAGCAAACACAGTGGTCAACTGGTAGACACCAAGACCCGATGAACAAAAAATAAATGAATGACCAGATAATCTATTTTTGGCGATGTTAGATTTTGGTGAAGGATTTTGGTCAGAACTCCCTTACTATCTTTGAGTAATGCCATGGATGCCTTCAAATCCAGTTGAGCTGACTAACAAGACTTCGACTTAACATTTCACCCCATAATGCAGCACTCTCTGATCTTTCGTCCTAGATTGTGTGTTCAAGTCCATAGATATCTTTGAACCTACAGCCTTCAGAAGAGGAGGTGACAGTGCAACCAACTGTCGTTCACTTTGTACCAATGTATTACATCCAATATTATATCTGAGTTTCTATGCATTTTATTATCAGCAATATACATACTTTAAATCTTCAGTTTGTCAAATGTGTGTTGGGTTTCTGACAAGTCAAGCCTATGAGGAGGTTCTTGCACTGGAGGGCTCTTCTTTATTTTGTACTTTAGTTCATTCACTGCGGCCATTGTGGTTTCATATTTTCTGCTTGAAAGTATTATAGTAATTTTCCCTATAGAACCATCTTCTTCAAACAACAAACCCATTGGATTATTTGTGTAAACTAGATCTCTGAATGCATTCACTTAAAAGTATTTAACATTACCATTACCTCTGCACGAAGCTACAGTTCAATTGAATTTCAGTACATTTTGTGCCCCTACACAGTCCCTACACCCACTGAAAACAGAGCCTTATACCACTGAATTTCTCACTTGCATCTTCTTTAGCCAACAATATTATCAGCAATTGAAGAGGATTATGCCATTGTTAAGTATGATAGCTGAGAGTAATTTATTATCACAGTCAGTAATTTGTTACTTATTTCGATATTCCACTATCACGAGCAAAATACTTACATTTATTTTCAAAATGTACAGTATATAATTGTTACTTTTTTCTATCATATTGTTAGCATCAGAACTGGCAATGGGTCCCCCATGTGGTTAACAATAGTACTGAATTAGCTAATCATTCATATTTGACTGGATTTGCAATTATGAGAAATTAATTCCCATTTTCAATCTCTTTTATGTTATTTATATATATTTGATTTAAGCTTGTAACTCTAAGTGCATTAAATTTGGTAAGAATATTAATTTGAACTTTGATCGGAACACACAACTTTTGCAACTAAATATAAATGCATGCCATAGTGAAATGCTTTTACAAAACTTCCACTTTGCTTTCTGCATGGGAGATAATGATCTGCTTAACTGCTAACAGTGACTAGCTATGATGAAGCATTAGGATTTATTTAGAGTTGCAAGAGAATACGGACAAGATGAAAATCGTCAGAATAATAATAAACTGTCTTTGTGCAGAAATTTAAGAGTTGATACATTTCAGACTGGTGTATTGTTACAACAAGAATTGCTCTACTTTTATTGTGATCTTGAGAAGAGGGCATGTTTATGATGCAAGATGAAAATTATTCAGTAGTTTTTTATTGGTGACGGAACAAATTTAGATCAACACCAGGCTTTGCAGGAACTGAGAAAATAAATGACCTACATCATGATATACAGTGAATTAAGGATATATTTTTATAAAGATTTGACCATTTCTTTTCATGTATAGAGATCAAGAAATGATTCAGATTGCTCACCATCTATTGAAGATCTTGTACCTATTATTAATGACCAATCAGAATATATCCAACATTTGGAGGCAGAAGTCAAACTTTTCAAGGTTGGTTGCATGCATACTTATTCTTCAAATGAATTATTCCTTGAGGAGGTTGGGGAAGGGACTTAATATGTGAACTTGGCAAATTTTAGCATGTTCATCAGAAAGTAAAAGCTCACAATTATTCTTTTCTTAGACATGATGCTCCCGAAATTGCTTGTGGCCATTACCCTGAATATTTATTCTCATTTTGTGAACTGGAAGTCCCACTAAATATTTATTAATTTAGGAGTAATTAACAGTTCTTCAGAATGTAAGATAAAAAGCTATTATGAGTAGAAAAAGACCATTAGGCCCAAAATTGAGCATACTGCATCTGAAATGGCAACTCGTAATTGTACAAAATCTTTAACACAGAAAACTTTCCAAGCTGCTTTGCAGAAGGGGAGAGAGAAGTTTAAAATGATTAATGAACCATAGTGTACAAGTTATAACCGAAAGCTTGGTCAGAAGGGCAGGCCGAAAATCGAGGGAAGAATAATGAAGTGAGCAGCCTTTTAAATAACAATTATGACAAAATTAAGATTTTTAAAAATCTGTATTAGGTTATTGATTTGTTTTCTCTATTGCTGGCTACAATAAACACAATTAATATTAATATTGAGGTCTTGCTCAGTACTTTTAACTCAGAGTCACTTAATTCTAATTATTGGATAATTCATTTTTTATAAGTGGGTAACTGACATTGAATTGTCAGGAGTAGAAAGCATTATTTAATCTGCCAGGCTGAATTAATAATATTATAGATTTGGTTTCTGTCAAACAAAGGTCGTTCAGTGTGCTAATGTCTGTTCAAGTCTTGGGTTCCACTATTGTTTTCTCATCAATTTGGAAGGTAAAAAGCACACTACAGTTTGCAGCAAATGGGAGATTTGCTTATGAAATCATCAGTGATGCTGAACCTGATCACAACACCCATTGTAAAACACACAAAAGAGTAAATTGAATAATTGGTGACACCTGAATGGAATCAATATCCTGATTCAGAAATGAACCCAATACATTGACAATTATTTCTGATATTTACAAGAAATGGAAACATCTCTAAATAAGCCTGTTTAAATTGAGAGAGTATGCATAGCATGACCCATTCTGCTGCATAAACCACTATGCTTTGTCCCTTCTAGGCATTGATTTGAAATTTGAAAATCAATGTTTCTTTTGTTTCAGTAATTTCTTGAAAATTAAAAATATCAAGATAAAAGAGGATGGAATGTGCTTCTTTGTGTAAATATTCTATGGGACTATTTATACTCCCCAGCACGTTCATCAGAAAGTAAAGGCTCACAATTATTCTTTTCTTAGACAGGATGCTCCAGGAATTGCTTGTGGCCAGTACCCTGAATATTTATTCTCATTTTGTGAACTGGAAGTCCCACTAAATATTTATTAATTTAGGAGTAATTAACAGTTCTTCAGAATGTAAGATAAAAGGCTATTATGAGTAGAAAAGTCTTGAGTACTGTGGTGATACTTGGCGTTTAGCTATTGATATTTTGAATTGCCAGGTTTCATGGTGTATTCTCTATTTTGCGAATGATATTGTTTTTTAGGTTACTTGATTACATTTCTTTAATATTTTGCCATTCATCTGATAAAGGCTGTTCAGGCTATTTTTAATTCTGTCCCTTTCTTCTGAACCTCCTACTTCTCTAGGACCCTCTGCTGATTGCAAATTTAGATTTTCAGTATTGATTTTGTGTAAATGGTAAAACTTCCAGAAAAACCTATTTTTCAGCAATTTATTATCCAATTTGCAGCATCTTTTTCATCTGGTTATTTATTGCATGTACAGTGTAAGAATTGTACAAATTATATTAGTAATGACGTGCATGATTAATGTTTTAAATTCTTGAGATTAGATGCAAGAGTTGTCATGTGATTGGAAGAAAGCCCTTGTTTGATTGGAAAAGGCGGTCTGGCTTTTCTGTTTTATAGAAGTTATGTGGTGTTGAGATGATGTGCACAAATGTGTTCATTTGCCAAGGAGGTTGTGATATGGTGACGGGTTATTTGCTAAGATCCAGTTCTGAATCCTTTAGCATCAGAGAGTCTACATAGGGTGATTTCCTGGTTCCCTGCTAATATACATGGGGATGATATCTGTGTAACTTGCTCTTACATTAATGAATTGTTGTTAATGCAGTAAAGTGACCATCCTATTCCTTTTTTTCCCCAGTTTCACCCAGCCCTGCTTGTGAGGAAGGCCTTGGACCTTTGTCTATTGTCTTCCCAAAATGACAGAGTTGAGGGCAATACTTCATTGAGAATTTGCATTCTACCAGTCAAGTACTATACTGCTCTAAATGCAGACACCGTGAACTGCTTGCCACAGATCACTTAGATGTATCACCTCCCATGATAGATCAGTTGGCTTATCCAATGAGTAGCTGACCAATATATGCAAGAAGATCACACAGGTTTGATTCCCAGCCAGTGCAGTAGAGCTGCTCATAAGAAATAGGAATAGAAATAGACCACTCAGCCCATCAAGCCTGCTCTGCCATTCAGTAAGGTGGTGACTAATCTGATTGCGGCCTTAACTCCACTTTCCTGCCTGGTCATCATAACCCTTGACTCCCTTAACAATCAAAATTCTGTCTAATTCAGCCTCAAATGTGTTCAATGACCCAGCCTCCACTACTATCCGTGGAAGAGAATTCCAAAGACTAAAGATCCTTTGAGTGAAGAAATTCCTCTTCAGGCCTGTCTTGAATGGAAGACTGCTTATTTTGAAACTGTTCCCTAACTCTAGATTCCCCCACAAGGGGAAGCATTCTCTCATCCTTTCAAATCCCCTCAGTATCTTATGTTTCAATAACGTAAGTATTGGCCCACCTGCACAACCTTTCCTCATAAGCTTCATCCCAGGAATCAGCCTAGTGAGGATAGGGAGTGGAGTTATAATAGGAGGTGATGCACATACAAGTATGGAAGGAAAAACCAAGTCAGTCTGGAAGGCAGAGCGTATATAATCAAGTTAAAGCACAAGGGAGCATGGCATGGCTGGATGGCATTTAATTTAATGCAAGGATGCTTGCAACTAAGGCAGATGAGTTGAGGGTGTTGATTAACACAAGGGGATACTGAATGGCAGAGCAGGCTTGATCTGCTGAATGGTCTATTTCTGTTCCTATTTCTTATGAGCAGCTCTACTGCACTGGCTGGGAATCAAACCTGTGTGATCTTCTTGTATATATTGGTCAGCTACTCATTGGATAAGCCAACTGATCTATCATGGGCGGTGATACATCTAAGTGATCTGTGGCAAGCAGTTCACGGTGTCTGCATTTAGAGCAGTACAGTACTAGACTGGTAGAATGCAAATTCCCAATGAGTTATTGCCCTCAGCTCTGTCATTTTGGGAAGACAATAGACAAAGGTCCAAGGCCTTCCTCACAAGCAGAGCTGGGTGAAACTGGGGAAATAAAGGAATAGGATGGTCACTTTACTGCATTAACAGCAATTCATTAATGTAAGAGCAAGTTATGCTTGCTATCACAGAGACATGGTTGAGGGAGGGGCAGGACTGGTAGCTTAATATTCCAGAGAATAGAATCTTCAGACAAGACAGGGGAGGGGTGTAAAAGAGGAGATGGGGTCACAATATTGATCAAGGAGTCAAGTACTGTAATAAGGAGGGATGATATTTTAGAAGGTTCCTCGAATGAGGCCATATGGGTAGAATTTCAAAACAAAGAGGGGACAATCACCTTGCTGGGGGTATGCTATAGACACCCAAACACAGTGAGTGATAGAAGGGCTGATGTATAGGCAAATCTCAGAAGTGTAAAAGTAACAGGGTAATAGGGGATTTCAACTTGCCCGATACTAACAGGGATACACAAAGTTTGAAAGGCTTAGAGGGGGTGGAATTCTTAAAATGTATGCAAGAGAGCTTTTTAAGCCAGTACATAGAAAATCCTAAAAGAGAGGGGGTGGTGCTGGACCTAATTTTAGGGAACAAAGTCAGGCAAGTGATAGAAGTGTCAGTGGGAGAGCATTTCGGTGATAGTGACCATAACTCAGTAAGATTTAAGGTAGTTATGGAAAAGAAGAAGATGGACCGGAAATCAAGGTTCTGAATTGGGTGAAAGCCGATTTTAATATGATAAAGATAGGATCGGGTCAAAGTGGACTGGGAGCAGCTACCTGTAAGAAAATCTACATCGGGGCAATGGGAATCATTCTAAAAGGAAATAGTGAGGGTGCAGGGCCAACATGTTCCCATTAGAGTGAAGGGTGGGACCAACAAGTCCGGAGAACACTGGATGTCGAGGAGTATACAGGATTGTTTAAGGAAAAAAAGGGAAGCTTATGGTAGATACCAAGGACGCAAAACAGCGGAAGGCATAGATGAGTATAAAAAGTGCAGGGGGTTACTTAAAAAAGAAATTAGGAGAGAGAAGAGGGGGCATGAAAAAACACGCGGGTAAAATAAAGGAAAATCCAAAGACATTTTATAAGTATATTATGGGCAAGAGGATAACCAGGGAAAGAGTAGGGCCCATTAAGGACCAAAATGGCAATCTCTGAGAGGAGCAGGAAGACTTAGGTGAGGTTTTAAATAAGTACTTTACATCTGTATTCACTATAGAGAAAGACGGTGTAGGTATAGAAATTAGGGAGGGGGACCGTGATATACTTAAACAAATTAGCATTGAAAGGGAGAACAAATTAGCATTGAGAGGGAGGAGGTATTAGCGGTTTTAGTGGGCTGAAAAGTGGACTCCCAGGCCCAGATGAGATATATCCCAGGCTGCTGTGGGAGGCAAGGGAGGAGATTGCAGGGGCCCTGCCATTAATTTTCATATCCTCTAAAGCCACAGGAGAGGTGCCAGAGGAATGGAGGACAACTAATATCATACCATTATTCAAGAAGGGATAAACCAGGGAACTATAGGCCAGTGAGTCTAACATCAGTGGTAGGGAAACTTCTGAAAAAATTGAGGGACAGAATTAATCTCCACTTGGAGAAGCAAGGATTAATCAAGAATAGTTAGCATGGGTTTGTCAGAGGGAGATCATGTCTAACAAATTTGATTGAATTTTTCGAGGAGGTGACTAGGTGTGTGGATGAGCTTGGTGCAGTTGATGTAGTCTACATTGACTTCAGTAAGACTTTTGACATGGTCGCACATGGGAGACTGGTCAAGAAAATAAGAGCCCATGGGATCCAGGGCAATTTGGCAAATTGGATCCAAAATTGGCTTAGTGGCAGGAGGCAGAGGGTGATGGTCGAAGGTTGTTTTTGTGACTGGAAGCCTGTGTCCAATGGCATACCGCAGGGTTCGGTGTTGGGTCCCTTGCTGTTTGTAGTGTACAATAATAATCTGGACATGAATGTAGGAGGTATGATCAGTAAGTTCGCAGATAACACCAAAATTGGTGATGTAAATAGCGAGGAGGAAAGCCTTAGACTACAGGACGATATAGATGGGCTGGTCAGATGGGCAGAACTGTGGCAAATGGAATTTAATCCTGAAAGGTGCTAGGTGATGCATTTTTGGAGGACCAACAAAGCAAGGGAGTACATGATGAATGGTAGGACCCTAGGAAGTACAGAGGATCAGAGGGACCTTGGTGTGCATGTCCACAGATCCTTGAAGGCAGCAGGACAGGTAGATAAGGTGGTTAGGAAGGCATATGGGATACCTGCCTTTATTAGTCAAGTCATTGAACACGAGCTGGGAGGTTATGATGGAGCTGTATAAAATGTTAGTTAGGCCACATCTGGAATACTGTGTGCAGTTCTGGTCGCTGCACTACAGGATGGATGTGATTGCACTGGAGAGGGCGCAGAGGAGATTCATCAGGATGTTGCCTGGTCTGGAGCATTTCAGCTATGAAGAGAGACTAGATAGGTTGGGGTTGTTTTCCTTTAGAGCAGAGAAGGCTGAGGGGAGACCTGATTGAAGTGTGTAAAATTGAGGGGCATAGATAGGGTAGATAGGAAGAAACTTATCCCCTTAGTGGAGGGTTCAATATCCAAGGGGCATAGACTTAAGGTAAGGGGCAGGAGGTTTAGAGGGGATTTGAGGAAAAGTTTTTTCATTCAGAGGGTGGGGGGGCGGGTGGAGGGTAATTTGGAACTCGCTGTCTGAAAAGGTGGTAGAGGCGGGAACCCTCACAACATTTATGAAGCATTTCGATGAACATTTGAAATGCCATAGCATAGAAGACCACAGGCCAAGTGCTGGAAAATGGAATTAGAGTAGATAGGTGCTTGATGGCTGGCACAGACACGATGGGCTGAAGGGCCTCTTTCCATGCTGTAAAACTATGACTCTATGAACCTTCTCTGAACTGCTTCCAATATAAGTATATCCTTAAGTAAGTATATACTTGGGTTACTCCTTAAGTAACAAGACCAAAATTCACAGTACTGTCATTACTCTACTCTCACCAATACCCTGTACAGTTGCAATTTGACTTCCCTATTTTTACTCTCCTTCCCCCTTGCAATAAAGGCCAACATTCCATTTACCTTCTGTTATGAGTACAGCCGATGTTAATTGCTGTGCAAACCAAATCCCAGAGGGAAATTTGGCTTACGGGTCATACTTTTTAAATTCGTATTCTGAAAACAAGAAGGGAATGTACTGATCTCAGCAGTAAGTAGTCCAGTAACACTTTTTGGGATTTTAAAAATTAAAAGTAAAAATCTTATTAACAAGAACAAAAGAAAACTTAAGCATACAATATTACAGTTATACAGTTAAACCTAGTTTTATGAAACATTCCATCTGAAAGACACTCTACTTGGTCAGACCCATAAGGAAACAGCTTCTGGGCAACACTCCCTTATAGATGTTTAATTATAAAAATCCAGTAATATTACCCATGGCAAACTTTTGTGGCTCTAATAAAGGCATACCACATGACCTGTAACTCTCTTCCAATCTGCTGTGAAAATCTAAACTTCAGAATAAAACTGCATTTTATAGCCCAAGACTTTTCTGGCTTGACTGAATGGCTGTTTCACACCTGCATCTTCTCCCAACTCAGCGCCACAGCTCAGCAGCAATATCTCACAGCTCCAGCTCAACCACCCAACAACTCAAATAGCTCTCCACAGTAACTCTAAAATATCTTTTTTCCCTTTTATCTCAGGTTCCATTGTTCTCACACCTCTTTGAAACTCAAATCCTTTAAAATATAAGATCTCTCATGTTTCCATCTTGTCCTTGCTTTCGGGTCAATAAAATATAATACCTCCTTTCTCTTTCCCTGCGGAACTTCTGCAAGATGCAAACATGTTTCTTATCACCTCCAACTTCCCTTTGATATTCAGTCAAACTCTCAACTTATCTAAAAATACAAATGTTAGATCCAACCTATTTACTTGTACCTCAAACCTAACACCTCTATCCTTTTTCATGTTTTAAAGCTACTCCCCAGACAACCTGTTTCCAATTAATTTGTGCCCAGCTTAATTAAGTCTCTCACAAACAGACACACACACACTCAGCCCTTTTCACAGAATAACAGTATTCTGCAAAAATATTTTAAAAACATCCTTTTCTCACACTTCCTAATTACTTGCTATACCCCCATGCTAATTTTTCGTGATTCATATACAAGGAGACCCAGATCCCTATGTCCCGCAGCATTCTGCAGTCTCTCTACATTTAATAATAATCTGCTTTTTGATTCTTCCTGCCAAAGTGGACAATCTTACATTTTCCCACATTATATTCCATCTGCCAATTTTTTGCCCGTTCATTTAACCTGTCCATATCCTTTTGCAGAGTCCTTGGGCTGGATTTTCATCCTCAAGCCAGGTAGCAGGAGTCAGGAAAATTCCCAGCTCAACCAACCCGCACTGGGAGAAAAGACAGTGAAAGATGGGATTTTCATTATGGGGTGCAGGCGCAGGCTACAGTTGGGCCTGCTGATCCAGAAAAAGGATTGGAGGCAGCCGTGGGCTGTCGGGTGCCGAGGCGAGCCATTTAAAAGGCCTGCCTCAGTGCTGTAGGACTTTGTCCCAGTTATAATGAAAAGAGTAAAGCCAATAGCTGTCAACCCTTACCTCCCCCATATACTTCCCATGTACCATCCATGCCATCTCATGCTCCATAAGTGCTAACTGAGGGAAACAGAAGTTGAATTTTATGCTGGAGGCTGAGGTTCCAGCCCTCATGGAAAAGTTAGGGGTGTACCAGCTTGCGCTTGGCTAGCTTGCCCAATAGACATTAAACAACCAACAGCCCTTTCATTGACTTGAGGTGGGACATCTGTCCCTTACCAAGAGGAAGTGCTGTCTCAAAGAGCTGCTGGCCAGTTGGAGAGTTGGCAGCTCTCATGTTCTAGCAGCACCACCAGAGTGGGGTATTGCAGGGACTGCAGCGAAGCTGAGATGAAGGCATTCAACACTGGGGCCGGGATGTAAGGTGAGTCTGTGGTTTTGCTGGGGCAGTCTGGCAGGCTCCAGTGGGGGTAGGGGGTGGTGCAGCATGGTTGGAGGTTGGAAACAAGTGGGGCAACGGGATAGCCTCCAGTGGGTATGGGTGCCCATTAAGGAGACATCCTGCCACCCCACTGGCAGCCTGGTAACCAGGCATGGACCTCTCCTGCTGTGGGTAAAATCCCAGTGACAGTGGGAGGAGGTCCTTAAGTGACCATTAATTGGTTACTTAAGGGCTGTGAGCAGGCTACCCGATGCCACCTCGACTATTGGTAAAATTGCAGCAGGGGCATGTAGACAACGGGAACATTTGGTATGCTGCCCATTTGACAAGGGAACTAAGATTCTGGCCAGAGCATCTATGGCCTAAGTGAGGAGGGCAACTAACCAGGTATTCCCTTAACCAATGAGATTTAACGATGGGGAAACTAACAGTGAAAGGAGTGAGAGAAAGGGTGAATTCAATGTAAAGTCAGGCACAGAAAGAAGAATAAAGGAAGTTCAAGATTGTACAGAGAGAGAGAGAAAAAGAGACAAAAGAAAAATGGGGGGGGTTGAAAATATCCTTCAAAAATTTGAAAACTAGAATAATGAGAATCCACATTTGTAAGTCATTAATAATTGGCAGTAATTAACAATTATCCTGTCATCAAAATGATACTTAATAATCGCTAGTCCTAAATATCTGCACTAGCTTTAGTTCATATCCACTGCAAATTATACAATGGCTGTACCACAGAAGGAGGCCATTTGGCCCCTCATGTCTGTGTCCTGTACTGCAACTTCATGATATTTAATGTAAGTTAATAGTGAAACAGGCAGAAAAATGCCATTTTTGTGTATCTGGTACTGGAGTGGTGCAATTCGGACCACGTCTTGGTATAAAAATTTAAATGCATATCTGCCACTCTTAAGTTGCTGTACCATTTACACAAATAACATGGAGCGCCATTAGCATCACAATTTTTGACAGTAAATTCTAGTCTATTATTTCATAAAACCTGCTTTGAAACAGAAGAGTATTGAGGTACAAATTTATGATTGTTAAAGGGAATTTATAATTAGGCTTGCAGCCCTCATTCTGCTGGTATTTCCCATACTGATGACTCTTTGCTGAACAAATATAAACAAAGAGAGGAATTTTTAGGAACACAAAAGCCATCAGATCCTACAGATAATGTCATTTAACTGGCTACTGTAGCAAGAATAGTAAAATTGTAAACAAAATTACAATATGATTGTGGAGAGGAATCCTTGTCCCATGTGGCAATTTTGAAGTCATAAAGCTCAAACTGAAATTATAATGGAATGGATGGGGTACCTGTTATCTACAGGTACTGTAAATCGAGGCGTTTGACCCAGCGTATAAGCTTTTTGCCAGCCCTAAAATTTTATGATTTTACATATACTTCACATATAAGTTGAACCTTCCTTTGTAGCCAGGACATGCTATATTCGCATTAGTAGTCAGCCTCAATCTTTCACCCCACAAATGCAAGTTTTAATTATTGGTACCTTAAAACTGAGTATAAGGGATAAAGCAGGTTATAAGTGCTGTGTTGCGTAGATATGTGGGATTTAATATACATTCTTTCTTTGCGTCGGATGCTGATGACATTTCAAAATGGCAACCACCCAGACCCATGCTGGCGGTTCACTTTTATACTCAGTGTATAAATCGAACCCCATTTTTGGAGGGATTTTGAAGCCTGCAGAGGTTGATTTATAAGCCAACATTTATGGTACCTACCAAACATAGGTCTCCTTGAACACCACACAATGCCTACTTTCAAGAAGGGCTTATTTCTTGTGTGCTGTGCTATTTCTGTAAAATCAGGCACATTTTAACTTGCTCTTTTGTAGAAACAAAAGAATGCCAGGAATTTAATCTTCATGTGTTTCTCTGTTTAAAAGAAAATAAAGGAAGTGTTCAGAGATGGCTCGAGACATGAAAAATTGTACATTGAGTTACCTATATCACAAGGAACAATTAAATCTCAAATTTATGTTGACTACATATGCATTAGATTAACAAAGGACCTAGTTTTTTTCTGTCCTTGGAATCCATACAGTCAAGTAATGCCACAATTAACACTTGTTGTCTAACTTCTGCTCACTCTGAATATAGTTATGTGTCCTCCAGTCCACCAAACCCTTGCTTCAGCTTCCTTCTCCATTTCAGCCTTGACATTCCTCTGATCAGCCCTGTCTTTGAGCCTTAGGATCAGAGTTGAGCTTGACCTATTTTAAGAGCTGTGATGGTACTCAGGGTTAACTCTTATCATGGAATGTCAAAATAATAAAAAATACATATTAAGACCTAATGTGGCAGCAATAGAATGATATTGGCACTGCCATGAAATCACAAACAAAGCTGCAATTCAGTATTATTAGTATTTTAAGATGATTTGGTCTTAATACATTGCAGAAAATAACCAGCAGTATTTGACTCTGTATTTGGTATTTGAAAACAATGTCAATGTCCTTGATGAGTCACATGAACCTTATTATTATAAAGAGCACATCCTCTAGCATTGCAATGACAATGGCATTCCTACACCCACAGAACAATGGTTAGCAGTAGTGGGGAATTAATTCCCCAGGAAATAAAATACATCACTTAAAGGAGAAGTATCTTGTTAGGTAAAGGCCATGATAAATGTACTGGACACAGATTTTTCATCTGCCATAAAATTGGAATTTAAAAAAATTATATATATTTTTAAGAGTATTGTACATTGACAAGAGGTTCTGGACAGCTGTTTCATTAAAAGGCTTTCTTTGTCTTTGTGTCAAGGGAGCGACCAAGCAAAGGCCTAACTGATAAATATAAAGTTTCAACAGGAGTCACCCAACTTCCTGATCATATTCGTGAATGAAAAATCTGGTCCGTTATCCATGTCCTAACACAATTAAATCTCATACTTATGATGACTACATATTATGCATTAGATTAACAAAGGACCTAGTTTTTTTCTGTCCTTGGAATCCATACAGTCAAGTGGTGATACACAACGGTGATACAGTCCATTGTCAAACATAAGTTATTCCATTGTGAAAGAAAGACTTTACAATAAGGGCGCCCCATCGTGGCCAACCAAGGAAGTTAAGAATGGCATGAAATTGAAAGAAAAGATGTACAATGCTGCAAAGTATAGCTATAATCCAGAGGATTGAGAAAATTTTCGAAACCTGTAAAGGATCACTTTTTAAAAAAAAAAGTAAAAACGGAGAAATTGGGAGTATAAGAGAAAAAGAAAAATATAAATCCAGATAGCTAAAAACTTCCACAAGTATATAAAAAGGAAGAGTAGCTAAAGTGATCATTCGTCCTTTGGAGGGTGAGATTAGGAAACTAATAATGGGAAACAAGGTAACAGCAGAGATTGAACAAGTATTTTGTTTCTGTCTTCACAGTAGAAGATACATAAAGCATTCTAAGAATTGTAGAAAAGCATTGGGCAAAAGCGAGCGACCAAAAGCCCCTCAAAATTTTCCCATCTTGCCTGTGATGATGCCCGCTGCTGGCCAGATTTGAAACTCTCTCCCTTAGGATAAATGGCTCATTTTCAGGTTGGCAAACTGTAACTAGTGGAGTGCCACAGGGATCAGTGCTGGGCCTCAACTATTTATGATATATGTTAGTAATTGTAAAGAGGAGAGTAAGTTGTGAAGAGGACATAAAGGTGCTAGATTTTCATGGACTCAGGGAGACTCTGTGGTGGGGTGAAAATGGCAGCTTGGACCCAATTCTAGGATTCCAACCCCATCCCTGGGGTTTCTGATTTTTAACAATACCTTTTAAGGCTGCAGGCTGGTTTGGGTCATAAACCAGCACCCTGCATCCCCGAATTGGCTGGTTTCATTGCAGGGATAGACATGTCCTAATCCTCTGCAATTTTCATGGAGTTGGACCAACTTTTCAGAGAGTCATGGTTCAGGCACTTCAGAGGTGTCATGAACCATATTTTTCATGAGGGAATCTTTTGAAAGTTAAGTTCAAAATGTCTTTCTCATGCCCCCCTCCCCACCCCACCCCTGTGGTCTCTAATGTTCCCCATGGCAAGGTATGTCCTCCCATTTCCCCCTATAACCCCTCAAGCCCCCCATGCTAAACAATGACGCTTCCATGCCCATTCACCCACAATTCACTGTATAGAACCAATGAACTCTCTTGTGACAATAGGATGTGCAACAAAAATGCTTTTTTTAAAAAAAAAAATATTCATTGATAGCTTTCCACTTTCTTAAAATAACTCCTTTTTTACTACAGGCCAATAAAAGCTTGTCAATCATCCAGACCCTTTAAGGTATCAATAGCAGAGCTAAGAGCCCAGAAATCCATTACAGTACAGAAACACTTGAGTCTTAGGGAAAATATTGCTTGATTGACAGCTCTGGCTCTCTGATCTTTGGTGTCGATTGCACAATGTTTATTTACACAAGATAAAGGTTTCAAGTGCTTGCACTTTCAGAAACATCGTAGCCAAAAATCCTTTGATCTAAAGGGTGCATGGGCAAGTCTAATTGTCAACAGATGCCATTAGATGCCTTCCCATAACAAAATCTGGGCCATTATATTTCAAGCTAGCAATATTGGAAATTATATTGAGTTCAAAAGTTAATGTTGAATTGAATTTGACATTGGGGATGGACTAAAATATTCTCAGAAATTCCAAGTGTTTCCTGATTTTAAAAATGTTTTACACAATTTAGTCTCTAACTTTATACAGTAACTATATACAACACTTAAGATTTGCACTTCCAGGTGTATGCCATTTACTCAGTACTATAATTTCAAAAATCACTTGGATTATTGAATTTATCAAAATTAGAAATAAATGAACAATATGCTTCAGTTTTTGCCCTTTAAGAAGCAAAGAAATTTAAAAGCCATGTTCAATATTTAGGCCTTGCCCTAAGCCACAGAGTAGTGGCAAAAGACTCCCTTTGTATTTCTACATCTCTGCAATATTAAATCTTCAATCGCTGCAGCAATTACTGAATTGGGAAAATATAGCTTTGTAACTCTAACCCTGTTGCTGTTGAGAAGCAACTTGGAAGTTACCATTGGTAACTCACTCACATATGGAAAAATCTATAGGTTAAAACTGATGAATATAATAGATTGAAAATCTTAACATGGGGCCGAATTTTCCAACTCCCGATGTCATCCTATGTCATCCTGTGTCATTTTATGCATCGGCGAGCGGGCCCGGAGCCCCGCTCAACAACTGGGAAACCCTGGCCATGGTGAATTGTTCAAGATTTCTGACTTAGAAACTTGGCCATTTTGAACAATCTTTCTTTTCAGATTTATTGTGTTAAAACAAATATATTTTTGCAAGAAAATATTTATTTGTATGTAGAAAATATATTGTATTCTATGTTTAAACTAGATCAACTGATTCTTTAAAGTGCAATATTATTAAAAGCAGATGAAAATGTTCATGTTAAATTTAGATATAATTAAGTGTCACCCTTAGAACAGGAAGTGTATGTGTTAATTATATAACTCATCACATATTGTAATTCTTAGGTAAAATAATTTTCATATTGGTTTGATTGTCTGGTAAAATAGTTCTACTGTATTGGTATGTAAAATAAGTAGTGAGAGATACTGCAGCAGGACATTTTTTAAAACTGCCATGAAGACACCTTTTATGTTTTCATCTATTCTCATGATGTGTTATTAATTCGGGTTTTCTGGTGATTTATGACAGTCAAATATTCTATCATATTCAGATATGATGGCACATTTCAAAGTGTGGACAGTTATACAATTTTGATGGACTTATTTTCAAAAGATTCTAATTCAAAATGTAATGATGAATAGTCGCTTGAAAACTGAGCGGGAGAAAACTAAGTATGACTGCACACTGCATTGTGCATATTTCAGTTTTTCAATACATTGATAAACTTTCTTACACACCATATTTTATAATTGATCAATTCAGGAGGAGCTTTCAAGTGTGAAACAACGGGTACAGGTTGTTGTGGTTGAAAATGAAAATCTTCACGAAGAACTGAGATCAAGAGCTGTTCAGGCTACCATGAATGAACCATCTGTCTGTCCTTTTTCAGTAAGTCTGAATTTCCCAGTAGCATGCAGGAGCTAAATGGCATCTTTTGTACTAAATTTAATGCAAAAGTCATGAAAGTCACTTTATTCTTTGGTAAACCATGAAAAATTATATTGCAAATGAGAGTTTCATGGCACAACATTTGTAGTTTGAAATACTTATGTTGCTTATGCTCTGTATGCAGAAAATGACAGTACTAAAACAGTGGCCATTGTTCCCAGCATAGTTTGCATAAATATTTGCATACTTTTCTAAGAAATTAATTTCTGAATTCCACAGCGGCCTGATAGATTGCATTGTACTGAAGCTTTCTTGCACAATGAATTTCTGAACTCAGCCAGATCATCTGAGGTGGATTGCTCTACATTTGTTAGTGGGCTGGTTTAAAAACTGCATAACTTGCATTGTTTGTGTGCTGGGCTGAAGGTAGTTGCTGTGCTTAATACATTAGGATCCCAGAAAGCAGAAAAAAATCAAATGGAAAAGACTGCATAAGGAATGAAACCTCCTTAGCAGAAGGTAGCTTAATCTGTGCCATTAATATGAGGAGGGAGTCACTTTATGTGTGCTATTTCTAGGAGTGCAAAGGGTATTTGCATGCAAAATTAGACTGGTCATCTGGCCTATCTTAATATTCCACCAATAAGTGTACTTATTCTCTGTAATTTAATCCTGAATGCATCTGCAAGTTGGTTCCTAATGGGATATTTACAACAAAAATAAAAAATAATTATGTTTGCAAATTAACTTAGTTGTAATTTGATATTTATGAACACTTAAGTAGGGAATACTGTGGCTTTATCGCATCTGTACAAGGAGATCATGGCTAAACAGGCAGCACATTTTTTTAAGACAGAGTGTTAGATGACTGAGAACATTGGATGGGTACTTGAGGGAAATAAACTTACAGGGCTGTGAGATAGAGTTGGGGAATGGGACTGACTGAATTGCTCTACAGAGAGCTGGCATGAATTCAATAAGCCAAATGGTCTCTTTTTGTCCCATAATGACTCTATGGGCTGCTTTAGGGTATGATTCAATGTTATCTTCTATAACGCAGCAAAGGTTCGTGTAGAAAGTAACCTCCAGAATTACTAATGGGTTCTGAAGCTTTTCAGAGACCCATACTTGAAACAAAGGTTTAGATTATTTTGCTTTTTTGTATTCACCTTCATACTGGTGCAAATCCCATGGGATTCTACAGTGACTGTGCATACTCTTTTTAAAAAAAAAATCTAATTATTTTGGATGCACGCACATCTATTTGGAATTTTCAAGAATGGATTCACTATGGCCAGAAACTTCGGGTCGGCATGTGGGGGCAGGCCCTGCTTGCTGACGCGTAAAATGACGCACAGTGACATCAGGCATGAGTCCCTATGTCACTGCACGTCATTTAGATCTTCAGTTCGGTGGACACGCATTATTGACTGCGCACCCGCCAAACTGTCAAAGGCCTATTAAGGCCATTTAAATAGCAACTTAAATAATTAACATAGCTGCCCGTCCAAACTTAAGGTTGGAGGGCAGGTGAAGAGCCCAAGCAGCCTTTGCATTTATCATGAAACCTCATCCATAGGCAGGATGAGGTTTCATGAAGGTTTTTAAAGTTCAGTAAAAATTTTAAATGAAATTCATAGACATGTCCCAGCTCCTTTCACGTGAGGGGACATATCTTAAAAAACTTTTCTCTTTATTTAAATTTTTAAAAATCAAACTAATCTCCCTGAGGCAGCTCTGTGTCTCAGAGAGATTTCTGTGCTCTTTCATGCATGTGCGCAAAAGATCGCAGGCCCCAACTCAGCCTACTTTCCTCACCCGCACAGGCAGCGCTTGGCACATCCGGTTGCGTGTCACACTGGGCAGGCCTTAATTGGCCCGCCATGTAAAATGGTAGCGCACAGCCGATTGTGGGCGATGATCAGCTGTGTGCCCGGTCCCACCCAGCAACACCCCCCCCCCCCACCCCCAACCCCGGACGGGGAGAAAATTCTCCTCTATACCTGAGACCTTTACCATATATTTTGCTGAATGTGTTCCCACTTCATTTTGTGCCATTGTAATGCTATGGTGCTCTTATAGAATCATAAAGCAATATGGCACAGGAGGAGGCCAAAAAGCCCATCCTGCCTGTGCTGTCTCTTTTGAAGGAGCTATTCAACGAGTCCTAATTCGCTGCTCCTTCTCCATAACCCTGCATTTTCTTTTTCAAGTATATATTGTAAAGAATAAATTTTAATTTTCCTTGGACTGTGGCTTTAAAAACTACCATGGCTGCAGCTTAAAAGAGATGTTCACTGGAGTGGGAAGAAGAAAATCTACAAGGTCACTATCTCCTGGAACATTGTGTGCCAGTTTGGACAGAATAGTGATGGAAAGGAGACCTGGTTTAAAAGTGAATTGCCTAGTGACGCCGTTTTGATTGGCTCCTGACCAAGTTGCCAGGTTCTGTGTGAGGATAGTGCAGTAAATCAGCTCCTAGCCTGAACAGAGGAAAGACCTGAAACCCCTCTCTCCTGTGTTTTGTAAGACTCCAGTAACCCAGCCATTGTAGCTAGCTGACTATTCCTCACATCGCTGTATCCTGCTTCCTTTGAGAGACTCCTGTCAGGAGGAAAAGGGGGAAAAATCATCAGTAGAGACATTAAAAGCAAGTTTCAACCAGAGAACCGCAGACTGGAAGTGGTGGGAGACCACCTCATGTCAGCCATAACAACCTGCAAGGAACTTGGAAGAAAGCAATCAAAGCCAACCCATCTAATCCTGAACTCCGGATTGGTGCTGTTGAACTGTTTTATCTCACCCTTAAAATCAACTGGGGGGTGGGGGATGTTTTTGTTTGTGTGTGTTTTTGTTTGTGTGTAGGAGTTTAAGAAGGGGCAGAGTTTAAGTTATAGTGTTAAAAGTTAGCAGTTCATATTTCTTTCTTTTGCCACTGGTTAAAGTCAATTTGTTTAACAAACAGTTATTTACTTGTTAATTTTACAAACCCGGCACTCGTATTCTGTTAACCTAAGTTAAACAGTTATGTAGATTTGGGGCAATTTGGTGGTCTAATTAAACTTTTCACATTTGTCTCGACTCATGGAGCAGTGGGGCTTGATGCTATAGCGGACCATCCCCAGTGAGTCGTGACAATATCCAATTCCCAATTTGAAAGTTGATTTTTGTTTGAAATGAACCTGATTCTGCCACCTTTTTTAGGCAGTGCATTCCAGATCATAAAAACATGCAGCATTTTTAAAAAGTTCTCATCTCTCTGGTTCATTTGCCAATAATCTTAAATCTGTGCCATCTGGTTACCAATCCTCCCAGTAGAAACAGCTTTTTCCTTATTTATTCCAGCATATTCCTTCATAATTTAGAACACCCCTATGAAATCACCTTATAACCTTCTCTCCTTGAAGGAGATCATACAAACATATGAGTTAGAAGCAGGATTAGGCCAATCAGCCCTTCGAACCTGCTCCTCCATTCAGTAAGATCACGACTGATCTGAACGTAATCTCTCACCTACCCCCAGTAACCTTTCACCCCCTTGTTTATCAAGAATCTATCGACCTCTGTCTTGAAAACATTCAAAGGCTCGGCTTCCATTGTCTTTTGAGGAAGAGAGTTCCAAAGACTCAATACCCTCAGAGAAAAATATCTCCTCACCTCTTAAATGGGTGACCCCTATTTTTAAACAACGACCCTCAGTTCTGGATTCTCCCACAAGAGGAAACATCTTCTCCACGTCCACCCTGTCGAGATCCCTCAGAATCTTATATGTTTCAATGAAGTTGCTTCTTATTCTTAAAAACTCCAGCAGATACAAGCCTAGCCTGTCCAATCTTTCCTCATAAGACAAGCTGCCCATTCATGGTACTAATTTAGTAAGCCTTCTCTGAACTGTTTCTAATGTGTTTACATCCTCCTTCCTTAAATATGGAGACCAATACTGTATGCAGAATTCCAGATGTGGGGTCTCTAGTTTCCTGTGCAACTAATGCATAACCTCCCTACTTTTATATTCAATTTCCCTTGTAATAAACAATAACATTCTATTAGCCTTCCTAATTACTTGCTGCATACAAGCCTTTTGTGATTCATGTATTAGGACACCAAGATCCCTCCAAACTTCCAAGTTCTGCAATCTCTCACCATTTAGGTAATATGCTTCTTTTTTATTCTTCCTGCCAAAATGAACAACTTCACATTTTCCCACATTATATTCCATTTGCCAGATCTTTGTCCACCTGCTCAACCTCTCTATGTCCCCTTATAGCCTCTTTATGTCATCTTCAAAATTTTCTTCCATACCTATCTTTGTCTCATCAAATTTGGCAACCATACCTTCTGTCCCTTCATCCAAGTCATTTATATAAATTGTCAAATGTTGAGGGCCCAGTACTGTGGCACACTGCTTATTACATTCCACCAACCAGAAAAAAGACCCATTTATGGCCACCCTCTGTTTCCTGTTAGCTAGCCAATCTTCTATCCAAGCCAATATGTTACTCCCTGCACCATGAGCTTTTATTTTCTGCGATAATTTGATGTGGCACCTTATCAAATGCCTTCGGGAAATCTAAGTACAGTACACCCATTAGTTCCCCTTTATCCACAGGACACGTAAATCCTTCAAAGAGCTCCAATACGTTGGTTAAACATGATTTCCCTTTCACAAAACCATGTTGACTCTGCCTTATTGCCTTGAATTTTTCGAAGTGCCTTGCCTTAACATCTTTAATAATAGCTTCCAACATTTCCCCTCTGGCAGATGTTCAGTGAACGGGCCTGCAGTTTCCTGCTTTCTATGTCCCTCCCTTTTTCAATAAAGGAGTTATATTTGCTATTTTCCAATTTAATGGCACATTCCCCGAATCTAGGGAATTTTGGAAAATTAAAACCAATGCATCAACTATCATCCTAGCCACTTCTTTTAAGACTAAGTCCATCAGGGCTGGAGATTTGTCAGCCTGCAGCTCCAACAATTTACTCAGTATCATTTTCCTGGTGATTGTAATTTTCCTGAGTTCTTCCCACCCTTCCAATTCCTAATTTACAGCTATTCCTGCGATGTTACTTGTACCCTCTATAATGAAGACTGATGCAAAATACCTGCTCAATTCATCCGCCAAATCACAGAATCACACAGTGCAGAAGAGGCCCGTCAGCCCATCGAGTCTGCACCGACACGTGAAAAACACCTGACCTACCTACCTAATCCCATTTACCAGCACTTGGTTCATAGCCTTGAATGTTATGACATGCCAAGTGCTCATCCAGGTACTTTTTAAAGGATGTGAGGCAACCCACCTCCACCACCCTCCCAGGCAGTGCATTCCAGACCGCCACTACCCTCTGGGTAAAAGTGTTTTTCCTCACGTCCCCCCTAAACCTCCTGCCCCTCACCTTGAACTTATGTCCACTCGTGATTAACCCTTCGACTAAGGGGAACAGCTGCTCCCTATCCACTCTGTCCTTGCCCCTCATAATCTTGTACACCTCAATCAGGTTGCCACTCAGTCTCCTCTGCTCCAATGAAAACAACCCAAGTCTATCCAACCTCTCTTCATAACTTAAATGTTTCATCCCAGGCAACATCCTGGTGAATCTCCTCTGCACCCCCTCCAGTGCAATCACATCCTTCCTATAATGTGGCGACCAGAACTGCACACAATACTCCAGCTGTGGCCTCACCAAGGTTCTATACAACTCCAACATGACCTCACTAATTTTGTAATCTATGCCTCGATTGTTAAAGGCAAATGTCCCATAAGCCTTTTTCACCACCCCACTAACATGCCCCTCTGCCTTCAGAAATCTATGGACACACACCAAGATCCCTTTGTTCCTCAGAACTTCCTAGTGTCATGCCATTCATTGAATACTTCCTTGTCAAATGACTCCTTCCAAAGTGTATCCCTTCACATTTTTCAGGGTTAAATTCCATCTGTCACTTCTCTGCCCATTTAACAATCCCGTCTATATCTTCCTGTAGCCCAAGACACTCAACTTCACTGTTAACCACCCGGTCGATCTTTGTGTCATCCACAACCTTACTAATACTACCTCCCATATAGTCACCTATGTCATTTATATAAATGGCAAATAATAGGGGACCCAGCACAGATCCCTGTCACTAAAGCAGCCTTCTGTCATCACCCTCTGTCTCCTACAACTAACCCAATTTTGAATCCACCTTATCAAATTACCCTGTATCCCATGTAAATCCTTATTTTCCATTATTAATTCCCCAGACTCACTTTCCGTAGGACCAGTGCCCACTTTGTTAACTGTTTTCTTTTTTAAGTATCTATAAAAGCTCTTACTATCCATCTTTATATTTCTAGCTAGCTTTCTCTCATACTCTAATTTTTCCCTGCTTTTTCATTGTTTACTCTCTTTATATTCTGTCCAATCTTCTGACCTGCCACCCATTTTTGTGCAATTGTATGCTTTTTCTTTAAGTTTGATGCTATCTTTAATTGTTTTAGTTAACCACAGATGGTGGGTCCTCCCCATGGAATTTTTCTTTCTCATTGGAATGTATCTACTTTGTGTTTTCTGAAATATCTCTTTTACATGTCTGCTACCGCATCTCTATTGACTTCTCCCTTAACCTCTTTTCCCAGTTTACTTTAGTTAGCTCTGCTTTACTTCCCACATAATTGCCCTTAGGTAAGTTTAAAATACTCGTTTTGGACCCACTCTTCTCCCCTGCAAACTGAATGTAAAATTCAATCATATAATGATTGCTGCTATACTGGGGTGCCTACACTGAGGTTATCAATTAATCCTATATCGTTGCACTATACCAGATCTAGTATAGCTTGCTCTCTGGTTGGCTTCAGAATATGTTGTTCTAAGAAACCATCCCGAAAACATCCTATGAACTCCTCATCTAGGCCCCCACTAATTTGTTTAAAACCCCCACAATTCCCTTGTTACACAGCTCACTAGAACACCAGTTCCATCACAGTTCAGGAGTAGACCATCCCAATGGTACAGATACCATTTTCCCCAATACTGGTGCCAGTGCCCCACGAACTGGAATCCACTTCTCCCACACCAATCTTTTAGCCATGCATTCATTTCTCTAATCTCATTTATCCAGAGATTATTATCTTTGAGGTTCTGCTTTTCAATTTAGTGCCTAGCTCCTCATACTCTCTATGTAGATCCTCTTTCCTAGTTCTACCTATGTGGTTGGTACTTACATGCACCATGGCAAGTGGATCCTCCCCTCCCACTGCAAGTTCCCCTCCAGCCTTGAGCAGACGTCTCAAACCCTGGCACCAGACAAGCATCACAGCCATCTGGACTTTCGCTCTTTGCTACAGAGTATCAATCTCCCTCGCCATGCCATTCCCTGCTACCACTGTGTTCCCTTTTGCTCCCCCCACTTGATTGGCTTCCTGTGGAATGGTGCCATGGTCATTTTGCTCATCTGCCCTGCAGCCCCCACTCTCATTCAAGCAAGCTGAGAGAACCTCAAACCTATTGGACAATGGCAAAGGTTGAGGCTGCTGCACTCCTGCCCTCTGGGTCCACTTATCCGCCCCACTCGCAGGAACACCATCCTTTCCTGACCACTGACCAAATCAGAAGACCCTATCCTAAGTGGTGTGACTGCCTCCTGGTACAAAGCACCAGGTAACTTACCCCTCCCTGATGTGTTGCAGTATCTGCAGCTCAGCCACCCGCTCAATGACTCTGAGCCAAAACTCCTCAAGCTGTAAACAATTACTGCAGATGTATTTGCCCTGGACCACACTGACATCCAGGATCTCTACATACTGCCACCATGACACATCACCTATCCTGCCACCCTTAAAATATATTAATTAGCTATTTAATTATATTATTCACTGATTTGTTTTTCTTTCATCTATTTGTTTACCCCTACCACCAATTTGTATTATTTTTAAACCTTAGGAATAGAGTACACCTTAACCGCTTACTGTAACTTTATAAACTATTTATTACAATTAGAATAAGTAAAATCGCTTACCAGTTACTCACCAATCAGCTTCTTCCCTTGTACCAAAGTAAGAGCCAGCTACAGGAGGCAGAAGAAGGTAGGAAAAGAAAGGAGCATGTCCTGCCCCTCCGCACTGAACTCCCTCTCTCACCAAATTCCCATTTTACACTCTATGCACCCAGCGCAGCACCCACAGTGCAGACAAGGCAGCACTGAGTTCCCTGACAAACAACTAATTCAATCTTCTGAAAAACCAGTTTAAGCTACCTACCTAATTAAGTAGCTGCTGCTGCTCTTAGAAAGCTTGTATACCCCTGTCTTAAGGTTGGAATAGAACTTAACATAACTTGGATGTTAATATTTACTTAATTGCTAATTTTAAGGGAAAAATTAGACTTCAGAAAGAACTGAAGACTCAACATAATTAAGGTCTCTCATCTCTGGTACCATTCTGGTAAATCTCTCCATACCCTCTCGAAGGTCTTGGTTTCCTTCCTAAAGCATTTTTTAAAATATTGAATATATATTAATATATACTTTCATTTGAAGTTTTATAATTCCCATCTTGAATTCCTTTTCCTAAACTTTTCCAGCCAAAATCAACTTGCGTAGTGGACCCAAAGACCATCAAAACAGTGGAAGCATTGGAGTCAACCTCACCAGCAAAATACCTGAATCATTCATGTTTTACTCCGACACAACCAGAGAGCAAAACTGTTACAGAAGAAATAAAGAAGTTGCAGCTAGAAGTGGTGAGTACAGTGTGTGCATGTGTGTAAAGAATAAACTTCAAATATTGTCAGTCTAAAATAATGACAGAAAATCATGGAAATATGCATTTGATCAGTCAGCATCTGAAAGGAGAAAAAATGAGTTACTGATTTTTCGGCTGTGAACGATGCATCGGAATCAGAGAAATGGAGATTCTTTCTAACATAAGATCAAGTACCCAAAACATTAACTCATATTTTCTCTTTGCAACAAAAGTTCAATAGATTGAGTCCTGGGATGAGAGGTTTGTTCTCTGAAGAAATATTGAGTAGAAATATTTCTGGAGTTTATTAAGAGGTGATTTCATTGAATCCTGTAAAAATCTGAGAGGGATTGACAGGGTAGATGCAGAGAGGCTGTTCCTTTGGCTGGACAGACTAGAATTAGGGGCCATAGTTTCAGGATAAGGGATCAGCCATTTAGGACTGAGATGAAGAGACCTTCCTTCACTCAGAGGGTTGTGAATCCTTGGAATTCTTTACCCCGGAGGTTTGTGGGTTGGTTGTTCAGTATATTCAAGGCTGAAATTGATAGATTTTTGGACAGGAAAGTGGTTTTGAGGTCAAAGGTTAGTCATGATCGCAATGAATGGTGAAACGGGGTTGAGGGGCTGTATGGCCTAATTCTGCTTCTGGTTTCATGGTTTATTATGTTAACGAGTTACAACAAATTTGCTATGTATTCCCATCATTTTCTGTTTTTATTTCATATTATACATTTCCAGGTTTAAATAATATAGCAAATAAAATTAACATATGTAATATTCAGATATAATTGTATTTGATACATTTTGTTATTCTTGAACCAAGTGAGATTTTACATAGGGATAGAAAAAAACATAGGAAATTTGATATGAAAAACAGGAACTACTGGACATGAATAGCAGGCCAGTCATTTTCTAAAAAGGAAAGCTAGAGTTTTGGCTGGGTGGGGATCCATCATTAGAACTGGCATTCGCTGTTTTTTTTGTACTTATTTGAAGTCTTGTTTATATTGTGCCATTTCAGATTATAATTAGCCCAGTGTCTAGTCCAATGTGAATTCTGATGCACGACTGTCAAGTAATTGTTATTTACACAAGAACACAAGAAATGGGAGCAGGAGTAGACTACGTGGCCTGCTGAGCCTGCTCCGCCATTCAATACAGTCATGCCTGACCTTGGGCTTCAACTCCATTTTAAGGTTTTAAAATTTCTCATGGGGTAGTGGTGGTGATCGGTTTTATGGCGCTCGGTAGGTGAAGGCAGCGTGGAACTGAACCTTTTGACAGGAAGTCTCCTGTTTGATTCCTGTTTTGTGCTAAGTCAGTTATCTCAACTGGAGTAGCAGCAAGGACACAATCATTAGCCTCAACACCTCTATGCTAGTGAGGGGAAAAAAGAAATCAGCTGAGGTTGTTGCTCCTGATTTCTAGATATCCTACTATGGCTTCTGTTTGAAAGTGTGTTAATGAATGGCTGGTGAGGATTGGATTGAGCTAAACTATAGGAACCTCTGGGTTTTTATATCTGCTAACATTCACTGAATAGACTATGGCACTTGGGCAAAGAATGAGAGGATGATCAGTGCCTATGGAACTGTACTTCAACAGCAATTGGTGTCTAGAGAAAGGAGAAAATTGGCACAAAATAAGATCTTGTGTGCTGAGGTCCCTTCCTCTAAATTCTGTGCTGTAGTTGAAGGATTCTTTTGTCTCAAAGAGTAATAGTTTGATAGAAAGTCTGTTTCCATAAATTGCTCATTTTCATTTTCAGGAAAATCTGAATATTCTTTACCAAGGGAAGACTGAAACACTGGAGTCTCGGGTTTCTTTACTAAGGTAATAATATCCAGGGTAATAACTAATTGCAATAATGTACTCAGTACTTAAGTTCTGTGTTATCTGGCCATCACAGATTTGTATTAAAACTTTTCAGGCGAAAAATTCCTATTGCTAAAAATGCTATTGATTTGATGATTAGAGCCCTTTTAAGATCATGTTCTCTTGTTCTGCACTTCTTTACCAGAGGAAATAGTTTATCTCTATCTTACCAATAAAATCCTTTAGTCATCTTTAAAAACCCAATTAAATCACTTCTTAATCTTCTATATTTGAATCTATGCAACCTGTGCACATGATTTAACTCCTTTAGCTCAAATATAATTCTGGTGAATCTGTGCTGCACCTGCTACAAGGTCAATATATTCTTCATGACATTTTGCCTGGAACTGAAAGTAATACTCCAGATGTCGTCTAACTAAAGCTCTACACAGCTATAGCACATTTGCCACTCCTTTGTATTTCAGCCCCTTTGAGATAACAGCTAAAATTCTATTAAGCTTTTTTTGTGTGTCCACTAGTTTTTAGTGATTCCTGTACATTTCTCTTCTTCACATTTCCTAGCTTCTCACCATTTAGAAAATAATCTGAGCCCCATTTGAGTCCAATGAATAACCCTGCACTTTCCCACATTGAACTTCGTCTACCATGATTGATGTCTGGAATTTGGAGTTACCATGGGCTGAATCTGTTGGTTGGCGTATGGGGGTGGGCCGACATGCAAAATCACAGGCGATGACGTCAGGGCATGTGTCCTGACGCCACTGCGTATCATCTTGATATTTCGTTCAACAGACATGCTCCAGAGGCAGCTACGCGCCTGCTGAAGTATTAACAGCCTATTAAGGCCATTAAGAAAGTAATTAAATGAGTTAAGAACGCTGCCCATTCAACCTTAAGGTTGGCAGGCAGCCGAAAAGCTCAAGCAGCCTTCGGGTTTTTCAGGAAACCTCATCCACGGGTGGGATGAGGTTTCCTGAAGCTTTTACAAAATCAATTAATTAATTTTCCCACCTTCACAAACATGTCCCAACTCATTGGGAACATGTTTAAATCAATTTTTACACCATTTATTGAAATGTTTCATTCTCTATTCAATCTCCCCAAGGCAGTTTTGTTCCTCAGAGAGATTGCTGCGCTCTTTCGCAGGCCCCAATTCTCCCTCCTCCCCCCGCCTGCACAGGTAGTGCTGAACGCTACTGGCTGCGCATTACGCTGTGTGGGCCTTAATTGGCCTACCCACGTAAAATGGCGGCGTGCAGTCAATCGCAAGCAGCAGTTGGCTCTGTGCCCGATCCCACCCGCCATAAGTAAAATCCTGGCCCTTGTTTTGAAATGAATTTCTGAGCTTAACTGTGGGTTAGGAAGAGAGCAGAATGAACAAAAATGAGGGTTTCACTGATTTTTAGTATTTCAGTAACATTTTTGATATCCTGCAATGTTACTGTTTTATTATGAACCATAATGATATGGAAGAAACCTACTCATTGTTCTGTATCTGCATTCCTGCAGAATGATATTGTTCATTTTCACAAGAGGCATTAAGAGCTTACCGTGCCATTGATGTTCCCTATAGATGCTTAGTGAGCATTTGACAGTCAGTTTATTGGTTTGACAGTTAGCTCTACTGGGATATATTTGAGAAGTTATTTATTAAATTGATTTCCCTTACCCCTAAACCCACTTCTCCTTCATGAATAAAAGGATCACAGCAGTCCACTAACCTGTTGCCAATTTGGTATTAGAGTAAATAGTTTGATTTGTGCTCCTTGAGTAGTCCACACATGAGTTGATCATCTTAATGCTCAGAGCCATTACTCTGTATTTCTAGAAGTTTTTCTGCAAAGCTGTTCCCTAATTGCTAACCATAATTTTGGCAGAAGAGTCATGGAAACCCAGGAAAAACAATGAATAGTCGCTTGGTCATACAGAACTTGAGTATAGCTGAAGAAAAAGCTTTGGAGCCTTTTGCCTTGCACTCATCAGTATGGATGCAAGAATGCAAATTTCAAACGAAACAACAATTTATACTTTGTGAGAAAAGGAGTGCTGATTGGGTGGCAAGTCAACTCTGATTGGTCGGAGACGTTGCCATGGTGAATGCACCAAGGATGCACCGTGTTTTTGTTTATTCAAAAAAGGTGTGGTGTCTGGATATATTAGTGCTTAAAGTATTCATCTTTAATGACCCCTTACCTCCTAACCCTTGCATATATCTGATACATAGATGACATGGTTGAATATATTTGAGTCTGCAGCTTCATGTAAGAATTTCCTTACTCACCTTAATTGCACGTTCAAATTCACCTTTAAGATGGAGCAGTCTAACAAACTCCCTTTCCTCAACATGCTAGTTGAGAAATCTACTAATGTGTTCTCTTCTCCTGTCTTACCACAAGTCTACCTTTGCTGGTTAATATATGCGTTGAAATTCCTACAGCTCCACATGCTACGACTGGCCTCATCAGTAATCTCATAAATAAGACCTGAGCCATTTGATCACTGTGCAAACTTGACACCGAAATAGGGCACATCAAAGCTATCCTGTGGGATAACAGCTACCCTGATCAGATCATTGCTCATTGTGTATCACGGATGCTCATGAATGGGCCAAAGGCTGCCACTTTTGAACCTGAAAAGTTCCCAATCTACCTCAAATTATCCCGGAAGGGTAAAGTATCTCAAAAATTTGAGCAACAGGTGAAGCTAGCTATTTTATACTGCTACTATGCAGGAGTAACAGAATGGTATTTTCCACTAAGGGACTGTTGCCATCAAGTCAAAAAGACCTTCTGCTTACCACACAAATGAGTAATGTGGTGTATGAGTTTCAATGCCGGTGCGATGCCAGATATGTAGGCCATACATTTCAACAGCTGATGGATCATATCAAACAGCACATCCCTTCTACTGTTCGCAATAGGCAGAGCACTGACTGTACTAACCAAACCAGCTTGCAAAACTCAGAAGATAATGTCTAACATTATGTGTGATTCCGTGATTTGGCAACATTTGCTGAATAATCATAAGTATGCTAAGAATTACACTAGCAACCAATTTAAAATTATAAGTTGGGCTCTCAATGTAGCTCACTTATGCTTTCAAGAAGCTACAAATGTTCTTATGCAGGGACCTGTCCTCTGCAGGCAAAAGGAGTATGTCCAGACATTGTACCTTTTTGAATAAACCAAGCATTGCGGTCAATAGCTCCCTGGTGCATTCACTACAGCAACATCTCAACCAATCGGGAGCTGACTTGCCAACCAACCAGCTCCCTTTTTCTCACAAATTGATGTTCCCTTTGAAATTTCTCATCCTTGCATCTGTCCTGATGAGTGCAACATAAAAAGCTTCAACAGCATGTCTTTCGTTTCTGGCAAAAACAATGGAGACATCATTTCTATGGCTCTTTTGCCAAAGTTTTGGCACGTGATCGGGAGGGCCCCTCAGGATATTTAATTCACTATCTTCAGCGTTGAGAAGATCAAATAAGCAATTTTGTCAATAAGGATAAAATCACCCCTGTCCTTAAGCACAACAAAGATCATCTGTTACAAACATTTCAGCCACTTAATTTGCTAATCAAATCTATACTGCGCTAAAATTGATAGAGATGGCTGAAAATGCTGGAAGAATCTTGGTATGCTAAAGAAACCTTAGCCTTGCTCCTCATTTCTGGCAACTTCAATGCTATTTGAATTCTAAATATGTCCAGTGATAAAATGTAATAGCCCTACTTGGCAGGTTGTAGAGAAAAGTAATATGTTACTCCTGGACTTAGACAGCAAAATAAGGAAGCCTGAAAAGAGAAAAAAGGCGGCCACTGAAACATCAAGCAGACCCTGAGTGAGAAACTGGGCTCATTAGCTTTATGGGTGATAAAAGTGTCTAAAATGGCATCTGTGGCACATACTCTTGCGTGGTGAATCGCTCTGAACAACATATTGGCATAGACATTAAAACATGTGCGCGACTGTCTACCAGAAGTTTGCAAAGCAGGCAGATCATGAAGTCAGTCAGTGTGCAACAACTCCAGCCAATGCCCTGTCTTAACCTTGCACAGCCTAACATACATTTGGCAGCAGGAAGGACCCCCATCAACAGTGTTTAAAAGGATCATCAACTACTTGCAGGTTAGTTGGTGGTTAATTTCTTCTGCCTGCCACTACAATTCTACAAGTGTTTGCAGACTTCAAGGTTTCTGTTCAAACTAGTTGCCCCCAGAATACAGTATGACTTGTAGGAACAACAGAGGCTACAGAGAAAAGAACAAGCAGCTGGAAGAGGGCAGAGATGGAGAAGGATTATCAGGAGGGGCTGTGTCTGCCCAGGTTGTTCAGGAACCTCCGTGAAGAATCATGCTTGAGGCAACTGTGCTTCAGTAAAAAGGAACTAATTGAAATCTGACACCTGTTGCAGCCACAACTCCAAACTCAGAGCATGGCAAAGTCTACATTACAAGTCTGGCGCACTGACCTCTACCTCGCAGAGGCTGAGCATCAACTCGCAGACACTTCCTCCTACCTCCCCCGGACCATGACCCCACCACTGAACGTCAAGACATTGTTTCCAGGACTGTTACTGACCTCATCTCCTCTGGAGATCTTCCTTCCACAGCTTCCAACCTCATAGTCTCCCAACTTCAGACGGCCCTTCTACCTCCTACCCAAAATCCACAAATAGGACTGTCCCGGCAGACTGATTGTGTCAGCCTGTTCCTGCCCCACGGAACTCATTTCTTGCTATCTTGACTCCATTTTCTCTCCCCTTGTCCAGTCCCTTCCCACCTACACTCATGATTCCTCTGACACCCGACATCATATCAACAATTTCCAGTTCCCTGGCCCCAACCGCCTCTTCTTCACCATGGACGTTCACGCCCTCTACACCTCCATCCCCCACCGGGATGGTCTGATGGTTCTCCGCTTCTTCCTCGAACAGAGGCCCGAACAATCCCCATCCACCACTACTTTCCTCCGTCTGGTTGAACTTGTTCTCACACTGAACAATTTCTCCTTAATCTCCTCTCACTTCCTCCAAACAAAAGGTGTGGCTATGGGTACCCGCATGGGCCACAGTTATGCCTGTCTCTTTGTGGGGTATGTGAAACATTCCTTGTCCCAGTCCTACTCAGGCCCCCTCCACAACTCTTTCTCCGGTACATCAATGATTGCTTTGGTGCTGCTTCATGCCCTCGTCTGGACCTGGAAAAATTTATTAATTTTGCTTACAATTTCCACCCCTCCATCATTTTCACATGGTCCATCTCTGACACTTCCCTTCCCTTCCTTGACCTCTCTGTCTCAATTTCTGGTGATAGACTGTCCACCAATGTTCATTACAAGACTACCGACTCCCACAGCTACCTCGACTACAGCTCCTAACACCCCGCTTCCTGTAAGGACTCCATCCCAATCTCTCAGTTCCTTTGCCTCCATCGCATTTATTCTGATGATGCCACTTTCAAAAACAGTTCCTCTAACATGTCTTCCTTCTTCTTTAACCGAGGTTTTCCACCCACGGTGGTTGACAGGGGCCTCAACCGTGTCCGGCCCATCTCCCACGCATCCGCCCTCACACCTTCCTCTCCCTCCCAGAACCATGATAGGGTCCCCCTTGTCCTCACTTATCACCCCACTAGTCTCGCCATTCAAAGGATCATCCTCCGCCATTTCCACCAACTACTTTCCCTATATCACTGATCATCAATCACAATGTCTGCTTGGCAATAATTCAAAAATAAAAAGCCACTACAAAATAAACCTTTCAAACCAAATCATTTCTCATTGCTTACATAAGTCAACTAATTACCTTTGTGGATTATTCCTTTGTTGTCTCTCTTCCATGTGCCTTTGGCTGTTCTACTTACCTACTCCGTGCTATGCCAGTGGTTGCAGCATAGCTGGTGGCAGGCTGCTGACTTTGAGGTGACCTTGGGAGGATGACCTAGAAGGCTGGACTGCAAACCATACCATCTTGGCATGGGCTCTCTTGTTGGCTTGCAGGCAGCAGCAAGGGCACTGGTGGAGTGGTGGGGGTTATGAGGTCAAATGTTTGAGAAAGGACAGCAGATACGTGCTCCGTGGTATCACTTCCAATACCCCAGGGCGACGCCTCACCAGTTCTGGTAACCTGTTTGAAGATAGATTGCTGGACCTCTGTGATACCCCACCAGCTCCTTTGCACACTGGTCATGACAGTAGCAGTCTGAGCTTGAATGGCAGGAAGCTGACGAGCA
Organism: Carcharodon carcharias; assembly: GCF_017639515.1. Classification (NCBI taxonomy): domain Eukaryota; kingdom Metazoa; phylum Chordata; class Chondrichthyes; order Lamniformes; family Lamnidae; genus Carcharodon; species Carcharodon carcharias. Next base: position 219,207,131 of record NC_054468.1, read on the forward strand.
TGGCAGCAGTCTCAGCTTCCACTGCAGAACTGAGACATTGGGTTCTGAATTTTACCACAGGCTTCAGCACCCCAGCATCAGACCAAAATGTGGTTCCTGAGCCCACACTTGTCAGCATTGGGATTAGCTCAACAACTTCCCAAACTGGCAAACAGGCTCCTGATGCTGCTGCCCAATCAGAGAGCCAGCAGCTCTGAAGCCTCTGCTGCACCACTGGGAGAGGTAGGAGATACTGAGACATGGGTTGTGTGACTTTGGAACTCTCTGCCTCAGAAGGTGGTGTAGGCGGGGTCATTTAATATTTTTAAGGTGGAGGTAGATGGATTCTTGTCAGGCAAGGGAATCAAAGGTTATTGGGGGTAGGTGGGAATGTGTAAATTGAAACACAATATGATCAGCCATGATCTTATTGAATGGCGGAGCAGGCTCTAGGTGCCGAATGGTCTTATGTTCTTAATTGACCTCAAATCAACTAACTCCTGTGGGAATCTGTTCTACATGACCACTAGCTTTGGGAAATGGTTTGCTTTGAAACTCTAATTTTGTTCAAAGCTTATGATTTTTGCACTTGTGTTCTTTAGTTCTATGATCATTGTCCAAGTTAAGTAGCTAGCTTACTTCAAGTCTATTTATACGGCTTAATGAACTTGAAGTCCTGTACCGTTCCCCTTTATTGGTTTTTATTCTCATTGCAAAAATGTTTAGTCACACAAGGCCTTCTTCATAACTCCCCTTTCTGGATCCATTCATGTTGTACTAATGTTTGTTGTTCTTCATTCCTTTTCATGTATCCACATTAAAAAAATCTTGTTTGACAAGCCATGTGTACAATGGATAACCAATCTCTTTTATGCTTATTTCCTACCTATATTATTTCTTGTCATCAGCAAACTTAATACAATTCTCGCATAAACCTTGTTCCAAACCACTCAAAAATTATTAACAGCAGGGCTTCCAGAACAAATCACTGTAGAACAGCATTGGTTACTTATTACCATGCAAAACATTTTTCATTTATCAGCATCCTAAGGCGATTCTCAATCCACTTAGACAATCTGCCCTCTATTCCATACCATTCCCTATTCATCTTGGATGAGAACTTCATCAAATGCCTTTTGAAATCTAAGTGTACTGAACAACTTTCTTCTATCAGTTTCATTATCTCTTCAAAGATTCCCTTATGTTTGTAAGGCATATTCAGTTACTTATGAAACCATGCTGATCATGCTGATTTGTCTCCATTTTGCCTGTGCTATCCAGACCTCAACTGAGAGCACCTGTAAAAGCCCATGGAATGTTCTTCCCACTGCAGATGTTAGGCTAACCTGTAATTACCAGGTGGTATTTTACTATTTGTTGAATATTGAAGCTACTTTTGCTATCCTCTGACTTTCAATATTTATGGAAAATTTAAAAAACATCAAAGCATTAATAATTTCCTCCTTTAATTTCTCAAAGATTTGTCTCATCTAGCCTTCTGCCATTTAATCATTTCACTTTCTTCATTGCATATTTGTTATTAACTTATTTTCATGTCATATATTCTACCCATGTAAATTGAAAATACCTATAGCTCTTTGGTGAAAATTTGAATGAAGGATGCAGTAGATATATCTGCCTTAACACAATGATTTTTATTATCTTTACCTTTAATGGATCCACCTTTCATCTACTATTGATGTGCTGTTGTTTTAAACATTTTAGACCATTCTTGCTGCTCTCTAATTTGCCTTTGTACTCCTCTAATTTTCCTATTAGGAAAAAGTTCCTTTTTTCTATGAATTCCAATTTACCCTACGTTTTGCTTAATTTTATATTTTTTAAAGCATTTATTTATTTAGTAGGTACAAAAGTCATGTAGACTAGTGACCATGATGGGGATGATCTCCTGATTGGCAGTTCATCTGCTCCAAAAAAATGGTGAAATCACCTTGTCACTGCTATAAATCTTGTGTCACTGCAAGAACACCTTTGTGGGGACCTATCGCCATAAGAACTGCAGTGCTTTAATGAGAAGGTTCATCGCCATGCAGGTAAATTAAAGGTGGGCAAATTTGACTCTGCCAGCGTCATCCACAATCTGAGAGGAACAAAGTAGCAGCAATGAAGAGAGAGGGAGGTGGCATTTGAAATCGGCGTTGTTGGCTGTCCCTCAATTTGAGGATGACAACTACCTACGATCACGAGTTTCTGCCCTGTGACTTTGTGACTTTGTGACTGAACAGTCCGATTCTTAACCCACAGAGCTCTGGGCACTTGGGGCAAGATGTCCCACGAGGTTGTGGGACCGGAAGGCAGGATTTGCTTCCTTTTGTTTCCTTCTGTGCTGTGCTCTGCCTCATTAAGACGTTGTGACTAAAAGCATGATGCAGCTTGATGGACAAGTTGTTGCCATTTTGAAAGAATAGTAGCAAGCTCCTCCCAGTTATTAATGTCAATGCTGCCATGCTTCGAGGAGAGCTTCAGAGTGTCTTTGAAGTGTTTTCTTTTTCCTCCCCCAGACAGCTGGCCGTTTGAGGGTTGAAAAAACAGGACTTGAAGGGGGTGACTCTTTTCAGCCATCTGGACAAAATGTCTAGTTCATCAAAGTTGATTTTGCAGGAGTTTTGCCTGAATGCTTGTGTAGCTCGCTTCAGGAAAGATACCAGCGTTTGTTCAATGGTCCTCCCGTTGAATCCAGATGAGACGGTGGAGAAATTGCCGATTGAATTTCTCTACAGCTCTTATGTGTTGCTCATGCCCAGTCCAGGTCTCACTGGTGTACAGGAATGTGATGATGACAACTGTTGTGTACATTCAGACTTTTGTTGACTTGCAAGGATCTCTGTTGTCAAACACTCGCTATCATAGTTTGTAGAAGGCTGAGCTGGCACAGCTGATCCAATGTTGGATCTCCTCATCAATGGTGGTCTTTTGAGAAAGGTGGCTACCAAGGTATGGGAAGTGCTCAATATATTCCAAAGTCTCTCCTCCTTTATGTATGGGAGATGGAATATTTGGCTGGTTTGGGTTCATACATGAGTTTTATTCTTGTAAAATTCAAGGACAGGTTGAGTTTCTTGTATGCAGAATTGGAAGATCAAGAGTGGCATGCAAATCTGGTGCAGATGGGCAACAACGCCACAGTCATCTGCAAATTTTAGATCATGTAGATCTATGGTGGTCAGTTTAGTTTTGACACGTAGACAATTGAGGTTAAAGAACTTTCCATCTAGGCAGTATTTATTATTGATACCAGAGGGCAGTTGATTTTCGATGAGGCGAATAGCCACTATCAGGTATATTGTAAGCGATGGGAGCGATCACACAGCCTTGCTTGACTCCTGTCCAGATGTTGAAGGCATCTGTTTTAGATCTCCCACTCAACACAGTTTCAGTCACAATGTCATGAAGCAATTGGAGGATTGTGAAGAAGTGCCTTGGACATCCAAATCTTTGGAGTACAATCCACAGAGCCTCATGATTTACTGAGTAAAATGCTTTGGTTAGGTCAAAATACAATGGAAAGTTCCCAATGTTGTTCTTGATGTTTTTCTTTGACTTGTCTGTCAACAAAGACCATGTCAGAGGTTCCTCTGGAAGGTCTAAAGCCACACTCTATCTCTGGGAAGTAGGTGATTAAGTAGAACGCATGTCAGGATTTTCCTTGCTACAGACGAGAGGGAACTAGCTCAAAAGTTCCCACAACTTGATTATCTTCCTTCTTAAAGATTGTTGCATTTCTGGAGTGGGGTAGGGGGTTGGGTAGGGTATTTTTCCTCCCAAATCCTTAGGATGAATGCATAGAGTCTTGATGTGAGCAAAAGTCCGTCAGCCTTGTAGACCTCAGCTGGAATACCATCGGGGCTGCAAGCTTTGTTTTTTTTCATCTGTTTGATTGCTTGTTGCAGTTCACCCATGGATTCGATCACAGGATACTGGGGGAATAGCTCAGATAGCTCACAGAAGGGGAGTTGTTGAAAATTATTTTCCACCATTGACTGATGGCCTTGTTGTCTTTAAGAAGAGAAATGCCATCCTGTTAGCAAAGGGGATATTGTCTGTTTGACTTTGGTCTATAATGGGCCTGGGGGCTTCAAAAAAAAGTTTTGCATATGATGATGGTCAGCATATTATTGAATCTTTCAGGCTTTCTCTTCCCAGCACATGCTCTTTATCTTCCGGATTTGTGTTTGGGTGTCAGCCTTGAGCCGTTGGAATACTGTCTTCTTGACCTGTGACCTTGGGTTGTCCTAGCAGGCAGTGAAGGCTGCTTGTTTTGTTCTAGGTGGTCACGTCTTTCAGCATCATTTTCATCAAACCAATCCTGGTGATGACGATGCTCAAACCTAATGGTCTGGGTACAGGAGTCTAGTACAGCTGAATTTATTTGATCCCACTGGTCTGGAATTGATGTGTGAAGATTTTCCAGACTGGTCGTAAGCTGCACTTGGATTTCCTTTCTTCGGCTGGACTGCTTTAGGACTGATACATTGATCTTCCTGTTGGGCCTTTGGGCCTTGCGAAGCCTTTGCACTAGGTGGATGTTCATCACCAATTGAACAAGCCCAGCAGGCACTGGTATCCTTTATGGCTCAGGCAATACAGACATCACTTGGATCTTTAAGCCAAACAATTGCATAACCTAGGAGGTACCAATACTTTGATCTAGGATGCCTCCATGTGGTTTTGTCCTTCTGGTAGAAGATAGTGTTTGTTACAATGAGACCATGCTGAGCACACTTTGTTAGCAGGAAGATGCCACTTTTGTTGGCTTTTCCCACCCCTTGCTTTCAAAACCATGAACAATTATGGACTACAGAATTAATTATTAATGAAATGAGTCAATAGATTACTTTTTAAAACGCTAGTTGTCCATCATGTAGATTATTCAATAGAATTCTTCACAGCAGCATTTCTCACACTTGATCGTTTAAGCTTCATAGTTATGCAGTTTTTGTTTGGTGATAATTAAGTTGTGTTTTCTTTTCCACTCTTGATTTATTCCTATTCAATTGTGAATGCAATTGTTAAAACCTTTTATTATTTGCAATATTTTAGAAAAGACCTGTCAGAATCTCAAAAGGAATGTCAAGAGCTGGAAGAACGATTAAAGATTCAACAGTCTTTGCTTGCAATGGACAGTTCAGAACGTGTTGCTGGCCTGTGTTTGAAATGTGCCCAGCATGAGGCAGTTCTGGCCCGGACTCGTACTGATGTAGAGTTGAAAGCTGTTGATAGATTAAGAAAGTAAGTATTTTTTTTAATTGTTTGAGATGCAGGCAATTTTTTCCCCATTAATATTTGAAGACCCCTCTCTGTTGCTTTATGTCTTAGTAAGTAACAAATAAATGGAATCAAGCTTGGGGGGGATTTACTCTCCAAAAATTAGATTCGGAAGCAAAATCAGAAAGCGTGATTTAACACCCAAAGGTAGTTGAAATTTGGAGCGCTCTCCCTGGAAAGAATGTGGCTGCTAGGACAATTGGAGTCCTCAAGGTTGAGATGGATGGTTTCCTTTTGTTAAGGATATCAAGGAAAGGTGCGAAGGTGAGAAGATGGATTTGAGATTAGCTGTGATCTAATTGATAGTGCACGAGTCAAAGAGTTTGAATAGCCTACCCCTGTGCAGAATATCCCTCTACCTTTAGAATAATTATAACATCTCCAGATTTTGCTTTGATGAAATTCTGTATACATGGATAAACTAAAACCTGAGCTCTGCAGCCTGTATCATCATGTGCACCAAACTCTGGATACTCATTATAATAATAATAATAATAAAAACAAAAAACTGCAGATGCTGGAAATCCAAAACAAAAACAGAATTACCTGGAAAAACTCAGCAGGTCTGGCAGCATCGGCGGAGAAGAAAAGAGTTGACATTTCGAGTCCTCATGCCTATAGTTCCCTGTTGCTTTCTCCATGACAATGCCTCGGCCAATCCAATTCGACTTGCCAATCAATCAGCACTTTTTTCTCCTGTTGTATAAATTGTTGTGATCATTTGAAATGTGGCATTCTTACATTTTGATGAGTGCAAGACAAAAAAAACTTTAGCAATGTGTCTCTCTTTTCAGCAATATTCAAATAACTAGTTCACAATTCCACAGAGAAGCAGTTTGTTTAATCAAGATTAGTTTTTTCTGTTACAGTAATTACATAACCATAACCAGAGTTAACATGAATTATTGTATTAGCTAAATTACATTTGTTGAATAGAAGCATTTGACCAGTGTCATTATGTGAGGTTTTGGGTTTCGCAAGTGCACAATCTAAAAAGAAGAAATACTTTCTGTCATTATGACTTTGGCCTTTGACTGAGGAAGGGAAACATTTGTCCATTGGTCAATACCTACTGCTTACTTCTAGAGCATAAAATTGCCCCTGAACGCATTATTAATCAAAGCTAAGCTGGTAATCATGTCCCAAGAGACTACATAATTGGCTGATGTGGAAAATGGAAAAAAAAATCTCACTAGTGCAGTGCCGTACACTGGTCATTTGAAGATATGACTCATGTACATTGTTAAACTAGAATAGATATGACTTGACAGTCAGGCATCTTGCCTATGTTATATCTGATCAAGTAGTGCTTGATGCTAATTCTGGGCGCCTAAAGTAGAACAGTATGTTTCCCAGTGCCTGCACTGATTTAAGAGAAGCAGGTATTTTAATACCTGGGAACAAAGCTGGTACACTGATGTTAAACTTGAAGATTTGTAGCCCGATTGTCTACGTTTACATTTGGAACTGTCAAGAATTATCAAGAATAGTCAGAGTGAAGGAAATTTAACTATGCTGATAAGTCCTATGTCTCACCCATGTCACCCAAAGTTTTGTACAGCTTGGCATCCCTCAGTTTGACCATGGAAATGTACTGGAATTTTTTTTTTTAATTATAGCAGAGCCAGGCTACTGACAAGAGTCTGGCTACTGAATAGGATAGACCGATCTCTTGGGAACAACTTGCAAATACTGTGATTCTGTGAACCTTCCATGCAGAATTTCTGTAACTAGAAGTGTCTTTCTGAATCCAGGTTGTTTATGTAGATCAAAAACAGAAGTGATTCCAAAAGTAATCCCTGGGCACTTCGTTCTCCATAACCTGACATTAATCTTCTATCAAGTGCCTGCTGCTTCCTCAGTTTCAGCTGATTGCTTTTGCACTTCCAAGTTTTATCTGGAACACCCATTCCATAAGTCTATTGAGTAGTTTTGCATATGGAAATTTACTGAAGAATTTCTAGAAGCTTAGTTTTTATACAGTATGTTAAAATCCAGGTGATTCCCTTTGAAAATTCCCTTAAATGAGCACGGAGCCTTCTGGCTTTGTGTACTTCACTGGCTACTTTTCAAAAGAAGTCCACCTTATTTCAAGGAGTAATATTTACTGCTGCTTTCCATTTTTAAAAATTCATTTGTCGCAGAACCATGACATTCTTTCAAGTTATCTGTGACATTAATCATCTTCTGAGAGAATCAGACTTCCACGATTATAAATTAAATGTTCAGCTCCAGAGAGGTTGTTCAATAGATTTTTCACTACAACATCATTAAAAACTTATTTGCTCCTTTTCCCACAAGCTCAAACTTTCCCCTGTTTTTAGAATAGTGGGCAATTAGCCGAAGTTCACGCCATAACATTAATTTCTGTGCAGATTCCATTGGTAAAAGCTGCAACAGTGCAGCCTGTGGAGGAGAGAAACAAGGTATCAATGACAGCAACTGTTGGATTTTTCCATTAAATTATGCATGTACAATTGGCAGAAACTGCTGACAGTTTTAGTCATTAAAATCCCCTTATGAGTGTTTTTACATTTTAAAAAAATGTTTTATAATTTAAAATGAATCAATAATAAGGTTATAATTCATTTGCTTTGTGTAGAGAAAGAGATGACTTGATGAACATGCTGGCAATTTTGAGAAGCAACGTTAATGAAATGCAGGCCAGGGAAGATTCTGCATGTCGGCAAGTGAAACAGGCTACAGAAGTAGCAGAAGAAGCCAATTTGGAGAAAATACAGGTAATAAAAAGACAAAGTAGGCATGACTGAGTAGATATAATACCCATTGTTCTAAAAGTAGAAAATGCTGGAAATATTCAGCAGGTCTAGCAGCATCAGTGGAATGAGAAACTGAGCAAGTGTTTCAGGTTGATGTCAGAGTGTACCTGATATGAGAGTGCTTCATGGGAAGTGCTGAGAAAAAAAGAAAGGCTTGTATTTATATAGTTCCTTTCACAACCTCAGACTCAACAACATCACTAAAATAGACTACCTGATCATTATTTCATTGCTGTTTGTAGGACCTTGATATGCTCAAATTACCTGCCATGTTTCATACATTACAACAGTGACTACACTTCAGAAGTACTTCATTTGGCTGTAAAATGCTTTGGGAAGAGGAACCATCCCCATCACTAAAGCCCTCACCTTGATCAGCACAAAAATATCCACTGATAGAAAGAAGAAGTTAAAGTTCAGAATGAATTTGCGTATTCACAAGTAATGCTTCACCATTAAATAGAAAAAATGTAAAACCTTAAACATATTATTTTAGTTTCTATCTTTTTAAAATATCTGTGACATTAATCATCTTCTGAGGGAATCAGACTCCCACGATTAAAAATGAAATGTTCAGTTCCAGAGAGGTTGTTCAATAGATTTTTCACCACTACGTTATTAAAAACTTAGTTGTCCCTTTTTCCACAAGCTCGAACTTTTCCTCTGTTTTAAGAATAGTGGATAATTAGCCTAAGTTCACACCATAACATTGATTTCTGTACAGATTCCATTGGTGCAGGCTGCAACAGTGTGTGGTCTGTGGAGGAGAGGAACAAGCTATCAATGACAGCAACTGCTGGATTTCTGCATTAACTGTGCACGTGCAATTGGCAGAAATTGCTGACGGTTTTAGTCATTAAAAATGGCGAATATTGACAGCCACCCATTTATTATTAGTGCAGCAAAATCCAAGCCATTGAAAGGCAATAAAAAGACTTTCAATGCCCACATTTGAAATGAGGGTAGGAAATAGGGCTATTAATGATGAAGGACGCAAGCTTGTAATGGAGAGTGAGAAAAGAAAAAAGTGCTTCAGATTTCACCGAAAAATGGATATTAACATGTAGAACCACTAGGGCTGGTGGGGTGAATGTATTTAATGGACCTTATTATTCAAAGAAAATTGGTGTTAAAGAAGTTATTTGAGGCAGACATGTCATTAGGACTTAATGGTTTACATTAGAGGGTGCTGATAGAAATTATAGGCCAGCTAGCCTTACTTCAGTCATAGGTAGACCAGGAGAGATTATAGTGCTGATGAAGTTGTGTTAATTTTTAGTCAAAGTCATATACTTGGATTGTGTGTACAATGCAATTTATTGCTGAGCCCAATGGTAGCATTGGTATTAGGGAGTGATGACTGAACAGAGAGCGAGAGAGAGAGACTGACCACTAGAGCAGTGGCTCCACCCCTAGGCTGCATGCCTATTACCTAGTGAACATATGCTTTCAGATGAGAGAAATGTTTTAAGTAATCTTTTCTGTTTTTATTTCCAGGACCTTTTTAATGGGCTTCTTTGATGGGATTTTTTCATAGTTTTCTCTTTCAGAGACATTTTTGTTTTTAAAAAACATATTTTTGATAAACCTTTTAGTATGACTTTTTAAAGTTTGTTATAAAAAGGTTGTTTGATAAACTTGTTTTCAAACCAAAATTACAATTAGATAGTGCTTCAGACTACTAATGGGAGCATGAGGCTTTTGTTCATGATTCAGAGACAGCTCAGAGTTGTTTACTGTGGTGAGATGGAGGCAGGATGGATTGGTTTCACCTTCTGTGTTATGTGTCAGCTGTGGCTTAATTGGTAGCACACTTGTCTCTGAACCATAAAGTTCATTTATCAAGTCCTACTCCAGGGCTTGACCACAAAAGTGGAGGTTGACACTCGTGTGCAACACTGTATTGTTGGAGGTGCTGTCTTTCAGGTGAATGACCCTTCAACAGAACTAAGTAAAAATAGAAAAGAGTTGAAATATAAGCTGATTTAAGAGGGTGGGGATGGGTGGGACAGGTAGAGCTGGATAGAGGGCCAGTGATAGGTGGAGATTGCCAAAAGATGTCATAGACAAAAGGACAAAGAGGTGTTGAAGGTGGTGATATTATCTAAGGAATGTGCTAATTAAGGGTAGAAAGCAAGACAAGGTACAGATAGCCCTAGTGGGGGTGGGGTAGGGTGAAGGGAAGGGATCGAAATAGGCTAAAAGGTAGAGATAAAACAATGGATGGAAATACATTTAAAAATAATGGAAATAGGTGGGAAAAGAAAAATCTATATAAATTATTGGAAAAAAAGGGGGGGAATCGGAAAGGGGGTGGGGTTGGAGGAGAGGGTTCATGATCTAAAATTGTTGAACTCAATGTTCAGTCCGAAAGGCTGTAAAGTGCCTAGTAGGAAGATGAGGTGCTGTTCCTCCAGTTTGCATTGAGCTTCACTAGAACAATGCAACAGGTCAAGGATGGACATGTGGGCATGAGAGCAGGGTTTAGTGTTGAAATGGCAAGCGACAGGGAGGTCTGGGTCATGCTTGCGGACAGACCGAAGGTGTTCTGCAAAGTGGTCACCCAGTCTGCGTTTGGTCTCTCCAATGTAGAGGAAACTGCATTGGGAGCAATAAATGAAATAGACTAAATTGAGGGAAGTGCAAGTGAAATGCTGCTTCACTTGAAAGGAGTGTTTGGGCCCTTGGATGGTGAGGAGAGAGGAAGTAAAGGGGCAGGTGTTGCACCTTCTGCAGTTGCATAGGTAGGTGCAGTGAGAGGGGGTTGAGGTGTAGGGGGTGATGGAGGAGTGGACCAGGTTGTCCTGGAGGGAACGATCCCTGCGGAATGCCGCCGGGGGTGGGGGGTGAAGGGAAGATGTGTTTGGTGGTGGCATCATGCTGGAGTTGGCGGAGGCTGGTGGGGTGATAAGTGAAGACAAGGGGGACCCTATCATGGTTCTGGGAGGGAGAGGAAGGTGTGAGGGCGGATGTGCGGGAGATGGGCCGGACACGGTTGAGGGCCTTGTCAATGACCGTGGGTGGAAAATCTCGGTTAAGGAAGAAGGAAGACATGTCAGAGGAACTGTTTTTGAAAGTGGCATCATCAGAACAGATGCGACAGAGGCGAAGGAACTGAGAGTTTGGGGTGGAATCCTTACAGGAAGCGGGGTGTGAGGAGCTGTAGTCGAGGTAGCTGTGGGAGTCGATCGGCTCTTAATGAATATTGGTGGACAGTCTGTCACCAGAGCTTGAGACAGAGAGGCCAAAGAAGGGAAGGGAGGTGTCAGAGATGGACCATGTGAAAATGATGGAGGGGTGGAAATTGTAAGCAAAATTAATAAATTTTTCCAGGTCCAGACGAGAGCATGAAGCAGCACCGAAGCAATCACTGATGTACCGAAGAAAGAGTTGTGGGAGGGGGCCAGAGTAGCACTGGAACAAGGAATGTTCCACATACCCCATAAAGAGACAGGCATAACTGGGGCCCATGTGGGTACCCATAGCCACACCTTTTATTTGGAGGAAGTGAGAGGAGTTGAAGGAGAAATTGTTCAGTGTGAGAACAAGTTCAATCAGACGGAGGAGAGTAGTGGTGCTTGGGGACTGTTTGGGCCTCTGTTCGAGGAAGAAGCGAAGAGTCATCAGACCATCCCGGTGGGGGATGGAGGTGGAGAGGGATGGTGAAGAGGAGGTGGTTGGGGCCAGATGTCGGGTGTCAGAGGAATCACGAATTTAGGTGAGAAGGGACTGGACAAGTGGAGAGAGAATGGAGTCAAGATAGCAAGAAATGAGTTCCGTGGGGCAGGAACAGGCTGACACAATCGGTCTGCCGGGACAGTCCTGTTTGTGGATTTTGGGTAGGAGGTGGAAGCGGGCTATCCGAGGTTGGGAGGCTATGGGGTTGGAAGCTGTGGAAGGAAGATCTCCAGAAGAGATGAGGTCAGTAACAGTCCTGGAAACAGTGGCTTAATGTTCAGTGGTGGGGTCATGGTCCAGGGAGAGTTAGGAGGAAGTGTCTGCGAGTTGACGCTCAGCCTCTGCGAGGTAGAGGTCAGTGCAGCAGACAACAACAGCACCACCCTTGTCAGCAGGTTTGATGACAATGACAGGGTTAGACCTGAGTGAACGGAGTGCAGCAAGTTCAGAGAGAGACAGCTTAGAGTGGGTGAGAGGAGCAGAGAAATTGAGACGACTAATGTCGCTCTGACAGTTCTCAATGAAAAGATCAAGAGAAGGTAAGAATCCAGGTGGAGGGAGTATATTGGAGGCAGGTAAAAGGATCCGTTGAATGGGGAGAGGACTCCTGCCCAAAGAAGTGAGCACGGAGACAAAGGCGGCAGAAGAAGAGTTCAGCACCGTGCCGAGCCCAAAATTCATTGAGATGAGGGTGCAAGGGTATGAAACTAAGTCCTTTGCTAAGCACTGAATGTTCAGCATCAGAGAGGGGAAGGTCAGGGGATATGGTGAATACGCGACTGGGGCTGGGATTGGAAGATGGGATAGGGACAGGCAGGCAGGGTGGAGGGTCCTGGATGGGTGTTGGTGTCGATAAGTTGTTGGACCTTGCGTTCCTTTGCACCTGAAAGAAAGAGACAGAGTTTCTTGTTGAGGCGTCGGATGAGACGAAGAATAAAATGAAACTGGGGGCACGTGCAGCTTAGAAATAGGGTGCAGCGGTGCTTCTGGAGGGAGAGGTCGAGTGTGTTCATATGGCGGCGCATGGCACTGAGTATGGATCTCAGAATGCGACGAGAATAGCGATCCGAGGAGCATTGTATGTCCTGGAACTAGTCGAAGGGTCATGAGGACTCGAAACATCAACTTTTTTCTTCTCCGCTGATGCTGCCAGACCTGCTGAGTTTTTCCAGGTAATTCTGTTTTTGTACTGAGGAAGGAAATATGGCTGTGAAAGCTGGTTTTAGTAAACACCTTGTCAAACACCAGGAGAGAAATGGAAAGCAATGAAGAGGGATACCGAAATCCTGCTTCATTTCCTACATTACAACAGTCTACACTTCAAAAGCACTTCATTGTTTTTAAAATGCTTTGAGGTATCCAGTAGTCGTGAAAAGCATTGTATAGTGCAGGTCTATTTTTGTTATGGCCACTTTGATGTCCGCTGAAAGGAAAGAATGGCTCTAGTTTAGTGACTGAGATGTGTATATTTTATAGTTCCTTCGGAGAGGGAGAGACAAAAAGAAGCATTGTGGGCAGTTGTCTTAGAAATAGGAAATAGAAATTGCTGAGCTTCGTAAGGGAGAAAGTTGTTTTTTTATTCTTTCATGGGATCTGAGCACCGCAGGCAAGGCCAATATTTGTTGCCCATCCCCAATTGCCCTTGAGAAGGTAATGGTGAGCCACCCTTTTTCAACTTCGTCCACCTAGAGTAGGTACACCCACATTGCTGTTAGAAAGCGAGTTCCAGGTTTTTGGCCTAGTGACAGTGAAGGAATGGCAATATAGTTCAAAGTCAGGCTTGTGTGGCTTGTAGGGGAACTTGCAGTTGGTGGTGTTCCCATGTGCCTGCTGCCCTTGTCCTTCAAGATGGTAGATGTTGCAGGTTTGGAAGGTGTTGAAGGCTTGGTGAGTTGCTGCAGTTCATCTTGTATATCCTGCACACTGCTGCCACTCTGCACCAATGGTGGATGAGGTGCTGATCAAGCAGGCTGCTTTGTCCTGAATGATTTTTTAAAAATTCATTCATGGGATGTGGGTGTCGTTGGCTGGCCAGCATTTATTGCCATCCTGAACTGCTGCAGCCCATTTATGTAGTTAACCCTTTGTGCTGTTAGGGAGGGAGTTCCAGGATTTTGACCCAGCAACAGTGAAGCAACGGCGATATATTTCCAAGTCAGGATGATGTGTGGCCTGCAAGGGCACTTCCAGGTGGTGGTGTTCCCATGCATCTGCTGTCTTTGCCTTTCTAGATGGTAGCAGTCGTGGCTTTGGAAGGTGCTGTGCAAGGAGCCTTGGTGAGTTCGTTCAGTATATCTTGTAGATGGTGCACACTGCTGGAACAGTGTGTCGTTGGTGAAGGGAGTGAATTTTTGTGGATGGGCTGTTTTGTCCTGGATGGTTCATCCAGGCAAGTGGGGAGTATTCCATCAGACTCCTGACTTGTGCCTTGTAGATGGTGGACAGGCTTTGGGGACTCAGGATTTGAGTTATGTGCCGCAGGATCCCTAGCCTCTGACCTGCTCTTGTAGCCACAGTATTTACATATCTGGCCCTATATATTTCCATATTTCCTCCGTTCTGGTGAAGAGTCATACGGACTCAAAACGTTAACTGTATCCCTCTCCGCAGATGCTTTCAGACCTGCTGAGTTTTTCCAGCTATTTTTATTTCTGTTTCAGATTTCCAGCATCCGCAGTATTTTGCTTTTATTTGCATATTTAGCCCAGTTCAGTTTCTGGTCAATGGTAACCTTGAGGATGTTAATAATGGGGGCGATGGTTAGATTCTCTTGTTGGAGATGGTCATTGCCTGGAACTTGTGTGGCACGTATGTCACTTGCAACTTATCAGCCCAAGCCTGAAAGTTGTCTAGGTCTTGCTGTATATGGGCATGGACTGCTTCAGTATCTGAGGTGTCGTGAATGGTACTGAGTACTGTGTAATCTTCAGCAAACATCCCTACTTCTGACCCGGCGATGGAGGAAATGTCAGAACTGTTAAAATATTTGGTATCTTTCTTTTCTTTTCTTGGCAGTTCTATACTGCCACTAACATACTGCACCCACAGCTACATCCAGTTCACCAGGCATTTCTGTTGTTACCGCGAGCTGTTTTGAGTCAAATTTGCTGCATTTGGCTTTCTGTAAACAGTTCTCAGATTCACCTCTACTGCTATAAAGCAAATTCACAAGTAAAAAGATCAAATAATTAGAATAAAATAAGCAAATGAGATCTTTAATATTGCTTTGTATCTAAAAACATAGGACATGATGTTGAACTTGTATGACACTTTTAGTTCGGCCACAATTGGAATATTCTGTGCAGTTTTGGGTATCCTTTATAGGAATAATGTAAAAGACATGGAAAATGTACAATATACTTTTAATGAAATGTTATGATGAAAGACTTGAAAAGTTAGGATTTTTTTCATTAATGCTGATAAGGTTAAGAAGTTTTCAAGATGATGAAGGTTTCCAGTAAGGTAAAGAGTGATAATGTGATTTCACTGTTTGACAAGACAGCAACAAAAGAATACAGTCTAAAGGTACCCCAAAAAGAATTTAAGCAGACATTTGAAAAGTTTCTTTCCAGGGAAGGTGGTAGAAATATTGAACTCTTTGACACAATCCTTTTTTGAAGCAGCATCCGTAAATTATTTCAATAAGTATTAGATAATTGTTCAAAAAGCAGGAATATTAAAGGGCTTAAGAAAGAAAGTATGGGAATAGACCATGGAGCTTGTATGGAGGGAATAAAATATGGCATTGACTTGATGGGCCTAAAGGCTGAATCTGTTAGCTTCTAATAGAGAGAAGAGTGTACTGCCAGCTGAAATTAACTGAAACATGAAGGCAGTGCATCTTCATTGGCTCAACATTTTAATTCTGCAATAGTATTTTGTCCCTGTTAACCTTTGATTTCACTGTACTAGGTAGTGTATCTTCTGACCATGGTTTCTGAAAACTTCTCACGTGGCACAAACCAGCTACTGCTGTTGTATTATCAAATGAATCATAAAATAAACTGATCTCTATAAGAACCATGATGGGTGAAAAAGAAAACAAAATGTGGATGCTGAAAATTTGAAATAGAAACAAAATGTTGGAAATACAAAAGCTGAAGTAACATCTGTGGAGAGAGAAACAGTTAACGTTTCAGGTCGATGACCTTTCATCAGCACTGTTCAGGTGGAAAAACAACCCCTTTTTAAGACAAACTTTCCAAAGTGCATTTATTGACAACCAAGGCAAAATAGTCATTAACATAATGTGCTCCCATTGTTTCTACCTCTAAACTTGACCACTCCTGGACGGTCTCCTTCATTCTATCCTCTGTAGACTTGTGATCGTCCAAAATCATGCTGCCCAAGCTCTAACCAAACCCTGATCACTTATCACCCCTGTGATTCTTTTATTAATTCTTTCATGAGATATGGGCGTCATTGGCAAGGCCAGCATATCTTGCCCAACCCCAATTGCCCTTGAACTGAGTGGCTTGCTAGGCCTTTTCAGAGGGTAGTTAAGAGTCAACCACATTACTGTGGATCTGGAGTCACATGTAGGCCAGAACAGGTAAGGACAGCAGATTTTCTTCCCTCAAGTGAACCAGATGGGTCTTTATGACAATTGATGATAGTGTCGTGATCACCATTACTGAGACTAGTTTTCAATTCCAGATGTGTTAATTGAATTTAAATTCCACCAGACGTGGGAATTGAACCCAAAGCCCCAGAGCATTAGACTGGGCCTCTGGATTACTAGACTGGTGACATTACCACAATGCCACCATTCCCCCCAATGTGGGCTTGCTGGCCCACATTGTCTCCCAGGCAAGCAACATTTTGATTTCAAAATTCTCATCCTTATTTTCAAATCCCTCCATAGTCTTGCCACTCCCTATCTCTGTAATCTCCTCTAAACCCCTGCTGAGGTCACTGCCAGTGTGTGGGCTTGCAGGTCCGAGCATAGCCCCAGAAACTGCTGATAATGTTCCTGGGGTTGCCTCTCCATGAGAGTTGCCACTCTCTCGATGGAGGAGGCTGTGCGCTTGGAGCTCCAGGTCAATACAGTGCTCACACTCCACATGGATTCCTCCATGACAGGGACTGTGGTATGCACACCTTGGGGATCTCTGCCAGATCCTGCCATGCATCCCGCTGGGCTTCCAGCACCTGCTGCCTGATGGACGACTCCAGAGGCTCATCATCTGCCTCAGACACAGCATGGTCCTTGTCTCCAGCAGTCCTCTGCCTGCCAGCCTCCCGGGCACTCTGCCTCTGCCAACTTCTCAAGCGAGTGTGATGTGCCCTCACCTCTGTGCACTACCAACTGAGCAGACACGCTATTGCCCACTGATGTGCCTGTATCTGCACTGGTACTTGGTGCAGAGAGAAGTTGTGACATAGGTGCATCTGTTGGCGGCTCCTCAGGTGTCAAGGGGGGTCCTCGGGGTCTACAGAACGTCGTGAGGATGATGCATCTGAGGGAGGAAGAGAATATGTTTGGTGCAAAAATCATTCCTAAGTGACCGTGAATGCACAATGGTTGCTTGCCACAAAGGACAACTACCTCACTGAGGCATTGTGATTGGACAAGCAATGGGTCCTCTGAATTTGAACTTCTCATTCAAGATGCCACGGCCCTACCTTTTCTTGCACACTCCCCAGTCTCTCATCTATCCACTGGACTTTTACTGTCCTCCAAGACCCCTGCCTCTCTGCGACCTGTGGACCTTGCTCCTCACTCGCATTCCATGTCCATGTCCATGTCAAACTGGAAAGGATCAGGATGTTGGGCACACTGCCATCCATTCGTGCATGCTCCAGCGCATTATGGCTTCTCTTCTGTACGGACAAAAGTGCATGCGTTTGTCCATCCTCAACATGCAACAATCACACCAACCTCATTCCCACCCACCCTAACCCTTTGGAGAGCCAGAATGAAATATCTGTCAGACTGGCACACCTCACTCTTCTATGCACCCAAAACAAGCAGAAACATCTCCCAGCCTTGGCCAGCATAGCGAAATATGCTATTTGGCACTCTTCTTCTCACACCCCTGTGTGCTACGATGAACATCCATCTTCCAAAGCATCTATACGTAGTTCGCTGCAAGGTTGGTATTCACCCTTGCAGATCACTGAAGATCATTGAACCTTTTTCGGCACTGGGACTCTGTCGGTGCACATCATCATGCCTGCTCACCTGGGCAGCCACCTCCATCAAGGCCTCCTTTGGTGGGGTGGTCTCCTTCTGCTATCCCACAACATCGAATATCATGCCAGGCACTCGCTGCCTCCACAAGGCACTTGTCAGAGAATCATGGGGCAGAGTGTCCATTGGCATTGCCCTCCCACCTGCTGTGCCCAGCACATGCTGAGGCCAGATTTTAGACTCTCTCCTGGACAGCTTTCTGAGGCTCCTCACCAACTTCTGGCAGCCTTCAGGGAGCGGCCTGTGCAGTTTTTATATCCCTCCTCTGGGTCCTCTTTGGACCTGGGCCCGTCACGCTCCCTCTCTCGCCCCCACCGGCAGCGCTGTGTCAATGTCTCGGGCGCGTTTCACGCAGGCTGGGCCTTAATTGGCCAGCCAGAATAAAATCGCGTGTCAGTTGCGGTTGTGGCCAGAATCAATATCGCGTCCACTTCTGGTCCTGCTGATCGCACACGCACAATGCGTGCAGAATTCAACCATTTTTTTCATATGGAGTACATTAATATTATATAAGAATAAACAGAGCAATGTGATTTAAATATAAAAAAAAATCTGTGTAGTGTTTGGGAACTCAGATAGATTGGAACTCGCATGAAACTACTATCTAGCTCCATTCCCAAAACAAGGTACAATGCAATAATCTATTAGCCTGTCATGTTCTGATTAGTTTCAAAGAGCAGTTTTATTTTCCTTTTCTCTAGGTTCTGGTCCATTGTGAGCAGCTGAAGAATGAGATGTTGCGTCAGAAAGAACGGCTAGAAAGGGAGCTAGCTTCTCAGCAAGAAAAAATTACAAATGCCAAGAAAGCAGTGCATGAAGAAATGAGGAAAGAAAGAGAAGGCTTGGCATCAAAGGTAAGAGTGTTGTTGTTTCACATTTAAAGAAAATGACCACTTCCTCAAAGCAAAATAATGCTGCATTGATATTCTTAACCACGTGTTTCAAACATAAACCAAATTTATTTGAATAATGCATCTGTTATTAGAAATTCATGTTATGGGATAACAAAAAAGAATCCTGTACATACACTTGTCACGTTATTGATGTTGTTTCTGTTACGGCCATTAGGTGGGGATGGTGGATGGTGGATGGTAAGATAGAATTCAGTTCTGTAGGGCAATTTTGTGGGTACATTCTACAGTTGAACGAAGAAAAGTTTTATTGAGGGGTAGGCACAACAAGTTGTGTTGCAACAAAATCTGCAGTTTGAAACTATGTGATATATGTATATGTGATCCATATACCTACATATATTAAGGTAAAAGCCAAAAACTGTGGATGCTGGAAATCCAAAACAAAAACAAAAATACCTGGAAAAACTCAGCAGATCTGACGGCATCTGCGGAGAGGAACACAGTTAACGTTTCAAGTCTGTATGACTCTTGAACAGAACTAAGGAAAAATAGAAAAGAGGTGAAATATAAGCTGGTTTAAGT
Organism: Carcharodon carcharias; assembly: GCF_017639515.1. Classification (NCBI taxonomy): domain Eukaryota; kingdom Metazoa; phylum Chordata; class Chondrichthyes; order Lamniformes; family Lamnidae; genus Carcharodon; species Carcharodon carcharias. Next base: position 219,226,483 of record NC_054468.1, read on the forward strand.
GGGGGGGGGAGGTGGGACAAGTAAAGCTGGATTGTCTGTGACATCTTTTGGTTATCTCCACCTATCACTGGCCCTCTATCCAGCTCTACTTGTCCCACCACTCCCCCCCAACATCCCCCTTAAACCAGCTTATATTTCACCTCTTTTCTATTTTTCCTTAGTTCTGTTGAAGAGTCATACAAACTCGAAACGTTAACTGTGTTCCTCTCCGCAGGTGCTGTCAGACCTGCTGAGTTTTTCCAGGTATTTTTGTTTTTGACCACATATATTATTTTTCTAACCAAATTACAGATTTAAATTAAAAAATACATTTGGAGCTGGGGCATTTTTTGTCTTAAGCTTGTTGATTTGCCTGCTTTTGATTTTAATAAGACTTGGGAAACTTAAACCTGTTGTCAAGCTGGTGTTCATTATTTCAATATGTACTTTGAACATCCATTTAATAGAATGGATTCTGTACTGTCTCTCTCTACTTTAATAATGTATTTACTCTGTCATATCTTTCCACTCACAATATAATGTTCTGGACTGTAAGTCCCCTAGCCCTGTCCGCTATCATATTGCATTATTCTGAAAATGGGCAGATAAAATAGATGCTTCTTTCTGTCCATATGTACCTATCTAACTCTATGCTTGCTGCCGCCATTGGAGATTACAGGTAGTTGTAAAACACAACTCAACATCTTCTTAGGTTTGTAAGTATAAAAGCTATCTGAAGAAGGATACTAATGTACAGTGAAAAACACTTTGTAAAGAACATACCTTTTTATTTTCTGTTGGACTGTGGATTAAGATTGTAATAGCTGCAGGTTGAAAGACATGTCTACTGGAACAGGATGAGAGATATATACAGTTATGCAGTCCTGCATTTAATTGGCTCCTGACCAGGGTTTGTGTGAAGAGCAAGGCAGCAGAAGAGCTCCTGGACTGAAAGGCACAAGACTAAAACCTCTTTCTCCTGTGTGTGGAAGATTCCAGTAATTCCACAATAATAATTAGCTGGCTTTTCTTCTCATATCTCTATAACCTGCCCCCTCTCTCTCTGAAAACTCCTGTCAAGAGGCAAAAGGGAAAATCACCATTAGAGACATTGAAAGGCAGGTGCTCAACCAGTGAACTAAATACTGAAAGTGCTGGAAGACTAGTTCATGTCATCAGCAAGAACTGAAGGGAATTTGGAAGACATCGAACAAAATCAACCCATTGAATCCTGTACTCCGGAATTGGTGCTATTGAACTGTTTTACCCCATGCCAGCATTTATTGTCAATCCCTAATTGTCCTGTTCAGAGGGTATTTAAGAGTCAACCACATTGCTGTGGGTCTGGAGTCATGTGTAGGCCAGACCAGGTAAGGATAGCAGATTTCCTTCCCTAAAGGACACTAGTGAACCAGATGGGTTTTCATGACAATCGGCAATGGTTTCTTGGTCATCATCAGACTTTTAATTCCAGATATTTATTGAATTCAAATTCCACCATCTGCCATATCTGCAGAGCATTACCCTGGGTCTCTGGGTTACCAATCCAGTGCCTTGTATGTGTGTATATAGGGATTTAAGAAGGGAGTAGAGTTTAAATTATAGCATTAGAAATTTGCAGTTCGTATTTCATTTTTGCCACTGGTTAATGACAGTTTGTTCAATAAACAGTTATTTACTTAAGTTTACAAACCTGGTGCTCGTATTCTGTTAACCTAAATTAAACAGGTAGAATTGAAGCAATCTGGTGGTTTGATCAAACTATTTTCACATTTGTCACAGCTCAGGAAACAGGGGTTTAGTATCATAACACACTATCCCAAGTGGGTCGTGACAACTTATTGCAGCAGATCACCTCGTTTTAGAGAAAAGAGGAATCACTGAAGGTAGAATGAGCTAACGTACTTACTGCCACTAATCACACCCATGGAGTTAGGCTTACGGTATTTATATCTTGAGGTCAAGTAAGACAAAATGAAGAAAATAATTACAGTATATTAGAATATGATTGGGGGTCATTTGCCAAAAAAGAAAATAATTCAAAACTATTACTTTGAATAGAATCTGTAAGGGACATTAGTAAGTTAAGGGCTGAAATAAAGGCTGGAATTTTAAACCTCCATGCCACCACCAAGAGCAAGCAGGTAGGTGGTGGGTGCATGGGTGGGCGGATGGTACTGTGCATGTCACCTACTGGCTTCTGGTATTTTACCAGTGGCGAGGTAGGTGTATGGTGGCCTGCCTGCTCTTGGGCCAATTAAGCCTTAAGCTATTTTACCCGGGGGTGGGGGATGTGCCCATGTAGCCTTGTGGGCTGCCTACGGGCTTGGGAAAGGTCTCCTGAGTGGGGTCTCCTGAGTGGGCATCTTGTGCACCCCAGTGGAAAGGGACCCAAGACTTGGACCAGCCCCACCCCCACCGCACCGGCCTTCCAGTCAATGGCCCCTCCCTCCCTGGTCAAGGCCTGCTTGACTGTCCTCAGCGAGGCCCCCAACTTATCTCAAACTCCGGCCTCCAGCAACACTCTTGCTCAGAGAATGACTCCAGTCCCAACAGTGGCCACTGCTCCTGGTGGCACTCCTGGGATTGGAGCGCTGCTGTCTCTCTGATTGGCCTCTTGGAGGTAGGACATCTTGCCTCACATGGGTGGAAGCCACAACGTTAGGCAACTAACTACCTGACAAACGTAAAATATGGCCATGGCTTCCAGGGTTGGCGGAGGTTCTGATTTTTCAGCCACTGGTTGGGGGTAAGGCCTCTATGTAAAATTCAGCCCAATGAGAACTGATGAGATTGATGGCCTATAGTCCACAACCTATGCTATTAATTGTAAATTAATGTCAAGGCAACTCTTTCAAGATCCATTGATAAAGGAATACAAAATGCAGAGCTCAACACCTATTTATCTTCTGGTACAGTGAAAATTTATACCCGTGTTACAGTTCCCCTTCCCCTCCCTCTCAAATGCATAGTATTGGAAGATTGAACATACTGAAGGTAAATTTGTGTAGGTTTTAATAATCGTTGAACATTCAAACTAGTTTTAAAAGAAACCATAAAGTGCCTACTACTGTACACTGAATAAATCAATGAAATTTAAGTACTGGAGAAAAACGGTAATTTAATCCCAGGGAGCTATAGGGATGCAGGAAATAAATGCATTTACTTTGCACATTACAAATGTAATAAATTATTTGTGCAGCTCTCGAGGAAGTTATTCCAGAGCAATTTTTATTGCGATAATCCACTCTTGACATCCGACTGATCCTCTGAAATTACTTATAAATGTCCTCTGTAGCCACCTGCTGGAGAAGTAAGATACTTATTGATTTTTGCTGAGAAAAGGGACATGTCGAAGAAATATCAAAGGCATCCTGCAGGATAATGGCTACCCTGATCAGATCATTTAGCGCTGTATATCACGCAAACTCATGAATGGGCCTAAGGCCTTAAGCCGTGAAAAGTGCCTAGTCTACCTCGGATTACTCTGGAAGGGCAAGCTATCTCAAAAATTTGAGCAACTGGTGAAACTAGCTGTTTTACGTTGCTACTATGCAGAAGCAACACATTCGCCACTAACTAGATGCTGCCGTCAAGCCAAGATGACATCCTACCTATCACGCAAATGAATAATGTTTCTTTTATTCATTCACGGGATGTGGGCTTCGCTGGCTGAGCCAGCATTTATTGCCCATCCCTAGTTACCCTTGAGAAGGTGGTGGTAAGCTGTCTTCTTGAACCGCTGCAGTCCATGTGGTGTAGGTACACCCACAGTGCTGTTAGGGTGGGAGTTCCAGGACTTTGACCCTGCGACGGTGAAGGAACTGCGATATATTTCCAAGTCAGGATGGTGAGTGACTTTGAGGGAAACCTCCAGGTGGTGGTGTTCCCACCTATCTGCTGCCCTTGTCCTTCTAGATGGTAGTGGTCGTGGGTTTGGAAGGTGCTGTCTAAGGAGCCTTGGTGAATTCCTGCAGTGCATTTTGTAGATGGTATACATTGCTGTTACTGTGCATTGGTGGTGGAGGGGGTGAATGTTTGTTTGTGGATGCAATGCCAATCAAGCCGGCTGCTTCGTCCTGGATGGTGTCCAAATTCTTGAGCGTTGTGGGAGCCACACTCATCCAGGCAAGTGGGGAGTATTCCATCACACTCCTGACTTGTAATTCCAGATTTTTTTTTCTGGAATTTCAGTGCCAGTGTGATGCTAGGTATGTAGGCCACATCCCAAAGACTGGCAGATTGTATCAAACAGCAAGTCCCAGCTGCTGTTCAGAACAGGCAAGGTACAGACCGTACCCAACCAACCTGTGCTTGCAATACTCAAAACACAGTGTCCAACATTAGATGTGATTCCACGGTTGGACAACATTTGCTAAATAATCCTCTGTGCTAAGAATTACGTGGACAACCAATTTAAGATTGTCAGTTGACCATGCAGTGTGGTGCATTTGCTTGTACTGGAAGCTATATTAATATACACAGGACCCTGTTCTTTGCAGACAGACAGAATGTGTACACATACTGCACCTGTTTCAGCTAAACAAAATAAGTGACAGCCATTTGCTGACTCATTCCTCAGGGTAATGCCTTGACCAACAGGGTTAAGCTGCCTAGTTTAAATTTCAAACAATGCTTGGCAGTTAACTGTCATTTGTTATCACTGGTACACTCTCCATGGCAATTCCAGAGACACAGGGTAATTCTCTGGGGACCCAAGTTCAACTCCCACCACGGCAGATGGTGAGATTTGAATTCAATAAAAAAAAAATCTGGAATTAAAAGTCTGATGATGACCATGACAATTGTCGTAAAAAAAAACCTATCTGGTTTAGGGTTTCCTCCTCCTCTAGGGAAGGAAACCTGCTGTCCTTACCTGGTCTGGCCTACATGTGATTCCAGGTCCACAACAATGTGATTGACTCTTAAATGGTCTCTGAACAAGGGCAATTAAGGATGGGCAATAAATGCTGGCCTTGCCAATGACACCTACATCCCATGAATGAATAATTTTAAAAAAATCAGAATCCACTTGCCAACCAATTAGCACTCTCTTCACATACAGTATAAATTGTTGTTTTCCCTTATATTGGTATTCTTGCAAAGTGTGCTGATGTGTGCAAGATGAAAAGCTTTGACATGTCTCTCTTTTGAGCAACATTCAAGTTCTGTGCTACCAAATGACTACTTATTGACTTATTGATCTTGATCATCTTAGAGTTGCTTTTTATTGTTCAGTTTACAAGGTGAATTGAAGGTAAACAGCTCCTCAAATTAATCTACAAATTATATCAAATGAATCAACAATTAATATTTATACTCTTCAGAATTAACAATGTCATGTCAATATCATGGCTTTGAAATTACAATGAGGATAATAAAATAAATAGGTTAATGTCTCCATAAATAAGTAAGCATTTACTAGTAATCAGGGCCAGGACTAATGATTTATTTCACCAAACTGAACAATATTTGTATAATTCACAAGTTTTTATTCTCAAGTACCAGAGCCATCTGCTTTGCTCATTTTATCTGAACTGCAATTCTTGCCTTTGTTACTCTACACTTGACTTCTCCAATGCACTCCTTGCTAGCTTCCTGAATCTGTTAGTGTGGGTTTATCTTGGGATTTGTTGTTTTCTTACTCAAGAAGAGATCTTGCTGGAGGCAATGTTTTTTTTTGTTCAAAAACATTTATTTACATGTTAACTATTTAAAAAGGTTAAATAAGATTAAGACATAGCTGGGGCAACTCTCTGAGGTGCTTCACACTCCTCTTCTCTATGAGTGACTTGACTATGACATAGCTATTGAGCATATGTATAAGGTGCTATCATTACTCTGCATTTTGCCCTAGAGTCTTTATCCCTATATTATTATGCACACATTCTCCTACACCTCCTCCCAAAGTCTCTTCTCTTAAAAGGAAAGTCTCTTTGGTGACTTCACCGTTATTTCTGAATGAGTGTGGAGCTCCTTCCAAGGTAGATGGGAATTCTGTTCCTCTGAGGTCAGCTCGTGGGTGTTGTCACTCCTGGTTTTCCTCATTTGTGGTTCTTAAGGTGTGACATTCTCTTGAGGGTCAGGGTGCTCTGCCCATGCTGTTAATGGTTTTCTGTTTATTGAAATTAGGGCAGATCTGTTCCTTCGAATTATATCTAAATGTGTCTTGACCAGATACGATCTCAGTTTCTGTAGCTTGTCAATTACTGTACAAGCATGGGTCTGGTCTCTGATCATGCATGGAGTACTCTGCCTCTGGTTAAACATACGAGCTTGACTCGCTTGATAGGCTTCTCCCTTCTTCGTAGCTCAATCATGGTCTTCCTATTTGGAAACAAAGTGGGGTGACCCTGGTGGCCTGCCTATGAGATTAGAAGGGGCCTCCTGATTGGGCACCTTATGTGGAAAGGGGCCTCATGCTTGAAATAGCCCCCACCCCACACCACACTGCCCTCCCAATTACCGGCCCCTCTATCCCTAGCCAGGGCCTGCTTGACTGGCCTTGGCAAGGCCCCCAACTTACCAGCCTCCAGCAACACCCCTGTTCAGGGACTGACTCCAGTTCCAGCAGTGGCCACTGCTCCTGGTGGCACTACTGGGACTGGAATGCTGCCGTGTCTCTGGCTCGGAAAGGAAGCTGGATCTTTAGCCTGCAGCCCATCAGAGGTTCGCATGGGGAAAACCCATTATGCAATTGTGTGGAGTGATACCTAAGCAGAGCGAGCTCAGAGTCATCATTCTTCGTCAGTAGGACTTTTATAGTGCATACTCCTAGCTCAGCTTCTCCATTAGACTAAGGGCATTTTGGGGAGTTTGTGGCATGCACAAATCCATACAACCCTGAGAAGGATTGGAAGCACTCGTTGGAAAATTGTTATCTGTTATCAGAGATGACAGTGTCTGGAATGCCATGTGTAGAGAACACTTACTTCAAGGAGGTAATAACGGCATCAGAGGTGAGGCCATGTAGCTATTTTGTTTCTTATTTTTTCACGGGACATGGGCAGAGCTGGCTAGGCCAGCACTTTTATTGCCCATCCCTAATTGCCCTTGAGAAGGTGGTGAGCTGCCTTCTTGAACTGCTGCAAGTCCATGTGGTGTAGATACACCGACAATGCTGTTTGGGAAGGAGTTCCAGGATTTTGACCCAGTGGCACTGGAAGAACGGCAATATAGGTCCAAGTCAGGATGGTGTGTGGCTTGGAGGGGAGATTGAAGGTGGTGGTATTCCCATGTATCTGTTGCCCTTGTCCTTCTAGGTGGTAGAGGTCATGGATTTGGATGGAAGGTGCTGTCGAAGTAGCCTTGGTGAGTTCCTGCAGTGAATCTTATAGATGATGCACACTGCTGCTATAATGCTTCGGTGGTGGGTGGAGACGATCTCTTCAATAGAGTATGAAATTCCCTGGCTCCCATACTGACTGCTGTGCCCTGGCTCAGCATTTGGCTTACCAAGATATCCTTGGTGCATCTTCCGGAGGTCTTCTGGTCGGAAAGCTTGTGGTACCAGCACCCTTGCATCGTCTACCAGGAGGTCGTCTGGTTGTGGTGAAGTGATGACATGAGGTGGGGTCGTTTGGAATGTATGTGGCCATCCTACCAGGGAGTACATGTGAATCTGGATGTATTCTTCATCTTGCCTTTGGGCTGTGTGAAATTAGAGCAACTTGGTCAGAATATAAAGAAAGGCAGAGAATAACTAAAGGGTTAATCAGGAGAAAGAAATTAGAGTACGAGAGGAAGCTGGCTAGAAATGTAAAAACAGGCAGTAAGCGTTTCTACAGGTATTTAAACAGGAAAAGAGAAGGTAAAGTGAATGTTGGTCCTCAAGATAGTGAGATTGTGGAGTTAATTATAGATATAAAGAAATGGTGGATGAAATGAACTAATAGTTTGCTTCTGTCGTCACTTTTGAGGATACAAAAAACATTCCAGTAATAGCTGTAAATCAGGAAGTGGAGGGGAGAGAGGAACTTGGTGAAATTACAATCATAAGGAAAGCGATACTGAGCAAGCTGATGGAGCTGCCGGCTGACAAGTCTCCTGGCTCAGGAAGACTTCATCCTTGTGTCTTAAAAGAGGTGGCTAATGAGATGATAGATGCAATGGTGTTAATTTTCCAAAACTCCCTAGATATTGGAAAGGTTCCATCAGACTGGAAAGTAGCAAATATAACCCCTCTATTCAAGAATGGAGGGAGGCAGAAAACAGGAAACTAATGGCCCGTTAGTCATGAGGAACGTGTTATAATTGATCATTAAGGAGGTTATAGCTGGGCATTTGGAAAAACTCAAGGTAATTGGGAAGAGTCAACATGGTTTTGTGAAATGGAAATCATGTTTAACCAATTTATTAGCGTTTTTTGAAGGAGTAACATGTGCCCTGGATAAAGGGGAGCCTGGAGGCATACTGTATTTGGATTTCCAAAAGGCGTTAAATAAGATATCACATCAAAGGTTACTGAGGAAAATAAAAGCTCATGGTGTAGTGGGTAACATATAGCCTGGAAAGAAGATTGGCTGGCTGGCCCAAATAGAGAGTATGCAAAAATGGGTCTTTGTCTGATTGGCAGGATGTGACGAGTGGAGTTCCGCAAGGGTCTGTGCTGGGGCCTCAACTTCTTACAATTTACATCAACGACTTAGATGAAGAGAGCAAAGGAATGGTAGCTAAATTTGCAGATGACACAAAGGTAGGTAGGAAAGTATGTTGTGAAGGGGACAAAAGGAGTTTGCAGACGGATATCGATAAGTTGATTGAGTGGGCAAAAATCTGGCAGATGGAGTATAGTGTGGGAAAATGTGGAGTTGTTCACTTTGGCAGGAAGAATAAAACAAGAGTATTATTTAAAAGGAGAATGACTACAGAATTCCAAGGTGCAGAGGGATCTAGGTGCTCTTGTGCATGAGTCATAACATATTAGTATGCAGGTACAGCAGGTAATTGAGAAGGCAAATGGAATGGTATCCTTTATTACGAGAGGAATTGAACATAAAAGTGAGGATAAAAACAAAAAAACTGCGGATGCTGGAAATCCAAAACAAAAACAGAATCTGTCGAAGGGTCATGAGGACTCGAAACGTCAACTCTTTTCTTCTCCGCCGATGCTGCCAGACCTGCTGAGTTTTTCCAGGTAATTCTGTTTTTGTTATAAAAGTGAGGATGTTATGCTTCAGTTATACAGGGCTTTGGTGAAACCACAACTCGAATACTGTGTGCAATTTTGCTCTCTTTATTTAAGGACAGATGTAAATGCGTTAGAGGTGGTTCAGATGTGGTTTATTAGATTGATACCTGGAAGGGTTATGAGGATAGATTGGATAGCTGGGTTTGCTTCCATTAAAGTTTAGAAGAGTGAAGGATGACCTGATTGAAATATATAAGATCCTGAATGGTCTTGACAAGGTGGACGTTTCCTCTTGTGGGTGAGTCCAGAACTAGGGGGCACTGTTTTAAAATTAGGGGTCACTCTTATAGGCCAGGAGATGAGGAGAAATGTTTTCTCTCGGAGGGTTGTGCAACTTTGGTACTCTCTGCCTTAGAAGGCAGTGGAAGCAGGGTCACTTATTATTTTTAAGGCAGATGTAGTTAGGCAAGGTTATTGGGGAATGTAGAACTCTACACAAACAGATGAGGCATGATCTTATTGAATGGCAGAGCAGGCTTGAGGGGCTAAATGGGCTACTTCTGCTCTTATTTCATAAGTTCGAGTCTGTTGCTGACAAGTATTTGGTAGTCAAGGTTGTGAAGTCTTCAACTTCTGCTATGAAGGTTTTATCTTCCTGTACTGGATAAGTGGCGGATAATCTGTGTAGTATGAGTCTGGTATATACAGGGTTAATGTGGGACTGAGGACAGTATTGGCCCACTTGGTGATGTAAGAAGGCACATGACCCAGAGCTAGAGTCAGTTTAGTGTTGGCCAAAAATGTGTTAAGACTTAGACATGGAGATAACTCTTTGCCTTTACCTTATATATGTATATAGTTACAAGTTGTTAATAAAGACTTGCTGTTAACATACAGAAGACCATGAAGACTTTCTCAACAGACATGTTCTGTAACCAACACCATTACAACATGCTGACAGCTGGGGATCAAAATAACCTCAACCTCACAAGAATGCTGAAATACTTAGAAAAAAGAAAATCTTCAGTGAATTCTCAACTGAATGAAGCTCCCAACTGAAGCTACAGACAGAGAAAATTCACCAGAAAAGCTCCAAAGTGAAGAGCCTGGAAGTCTTACTGCAGCAGAAGACTCCACAGAATTTCCCTTGGAAGTCCAGCTTCTGCACACAGTCCCCAGCAAGGTTGAACTAAATCCTTTTAACTTTCAGGCTGCAGCCAGTCCCGCAAAGCCCCTTTTACTAATTCAGTTAGAAACGCCATTTAAACGAAACTCATCACTAACCCTGATCCCTGACTCCGAGCCTCAACATGTGGTCTCCGAGTTGAAAAGAAAGAGCAACAAGTAAAAAATGAATAATTAACTTGCTCAACTCTCTGGAACCTCATGACTGTACGAATCCTTAAACAACAAGCCTGCAGTTAATTTAAATGCCTCACTGCTCACGATGCTACATCACTGAATAAATCAATTTTACAGACAGCCATCCCAGTCATTGTTAAAGATTCTTCTTCCAGAAACCTGGTGCCACCATTTTGCGAAGCCCACAAAAACCAGCAAGTGCAGGAAATCCATTGTTCTGCAGTGAACGGTGACACCATCTTGGAAGCCTGTAATCTCTTAAAGTTGTACCCACACTTTAAAAATCTTCAACATGAATCACAATTCCATACTTTCAACTCTACTGGGACTCACCCAAGACCCAGACCAGGCACAAAATTGTAGTCTTTGGAGGAAAATATTTTAAAGATGCTGCATTGCTCCAGGTTTAAATAAAAAATCAGAAGAGTAACAAGTAAACACACTTCCTTACTCAATAGGGCCAATTTTTTGTTATTCTTTCATGGGATGTGGGTGTTACTGGAAAGGCCAGCATTTGTTGCCCATCCCTAATTGCCCTTGCTCTGAATGACATGCTAGGCCATTCCTGAGGTTAGTTATGAGTCAATCATGTTGTGGGTCTGTATTCATATGTAGGCCAGACCAGGTAGGGATGGCAGATTCCCTTAAAGGACGTTAGTGAACCAGATGGATTTTTACGTCGATTGATGCTAGTTTCATGGTCACAATTACTAGCTTTTTAATTCCAGATTTTATTAACTGAATTTAAATTCCACCAGCTGCCATGGTGGGACTTGAACCCGTGTCCTCAGAGCATTAGCCTGGGCCCCTGGATTACTTGTCCAGTGACATTGCCAGTCAAAACCCCAGCACCGCACAGATAGCCCAAAGGTAACCCATCAGGTCAAGACCGAAAAGTCAGAAGAGACACAGCCATGTTTCTTTTGTGAGATCAAAGATTGTGGTTCTTCATTTTGGAATGTTTGACATCATGGTCAATTGTCGTCTTAAAAAATTTTAAATTTGATTCGAGTGCCAGCGTCACAGTCCTGTCAGTCAAGGAACCGTGGCTCAAGGACCTCTAATTTCAAACAATGGACACTTCACTTTATGCAGCAGGAGGACTCTGCCTTCCAGTCAAGGGCATCCTGCATGTGGCTCTGAGGTAGAAGGACAAAACAATCCAAGCAATCCTCTGCAATGGATTGATGAGGTCAACTGGCAAGGGCCTCACTCCAAATACACACGAAAGTTCCTGAAGTTCTTTGTGGCACTGGGCTGCCTGAAAAATGCCTACAAGATTACGCTCAAGAGTGACATCAAGCTGGTATGCATTTTCAATCCACAAAAGGTCCCCCACCCTCCTCATGAAGTAAGTACAGTGGTAGCTGGATAAGATGGTGAACATAGGAATCGTTTCCCCAGCCAGGCAACCTATTGCATGGTGCTCAGGGATAGTGCCAGTCCAAAAACCAAATGGGTCTCTCCATGTCCGCATAGACATCATACAGTCAGAACAAGTCAGTAGCCAAGGAGGTCCATCTCAGTGGATGAGAGCCTGATTAAGCTTTCAAGGAACAGTGTTTTCCAAACCAGATGCTGACAGCAGTTCTGGCAGCTTTCCTCTGAGGACTCCGGCTCCTAACTACATTTATTACCCCCTTTGACAGATTTTGCTCCAGATCTGACCTTTGGTGTTACGTCGGCACCAGAAACACTCCAACGCATGATGTTAGACATCCTGCAGGGCCTTTAGGGGGTCATTTGTCATATGGATGATGTCTTGGTTCATGGAGTCACAGTGGAAGAGCACAATGAAAGGTGCGCAGCAGCCTTGGAGCGACTGCAAGAGGCAGGGTGAATGCTGGACAATAGATGTGAGTTTACCAAGATCTCCATTTGGTTCTTGGGCCACATCATCAGCAACAAAGGCATCACAGCAGACCCGCATATAACCAAGGCGATCACCGACTTCCCCACCCCTTCCTCTGTCCCCAACCTCCTGTATGTCCAAGGGATAGTGAACTAGCTGGCGAAGCTGCAAATCACTGAACCGTTGAGACACCTGTTCAAGAAAGACCAAGCTTGTTGTTGGAATTCCCAGCAAGAGCATGCATTTGCCCGCATCAAGGAGATGTTGCTCTCCACCAATATTCTGGCCCACTACGTCCCAGCCCTGCCCACCACCATAGCGGATGATGCTTCATCCAGGGGCCTCAGGAAGGTTCTCTTTCAGAAGCAATTCGAGCTTCCAGAGGGCTGTCATACACAGAAACCAGATACACTGTCATTGAGAAGGAAGCTCATGCAGTCACGTGGGCTGTGAGAAGTTTTCTGACGACATCATCAGCCTGGTTACAGTCAAGACATACCATAAACCATTGGTCTCCTTACTAAATAAAAAGTAGCCCATAAAGGTGCCTTCTTGAATCCAGAGGTTTCGCCTGTGCCTCGTGAGATTTGCCTGCAAGACCATCTATGTCCAGGGGTAAAATCAGGTGACAGCAGATACTCTTCTCCAAGGGTCACTGTGGGCCTTCTGACCAAACAGGACATCAGCTTTGTTGCTGAGCTGGAGGCCTACTCCCAAACCTCTACCAGACATCTGCTGACAACCACAAATCAGGTGCCAACAGGTTCACCAAGAACAGCTCTGCGATGAAGAGTGTGCCCGCATCCGCACCCACTGCCAACGAGGGTGGCCTCATCAGAGACCAAGCAGTAGTATAGCCAAAATGTGGTTCAAACATCAGAGCCACTTCACAGGCGTAGATGACCTCCTGGTCTATGATGTACATCTGGTCATTCCAGCCTCTCTGTGGACAGATGTCCATCAGAAGATGCACCAATGTCATCTGTGCATCATGAAATGCAGGGTATGGTCTCAATCCATTGTCTCTGGCCGGGTATCTCCCAAGCAATACAGGGAACCATCGTGAATTGCCAAGTTTGTGTGTGCATCACCGGGACCAAAGGGCGCCACTCATTCCTATGCTCTTCCTCAACAGGCTGTGGGAAAGGTTGGCCATGGACCTGTTTGTCTGCAATGGCAAATCCATCCAAATTGTCAAAGATGACGACTCCAGGTTACTTCAGAGATGTTTGCAAGTCATGGCACCCTGAATAAGTTCATATCTGATGGTGGCCCACAATTCTCTAACGAATGCTTTGGCACTTTGCAGCCATAGCCAGCTTCTGCCACTGTACCAGCTCCCCAAGATACACACAGTTGAATGCTGAAGAGGAATGAGGGATTTGTGCGGTGAAAGCCCTGCTGAAGAAAAACAAGGACTTCCTCACCTAACTGCTCACTTGCAGGTCCATCCCCTTATGGTGTGGCCTGGCCCCATTTGAGCTCCTGATCCTGCTGAAGAAACTCCTGCCAGGTTTGGTAGCCAAGGACCGCCAGGCCATACAAGCAAGAGAGATGTCCTACAGTCTTACAACAGATGCCACCGCACCAGACACTTGCCACGGCTACAGCAGGATGATGGGAAGAGAATCCCTCAACTCTGGAGACAAGGAACAGTCCTCTAACAGAAGGAGGAACAACCCCTGTCCTACCAGATTAGCATGCCAGAGGGCACAATCAGATGCATCAAGAGCTGTCTCTGCCCTCCATTTAGACAGGCTCCTCCATTGCATGGTGGAGAACTATTGAAGAAGCTAACCAAATGGCAGTCCAGCCTCCAAGCCAACAAGAAGAATCAGAACCAACAGAGCCTGCCACTCTTCCAACAAAACGGTGAATGAGATGTGGAAGGCTTATAAGGCCTCCAGACTGCCTGAGTTTCTAATTTGAAGAGGGGAGATGGGGTAATGAAAATGTTGTTGATCCTAAAACTGTAACAGCAATAATGTTGGAATAGAATTAAAGTTGTAATAATGTCAATGTATAAGACTTGTAAACAATGAAGTAAGCTAGTGTAACTCTATATGCATGTGATAAAGTCAGGGGGGAGGTATAGTATAAGGGTCTGATATATACAGAGTTAATGTGGGACTGAATACAGTACTGCCCACACAGTGATGTAAGAAGGTGTGTGATCCAGGGTCACGTGTGGTGTTGGCCAAAGATGTGTTAAGATATAGACATCGAGATGGCTCCTTGCCTGTACCCTTTACTGTGTAAATGTAGATAGTTACAAAGTAGTTAATAAAGACTTGCTATATACATACTGAAGACTATGAAGACTTCCTTAACATGTTCTGTCACCAACACCATCACAACATCCTGGACAGTGTATCAGCCTTACTCTGTTATTTACCCTGTATATACTTGGTAGTAGCGACATATCGCTCGAGCCTTGGTTCAAATCGCTGAATCCTGGGTGGCATCTTTGCAATTTATTTTGTGCTCAACAATGGCTTTTGATTAGTTTAAGACTGATACATAAACACAGATTTCTTCACATGCCCACGCCTCTGTGAGGACATCCTTTTCTATAATGCATAACACTGTTCAGCCTCAGTTAATGACCTGGATACGCAATAAACAAGTCTTCTTTTGCTATCACTTTGGACCTGGAATGGTACTGCTCCTAGTCCCATTGTAGATGCATTAGCTGCCAAAATCGTGGGAAGTTTAGGGTCATAGTGGCTAGGACCTCCTGGGGATGTTAGCATCATTTTGAGTTGTTCGAATGACTGCTGATGCTCAGTCCAGCACTAAGCCTAGTCTGTTGTAAAAAAAAAAATGTCTCAGGAGTTCATTTATTTGGGCTAAGTGAGGCAGGAAATTACCTAGCTGATTAACCATGCCCATAAACCTATGTAGCTCTGTTATGTTTCTAGGTGGTAGGAATTCCTATATTGCCTTTGTTTTCTGTGGGTCTGGGGTAATCCAAGTTGCTCTAGGAACTTCATCATGGACCTAATAAACTAACATTTGCTATTGAGGGCAAGCCAGCCTCTTGCAGTGTTACTAAGACTTCCCTGACCTGTTTGTCGTGTTCCTGTTTTGTCGACCCATGGATCAAGATGTCATCTATGTGGCATATGACGCCTTCCATGTCCTGCAGTATATTGGACATTGTCCTTTGGAATATTTCAGGGGGCTGAAATGATGCCAAACGGCAGACAGTTAAAGCAGTACCGTCCAAAGGGCATAATGAAGGTAGTTAGGAGTTTTGATTCCTGATGCCAGAATCCGTTGCTGACGTCAAGTTTGGCAAAGATTGTGGTTTTTGCAAGATTGACCAAGTTCTCATCTACAATTTTTCTTCCCATGGCCTTGTTGAGGTGTGTTAGATCAATGCAGATTGGAATTGAGCCATTAGGCTTTGGGACCGGTTCCGTACCAGAGCACCAGTTGGTTGGTTTGGTGACTGGTGAAATTACCCTTTGTTGCAGCAACGTCTCTGTCTCACACCTGACTCTTTTTAGAAGTGGGTGTGGGGTCTTCCTTGGTGTAAATAGACAAATGGGTTTAGTATCTTTCTTAAGTGTAATGTGATACATGGTCTTCAGCTTATCCAAGCCTTTTAAAATGTGTGGGAATTCCCTCCTAAATTCATTACTTTGTATTTTTACATTGACTTCACCAATATTTAAAAACAGGTTCAGAGCTATGCAAGCGTTTTGGTCAACAAAGGTTCCTGATTCCTGATAACATACAATATTTCAAAAATTTCATTATCTTTGTATTTTAGTGTTGTTTCTAGCTGGCCTTGAACTTGATTGCCCCTGGACCTTGGAGTTGAACAAAGGAGCATTGTAATGTCAATTTAGTCAGCCTTGAAATTCTGTCAGATGACATTGACACACCAGTTCCTGGGTCTAGCTTCAATTCGGTCAGATGCCCATTTATATCTCTGTCAGCACTCAATACGTTTTTTTTGTTCTCCTTTATTTCTTCTCAGAAGGTTCTTTCCTAGTTGTAAAGGTCTTGAATTTCTTGAATGGATGTTCCTTTAACAGATTTCTCCTTCTGCCTGGTAAATACAGATTTCCTGGAAAGGCAGATCACTTTAAAATGGCCTAACTTGCCACACCCATGGCAGTGCACAGTTTGAGCAGAGTATTCTTCCCACCTGTGGACCTTTTTCCTGCCACAGTAGGGACATCGGAAAATGGCAGTTAGCGTCTTTTAGGGTGTTCCCCTGGTTGTTGCCTCGTTACAATTTTGGTGTTACAACCCACAAATTAAACTTCATCAGGCTGTTCATGGAAAATTTCCCATGATCTGTGACAAAAGCCTTATTCTGCCTCCGCTCTTTGGCCTGTATGGCCAGTTGTACAGCTTTGCTTAAATTTAAATCTTCCCGAGATTGTCAAAATCAGAGGGATACTCATCTAAAATGCCAATGACTCCTCTATCTCTGATCAGGTCGTCTTTTCGTGTTCCTTACTCTCAGTTTTTGGCTAGGCGGTGCAACACATCGATCAATGAGTCAATCCATTCACCCTGTTTTTGACTGTGGTGATTAAATTTGCCCCCTCTATCATATTTTTATGAAAACTGAAGTATGAGTCAAGGCTCCAATGACATCATCATAGGAGGCTGCCTCTTTGTGCATCCCCTGTCTGGCCAGCTCGTTGTCTGCTATGCTCCCAACAGCGTATAACAAAGTGCTAACTTGATCTTTGTTCTCTTTACTCATTTACTCACAAGGCTTGACGCATTGTGGTACTGGGTAAAATTTCTTGGCCAATTTTGCCATTGCTCAGCCTGTCTGGGGGCCCTCTGTATTTTGAAAGGATTCTGGTAGAGGCAAAGTAGCAACCATTTCTAGGTCAGAGTTTTCTTTTCCTGCGCTGCTTGTCTTGTCAATCGCTGGGGTGCTTTCATTATTTGGTCATCTCCCATGTGGTTGCTGGGTTGGCCTCAAAGTACTTCACCTGCTGCTCTGTACTGCTGGTTTTCCCTCGAAGGTTTTTAAGGGAAGTTTTCCTCAGTGGGCATAGTCACTGCTGCCACTGTCTGTTATTGTGGGCTTATGTCTGGGATTCATTTGCTTCTTGCTCTAGAAGAGATCTTGCTGGAGGCAATGGTCTTTTGTTCAAAGACATTTATTTACACGCTAGCACTTACAAAGGTTAAGTAAGTCCAAGACATAGCTAGAGCTACTCTGAGATGTTTCATATTCATCTTCTCTCAGTGAGTGACATCACTATGACATAGCTCCTTACACACATGCTCAGTAGGTATCATTAGAGTTAACCCTTTATTCTACACTGAACACTTCCCTCCACAAACTCCAAATTGTCCAAATCTTGAACCAGTCACATCTTATATATTAAACGTATGGTACCCATTAGCTTTGCCCTCCCAGACCAATTTCAGAGATTCTTCCTGTCCTGATTGAGGATCCAAGGTGATCATGAAATCATTTGAGGACATCATACTGCTCTCAACCCATGAGAAAACGCTTGGAAAGGACTTTTGTTTGCCAACTCTACAGTGAAATATAGTCAATTCAATCAGGAATTCCGACTTTCCTTCTCCCTGATCTATTTGTTATGCCATAAATCTGGCTCTAATTGTCTGCAGGGCTGCTTGCCAGATTTTGATTGCTATTGATGTATGAGCAAGTTGCTGGAGAGTTCACAACAGGAGTCTCCACTTAGTTTGGTTCTTTTTTTTCCCAGGGGATGTATAATGTTAGGTCATGTCTGTACAGTAATTATATCACCGTAGTGTTTACTAGAGGAAGAGTACTAGCCAGGGCTCCCCAGGTAGACAGTTTTTTGACACCGAGTGAGTGTTTTTCAGCTGTTATAGTATTTCTAGTTAGGGATTTGGTTGTACTTCAACTGGACTTGCTTTACAATGGAGTCGAGGTAGGATGTTTATTTTTGTTTCAGTCAGCAATATTCATTAGGGACTTAAGATTATTAGGCTTATATTTATAATTGGTGAAGTGGAGGTGAGGCTTCTAAATATCTATGAAAGGAGAAAAGAAATGTATTTTTTAAAATCTAAAGATTGCAGACACCTTTAAAGAGTGAGCACATTTTTCAGAAACTTCATGGGATTATTCGGGGATGCAAGTATAGTAGCTTTTGAGCTATATACGCTAGATTACTTTGGTCTTTAGATGGCATCTGACAACTTTTAAAGAAGAAGAAATTAAAGGCAGCTTCTAAATAAATATCTTATTTTTTCCTGAAAGGCAGGAGCAAATTTTTGTAACATATTTTGAGGAACAGATAAACCTGCCGTTTTGCGTCCTTGCTCTCCCGCCAAACTTTTCCAAGAGCTTTGTTATAGAAATAGCCTGCATGTATTGTAGAATGGCTCAATAGATTTTAATAGATGCAATAGATTTTAATGCAGGCTGATTCTTAAACAGAAGTGGCAGGCTGCTTCTTCAACAGTGGAATCACTGGACCTGGGGAAAGAAGCATCACCAGCTACCAATAAACATTATACAAAAAAATCCTGACTCTAAAAAAAAAACCTTGACAACTGAAGGAGAGCCCATAGCCCAGAGAAGGTTGATAATGCCGATTCCCATCAGCTGGTGCTTATGCATCCTAATAGATGTGACTTTATTTTCATTCACGATCTGAATCAAAAAATCATTAAACACTCTGCTGTTCATCTTACTGTTCTTGCAACAAATGTACAAAATGACTCAAGTACCCATGCATATGGCGTGCAGATATTAAGTAATGAGATCACGTAGTCAACAAAGATTGATTGCCAAACATCCAGTCCTGGGCAAGCACAAATTTTCTCCAATTAAACATTGGGAAGACTAAAGCCATTGTCTTCGGTCCCTGCTACAAACTCCGTTCCATAGACACCAATTCTACACCTCTCCCTGGCAACTATCTGAGGCTATATCAGACTGTTCGTAATCTTAATGTCATATTTGGCCCTGAGATGAGCTTCTGACCACATAGCCACTCCATCTCTAAAACAGCCTATTTCACCCTCCATAATATTGTCTGACTCTGCCCCTGCCTTAGCTCATCTGCTGCTGAAACCCTCATCCATGCCCTTTTTACCTCTAGACTTGACACTTTTAACACACTACCTCAAATTGACAGAAGTCTGGTCAGTAATCCAGAACTTTGTTGCTCATGTCCTAACTCACACGAGACCCATTCACCCTTCACACTTGTCCTCACTGATTGACATTGGTTCCCTCCAATTTAAAGTTCTCATCCTTGTTTACAAATTCCCCCATGATCCTGTCCACCCCATCCCTCTGTAATCTCCTCCAGACCTACAACTCTTTGAGATATCTGCACTCCACTAGTTCTATCCTCTTGAGCACCCTGATTTTAATCACTCCACCATTCCCATGGCCATGCCTTCAGCTACCAAGGACCTAAGCCATTGCTTCCCAAACATTTTCCTGATGTGGCTCCATTTTAATGCCTCAGGCTTCATGTGATCCCACAGTGAAATTGTTGGGGGCAGTGGGAGGAGGGTTTGAGAGCTGTTGATTGGGCCAGGACTGTGAATTGTTGAACAGGTGGATGTTGTTGAGCAGGGATGAGGTGGTTAGAGGC
Source organism: Carcharodon carcharias (assembly GCF_017639515.1). Lineage (NCBI taxonomy): Eukaryota > Metazoa > Chordata > Chondrichthyes > Lamniformes > Lamnidae > Carcharodon > Carcharodon carcharias. The sequence goes on from NC_054468.1 coordinate 219,246,398, forward strand.
CTGTTGAGTGTGGTGGAGGTTGACTTGGGGAGCCGGTGGTGAGAGTTGCTAACCAGGGAGGGGGCAGGGGGAAGTAAAACTGCTGGATTTGCTTTGAAAGAAGCAAAGAAACACCCTTTTACAGGCTGTGGTTGGAGCAGCAACAGGCCTCAGAGAACAGGCGATTAAGCTGCACCCACTGACAGAAAAAAAGCACTAGCATTTAAAGGGCTTCGCAACTGTCAAAACTCAGTCCAGGTTCCATGATTGCCATTGCTGCCTCAGAGCTCTCAACCACAAAATCTCGTAGTGGGGCCGCGATCCACAGTTTGTGAATCCCTGCCCTGAGCACTGGAACTTCATACCTGAACTTTTGCATTTCTCTATCTCTCTTTACTCTTTTAAGATGTTCCTTAAAACCAACTAGTTTGATCAGAGTTTTTGTCACTTATCCTTCGTTATCTATCGTTATGTGGCTCAGTGTCAAATTTTGCTTTAATGCCCCTGTGAAGTACCTTGGGATGTTTTATTGCATTAAAGGTGCTATATAATAGCAAATTATTCATAGTGGTGTTGGTGTCTATTATTTGTTTTATTTACCAATGGGAAGTACAATTAGCCATGTGTTAATTCAAATTCTTGTTTTGGTTATCATATTGGTAAATACTGCTGTAAAAGAAGATTGAGTCCTGACATAAGGTTTTCTTTCCCCACAACTACTGCCAGACCTGCTGAATATTTTTAACATTTTATGGTATCCTGTTTCTTTGCAGGTGACCTGCTTGTCAGAAAACGTTGCTTGTCTTGAAGGTCAATTGCAGAGGCTGGTGAGAGAAAGGGATTCAGCGTGCAACCAATTGGAAGAAGCTCAGAACAAGTTAATAAATCATGAGATGGAGATCAATAAGGTACAAAATCGATAATTATCCAAACAGGGCACAAAATAATCTTATGATGTTAGACTGTGATAAATGTGCGTGTTTGTAAATTTATGCTGTGCAAATTGTGGGGTCATTCCCTTTCACAATCATTTTCCCTTAGTGAGCAGACTCATAGAATGTAACAAAGTGAATTGCATTGCCTGCTGTTTCTCTTCTGTAAAGCACCAGAACCAGCATGTCTTTTACTTGATATGCATTCACGTAAAGAAACGTATTTTCAAATGATGTCTTTCAAATTTAGGAATGAGTTAAAGCTGCTGTATATGCTTCCCTTTCACCTCCTATTGAGGTCATTTGGCGCAAATCTTAATATAGGCTTAGATCTTTCGGTCTCCAGATAGACGGAAACTGGAGATATCCCAAAAGAAACACACGGTCCCATCGGAAGTCCTGACATAAGCACATCCTGCACCTGACTACCACCCCAACTACATCCCACAATCCCACTACGACCACACACCCCTGATTACCTCCCTGACCACCCAACCATCCTACCCACGTACCTTACACACTTATCTTCTGTCCTGTCAAAGTGGCTGGGACTTTTAAACTTATCCAGTTTACAGCAGCTTCAACCGTAAAAAGAGGACATGGCCTCACTTCCTGCGGGTCCTGAGTCTGGGTGAGAAATGCACAGCTTCAGAATAAGGTAAGTAAAAAGGTGCAGAGTTGCAATCCAATGGCGATTGCCATTCCACGGAAGTTCTGGGCCATGGTTTCTCATGTGGTCCCATGCAGCTTTTGGATCGTGGAACTATCAGTGTATTTTATGTGTGCCAGTCCTCTGTAGTGAGGAAATGCATACCATGATAAGGGAGGAAAGAATGAGTAGGTTTTAATCAAGCTTGTTGAACCTTTTCACGAATAAGTTTGGCACAATATTAAGCATGAATTTCAAAGAAAAATCAATGTCAAACCATAAACTGATGATTTAAAAGAAAGTGCATTTAATAAAAATGACCATTATAAAGTGCCAAAGCAGCAGAGTTAACCAATAAAACCTCTTTTGGACTTTTTGTTTAAGAAACAGTGCTGGAAAGAGATAGACTTGGCCCCAAATCCTGGTCACCGGGGAAGGTGTAGGGACCAGGGCCGAGCTAAGGAGTTGAGTTTAACTAACATTGACCTTGCATTTGCCTCTGATGGCATGCACTCCATGCTGGCCTTGGCAGAATTCATACAAAACGGGTGTTGGAAGTGGGTTGCCTTTCAATCTAGGATTTACCCCTCTCCTGGCCTGCTTTGTGGATAGCTTTTTGGGAAGGGAAGGGGAGGAGGGCTGGCTGTGTGTGTCCCTGGCTCACTCCGGTCTCAGGGTTCTTGCTCTCACCCATTCATTCACCCAGGCTCACTCACTCATTCAAGCTCACCTGGACTTGGTCACTCACCCGGACTCGGTCACTTACCCGAACCCACTGTTGGATCCAGTGCCCTTGGTTTGTTGGGGGCTAAAGTGTCCAGGTTGTACACTTGTTTCAGGGTGACCGAGTTGGTACAGAGACAGAGAACATCAGTAGATCGTTGTTAGAATAAACACATGCTGTTTATTTACAAATGAAACTCAGCAGCTACACTTGTGTGCTCACAATTCAAAATTCAGTCTTCACTCCTCAGTGTCTAACTCAAGATTCTCTCACAGAGGTAGCCTGCGCTACTCTGCTGTTGGGTGTTAAGATCATAAGATCTTACATTACAACACTTATCTTAAATGTATATTACACATCAGATTACTGCATCCCTCACCCTTTACTGAAAAATACTTTTTACAATATTTTCAATAATTTACAAAGTCAGTCTCTCTGGGGGTTTCCTTAAGCCTGTAGAACGTCTCAGCTCTACAACTTCTGAAGTTTGATTTGGAACTTCCATTACTGGAGTCATCTGAGCATCTGGTTCTCCAGTAGGTACCTGTAAATCTGTTTCTTCGACTCTTTCAGGTATAGTCAGCCCTTCAAACACATTTGTTCTCGGTTGAGTTCTTTCCACAGGAGATTTTGATTCAGTCTCAAGCACTGGTGGCATCATTTCTGGATACTTGGTTTCTCCTCTTCTTATATGATCCACATATCTCCTTATTACTCAATCTTCGACTTTCATGTGGTAGGAAAGAGGTCCCGTTACAGCACTTATTTCACCAAACAACCATGCTGGTCTTCCTCTAAAATTTTTCACTAATACCTTCTCTCCTACACTAAATTTTCTGTCCCTACTGTGACAATCATGTCCCATTTTCTGACTTTCCTGCCTTCTTTCTACCTTCGCCCCAAGTTTGGCATAATTAGGCTCAGTCTTGATCGGAGATGGCGCTTCATCAACAATTCCGCAGGTGTGACAGCTGTTGTCGTATGAGGGATGGTTCTATAATGGAAAAGAAAGCATGCTAATTTAGACGCTATTGAATCTTCAGACAATTTCTTCATACCAGATTTGAATGTCTGAACTGCTCTCTGGCGAGTACATTTGAAGAAGGGTGGTATGGAGATGTTTTCACATGAACAATACCGTTGAGGCTTGTAAATCAGTTAAGTTCGTGAATACTGTTCCATTATCTGATATTCGCACTTCAGGTAGTCCATTAATTGTGAAACTTTGTCGTAGTTTGTCTATTGTAGTGGAAGTTGTGGGTGACCTCACTTCGTATATGTCCATCCATTTTGAATGAGTGTCTATGATAAGTAGAAACATTATTCCCATATAAGATTCCACATAGTCGATGTGTACTCATACCCATGGTCTTCCTGGCCACTCCCAGGGGCGTAACGGAGCTGTTGCGGGTAATTTTTATACTTGTTGACACTGCATACAACAGTTAAGTTTTCTATTTCTCCATCCATTCCCGGCCACTACATATAGCTTCATTTTGGAAATTCCAGGATGTGCACTGTGAAGTTCAGATAACAAAGGCTTTCGTCCTTTTGGAGGAACAATCACTCGAGTTCCCCACAGTAAAATACCTTCTTGGCTGGTTATCTCATATCTTCTCTGGAAATATGTTTTCTTTTAATCAGATTCTTGTTTTTGTGACCAACAATGAAGAACTTGAATTCTCACTTTAGATAAGACTGGGTCTCGGTTGTCCAATCTTTAATTTGTCTTGCGTGTATCGGTGATGAGTCCAGGAAGTTCAGTAACAAAAAGAATTCCTGAGGAATTGGAACATCCTCATCTTTTACTTGCAAGGGTAAACAACTGCGTGTATCTGCATCTGCAATTTGACCTCCAAGTCTATGAATAAAAGTATACTCATACGCTGCCAAGATCAATGGTATTGTTTATGCTTCTGTGTCTTCTTTCAATGGGCATTCTTCTTTCTGACACTGACTTGATTCTTGGCTGCCTTTTCGACTTCCATATTGGCCAGACTAATCTCAGATGTAAGCTCAATTTGAGTGAATTCAGTGATAGAGTTTTCCAGAATTTCACCATCTGTCTGCTTCATAAAAAATTCTGTGGCTTTTGCCTTATAGCCTCTTTGGTTTCACATAGCTGATTTTTCAGCTCTTCCATTGCTTTTTTGCATTGGTGTACTGCCTCCTGGAAAATTAAGCATTGTCGTGTCTTCACTGCCACTTCATCCTTCATTTTACTTAGAAGAGTACAGATCTTTTTCTGTTTCTCTTCATGCTTTTCCAGAGGTACATACTTACACAGGAGGGAAACTGGCAGTGTGTGAAGGTCTTTCAGCAGGTTTTCACTTTTCTTTTGGAATCTCTGTGACAAGCCAAGGTTGATTTCCCTCAGCCAGTTTCATCCTAGTACACTTGGCCCTCTGCCTGCTACCATCATCAAGGATAACTTCACTGTTTGACCTCTGTAGTGTGCTGTGACTTTACATACGTCCTTGACTTGTATGTCTTCTCCCATGTAAGTTTTTAATTTGTCATCAGTTTCTTGTAAATTCAGCTTACATTCTCCATGATTCAGGTATTTAAAAGTATGCCCACCAATCGCCGTAGTGGCTGCACCAGTATCTATCTCCATTTTGATAGGCTTCTCATTCACTCTCATCGTTACAGAGGCTCTGTTCTTCCTACCTTTAAATTATCTAATGAATAGATATCAGAATCTATTCCTTCAGGCTTTTCAATGCTGTTTATCTCATTGGGTTTTTGCTTTTGTCTGAAAGTCTGCCTGATTCTATCTTTACGATGTCTCATGAGGTGTCCATTTTGATGGCAGAAGAAACATTCGATCCATTGCCAGAGCGATTTCCAATACCTTCTGAAAATCTAAATTTGTTTTAGCCAGTAATCTCTTCTGAATCACATTTTTGTTTATGCCGCACACCAAACAATCTCTAAGTATATCATTGATACGTGTATCAAACTCGCAATATTCAGTTAATTGTTTCAGATTTGCCACATAACAAGCAACTGTCTCCCCCACAGCTTTATTTCTTGAGTTAAATTTAAACTGTTGCATCGTCACTGATGGCTTGGGCTGGTAATGATTCTTTCTGATGTTCATTAAGTCATCAAAACTTTTCAAATCTGGGGCACTGGGTGCCAACAGATTTCGAATTAGTCTATATGTCTGTCTTATACATGTAGACAGAAGGATGTGGTGCCTCTTCTCCTCCCCCGCAATGTTGCTCGACTAGAAGAAGAATGCGAGGCATTCAACATAGTGAGACCAGACCAGCCATCTGAGGTTGGATCAAAAGGCTCCACTCTTCCAAATTGCAGCATGCTCTGAAGGGATTACTTCGATGATCAAGAAGGAAATTTTCTTTTACTTACAACTACCATGCGAGGTATGGCCCGATTTTGGTTCTTCTGATTTCCTTCGTTCTTTCTCGCTTTTTACCTTGTTTTTTCCATACTTTTCTATGCTTTTACTCTTGTCGCCAGTTTGTTGCATCCAGTGCCCTTGGTTTGTTGGGGGCTAAAGGATCCGGGTTGCATGCTTGTTTTGGGCCAACAGAGTTGGTACAGAGACAGAGAACATTAGTAGATTACTGTTAGAATAAACAAATGCTGTTTATTTACAAACGAAACTCGGCAGCTACACTTATGTGTTCACAACTCAAACTTCTGTTTTCACTCTTCAGTGCCTAACTCAAGACTCTCACAGAGGTAGCTCACGTTACTCTGCTATTGGGTATTAAGATCATGTGATCTTACATTTCATTTGTCTTAAAGGTATATTACACATCAGATTAGTACACTTGCTCGCTCACTCCCCCAGCCTTACTCAGGTTCGCTCATTCAGACTCACTCTCACAGACTCACTCCCTCACACAGACCTGGGAGGTTTGGACATATCATTGGGAGGTAATCAAGATATGAAGAGATGAGTTTTCTCACTCATCCCTGCCTGGGACACCAGCTGCCCCGGGTGGGCGGGGAGCCTGGTGGGCATGGTTGCTTTGACTCCGCTGTCCTCTCCCGCCCTCTTGGCCATCTTGACCCCTGGGCTCCTTTTGGGGGCCACTGCCTGCACGGGAGAGCAAGTGAGCGCAGCCAAAAGCAGAGAGTGCGTGCACTGTGGAAACAAAGAGAAGCGGCGACTCCTCCTACTGCTCAATCCTCCTCCAATCAGAGACTGTTTTCTTTCCAAAAGTTGGTGAGCCTATCAGCTGTAAACGTAGGCGAGAAATAGCCTGTGATTGGAGGAGCCGCTCCTTGCAGAATCTTTAACTGAACGTAGCCGTAGTTTGAACAGTGGCTCCATGGGTCTAATATAGAGGTTTGGCGGGTCACTTCTGGCCTAAGGGCTGGGAGTTGGACAAGCCTATTTTTAATTATAGGAAGCTAAAGGTGGGAATGCAGGGAAACTGGGAGAGCAGTTAAATTTAATTAGGTGCCCCATTATAGCACACAGTACTAGCCTAATCAATGTTTTGCATAAATTCTTATTGCTTTTCCACTTTTGCATTCAATGACCTATTTACAAAACCCAAAATTCTATTTTCCCTTCTTCATTGCTTTATCCACCTGTCCACTACCATTCTTTCTTTATTCTCCCGTATTCTATTATCTCACACTTAATTCTCATTAAATTGCATTTGCCATTGTCCATTTTGCTAATTTTAGTGTTTCACATATTCAAGTCCAAATAATTTATATTAACAAGAATGAAAGTGGACCCGGCATTGCTCTCTGGTCTTCTCTGTTTCCAATCCAAGCAACGCCAATTCATCCTCTGTTTCCTTTTAAACAACCAAATTATTAATGCTCGCTGTCACATTTCTTCTTAAACTACATGTTATAGCCATGCCCAACCCTGTCCTCACCTGAGCCCTTTTGCAGGAGTTGCTAGTTAGCAGTCAGAAACATGAACCATGTCTGATTTCTCTAATCCATGCGATATAAGGTCATTTCTGGTATCTTTGTCAGCATGCCAGCTGAAAGCTAATGGAAAGTTTCAGGCTTAAAGCTGGTTTAAATGGCTAAGATTCTCATTGGATGCAATGAGCTACAGTTGAAGGAGAGAACGTGTGGTGATGGATTTAGTAGGGAAGGGAAGCACTCTGGGTTCCTTTTAAAATAAAACAAGCAAGATACGACTGCAAATAATCTTCAAAGCTTATTGATTTTAACACATGAATAACTGAATATTCCCCACATCTTCCAGTTTACTATAATAAATAAACATAAAAAGTGCTGGAAATACACAGTAGGTCTGCCAGCAGCTGTGGAGAGAGAAACAAAGTTAGTGTTTCAGGTCATGACTTTCATTAAAACTCAATTTCAACTTACTATCCCTCTTCACATTCTCAGCTCATGCCAATAATTAAGCTGAAAACCACACTTTCACTGTGCCTAGAAATGATAACAGGCCATCTTAAGTACTTTACAATACTGCTGGCCACACATGCACTAATCCAAGCATTGAACAATACAACACCTCAGTGAGCTAAAACTGTCACAGAACTTCAAACATTTAGTGTTGATTAAAATATTCTAGATCACTTTTGTAATATTCCTTCTCCAAACAACTTCCTCCCCCCCCCCCCACCTTCCATTTGATTTTCATTGTTCCTGCTTTGTAGTTAGCATATCGTAATTATGCACTTCACATTTTCCCTCTTGAGCTGACAATTGCCATTTGAGAAATGATGGGCAGAGATGATGCCTTTTGTGTTTGCTGATGATATCCGTGCTATGCCTTTTGTCTTTGGTGTATTCTGGGCCGCATTCATGACTGATGCTTTTTGTTTGTCTAAGTAACCACATCCTTGAGGTGCCTGAGCATGCTGTGAAGCCTGAAGGATGAATAATAATGTATCATTACTCCTACAGTTGTGGCATCTCCAGGTTATAGTTGGAAATGGTTAGAGCCCTTTTTACTGATGATCTGACCACTCTAAAGTTGACTAGGTTGGAAGCAAGAAATTAAATGTAAAAGTGAGAGGCACTTTCTGTATATTTAAAAATTCAAAATGTTCTACTTTTTTTGGTAGTTATAAATATTTCAAAGTCTTCCAATTTTCTCCAATAATCTGCATGGCAAGTTAGATGGAATATTGCATCATAAATAGGTCATTATAGCTATATTAAGCTCTGTAGAAGCCCAACTTACACTGCCTTTTAGATGCACTGATATTAATATTTTAGTGAGCGCCAGCTGTGATTAATGACCTTGAGTCTTCATTTGCCATGGAGTAAATTTTTCACCAGTAATGAAAGCTTTCAAGACTATTAATTTTATTATATTCCCTGCCAAATAAGTGTGAATGTGTTATAGAAATATTACAAAACTCTCTTTATTATGACAAACAGCTTGCCCCTGAAACCGTTTTAATATGATTTGTATGTTTGCCCTGTGAGCAACCACTAGAGGGCCAAACATCACATACTACAGAGAAGGCAAAAGGTGCTTACAGTACTTCAGCAAATGAGTGCTTTAAGCTCGCATGCATACTACTTGAGTTTTTTTTGCATGTTGCATTGTGGGCCTAAAAATATAATCGAGCCAATATATTTGACATTTAAATTTTCAAAGGCTAATTATCCACTGACAGTATCCATGATCATACTCAGGTACGTAAATTTCCCAGCAGGATTGTCTTGATAGAAACGCTGCCACGCAGAGCAAATTCTTTTAATCCAGTAATTCGACTTTGCCCAGTTATTAATATTCGGCAAATATTTTGAACGAGGTGGGGGTGGGATGAATGGCTGATGTAATATTTCTTAAGTCGGCGCTATTGTAAGCAGGTGAGCAAGGTACTATATCATCGTAAATAGAACTTTTTTTTTTACAAGTCATTGGTCCCTTCATGTCATGTGTTTGAGCTGTGGACTTTTATTGAACACACTGTATCTACTTCCTGTCACATGACCAAATAATAGCCGGCATTTTCAGAAGAGTTCAAAGTTGTATAAAACTTGACAAAATTACTTCGGCTCTGTATATTCTACAATGGCTGTCTTGGAGAGAGTCCTGCGCTATAATAATCTTGAGTGTTTTACAGTCTGGTTTTACTCTTGCCTGTGTGGTAGCAGGTGTGCAACGGCCACCGCACGTTTAAAAGAACTCATGCGCAGGTATCTTCCACCCCCTTAAAATGAAGTTCGGGGACGTGGAACATAAGGACCCTCATGGACAACCCCAACAGTGACAGACCAGAATTGCATACTGCTATCGTTGCCCAGGAGCTCAGAAATTTCGACGTTGACATTGCCACCCTAAGTGAGACCCAACGGGCAGGGGAAGGCCAGCTTAAAGAACAAGGTGGCGGTTACACCTTCTTCTGGAAAGGAAAATCAGTAGAAGATCGCAGCCTCCATGGAGTTGGCTTCGCCATTAAAAACAAACTGGTTGGCCATCTCAAAGATACCCCTTGCGCGGTAAATGAGTGCCTCATGACCCTTCGGTTCAGCCTAGCCCAGAACCAATGCGCTACAGTCCTCAGAGCGTATACCCCAACACTAGACGCTACAGGCAAATCTAAAGAGGAGTTTTACTCCATCCTCGAACAATGCCTGGCCCGAGTCCCAGTGGGCTATAAACTGATCCTCCTTGGTGACTTCAAAGCCAGAGTTGGGAAGGACACAGATCTCTGGGGAGATGTAATTGGCAGAGAGGGGGTAGGGAAATCCAATGCCAATGATACCCTGCTCCTGACAAAATGCCTAGAGCACAGCCTTGCCATAACCAACACCTTGTTCCATCAGAGAGAAAAGTACAAGGCCCCATGACAACATCCTCGCTCCAAGCACTAACACCTGCTCAATTACATCATTGTCCGAACAAGGGGCCACAGGATGTACATATCACCTGTGCCATGACAGGAGCTGACGACTGCTGTACGGACCACCACCTAATTCACTCCATCATCAACATCAACATAGCCCCAAAGCAGCGATGGCAACAGAAACAATGCCGCAGGAAAATCAACACTGAGGCACTTGAGGACCCTGATAAGAGATCCCTATTCAGCCAGCACCTCACTGCCAACCTGGCGACTCCCGGTGACCCAGGGATGCAGAGTGTCCACAGTGCTTGGTCTTCCCTCAAGGCCTCCATAATCAGCACCTGTGATGAGATGCTTAGTCACTCGACCTGGAAACACCAAGATTGGTTCGATGACAATGACTAGAAGATCGAGGAGCTAATCCGTAAGCGCAAGGCATTTCTGAACCTGAAACAGCAACCCAACTTGAGAGCAAAAAAGCAGCTGTACAGATGGCTGAAGGCTGAGGTCCAGCAAAAAACCCGTGACCTAAAGAACAGATGGTGGGTGGAGAAAAGATCCAACAGTTAGCCAACAACCATGACGTGTGCGGTTTCTTTAACGCAGCCAAGACCACCTACGGCCCAAGCCTCACTCCATTGACCAAGAACAGAGAGGTGCTCATCAAGACAGAGAGGCAGTCAGTGCCCGCTAGAAGGAGCACTTCGAAAATCTTCTTAACAGGGACACTGTCTTCAATGTGAGTGTCCTCGACTCCATCCTGCAGCATACTACCCGCCACCATCTCAGCACAACCCCAACCTGGCATGAGGTAGAAAAGGTCATTGGTCAACTAAAGAGCAACAGGGCATCAGGAGTGGATGGAATCTCCACTGAAGCACTAAAGTATGGCAGAGAAGCATATTGGCACGAATACATGGCCTCGCCTCCCTTATCTGGAAGGAGAAGAGCATGCCAGGAGATTTCAGAGATGCTTTAAAAATCGTGACCATCTTCAAGAGGGGTGATAAATCTAACTGCGGTAACTATAGAGGAATCTCCCTGCTGTCGGCCACAGGGAAGGTCATTGCAAGACTCCTCCTCAAATGTCTTCTCCCTGTGGCTGAAGAGCTCCTCCCAGAGCCGCATTGCAGATTCTGCCAACTAAGGGAAACAACGGATGTGATCTTCACTGCGCAACAACTGCAAGAGAAATGCACCAACCTCTGTACATGGCCTTCTTTGACTTCACAAAAGCCTGCAATACTGTCAACCACAAAGGATTATGGAGCATCCTCCTCCATTTCAGCTGTCTCCAAAAGTTTGTCACCACCTTCCACATACCCCACAACACGCAAACCGTGATCCTGACCAGCAGATCCACCATAGAACCAATACACGTTTGGACCGGGGTCAAGCAAGGCTGTCATTGTACCAATGCTCTTCTCAATCTTCCTTACTGCAATGGTTCATCTCACCCTCAGCATGCTCCCCGTTGGAGTGGAGCCAAACAGCAGAACAAACAGGAACCCGTTTAACCTCAGCCGTCTGCAGGCCAGATCCAAGGTCATCCCATCCTCTGCCATTGAACTACAATATGTAGAACAAAAACAGAATTACCTGGAAAAACTCAGCAGGTCTGGCAGCATCGGTCATGAGGACTCGAAACGTCAACTCTTTTCTTCTCCGCCGATGCTGCCAGACCTGCTGAGTTTTTCCAGGTAATTCTGTTTTTGTTTTGGATTTCCAGCATCGCAGTTTTTTTGTTTTTGCAATATGTAGACACTGTTTGCATCTGCTCACACTCAGAGGCTGTGCTCCAGGCCATTATCAACACCTTCACTGAGGTGTACAAAAGCATAGGCCTTACACTAAACATCCGTATGACAAAAGTCCTCTCCTAACCTGCCCCCTCCATACCGCACAAATCCACGACAAGGCCTTGGACAACGTGGACCACTTTCCATACCTTGGGAGCCTACTGCCAACAAGGGCAGACATCGACGACGAGGTTCAACACTGCCTTCAGTGTGCCAGTGCAGCTTTCAGCCACCTGAGGAAGCGAGTGTTTGAAGACCAGGACCTCAAACCCGGCACGAAGCTCACAGTCTACAGAGCAATAGCGATATCCGTCCTCCTATATGACTCAGAGACGTGGACTATGTACAGCAGGCACCTCAAAACTCTGGAGAAGCACCACCAGCGCTGCCTTCACAGAATCCTGCAAATCCATTGGCAGGATAGATGCACCAGCGTCAGTGTTCTTGCTCAGGCCAACATCCCCTGTATCAAAGCATTGACCAAGCTCAATCAACTCCGCTGGGAAGGCCACGTCGTCCAGATGCCTGGCACGAGACTCCCAAAACAGGTGCTCTACTTGGAGCTTCATCACGGCAAGTGAGCCCCAGGAGTACAGAAAAAACACTTCAAGGACACCCTCAAAGCCTCCTTGGAAAAAGTGCAACATCCCCACCGATATCTGGGAACCCCTGGCCCAAGACCGCCCAAAGTGAAGGTAAAGCGTCAGGGAAGGTGCTGAACACCCAGACCCATTGCCAAGGGCTAGCTGAAGCCAAGTGTCGATAGTGAAAGGAGCGCATAGCAACCTGGGCACCCCACACACCCGTTCCCCTTACCACTGTCTGTCCCAACTGTGACAGAGACTGTAGGTTACATATTGGACTCTTCAGTCACCTGGAAACTCATTTTTCGAGTGGAAATAAATCATCCTCAACCCTGAGGGACTACCTAAGAGAAGAGAAGACTCTTTCAATCATTGCGATCCTTACAATTTTATAATTCACCCAACAAATATTTTTTGAAATTGTTTGTTTTCATTTGCTTATAAGTTTAATTTTGTTGTGACTTTTAATTCAGTTCATGTGATAAATACCAAGCAGTTTAGTAGTTTTTAGGATCTGACACAGACCAGCAGAATTCTGTAGCTGTCGGTTTTACTTGCTACTGTTCTAGAAATGCCTAAAACATAATTATCAGGTAACATTTTGGGAGAGGATACATCTACTTCAATTCAAATTTCAGTGTAAAATGACATGTGAAATGATATTCCCAGGGAAATAACATAATTTTATTCCTTTAACACTTCATTTTGATTGTGATGATGTGTGTTATTTCACTTTGTTATGTATATACATTGTGTGGCACTTGTTTCTGTCCAAAAAATGTGCATTTAAAATCATTTATTGTTCATTTTTAACAACACAGGGAATGCAAGGGAGATTGGGTTGGACCATTTTTATTGGAGCTATAATACCTGAAAGAAATGTAAAGGAGAAAGAGAAATAAGTACATTTTTTACATATTCAGTATTGGTCCTGTATAATATGGTGATTTCTGAAGGGAGATAAACATTTTATGAAGTTCTAAATGATGTAGTATTTAGGGAAATAAATTTCTAAATGGCAACATCCAACAATAACCCAGAAATATGGATAGGATTACAAAAAACAGTCAGTGCTAAATTAAGGTCAATGCGTACCCAGTATGTCACATATATTGCGTACCCAGTGAATACATAAAATAAGGGGAGGAATTCAAACTCATGTTGCTGTTTTACTGGGTTAATAATGAATGTTATGGGTGAATGAATTTTGCTTATGATTTCTCATGCCTGATGATCTGTTGTTGGATGCTGTCGCCAGAATGAAATTAATGTTGGGGCAGGTGAAATTCATGCCACGAGGATCACTAAATCTACGTGGGTAGCTTTCTTCAAGGTCAGCAGTGGGTGCCATTATTTCACCGCTGACCACAAAATCTGGGCCATTGGAATGGAGCCAGAAAGGAGCAGGAGTGCTCTTCCTGGCTTCACAATTTACTATATGCTGCTGCAAGCCCAGGTTTGCATCGCCCAATTTTGAATGGGCCTGGAATGAATGGGCATTCCTTCAGATTGCGCTGACCATGTTGTCCCAGCCTCCACTACGAGTTGAATTGCTCCCCTTGTGACTTCACAGTTATCTTTGAATCTCTGTTTTATTTTTTCAAAATCTTTCCATTCGGAAAATGCACATTTTTATGCCTGCTGTGCAGCCTGTTGATTTTTCGACACACAATTTGCATTCATCAGTTTCATTGATAAATCCTTTCATTGACAAATAATGCAACCCCCCACCCAACTCTGCTGTGAGCATGAAAATTAGGAACAAAGAGTAGATTTACATGCAGGGCAGTACTGTGGGCAGCACATTGTATAAGACCATTGGCAATCTAACCACTGAACCTGCTGAATCTGATCCAAATGGGTGGTCTGATAGGCTCTCCTTCATGACAGCTGGCAAGAGTTTTGTTCTTTATTGGTTCTTTTTGTTCTTTAATCTTCGCAAATATTTAGGAAATCTCATTCTGTGTAGTCAATCTAGTGAGGATGATCAAGACTATTGCAAGAGGATGTGGTTTTGCAGAAAAAGGATTCAGATGATTGATGTGCATTATGCTGCCTATAAGATCTTTGCTCTAATGCCAGAATGTAATCATAAAGCTGCCAGTGAATGTTAACATTGAGTAGGCAAGTTCTCCAAGATGTGGCTTCCCCTCATTTTACTTTGCTTTGGCTGCAACACAACTGCCGCTGGAACAAAGCTCATATTTTAACCTGCCCTTTTAAAGCACTGTTGGCATGTGAGTAGCATCTCAAAATTTAAATGATTGATTCAAAGGAACTGACTGCTCTGTCACCACTTCTTAGACTAAAGAATCTAATCTGTATCTGTTAAAGGCTGATGAGTAACACTTTTTCAATTCACATAAATATATGTAAGCACAACCTGCTTTCGTCCCCCAGCACACAGCAATGAGCGTGAGCAGAGTAACCATCACTCCCTGTTCATTATTGCTGTAGTATTACATAGTGCATCTGAATTCACCATATTCAAAGTCTAATACGCAGCGATGTTATCAATAGGGAAAAATCCTTTTTTTGTTCATACTGAACTTGCGCATTTTTGTTCTGTTATATTGATTTAGATTAGGAATATAATTTTTTACTTAACAAAATCTCCAATTAATATTGTGCTTGTGATAACATTCTGAGTCAGAGATTGTGGGTTTAAGTCTAATTCCAAAACTTGAGCACAAAGTCGAGGCTGATGCTGAGAATGTGCTGTATTTAGACTACATTATTTTAGACAGCACCTCCAACAGGCAGTACTTTCTCAGTACTGTGTAAAACGAGGCCCAGTCCGCCTGTTTAAGTACATGTAAAGAACCACAACATTTCTTTAAAGAGCCCTCCTTCCATTTTGGCCAACATTGATCCATCAAACCCAACACTGCCAAAAGTAGATGAACTGGCTGTTTATTTAATTTCTGTTTGGGAGATTTGTGATGCACAAATTTGCTGCCCTATTCGTCTGCAAAACAATAATAACAATTACTCAAAAATAATGAACATGCTACACTGCACTTTGGGGTGGCTGAAGAATAGTAACTAGTTTTATACAAATGCAAGTTATTTCTTTTACACTCCAGGATGATTAATTTTATAGTGCAGGCAGGAGAATTTGTTGTCATTTAACGTTATAAGGTTAAGTCTCAATGTTTTTAATGTTTAATAGCTCACACATCAATGGTTCTCAAGCTAGAGGCTCATAGAGATTTTACAGGGATCCTCAAATTAAATTTCCTTCATCACAAGCTTCACGTGGCACATATTTAGGTAAAAAACTGTCTAACTAGAGACCACTTCCCTCACGGTAAATTAAATGTTATTACTGTAACCTGCCTTCACGGCCCAACCAGCTTGATTAGTACCACCCATCCTGATTGGTTGGAAAGCTTTGGACTGGAAATCACCATTCATTGGTTCATCAACAGGTCAATTGTACGACATGTTAAAGTCCATTTTTGGGAGAGGAATAGGTAGAATTATACTTTAAAAGCTAGGGGTGGGGATTTTCTGTGCCCGCTGGCATTGGGCGTCATGGCGGGTATGAGTGGACAATGTGGCAGGAAGGCTAAAAATTGGTTTCATGACGTTGTGAAACCAGTTTGCAATCGTCCGCTCTGCCCATCAGGAAGAAAGATAAGCTGGGCCTCCTGCACATGCCGCTGAAGAGCCACAGCAAGCCATCGTTGGTTGGCGCCTTTCATTCCTGCAGATGACCGAGAACCAGTGTCGCCGAAGACTGCGCATGTCCAGGGAACTGGCCGGTCACATCTGCCATCTGCTGCAGAATTTGGCGCCATGGGCACATGGATGACATCCACTACCAGCGGGCGTGAAAGCGATCGCTGTGCTCAATTTTTACACCAGTGGCACCCTTCAAGGCTCCACAGGTGACCTCTGTGGAATATCGGCAGCCTCCACCCACAAACTCATCCATGAGGTCGTGGACGCCACCTTCGCAAAGGCATACGACTTTGTGCATTTTGCTTGGGATCAGGAAAGCCAGGAGGCAAGAGCGCTAGGATTTGCCCACATCTCAGGTTTTCCACAGGTACAGCGTGGTGCTCAGACCTCTGTGGCAAAAGCAGTCGACTATGTTAACCACAAGGGCTTCCACTCACTGAGCGTTCAGTTGGTGTGTGACCACCACAAATGCATCCTGGAGGTCTGCGCACAGTTCTCAGGGAGTGTCCAAGACTTCGATTCTCGGTCGATCTCAGATCTCTGACATTTTCTAGGGTCAACAGAGAGATAGCTTCTCGGGGACAAGGGCTACCCGCAGAGGACATGGCTGATGACACCCGTGCGACGGCCTCAGAATGCAGCAGAGAGAAGGCACCACAAGGCTCATGCTGCAATTCGCACCTTGTTGGAGGAAACCATCAGGATGCTGAAAATGAGGATCCAGTGCCTGTACTAGTCTGGTGGAGTCTTGCAACATAGCCCACAAAGGGTGTGATGCATCATCATCACTTGCTGCATCCTTTACAGCCTGGCACTGCAACAGGGAGAAGAACTGGCTGAGGAGGAGATGGAGGAGCTGGATGTCTCCTCTGATGAGGTCATCAACGGGGATGAGGGTGAGGAGGTCCTCAAAGGTGATGATCACGGTGATGAGGCCATCGCACTGGCCAGACTTCGGTCTCAAGGCTGTACAAAGCACAGGAAGAGGCCCTGGACTAAGACACCTGTCTTCGTCTTGTGCAAGAACCAAGGTTTCGCATCTGAGTGACACGAACACTGCTCATCAGAACAAGGAGTCGTAGGCAAGGAGACATCCTTGGGAGTTTATTTACAATAATGAATATTACGTACAAGTGATTAACACATGTGGCCAGGCTGTGTACTCCTGCGTGGGTTCCCGGGTCTGGTGGCGATGGGGCGCGTGACCCCAAGCTGGTGGTACTACTCAAAAGGGTGAACCTGCCAGAACCCCAGGGAGCAGTACATCTGTGAGGGTTGGAGGTGGTGACTGAGGCCTCATTGATGGAAGTCTTCCCAGTCCCCAGCATACCCCGGAAGAGGCGCCACCCCTCGGAGGAGGAGGACTCTGCGGCCGATGAGGATGGGGATGTCTCCCCTCCTGTTGGGAGAGAGCTGGCATCTTCCCCTCCTAAGTCCTCATTCTGCCCTCCGGGTGGAGGGGATGCTGAAAACCACAAAATATCACTACAGTCCCCTGAACAGGGTGCCCACCTCAACCCACCTTGCACCCCACCCCTGAGATGCCACCTGGCCCAAGGGACTGTGGCAGCCCCTTTACTGCCCCAAGCGCTGGGTCATTGGGTGGCGGTGGCAGGGAAGACCTCTTCACTCCCTACCGACCTCTACCGCCGGACGCCTCCGTCCTGGATCTGGAGCTTTTCCTGGATCTTTTTCCGGACTCGCCAGGTGATCCGGTGCCTGGGGAGGAGCGAAGTCCTGAGCTGCCGCCACCCTGTGTCCCAGCACCATGAAAGGAAACCAGAGAGGAATCCTCTGGCCTTAATCCAAGGGGTGGGGTCGAGGCAGAGGTAGAGCCAGCTGGCGGCTCTGAATCAGCTCCAGGACTCAATGCGGGAGAGGGGTTGGAAGCCAGAGGTGACGATCTGGAGGAGGAGGTGGCGTCCATAGCAAGCACCACCGATGACCTTGAGTGTCGTTGGAGCCTGGTGAGGTGATGGGGGCTCTGGTGCCTGCTGTTGACTCCTCCCTCATCCCCATTGGGGAGCTCCAGGACTTTCTTGCGAACATTCGCAGTTGCCGAGACAGGATCCAACTGGCCTTGTACCAGTGATGTTTATTTCTGATGGTGGTCTGGTCTGCCCGTGAGGCCCTGGAGCTGGACCGGAACTCCTGGCCGAGGGTTCACATGTTTCTCACTGGGCTTCTGAAGGAGAGGAAGGCTTAAAATCTGCTTGCACATGAGAAGGGGAGAGACCTTATCCTGAGTGAGGCACAGCCAGAGTGAGTGTGGGTATTAGCAATTTGGTGCACAGTGGGAATTCGGCGCAGAGGGCAAGAGGTACTCTTTGCATTTTTTTCTTTGCTATCCAACTTCTTAAATCTTCAGAGAGTGGTCTTGCCCTGCTGCAGCAGTAGAGGCTAGAAGGGAGAGGAATGACTGGTAAGTGGTGGGTAAGGTCGGGTATGTATTCACTACTTTTATCGCTTACAGTTTAAGGTCTTTTTGTGGTTTATAGTTTATATATTCTGTAGTAATGAGGATCAGGAAAGAAGGTCCCTAGAGTAATTGATTTGAAAGGTTTAATTTAAAGACGGGAGAACTCAAAGCCATGGTGTGCTCCATGTGGGAAGCCAGGAACATTTCCAGTGCCCGGGACCAGTGTGTGTGCAGGAAGTGTGTCCAGCTGCAGCTTCTGGAAGCTCGGGTTTCAGAGCTGGAACAGCGGCTGGGGACACTGTGGAGCATCTGCGAGTCTGAGAGCAATGTGGATAGTATGCTTAGAGAGGTGGTCACACCGCAGCTGAAGGGACTTGAGGAAGGAAGGGAATGGGTGACCACCAAGCAGTCTAAGACAAACAGGCAGGTAGTTCAGGAGTCCTTTGGGGGCCCGCTCGCAAATCGGTATTCCATTTTGGAGGCTGATGGTTCCTCCAGGGAGTGCAGACAGACCCAAGCTTCTGGCACCACAAACAGCCTGTCTGTACAGGAGGGGAGGAAGAGCAAAAGTAATAGGGGATTCTACAGTCAGGGGAATAGATAGGCGCTACTATGGCCGTCAGCGTGACTCCAGGATGGTGTGTTGCCTCCCTGGTGCCAGGGTCCGGGATGTCACTGATCGGCTGCAAGGCATCCTGAAGGGGGAGGGTGATAAGGCAGAGGTCATGGTACATGTTGGTACCAGTGACACAGTTGAAAGAGGGATGAGGCCTTGCATCAAGAATTCAGGGAGCTAGGCAGTAAACTAAAAAGCAGGACCTCTCGGATTATAATCTCATGCCACATCCTAGTGAGCACAGAAATAAGAGAATAGCGCAGATGAATATGTGGCTTAAGAGTTGGTGCAGGAGGGAGGGTTTTAGATTCCCGGATCAATGTTACCGTTTCTGGGGAAGTGGGGCCTGTACAAGTGGGACGGTCTACATCTGAACCAGAGCGGGACTAACGTCCTTGCGGGCGGGTTTGCTAGTGCTGTTGGGAGGAGTTTAAATTAATTCGGCAGGGGGAGGGGACACAGAATGTTAGCAGAATAGGGACACATCATAATACAGTAAAACAATCAAGTCAGAGGGAGTACAGCTGCATCAAGTACAGAGGGAGAAAGGCAAGGCTGGATGGCCTCTACTTTAATGCCAGGAATATTACAAGTAAAACGGATGAGTTAAGGGCGAGGATTGACGCATGGAATTGTGATATAGTAGCCATCACAGAGACGTGGTTGAGGGAGGGGCAGGGTTGGAAGGTCAACATTCCTGGATATAGAATCTTCCGGCACGACAGGGGAGGGGGTAAAAGAGGAGGAAGCATTGCATTATTAGTTAATGAGTCAGTTACTGCAGTAAGGAGAGATGATATCTTGGAGGGGTTGTCGAATGAAGTTTTGTGGGTAGAGCTTAGGAATAAAAAAGGGGGAGTCCCTTTTATAGAGCCCCCAGATGGTGGGAAATTGAGGAGCAAATATGTGCACAATTTGCGGAGGTGTGTAAAAACAATAACAACAGGATAATTATATTAGGCAATTTCAACTTTCCCAACATTAATTGGGATAGATGTAGTGTTAAGGGCTTGGATGGAGTGGATTTCTTGAAATGTGTACAGGAGAACTTTTTAGGTCAATATGTAGAGAGCCCAACAAGGGACAGTGCAGCGCTGGACCTAATTCTGGGGAATGAAGCTGGACAGGTGGCTGAAGTGGTGGTGGGGGAGCATTTCAGTGATAGCGAACACAACATGGTACAATTTAAAGCTTGTTATGGACAAATAAATAGGCAAGTTGTAAAAAAATGTTTTGGATTAGGGGAGAGTGGATTTTAGTAAAATAAGGCTGGACCTGGCCAAGGTAGACTGGGAACAGCTACTTGTGGGGAAATCTACAGAAGAGCAGTAGGAGGGTGTTCAAAAAGGAAATGGGGAGGTTACAGGCTCAACATGTTCCCTCTGTGGTGATAGGAAGGAATAACAAGCCCAGAGAACCATGGATGACCAGAGATATTCAGGATATGACAAGAAGGAAAAGAGAGCCTTTTAGCAGGTACAAGGGGAGCAAATCAGCTGAGGCATTAGTGGAGTACAGAAAGTGCAGGGTGGAGCTTAAGAAAGCAATTAGGAGAGCAAAGAGGGGAAATGAGAAAGCTCTGGCTGGTAAAAGTAGGGAAAATCCCAAGATATTCTATAAGTATATCAATGGGAAGAGGATAATCAGGGAAAGAGGGCCCATTAGGGACCAAGAGGGCAATCTATGGGTGGAGCCAGAGGACATCAGTAGAGTGTTGAATGAATATTGCACATCTGTCTTCACCCAAGAGAATGAGGATGAAGGTATGGAACTCGGGGAGAGAGACTGTGAGGTTCTTGAGCAAATTGATATAGGGAGTGACAAGGTATTGGAGGTGTTGGCAGACTTAAAAGTGGACAAATCTCCAGGTCCGGATGATTTGTGTCCCAGGCTGCTGAGGGAGGCAAGGGAGGAGATTGCAGGGGCTCTGACCCAAATTTTTAATTCCTCTCTGACCACAGGGGAGGTGCCAGAGGACTGGAGAACAGCTAAAGTGGTTCCACTATTTAAGAAGGGTTGTAAAGATAAACCAGGGAACTACAGACCAGTGAGTCTCATGTCAGTGGCAGGGAAACTATTGGAGAAAATTCTGAGGGAGAGAATCTATCTCCACTTGGAGAGGCAAGGTTTGATCAGGGATAGTCAGCATGGCTTTGTCAGAGGGAGATCATGCCTAACAAATTTGATTGAATTTTTTGAGAAGGTGACCAGGTGTGTAGATGAGGGTAGTGCAGTTGATGTAGTTTATATGGATTTCAGCAAAGCCTTTGACAAGGTCCCACATAGGAGACTTATAAAGAAGGCAAATACACATGGGATACAGGGTAATTTGATAAGGTGGATGCAAAATTGGGTTAGTTGTAGGAGATAGAGGATGATGACAGAAGGCTGCTTTAGTGACTGGAAACCAGTGTCCAGTGGCGTACCACAGGGATCTATGCTAGATCCCCTATTATTCGTCATTTATATAAATGACATAGATGAGTATGTGGGGGGGTAGGATTAGTAAGTTTACGGATGATACAAAGATTGGCCAGGTGGTTAACGGTGAGGTAGAGTGCCTTGGGCTACAGGAAGATATAGATAGGATTGTTAAATGGGCAGATAAGTGGCAGGTGGAATTTAACCCTGAAAAGTGTGAGGTGATACACTTTGGAAGGAGTAATTTGACAAGGAAGTATTCAGTGAATGGCATGGCACAAGGAAGTTCTGAGGAACAAAGTGACCTTAGTGTGTGTGTCCATAGATCTCTGAAGGCAGAGGGGCATGTTAATGGGGTGTTGAAAAAGGCATATGGGACACTTGCCTTTATCAATCGAGGCATAGATTACAAAATTAGGGAGGTCATGTTGGAGTTGTATAGAACCTTGGTGAGGCCACAGCTGGAGTATTGTGTGCAGTTCTGGTCGCCACATTATAGGAAGCATGTGATTGCACTGGAGGGGATGCAGAAGAGATTCACCAGGATGTTGCCTGGGATGAAACATTTAAGTTATGAAGAGAAGTTGGGTTGTTTTCTTTGGAGCAGAGAAAACTGAGGGGCAATCTGATTGAGGTGTACAAGATTATGAGAGGCGTGGATAGGGAGCAGCTGTTCCCCTTAGTTGAAGGGTCAGTCACGAGGGGCCATAAGTTCAAGGTGAGGGGCAGGAGGTTTAGGGGGCATGTGAGGAAAAGCTTTTTTACCCAGAGGGTGGTGACGGTCTGGAATGCACTGCCTGGGAGGGTGGTGGAGGCGAGTTGCCTCACATCCTTTAAAAAGTACTTGGATGAGCACTTGGCACGTCATAACATTGAAAGCTATGGGCCAAGTGCTGGTAAATCGGATTAGGTAGGTAGGTCAGGTGTTTCTCACATCGGTGCAGACTCAATGGGCCGAAGGGCCTCTTCTGTATTGTGTGATTCTGTAAAACAGTCTTCTGCTTCTGTAACTTACACTAATCATGGTGATGGTAGCACATGCTTCTGAAAAAGAAGACTACATCTTCTTAGCCACCCTAATCCTGCCACTATGTCTTGGTACTCCCCCGATATCCACTATTGAGGTGGAGGCAGCCTGCTGACTGCTATGTCCTATCTGTGATGACCTTGACAGGTGTCCTCTGGAGGGCTGAGACCTGGAGGGCCCTGGCCTGCTTTCTGGGTCCTGCTATATAGCAGTAGCTCCCTCCTTGGCTGCAGAGCTGGAGCTGCTGGGCACACAGGAAGAGGGGATTCAGATGGGCTGGACATTTCCGGAGTCATCTGGGTGGATGACCCCGGGGTGTACACCTGCTGATCCTACTCCCTATGGGTGCCCAAGGGCCCCTTCCTGTCTGGAAGCTGGAGTGTGATCGAGCTGTCCCGCTCTTGTTGACATTGTTGGAGGCCAACTATAGCATTAGCGATGGAGTTCAGCCCACGCAGCAATGCAGGACTGATGCCCTGGACTACGGTCTCCATTGCGGCTGTTATCCTGCCACTGTTGACCTTGCTGCATTGGCTTGCTTGCGCTATCACCTCAGACTGAAGGCGGATGGACTCTGCCATCATGCCTTGAAATCTGAGGAGTGCAATGGACATCCATTCCTGATGTTCCTAAGTTTGCCTTTGCAGCTCCAGCATCTGAGGTATGACCGAGCCCAGAGGCTTGGACTCAACAGATTTCTGGCCTCCAACAGTCCTCCAAGTGCTGTTAACCTGGGAAGTCCCTGCCTCCACCTGCTGTGGATCAGATAGTGTGATGTGCTCACCAGATTGTGATCCCGAGGCTAGCTAGAACTAGGTCCCACCATGGTGTGTGTCTCTGTGCTGGTGGAGGGTCTAGATGAACACTGTGATGGTCTTCAATGAAGGTGCCTCCAGGTGTCTTTGGGGCTTGATTGGAGGCCCTGGGTCGTGGACTCTGTCAGCTGTTTCCCAGATGTGCCTGCAAAAGCAAGGAGAGATAATTAGTGCATGGCAATGGCTTGTGAAACAGGACACATCACTCACAGCATGGTTGTCTGATGGATGTTGCACTGCTAGATCCTCACTTGATAGAATATCGCCAACCTTGCAATCAGCACAGGAAAGGCCCAGATCTTTGCCGGCCAGCTGGATGAATCGATTTGTCACGCATTCCTCTACCAGTCTGTGACCTCTCTCTCTTGTGTGCCAGCTTGTCCTCCATGAATAGAGATGGAGAGAGTGTAAGTGGGATGTCTGAGGGCAGATAATAAGTATGCCTGGCCTGTGTGGTTGGTGAGTGGTCCCATGGATGGGCTGAGGACAATGAAGGTGTGTGTGAGACAGTGAATGATGATGCTCTTGAACTGTCAATGAGTGAGATCCTTGTGGATGTGTGATGGGTTTGTGAGTAGATAAGTCGAGAGTGATGAGAAGAGTGGCTTACCCTGGTGGAACGGAGGAGATCATTCATCCTCTTGTGGCACTGGATGGCTGCCCTCTTTTGCAAGGCAATGGCACTGACTATCACTGCCACCACCTCCCAAGCCAGATTGGTAATATTGCTGCCCCTCCTACAGCCAGTGTGGGGTTAGAGGACATAATGGCAGGCCTTCACGGCATGCAAAAGGCATTTGTTTAGGTTTAACTTTCAATTAATGGAAACAACGCTGCAGTGCATCTATTTATAGTTAATGTTTAACTGTTGTAATATACATACTCTCCTACATATTTTCTTTATATATAATTATTAGTGTTTTTTGAACAACCCATAAGATTGTCCTCCCCTTTTTTCTGATTGGTGAGAGACCAATCATTGGAGCACATTGATTGAATTAAGTAGCAGTCAATCATTTACAATCATTGTCAAACAAGGATAGACAGAGGACCAGGTCTTCAAGCCAGTGGAAATGCTGGGCGCAATGCCACTGCCTGCAAAGTTTACTGTGCCTTAACTATATTGTGAATTTTCAGCTGGGACTTCCAATCCCAGCTGTAGCAGAAATGGGCCAGCGCAGCCACTCCAGAGCAAGACAGGTGAGTGTAGAAGAAGACAGACGAACAGAGGACAGGCCCCTTTTTTACAATTGTAGCTGCTGTATTCAGGTAAATTTTTAAAGGTCTCAAGTTTTTCAATGAATGAGTGGATTCAGAAGTGGGTGAGAGAATGAGTATTTGGACAGTTGGGTTGGGTGGGCATGGTCAGGTCGGGAGTGGTTAGCCGGGGGTGGTGGTGGTGGTCACGTCTTGGTAGGGGGTTAGTCGGGTCGGTGGCGGGGGGAAGTGATTAGGGGTGTGTTGCTTTTTATGGCTCAGTTCAGTTACACTGGTTAATTTCTGAGTTACGTCAGAGATTAAACAGCATAACATTTCCAGGGTAGCAAGGCCTTTTTTAACTTTGTAAACACAAACGGTTAAAAGGCGGGAAGGAAAGAGGACGTCCTTGGGTGCCCTGTGTACATCAGGAGCACCCCCCATAATGTTACCAACCCCCCACCTTTGTTCCTGCCGGCTAGCCTCCAAAACCCATTCCCACACTCCCCTTGCTCCCCTCTCTAGGCCCCTGCACCCTACCTATACAATACCCAAGACTTAGCTTGCTCCAGAGGCCATCTCCTGATCATCCCAGGGCCTACTTGCACTTCCAGCAGCACACACTAATACTGAGTTTAGGCACTGCTGGGCCAGAGCTGCTGGCCAGTCAGATTGGGCAGCAGCTACTGAGGGCAGGACTTCTTCCTTACGAGGAGTGGAAGTCTGACCCTCACTTCCATAAGGTTGCCCGGAGCAAGTTATGGCTGCAGGGCCACCTGTTGAACGTCAGTACACACCACCACCACCACCACCACCCAGCCCCTTGCCCTTGTAAAATTCTGCCCTAATCTCTTGACTCCCAAGGAGCTTCAAGCTATGTAAAGGCTAAAGTTGACACAGTCTCTTAGCTGTTTTTTGCAACATTAACCAGTCTTGCCTGTTGGCTATACACTAACTGAATTCACAGAGATAATGCAAAACAAAGAACATCACTAAACTCCACACATCTCCATGACAACGTGACACACCTGTTCCCAAATAGAAATGCAAATTAATTGCCTTTTAATTCCAAAATTTTCCTTAATTCTGGGAAACCACATAAAAAAACTCATCCCTTATTGGAATTACTGCAAACATCATGGCCTGGATTTTCGCTGAGTCGAACAGGCTCCAATTCCAGGATTCCTGGCCCCATTACTAGGCTGTTTGACTTTCAAAAGTTCCTTTTAAGGGTGCAGGTGGTTCAGGTCACAAGCCTGTACCTGGCACTCCAATCCTAGCCAGCTCCATTGCAGAAATAGCCATGCCCTAATCCTCTGTAATTTTCACGGAGTCGGGCCAGGATTTTAAAGAGTCCTGGCTCACGGCACCTTCAAGGTGTCATGAACCATGATCTCCATGAGGGGATATTTTTAATAGATGAATTCAAAAGATCTTCCTCATGCTCCATATATCAACCTATGCCCCTCCACCCACCCTGGCACCTCATGCCCTGTATGCAAAATATGGCACTTCCATGCCGAACCACCCATTATATACTGTATAGAACCAATAGACCCTATAGTGACAATGGGGTGTGTTTTTTTTTAAATGCTTTACACAAAATGGTCATTCATTCATCACTTTACACTATGTTTAAAAACAGTCCTTTTACTACAGCCCAATAAGTGTTAAACATCCAGACCTTTTAAAGTATCAATAACAGAAGTTGCAGGACTTGTAACCTATTATAAAATAAAAATTGTGAAATTGACAGCAGAGATTAGAGAGCCAGGGCTGTCAATTAAGCAATGTTTTCTCTGGGGTTCAGGTGTTTCATCAGAGTAATGGATGTGTAGGCTATCAGCCAAGAATACATAATGAATACATAGCTTGGAATAGCACACATGAGGAGCCATGGGGATGGGTGGAGTGGCATAGCTTGACATAGGTGTCATGGGCCATGGGTGTGTTCAGGGCATAGTTTGGCATGGATGGGGCATGGGGAGTGTGTGGAGGATGACAGGATGTGAGGGGTGAAGGCTAGAGGGCCCTTGTTTTTATTTCAACTGGGATGTGGTCCCACAGCACCAAGGCAAGTTTTTTAAACAATCCACTTCTGCACCCAACAGCCCTTGTGGCTACATCCAACCTCTTCCCCAGTCGGCTGACTGCAGCCTGCCCCTGCCTCCCAGCAATGAATATTCTGCCTTTACAGGCACATTCTCCTGAGGTGAGTGCCCGAGCTGGCAATTTTCCCAACTCCTGCTACCCACCTCAGTGATGAAAATCCAGGCCCATGTCTCCAATTCTTTAGCTAAGTAAGCCCACCTGCTGTTTATGATCTTACCTTTCTAGCTGTTAACCTTTTAAGTCAACATGGCCCCAACCTTGTAAGCATAATAAACTAGAAGCTTGTTTGAATTATGTTTACTTCAGGGTTGCTTTTACCAGTTTCTCAACTAAAAACCCCATATTATAAGGTTAAAACTTTAATTCCTAAAACTAAAAGTTATGTTCTAAAACCTATGTATGATGAACTAGATATTCACAATATTCTGCAACCATCTTCCCCTTCCTTCCAGACAGCAGTCATTTTTATTTGCCTAACTCTTGTCACGATCCTGGTTTTCAGTGCATATGACTGGCTTGATAACCCTAAAATTAAATTGCATTACTATTGACGGTGTGCTTCTGAGAAGTACAATAGATAATGTATTTTTAAGCTTGTCATTTGCGATTTTTCTTTCTCTCTCTCAGGATGTCTCTCCAATTTTGTTTTGGAATTCTTTGTACTGAGGCTGTTATTTTCTGCTTCTCAACTTGGTTTGATTGCAGATTTTTCCTCCCTTTTTTTTGCATTTCTATGAACATGTCACTATTTCTTGTGCTCTCTTATTCATCACTAAGTCTTTATTCCATTCAATTCAGCATTTCAACTTTTTTTGGTTATGCATCTTTCTTAAGTCATTTTTTTTGCCTTTTTCTCCTTTCTGCCTCTTTGTTGTTGAAAGCACAGAATCTTCACATGATACCTGCTAAAGTAAGAGTGAGAAACCTCAGAAACACAGACCTCTATCATAAGAAACATCACTGGTTCACATTTCACAAAATCATGTATGCCTTATTTTCTTGGCTTTCCAGCCAGCCATTTTCAGACTTAATTATGCACTGAGATTGCTCAGGGTAAGTTGGACAATATGCATATTGAATGGCGGAGCAGGCTCGAGGTGCTGAGTTGCCTACTCCTACTTCTAAATCGTATTTCGTATGTATTTATATAGCACCTTTATTGTAATGAAATGTCCCAAGGTGCTTCACAGGAGCATGATAAAACAAACTATGACACCAAGGTACATAAGGAGATGTTGGCCGAAATCCTTTGGGCCCGTCTGCAGCGGGAAGCTTGGCAAGCAGGGGAGCTTAGTTTGGCAGGAGGCCAAAAATCAGTTTCCCAACAGAGGGATGAGCCTTTGCAATTAAATTTTTGGGACTATAAAGGCAGGGCGAACCTCCCAACGAGCAATGTCATGCAGGTTCATTAAAAGGCCAGCTTGCCAGAATTGACTGCCCCCTGCAAATTAAGTTCTCCACCAGTGAGAAATTAGAACATTCACATTTATGATTGCATATAAGTGGCTTGCACCTGGTGAGGTAGACTTCTTAAATGCGTGTAGCAGT
Source organism: Carcharodon carcharias (assembly GCF_017639515.1). NCBI lineage: Eukaryota > Metazoa > Chordata > Chondrichthyes > Lamniformes > Lamnidae > Carcharodon > Carcharodon carcharias. The sequence goes on from NC_054468.1 coordinate 219,274,685, forward strand.
GCGTAACTGCTGCATTGCCCTCTTTGGGGTCCGCCTGTAAACGCCACACAATGCTTAAGGTTATTGTGTGGAGGATGACCAAGGAAGGGAGGAAGGCTTAGCTGGGAAGGGTGGATCAATAGCCGGGTAAAGGTGGGAGGGCTAGTGCAGACTGTTCATGGTCAAGAGAGGCACACTAATATGCTCAATTGGGCATTGGTTAAGCTTGTGGTTGGGGGAGGGACTGTCTGGGTAGTGAAGGTGGAATAGGAAGCATCTAAAGGTGGAGCTGTAGATGTCATGTTTTGGGTCCTGAGGGTTAAGACTAGGGTACTGAGGGGTCAGTGGGTACGGTGACAGTGATGAGGTGGGAGTTGGATCCAGTAGGGTGGGAATGGCAGGGTCACGGCCGAGTACTGTCAGGTTTCATGGGGCAGGTCATGAAAAGTCAGGTCAACAATGGCCTTGAGAATAGGAGGGTGTTGGGGTCAGAATGGACATCTGCACTTGGATGCTTAAGGGCCTAGGGGGAGAGCAGAGATAAAGACAAAGTATTACATGGTGAAGGATAACTAATGGGGGAGGAGCAAGGCGAATAGTGAGAGATGAAGAATAATGTGTTGGTAAAGGAAGATGGTGGGATCTTGATGGGTGTGAGGGGGAGGGTAGAAGATGCTGGACTTTTGTTGATACAGGATGCAGGCCATTGTTTTACTTGCAATGTTGTGACACAGTTCCACACTGAGAGCCAGGACACACTGGAAGGGTGGTCTTCAGTGGTGGGTGGACTTACATGTGTGCTTAGTGGGCCAACTAAAGAGACACCCTAATAATCATTAGCCAGCTGGATGGAGAACCATACTCAGGTGCGTTCTCATCCCTAAGATCAAACCCCCAAGACAGCAGCATTCCTCCATAACTATGGGTCTCAATGCAATGTCATTCCAGCAGGGTTTGGAACAGCAGTGAAGCTTGAGCTGAAGGCTGTCTCCTCTTGACCGAGGCAGGGACATCTGGGATGGGCAAGAGAAGTGGAGCTCCATGCGCAGACCAATATTGTACACTGGCCTTTGCATTGGGTGAATTGAACAGGGACAGAGGAAAGTTTCAAATGATGTGATAACTACATGGGTCACTGCAATGTGTTCACAGAGCACCGAGGATTGCCCAGCGATTGGAACAACAACAGCCAGAGCAGCAAGAGGCAACGACTGCAGAGGCTGCTCAAAAACCATTCTCACAGGGATCCTAATCGAGTGGCCAGTACCTATTGGATGACCAGATTCATACCAAGGTCTCAACTTCAATAGTGATGCCCAAGGATGCCTCCTATACAGTTCAGGATCTTTATATCTTGCAGAACAGATGATGAAGCAATAACTGGTGATTGCATAGGCTCACATCATCCACGGGTGCTTGGGATTGAAGTGCGATGCCCTTAAATGCCCATAATAATTTCAGCAACTAGCAGCATTATGAGAATACAACAAGCATAAACATAGTGCAATTCTTCATTTAATAACAATTGTGATTGATATTTATTGTGATAGTACACTCGTTCCACCTTTGTGCCCTTAATGTTTCTTTATCTTTCTTTCCCTAACTACGCCTAGGTGCAGCCCCAACATTCACAGCTGAGGTGGAGGCAGCCTGCTGAGCGCTATGTCCTGCTGACTGTGAGGACTTTGGCAGGCATCCTCTGGTGGCCCAAGGCCGAGAGGGCCCCGGCCTGCTAAGGTCTCCTGCACAGGTGAAAGTGCACCCTCCTTGGTCTGACCTGCGGGAGGCAATGGGAAGTTGAGAGGCAGGGCACCATTGGAGTATCCTGGGTTGAAGCCCCTGGGGTGACTTGTTGAACTTCTCCTCCCTGTGGGTGCATGATGGCACCTGCCTGACTCCTCAAGGAGAAGGGGTACTTGAGAGAGGTCAAGATGCCCCATCCCCATCTTGCCTAGCCATTGCTGCACTGCACCTTTGGCTAGAACAATGGAGCACAGGTCCTAGCATATATCTGGCGGCCACTGCATGTTCTGCTGGATCTGGGTCTTGAAGGTAGCTGCCACCATTTCCATGGAGGCAGCCAAGCACTCGCATGCCAGAGCCACGACAGCAGACAGAACCTGGACAAGCTCCTCCAGCATTAGATCCAGCCTGCACATGGCCTCTGGCATCTCTGCCTGATGTTCCCTTGCCTGTCTCTGCATCTCCAACATGTCTCTTATGGCTTAGTCCAGAGGCTCATCATCTGCATGGGGCTCAGCAGGAGCCTGGTCTCCCATGGTCCTCTGAAAGTCAGAGACCTCAGCTATCACTTCCTCCACCAGCTGTGGATCTGTGTCTGTGAGCTGCTCACCAGATTGTGGCCCCGAGCCGAATCTAAAACATGCATCCACCATGATGATTGTCTCTGTCTGATGGAGGGTGCTGTGACCTTGCTTCCCCTGAGGATTCTGAGGCATCATCCTCAGAGGTGGGCTTGGAGCTGGAACTGTGGGTGGCCTCCGTTTTTGCCTCCCCGTTTTCTTGCTGGAACCTGGAATGGAGAAAAGTGGATGCCTAAGCAGGTGCCCTTAATTATGTTTCACTCTGTCGGCATATTTTGGCAGGAAGAATAAAAAAGAAGCGTACTATCCAAAAGGTGACAGATTGCAGAGCTCTGAGGTTCAGAGGGATCTGGGTGTCCTAGTGCATGAATCGCAAAAGGCTAGTATGCAGGTACAGCAAGTAATTAGGAAAGCTAATTGAATGTAATCATTTATTGCAAGGGAAATTGAATACAAAAGTAGAGAGGTTACGCTTCAGTTGTATAGGATACTAGTGAGACCACATCTGGAGTACTGTGTACAGTATTGGTCTGTTTGTTTAAGGAAGGATGTAAATGCGTTAGAAGCAGTTCAGAAAAGGTTTATTAAACCAATACCAGGAATGGGCAGGCTATCTTATGAGGTAAGGTTGGACAGGCTAGGCTTGTATCTGCTGGAGCTTAGAAGAGTAAGAGGCGACTTGATTGGATCATGTAAGGGACTGAGGGGTCTTGACAGGGTCGATGTGGAAACTATATTTCTTCTTGTGGGAGAATCTAGAACTAGGGGTCACTTTAAAAATAAGTGGCCACCCATTTAAGACAGAGATGAGAAGGAATTTTTTCTCTGAGAGCCTTTGGAAAGACTCTTCCTCAAAAGGCAGTAGAAGCAGAGTCTTTTGGATGACCTCAAGTTTATGGAAGGTGAAATGTGGGAGTCCACTGAGGGTTGCATTGGAAGAGTCAAGCCTAGAGATAACAAAGGCACAAATGAGTGTTTCAGCTGCAAATGAACTGAGATGGAGGTGAAGTCGGACCATGTTCCGGAGGTAGAAATAGGTGGTTTTAGTGATGGCATGAATGACATTGAAAGCTCAACTTTGGATCAAATGTGACACTAAGGTTGTGAACAGAATTGCTTAATCTCAAACTTTTGACAGAACAAGTTGAGAAGGCTGTTAAAAGTAAATGGGATCCTCGGTTTTATAAACAGATGTGGATTAAAAAAACAAAAGTTATTCTGAACCTTTATAAAACACTAACGACTCTAGCTACAATGTTGTGTCTAACTCCAGGCACCATATTTCAGAAAAGAAGGATGTGAAGGCCTTTAGAGAAGTTGCAGTGATTTACTAGAATGGTACCAGGAATGTGGAACTTCAGCTCAGTGGAGAGATGAAAGAAACTGGGGTTGTTCTTGGAGCGGCGAAGGTTATGGGAACATTTAATAGATAAGATCATGAGCATTTGATAGGGTAAATAAGGAGGACCTGTTTCCACTGTCAGAAAGGTCAGTTTTTAGGTGACACAGATTGAAGATAATTGGTAAAAGACCCAGAGACGAAATAAGAAGAACCTTTTTTACGAGGCGAATTATGATGTGGAAGCAATTCAATATTAACTTTCAAAAGAGAGTTTGATAGATACTTGATGAGGGAAATTTCGCAAGGCTAAGGGGAAATGTCAGATGAATGTGACTAACTGGATATCTCTTTCCAAGAGCTGGCAAAGCATGATGGGTCAAATAGTCACCTTCTATCCTGAGAGATTCTGAGAGTTTGTGAAGCATTCAAAATGCTGCAATGTAATTTAGAAAAGTGTATTCTGGATCATAGCATAGAAGAGTATACATAGGATAGTAATCATTTATCATAGAGATAAAGCTTAATATAATCAGTTGAGCTTGTAAAATGGCTCATTTACACTTGCTGGAAGTGACATATGTTCGTACGTGGGACCCGTTCTTTGCAAACAAAAGGAATATGTTCAAGCCTTGTGCCTTTTTTGAATTACCCAGGAGCTTGGGGAGTCTTTAGTTCCCTGTTGCTTTCTCCATGGCAATGCCTTGGCCAATTAGCGTCAACTTGCCAACCAATCAGCACCTTATTCTCCTGTAATATAAAATTGTTGTGATCATTTGAAATTTGGCATATTTGCATTTGTCTTGCTGAGTGCAAGACAAAAGCTTCGGCAACATGTCTGTCTTTTCAGCAATATTCAAAATTGATGAGTTGCCCAAATTAGGGTAAAAAATAATCGCCATCTGCTAACCTCAGACAGGCAAAAATGTGGAAAACATCAGGCTGGTGTTTATCCCCAAAGGATCCGATCACAAAAAACATTGCTTCACAATTACCATAGCAGCCATAATTTTTTTGTTAAAAATTGCTTTGGAAAGGAACAGTTTACCACCTTACATCCTGTGCAAAACTTTAACATCTGGATTTATTAGCATTTAATAGCACTTTCTTTTTCTCTTCTTCAGGGAAAACAGTGCTTTTTAAAATACCTTGCAACCCCTTTGGGGTTCTGATGAAAGGTCATTGATATGAAACATTAGCTATGTTTTTCTCTCCTCTCAGATGCTGCCAGACATTTTGAGTATTTCCAGCATTTTATGTTTTTAATACAGATTTGAAGCAGCCGCACTATTTTGTTTTTACAGCCTCTTTGTCCAACAGAAATATCTTTGAAAAGCAATAGAAATGTCACTCCTAAATTTATCAAACTTCTGTAATTTTATGATTGACATTTGGAAAGAAATGAACATATTGGTCCAACTGCTCAGCCTGATTTCAATTCACCAGAATTGGAAAGGTCAAACGATATGCTGGTTCCCTCACCCAGAAGACTCATTTTCTGTGATACCCTAAATTCCAAACAATTTTGGAAACTTTATTTACCGTTAGATGTTTTCCAGTGGCATTGCTAACATAGAAATGCGGGGTTTAGAGCATGATTTTAATGTTTAGGTGCAAGCCTCACCTCACCTTTTAAGAGGTGCCAATTACAGATGTATGTTGTGTGTGTGTGTTGTGTGTCTGTTGTGTGTGTGTGTGTGCCTGTGTATGTAATGTGGCACTGGTGACATTGGTATTCGACATGATGTATAATAAATGTAGCTGAAAGCTTGTATGAGCGAACTTTTTTCACTCTGGCGTTAGTGATAATGAGTTGAAGGATGTATTGTATTTGTAACAATAGGGATGCTACCAAGAAAGCATGCCAGGGAAAGTGTTGCAACGAATAAGCATGATAGAAAATTCACAATATATACATGCATATACGTGTATAATGTGGGTGTGTAGATGAAATATAATAAGGCTGTGGATGCAAATGTACATCTGTATCATGTTTCATGCATGCGTACATATACGGACATAGGGATTTAGGTCCTTTGTGGTTTTGCTTTCACAAAATTACATATTTGTTTCACATATATCGCTGAACCACAAACAAATATGCCTCATTGAAATACATCATACCTTATTTTTTTACAAAAGAAAATACTGCGGTTGCTGGGAATCTGAAATAAAAATAGAAAATGTTGGAAATGTTGGACCAGGCAGCATCTGTGGAGAGAGAAACAGAGTTAACATTTCAAGTTGATGACAGATCATCAGTTCAAATCTTATTGCAACAGTGTCTACAATTCAAAAGTACTTCATTGGCTGTAAAACATTCTGGAATGTTCAGTGGTGCTGAAAAGTGCTTATTAAATGTAAGTGGTTTGTTACAGACAAGAAGGGGGTTTAATTTAAACAGCACTAATTTCTCTTCTCACCACCCATCTGTAAACAGAAAGGTGTTTTTGATTTTTGATTTCTCCCTTAGTGTATTTCCTAACCCTCAGTTTTGGTGTGATCCAATTTCTATTAATAACCCCACAGCAAACTCAAAATAGAGTGAGCTAAAAGGGTTAGTTTATTTTGCACACACTCAAAACGCATGGTGGGGTGTTGCAACATAACCCCTAATACATTCATACAATAAAAGAGGGATAAGGGAAAGAAAGAGGTACAGGGCAAAGACCACAGAGAATATAAGAATTATTGTTTCACATGAGCCCAGAGTCCAGAATCAAAGTCCAATCATGTACTCTTTCAGAGTCTGCCAGCTGAAGACTGACACTGAATAATTCACTTTTCCAGTAGAGATGAATTCCATGATGAGATGGCCCTATAAGATGAGATAGCCTTGCAGGCGCTAGTACAGAAGTTCCAGTAGAAAACAGTGTAGGTGGGGAGCCAGGTGTTCAAAAATCTGGACAGAGCCCTTTCTCTGCTGCTGTATGCTAGATGGAAAAAGGCAAAATCTGCCTTTTTTCAGCTACACGAGGCAATATTACAGGATCTAGCAGCTAGGGGGTGGTAGGGGATGTGTCATGTAGCATGACTCCCACTTCTCCACCTTGGTTTGGCCAAAGGATTGTCTGGATTTTTGGGAGGGTTAATGTTTCACCTATTACAAAGTTCACTAGAGGTTTCAGGGTTCATTTGTCTTCACAGACTGATTATCGCTGTTGGTCAGGGGCCTGGCCTTAGAAATGTAAAGGGCCTTTGTACATGTTCTGGGGTATATATTTTATAAAAATATAATGAGGTCTTAGTCCCTTACACTTTTTTTCTTTCTAACAAAAGACCGTCAACCTGCTACGTGGGGCTGGATTTTTAAGCCCCTTGGCAGCAGCTTTATAAGTGGAGTGCCTGTAATATGCCATGGGCACTCTGCCCACCGCCTACCTACCCATCACTGCCTCTGCTGCAATTAATGGCCACTTAAGGACCTCATCCCATGGCCACTTGGAATTAACTAGAAGTGGGAGAGGTCCACGCCAAGTATCTAGCCCGACTGACTGCTCTGGTTGTGCAGGCTGGTGGCAGACAAGGGGAAGTAGTGGCTCTTTAACAGGAGTCCTGGACACATTGGAAAGCCTCCCAATCCTGCCCACCACAGTAATTATGGGCCTTTTAGCCTGGTTCCTGAGATACTCCCCTACCTGACCTCACTTTTCATCCTGGCTCTTCGGTGTTGCAGGCTGTTATGGCCTCAGCAGTGGCCACCATTCCTGCTGGCACTCGGAACCCAAAGAGTTGCAGGCCATTTGATTGGCAGCTCTCAGAGGTGGGACTTCCCCCTAGATGGGTGGGGGGCAAAAGTCTGCCTTGAACCAATTAACACCCCTCCAAGTGTTTAGGGGGAGATGGTGAAATAGTGGTAATGCCACTGGACTAGTAATCCAGAATTGAAAATTCGTCTCAGTAGTGGTGACAATGACACTATAATTTATTGTAAAAACCCATCTGATTCACTAATATCTTTTAGGGAAGGGAGTCTGCCATCCTTACTTGGTCTGGCCCACATGAGACTCCAGACTCATAGCAATGTTGTTGACTCTTAACTGCTCTCTGAAATGGCTGAGCAAGCCAATGAGTCCAAGAGCAACAAATGCTGGCCTTGTCAGTGACGCCCACATCCTATGAAAGAATTTTTTAAAATGCCTGCGGGGCAAGCCGAACCTGCCCTCAACTTTCCCCTAGTGGTGGCCAGGAACCCGGTGCCATGTAAATGACAGCCCAAGAACTCTGTTTCCTTCTCCACAGATGCTGCCTGATCTGCTGACTATTTCTATCCATTTTCTGAATTTACATACCCGATCTTTTACTGTTCTCTATCATATAATGCCAGAGTATATGATCCATGTTTATTTGCACAAGTCAAGTATTTGTTTCTAATTGTTGTCAAGAGTGATGCCTTTGAATAATCTCCTGTTGAATAACTCAACTTACAGATTTGATTTGGTTAAGATCCAGTAGATCCCAAAGCTGCATGGCAACTGAATGCTTTTACTGCTAAATTAATCTCAAAAATGTTATTATGCCTGCGATTTATGGATATCTGATTATATAAGATTTAGGAAGCTTCCATTATTTTCCTCTGGGTGGCACTATGAGGCCATTTTGTTAGTGTAAAGATTGTAATGAATATTGAGAAATGAATGGAATTCACAGATGAACAATTGACTCTTTAACCTTTAGGAATCTGGTGAATTGCGCTATCAGCTGAACCAAGTCAAAATGGAGAAAGAAGAGGTTGAGAAGGAATTCAGGGAATACAAAACAAAAATGTTACGCGAATTTGAACTCCAAGAACAGGTAGGAGCCTCCATTAGTTGCAAATGTGTGGATCTGTTTCCTGAGAGGTAAGTATAGGTATAAATATATAAATATGCAGAAAGTTGTGGGGGGTGGTGGGTAGGGGGAGAGAACTAAGAATATAACAAGAAGTGAAACACTGGCTTTGTGCCATCATAGTTGCAGATTGAAATTCTAGTGGTAAAAGGCCTTTCCAGAAGTATTGTGTCAGGCTTGATCTTCAAAGGGCCTCACTCTGCTTAAATTTCTGAAATATCAGTATTATGGGTGAAAAGTGTTTGTTGTTGTTTGATTTCCTTTTAGCCAAATGTTTGCAACCTTCCAATCCAAGAATGTGGTAACATCTGCTGGAATTCATCCAACCATGTGTAAAATTGAGGTCTCTATATCTAATATTACAAAACATTTGAATGACCTAATGTATCTCAATGATGCTCTTGGTTTAGTCTTCATCTTGCATTCCTTAAGATTCATTTTTAATTTGGAATGAAGGGCCATAAATCTCAACTGATATATTCTTAATTGGGTTTTATTATGTTGCGCAAAGGCCTGTTTTTGCTTGATTTTAGGCCTGGATTGTCTTCAATTGTCTTTAAAATGTTGAAATGCGTGACTTCTAGGCTAGTGACAAGTGCGATAGTAAAAGTGCACTAAAATGAGATTGTGATACTGCTGCATCAGATCAGTTTGTGACATGCAGAGCTTAATGCAGTTATAGGATTTTATCATTTAAGAGCCTTTATTGAAAGAGCATCATTTTCATTTTCAGATCTATTGTATATTAGTGATCAGATTTACAATTGATTAGTAATTTTGAATTTCATTACCAATAGTAGATAATAAACATATACCTTTGGACCAGTTATACAATTGGCATTACAAACAAATAACACAAAATTATTTTCCTTCAAAATAATGTTGCAAAATGACCACTGATATGTATAACTGACTTGATAATGTTAGTACTGTAAAGTTGGACTTGTAGTTGCCTATATGTGTCTATCAGTAATGAACTTTGGCAACTGAGTAAGGGGAAAGGGACTAGATGAAGTCTGTGCAAACCAGGGTTGATGGAGAGAAGAAAGGGAAAGTAACACTGATCTCACAAGCAAGCGGGGATCTCTGCGCAAATGGTTATTCACCAGTTGTTTTTTTTACAATCTCAAACCCAGATTTTACCACTAATTTATTTGAGGAACAGAATGTAATGTGGGAAGAATAAACAATCAGCAAAATATGATGTTCTTAAGCAAAACAAAAATGTAAATGGGAGAGATAAACAAACAAAATAGGCAAGACAAAGGACAGAAAGAGTAAGTTTTTTTGGCAGATATGGTAAAATGAATAGACAATGTAGTTAAGAATATTGCATTGTACTGACACTGCCTAATTTATTGGTGTGTATCTGAAGCGCACATTTTTTCAAAAAATGCTGTTTATAAATATACTCTGGCATAGGATTCAGATAATCTATGGAAATATATTGTGATGCAGAGGTCAACAAATAAAATAGGTAAGTCAAAAGTAAGGGCAAAGCATAAGCTATAAAGAGAGATACAGTTTAATTAATAGAAAATGTAGTTAAGAATATTACATTGAACTGATACTGCCTAGTTTATTGATGCGTACCCAGAACACACTTTTTTGTTTAAAAAAAAACTGCTTACAAGTATCCTGTGGCATATGATTCAGTTAATTTATGGAAATATTTTGTAATGCAGAGGTCTTTGTTAGCGAATGTTTGACAACAAAAACCTTCACAAATCAACATAAGTCCTAGTGTATCGAGCAGTTGTCGTCATCTTACTCCTGTACTTCAGTGGATTGGACACTATGTCCAGATATGTGAAAAATGTCTCCCCCACCAGGTCCTGTTCTCTCAACTCTCAAATGGCCAATGTTCCACGGGAGGATAAAGAAAACGCTTCAAAGCACTCTGAAGCTGATGTTAATGACTTGTAGGAGCTTGCTATTAATTGTTCAGGATGAGGACACCTGCTGCATTACACTTTTGAGTCCCAATGCCTTAATGATGAAGCAGAGCAGCAGCAATGTCCTGACCCAAATGCAGGTCGAGAACCGGCCTATTTTGTCACATGAAGACCCATGGCAGAACCTTGTGACCCTAAGCAGTCGCCAGCCTCGAATCGAGAGACAGTGGATGACGATGATTGTGATGCAGTTTCAGACTACTTTAGAAACTTAGACATAGGACACTATATGTATTGAGATGTTAAGCTGATGCTTTCATAACCACAGTTGCATTGGAAAAGAACAGTTTTACCTTTACCAACTTCATTGGTGTGCAAAGGTTGCCAACCTTGTGATGATTGTGCGAGCAACAAAGATTAGGGTATGGATGAGTACAGGTCGAAAAATCTGTGACACAGTTACAGATATCATGGCCTTTTCTTTTCTAATTTACTATTTTATGCCATTATATGTATTACTCTTTGGAATTGTTGATGTTTTTTGAAGTTCTTTTATAAAACCACCTCGTCTTTTTCTCATGTTGACCTTGCAACCATTAACTACAAGCTCTCTCTTGTCTCTATATCTCCCATTTACTTTTCACTACAGTACAATATCATGAATTACCTTACTCCTTAAGTCTCGTTTGGCTGTTGCTTACACAAGACACGAGTAAGGAGAAATTACATTGTGCAAGTGTCAAAGTCAGTTGAGTCAGAAAGAACTTCCTTGTAAGTGAAATTGGAATCCCAGTGCTCTTCACTGTGAATTATAGTCCTAATAAGTCAAAAATGTAGTTTGATATTCAATACATTTTTTTGAAGTTCCAAAAATAACAGTGTTGCATACATATGGTTTGATTTGTAATGATTGTGAAGTGTGGTTTACTCTCCTGAAATCTCTGGTCCTTGAAGTGGACCATATTTATTTAATACTGCAATACTAACTTAAGATTTCTTTAATATTTAAGTGATACATACTTGATTCATATTCATACTTTTTTATCTCTAGTTTCCTTTACTTTTAGTATTCTGTACTCTTATACTATTTTTCTTTCATTTTTCTCTTTCATGCTGTCTCTTCACATTTTCTTTTGTTTTCTTGCACATTCAACAACTTTCTTTTATGTAGATCCCTTTGCATAATGCAAAGTCCCGAAGTGTTTTACAGAGCGGTGTCATGGATTCCAAGCAGGAAAAAAGAGAAAAATTGGCAAAATGACTGAAGGAATAATCAAAACAGTAGGTTTTAAAGAGGAGCTAGATATTTGGAATAGTTTAGGGAGAGACTTCTAGTGAGCAGGGACAGGGTGGCTAAAGGTTCTGCCACTGATGGTGGAACAGAGATAGCGTACACAACAGATCGAAGTAGAAAGAGCGAAGGATATTTGTTGTGCAATGTTAGTGAAGATTGTATTTGTAGGAATTTAAGATGAAGAGATTTAAAAATGAGGATAGGGATGTTAAAGTCAATTTGCTAAGGAATGAGAGCCAATGGAAAGTTGTAAGGACTGAGATTGCAGGAGTGAAGGATTAGACATGAGGGGCAGAATTCTGGACAAGCTAGACTTTATGCAAGATGGAACAAGACAGATCAGAAAAGTATTGGAGAATTTAAATCTGGAAGTGATGTAGACATAATGTGCTGGTAGTAGGGATAGGATAAATGGGATATATTTAATGACGGATGTTGCATTTGAAATTCAGATTGGAATTGAGCAGGATATTGAGATTTTGCACTGTTGGTTTCAGCTGAGTGAGCAGCTGGGAAAGGATATGAAATCAAAGCCTGAAGCGTGCAGTTTCTGGCATGAGCTAAACAACATGATTTTACTCGCCAATCTTCAACTGAAATAAAGTTTGGCTGATTCATTTATTTGAAGCCAAACGGGCAATCAAACAGCACCTAAGGAGCCATATTACCAAGAAAGCTAACTCTCTGCTTGGTGAATCCTGTCACTGAAGGACAACATGCTCAGGGTGAGAATAATGGCACTTTGGGGCACACTATGCAGTTGACCATTCAGTATGTGAAAGTCAGCCATTGAAGATTGACTGACTGTGTTGGAATAATAGCAGCTGACACAATGTTGGGGAAGTACTGTGGAAGTAGATCACTGGGACAAGGTGGTTGAAGGTGGGTGACAGAGTGATAAATTTTCGATTGTTTTCAGTATAATTCAAGAAGGACAAAGAAAGATCACAGTCAATATTTCACCAGATATACTGATGGTTTTTTACCAGATTGTTCTCAGTGCTGTGAAAACCAGGCTGAAACAACACAGAGTGGTCAGAGTTGGCATCTTCATGTTTAATGTTTTTCTGTTCTGTACATGTGTGCCCTAATGACAGTGGTTTGCTTTTTGTTAAGATGAGTACATTGACTTTTCCATGTAAGGATAATTCTCACATCCGCTTATGATATTATTGTTCATGAGTTAAGGTGCCATCATTTCAGATGAAATATTAACATAAATTTCTGAATATTCCAATATTTCCCTTCAGGGGAATACCCTGGAACTTAAGCAAAACCCGCAAGGTTGCAATGGGAATGTGCTGCCTGCCAACCTAATGATTGATGTACTATCCATTTCTTCCCACCTGTCTGATTTCTGATGATTACACTCATTGCGTCCACAGATGCCAAAATTTCCCATGCAATCAGCCCATCTCACGTCTTCCTCTCAGGGGATCTTCAATGCCAGATATTGGCGGGTAATGGGGCTTCTGTGGCTGGGGTGGAGCCAGTTTGAATTTTGATCTTGGGGAGTAAAGACCTAAAAGGCAGTTTTAAATTCTATACCTGTGCAAGTGTCTGCTATGCCATTTTTATTTCTATCATATGTAGGAAAGTCTCAATGAAAATTAAGCACCCTCATAATATCGTTGCTCCCAAACCTCTTGCTGTACTATTTGTGCGCCTACTCATGATTATTCTGCCAACTTTCCTAAAATTCTGCTGCTTTCAGAATTTTTGTCATTGAAAATCGTCAACATGCAACCAGAAAAATTGCCTCTGTTACTGCTGATTCCACTGAGGCTCCCACCATTTTCATCACTGTTGCCTTGATGTTACCACAAAAATCACATCCCACATTGTTAACGCAATCACTAGGAACATGGGTCTTTCGCCAGTTTTCAAAGCAACATCTGTTGTCTGGAATTGTTTCACTATACATCCTGGTGACGAATTAAAAACATTGCATTCACACTATAAGGGAAGTATTATTGAGGCAGACAGAAGGCTCATTTGAGAACAATCACATTAATCACAACACCTGCAATAGTTTGTTTCTGTGGCACTGTTTCAGAATGGTGTTGACAAGGACGTTTGGCGCAATGAAAGTGAGGAGCTAGGAGTTATGGTGCCAGTGGCAGTGGACAGGGGGCCCTAAGTTTTTTTTTAGTCTTTACTGGGTAAGTGGTTCCATTTCAGCAATTTTACAGCAGAGATAATTGCTACAGACGGTAGATATGCAGGAAGGTAATTACAGTAATGTATGCTATTTTGCACATGCACTAAATCTTGTTTTGCGCAATATGTAAATGAACCCTACAAGAAAGTAATCAAGAGATCCTCATTCAGTGTGACAGGATCCTGCTGGTTGCTGATTTCTGTTGCTTTGAGGCCCAGAAATTCGGTGAATATGGTGCATATCCTTTTTACCAGAAGCCCTTGCAGCAAATAATATATAATTGTTTGAAAAAACCTCTGGACTACCAGCAATACATCTCTGCCATGGTCATCATTGTTTAAGTTCAATTAGCAGCAAGCCTATAGCTGGTAAATTATCGCATCGGTACTACTCAACAATGAGATTGGCTCTGTTGGACTCTGAAATTTACCTTCCAGTTATAATACTTATTTTTGGAGACAATTTATAAAATGCTCTTAATCATTATTTCCACGTTTGGCTAGAAATAAATAAGATCTTTTATAGCTGATACAAAAAATAGTAGTGAAGATTATAAGTGTTGATGATAATAGAAGGCAAATAGATTCCTCACTTTTTTCCCCACTTACCTGTACCCCTGCTAGCACTCTTAAATGTTAGAACAGTGAATTGATCCACCCACTGGAAGTCCTCCTCCCAGTCTAAGAAAAGGAGATATCTGTTTTTATGGTGCCTTATCTCTCTCAAAAATCTCAGTATTTCACATTAAATAAAATACTTAAGTGCACATACAGTTGTGTAGGCAAGCATGGTAGACATTCTTTGCCAATAAAATCACACCAATAGTACTGAGATGAATGATCAGTTGACCATTTATCATATTAATTGAATGAGTAAGAATTGGCCAAGACGCTAGGTGAAACACTGCTGTTCTTCGAATAGTGCTATGGAATTTTCAATGTCCACCTGAGCACGTCATCGGCAATCCTTTCAGACGGTTGGGTAGACACCTGAGCTGCCAGAACAAGTTGGACAGCGCCTCAATTTAATATGTCTGTCATACCCTCCAAGCCAAATTATGCTCCTCTGCCCACACCCCATAGTCCCTCATACCTGCCTTGCCAACCTATGCCCCTTTACCACCCACCATTGCCCCCCACACCTTCCAGGCCAACCTATGCCCCTCTACCCACCTCAATGCCAGTCAGTGCCAATTCATGTCAACCCATGCACCCCCACCCATCACCCTTTGACCTTACAAATACCGTGCCAACTCACCCAGTATCCATCATGCAAAGACCTCAGGACCCATGCTGAGATTAAATAAAATAAAATTCCAAGTGCCTATTGCAGACTTAATTTAAAAAAGCACTCTCATTTATAAAAACCCATTCACTATGTTTACATTCCTTCAGCTACATCTTTATAAAAACGAACATTTCACTGAAGTGCTTAATCCTTTATAAAAAAAATAGAAATTCACAGTCCCAGTTCAAAGTGTCTATTACCACTTGCAGCTGTCATTCAAACTGCGAAATGTAAGCACCCAACTGTGATAAAGGGGGGTTGTGAAATCAGTCATGCAGCACTAATCCAGTAATAGTAACTCTCAGGCTCATGTCCAGAGACAGAGTGAAATAGCAAGCAATGGTTTTTTTCTAAAGCACTCCAGACATTTTTTCAAAGAGTAGCTCTTGACTCACAACAAAGATATGTATCCCAGTGAGAAAAAAGGATCCTAGGAAGGGTATAAACCAACTATGGTTAACCAAAGAAGGTAAAGATAGTATCAAATTGAAAGAAAAAACATACAATGTGGCAAAGATTAGTGGTAAGCCAGAGGATTAGGAGAGTTTTAAAAACCAACAAAAGATGACCAAAAAAATAATGAGGGAGAAAATAAACTTTGAGGGTAAACTAGCAAGTAATATAAAAACAGACAGTAAAAGCTTATTTAAATATATAAAAAGTTAGAGGCCAAAATGAACATAGGCCCCTTAGAGAATTAGGCTGGGGAAATAACATTGGGGAACCAGGAAATGGCAGAGGAGTTGTATAAATACTTTGCTTCAGTCTTAATCAGGGAAAACATATTTTTAAAAAAGTCATAAACACATATATGGATGCTGCCACCGCCTCTGCAGATTCTGCTGGTGCATTCAACCATGGTCTCAGTGGCAGGACTTTTCTTCCATCCTTTTGCCGCCTTGTTATAGCTGGCGTAAAACACTCCCAAACTTTTTCACCTCTGACACCCAAAAAATGCAGCAGACAACGAGAAATTGTGGACAGTTGGGTTGTTAACATGCTTATTGGCTTTCAAAATGGCAGATGGGCTGCCTATTTCCATGTCAGTAATTTTATAGACTGGCATGATGATGTCATAGCGGGGGTGGGCAAGGGGGTGGTAGTGGTGGCCTGTCTGCCCAATTTGTGAACATAAAATCCAGCCCACGTTTCATTGTTGGTGATAAATAGGGCTGTAAAATGTACTACTTTCTAAATGGTTAACCATAGTACTCAACATTAAGCAAGGACTACAGAAGATTAATTAATACTTAACAAAAATGATGATGAATTGCTGGAAACTGGTATTTTTGGCATTGAGGACTTTTGGTGGTCTTTAAGCAATCATGGTCTTCTGTCACAGCACGAGACCAACAAGCTGTTGGTCTGAAATCTTTGTTGGACTCGGGGTTTGATTTGGGCCCACTTGCATTTCTGGTGATGATGTAACCATTTTGATGATGTTCAAGGACCCATTGCGATGCATGACTCTCAAGATTGGGCCAGTGGCTGGCCTCAATTGTGATGGCACATTTGGTCTTGGGCATTTTCTTCAGGACGGGATGATGACTCCTTCCATTCTTGCACCAGTTTTTTCACTGACACAATTCTCTCGCTACACAGTTATTTGACGAGTTAACTGATGTTATGACTTTTGGATTGAAAGCAGCTTTCTGCTTCATTCGTTTTGCTGGGTGACCCTTTCTGATCATCATTTGCAATGCCATGCGCAGTCTTCTTTGTCAGCATGTCTTAAACTCATCTTCGAAACACAGTCTGCATTGCCTGCTTGATCCCATGCACCGACTTACAGCATAAGGTATGCAAAACATGCATTTCAGGGGTGAAAAACTTATGCTGGCTGTTAATACAAGTATGGTATAGCATTTTGTAGCTGAAAGGAGGGGTCGACTGCAAAACAGTTTTTGGTGCTGAATAAGGTGAGGTCATTTTATACTCCACAATCAAAGGTATTCTAAAATAAAACTTAGCAACTTTACATAAAATGGGATATTTAATTGGATATTTCAAGTTTTTAATTTTTACTTTTTTTTAAGTCAGTATATTTTTTAAGCCATTTCAGCTAGTATTGTGGCTCCTGCTCGTTTTCACTTTCGTATTTTATTGTGGCAACAATGTACATCTGTCTGTTTAAGATTATTGATATGAATTTCTTGTTACCTGTAACAATGTCTCAGGGTAATTTGACTTCCTGTAGCCCAGAGAAGGATGATTACTATGTATTTGAATCTTTTCTGTGAAGTAAAAGTGTTTCTTTAAATGTGATATAGACAGAATGCAGAGATGTATTTGATCCGTGCAATCTTTGGTGGCTGTTAAATTCCAATTGTCACAGATATATTAACTATGGCCATTGTCCAAGAATGACTAGCCATCAACTGTAAGCATGAGAAAAATCATTCTTTGTGACTGGACCTTGTTCAGTACACCTTCAAAGGAATTGTGATGAAACTTCTGGAGGTAAGTTTGCTCAGAAATTGGTCCACTTTCAGGCCCCAACCAGCTGTTGAGGGCCTCTTTTGGTTTGGCCCTGTGACAGTGGTTCAACATGCAAGAGGTGAACATCCATTTTACGATTCGTTGTAGGTAGGTATTTTAGGTCAACAAAACTTTTTTTCCCCTGATGTTTTCAACTGATTGTCAAGCGGCTAAATGCCAGTTGAAACAGTGGAAAAAATGTGATTTAAAATCAAAAATAATAATATTTGACACACCCAATTGAATTTTCAGCATTTTACTTGAAGGCTCACTGAAGCTCATTCACAGACCAAATATCAGGGCATCCTGCCACATAACATGTTGTTTGGCTGCATCCCCAGATACAGCATATAGTGAGGCCTTGTGTGTTCAAAATCTTGTTTAGCTATAAAACCTATGCCTATCGTAAAACAGTACTAGGTGTACCATTTTAATGTATCTTAAAGGATGTTTCTAATGTGCAGATTTATGTTAATTAGTGTTTGTTTAGTTGTTTTATTTAAGTGTTATCTGCCACATTTCATATCAAGATATTTTCACTTTCAGCCTTCGCAATAAGCGACTTTTCATCCTCTGATTTCAATCTCCATCTCAACTCATCATGCCCTCAATCCTTTGAATTCACTGCCTTCTACCATCCCTTAATCTCTCCCTTCAATAAGTCCCAATCCATATTCATGTTCTACCCCTTGACCTTGCATTCTTATGTCGTCTTTCTACTCACATCATGTAGATCTTAGGTGTGACCATTTCTGATCACTTCCTTGTATACCTCTTCTTTCACATCTCCTTACAAACCCCACTTCCTTTTATCTCCATGCCTGGAAAGGTCTCTTCCCCCCCCAAGTAACTTAGAACAGCATTTTCAAATTTCCAAGTGAGGCATTGGCCCTTCATTCACCATCACATTTCTGCAGCTAGCAATCTGCTGCACAGGTAACATCCCATGAGGATACCTGCCCCTAGGGAATCAATGTAGTCTATGTAGCACCACAATGCAAACAAATTTTTAGCCCAGATATCTGAGTCCCCATTAAAACGATTACTCTCCCTCACCCTGGTCATTCCCCATAGAACAGTCCTCATCTCTGCTCCCTTAAGTCTAAGCAACAGAGAGTTGAACATTTATGGCAGACAATGGTTATCTTTTGAGGAAAGATTGAGCAGGTTGGGCCTATACTCATTGAAGTTTAGAAGAATGAGAAGTGATCCTATTGAAACATATAAGATTCTGAGGGGGCTTGACAGGGTAGATGCTGAGAGGGCACAATTTAAAAATAAAGATTGGGATTTTCCAGCCCTGTTGGCATTGAGCATCATGGTGGGGTGGGGTGGGGCATTGGGGGGGTGGGAATATGGCGTAAAGGCCAAAGACTGGTTTCACACTATTGTGAAACCAATTTGCGATTGTCCTCTCCACCCATCAATGGCGGGCTGTATTTCCTGCCCCAGACATCGGGAACCTGATTTCAACACTTTAGCATCACATTATCAGCACTGCTCGGCAGAATCACCCTCAACACTGAATCATCTGGGCATGTTGGCGTGATTGCATGCTGATGTGTTTCACAACTATACATAAGCAATGTGCACCTGGCGAACTGCACTTCACTCGGGACTTCGAGGATTGTTTGCCTACCTTGCTTCGAGCAGCACTCGCTGTCATCAGCTCCAGGCTTCACAGGCAGCACTACATCACTTCTAGGGAGGCTCACTGTCATGAAAGTATAATAATTTTCATCATGCTTTTCTGGTTTATTGTAAAGTAGGTTTATGGAGGTAAGTATAGTTAGGCCTGTCTGTGTGTGATTTAATTACTTTTGAAGTCAAGTAGACTGCAAGCTTTCACTCATCAAAAGAAGCTGCTTGATATGCCAATGAGTAAATACAGATGTTGGCTTAGCATGTAAGGTGTGAAGGAAATTTGCATTGTTAGATAAATGAAGGGCGAATTGGATTTCAAAGGGAGCTCAGTCTGTTTACAACTAACCAGATAAACAAGGCTAATGAATGTGTTTATTTTTCTCAAGGGTTACTGACAATATATAGTGACAACATGAAAGTTTTTATTATGAGGGAGATACAGTTTCAAAGACATATGAAACAATAGAATTTACATATTAAAAAGAGAGAAACGTATATAAAGGAGAATGAGGCTATGTGTCAGGAGAAGGCCATGTGAGATCTAACAGGAATGTGTGAAATAGCCTTAGTGAAGCCTCCAGTATTTGTGTATAAGCCTGTTGTCTACCGAAACTGAAGCTGGAGAAAAGCCATATGGAATTCCACTGTCCAGGGTATTGTATTAATTTGCCGGATCTGTTTAAAATTTAAAATATATTTTTGGACCGTTGGGTGTAACTGGGAGTCAGAATAATTAGGAATTTTAGGAATTATTATAGTAGTAATTGTAGTCTTATGTGTGTGCCTGACATCTTTTATTTTGTTAATAAACATTTTAATTTTTTTTAAATCTCTAGAAGTCTTTGTGTACTTATTATTTCTGAATTCAGTGCGTGCATCTCAAAATAAATACAAATTGCAAAACCATTGTGATAGTGTGATCAAGTTTCCCTCGTGGATTTAGTCCACCTGGTACACATCATCTGCCACATCATAACACTCTCGGGCCTCTCTACAGCTGGTCTGGTAGGTAAGGCGTGGTGGCTTTTCAACGGCTGCAGTCTTGGGGCTGCTTAGGGAAGGAGAAGTAGTCTCTGGCAAGCGAAGAGGCTGCAGGATGAGGGGCTGTACTGGGGAAGGCGGGTATCCCAGGGCGTGTGTGGGGGCACATGTTAATCTGTGCAAGTGGCGTCAGGATGGCGAGGGCTAAGGAGCCAAGAGGAGATGAAGCCAGTTGGAGATGTGAGGATTTGAGAGAGAGAGAGAATGAGTGGTGATGTCCCTTGAGCTGCCAGTGAATGTGAGATGCCAGTGAATGTGTGATGGCCTTGAGAGCGTGAGTTTAGAGTGATAAAATGGCTGCCTTACCCTAATGGCACAGATGAGATCATTCATCTGTCTTCTGCACTGGATGGCCGACCTCTTGTATGTAGCATTGGCACTGGCCACCTCTGCCATTGCCTCCCAAGCCAGACTCGTGAGACTAATGGGCCTCCTGCAGTCAGAGCAGGAGTAGAGGACATCACAGCATGCTTCCACAATGTCCAGAAGGTGTCCCAGGGATACGTCACTGAATTGGTGGGGGGCTGCGCTTTTCTTGGCTTTTGGGACTATGTCTTCACCAGAGCAATCCTGGGCTGCAAGCATTGAGAAGTGTGCGCGCAGCTGTAATTTAAATATGCGCCCTGCATGAAGAAGCTGCAAGGTAATGACATGGGCAAATCAGAGGCCGCCTGCCAGTGAGATAGTGTGTTTTATGTGGCTGCAGAATTAATATGGTGGGAATGGGACAATATGACGCAACAACCTGCCATTGCGGCTGGCAGGTAAAACAACTTTTTTCCTGCCTGCTACCGCACTTTGTGCAAATCTGGGACAGTTCCCCCAAAGGGTCTCCCATTTAAGACACAGATGAGGAGGAGTTTCTTCTCTCAGACAGTAGTTAGTCCTTGGAATTCTCTTCCACAGGGAGCAGTGGAAGCTGGGTCATTGGATATATCCAAGACTGAGTTAGACAGATTTCTGATCTACAAGGGAGTCGAGGGTTATGGGGGATGCAGAGCAGAGCAGGTTCAAGGGGCTAAATGGCCTATTCAAGCTTCTATTTCTTAAGATCAACTTGTTTAACTGTTAATCATCAGACCTGGTTGGACTACACATAAAACAGTATCAGTTTCTGATCACCTCTGCCAAAACTGTTTGCAGTTTAGGATAGGAATAAAAATAAACAAACGCTTCTCTTCTCCACTGCAAATCATCTTTTTAAACTCCTTTCACCTGCCTTATACCCAAAAACAGGGGAAAAAAGCTCCCAACAACAAATGTGAAGAGCTCATGGACCTCAATCACTGAGATAGAGATCATCTGAACAGCAGCCTCTGCCACATTCCTCCCTTCTCCCATCCCACCAAGCAAAATCTTCTCTAATGCTCCCCTTGCCCTAGTCCTGAACTAGTTTCTCTCCTATTTCCCTTCATGCCACCTCCAAGCCCACCTTGTTTATGAGGTCCATCTCCTTCTCCCTCGATCCTATGCCCACCAAGCTACCACCTAACTTCCCTTTCTGGCCCCCATGTTAGCTGATATTTCTAATGGTTCCCCCTCCTTTGGTACTGTCTGCCTCCATTCAAATCTGCCATCAACACCCTCCTCTTCAGAAAATCCACCCTTGATCCCATCATCCTTGTAAGCTACCACACCATCTCCAATCTCCCTTTCCTGCCCGAAGTCCATGAACATGATGTCACCTCCCAATTCCTGCCCATCTTTACTGTAAATCTTTGTCTGAATTCCTGCAGTCAGATTTCTGCCATTGCTACAGCACTGTGATGGTCCTTATTAAATTACATCCTATGCTGTGATCATAGGACACTATTCCTCTTTGTCCTTCTTAACATACACGAGCTTCATTTCTCACTTCTACACCATTACCTCTGGAGCCTTCAAGAGCCTAACTTTGGACCCCTTTTTCTCAGCGATGTGCTGTCATAGGAAACATCATCTGAAACCACAATATCAACTTCCACATGTATGCTAATGACATCAAGCTTTATCACACCACCACCGCTCTTGATCTCTCCTCTGTCTCTAATTTGACATGCTGCTTGTCTGACATCTTGTCTTGATTGAGGAGAAATATCTTGTAACCAAAGTATTGGGAAGACAGAAGCCATTGCCCTTGGTCCCCACCACAATCTCTGGTCGCCAGCCACTGACATCATCCCCTTCCCTGGTCACTGTCTGAGGCTGAACCAGGCTGTCCACACCTTTTGTGTCCTATTTGTTGTTTAGCCGCTCCACCATCAAGATTGCCAATTCCATTTCTTAACATCACCCAACTTTTCCCTCCTCACATGCTGCTGAAACAGTCATCCTTGATCCTCCCTTTCTTTGTAACTTCTCTATGAGATTTCATTCACCTCTAATTCTAGCCCCCCGTTGTGCAGTTTTGATTTTGATTGGTCCACCATTGGTGTAGATGCCTTGAAGTGCCTGAGCCTTAAGTTCGGGAATTTCCTCCCCAAGCCTTTCCACCTCCCATATCCTTCGACATCAGTTAAAACCTAGCTCTTTGTTCCAAACCTTTGATGATCTGCTCCTTATGTGGCTTGGTGTCAAAGGGCTGAATTTTACAGCCTCTCCAAGGGTGGGGTGGAGTGTAAAATCGGGCACCTTGACAGTGGCGTCATGCCCACCCCTGGCCATACCAGCCTGTGGATGATTTACCTGTGGCTGGGGAGGTGTCAGGTGGCCCATTTGCCAGTGGGTCAATTGAGGCCCTTGTGTGGCCAATTAATGGCCACTTAAGGGTCCCCTTCTGTCGCTGCTAGAATTTTTCCCATGGAGGAGGTGGCCCACGCCTAGTGACCAAGCTGCCTAGTAAAAACTGGTGGTTGGGCTGGATGTGGGGAACGGTTTCTCCTGTTTGTCACCCTGTCAGAAGCAACCCCGGCTCCCATCCACATAGCCGGGGCCTACCAACATGGACTCACTTTGTTCCAGGCTCCTAACTACTACACTTCAGGGGACTCAATTTAGTCTGAGCAGCAGCCACCACTCCCAGTAGCAGTGGTGGGATAAGGGAGCTGGTGGCCATTTGATTAGCCAGCAACTCTTGCAGGTGGGACTGAGTCTGGGACGTGGGCAGGAATCCTGTCTCAGGCCAATTAAATGTCCGACAGTTGTTAAATGGCTACAGGGCAAGTTGGCAAAGCGCAGTTGGGCTCTCCCCCCAATTTTTACCCTGCCTCTCTGTACAATTCATCCCAAGTTTTGTTTGATGACTCTACTGTATGCAAGATGTTGGTTTGTAGTCTAAGGGCAGAATTTTCCCCCCTTTGGGTGGGTTGTGTGAGGGTGGGCATGAACCCGATCAACGCCCCCAATCGGGTCCGCAACACCAATTAAGGCCCACCCAGCGTGATGTGCACCCGGAAGCGCTGTGCGCTCCCTGTACAGGCAGTGGGGCGGGGGGAGGTTCCCTGAGTCGGGAGTGCGTTCTTTCGCGAAAGGGCGCAGAAATTTTAAGTTTTAACAGTTCAATAAAGCATTGAAAACTTTTTATGACATGCCCCCTCATGTGAAACTGTCACATGAGCTGGGACATGTACATTAATTTCAATAAAATTTTTTGAAAAAATTTAAAGTCATTCATGAAACCTCATCCAGCCCGTGGATGAGGTTCCATGAAAATGCAAAGGCCACCTGGGCTCTTCGCCTGCCTGCCTGCCAACCTTAAGGTTGGATGGGCAGCTCTGTTAATTATTTTAATTGTTAGTTAAATGCCTTAATAGGCCTTTGACAGTTCGGTGGGCGAGCAACCGAGTTGGGACGCACGCCTGACGCCATGCAGCGTCATTTTACGCATCAGCGAGTGGGCCCCGCCTCCACTTGCCAAGCAGAAGATTCTCCCCTAAATGTCTGATAGCTTGTATGTACCCATGAAGTTGAGGAGAATCATGTGATGCCGCAAAACATATTCTAGTAAACTGGCATACATTGGTAACTGTTATTTGTTTGATCTCTGGTTTTGCTGTCATTTACCGAATATTGGATAGTTATAAAGCACACTGTAGTTTGGAGGGAACGGAAGTAGTCCGTGGCATTGAAACAGAGTGCAGCATCTAGCATAAAACCCAAGAACATCAACGATACCAGTGAAACACTGTAAATCATAATGGCATCATATCCAGGGTCTTGAACCTATTAAATTTTATTTGGTTAAAATGAATTCTGATATTGTGCCAATTTTGTTTTTACAGCAATGCTACTCCAGTGGTTTGATGAATTCTGCTGCAGAGTTCATTTAAAAAAGATTAAGTACAGCTGTTACATCAAGGACTTTCGTTAATACTAATGCCCAGATGATTTTGGCCTCTAACGCTATTTCAACAGGCTTTGAAATGTACTTTATCTGAGCTTTCAAATATTTTCAATTAGAATAGTAAGCAATATGGTAGTGGAAGTAGCTTAATGGCAATAACTTTAATTATTTTTTTACAAGAAGAATCTTTTATGAATCTTTATGAAATTAATAGAATTTTTTAGTGAGATCTCATTTTTTTTATTTCAAGGGTCAGGAAATTACACTCAGCTTACAGACAGTTACCATATTTGTCAGAAATTCTTGTGTCTCTGCTTTTAGATATGTGCTAAGCCAATATTAAAA
Source organism: Carcharodon carcharias (assembly GCF_017639515.1). Lineage (NCBI taxonomy): Eukaryota > Metazoa > Chordata > Chondrichthyes > Lamniformes > Lamnidae > Carcharodon > Carcharodon carcharias. Next base: position 219,299,563 of record NC_054468.1, read on the forward strand.
TAGTGCAGGATGGAATCTCATTTGTGCCCTGGTATCCCAGAGCACAATTTCAAGCCATACGCTAATAGAAATGCTAAAACACCCCACTACCTTAGGGTTCTCCAAATGCAACTATATTGAAGTTTTCCTGTAAGTCTACATATAGTATCTCCTATTTCTTTCTTTATCTCACATGATGACCATAATGCAACAACCATTTGTGTGTGTTTTTGCCTTTAACATAATAAAACATCCCAAGGTGCTTCACAGGAGCCTTGTAAAACAAAATATGACATCAAACAACACAAGGAGATATTAGGTCAGATGACCAAATGTTCTGTCAAAGAGGTAAGTTTTAAGGAGTGTCTTAAGGGAGGAACACTTTGAAGAGAGGCAGAGAGGGGGGTGTTCCAGAGATCGGCCCAACCAACTGAATGCGTGGTGAATAAAATAAGGGATGTTCAAGAGACCAGAATTAGGTGAACACAGATATCTCCAAGGGTCTGGGACTGGAGGAGATAGGAGGAGGGTGAGGTAACGGAGGGATCTGAAAATAAGGATGAGAATTATAAAATCAAGAATGTAGGTCAGCGAGCACGGGCAGTAGGACTTGGTACGAAGTAAGACACAGCAACAGAGCTTAGGATGACCTCAAGTTTGCAGAAAGTAGAATATGGGAGACCAGACAGGAATGCTTTGGAATAATCAAGTCTAGAGGTAATGAAAGCATGAATGAATACAGTTCCCTGTGTATGAACAGTAAGTGAAGAGGCAGCAAGGCTTCCTATTTTTTAACAACCATTGTCCAGGAATCAAGCTATCTCCTAGCCAATCAGTACAGAGCTACTAAGAGCACTATCAGCTCAGAGTAGTTTTTATAGAATGCAGGAAGAATCAAGTCACGTGCAGTTATGATCCAATATTGTTCACCATGACATTCATTCCATCAACAACTCCATATCCCACTGGAAAAGCCTGAAGGTCCTCTGCTTCTTCCTTAAACAGAGGCCCAACCTGTCTCCATCCTCTTCCTGGTTGAATTTGTTTTCACATTGTAGGGCTCCTCCAGAGCAGTCCAGGTCTGTGGTATCATGGCTTTTATTATACACATATACATGCTGGCTATAAGAAGAAGAAGAGTCACATGGACTCGAAACGTTAACTCTTTTTTTTCTCCATAGGTGCTGTTAGTCCTGCGGAGTTTTTCCAGCATTTTGTGTTTTTGTTTCAGATTTCCAGCACGCGCAGTATTTTGCTTTTATCTTACATGCTGGCTATATGTGGTTCGGTGAAATCATCAGCCAGTTGTTAAGTGGATAACCCTTATCGCCCAGCAGCCACTCTGTGGTTTGACATGTTAGCTGAAGTACCGAGGAAAGAGTTACTGCCATAGAATAAATGCATTATGAACTGTTGCCAGGATAGCATGCATTCATCTGCATGGTGCACTGAGTGTGGTGACACACCAACTGCACATTCAAACAATGGAACCCTTTCCACTTGCTGTACACCTTGGCATTTAGTTGCAGCACTCGCAAATCAACATGTGCAGTTGCTGGCATCCTTCACAATGGGGATGCTGGTTATCCTGACAAAGTCACATGCAAGGTTCACCTGCTTCTCTCTGCTGAGAGTAAAAACGATGAACTCCCCCTCCTGGCAGAAAGAGCTCAGTCACCTCCCTTATATATCAGTGGATGGAAAACTGGGGGATGTTACAGATGTCACCAAATCCTAATGCTAAGCAATTCAGGTCTATGGTCACCTTCACAGCCAATGTCATTGCTGTCCTTGTCCTCTTCTGAGGTTGCAGGTCTGCCTGCAGGAGGTGGTAGATGTCCCTGAGCACCTTCATAAAATGGAATCAATGCACAGACTTCCCCTGGCCTTGGAGGAGGTATGAGAATGCTCGTAGAAGACCTTACTGAGTGTGGTCCTCCTTCTCCTCCACCCTCTGTGAGCAGAATATTCTCTTCTGTCCTGCCTCTGCTCCATCTCTCCCTGCATGCTGCAGGCCAAGGGAAATGGTAACCATGGAACCTTTAACTGGGAACAAGTGGTCTGACCAAAACCCTTGAAATCAAAACCTATGCCTTCTCTATGTGCAGTGTCTTTGTAGAGTAAAGGGTTAACACAAATGAATACTACTCAGCATGTGCATAAGGAGCTATGTCTTAGTGATGTCACTCACTCAGAGAGGGTGTGAGAAACATCTTAGAGAATAGCAGTAGCTCCGTCCTGATGTTCTATAACCTTGTAAATAGTTAATGATGTAAATAAAGATATTTTGAACAAAAGATTGTTGCCTTCAGTAAGACCTCTTCTTACCAAGGAATCACAAGACACACCCACAATAACCGAGTCTTCGCCAACTTTACATAACTGCAAACCACCAAGCATTTCTACAAACTCAGACAACTATTAGTAACTAATAAACAACTAGTCTGAGAGTGACTGATGATCCACTGATGAGCAGGAAGGGAGTCCTTCTTGCTGCTGAACACATGTTCAGCATTGCATGTTTAAGAGAAGACAGCTGGAATACCAAAGTTTGAAAATGGCAGGACTGGGGTCAAATCACTGTCACATGTCGACTGATGTCATGACATGCCTACTCTGCATATTTGTGATGCATGCTCTTAACACTTGCGCTACTGACCTCCCCAAAATGAAGTCGACATGAGCCACACTGGAAGTGTGCATGCACATTAATGCTATTTTGGAGCCAAAACAATGGGGCATTATGGAGCCAAATTATGCACCTTGTTAGTCATTCCATGTTTTTAAAAAACATAACTAAAAACGATATCAATTAGAATAGCTTTTATTTAAAAAGTCGCTTAGCAGTGCAGAACTTGAGTATTGCTGAAAACAGAGACATGCTATCTAAACTTTTCATCTTGCACTCATCAGGATAGCTTGCTAGAGATTACCAAACTGTAAGCAGGGAATAACAATTTATATTGCATCAGAAAACAGTGCTGATTGATTAGCAAGTGGACTCTGGTGGAGGCAGTGCCATGGAGAATGCATGATTTGAAAAATCAAAAATTTGAGCAACAGGTGAAGCTAGCCATTGCACGCTGTTACATTGCAATCGCAACACGAGTGGTATCCTCCACTATTAGGATGCTGCTGTCAAGCCAAAAAGGTGTTCTGCCTATCACATAAGTTAGCAATGTAGTATATGAATTTCAGTGCCAGTGTGATGCCAGTTATATAGACCATACATCCCAACAATTGGCAGATCATATCAACAGTACATCCCTTCAACTGTTCATAACAGGCAAAGTACTGACTGTACCCAATCAGCCCATGTCTGCAAGACTCAAAACGTAGTGTCCAACATTAGATGTGATTCCATGAGTGGACGACGCCTGCTATACAATCCTGGTTGTGCTAAGAATTACACTGAAAAGCAATTTAAGATTGTCAGTTGGGCTCACAGTATGGCTCACTTATGTATGCTAGAAGGGACATATGTTCACACAGAGGGCCCTGCCCTTTGCAGGCAGAGGGAATGTGTACACACTTTGCACCTTTTTCATCTAAACAAAAGCTTAGGGAATGGTCATTCCCTGGTTCATTCCCCAGGGAAATGCCTTGACCAATCAGAATTGACCCTGCCCGACTTGAATTTGAACAGATAACTGCTCCATGCTGTATTCTCCATGACAACGCCTCTACCAGTCAGCACTCTCTCCTGATGCAGTACAAATTGTTGTTCCCCCGTTACAGTTTGGTCATTTCTTGCGAGCTATTCTAATGAGTGCAAGACGGAAAGCTTAGATAGCGTGTCTCCTCTTTCAGCAAAACTTGTATTTACATAGCAGCTTTAACATAATAAAACGTGCTAATGTAGAGGAACATTGTCAAACAAAACCTGACACTGAACCACATACGGTGATATTGGACCAAATGACCAAAACCTTGGTCAAAGAGGTAGGTTTTTGGGAGGGTTTAAAAGGAGGAAAGTGAGGTAGCGAGATTTAAGGTGGAATTCCCAAGGCTCAGGGTTTTGACAGCTGAACACTGCAGTGATGGGGTAAATGAAATCAAGAATGCTTAAGAAGCCAGAATGGTGGAGCGCAGAGATGTTTGAAGGGCTGGAGGAGATCCACAGAGATAGGGAGGGGCTAGAGCATGGAGGGATTTGAAAGCAAGGATGAAACTTCTAACATGAAATGTTGCTTAACCAGGAGTAAATGTAGATCAATGAGCATGGAAGATGGATGATTGGTACAAATTCGGGCACAGGCAACAAATTTTTAATGGCTTCAACTTTTTGGAGGGTCGAACTGTAACGTTTTGGGCAGGAGTGTGTTGAATTAGTCAAGTCTAGAGGAAAAAAGGCACAAATGCATATCAATATATCAATGTATGAACTCATAATTTTTTTGTAGTCAAATTATTTAAAATTGCAGCTGTTTAAAAATTTTTGACATTACACATATGAAAGTAAACTAGCAGTGATTTTTAGCAAAGATGGCCAGAAACTTGTGGTGGTGACAGGGGTCACATCTACCTGCTAGAGAGCCAACGACAGCCCAACATCACGTCTTTTCGGGAAGGCATCTTGTTCCTTGACAGGCAAGTGCCAGGCATTTTTCCTTGATTTAAGGACTCTGGGGTGGAAGCCCCGCCTGCAGAATGCTGCCAGCCAATCAGAGGCTGGCAGTTCAACTGAATAGCCGAGCCACCCTGCTACTGGTATGACAACCACCTTCGGCCTAGGATCATTGCTGGATCCCTGGTCACAGGTAAGTGATGGCAGGAGGAGTGTCATGGATTGTTAGGAGGGGGGGCGTCAGCAGCAAGGGCTGGGGGGTGGCTGTCAGTCCCCCCTCGTTCTGATCGAGGAACTCCTCCTCGGGAGCCTACTAGCAAACAAGGCAGGATTGTTTGTCATGCTCCCTGCATGGCATGGCCCCACCCACTGCTGGGTTAATACGTGGCAGTGGGGTGAGGCCCTTAAGTAGGCATTAATTGCATCTTGATTGGCATGGATGTGGGAAGGGGCTGGGGTCCCCATGCACCATCCTCCAGCCTGATGAAATGCCCCCCGCCCACTCGACCGGGCACCAAACTTGCCACAAGGGAGGGCACAAGATTCCACCCCATTTGTCTGATTTTTATATTTTCGCATCTTTAGTAATGTATGCATCATCTATCTGCATGAACAGTCTGACCATCTGTTCTGGACAGTGTTGTGTAAAGGCCAATGACATTATCTAAGATCGATGTCCAGTTATCTATCGGTAGGATGATTTTTAAGCAGTAGCAGCAGGGAAAGGATTTACAGTGTCTAATTAGTTCCAAGATATCACAGTCAGTACTTGCAATGCCCTCTATTAGTGATCATCTTCATTCCCTGGTTATTTCAACTATCTCTGTTTTGTACGGTTTCTCAAAAATAGATTTGTGTGTCTAATATCCAATTTGAACTACAGAGCAGCTTTTTGAAAGCCATGCTGCATTTTTGTGGTACTATCTCCAGCTGTTAGGCCTGCTCCAGTCTTACTATGGATATTGCAGAATGAAGGGTTAATATCTGAAATATACATGATGCTGATGTGATAATGATATCAGATCATGTGACTGAGAAGTGTGAGAATCTGGAAGGAGGAGAAGCTCAAACCTCGTGGAGAGGTCCAAATGTAAAAATGCTTGCTGTAAATAAAGAGTAATGGTTTTGAGAAACTACAGACTCGAACAGCAGACCTTCGAAGAATAGACAGTCCCCAAAATTTCCGTCAAACCCCAAGTACACAACGAAACATGGTGGCAATGAGTAAAAGACCCAGCAAACCTTAAAAAGAAGATACAGGGCTGGCAAGGAAAGAGACCCTCAAAGGAAGGACACAAAAAAATTTAAAGCTCATCAAGACGTTGGGACATCGCAGGAGTAGTGGATACAAGCTGAGACACAGACCCAGAGACTGGACAGCAGTGAGCACAGGCCTGAACCGGAAGCAAGAACAATTCCAGGGCTCAGCAGAAGCATGGAATCTGGACTACTACTTGCAGAACTATTTCAAATTGTAGAAGGCTTCCAACCAGCCCAGAACTGGGACAACTGGAGAAAAGGGTTCACAAGGTACAGACTGCTTCAGGATTACACAGAAAAGATCAAAAATACCAGGTCAGTACGTTACTTTATGCAGTAGGATCTATCGCTGATGATATGATAGCAAGGCAGAGGGTTGATAAGATTTCAACTTCTTATGAAGAAGTCCTACAAGCTTTCAACTCTTATTTTAATGTCCATCAGAATTTAATAATAGAGGGCTAAGTTAAATAAAATAAATCAAAGACCAGGTAAAAGCATGGATTCTTTCATCAATGGTCTGTATAAGCTGGCAGGGAACTGCGATTATGGAACCTTAAAAGATGAACTGATTGAAAACAGAACATATTCAGGGTCCCAGATGAATCAGTGTCAGATCCCTAACATACAAGAGAGGATGTAACATGAATGAAAGCAGTGCAGGTTGCGAGGCAAATGGAACTCAGGAAACAGAATTAGGTGTTTGTTCATGGGAAGGAGAGGTCCCCTGGAGAAGACATTCAGTTTGTAGTCCATAAAAGAGAGAGTGCACCAAAGCCTAAGGCTGCCAAAGTGTGGGAAAGCGTGCCAAGCACCATTTTGAAATATCTTTGGTGTGGCGAGAACAATCCACACAACCTAGAAGAATGTCCAGTGGGGGAGGCATGAGTGATACAACTATGGAAAAATAGGCTACTTCAAAACTGTTTGTCGCTCAAATGCTGGCAACCTGTGCAAAGAGTGAGAAAATTTAAACAGAGCCACGTGTAAGAAGTGGAAAGGAATTAGCCTTCCTGGGGGAAGTAAATAATACTGAAAACAAGCATTGGAGTAATAAACTCGAAGTGGATTGACAGCCCACAGATTTTAAACTAGACACAGGAGCAGGAGTTTCTGTTTTATCAAATGAAGTCAAATGGCACAAGCAATTTATATCATAACCCTCAGCTAAGCTCTGCAGTCCTGCCACACCCAGTCGTGAATGGTAGTGGGCAATCAGACAACTCATTGGAGGAGGAGGCTCCACAAGTATCCCCATCCTCAATAAAGGAGGAGCCCAGCACATCAGTGCAAAAAATAAGGCTGAAGAATTTGCAACAATCTTCAGCCAGAAGTGCCAAGTGGATGATCCATCTCAGCCTCCTCTGGACGTCCCTAACTTCACAGATGCCAGTCTTCAGCCAATTCAATTCACTCCATATGACATCAAGAAACGGCTGAAAGCACTGGATACTGCAAAGGCTATGGGCCCTGACAAAATCCCGGCAATAGTACTGAAGACTTGTGCTCCGAAACTTGCCATGCCCCTAGCCAAGCTGTTCCAGTACAGCTACAACACTGACATCTATCTGGCTTGTGGGAAGTTGCCCAGGTATGTCCTGTACACAAAAAGCAGGACAAATCCAACTCGGCCCATCAATCTATTCTCGATCAACAGTAAAGTAATGGAAGGGGTCATCAACAGTGCTATCAAGCGGCACTTGCTTAGCAAAACCTGCTCACTGATGCCCAGTTTGGGTTCCACCAGGGCCGTTCAGCTCCTGACATCATTACAGCCTTAGTTCAAACATGGACAAAGCAGCTGAACCCCCAAGGTGAGGTGAGAGTGACAGCCCTTGACATCAAGGCAGCATTTGGCTAAGTGTGGGATCAAGGAGCCCTAGCAAAACTGGATTCAATGGGATAAAAGCAAAAAACTGGGGATGCTGGAAATCCAAAACAAAAACAAAAACATCTGAAAAAACTCAGCAAGCCTGACAACATTTGCGGAGAGGAACACAGTTAACGTTTCGAGTCCGTATGACTCTTCAACAGAACTAAGGAAAAATAGAAAATAGGTGTAATTTAAGCTGGTTTAAGGGGGGGTGGGACAAGTAGAGCTGGATAGAGGGCCAATGATAGGTGGAGATAACCAAAAGATTTCATAGACAAAAGGACAAAGTGGTGTTGAAGCTGGTGATATTATCTAAGGAGTGTGATAATAAAGGTACAGATAGCCCTAGCGGGGGTGGGGTGGGGGGAAAGGATCGAAATAGGCTAAAAGGCAAAGATAAAACAGCGGATGGAAATACATTTAAAGATAATGGAAAAAGGTGGGAAAAGAAAAATCTATATAAATTATTGGAAAATGGAGGATCAGAAAGTGGGTGGGGATGGAGAAGACAGTTCATGATCTAAAATTGTTGAACTCAATATTCAGTCCGGAGGCTGTAAAGTGCCTAGTTGGAAGATGAGGTGCTGTTCCTCCAGTTTGCATTGAGCTTCACTGGAACAATGCAGCAGGACAAGTATGGACATGTGGGCATGAGAGCAGGTTGGAGTGTTGAAATGGCAAGCGACAGGGAGGTCTGGATCATGTTTGCGGGTCAGTGGGAATCAGGGAAGACTCTCTGCTGGTTGGAATCATACCTAGCACAAAGGAAAATGGTTGTGGTTGTTGGAGGTCAGTCATCTCAGCTCCAGGACATCACTGCAGGAGTTCCTCAGGGCAGGGTCCTATGCCCAACCATCTTCAGCTGCTTCATCAATGACCTCCCTTCCATCATAAGGTCAGAAGTGGAGATATTCTCTGATGTTTGCACAATGTTCAGAACCATTTGCGACTTCTCAGATACTGAAGCAGTTCATGCCCAAACGCAGCAAGACCTGGACAATATCCAGGTTTGGGCTGACAAGTGGTAAGTAACGTTCACACCACACAAGTGTCAGACAATGATCATCTCCAACAAGAGAGAATCCAACCATCGCCCCTTGATTTTCAATGGCATTACCATCACTGAATCCCCCACTATCAACACCCTGGGGCTTACGATTGACCAGAAACTGAACTTGGCTAGCCATACAAATACTGTGGCTACAAGAGCAGGTCAGAGGCTAGGATTTGTTCGATGAGTGACTCACCTCCTGACTCCCCAAAGCCTGTCCATCATCTACAAGTCAGGAGTGTAATGGAATACTCCCAACACTTGCCTGGATGAGTGTAGCTCCCACAACACCCAAGAAGTTGGACACTGTCCAGGACACAGCAGTCCTTTTGATTGGCACCACATCCACAAAAATTCACTCCCTCCATCACCAATGCACATACCATGAAAGTGCACCATCTACAAGATGTAGTGCAGGAATTCACCAAGGCTCCTTCGACAGCACCTTCCAAGCCTGTGACCACTACCACCTAGAAGGACAAGGGCAGCTGATAGATGGGAACACCACCACCTGGAAGTTCCCCTCCAAGTCACTCACCATCCAGACTTGGAAATATATCGTTGTTTCTTCACTGTCGCTGGGTCAAAATCCTGGAACTCCCTTCCCAACAGCACAGTGTGTGTACCTACACCACATGGACTTCAAGAAGGCAGCTCACCACCACCCTCCCAAAGGCAACTCAGGATGGTCAATAAATGCTGGTCCAGCCAGGGAAGCCCACATCCCGTGAATGAATAAAAAAAAATCCAATTACAAGGTTCTGATGGGACAACTTTAAAAGTGAAAGGGCAACTCATGGCAAAACTGAAATATAAAAAATCTTTGAACCTGTCTGTGTCATTCAGAATCAAGAGTGCTCTCTACTAAACAGAAAGACATGCCTAAAACTGAAATTAATCAAAAAGTGAAGTTGCTGATAAGAACTACAGCAGTCCATTTTGAAGTGAATATAGTCCTTGGGAAGGTAAAGACCGAGTATCATGTCACCCTGCGAGCTGTGCTAAACCAATTTATTTCTTCACACTCAGGAATGTCCTTCACCCACTCTTTGACAAAACCAAAAGTGAAATTGAAAAGATGCACCAGCTAGGGGTTATCTCACCGATGACCATGTCAACAAAATGGTGTTCAGTAATGATTACAAAGCCAAATAGCTCCATAAGAATCTGTGTGGATTTAATAAGCTAAACAGATCAGTGGAATGTGAGTTCCACCTGATGGCCTTAGTGGATGAGAACCTTGCCAAACTAGCCAAGAGTAATTTATTTACGAGATTGGATGTGAACAGTGGATTTTGGTAATTACTTCTCAACAAAGAATGCAGATTGCCGACCGCATTTATAACACCATTCAGCCATTATTGTTTCAATAGATTGCCCTTTGAAATAGTATTTGCTTCAGACATTTTCCAGAGAACAATGTCTCATTCTCTAGAAGGCATGGAAGGAGTAATAGGCCATTTAGATGACAAACTTATACATGGCTCCACGAGAGAAGAGCATGACTGCAGATTCAGAGCAGTCCTGAGAGCCTTATAGATGCAAGCCTAATATTGAAAGAGAAATGTGAGTTCACCAACCTGTGATCAAGTTTTCATGTCACATAGTACAAGCCACTGGAATCACAGTTGATCCAGAAAAAACAAAAGTAATCATAGAATTTCCACAAGCCAGGAACATAAATGAGGTTCAAGTGTTCCCTGGGACACTCAACCAAATAGGGCAAGTTCCTACCGAATTTAGCAGGAACCCTTGAGACGGCTTTTGAGACTGAGTGCTGGAGTGTGGACCAGCAAAATGCTTTTGGAAGGATAACACAACTTATCTCTTCTGAAATCTTGGTGCATTATGATCCAAACTTACTGACCATAGTAGGATGGATGCGTTGTCTCCTGCTCTAAGGGCAGTACTATTTCAAGTGCAAAAATATGGCAAGCATAGGCCAGTCTATTATGCCTCTAGGTCACTGATAGAAACAGAGCAACGATACGCCATGATAGAAAAAGAAACATGGGTAGCAATGTGGGGGTGTGAAAAATTTTCAGACTATGTTATGGGATTGCATTTCAAAATCAACACTAACTATAAGCTACTAGTCACCCTTCTGAACATGAAAGAAATTGCCAAGATGCCACCCAGAATCCAGCAGTTCAGACTATGATTGAAGAGATATGACTCCATCATAGAGTATGTGCAAGGGAAATATCAAACATCAGCAAACACACTGTCATGAATACCATCAGAAAAAACAAACAAGAGGATTTACACTTCTTCGAAGAGATTGAAACATATACATCCTTAATCATTTAGCACTTAACAGATAATGCAAAAAAGTTGCCGGAAATGAAACAGGCCAAGCAACAAGATGAAGGATGTCTCAAAATCCGAGAATATCACCTGAAAGGATGACCAGGCTCTATCCCCACTAATCCAACAGCATGGCAGTACTTTGAACAGCACAAGCACCTGACAGTCATTGAGGACTTACTAGATTTCAACGAAAGGTTAGTCATACCGAGAACACTAGAATCACAGAATCACACAGTGCAGACGAGGCCCTTCGGCCTATCGAGTCTGCACCGACAGACTATGGCTTGATATCCTTCAAAGACTTCACTAATGTCACCTAAGAATAGCAAAATGTGCAAGAGCACAGCAATCAGTCTGGTGGCTAGGCATTACTCGCTCTATAGAAGAAATTATTTCTAACTTTCTTTCTTGTGCCACAAACAGCTAAGAACAAAAAGAACCATTATTACCTTCTACTGTTCCAACAAGGCTGTGGGAGTGCCTCTTGAATGTGAGGGGGAAAACCTTCTTTATTGTCATTGATTATTTCTATCCACCATGAGTAGTGAACAGATTGCATAGTATCATAGCAGAAACAGTCATCCAATAGTCACCCTTCTGTTGGCCTAGCCAGCGACACCTACATCCCAAGAACGAATTTTTTAAAAAATCTCTAAGAAAATGTATGCAACACATGGCATCCCGGACATCGTGGTGTCTGACATTGGGCCACAGTTTGCTAATGAGTTATTCCCTAATTTCTCAAACAAATATGGCTTTGTTGGTGTAACCAGTTCATCTCGTAATCCTCAAGCAAATGAAGAAGCTGAGAGAGGGCTACAAACAGTCAAGATTTATTGAAGAAAAACAAAGACCTTAATCTAGTTCTTCTGAGTTATTGAACTTCCCCACAACAAAATGGTTTTCCAACATTAGAGTTACTAATGGGTAGATGAGTACGAACACATTCCATCTCTGGAATAATAACTCAAACCCAATATCACCACGGATGGCCACGAGAGGGTAAAACAACGTGACGAAGAACAAAGAAGCAACCAGGCTCAGAACTTTAATCACAGACATAGAGCACACGAGTTACCAGTGCCGAAGCCCGGGGAGAGAGTATGGGTCTGAGACCGACAGAAGGATGACATAATTACTGAAAAAACTCCACAACCAAGATCGTACAGGATTGAGACAGACCAAGGTATCATAAGGAGGAACTGCAGAACCTTAATATCCTTGGAGAGAAAGTCAGTAGAAACTTGGGCTTGAAAGCAATCTGGTGCCATACATCACCATATGTATACACTTGACCTCTCTCTCCAGCAGCACCAACTCTCTATCTCAAAGCTGTCCTTATCCCCAGTTTCATTTTATCCTTTGTCTCACCCAAAGTCTTAAATGAGAAACTTTTTCTCTTCCTTTCAGGTATTAAGGAATGCAAGCTCCAAAAGCTTATCGATACCAATGCCCATCTGGGACACTCCATCCCTTCTTCTAATCCCAGCCCTTGCCGTGTATTCAGTATACCCTCTGACTTTTCCTTCTCTGATGCTGAATATTCTGTACTCAGCAAAGGACACAGTTCATCTCCTTAACCCCTCACCTCAATGAATTTCAGGCCAGCATGAAGCTGAACTCTTCTTCCCTCGCCTTTGTTTCCGTGCTCACTTCTTTTGTCTCCTTCTGACCTTGCCTCTTCCCATTTGACGCATCCTTTCACCCACCTCTTGTATTCTCCCTCTACCCGGACCCCTCCCTCTGGCCTCTTACCTGCTCTTGATCTTTTAATCGGGAATTATCAGCATATCATTGGCCGTCTTAATTTCTCTGCTCCTCTCACCCGCTCCAACCTGTCTCCTTCTGAACTTGCTGTGCCCCATTCTCTCTGGTCAAACTCTGACTTTGTTATCAAACCTGCCAACAAAGATGGTGCTGTTGTTATCTTGTGTACTGACCTCTACCTTCCAGAGGCTTAATGCCAACTCTGAGACACTTCTTCCTATCCCACCCTGGATCATGAAACCTCCACTGAACATCAAACCATTGTTTCTAGGACTGTGACTGACCTCGTCTCCTCTGGAGAGCTTCCCTCCATAGCTTCCAATCTCATACTCTCCCAACCTCACACATCCCGCTTCTACCTCCTTCCCAAAATCCACAAACAGGACTGTCCTGGTAGACCCATTATGTCAGCCTGTTCCTGCCCCACAGAACTCATTTCCTCCTATCTTGACTTTGTTCTCTGTCCCCCCTTGTCCAGTCTCTTCTCATCTACATTCACGATTCCTCTGATGCCCTACGTCATATCAACAATTTCCAGTTTCCTGGCCTTAACTGCCTCTTCACCATGGAAGTCCAATCCCTTTGCACCTCCATCCCCCACCAGGTTGGTCTGAGGGCCCTCCGCTTCTTCTTTGAACAGCGGCTCGAACAATCCCCATCCACCACCACTATCCACTGCCTGGCTGAATTTGTTCCCCCACTGAACAATTTCTTCTTTAACTTGTCTCACTTCCTCCAAATAAAAGCTTTAGCTATGGGCACCCGCATGGGCCCCAGTTATGCCTGGCTTTTTGTGGGGTTTGTGGAACATACCTTGTTCCACTCCTACTCAGGCCCCCTGCACCTCCATCACAACTCTTTCTTCTCTACATCGATGACTGCGTAGATGCTACTTCATGCTCTTGTCTGGACCTGGAAAAATTCATTGATTTTGCTTCTAATTTCCACCCTTCTCTCATCTTCACATGGTCCATCTCTGACACTATCCTTCCTTCCCTTGACCTCTTGGTCTCCATTTCTAATGCTAGATTGTCTACCAATTTTCATTACAAGCTCGTCATCTCCCATAGCTACCTTGACTATAGCTCCTCACACCCTGCTTCCTGTAAGGACTCCATCCCATTCTTTCAATTCCTCCGCCTCTGTCACATGACACCTCCAAAACACTGCTTCTGACATGTTTTCCTTTTTCCTTAACCGAGGCTTCGTCCGCACTGTGGTTGACAAGGCCCTCATCCGTGTCCGACCCATTTCCCGCATATCTACCCTCACCCCTCCCTCTCCCTCCCAGAACCATGTCCTCACTTTTCATCCTGCCAGCCCCCGCATTCAAAGGATTATCCTCCGGCATTTCCGCCAACTCCAGCATGATGCTACCACCAAACACATCTTTCCCTTAGTCCCCACTGTCAGCATTCCATGGGACCATTTCCGCCTTGACACGCTGGTTCACTCCTCCGTCACCCCTAATTTCTCAACCCCTTTCCATGGCACCTTCCCATGCAATCACAGAAATTGCAACACCTGCCTCTACATCTCCTCCCTCCTCATTGTCTAAGGCTCCAAACACCAAACACTCCTTTCAGGTGAAGCAGCGGTTCATTTGCACCTCCTTCAATTTGCTCTATTGTATTCATTGCGGTCTTCTCTACATTGGAGAGATTAAATTCAGACTGGGTGACTGCTTTGCGGAACACCTTCGCTCAGTCCACAAGCATGACCCAGACCTTCTTGTCGCTTGCCATTTCAACACACCACTTGTTCTCATGCCAGCCTTGGCCTGCTACAATGTTCCAGTGAAGCCCAACGCAAACTGCAGGAACAGCACTTCATCTTCTGATTAGGCACTTACAGCCTCCCGGACTTAACATTGAGTTCAACAACTTCAGACCATGAGCTCTGTCCTCCATTTTTACCCCAGTTTTAATCCAATTGCTATATTTTTAATTTTAAGTTTAAATTTATTTATTTATTCTTTTTTTCATTCCTTTTCCCCAACTGCACCCCAGCTCCCACCACCACTCCCCACAGGGCCAGCTGTCATTGATTTCTATGTTGTTCTTTTACAGAGCCCTGACCCTTGATCTGCTATTAACACATTCTGCTCTTACCTTTATGCCATTATTAGCACCCTCTCCAGTCTTTACCGCTACCATTAACACTCCCTTTGTCTTGTGTCCATGACATCTTTGTCAGTTTCTCCTTTGCTCCCTCCTATCCCTGACCTGCTATCTTGCTCTACGCCCTCTTGCACAATATAAAATCCATCAGATTTCCACTTCTCTTTAGCTCTTAAGAAGAGCCACATGGACTCGAAACGTTAACTCTGTTTCTCTTTCAACAGATGGTGCCAGGCCTGCTGAGTTTTTCCAGCATGTTGGTTTTTATTTCAGAAATTTGCGTGTACTACTCAGATCCTGATGAAGAAGACATAATACAAACTCTACAGCCACGCAGGAGAAGATCACTCACACCGACAAAAAGGAGAGTACAGAACACCCTCGGTCATAACGAGATCAGGGGGATTGGTCAGGCACCTCAGACCAACGCTGTGAAGTCTGAGACTTTGGTGGGGAGATGTAGGACAATGTAAGTATAATAGGGATAAAGTCTTTGGGGGAGACATCGATTAAAGGGTTAAGATCGGAAGCATACATGATGCTGATGTAATAATGATATCAGGTCACATGACAGAGAAGTAAACAAGATCTGGAAGGAGGAGAATCTCCAACCTCGTGTGGGGGTCCAAATGTGTAAATTCCTGCTATAAATAAAGAGTAATGGTTTTGAGAAACCACAGACTCAAGCAGCATACTTGGGGAGAATAGACAATCCCCAAAAACCCTGTCCAGACCCCGACCACGCAATGAAGCAGATATATATGATACCTGAAATCCTACTGTTCTCGTTCCACCACCCAACCCCTCCTCCAGCCCCCTCCCCAACCCAACATAAATGGGAGTGCAGGAGTTTTATTAGCCATGTATTGTAGCAGGTGTAAATATGCAGTAAATTGCAAAGTAAATATGTTCCTTCTTTTAAATGTTTGCCTCGTCTCCCACAAACAAATTTTCACAAATATGCGGAAATGGTTATAAGAGATTCCCAATGCAGGAAAGAGTGTAGGAAGATGGGGTCAACTGATGGTTATGTTTCCGTCTACTGTTGAACACTTTTGTCGTCGTCCTGTTTGTAGTGTGAAAAGAGCAAAATTGAAGCCGTATCCAGGCACTATGAATTTCAGACCAGAAAAGTCAATTTTTTTAAAAAAACTTGCACCCCAATAATAGCAATCAATATCCAAATGAATTGGTTGCCAGTGGAAGTAGGTCTTTATGTATTCAGCCCCTCAGAATATCTCATTAGTGTCTAAAAGCTGGATTGAAATGAGGCTATATTGAAGGGTCACAGTAGAGAGTGGTTTACTCTGCAGCTGGCTGTGCTGTACCATGCCTAAGTGATAGCAACACTGGCTCCATTTCCTAAACTGATGCCTTTACCTTGATTCGCAAGGAAAAAGTAGCCAGCCTTGCATGTGTTTTCACATAGGAGAACTATATTAACTATTCATATCAGTAAATACTTGTGGGTGCAAAATGACTGCACTTCCAATTTGATTCTTGCATTATGAAAGAGAGAAAGAAATCCATTTGCTGATTGTTTGATCATCTGTTGCAAGAAAGGCTTGCATTTATAGAGTGCTTTTCACAACCAAAAGATGTCTCAAAGCACTTTACAGCCAATGAATTACTTTTGAAGTGTAGTCACTGTTATAGGAAACACGGCAGCCAATTTGAGCATAACAAGCTCCCATAAAACAGCAAAATGATAATGACCAGATAAGCTGTTTTTGTGATGTTGATTGAGGGATAATTATTGACCAAGGCACAGGGGATAACTCCTCTGCTTTTCTTTAAAATAGCGGCATGGTATCTTTTATGCACACCTGCAAAGAAGACAGAGCCTCAGTTTAACATCTTATCTAAATGGTGGCACCTCCGACAGTGCACATTCCCTGTTATATATTGGAGTGTCAGCCTTGGTTTTTGTGCTCAAGCCCAGAGTTCGGACTTGAACCTGGAACTTGTGACTCAGAGCTCACTGCTACCAACTGAGTCACTGCAGGCATATACATGTTCTGGTCTATGTCCAGATCAATTTAATGGTGTGGGGCAGGGGTTAACAGTTTAAGAATTAAGCAATAGAAGCACGATTAGGCCATAAGGTCCCTTGAGTCTATGGCACCATTTAATAAGATTAAGGCTGGCCCTTGGCCTCAACCCTATCTTCCCACCCAATCTCCATATCCTTCAGTTTCCTTAGGGTCTAAAAGATCTATCAGTCTGAGCCTTGGCAGAGCATCCACAGCCCTCTTGTGTAGGGACAAGGACACCCAAATTCCTCTGAGCATCAACATTTAATCATTTGCCATTTAAAAAGTGTTCAATTATTCTGTTCTTCTTGGTGAACCAAATAAGCTCACATTTCCTACATCATTGTCCATCTGCCAACTTCTTGCCTACTCACTTAACTACCCATATCCATTTGTAGACTCTTTGTATTCTCCTCACAGCTTACTTTCCCACCTTGCTTTCTAATGTAAACAAGCTTGACTACATTACACTCTGTCCCTTCACCTAAGTCATTAATATAGATTGTCAATATTGGAGTCCCCAGCACTGACCCTTGTGACAGCCTACCAACCTGAGAATGACCAGTTTATCCCTACACAGTTTTCTGTCCTTTAACCAAACCACTATCCTTGAATGCCTTGCAATGTCAGCACCTCAGATTTCAGTTCAACAACTGTGAATTGATATTTCTGGAGATGCAAACACTTACTGTAGTTATGATTGTCCAAGATCATAATGCTTTTCACAAACACTACCTCTACTGCCATCCCTATCTAACCTTGTATATATTTTATTACTATGTATTTAATTGACTTAGTGTTATGGCACAGCCAATAGTAAATGCTGAGCTGCTCAAATTCCAAAGGAAAACTTGAAACAATTGCCACAACTGTTTTGCAATTTGTATAAATTTTGAGATGCGTGCCTTGAATTCAGTTGTAATAAGACCACCGAGTCTTAAAGGTTTCCTATAAAACTAAATTAAACCTTTATTAATAGAAGAAATTATTTTAAGCACACATTTAGATTTACAAGTTATTATTATGATTGCTTCTAAATCCCCTAGTTAATCTAACTTTGTTACACTTTCATTGAGGCAACATTAAAACACATAGATCTGAAGAAGCTTCTAAACTCTCTAGTTAATGTAGCTCCCTGTTACACTTTCATTAAGGCAACATTAAGACACATAGCTCTTAAGAAGACTCGTACAGACTCGCAATGTTAACTTTATTTTTTTCTCCACTGATTCTGTTAGACCTGCTGAGTTTTTCTAGCATTTTCTGTTTTTGTTTCAGATTTCCAGCATCTGCAGTATTTTGCTTTTATCCTAGATTTTAAAAGACCAAGGTAAAGAAACATGATACCCTGAACAATCCAATTCAATGTGAGTTTTCTTAACCTCAGTTCTTTGTAGACAGCAGCTTGAGGCTTAGTCGCTGGAGGTTTTCACACTTGTAAGATCTTAAAATGTCTTTCCTTGCACACAGCCTTCTCTCCTTTATCCATATTTTCCCTTCTGAATCCAAATTCCCATTGTTTCACTATGTCTTTGGACTTTACCTCTCTGATAATAAAAATCTCTCATAGTACCAATTTTACGAGTAATTTTTGGGAAAAATAAATGGACTGTTCCTTAAATTTCCCTGGCTAGGTGACACATTTCACCCCTCCTTTGAAATCAATCTAGTCTGGTTTATTTAAAATGCAAATATTCCCTTTACATCTATGTTTACCTATTTAACATTTCAAACCTATCTTATCTTCCACTGCATCAAAGCCTCCATAACAGCTGCCTTTAATCCAATTAAGTTACACACACAAAGACACATACACACAGCTCCCATTATTACTGTACTCTACAATAAATTCCAATAACATTATGAGAATTATTAAATCTTCCCAACATTTAGTTGATAGTTTTTTAGTCTTTGAACTAATGACTTGGTCTAGTTTAAGTTACAGGTAGATCAAGTTAAACATATAGCTATAGTACGAGTATTTGAGGCAAAAAGCAGCACCCTCTCTGCATCAAATTCTCACTTGCACCAAATACTGTTTTTGCAATGCACTCTGTGTTGACATGATGAACTAAGGGTGATCACAAGAAATAGGAGCAGGAGTAGGTTATTTAGCCCATTGAGCCTGCTCTACTATTTAGTAAGATCATGGCTGATCTGTTTGTGGCCCTAAATCCACGGGCTGAATTTTATGGCCCTTTGCCAGTGTATTTGAAGACTGGGTGCTCATAAAATAAAATGGGTGGCCTGCCCACCACCTTCCCATTCACCCACAACCAGTTTACCATATTACAGTGGCCAATAAGGCGTCAGGCAACCCATGTGCCCATGGGCTGTTCAAGAGGCCAATTAGTAGCCACTTAAGGGCCTCATTCCATCTCTGCTGCTATAGCATGGCAGCAGGGGAAATTGGAGGCAAGGCAGGTAGCCTGGCAGCTTTCACTGCGCAGGCTGCTGTCAGGCAGGAAAGGGGGGGGGTATCTCCTTTGGGGGTCCCCTGAGCCCATCAGAGGCAGCCACCCCCACATTCCAAACTGCCTTTCAGCTCCTCCACCAACCTCTAAACTTGGCCCCACTCCCCCCACCCCTCACTGAGGCCTACCAGGCAGGTCTGCCCAAAATCTCCGGATTTACTTGAAATCCAGGATTTATGACACTTCTTGTTCATGGACTGCTTGCAGTCCCAATAGTAGCCACTACTCGATTCGGCCACAGCTGGGACTACAGAGTTGCCAGCCAATCAGATTGGGTGGCATCTCTCTGGGTTGCGACTTCCTCACAGATGAGGGCAGAAGTCCCACTATGACTCAATTAAGGCTGCCCCCAGCATTTTGGGTTGACTGGCTGACCACAGACTTTCCAGTTAAGGGGACAAGGAAGAACACCACCCCATCCCTCAGCCCCTTTTATAATCCTTGTTCATTGCTGGTTCTGCTGTGCTCCCGTCTATCGTGTGCCACCTGGCCCTGCAAAAGAGAGGGAAGAATGCCAGTGACAAAAACGGAATTACCTGGAAAAACTCAGCAGGCCTGGCAGCATCAGCGGAGAAAAAAAGAGTTGACGTTTCGAGTCCTCGACAGAACTAGGTGAATCCAAGGAAGGGGTGAAATATAAGCTGGTTTAAGGTGTGAGGGGGTGGCTGGGTTGGGTGGGGGGAGAGAAGTGGAGGGGGGTGGTGTGGTTGTAGGGACAAACAAGCAGTGATAGAAGCAGATCATCAAAAGATGTCACAGACAACAGAACAAAAGAACCACATAGGTGTTAAAGTTGGTGATATTATCTAAACGAATGTGCTAATTAAGAATGGATGGTAGGGCACTCAAGGTATAGCTCTAGTGGGGTTGGGGGGAGCATAAAAGATTTAAAAATATTTAAAAATAATGGAAATAGGTGGGAAAAAGAAAAATCTATATAATTTATTGGAAAAAAACAAAAGGAAGGGGGAAGAAACAGAAAGGGTGTGGGGATGGAGGAGGGAGTTCAAGATCTAAAGTTGTTGAATTCAATATTCAGTCCGGAAGGCTGTAAAGTGCCTAGTCGGAAGATGAGGTGTTGTTCCGCCAGTTTGCGTTGGGCTTCACTGGAACAATGCAGCAAGCCAAGGACAGACATGTGGGCAAGAGAGCAGGGTGGAGTGTTGAAATGGCAAGTGACAGGGAGGTTTGGGTCATTCTTGCGGACAGACCGCAGGTGTTCTGCAAAGCGGTTGCCCAGTTTACGTTTGGTCTCCCCAATGTAGAGGAGACCGCATTGGGAGCAACGAATGCAGTAGACTAAGTTGGGGGAAATGCAAGTGAAATGCTGCTTCACTTGAAAGGAGTGTTTGGTTCCTTGGACGGTGAGGAGAGAGGAAGTGAAGGGGCAGGTGTTACATCTTTTGCGTGGGCATGGGGTGGTGCCATAGCTGGGGGTTGAGGAGTAGGGGGTGATGGAGGAGTGGACCAGGGTGTCCCGGAGGGAACGATCCCTACGGAATGCCGACAGTGGGGGTGAAGGGAAGATGTGTTTGGTAGTGGCATCATGCTGGAGTTGGTGGAAATGGCGGAAGATGATCCTTTGAATGCGGAGGCTGGTGGGGTGATAAGTGAGGACAAGGGGGACCCTATCATGTTTCTGGGAAGGAGGAGAAGGCGAGGGCAGATGTGCGGGAGATGGGCCGGACACGGTTGAGGGCCCTGTCAACGACCATGGGTGGAAAACCTCGGTTAAGGAAGAAGGAGGACGTGTCAGAGGAATTGTTTTTGAAGGTAGCATCATCGGAACAGATGTGACGGAGGCGAAGGAACTGAGAAAATGGGATGGAGTCCTTACAGGAAGCGGGGTGTGAGGAGCTGTAGTCAAGGTAACTATGGGAGTCGGTAGGCTTGTAATGGATATTGGTGGACAGTCTATCACCAGAGATTGAGACAGCGAGGTCAAGGATGGGAAGGGAAGTGTCAGAGATGGAACACGTGAAAATGATGGAGGGGTGGAGATTGGAAGCAAAATTAATACATTTTTCCAAGTCCCGACGAGAGCACGAGGCAGCACCGAAGTAATCATCGATGTACCGGAGAAAGACTTGTGGAAGGGGGCCGGAGTAGGACTGGAACAAGGAATGTTCCACATACCCCATAAAGAGACAGGCATAGCTGGGGCCCACGTGGGTACCCATAGCCACACCTTTTATTTGGAGGAAGTGAGAGGAGTTGAAGGAGAAATTGTTCAGTGTGAGAACAAGTTCAGCCAGACGGAGGAGAGTAGTGGTGGATGGGGATTGTTCGGGCCTCTGTTCGAGGAAGAAGCTAAAGGCCCTCAGACCAATCCCCATCCACCACTACTCTCCTCCGTCTGGCTGAACTTGTTCTCACACTGAACAATTTCTCCTTCAACTCCTCTCACTTCCTCCAAATAAAAGGTGTGGCTATGGGTACCCGCATGGGCCCCAGCTATGCCTGTCTCTTTATGGGGTACGTGGAACATTCCTTGTTCCAGTACTACTCCGGCCCCCTTCCACAACTCTTTCTCCGGTACATCGATGATTACTTCGGTGCTGCCTCGTGCTCTCGTCGGGACTTGGAAAAATGTATTAATTTTGCTTCCAATCTCCACCCCTCCATCATTTTCACGTGTTCCATCTCTGACACTTCCCTTCCCTTCCTTGACCTCGCTGTCTCAATCTCTGGTGATAGACTGTCCACCAATATCCATCACAAGCCTACCGACTCCCACAGTTACCTTGACTACAGCTCCTCACACCCCGCTTCCTGTAAGGACACCATCCCATTCTCTCAGTTCCTTCGCCTCCGTCACATCTGTTCCAATGATGCTACCTTCAAAAACAGTTCCTCTGACATGTCCTCCTTCTTCCTTAACCGAGGTTTTCCACCCATGGTCGTTGACAGGGCCCTCAACCGTGTCCGGCCCATCTCCCGCACATCTGCCCTCACCTTCTCCTTCTTCCCAGAAACATGATAGGGTCCCCCTTGTCCTCACTTATCACCCCACCAGCCTCTGCATTCAAAAGATCATCCTCCGCCATTTCCACCAACTTCAGCATGATGCCACTACCAAACACATCTTCCCTTCACCCCCCCCCAGTCGGCATTCCGTAGGGATCGTTCCCTCCGGGACACCCTGGTCCACTCCTCCATCACCCCCTACTCCTCAACCCCCAGCTATGGCACCACCCCATGCCCACGCAAAAGATGTAACACCTGCCCCTTCACTTCCTCTCTCCTCACCATCCAAGGGCCCAAACACTCCTTTCAAGTGAAGCAGCATTTCACTTGCATTTCCCCCAACTTAGTCTACTGCATTCGTTGCTCCCAATGCGGTCTCCTCTACATTGGGGAGACCAAACGTAAACTGGGCAACCGCTTTGCAGAACACCTGCGGTCTGTCCACAAGAATGACCCAAACCTCCCTGTCGCTTGCAATTTTAACACTCCACCCTGCTCTCTTGCCCACATGTCTGTCCTTGGCTTGCTGCATTGTTCCAGTGAAGCCCAACGCAAACTGGAGGAACAACACCTCATCTTCCGACTAGGCACTTTACAGCCTTCCGGACTGAATATTGAATTCAACAACTTTAGGTCTTGACCTCCCTCCTCCAACCCCACACCCTTTCTGTTTCTTCCCCCTTCCTTTTGTTTTTTTCCAATAAATTATATAGATTTTTCTTTTTCCCACCTATTTCCATTATTTTTAAATATTTTTAAATCTTTTATGCTCCCCCCACCCCCACTAGAGCTATACCTTGAGTGCCCTACCATCCATTCTTAATTAGCACATTCGTTTAGATAATATCACCAACTTTAACACCTATGTGGTTCTTTTGTTCTGTTGTCTGTGACATCTTTTGATGATCTGCTTCTATCACTGCTTGTTTGTCCCTACAACCACACCACCCCCCTCCACTTCTCTCCCCCCACCCAACCCACCCACCCCCCCCCACACCTTAAACCAGCTTATATTTCAACCCTTCCTTGGATTCACCTAGTTCTGTCGAAGGGTCATGAGGACTCGAAACGTCAACTCTTTTCTTCTGCGCCGATGCTGCCAGACCTGCTGAGTTTTTCCAGGTAATTCTGTTTTTGTTTTGGACTTCCAGCATCCGCAGTTTTTTGTTTTTATATAAGAATGTCAGTGATTGTGTTACACTGAGTTGGGTGATGTACCTGCCTCAGCTAAATAGCTGGAAGACTGCAGAAACAGTGGGAGCTGGATGTGAGGCTGACATCGTTTGAATGTGAGGGTGAGGTGAAGTGTCTGTTTTGTAGTCTTGAGTCCAGAGTATCAGGGACGTCTGAAGGTGAGTGATGGGGATGAAGTGTGAATGGCTGTCCTCATCTGGGCACATCTTTTGTTTCTTCACTTTACCCATTACCGCTCCATTTGACTTTTGTACCATGAAACCTTTCATCATTTAATTTCTTCCGCCCTCCACCCCATCACAGACCTTTCTTTTTGCTGAAGAAAGAGACATGCCTAAGCTTTTTGTCAAAACACAGTGGCCAGGATTTTCCGCGTTTGGTGGCGTGAGCAGACAATATGGCGCGATCGATTTCACAACAGCGTGAAGCCAGTTTGCAATCGTCTGCTCAGCCCACCGATGGCGGGCCACATTCCCCACCGTTGGATGTTGGGAACCTCATTGTAATACACCATTGTAATATCATTATTAGGCCTGCCTGCCAGAATTGTCCTGTTTTCCCCCCTTCCCACTCCAGCTGGTCGACCGTCCATGTCAGCAGGAAAACACACCATCTTTCACAACAGTACATAGCGACGTATACTTGGCGGTTGCCTTCACTCAGGACTTCAATGTTTGTTTGCCTACCTTGCTTCAGTCAGCACTTGCAGTCACCAGTGCCAAGCATCACAGACAGCACCACACCACTTTTAGGGTGGCTCATGGCAGATCTCTACCTACCAGATCAGCCATATGTGGGTGGCTTTTCAATGGCTGCAGGGCCAGGGCTGCTTGGCGAAGGGGGACAAGTGGCCTCAGGCAAGGGAAGAGGCTGAAGGAGGGTATCCCAGGGGGTGTGTGGGGGGCACATTTTGATCTGTGCAAGTGGCCTCAACATGGTGATGACAGTCTCCAGAGGAGGCGAGGCCAGATGGAAATGGGAGAGTATGTGTGTGAGAATAGCTGATGATGTCCCTTGAGCTGGCAGTGAGTGAGATGCCAGTGAATGTGTGATGGGCTTGAGTGTATGAGTTTAGAGTGCTGAGATGGTTGCCATACCCTGGCTGCATGGATGAGATCATTCATCCTCTAACTGCATTGGATGGCCAACCTCTTCTGTGCAGCATTGGCACTGATCACCACTCCCATCACCTACCAAGCCAAAGTGATAATGTTGCTGCCCCTCCTGCAGCCAGAGCAGGGATAGAGTATATCACAGCAGACCTCCATGGCATCCATAAGGTGCTCAAGAGGTGCAGTCTTCTTGTCTTTTGGGGAAATGCCTTCTTTGCTGCAGTCCTGGGCTCAAAGCACTGAGCACAGCTGTACTTTAAATGTGGTGCCTGGCGTGATGAAGCAGCAAAGTGACAGTGTGGCAGGCGAATTCGAACCCACCCACCATGGAAATGCCAAGCATAAATAATATGGTGGGTTTGGGGCGATATAGCATGAAAGTCCGCCATCGCAGCCGATAGGTAAAATGTTGCTTTTCTGCCCGCTACAGCACTTAATGCAAATCTGGGACGATTCCGCCCAGTCACCAACATTAGATGTGATTCTGCAATTGCACAACATTTGCCAAATAATCCTCAATGTGCTAAGAATTACTCAGACAACCATTTGCATGTACTGGAAGCTACATGTATTAATACACAGGGCCCTGTTCTTTGCTGACAGAGCATTTTTTTCTTAATTCTTTCAATGGATATGGGCATCGCTAGTAAGGTCAACATTTGTTGGCCTTGAATCGAGTGGCTTGCTAGGCTATTTCACAGGGCAGTTAAGAGTCAACCATTGCTATGGGTATGGGCCACACGTAGGTTTCCTTCCTGAAAACCAGATGGGTTTTTACAATGGTTTCAAGGTCACCATTACTGAGACTAGCTTTTCAATTCCAGATTATTAATTGAATTTAAATGCCACCAGCTGCCATGGTGGGATTTGAATCCCTGTTCCCAGAACTTTAGCCTGGGCCTCTGCATTATCACCAAGTCTCCCCAGATACATTGTGCCTGTTTCAGCTAAACAAAGTAAGTGACAGCCATTTGGTGACTCATTCCTCAGGGCAATGCCTTGACCAATGAGGGTCAAGCTGCCTGGTTTAAATTTCAGATAATGCTTGACAATTAACTGTCAGTCACGATTATTAGTGCATTCTCCTTGGCAACGCAACTTGCAATCAATCAGCACTCTCTCCACATACAGATAAAATTGTTGTTTTCCCCTTACATTGGTATTCTTGGAAGTGTCCTGATGAGTGCAAGACGAAAAGCTTAGACATGTCTCTATTTTTGTAGCAATGCTCAAGTTCTGTATGACCAAATGGCCTTTTTTTTCATTCTCCCCACACCCTTTCACTTAAGCAAAACTTATTATATTTCTATCTTTCCTCAATTCTGATCAAGGGTCATCGACCTGAAAGTTTAGGTTTGGACTTTGCTAGAATTTCGTCAAGGAGACGGGTGTCAGGAGTTGGAAATTTTCCTGACCCCATGATCCCATCTCAGAGGATCTTGCCCAATCTATTTTCATGTCAGGGAGATGAACATGGGCTGGAAATGGACACTTCGCCTCTGGCGGCAGGCCCGAGGTAGCAACGGAGACAGGCAGGTGGTGAGCCCGACAGGTTAGAAGGCCCACCTCCATTTACTTTGGCACCAGCCCAGTTGTAATCATGGTTGTTGGATCCTCTCACCCTGAACCCCTCAACCCCCACCCAATCCATGCCCCCTCCATACCCCTATGCCCTCTCCATGCCCCGTCACATCCCCCAGGCCCACTCACCCAGTGTGTACTAAGTACACAATCAATGAGCCATATAATCACACTGCCAAGCCTTTGAAATGTTCCTTAGAGAAAAAAACCAAGCCATTCAGCATTCCATTGAAAAACATTGCCCCCTTCCCTTCTGAAAAAGCTGTCAGTCAACCATAGGCAGTGAATGTCTCATTGAGGAAACCTTCAATCCACTTCACACACCTCAATATTGCCCAAATACATACTCAGGCATTGAAGAACTTCACCAAAGAAAGATCAGGTGATTATAAGATGATGTCAATCACACAAAACTAACACTCCCCTTTGCAGCTGAGTAAACAGATCCCTGCTGAGCTGAGTGCATTAGCTATTCTTGGAGCTCAGCCAAGCATTCATAAGGACATCTAGCAATTGCATCAATAAAAGCAGGTTGAGCAGAAGGCCAGACATCAATTTTTTCAGATGACCTAATTATAAGGTGCTATGAACTACGTCTCCTAACAAAATGAACCCAACTCCATCAAAATTGCGAGCAGTTTAAAATGCCCAACTCCACAATGGGCAGGGGTAGAAATGCTGCATGTGGCCTCACTACCTACTCCCTTATCCCACACCAACAAAAATTGCCCAAAATGGTATTCAGGGGTGGGAATTGTGGCATCTGGTCCTGCCCACCATTTTTAAAGCCCTTCTATCTTCCTCCTAACTTCGAAAGAGGCATGAAAATCTGGGCTGTTAACTCTGTTTCTCTCCACAGATGCTATCTGATCTGCTGAGTGTTTCCAGCGTTTTCTGTTCTTATTTCAGATTTCCAGCATCTGCAGTATTTTTCTTTTGCCTTAGCACAGTTTATTTGTTTTGTAAGCATCTTGCTTTCCCATCACACTTTCTCCTGATTTTCATTTTAAAAAAATGATCCTATGAGCTAGTCTCATAGAAAGTATACAGTTTGCTAGGAGTGTAGTGAAACATATTAAGTTAAGAAATAGGTTGTCATTTTGATAATGAAAAAGCAGCATTTGGATACAAAGTACTTTATTCTAAGAACAGTTCTAACCTATAAAACTCGTGTTTCGTAATTGATTCCTCATGGCTTTACCTACATGCCTTAGCTCTGTATGTTGAAATACTCGTTTTCCAGACCATAATGACTCTTCAGTTGATTAACTGAAACATAAAGCAGAATTAATGTGCAATTTGATGACCCAAATGCTCTATGATGGGATCATTCTGTCATGCTGTTTTTGAACTTGCATTTACTTACTAGATTGGAGCAAAAGGACAGCATATGGCCTTCAACAGACTTAAGATGTGTATGTGGCTTCTTGGCTGGCAGCTTTAAATACCACATTCAGCTGTCTTCACAGAATAATAGCGTCTACAGTAGTCATAACTCAAATGCTATAGGCATAAAACAGTATGCTTTAAGGATCTAAGTCTGGTTTGAATGATGTTTTACATTTCAAAATGACAAACACATAATAGGTATGCTGACTTAGGTATGCTGACTTCTAAATGTCAGCCTCAGCTAGAGATCCTTGTACATTCATATGCAAGTATCCCATTCTAATAAATGATTATGAAAATACATTTTTCCATACTGCAATTGAATTAACATTATCAAAAGTTTTCCAAAATATGCATTCTGTCCACTCCAGTTGCACACAAATTGACCTAATTAAATTTAAAGAGAGGACATGAAGTAGGTTGGACTTTCTGATTGATAATTTTCCCTGGAGAAAACTATTCTCAGGTGCAGCACCTGTGCCACAGCTTCTAAAGGGAAACCTTTTCTATTACCATAAATTGCTGCCTACTGCCTACCATGTGTACTTTCGGCTGTTCTCTCATCAGCTGGCAGCATTGGGTACTTGCAACCTGAATTAAATGTAAACTGACACCAAGGATATAGGACTAAATGCAGACAAGGGGAAGTTTGAAGGAATTGTAGAGAAAAGGCTAAAGGAATTTTGAAGTGACTGAAAATTAGAAATGAGTGACAGCCAGATAAACAGAGCAGTTAAAATGCAAGTGTGGGAAAATTGATGGACTAGCAAGAATGGAAAGAAAGGGAGAATAAAAACTAGAGAACTGAGAAATAGAAAAAAGGCTATCTGAAGACTAAAATTGAACAAATAAATCAAAGCTTTATAAAATCTTTTAAAAGTTATTTTGAAAGATGTATTAAAGTTAACTAGTAAAATAATCAGTTTAAAATATTTTATCTTTCTAATTAAGTTTAATTGTATAACTGAATGCCTTTACAAGATTTTTGATTTCCACTACCCCCCGACCCCATCCCCCAAGTAATTACTGATATTTCTGTATGACCTTTATTAATTTATGCCCTTTATTTATCACTTGAATGCACCTTAAGAATTCTGTTTGCTCCATTCCTTTCACACTAAAACTATCCCAGTTAATATCGGGTAGTTAAAATCCCCTAGCATTTCTGTCCAATGGGTTTTGCACATCTCAGGGATTTGCCTACAAATTTGCTCTTCTATCACCCTTGACTGTTTGGGGATCTACAGTACACTCCCAGTAATATGACTGCCCCTTTTTATTACCTTAGCTCAATCCCTCTGGCCTCATTTGATGATCCTTCCAATATATCATCCTTCCTCACAGTTGTAACTGTTTCTTTGACTAAAATTGCCAACCCTCTCTTATTTTAGCCTCCTCTAACTATTTGCAGCTGTTTATTCAAATAATTATTTAAGATTAGTCAAACACAGCTTGCTTTTTCTTTAGAAATACACACTGCCTGTCCCTAATTAGGTCCAAGGGTTTAGTGTTAAAAGTAGCCTTGATCAATATGTCACATTTCAAGCACTAAAGAAAATGCTGCATTTTTTTGTGCACATATTTCAATCCCCATTTCTTTGTCAGATTTCAGATCCAGGTACTGTTGGTCAATAGCTTGTTTCCATGTGTTAGAGCTTATCTTGTTAAAATCAAATCTTATTCAGCTCTTTTAATGTTATCATTGCTGCTGTCCTGTGGCCTTGCTTTTTCCCGCTAAAATTCCAGGCTTCACTGTCCCATCACTTGGTTCTCCTTCCATTCCAACTGCCTATTCAGAGGCATTGGCCTTGCTACTGCAACGGCCAGCTCACACCTGTTGACCTCAACACCTTGAGTGCCAGTTCAGACTCAAGGGGACTCTTCAGTTGCAGTACTGATTCCCACCTGGAATTCTTTCCAGTATAAAGATGACTGATTTTGGGTAAATGAACAAAGGAAGGAAACATGGGAACAAATGAAAAAAGAGGTAAGTAATTATTTTTAAAACATTGATCCTGACCTTCCGATCAGTGTCAATGCTGAGAGTATTGACGCTGCTTGCGAAGATTTCTGCAACCCCACCCTTTTACGATTTTTCAGCTGGAATTCCTGCTGAGACATCAAAGGGTCGATGCAGCCATCACCAGAGAAAATAGTCAGTGCCAAGAAGAGACGGAAGAAGGGAGGGCATGCTCCCTTTTTACGACAGTAGCAGTTGTATTCAAAAATGTTTTTAAAAATCCAAGTCTTTCAGTAAGTAAGTGAGTGGGTGAATGGGTGAGTGGGTTAGTGAATGGATGAGTGGCTGAGGGATATGAGGTGGGTGATTGGGTAGTTGAGTCTGTGGAGGGTATAGTTGGATGGGGGGGTAGTCAGGTGGTGGGACATTGTTGGTGGATAGTTGGGTCAGATCGAGCGGGGTAGTCAGGTGATCAGGGGGATGGTTGGTGGGTAGTCAGATTTGCTCAGTGGGATCATTGGAGATCAGTTGTGTTGCTCAGTTCAGTTGCACTGGCTTATCACTGAGTTACATCAGGTATTAAACAATGCAACAAAAACAGAAAATGCTGGAAAAACTCAGCAGGTCTAACAGCATCTCTCCACGAATATCCAGCATCTGCAGTATTTTACTTCTATATTATGTAACATTTTCTGGGTAATGCAGATGAGTCCTGTGTGTCTGGGTCAAGTCTCCACCCTGAGCTCAGAGTCAGAGATTTTCACAGAGCATCCTGGGCAGCAAAAAGTCCATCGGAAGTTTAAACCTCCTGGACAATTTCATCATGTGTGTGTATCAGGACTTCCGAGGTGTCCTGACATGCAACTCCCAACTTGTATCCCATCTCTGATGATTCAGAGATGGAAGATTTGGCCCGTTATTATTTTCTATGAAAATAGATCAAAATATATTAAATGTTTCACGGCCTAAGAAGGAAAAAGTCCATATTGAAGCATCAGTAATGAAAAGCAAAATACTTCAAATGCTGGAAATCTGAAACATAAACAGAAAATGATGGAAATACTCAGCAGGTACATAGCATCTTTGAAGAAAAGGGAAAAAAGTTTAGGTTAATATTTTGGGTCTATGACCATTCAACAGAACCGGAAATTAAAGCAAATTGAATTTGTTCATTCAAGAATCTACATCATAACAGAATTTAGAAAGAGCAACAGGAATCATTAAGAACTAATCTTTCGATGCCTCATTTACCCTGGGTGACACGTATCATGCAAAGACTAACTTCTAACTGCAGAGTAAACTTGCTGATCTCTGTCTTCTAAACTGGTTCTAGCACTAAATGAAACCATTTGTAAGTTTAAGCTAGATTTCATACCAGGTCATAATTGAAGGCAGTCGAATACGCAACCTGGTGATGAGCAAAATGGAGGAGATGTAGTCGTGTCCATTCTGTACTGGTGGTTATATTAATAAATGTATTTTTCTTTGACTTGCATAGTTTCAACATTACTTGTTACATGAGATTAGCTTTTTGCAAACCAGAAATGCACACTGTTCTTTCCACTCAATCCAGCAGATGCTGACTTGCATACTGAGAATGGATTAAGAATTGCTAATCGTCAAAATTTTATCTTAAACTAAGATTTCATGATTAATTTCATCTACCTGTACAAAATATCCATGATTGTAACCAAGAAATGTCCCAATTAAATAAGGTAAATATTTCTGTGTTTGCGTCTGGTCAAATTTTGTCCAAGGCTGTAGTCGTAAATTACTCATGGCTGCAGTAAAGAGTTCCCCTTTCCCCCTATTTTCATATTTAACCACTAAACAACCTTCTGTACTCTGGCTCTGAAACACTGAACCCAACTGTAGTATAAGCCCAGATAAAATCAACTAACTCAGTGCACACTGGGTCCGTTTGTCTTAGCTTCTTATTGGATAAACCTATAAATTATTGAGGCGCTCTTAGAATGTTTTGAGAAAGCAACAAATTAGCATACAGTGTAATGCAAACATTTAAAACTTGCTGATATTTCTATGTTACAAACTGACAAATATGTAAGTATAATTAATAAGGCTGTTATTGATGCTCTTGACATGACAGCAATATTTTTATCTTGTGACATGCCTGGTCTGAACAATAATCTTGTTCAAGCTTCAGTGTGTATTAGAATATCATTTGAGAGAAATATGAAGGATAATGTCTTTGGGCAGGTTAAGATAATAACTTAATGTAACTATTTTAATTGGATTACACTGTTCAAAACCATATATGTAAAATCAGGCTGGAAATAGAGTTTCATAGAATGCTAAGTTGGAAACTAGTGTGCCATTGTTTGAAAATATCTGGCTAGCGGTCGAATTAGGTTCCTCGTCATTAAGTCTTTCCCCTTTGGTGAACTTTTAAGTTCTTAAAAATCTTTATATATTCTTTATTATACTTGTATTTTTGTTATAGGCAATATAATAATCTAAATACCAAGTGTCAGTGTATACCAACTAGGATGTTGGAATAAATGGAGTGACATTATTTTAGCTGTTTGCATGGCATTCAGCAGCTGAAGGTAAGAAGCTGGAGGGCTTTTTGGATCCCAAAATGTTATAGCTCTTCTTATTTGCCTCCTTCACACAATCTTGACTTGAAGTACAGAGATATAGGCATGCCTACAAGGAGGGAATTGACTGTGTTAGGGGAATACAAATCTTGACTTTGTTTTAAAAATTTCACTTGTCAGATGTCTGAACCTGAAGTGTGAATTCAGATTTCATCAAAGTAATAGATTTTATTGGCACCGTTAACCATTATCTGTCCTCACCTGAATTGTGTAAAGGTGATAAAATAGGATAGAATTAATTGAGATTACTTCTATGCAGGTTATGGGAATTAACTGCAGCTAGTGAATGAAGGGATGTGACAATTGAGTCATGCAGGAAAAGCTTCTGGCAAGTTTGAATATTGATTAGATGTTCAGGATGATGGCCAAGAAACAAGGTCCATGGTTTGGGAGAATGGGGTGAAAGAGTGGAGAGTATGAAAGGCAGGGCAAGTACAGATAGTGAGTTGGGAAGTGCAATCCTCTGTTCTTGTGAGAGGGAGATCCAGCAGACATAAAAGAGAGAGGGGAACTCCTCACTAAGACCATGAGTCATTCACAACCACAGCCTTGTGCAACATTTGACCAGAAATACTTACCTTATTTAATTGGAACTTTTTTTCAACTGTAACCATGGGTATTTTGTACAGGTAGATGAAATTAAACTTTCTTTGAGATAAAATATTCACAATTAGCAATTCATAATCAGTTCTCAATATGTAACTCATCATTTGGTGGATTGAGTGGAAAAGGATAGTGTGCATTTCTGGTGTGCAAAAAGCTAACTTCATTGTTGAAACGGACAATTTTTACATAACAAGTAATGTTGAAAATGTGCAAATGAAAGAAAAATATAGTTATTAATATAACAACCAGAACAGAATGGACATGATGAGCGGAATGGATCACATATAGCAATCAGTTTGGGAATATTACTTAGTAAACCTTCTCTGAACTGCTTCTGATGCATTTACCTCCTTCCTTAAATAAGGAGACCAATACTGTACTAAGTACTCCAGATGTGGTCTCACCAATGCCCTGTATAACTAAAGCATAACCTCCTTACTTTTATATTCAATTCCCCTGGCAATAAACAATGACATTCTATTAGCTTTCCTAATTACTTGCTGTACCTGCAAACTAACCTTTTGTGATTCATGCACTAGGATACCTGGACCCCTCTGCATCTCAGAGCTCTGCAATCATTCACCATTGAGATAATACGCTTCTTTTTTATTCTTCCTGCCAAAATGAACAATTTCACATTTTCCCACATAATACTCCATTTGTCAAATCTTTGCCCACTCACTTAACCTATGTATATCCCTTTGTAGCCTCCTTATGTCCTCTTAACTTACTTTCAATACCTATCTTTGTATCCAAATAGTTGTTTGGTAGTACATAACTTGAGCATTGCTGAAAAAAGAGACATGTCTAAGCTTTTTGTCTTGCACTCATCAGGACACTCTGAAGAATACCAGTACAAGGGGGAAAACAACAATTTATACTGTGCGTGGTGAGTATTGATTGGTTGGCAAGTGGTGTCGCCATGGAGAATGCACCACTGATGGTAACTGACAGTTAACTGCCAAGCATTGTTTGAAATTTAAACCAGGCAGCTTAATCCTTATTGGTTAAAGCATTGCCTTGACAGTGGATGGCTATCACTTAATGTGTTTAGCTGAAACAGGCGCAATGTGTGTACATGTTCTTTCTGTCTGCAAAGAACAGGGTCCTGTATAGTAATATATGTAGCTTCCAGTACATGCAAATGCACCACATTGCAATCTTAAATTGGTTGTTAGGGTAATTCTTAGCACACTGAGGATTATTTAGCAAATGTCCAATTGCGGAATCATATCTAACGTTGGACACTGTGTTTTGAGTTTCGCAAGCACAGGCTAGTTGGACACCGTCTGTACCTTGCCCATTGCGAACACCCTTTTCAGTTATTAACTGGAAGTCCAAATGTTTTTTTAAAACATTATTGGTCTCTACGGGTATCATAAGAAAATTTCTGGTTGTCATACAAAAGAAATGCATGCTTTGTACAGAATATGAAAGTTTTTGATTTAATTTGTTTTGAAATTTTGATTGTACATATAAATTCATTTTTATTTAAAGAGAGAGAGTGGAAGAAGAATTATTGGAGTGGGCTTTATTGCTGTTAGTGGATTTGGAAATCCCTCCAAAACTGGGGAAACTCTGAGATAGTCACTTGAAGTTACTACTCTGCAAAACAGATAAACATGAACCCCCTGGAAGCTGGGAACAACTGCAGACTGTTTCCTATAAGGAATGTAATGATTTCCAGAAAGCATTTGATAAGGTGCCACATCAAAGGTTATTGCGGAAAATAAAAGCTCATGGTCTATGGGGTAACATATTGGCATGGATAGAAGGTTGGTTAGCTAAAAGGAAACAGGGATTAGGCATAAATGGGCTTTTTTTCTGGTTGGAGGATGTAACAAGTGGTGTGTTACAGGGATCAGTGCTGGGTCTTCAGCTGTTTACAATTTATATAAATGACTTGGATGAAGGGATCAAAGGTATGGTTGTTAAACTTGCCAAAGATACAAAGATATTGTTGCAAACCTACCTTCACTGTTCAATATACGTGTTGGGATTCTTACAGTTCCTCACACCATAAGATTGGTCTTAAGAGGCAACCTTGTAAATAGGGCCTGAGCCGTTTGCTCACCATACATTCTTGATGCTGAAATAGGATACATCAAAGACAACCTGCAGGATAATGGCTACCCTGGTCAGATCATTTTGTGCAGTATATCATGCAAACTCATGAACGGGCTGAAGGCCATCATTTCCGGCCCTGAAAAGTGCCCAGTCTACCTCAGATTAAAGGGTAAGGTATGTCAAAAATTTGAGCAACAGGTGAAGCTAGCTGTTTCACGCTGCTACTTTGCAATAGCAACATGAGTGGTATTTTCCACTAACAGGATGCTGCTAATTGTACATTAATTGTGTTAAATTGTATGTAAATGGTGACTATTAATTGGGGATTCACTTGTGACCCTATAAATTGACACAAACTGAAACTTGGTGGTTGAGTTTGGAGGTGGATGCTTGTAATGTGTAACTCTATAAATAAATGGTTATGCAATTGGCTTGAGTTCTGTCCTTCATCAATTGGCTTTTTGGAATATAGCATTTGAAACTATAAAAAGTAACTGTTTTTGAGGAATTGCTTCTATTTCTTCATCCTACTTTGAAGAGTAGCATTCTCTTCTTAACTTAAGTAATATTTGAATTTAGACAATCAAATCTGGCTCAGTTTTGATCAATTTGCAAAACTGGTTTGCATTTCATTCCTGACAATGACACCCTGACTACAATTCCCCTTTATCTTCTGACCCTCAAAGCAAAGTGAAGAAAATTTGAGGCCAGAAGAAGGGATTTGGAATATTACAAATATTTTAATATTGATTGAAATATATTAAAAATTGCAGGCTTCTGTTCTTTGTGGAACTATTAAAAATCCCAAGAACCTCTATGCATAAAACAGATAATTTTTGACATTTTAAAAAATATTTATTTTAGCGCAGTCAAGCAGCTTAAAAAGGCAGTAAACAAAGACAGACAGCACCAGATGGAACATGAGCTGTTAGTTAGTGAGACGCAGTGCGGGATGGAGCATAAGCCAGCAGTCAATAGGAGAATGAAGAAATGTGGAGGAAGATGCAACACCCTGGTCCAACTGGGATCAGATGTTCCCTTCCCTCCCTAGTTAAACCAGTATAAAGTCTGTGATTAATCCCTTGTTATATTAAAGAAGCCAGCATGAGTGAGGCACATTAAGCAGTATCATCTCGCTTGCTCCAGTTGGGTTTTTTATACTGTAGTCAATAGCACTGTGGTTCCTTCTGAAACTTGGAGCATTAAATATACATGCAGGCACTTGTGTGCAACTCACAATGGTGCATGCATCTACCTGAGTGTAGAAACTGAAGCACTCTACTTTGACTGACTGCATTCAGCTAAACCTATTCATCAGCTTATTGGAGGAGGCTTAGTGGAGGCGATGAATTGCGCTAGTCAGTAGATAGGAGGGTCTCACTTGCATAACACACATTGGTTTCTGTAGGACTGTGCCTGCTCCAGTTCCCATTGTGGAGCTGGCATAGTGCTGCTGCAGTGTCAAGCCACCTATCAGTAGAGGCAGGGCAACCAATTGAGAATGCAGTTCCGGTGCTCGATACTAGGAGTTTCATGCTGAATCCATGCTGTTGCATAAATTAAATTTGAAAATATTATTATAACAGTGACTGACTTTTTTGTGTTTTGAAAAATGTGTTTCTCAACATTTGAGGGAAAGTTGAACACTGGAAAAAAAATATATGTGAAAAGAGAAGGAAAATGGATTACAACAGATAGTTTTAATGTCGAATCAGCACAGCCACAGTGGACCAAATGACCAGTGACAACTTTGATGCATTATATTTCAGCGAACCAAGACCCTCAGTCAGGCAGTCTAATGGGGCCTCAGTGTTCAGTCACCATTTAACTTCTGTTAAAGGATTTTTTTTTTCAATTTTCTTCACCCTCTTGGCTCTTGTTGGATAACCGTTCCATGGATACTGTCAGAACTCTAGTACTTCACCCTAGAGAGCATTGTTAAGATGTGAGACAAGACAAGGGAATGTAATGAGACTATTACCAAGGAGCACAGTACAATCTGAAAGTGTAACTAGTATTTACATGAGGGGAAATTAGTGGTTGTAGTATATTTCAATTTTCAAAAAGCATTCAGTAAGTGCCACTCAAGAGGCTGTGGGACAGGATTTGGCTCATGAGATTGGTGGTATTACATTAGCTTGGATAGTGGATTAGTTAACAAACAGAAAACAGAGTAGGACTAAACAGGGTCATTTTTGGATTGGTAGAATATGGGCAGAATTTTCTGCTTGCCGGGCGGGCCCGATCCAATCTCTGGCGGGTGGGGAGCCGATCCATTTTACGTGGGTGGGCCAATTAAGACCCACCCAGCGTGACGTCCGTCGGGAAGCGCTATGTGCTCCCCGTGCGGGCGGGGGGGATTCCTCAAAAGTGAGAGTGCGCTCTTACACGCATGCGCACGAAAGAGTGCATATCTCCCTGTGGCTAGGTGCTGCCTGAGGGAGGTCGTTGACACTTTTAAAAACATTAAAAATGGAAAAAAAAAATCCTTAACATGTCTCTCTCATATAACAATGTCACTTGAGATGGGACATGTGCATAAATTATACTAAAATTTCATTAAACTGTTTAAAAGCCAACATGAAACCTCATCCCTCCGGTAGATGAGATTCCATGTTTTTTCTATTGCCCGCCAGAGCTCCTGGCCTGCCCGCCAACCTTAAGGTTGGACGGGCAGGTCCTTTAATTGTTTTAATGATCCTGTCAATGGCCTCAATTGGCCATTGACAGGTTGGCGAGCGCACAGCTGATTTTGCTGT
Source organism: Carcharodon carcharias (assembly GCF_017639515.1). Classification (NCBI taxonomy): domain Eukaryota; kingdom Metazoa; phylum Chordata; class Chondrichthyes; order Lamniformes; family Lamnidae; genus Carcharodon; species Carcharodon carcharias. The sequence continues at coordinate 219,337,250 of NC_054468.1, forward strand.
GCCCCCACCTTTCTGAAAATTTCTACCAATCCAAAAATGACCCTGTTTAGTCCTACTCTGTTTTCTGTTTGTTAACTAATCCACTATCCAAGCTAACGTATTACCACCAATCTCATTTCATGCGTCGGCGAGTGGGCCTCGCCCCCTGCTCGCTGACGGCAAAATTCAGCCCTATATCTTGTGGGATGTTGCAAGGATCACTGCTTACCCTTTAGCTATTTACAATCAATATCAATGACTGAGATGAGGGGGTTGAGTGTAATGTCTGCAAGCTTTCTGACAATACAAAGCTTGGCGGGATTCAAACAAAGAGGCTGCAAAGTAATATGAACAGCTTAATTGAGTGGGTAAGAAGGTGGCATGGTGTATAATATGAGGAAATGTGAAATTATCCACTTCAGTAGAAGAAATAGAAAAGCAGACATTTTTAAAAGTTGAGAGGCTGGGAAATATTAATATGTAAAGGGGTTTGGGTGTTCTTATACATGAATCATAAAAAGTTAACATGCAAGTACAGCAAGCAATTTGGAAGACAAATGGTATGTTATTCTTTATTTCAAGGGGTTGGAGTATATGAGTGAGTTTTCTTGCAATTACCTTGGCTTTGGTGAAACCACAGCTGGAGCACTGCGTGCAATTTTGTTCTCTTTACCTGAGGAAGAATATACTTGCCTAAGAAGGGTTTCAAAAAAGACTTCACTAGATTGATTCTTGAATTTTCCTATGAGGAAAGAATGAAGGGAATGGGCGTATGTTCCCTGGAATTTGGAAAAATGAGAGGTGATCTCCTTGAAATGTATAAAATTCTTCGACAACTGGACAGGATAAATGCTGAGAGGCTGTTTTCCCTGACTGAGAATCTGCAGCTAGGTCATAGTCTCAGGATAAGTGATTGGCTATTCAGGCCTGAAATTTCTTCACTCAGAGTGTTGTGAATCTATAGAATTTTCTACTCCAGTCAATGAGCATATTCAAGGCCTAGATGGATAGATTTTTGGACCTGAGGGAATCGAGGGAAATGAAGTTTGAGGTTGAAGATCAGCCATGACCTTATTTGGCACAGCAGGTGTGAAATTCATGATCCTGCTCTGGTTCAAAGTCAGTTCTGATCCTGTCCACACCTGCATCCACAAACACACATTTTGCAGTCTGAGTCGTTGGATACTGATGAGGTGGAAAATTGGCTGGTCAAAAATTCCAGAAACAATGAGACCAATTTTTAAAATGGGTCTTTAAATAAATAAAATTGTTGATTCCTGTGCTGAAGGAATATTTGTTTTATTAACAATATTATTGGATGCAGAGAAATTTGAGAAGCTTGTCCTGACTTTGCAAGTAGTTTAACAAATAAAAACATAAAAATGAAATATTTCAGCTAGAATATATGATTGAACTATGTCTTTTCATTGTTCATCGCATTATCACATCAACATTGTCAAATTAATGACCTTGGTTCATAACTGGCCATGTCCTATTTCTCTATGAATCACTCACAACTACCATAAGTATGAGGCACAAAAGATCGTATGCTATATATGTTCCATTACACCTCTACTCCACAAATCTGGATTTTCACTACTAAAGCAGGTAGCTCGAGTCAAGAAACTTCCCGACTAGCCAGACCTGCCTTGGTTTAAAGGGCTCCGTTAGACCCAATTTTCACTCTGAGGAGGTGAGGCGACCAATTCGGGCCAACTGAAAGCAGATCCTAGCTGGCCATGGGGTTGGGGGCGGTGTGGGTGAGGTTGTGTTAAGTGCCAAGGCAGACTGCTTAGTCCTAGAGAAATGAGGTTGGCTTTCTGTGTCCCACTTGTTTAGAATCTATAATCCCTCTAGCCCTCACCCCTCATACCCTCCCACCACCCTTACCCATCCTCCATGGCCCCTCATACCCCCATGACGCTTCCATGCCAAATCATTCCCCCATCCATTCCCAGACCCCCTTATAGCCTCCATGCAACCTTCATAGCTACTCACCCTGTATCCACCATGGGTAGACCTCAGTAGCCATGTGGAGATGGAAAGAAAAATAAACTTCCAACTATCTAATACAGCTCTCACTCATACATACTCGATGGTGGAAAATAAACTCCTATTCACGAAATCTATTCAAAGCTTTTAAATCTTCTCAACTGGTTAATCTCTTATAAAAGCAAATTCCATTCAGACCCCATATCAAATACAGCTAATTCTTTAATAGCCTCTTTAAACTGTCGATCAACTGTGAACTCAGAACCCTCTGCTGACATAATTGTAGCTTTTGAAACTCAGCCAAGTATTCATAATATAATAGCACTTGTGAAATGTCAACAAAGAACTCCATTGAAACTGCACAAACAGATGATAAAGTTTTTTCTAACCTACCCCAGATGGCCTGTCAATCAAAGCAGTCTTGCAGACAACAGCTTCAGCCTGTTGTTTTCATGCTTAAAGAGCAGATGATGTTAAAAATTTGAGATAATGGCACTTAAACAAACTTTATCCATCAGGAGCATTTAGATCTACTCCATAAACTCATGACTTCCACAATGTGGGTTAAGGCCCTCGGAACAGACAAAATGGGGTCTGTTTGAACTCCGCACTAAGTTCAAATGCCCTGCTGAGTTAGGGTTTCTCTCTTGTATGAATCACACACTGACCCCTTCCCGCTGCTGGCAACAATGGAATCTGTTGAAAATGGTTTGGATGACTTCTGCATTCAGGTCCCGCCCACCATTTTTAAGCATCCACAGAATCTTTGCCACTCAGCCCATAGTTTCTGCTTAATGCTTCTAGATTTGAGTTTTGTTGGTTTCAGTTGAGTTGACATCTCCAGTGATGGTTTTAAAATGTTGGCGAGTTGTATTATGTTTATTTTTTTTCCTGCTCAAAAAGCTTCAATTGTTTTAAATTGTTTTTTGCTTTTAATTTAATTGTTTTTTGTTATTTTGAACTTCTACATAATGTGCAGTTGAAGGAGAGCGATCAATTCTAAAGGGAAGCAAAAAGAGGGTTCAGGAAGGCAAAGTAACGAAATCTAAATGCAACCAAGAAACAGTAAAGAATTTTGTAGCTAAACTAGTCTCCTAAAATGCCACAAAGGTTTGTTACAGTTTTAATTCTCACTCTTCCACCTTTTCCAGAACTGAAGCTGCAACATCCCCTTACTGGCTGACTTGTCACATTAATACATTTAAAATGAGCCAGCTGGCATTGTCTCTGCACTTGGGCAAAGTTTGCTTTGGGGCTCTGTCAGCAAGAAGATTATTGAAATAATATAAGTTAAAAATTGATGAGGATGAAACAAGAATTCAAATGGGTTAGCATGTACTGCTAACTTATTAATCATTGTAGTACCAGATGTATAACAAGGTTGTTTTTTTAACATTTCTGCAGGGAATGCTAATCAATCCATGGTAATGTATATATCTCTCATTCTAATCTTTTAAGTGTTTGAAACTTAAAGATTATTTTTGATAGTGAAATTCAGGTGGGTTTTGAAAGCAGATCCTCCAACATTAATTATCAAATGGTTCATTGAACTTGAAGAACATTTTATCAATTTGAAACAAAAGAAAAATATTCCTTAGGAAAGTTGTAGATATAGTGAAACATAACACCAGGAGCTGCTGTGCAAGCAAGAATTATTCAAATCATTTTGCACAGATCAGATAACCATTTCAGATTTTCACAGTAATTATGAAAATTTTTGTATAGAAAAGCTTAGGAAAACCAAATAAAATCAGAGTCTGCTGGAAAGAGGTTATATAAAATTTTAACTATCTTGTTTCTTACAATCGCACAACTAAGATCCAGCTCTTTCTGTTATGGCTTTTCCCCCCACATACACTGGGATTAAGCAGCCTATTACTGCTACGCTCCAGAAAAAAAACCTACAAGCTTTTGCAGATTATTTCTGTATATTTTCTGCATCATCCGCAAGGTCAGAAAATGTTCCAAGGTAATAAAATAGAATAGAGTACAGTACAGAGGGAAGTGATCCTGGAAAGCAGTGTCATGTTAAAATATGCTCAAAGGCTGTTTATTCTTAACTTATATTACCATTTTTAGTCATCAGAGGAATGAGGATTATGAAACAAAGTATTATTTAAAACTCTATTGAAGTTGTGATTTTACTGGTAACGAGTGTATTCACCAGTCACTACATGTAGTGCACAGAGTAAAGAGAGCTGAAGTGAGGAATGCCAAATAATTGCTGTTAAGGTCACAGTCCTCCAGTGTTCAGTATTTGTTACATGTAAGGCTGAGAAGGTTGCCCTTTGCTGTACAGATGGAATAATTAAAGACTATTGTTAAAGTATAATTACTTTGAAAGTAACATTTATTAATCAAGCTTTTAAAAAAAAATCCACCAGTGAGAATGACCATAGCACACTTTGGACTTCTATCACAGAAAAGCTAACTATTCCTATTTATCACAGTTTACTGAAGTTTGTGCTCATTTCTTGTATGCAGATTGTTGTCTCTTCGTAGGCAGTAAGTTACCTATTTATTTTTCCCAATGTACTTCTACCTTCTGGTGTCAATTGGACTACTTTTCATTGCAGCTTTCCTCATTCTTTCTCTGTAGTTTAACCAACATGCACTCTTCTCATTAGGCTTTCTGAGCAGGAACACTTGAAGACTGTATAGATCTTTGTGGGGGCAGGACCTATTTTCAATGCCATTAGCATTGGCCAATTTCTTGGCTGTTACTGGAGTGTTTGTCTCTGGTTTAGGGCACAGTGATTGGGGCAAGGGAAATGTCTGCTTCACTTTGCCACAGCAAAGCATGGCTGGCGGTGCCAGCTGAATATCTATTCTGAATTTGCTGCTTCAAATAAGCAAGAAGAGCGTGGTGTTCCTGGCACCAAGTACCATTAAGGTATGTCTTATATTGTCAACCGCTATTTGAGCAGACATATTTATGTGCAGTTGTGTCTACTGGTTTAAATTCCAGAGGGTACCAGAGAGCTGGCAGAACAGCTCCCTGGCTGATTTTACAATCACGTTCCCCCAGGATTCACAGATTTATGGCATAATTGAAGTGGAAAACCTGTCCCTCTGTTCTTTTTATGAGTATTCCCACTGTACCAATTCAATCTTTCTGCTGCCTTTAGTTTTAAATAAACTTGTAGGGCTCCAGATTCAGGCAACGTAATGTGATGATTAAAATGTTAGAGTTCAATCTCCCATGATTTTCCCTTGTTCAGATGACAGTCTGTTTGAAAGTCAAGGTTGAACTACATGAAAGAATAAGAAAGACCATGGGAAAGGTATTGCTAAATGAACAGCAATAACACTAAATTCACAAGTAAAGTAAAAAAATACATCAACCTCACACGAATAGTGTTGGTTAGATGGGGACAGATGCTCTTTGAAATTTTGTGGCATTAGTTTCACGTTCCCAGATTTTATAGTAGAGGGAGAAGAGTCTCTTAGCTTGTGGCTCATGCTTCTAGATTTGTTTCAGCACATGTTCTGAAACGGCTGCTTTTCAATCCAATATTTTCTTGATTGCAAATTGAATTTTAGCAATGTCAAGTGGGATGACAAAACAGTCTTGCATATATACTGGCAGTCTGTAATTTTGTGCATCAACATATACTGTGGAGGGACAGTTGAGGTCTTGCACTATGCTTCCCGCACTCTGGAGGATATTCTGACTGCTTTGCTTGGTCATAAGAGCTTTGGTCTTACATCCAACTAAAAAAAAAAGTTGAAGTCATAGTTCAGCCTATATCTGGCCATCCAGTCACATTCACCATGATTATGATTAATAATGTACCTCTGAAGGTCACAAACCATTTCTGCTAGCTCAGAAATTTTCTCTCATGGACCATCACCATCCAATGTTAAGAACTTAACATAAGAAGTAAAAGCAGGAGTAGGCCATTTGGCCCCTAAAGCCTGCCCCCGCTATTCAATAAGATCATGCCTGACCTGTCCCAGGCCTCAACTCCTCTATCATTGCTAGCTCCTCATAGCCCTCAACTTGCTGATATTTCAAAAATCTATATCTCCTCTTCAAGTACTTTCTGTAATCTAGCCTCCGCAACTCCCTGGGGTAGAGAATTCCAGAAATTCACTACCCTCTGAGAGAAGAAATTCCTTTGCATCTCAGTTTTAAATGAGTGCCCCCTTATTCTGTAACCATGTCTCTTAGTTCGAGATTTCCCCCACTAGTGGAAGCATCTTCTCAACATCTACCCTGTCAAGCCCCCTCAGAATCTTGTACGTTTCAATAAGATCACTCCTCATTCTTCTAAACTCTAGTGAATAAAGGCCTAAACTGTTTGGCCGTTTTTGATAAGTCAACCTCTCCATCCCAGCAATCAGCCGAGTAAATCTCTTTTAAGCTACCTTTAATGCCAGTATATCCTTTCTTAAATACGGGGACCAAAACCGTACACAGTACTCCAGGTGCAGCCTCATAAACACCCTGTACAGTTGTAACAAGACTCCCCTATTTTTAAACTCCAACCCCCTAGTAATACGGGCCAAAATTCCATTTGCTTTCTTAATTACTTGCTGCATCTCCACTCTAATGTTTTGTGCATCATGCACAAGAACACCCAGATCCCTCTGTACTTTTTTGGAGTCTCTCTCCATTTAAATAATAGTGTGCCTTTTGACACTTCCTACCAAAGTGCATGACCTCACACTTTCCGACATGAAACCCCATCTGCCAAGTTTTTGCTCACTCACTCAACCTATCTATATCCTCTTGCAGATTCTTAATGTCCTCATCACGACATTAAGACAGACCATCTTTGACTATGTTATTATGTGACAGGTCCCAGTGGCTAGATAAAGAATGCACCCATGTGATCTTTTACTTGCTGACTTGTTGAACCATGATATTGATGATGGCTAGCTGTTGTTCCATGAAGGTGGCCAGAAGGAGAGTGGTGGGACAGGGTGTCTAACATTGATGTCCTCAAGTGTTTCAATATAACTGGAACTGAGGCCATGATCAAAAATGTCCAGTTCCCTTCGGATGGATACATCATTTAGATGCTGATTACGTAATTCCTAAAGAAGTGAGCAGATGAAACGTTATAAACGCACACCAAAGACCACCTTAAAATCTTGCTGTATTAGCCTCATCACTTGGGAAAACACAGCTACTGACCGACAACAATGATAGCATGCCTTGCTGTGTTGGTTTTAATGAGATTGGAAGAACTGATTGCCAAGCACCTGCAAATAAGGTAACTCATCTATCTGGCTTTCAGTATGGAATTAGCCTCTTTTTCCGTCAGCTCACCCATAACAACCGAGGCCCTTCCAATGATTTGATGGGACATTCCATCTCTAGATATATATTAGGTGCTTTTCACTTATGTTGGGGAGGAAGTGTGCCATAGAGATACCTAAAATTTGCTGCCTTAGTCACTTCCTCTTATGCCATCTAATATCACTGCTGTATTAATGTTGCTTTTTAAAAAAATAAAAACAAAATGCTGGAAAAACTCAGCAGGACTGATAAAGAATCATACAGACCAGAAACGTTAACTCTGTTTCTCTCTCCACAGATGCTGCTAGACCTGCTGAGTTTTCCCAGTATTTTCTGTTTTTAATTTTTTAAAAAAGCAACATTAATACAGCAGTGATATTAGATGGCATAAGAAGTGACCAAGGCAGCAAATTTTAGGGTTTCTGTATGGCACATTATTTCAGATTTCCAGCATCCGCAATATTTTGCTGTTATTTGATTTTTTTTTTGTTGACCTCAAGCAGATGCACAACAGAAGCCAGCATTCAAGTTTCCCTTCTTGATTCAGATTAGGAGCTGAGCAGAGCTGAATATCAAGCCTTTGTCCTTTGTGCCTTTCAAGTATTTGATGAGATTTCATCTAATTGCTGAACAGTTTCTTCCCAGGCCTGCCTCCTACTCTGTGGGTTAGTGGGGCTGATATCTGTGCTAAATATAATCAGTCTTGCCCATATTGACCTTTACTACCAGTTCTGCTTCCCACAATTCTGAATTCCCTTTTTAGTTATTTCCCAATCAGTTCTGCCATTGGATACTTAGTAGCAATCAAAGATTCTACACCTGCTTTGTCTAGCTCCCAAACAGTAATTATCTCTATTGAACAAATTCTTACTGCTGATGACAATTTGAAACTCAGGGAAACTGAAAATAGGGCATGTCCTGTTCAATTGTATATGATTCCAGCAGTTATTGTGTTTGAAATCCTTTTTATCAGAGACTAATAACAGTACCTGGTATTTTGAAAGTTGCAAGGGCAGTTTGTGTACTCTCAAGGTTGCATTAGACTGTATCAATCAAAAAAAAGTGAATTGATTATTTAAGGAATGTTTGTGATTACTAAAATATTGTAAAGGTAAGTTCTGGTGTCAGTTTTTTTGACAGCAGTAAGCAGATGATTGAACCATGTATGGCATCCATATGTATGTGAGTCTGTTGGGCTCAGACAGCAAGTTTGTCAGATTGTGGACTGCAAATCACTGCCAAATGAGACTGCTAAAGATTTTTTCTTGAAAGTGTTGTGAGCTGCTATGGGTTGGGAGAGGTCCCAGTATATCACTCCAATGCTACTTCTGTTTATTAGTATTGCTGTTCAGATGTCAGTGCCAAATATGCTGAAACATCTGTCAGTTTCACTGAACTGCAGTCTAGAATTTTAGTGTTTGCGAAGCTGCATTTTTGCGACAGCTATCCAAAAATAGGGGTAACTGTATTAATTGTTTTGAACAAATCCAGTCAAATCATTCAGTTCTCTTTCAAAATAACATTATTGTTTATTTTTCTTCTATGTATTATTGTTAATATTTCAATTGAGTGAAAAAGTAAAACATTTTAGTAACATCAGTAAATTAGATTGATTCCAGAGATGCGGGGCTTGTCTTATGAGGAGAGATTGAACAGTTTAGGCCTATACTCCCTAGAGTTTGGAAGGATGAGAGGAGATCTAATTGAGGTATATAAGATGCTAAAGGGGATAGACAATGTTGACGTGGAGCAGATGTTTCTCCTTGTGGGGCATTCAAGAACAAGAGGCCATAGTTTTAGACTAAGGGGTGGTAGATTTAAATCAGAGATGATGAGGAATTGCTTTTCTCAAAGGGTCGTGAATCTGTGGAATTCACTACCTCAGAGTGCAGTGGATGCCGGGACGCTGAGTAAATTTAAGGAGGAGATAGACAGATTTTTAATTAGTAACAGGTTGAAAGGTTATGGGGAGAGGGCGGGAAATTGGAGTTGAGGCCAAAATGAGATCAGCCATGATTGTATTGAATGGCAGGGCAGGCTCGAGGGGCTGAATTGCCTACTCCTGCTCCTAGTTCTTATGTTCTTTCAGCCAAAGTTTTTTTTAATAAGTGCCACCAGATTTCCAGGATGTAGATCTCTTATGAATTCCATTGCATTACTGCTTAATTGACTGTTTATTAACTATATAGTCCTATACAGTAGGAATGAGGAATTAGTAGAAATAAAACTTAGTTATTGAGCAAAAAAAATAATGTGATTCCTTGGGGAAGTGGCGGGGGGGAGAGAAAATTAGTGAGAAAAAAATTAAAAATCGGCTGAATTCAGCACCCATTTTGTGGAAGTGCTGTAAGTAATTCAATCCAACCATAAATGAACACCATGTCAAAAACCAACAAGAGATGTCTGCCCCTGCATAGTAACAATAATAATTGATATGTAAACATTGCCAGTACCTGAGCTATTCAATACCGCTAGACCATAGGTTTTCAAACTAGGGTCCACACACAGTTGTTGGAGGATAAATGATGGGAGCACAGGATGTCTACACAGTCATTCTACTTCTGTGTATGTTGCATTCTAATTCTGTGCTGTATTGAAAATGTTTGCTATAATGGCTGTGCTTTTTTCTTATGAGGAACTGACCCTCTTTATGATGTTAAGACTGGATTTCCAGATGTGTTAATATTTCCAGTGATTCCTCGCTCAGAAATGTTTGAAAGCCAGTGTGTTAAGGCAGCCATATCAATATAGAATGCAGCATTATGTTCTCTAGAGAGGTGACACAATAAAGGCCTTCAAGATTACGGAAGGGTTTGATAGGGTAGGTGTAGAGAAATTATGGAGGAGTTCTAAATTAGGATGCATTACTATAAGTTGGTCACCAGTAAATCCAATAGGAAATTCAGGAGGAAATTTTTTAACCAGTGAATAGATAGAATGTGGAAATCACTACCTCAATGAGTAGTTGAAGAATATATGTTTTGTTTGGCTGGGGAAGCAGTTATAGTTCGATGTTGAGGTTAACAATCCATACAATGGCTTCAGCTGACATGTTGTGAATGGTTGAGATGCCACCAGAAATGGATCCTGAGAGCAGCAGTTCATTATGGGGATGATGGTCTGACTTAGATGGCCAGAGTCACTCTTCAGCTGTTCCACTTGTGGAGCAAGTAGTCATATCTTCTCTGGCCTGTCCTCAAGGGTTGAGGGTTGTCCAAATTTTCTGTGGAAGATTGAAACCTGGATTTGATCACTTAGATTAGTTAACGGGTTGCGGTTGGTAATGTTTGCAGTCAACCAGGAGGTTTGCCATCGCAAGGTAGGCTGTCATCAGTTTGTCGGTTGTAGAATGTGTTCCAGTTGGGGCTATGGGATTTCAGACGGGTACACGGGTTTTCTTTGAGCTCCTATGTTAGGCATTGCACTTCCTGGTTTGCTTTGCTGTCTGTGAAAATATTTTAATATAATTGACTGCTCACTTTGCTTGATGACATCACTTTTGCTGGACGCCTGGAAATCCCGTTGATTTGGTGGCAGATTTAAACTGTTATCAATAAAAGAGAAATCCACACCCTAGCAGTCTCAAGATTTACCAGTGACTGCGAATTCCAGGTCAATATAATTCTGTGTAATTACAGTATTAATAATTAGAGACTACAATGGAAATAAATATAGAATCATAGAATGGTGACAGCGGAGAAGGCGGCGAATTGGCCCATCATGTCCATGCCGGCTGTCTGCATCAGCCATTCAGTTAATCCTGCTCCCTTGCTCTTTCCCCTTAGCTCCACAAATCTTTTCTCAGCTGCTTATCCAATTCCATTTTGAAAGCCAAGATTCAATCTGCCTTCACCGCATTCTCAGGCCATGTATTTCAGATCCTAACCACTTGCTGCGTAAAAAGAGTTTTGTACTCATCATCATTGTTTTTTTTTGCTCATCAGTTTAAATCGGTCACCTCTGGATATTGACTCTTATGCCAATGAAAGCAGCTTCTCCCTCTGATGTGGATCCCTCATGATTTTGAAAACTTCTATCAAATCTCCTTTCAACTTTCTCTTCTCTAAGGAGAACAACACCAGCTTCCCCCATTTATCCCTGGAACTGAAGTCCCTTATACCTGAAACCATTCTCACACCTGGAAACAGTCTTGTAAATCTTTTCTGCACCCTCTCTAAAGCTTTCACATGCTTCCTAAAATGCAGTGTCCAAAATTGGATGCAATACTCCAATCGAGGCCAAACCATAGTTTTATGAAGATTCATCATAGCTTCCTTACTTATGTACTTTATGCCTGTTTAAAAAGCCCAGGATTCCATATGCCTTTTTAACCACTTTCTGAACCTGCCCTGCCACCTTTGATGATTTGTGCATATGGATGCTGAGGTCTTGCTGTTCCTACACCCGCTTTTGAGTTGTATCCTTTATTTTATATTGCCTTTCCTCATTCTTCCTCCCAAAATGCACCACTTCACACTTAGTCTACACCAAACTTCATCTGCGACATGACTGCCCATTCCATCAGCCTGTATATGTCATCTTGAAGACTATCACTATTCCCAATGCTCCCAAGTTTTGTGTCATCTGCAAATTCTGAAATTGTGCCTTGCACACCCAAACGTAGGTGATTAATATAAATCAGGAAAAGCAATGGTCCCAGTTTCGAACACTGGGGAAACACTGTGCATACAGTAAGTCCTCCCTATAAGTTGCCCTGCTTAAGGTCATTTTGTTTTAATGTCATTTAATCTTATGACTCTTTTTGGATTTGCGTTGCCTTTTTTATTTTGACGCTGTCTGCTCTCTGGTCTCTGCCCCCCCCCCCCAAAACCCCCAAACCATGCTGAACTCTGGGGCAACTGCTGCCACATCCTGATGTCAGAGCAGCCGCTACAGTGACCAGAGGCCCAGCTTGCGCTGAGAGAGCAAGGCCTGAGATCCAGAATCAGAGGCACAGGGTAGGGACAGGAAGCTGTCAGCTGCTGATTGGGTGATGCACTGTTAGTAGCCTGGAGCAAGTTGGGGGTGGGAGTAGCCCCCACCCCCAGCTGCTTCTGCACCAACCCCCTCCGCCCGGTTCCTTGTATGGCCCCCCTAACTCCTTGTGTGGCCCTCCGAGCTCCATCACACAGCCCCTGTCTCCCGCTTCTGCAGATCAGCGCAGGACAGGGGCTAGGCCCTGCAAATTCCAGGCTGTGGAGCTGGGGACAGGGTGGGAAAGGATAGAGAGAGTAGGAAAAGGTTAGAGAGTGAGAGGGAGAGGATAGAGAGTGGGAAAGAATGGAGAGAGAGTGTGGGAAAGGATGGAGAGAGGGTGTGGGAAAGGATGGAGAAAGAGAGTGTGGGAAAGGATGGAGAAAGAGAGTGTGGGAAAGGATGGAGAAAGAGAGTATGGGAAAGGATGGAGAAAGAGAGTGTGGGAAAGGATGGAGAAAGAGAGTGTGGGAAAGGATGGAGAAAGAGAGTGTGGGAAAGGATGGAGAAAGAGAGTGTGGGAAAGAGAGAGAGAAATGGAGACACAGAGTGGCAAAGGAAAGAGAGATGGATAGGAAAAAAGGCAGAGAGAGAGACCCAGTGGGAAAGGAGAGAGAGCACGGAAAAGGAGAGAAAGAGAGAGAGTGGGGAAAGGAGAGAAAGAGAGAGAGTGGGAAAGGAAAGAGAGTGTGGGAAAGGAGAGAGAGAGCGAGATGGAGTGGGAAAGGAGAGAGAGAGCGAGATGGAGTGGGAAAAGAGAGAGAGCGAGATGGAGTGGGAAAAGAGAGAGAGCGAGATGGAGTGGGAAAAGAGAGAGAGAGCGAGATGGAGTGTGCAGGGAGAGAGAGAGATGGAGTGGGAAAGGAGAGAGAGGGTGAGATGCAGTGGGAAAGGAGAGAGAGGGAGAGATGGAGTGCAAAAGGAAAGAGAGAGTGGGAAAGGAGAGAGAGGGAGAGATGGAATGGGAAAGGAGAGAGAGGGAGAAATGGAGTGGGAAAGGAGAGAGAGGGAGAGATGGAATGGGAAAGGAGAGAGAGGGAGAGATGGAGTGGGAAAGGAGAGAGAGAGAGGGGCTTAGTGGGAAAGGAGAGAGAGGGGCGTAGTGGGAAAGGAGAGAGAGGGGCGTAGTGGGAAAGGAGAGAGAGGGTCAGAGTGGGAAAGGAGAGAGAGGGACAGAGTGGGAAAGGAGAAAGAGGGACAGAGTGGGAAAGGAGAGAGAGGGACAGAGTGGGAAAGGAGAGCGAGGGACAGAGTGGGAAAGGAGAGCGAGGGACAGAGTGGGAAAGGAGAGCGAGGGACAGAGTGGGAAAGGAGAGCGAGGGACAGAGTGGGAAAGGAGAGCGAGGGACAGAGTGGGAAAGGAGAGCGAGGGACAGAGTGGGAAAGGAGAGCGAGGGACAGAGTGGGAAAGGAGAGCGAGGGACAGAGTGGGAAAGGAGAGCGAGGGACAGAGTGGGAAAGGAGAGCGAGGGACAGAGTGGGAAAGGAGAGCGAGGGACAGAGTGGGAAAGGAGAGCGAGGGACAGAGTGGGAAAGGAGAGCGAGGGACAGAGTGGGAAAGGAGAGCGAGGGACAGAGTGGGAAAGGAGAGCGAGGGACAGAGTGGGAAAGGAGAGCGAGGGACAGAGTGGGAAAGGAGAGCGAGGGACAGAGTGGGAAAGGAGAGCGAGGGACAGAGTGGGAAAGGAGAGCGAGGGACAGAGTGGGAAAGGAGAGCGAGGGACAGAGTGGGAAAGGAGAGCGAGGGACAGAGTGGGAAAGGAGAGCGAGGGACAGAGTGGGAAAGGAGAGCGAGAGAGAGAGAGAGAGTGGGAAAGGAGAGCGAGAGAGAGAGAGAGAGTGGGAAAGGAGAGCGAGAGAGAGAGAGAGAGTGGGAAAGGAGAGCGAGAGAGAGAGAGAGAGTGGGAAAGGAGAGCGAGAGAGAGAGAGAGAGAGTGGGAAAGGAGAGAGAGAGAGAGAGAGAGTGGGAAAGGAGAGAGAGAGAGAGTGGGAAAGGAGAGAGAGAGAGTGGGAAAGGAGAGAGAGAGAGAGAGTGGGAAAGGAGAGAGAGAGAGAGTGGGAGAGAGAGAGAGAGTGGGAGAGAGAGAGAGAGTGGGAAAGGAGAGAGAGAGAGAGTGGGGAAAGGAGAGAAAGAGAGAGAGAGTGGGAAAGGAAAGAGAGAGTGGGAAAGGAGAGAGAGAGTGGGAAAGGAGAGAGAGAGTGGGAAAGGAGAGAGAGAGTGGGAAAGGAGAGAGAGAGCGAGATGGAGTGGGAAAGGAGAGAGAGAGCGAGATGGAGTGGGAAAGGAGAGAGATAGCGAGATGGAGTGGGAAAAGAGAGAGAGAGCGAGATGGAGTGGGCAGGGAGAGAGAGAGTGAGATGGAGTGGGAAAGGAGAGAGAGGGTGAGATGCAGTGGGAAAGGAGAGAGAGGGAGAGATGGAGTGCAAAAGGAAAGAGAGAGTGGGAAAGGAGAGAGAGGGAGAGATGGAATGGGAAAGGAGAGAGAGGGAGAGATGGAGTGGGAAAGGAGAGAGAGGGAGAGATGGAATGGGAAAGGAGAGAGAGGGAGAGATGGAGTGGGAAAGGAGAGAGAGAGAGGGGCTTAGTGGGAAAGGAGAGAGAGGGGCGTAGTGGGAAAGGAGAGAGAGGGTCAGAGTGGGAAAGGAGAGAGAGGGACAGAGTGGGAAAGGAGAAAGAGGGACAGAGTGGGAAAGGAGAGAGAGGGACAAAGTGGGAAAGGAGAGCGAGGGACAGAGTGGGAAAGGAGAGCGAGGGACAGAGTGGGAAAGGAGAGCGAGGGACAGAGTGGGAAAGGAGAGCGAGGGACAGAGTGGGAAAGGAGAGCGAGGGACAGAGTGGGAAAGGAGAGCGAGGGACAGAGTGGGAAAGGAGAGCGAGGGACAGAGTGGGAAAGGAGAGCGAGGGACAGAGTGGGAAAGGAGAGCGAGGGACAGAGTGGGAAAGGAGAGCGAGGGACAGAGTGGGAAAGGAGAGCGAGGGACAGAGTGGGAAAGGAGAGCGAGGGACAGAGTGGGAAAGGAGAGCGAGGGACAGAGTGGGAAAGGAGAGCGAGGGACAGAGTGGGAAAGGAGAGCGAGGGACAGATTGGGAAAGGAGAGCGAGGGACAGAGTGGGAAAGGAGAGCGAGGGACAGAGTGGGAAAGTGGAGCGAGGGACAGAGTGGGAAAGGAGAGCGAGGGACAGAGTGGGAAAGGAGAGCGAGGGACAGAGTGGGAAAGGAGAGCGAGGGACAGAGTGGGAAAGGAGAGCGAGGGACAGAGTGGGAAAGGAGAGCGAGGGACAGAGTGGGAAAGGAGAGCGAGGGACAGAGTGGGAAAGGAGAGCGAGGGACAGAGTGGGAAAGGAGAGCGAGGGACAGAGTGGGAAAGGAGAGCGAGGGACAGAGTGGGAAAGGAGAGCGAGGGACAGAGTGGGAAAGGAGAGCGAGGGACAGAGTGGGAAAGGAGAGCGAGGGACAGAGTGGGAAAGGAGAGCGAGGGACAGAGTGGGAAAGGAGAGCGAGGGACAGAGTGGGAAAGGAGAGCGAGGGACAGAGTGGGAAAGGAGAGCGAGGGACAGAGTGGGAAAGGAGAGCGAGGGACAGAGAGAGAGTGGGAAAGGAGAGAGAGAGAGAGAGAGTGGGAAAGGAGAGAGAGAGAGAGTGGGAAAGGAGAGAGAGAGAGAGAGAGAGTGGGAAAGGAGAGAGAGAGAGAGAGAGAGAGTGGGAAAGGAGAGAGAGAGAGAGAGAGAGAGAGTGGGAAAGGAGAGAGAGAGAGAGAGTGGGAAAGGAAAGAGAGAGAGAGAGTGGGAAAGGAAAGAGAGAGAGAGAGTGGGAAAGGAAAGAGAGAGAGAGAGTGGGAAAGGAAAGAGAGAGTGGGCAAGGAGAGAGAGAGAGAGAGAGTGGGCAAGGAGAGAGAGAGAGAGTGGGAAAGGAGAGAGAGAGAGAGAGAGTGGGAAGAGAGAGAGAGAGAGTGGGAAGAGAGAGAGAGAGAGTGGGAAGAGAGAGAGAGAGAGTGGGAAGAGAGAGAGAGAGAGTGGGAAGAGAGAGAGAGAGAGTGGGAAGGAGAGAGAGAGAGTGGGAAGGAGAGAGAGAGAGAGTGGGAAGGAGAGAGAGAGAGAGTGGGAAAGGAAAGAGAGAGAGAGTGGGAAAGGAGAGAGAGAGTGGGAAAGGAGAGAGAGAGTGGGAAAGGAGAGAGAGAGAGAGTGGGAAAGGAGAGAGAGAGAGAGAGAGTGGGAAAGGAGAGAGAGAGAGAGTGGGAAAGGAGAGAGAGAGAGAGTGGGAAAGGAGAGAGAGAGAGAGTGGGAAAGGAGAGAGAGAGAGAGAGAGTGGGAAAGGAGAGAGAGAGAGAGAGAGTGGGAAAGGAGAGAGAGAGAGTGGGAAAGGAGAGAGAGAGAGAGAGAGAGAGAGTGGGAAAGGAAAGAGAGAGAGAGTGGGAAAGGAAAGAGAGAGAGTGGGAAAGGAAAGAGAGAGAGAGTGGGAAAGGAGAGAGAGAGAGTGGGAAAGTAGAGAGAGAGAGTGGGCAAGGAGAGAGAGAGAGAGAGAGTGGGAAGAGAGAGAGAGAGAGAGTGGGAAGAGAGAGAGAGAGAGAGAGAGAGTGGGAAGAGAGAGAGAGAGAGTGGGAAGAGAGAGAGAGAGAGTGGGAAGAGAGAGAGAGAGAGTGGGAAGAGAGAGAGAGAGTGGGAAGAGAGAGAGAGAGAGTGGGAAAGGAGAGAGAGAGAGTGGGAAAGGAGAGAGAGAGAGAGTGGGAAAGGAAAGAGAGAGAGAGTGGGAAAGGAGAGAGAGAGTGGGAAAGGAGAGAGAGAGTGGGAAAGGAGAGAGAGAGAGAGTGGGAAAGGAGAGAGAGAGAGAGAGAGTGGGAAAGGAGAGAGAGAGAGAGTGGGAAAGGAGCGAGAGAGAGAGAGTGGGAAAGGAGAGAGAGAGAGAGTGGGAAAGGAGAGAGAGAGAGAGAGAGTGGGAAAGGAGAGAGAGAGAGAGAGAGTGGGAAAGGAGAGAGAGAGAGTGGGAAAGGGGAGAGAGAGAGAGAGTGGGAAAGGGGAGAGAGAGAGAGAGTGGGAAAGGGGAGAAAGAGAGAGAGTGGGAAAGGGGAGAAAGAGAGAGAGTGGGAAAGGGGAGAAAGAGAGAGAGCGGGAAAGGGGAGAGAGAGAGAGAGAGTGGGAAAGGAGAGAGAGAGAGAGAGTGGGAAAGAAGAGAGAGAGAGAGTGGGAAAGGAGAGAGAGAGTGGGAAAGGAGAGAGAGAGAGAGAGAGTGGGAAAGGAGAGAGAGAGAGAGTGGGAAAGGAGAGAGAGTGTGGGATAGGAGAGAGTGAGAGAGAGTGGGAAAGGAGAGAGAGAGTGGGAAAGGAGAGAGAGTGAAAGAGAGACAGCGGGAAAGAGAGAGAGAGACCGTGGGAAAGGGAGTGGGAAAGAGAGAGAGTGGGAGGGAGAGTGGCAGAGAGAGAGAGTGGGAGAGAGGCAGTAGGAAAGGAGAGGGAGAGCGAGATGGAGTGAGAATGGAGAAAGGGACGGAGTGGTAAAGGAGAGAGAGAGAGACCGAGTGGGAAAGGAAAGCAATCAAAAGCTGAACTGAGTTTCAGGTGTGCTGTTGGTGAGACACAGAAGATGTGCTACTCAGAGCTCATTTGGGTGATTTTGTGTTATCTAATAGTATTTCCGTTCTATTCAGTGACTTATAGTATTTTGCAAGTTATTCCATCTAGGAATGCACAGTGCTGCACATGTGTTGTACAGAGGCACACTGGCTTTTCCAGAAATATCCAAGGAACCTAACTCCAGCTTTAACAATGATTCCTATGGAAATCTATGATCCATATTAAGTTGTTCCACTTAACGTCACAATTTTCAGGAACTCGACCACAACTTTTAAGTGAGGACTTACTGTACCTTCTTCCAGTCCTGCTGTTTCCTGTCACTCAATCAACTTTGTATCCATGTGCCAATTTCCTTATATTTCATGGGCTTCAATTTTGCTAGCAACTTTACTCATAACCTCCTCTTTATTAATTTATAGCCCATCCAGGATTTCAACTACCTTCTCTTTCACTCTGACTTTGACAGCACCTTCTTCCTTGGTAAAGACTGATGCAAAGTTCTCATTTAGTACCTCAACCATGCCCTCTGTTTTCATGCATAGATCCCCTTTCTGATTTGTAATTGACCCCGCCCTTCCTTTTACTACACTCTCACTATTTATATAGCAGACTTTTGGATTTCCTTTTATGTTAGCTGCCTATCCCTTTACATTGTCTCTGCCTCCCTCATTTCCCTTTTCATTTCCTCACTGCATTTTCTCTATTTATAGAATAATAATGTAAATATTCAACAGAAAATTATGCAAGTTGACTTGTGAGGCTAGAGGTTGTGTATTGATTTAATTGTTACACATTTCAAATGCTAGGATGTATTTCATCTTAAAAATATATATTTGCATGTAATCTCCCACATTTTCCCCTCCCAATTTTCTGTCCTGCTCCTCCAGGTTATGTACCAGTCAAGAGAATGAGTAGCCTGCCCGTAATGTACTGTCAGTGCTTTCTGGAACTAGCTGCTAGAAAAACAGGGTCAACTTGACTGCAAATTTCCAGTCCCTGCATGCAGAAAATGTCTAACCTCTCTTTAAAATTTCTCCCTACCAATATGACTGAAACTAGGGACTGTTCCTCATAGAGAGAGGAATCGAATCTGCATTCCACCACTTCCTGTTGCCGCTTGTGCTTCTGTGGGCTACATAACAGTTCTGTTCCTCAGGTGAATTATTTTTTGAAATCCGTGTATTTAGACAGTATTGA
The DNA here is from genome assembly GCF_017639515.1 of Carcharodon carcharias. NCBI lineage: Eukaryota > Metazoa > Chordata > Chondrichthyes > Lamniformes > Lamnidae > Carcharodon > Carcharodon carcharias. The sequence goes on from NC_054468.1 coordinate 219,356,208, forward strand.
AAAACCTTATAAAATGTATTATGATTTTGAACAGAAAAAGCTATTTCCATAAACAGCCTACGAAAGAGATCCAAGTGTCGCAAGTTCTTGAATCTTGAAGGCCCAAAATTGTAGATTTTGACAACAAGTCAACAACTCTGACAGACAAGATTATATTTTTTTAATTAAATTGGGCCTCTTGTGTGTTCAGCTTGTTGGTGTAACCATGTAAAGGAAATATGTCACAATGCAGAAGTGATGCCTTCAATGTGAAATATTCACATTGAACCTTTACTTAACTGTTTTGTATAAAAATAGTTGTGGTTCTGCAATGTGAGCTTCACATGGTGTTTTTTTGTAACCAAATCAGCAAATTTATATCTAACCCAACACTGATTATACTTGTTGTTTCTAATTTTTTTCAAAGTAATTAAATTTATCTTTTTGAATTAACCTTGTAATCAAACCTCCTTTTGTTAAAGAGGTAAGGCTATTAGCAATCTATATGAATCAGTAAGTGTAATTATTGCTGAATGATTAACTGAAATTCGCATCTCGTATACTACTTTCTGAATTTTTATTTCTAAAGTGTAGGTTATGTGATGTTTGTGTAATTCATTCAAAAGAAAATACTTGGACTGGGTAATGAAAACAGAATAAATTGAACAAAGTCAGAGATTATTTGCTTTTTCTGCCCAATAAAATTACACAAGACTAATAAATATAATTTGCGGTCCCAAATAAGCATTAAACAATAACTTGCATTTATATAACATCTTTATCATAATAAAATGATGCAAAGTGTTTCATAATGTTTTATAAATTAAAATTTTACAATGAGCCATATAAGATGATATTAGTGCAGATGGCCAAAAGCTTAGTTAAAGAGGTAGGTTTTAAGGAGTGCCTTAAAGAAAGAAAGAGATTTAGGGAGAGAATTCCAGAGCTTAGGGCCTCGGCAGCTGAAGGCACAGGCACCAATGGTGGAAAAATTAAAAGCAGGGATGCTCAAGAGGCCAGCATTAGTTGAACACAGGTATCTTAATTGTGGAGTTGGAGGAAATTCCAGGGGAAAGGCCATTGAGGGATTTGAAAAAAGGATGAAAATTTTAAAATCAAGTCTTTACACACTTCTCAGTTTTGTTTTGTATCATAGGGCTGGATTTTATGGGGAGTGAGGGGGCCCGGAAGGAAAGTCAGCCATCAGTCTTCAGAATCACACCCCACAGGCATGTCACACTGTGAGCAGGCTAGGCTAAGTGATAGTGGAATTTCTGCCTCTCATTGGGAGGAAGTCCCACCCTCAAGACCTGCTGGCCAACCTGATTGGTCAACAGTTCCAGCAGTCCTGGCAGCACCAGAGCTCAGTAATGCTTGGTGCTGCAGGGACTGCAAGCAAGCTTAGGAAGAAGAGAAGATTGATGCCAGAGCCAGTTAAGATGGGCCTTTTTAGATGGGGAGGGATTGGGCAGCTTAGGGAGGGGACTTTAGAGCTTTGTTTTGGAGGCCAAGCGGGAGGGAACAAAGGAGGACGTAAAATGCTGGAAGGGTATGCCCCCGATGCATACAGGGCATTCCCCAAAGGATGTGCCCCCCCTTCCCACTTTTTAAACTCACGCTCGCCTGTCCATGCCAACCCTATTATGGCATGGGCAGCATATTATCCGGTTCAATTGGCCCTTAATTAGTTATTTAAAAACGGCAGGTGGGCTGCTGATTTTGCCACCCACCCACCTACTGTGTAAGGGGGGACTGTTCATGGGTGGGAAGGAAGGTGGCGCACTTGCCGCCTATCATATTTTATGTGCCCACCCAGCCCCCCATCCAAAAATACGCAGGATCATGACATCCAGCCCATAATGTTGTTTCCCATTTCTGCTTGAAAGTGAATATTTAAGTAAAATAACAACCTTAACAATTTAAACTGGAATGAAAATTTAAAGATCGAATTATAATCCTTTAAATTAATAGTCTCAATAGTCATATTAGCCATGGATAGCTGTTTATGTTGTATTAAATCAATCAAAAGCTATTTTTTAATTCGATATTTTCTTCAATACTATTTGACCTAAAGAAAAAAAAATCAATTAGCATTCAGCTGTCATCTGTCATTGAATTCCTGGGCAGAATTTTCTGCCTGTCGGGCGGGTGAGTGGTGTGGGAGCAGGCGCAGGCGTGGACCCGATCGCCACCCATGATCAGGTCCGCGCCGCCATTTTACGTAAGCGGGCCAATTAAGGCCTGCCCAGCGTGAAATGCGGCTCCTGAGGACAGTGGGAGTGGGTGGGCGGCGGCGTGACTGCAGTGACTGCAATGACAGCCGGGTCCAATGGTGACCCGGCGGCCTGTTTTAAAAAGCTGCTGCAGCCTTTCAAAGACTGTGAATCATGGCTACTGGAAGGGCTCCCCAGAGCACTGCTGCTGAGCAGGCCAGGCAGGAGGGTAGGGCAGGGGGGCACTGTGCCCCTCGTTTTTCTGACGATTGCCTTGCTGCCCTCCTTGAGGGGGTGGCAGCATGGCAGGAGTGCTCGTACCCCAAGACAGGAGGAGGAGGCCCCCCCCACATGATCAAATGTGCATGGGAGGAGGCAGCAGAGATCGTGAGCTCCCACGACGTGATGCGATGCACCTGGATCCAGTGTCGTAAACGCTTGAACGACCTGTTGTGCTCGGGAAAGGTGAATACCATGTTGGCATTGGTCATTTAACCCACCATGTAGGCTTTCCCCCCTGGCCCCCTCAAGCCTGAGTGTAATGACTGCTGAATCATTGATGGCTTGTGTCCTTCGCTGGTTGGGCCAGCAGATATTGCCCATGCCGAGGTCACCATGAGAAGGTGGTGAAGAGATGGGTTCTGCACCCACAGCATGTGGTACACTGAGACCCACAATACTGTTTTGGGGGCAACCTGGAGGAGCAGTGCTGGAACGCCAGGACATGTCAAAGTCAGAGTGATTTCATGCTGGGAGGAGAGCTTCAAGGTGACATGGCACCGATCGATCTGCTGTCTTCTGCGCTCCACATGCTTGCGCCTCCTTGCAATGGAAGGTTCGACCGTGTGGTGCCTAATGTAGTGTAGGCAGCATTTGGCCAAAGGTGGGTGGGGTGGGGAACAGGCCTTTGTGTGAGTGTTCGGCAGCGCGTGGTAAAGAGGCACGGGAGCCCTGCACTGTCCCACTCTGGTTGGGGTGGGCTATCCGCGAAGAGAATCCAGGTACAAGAAGTACTAATCAATGCTCTTCACTCCTTTTCAGGAGAAGAATGCATATAATGCCGCCGAGCAGGTGAGGACTGGCGGAGAGCATATCCAGTTGGTGATTCTCAGCTGCTTCGAGCAGGAGGCTCTAGATTTGGAGAGGTGCCATGCGCCCAGGTCCACCGGTGTCGGTGAGGCTGGGGTGCCACGGGCAGGTAATTGTGCCCAGCAGTGAGGTCACCATTGCCCTCCCAACAGCCATGGCAGTGCTGAATGTTCAGAGATTGAAGTTTGCAACATGGCTTGACCATTGCTTTTGGAAGGATGAGCGCATAATAATCTGGGGGACAGGGATGCAGATTGACATTGTCTCCACATTAACTGATCCAATGCCCTTGTTCTTCCTTTCAGCATGAGCAGAGCAGGGCTGGGACGAGTAGTGGCAGGGGCCCCCTCTCACACCTGAGGGCCCTGAAGTCACGGACTCACCACTGTCACATCATCTCTGCCAGGCAGGCACAGATACTAGCACCTTGATGGGAATTAGAACATCAGCTAGTGTCCCGGGACACAGCAGTGAGAGCACTTCACAGTCGCAGGGGGAGCTGGCAGAGACAGAGAGTGCCCATGGTGCCAGCAATCGGAGGACTGCAGAGGATCAGGCACATGGTCGGTCAATGGCTGATGATGTACTTCTGGAGTTGTCCACGATGCAGAAATTGCACAAAATGTGGCAGGGTGTGCGGGATTATCTGTTGGAGATACACGAGGCTATGCTTGGCTTGGTGTCCGTGGTGGAGGAGTCCATGTGAATTCTTGTCGATGCAATGAGCCTCGTGGCCGAGTGCCGTGTGTCCTCCATGGAGAGAGTGGTGACTCTTGTGGAAAGGCTGGTCCAAGAGATCAATCAAGGCTTCCTGGGGATGCAGTCAGACCAGCAAGCCCTCACATCAGCATTGATCTCAGCTGGTCAGTGCCAGTGTGGGAGATGGTCTGGGCACCAAGTTTCCCAGCTTGGAGCCCATTCATCTATGGTGAGCAGGGAGGTTTGAAGCGACCTCACGTCAGCGCAGTAGCTGCCTCTCGTCTCTGCGGACTCCTCTCAGGGCATTCCGGATGAGGGCAGCATCTCTTCTGCCCCTCTGCCAGTGACTGTTGTATCCGATGAGGTTGCGACAACTGGGGAGATGCCAGCTGTGAAACTGGCAGCTCCCTCCCAGGCGGTGCCAGCGCAGGCAGCTTGGGCCAGAGGATGACTGCCAAGGTCATCGAGGCCAACAAGACAGCAGAGTGAGCAGGTTGTCTCAGATGCCATTCCCAGTGAGGGGGCAGCACCAGGACGTAGCACCCGAAAATGTAAACATAAGGCACCTTAGGCATGCCACGGGTTTATCACTGGTGCTTTTGTGTTGACCCGCAATGAGGTCTTTATGAGTTGGTGTGATTTTTAACACCTTTGTCATTTTGTTTTCTTAAGTTCCTTTGGCTGTAATATTAAATTCAGACATGTCACCATGGCTGGGGATGCCCCTTTTCTCCTGCAGGTGGATTGTTACCAATAATGTTATGGGTGATTTGTGGGACATTCAGCTTTATTAACAAGGCCTTTAGTTAATTTTCCTATTCAGGCAAATTTTGCACTTGGGAATCAAGAATGGAGCCTGCAGCCTAGGCTTGTCCTAGAGGTCCATATGTGGTGTGCTAGCTGAAGGTTCGTTGGATTAAAGCCTCCTGGGTGTCCCTGTTCCCTGGAGTATGCCCAGGTGAGTGTCTACTCCCTCACCATTTCCCTGTGTGCGCTCATCCTCTGACTCACTGCTGGACTCATTGTGTGCAGCTGCAGCCACTGCATCTACATCTTCATCGTCCACAGTGTCCCTCCTTTCCAGTGCAAGATTGTGGAGAGCGCAGCATGCAACTATTATCAGCGATACACGATCTTGGGGGTACTTGTGGAGACGTGGCTCCTATTATACCACTGCTCAGCATCTGTTCTTGAATGGCAGAGAGGCATCGTGAGCCACCTTCTGAGGGGATAGCCCTTGTCACCCAGCAGCCATCCATCCAGCCAGGCTGGAGCACTGAAGAGCCCCGGCACTGGGAGTGTTTGAGGATGTAGGCATAGTGGGAGCTGCCTGGGTACCTTGCACAGACTTGTAGAATCAGCATCCTGTGACCACACACTATCTGTATGTTCATGGAGTGGAAGCCCTTTCTGTTGACGAAGGCACCGAGCTCACCTGCTGGCGCCTTGATTGCCATATGTGTGCAGCCTATTGCACCCTAGATGCAGGGGAAGCCAGCAATCACCGCAAAGCCTCTGGCTCGCTGTGTCTGGCTTGCCTGCTCCTAATGGTAGTGGATGAAAGTCAACGCACGCCTGAACAGAGCATCTGTAATCTGTAGACAACTGATTGGGAGACACCGCAAAGATCACTGACCGAGTCCTGGAAGGAGCCAGAGGCATAGAAGTTGAGGGCAGCTGTGACCTTTAGAGCCACTGGCACGGGGTGTCCGCCCACACAGTTTGCAGAGATCTCAGGCCCAAACATCTGACAGATATAGTTGACTGTCTCCCTCGAGAGATGGAGCCTCCTTTGGCACTGCACCTCTGACATCTTGAGGTAGCTGCTTCACTGCCTGTATACACTGGCAGCAGGATAGTGGCATCTTCTGCGGCCCCTTCCGCCTTGGACTACCTCTTGGTCCTGCGCCCCTTGTGCCTGTGCTTCTCCTCCCAAAGGTGGCTCCCCTGGAGACTGAATGTGCACTCCTGGCCTCCCCCCCCACTTCCAGCCCTCCCTTCCTCTTCATAGGAGGTGCCTCCAGTGGAGAGTTCAGCTCCCATTCCCAGGCTAAGGGAAGGCTTCCTGAAACCTGCAGGCCCAAAAAAGATTCCTCACTGCAGAGTGCTGACCTGAAGGTTGAGAGTCCAGTTCCAATCAACCTGTATGCATTTTGAAGTATTGCAGATCACACAGGCAACTTTGAAAATCAAATTTGACAGAGCACATTCGTGACCCCACTGAGCCCTCTTATCCTGCCTGTGGATGAGGTTTATACAAATGTCCTACCCACCTGCCCGTTGCACCCGTGTGCCGAACCGAAGATCACACGGGTGCTGAAAAATTGACGTCAATTTGTACCTCAAGGGCCTTAAGTGGCCCGTTAATTAATGGCGGGCATGCATCGGATATCATTGTGCGCCTGCCTAATGAAATATCGCAACAGCGTGCGGTGACATCGGGACGCTCACCTAACATCACCGCGCGTCATTTTAAGTGTCGGCGTGTGGGTCCCGCCCCCGCACGCCAATGGGAAAATTCTGCCCTCTGAGTTTCTGTACCACAGCAGCCACCATAGGAAAATCCTTTGAATTTCACATGAATATCTGCACAAAATGACTTGAGATTATCAAATAATTGGCGTAACATCAAAGTTCACCTTCTGCCTAATTTTTTCCTTCCCCGTTCAATGGTGTTGATTCTTGCTAGCACATAATTTCCATTGGCATTGGAAGCCCTTTACAACCGTATCTATATGTTCATAAGTCTAGAGTTCAAGCACAACTTAGAGTCTATTGGTTTATGGAAAACATCAAGACGGACCATGGCTTTCCCCAACATGTAAACATAAGAATGTGCGAGACTAGAAAAGACCACAGTAACCCATCCAGATACTGTGGAGAACTCCCCTGCTCTTTGAATAGTGCTATGGCATCTTCTGTGTGTCCACCTGAAAAGGCAGACAGAGCATTGGTTTATCATCTGTTACGATCCGGTTAGCGACCAGTAACTCTTATATTTAAAGTAGAAAAAGTTCAAAGTACCAGTTATCCGCTAAGAGAATAAAGCCACCAGATTCAATGGTTTTAAACAAACAAAATAAATTTTACTATACAAATTAGTAAAGTAAAATCATTTACAATATCTAACATTCAGTATTAACATGAGGTGAATATGAATTAACAGGAAAACTGTGATCAAACACACCACGCTGCTTATTAAATGGCAAGTGCAACTAAGACAGATCCCATGGATTTCTCAGCAACCCACCCAGACATCAGTGACCACTGAGTCATAAAATCTCATTAAAAGGCCGTCACCCTCATGAGGGGTTTCAGCTCTTCATTTTCGAAGATCTAGCCTCTGAACTGCCTCTCAAGCTTCTCTGACTCAGACTGCCTCAATGACTGCTCACCTCCCAATGGTTTAATCTCCTCCTGAGACTGCATTCAATGGGATTTACAAAGCTGCACTCCTGCCTCTAATTACCTGCACAATTCCAGCTCTTTCACAGACTGCTAGCTTCATTAAGCTGGCACTGCCCCTGGTTTCTCTGAACTACAGTCTCCCAGCTGCACTAAGCTACAGGTGGCTCCCAGGGCTTCTTCTGAGTCCTAATCCCTTCCAGCACAGAATCAGCGACCTTTCGCCACCTTCTCAGCTCCCCAGGATATCTCCTGAGCCCTAACTGCACCACACAGCTCCCAGGGTCTCTTTGTGAGCTGCAAACCATACGAGGTCCAAACTGCAACTCTCAGCTGCACCAAACAGCTCCCAGGTCTTCTCTGAGCCTTAACTGCCGGAATCCTGCTAACAGTAGCACCTTTTCAATATGACCTCTTCCCCAGCTGCAGAATACTCGGATAAATTGAAACCAGAGAGCCTTCTTAAGCTCCACCTATCACCAGGACAATGTTGCCTGCTCAGGCCCATCCTCAAACTGACCTCCAAGCCAATTATCCCTCCTTTACAATTTCCCAAACTAATTAAGCCCACCTGCTGTTTTATAGCTCATCTCCTATTCTGACTTTATTAAACAAACATTGATAAATTTTTGAACCTGCCATTTCTTTTAGGTATTCTGGCAGTTTCTAAATCCCAGCATTTTGGGTACCTTACCTTCACAATAATGATCTTCTCAGAACTAATCATTACCTCTAAAATATTAACAGGACCTACGAGCTAGATATTCGCAACACGCCTCATCTAAAAGACAGCACCTTCGATAATGTAGTTCTGCTTCAGTACTGTGCTGAAGCATTAGCCTAGATCACATGTTGAAATCTCTGGAGTGGGACTTGAACCCACAACTTCCTGGTTCAGAGGTGAGAGTATTACTGAGTGAAAACTGGCATGTTTGGGTTTCTGGTATCCTTCTGTACCGTGAAAGTTGTTTGGTTCCTTTGACTTTAATTACCAGAAGGTTGTTCCTCTGTCTGTTTGTACATAAAGTATGAGTTGCCACCTCAATCGATTGTTTTTGTTTAAAAAGTGAGGAAATCAATTGTAAAGTTATTAAAATTTGACCAAATGTTCTTCATAGCTTTGTAATTGTTTTCTTACATCATACAGTAACAAAAACTACCTCTATAGTAACCAGTAATAGTTCTGCTTATTTGTCTGTAAATTTGCTATGCTAAAGGCTAGTTTGTTATCTCAAAATCTGAAATGCATGCTTTACTTTCACCAGACTTCAATTGGGTTGTCTTGTCTGGAAATCTTTTGAAAATAGGCTTTTTTGCATCTAAATGTGCTTGATACATTGCAGCCATAGTAACTCACTACATCTTTAGCATATGTCAGAACTGATTTCCTCTTATCACACTTAGAATTTAACACCGTTTTCAATGGTTTGTGCTATGTTTTTGGTGAAGATTGCTAATTTTACAACTGCGAGATAAAGTTTAGAAAGATATTTGCACGACCTTTTATCCTGCTATAGTTTCCTTTTTGGAAGCTGAACAAGTAGTCTGTTGAAACATTCATCAACATCTGTTGAGTTACACACTGATTGTGTAACAAAAAAAAAAGTGGAGCCCTACAATTTGTGAATCCTAATGAAATAAATACACAGGGTCTGTTCAAAATGGTAACATCATTAAGGCAAAAAAAGGGTACAGAAGCATTAACTGAATACAGCACTCTGCAACAACGTTTGGAAGGAGGCAAAAAACAGGTTACGTTTTAAAGCTCCATGTTGCAAAACTCATCTACTTAGCATTTATGAATATGTAAGTCCTAGACATGCCAGTTTCACTGACAAGCAAACAATAAGCTTTTCAACAGTCATGAAAGCAAGATAAAATAACTAGTTCAGATTCTGTTTATATAAAAGAAAAAGGATAATCTCTTGTTGAGGCTGCATAAAATTTTACGTGGCCATCTTAGTAAACCAAAAATGTCAGGCTTGTGTGAGAGCTGTTCCAGGGAATTCATACTAGTTCATTTTGTAAAGGAGTAGATGATGCACAAGAATTGAGAGAATAGAACTTGGCCGCAGGAACTTCTTAAAATTCTGACACTGATCTTCAGGTAAAGATGTCACCCATGTGCAAGTTACCAAGATATTGTTCTTCTCCTATAACCTGAGTGGGCAACACGGCCATCCAATCTGAATAGCTCAACAAAAGAGAATAGTGTTTCTCTGTATTGTTCCTTGGGAATATGTTCCTTCACGTTTAGGCACTGAAGTCCTTGGGTTTTGTCTGACTATTAATATTTTTTATCATCATTTGACACATTGATGAACTAAGTTACTTAAATTTACTCCCAGGTAAATTAAATGGAGGAATCCAAGTCAGCTTTAATGGAACTAAGGATAGGAGCTTTGTGTTTTTATTTTGTACAGGAGTAGAGCTTATCTACAAATGAGGGGAAACAAAAAAAGCTTCGGTTGAGAGGAAACCTATTAAGCTAACAACTAAAAAAATAGTTATTGGGTTGTGGAAGAGATACTATAACTGAATGCCGTGCTAGGGCACAACAGATGTAAGACCCTTCTGGTTTTAACTCATTAAGCAGAATTGAAGAGGCAGACTGTACAGTACATACACTTCAACCTAACCTCCTCAGGCAAATCTCATTCTTCATCTGTTGGAAACCTAGTTGCTGTAAACATCATGCTTTACAAGAGTATGAGGCGAGATCTTTGGAAATTGAAAACAAGGATGAGAGAAGGTTTGAATAAGCACTTAATTTTTGAGGCTGATATGTCTGCTTCAGAACTGATTAACCAGTCATCCAGATACATGTGGAATCCTGGATACCCAGAAACCATAGATGAGCTGCAACTGCTGCAAAAATACACCTTTAATTGCCTGATGATCTGAAGCTAGACCAGATGGTAGAGCTTGTAGGGATAAAATATCCTAGTCCGCAAAACCTGAAAAAGCCTGTTGTTTTCTGTGCCGGAATGTGGAATAAGTATCCTTCGGGTCCACAGCACAGAGATAGTTGTCTGGTTGGATGACTTTCCTAATTATGCCTAGGGATGCAATATTAAAATACTGTGTGAAGATGCCTGTTTGAATTTATGAGGTCAAGCATAGGGCAATACAATTCTGATGTCTTGCAAATTAAGAAATGCCTAAAATAAAAGCTTTCACTAGAAGGTTCAGCTGACACATGCTCCAAATGTAGTTATTCATTTCTATGCAATATTTGCTGGTTGTTTTATTTAGTGACTATCACTGTTAGGCAACTGATTAATATTCCTCTATTTAAGACACTCTAATTTATGTTAATTTATTCCTGACATTTTATTTTTAGTTTGCAAATGTGGATAACTGATATATCTGTGGGATTATAGTTCAAACATAGAATCTCCCTCTATGGCATTCTGACAGAATCAATGAGACTCAAATGGCACAGGAACGATCATGTTGCAGTTACAATACCTACCCATAATCCTATTTTATATGAATTTTAATCTCTGAAAATGAAAGTTGTTGAGGCTGAGAATGGAGCCACGATCACAAATTCAGGAGAACTGACCAGTCAATTTTGGACTTCAGCCTTGCTTTGTTGGTTACATTCATCAGCAGACAAATAGTTATTTTTAATGATACTGTTCGATGACCTCTGCCTGCCTCTTGTGCACAATTGGCAATGATAAAGGACAAGGAATGAATCATTTGAGTGTGTGTGTGTTTTCTTATGTTTATTTCAATGATCATGTGAGAATTTTCTATTTCTGGTTTGATAACTTCTAACTAGCTTTTTGACATAGTCAAACTGCTGCAGTGTTTTGGCTTTCTGAGGGGAGGTTGAAGTGTTGCTTTATTCTCCATTTAAAAATATTGTATGAGAAGAGTTACCCTGCCTCACTCTCCTGTTTCAATTTTCATTGATTCCTTTCACAAATAATGTTGTATAATTATGTGATAACCATGTGCAAAATGCAGAATATCAAGCCAGTGAAGGACATTTTTTCTTTGCCTCGAGGGAATTAAAACATGTAGTTATGTAGTTTCATCTCAGGGAGCCTGAACCTCTGAAGTTTTGAAAGGACCGAGCATGGTTGCATGTGCTTTTTTGAATGGTGAGGTGACTTCAACAGTTTAACTCGTCCACTCTGAACAGATAATAACATTGAAAGCCAGCTGAAAGTATGAATAAGATATTAAGACTGTTGAGCCAATTAAAAAATTCAAGGGACATTCTAGCTTTTAAATAACACCTTTCATGAGCTCAAGATGGTTCAAAGTGCTTTACAGCCAATTTAAGCACTTTTGAAGTGAAGTCACTGTTCTAATGTAGGGAAATACAACAGCCAGGTTCGTGCTTAGCTGGGTACCACAAACTAATGGATTTTTTTATGTTGATCTGAGAGAACAAAAGGGGTCTCAGATTAACATCTATTCTAATAGTCTAGCGCTCTCAGTAGTGCACTTAAGTGTCAGCAGATATTACTGGCTCTACAATAGGACTTGAACTCGCAAGAGGCAAAAGTGCTACCACTAAGCCAGGGTAATGTTACAATCCTTGGCCAGATGTCAGGACATTGGGGGGGGGGGGGGGGGGGGGGGGGGCTGGCGAGGGCATGGTTGTAGATCTGGTTATGGACAATAACATTTTGTTTATTGTAAATAAAGTTTGAGATTCAAAATGCTTAGCAAGTGAATAAAGTCTCAAGATTCCACAAGTTTTGAACAAACAAAATTAAACTTTACTATACAAGTTCAGAAAGATAAAACAATTTACAAATATTTACTTTATACTCTGTTATAGAGTTGATCTTCCATACAACTTTTCTTAGTGGAAACATTTAAATTTATTTACAACACAGCAGTAGCAACAACATGTGTGCATCAAACTCCATAACTAAAGTACTCCCTGTAGAGGTTCCCTGTGCAGTTAAGACATTGCTTTACACAGATCATGTGATCTTACAACACAGGATTATTCTTAAAGCTACGGTCCTACATTTCCCAAAACTATAATTACTGCATTCCTCCCCCTTTAACTTTTCTGTATATTTTGTATTTACAAGGATATTTATCTCATGACATTACAATATTTACACAGGTCATTAAATTACAAGTTTAGTCTTTCAGGTGCTTTCCTGATCCGCATGCAACATCGCAGCTGGACGACTTCAGATTTTTTTGCAGGAAACACATTCTCTAGAACTGCATTAACATTAGGTACCTCATTAGGCACATGCAGTTCAATGTTTCAATGTCTTCCACTCCGACAGAGACGTCTAACATGGCTGTCCTTGGTTGAGCAACTTCAGCAGGAACCACTGGTTCAGTAATGGTTACAGATGGCACATCATTTTGTTGGGGTATCTCTCTTTCTTTTAAATGATTCACATGCTTACGGGTGATCCAGATCTTCACTTCCACATGGCACAACAATAGTCCGGTCACAGAACTTACTTTACCAGGTAACCACTTCGGTCCTCCACCAAGATTCTTTACATGTAGTGCTTCTCCAACAGTAAATTATCGCTCACAACTATGCAAATCATGATTCGCTTTTTGGTTCCCTTGAATTTTCTCCACCTTCCCCTCCAAATTGGGGAGTATTAGGCCTATACTTGTTCCAAGACAGAGCCTCATCAGTAATTCCTGCATCCTCTTTCTACGTGTCTTCTTCTTTTTACCACAGAATTTAGTCTCTGCTTTTTGACTTCATTGTCAGCCAGACTTCTCTCAGATGCAGTCTCAACTTGTCTTAGTTCAGTAGTTGAATTAGTCATGACTTCATTATCTACTTACATCTTGGAAAGTTCTACAACTTTTGCTTTCAAAGCCTCTTTAGCTTCATTTAGCTGGTTCTTCAGCTCTTCTATCTCCTATCTGTTGGCTTCCTCTAAGAAGCTTGAATATCGCTGCGTCTTCTCTGCCAACTGGTTCTTTAGTTTGTTCAGAGAAGTGTTAGATCCTTCCCCTCTCTCTCCATAATTTTTTAGAAGCACAAACTTTGACCTGAGAGATGCTTATAGTGTGTGAAAGTCTTTCAACAGGTTTTCCTTTACTTCGTGAAGCTCATTCACTTCATTTTGAATTCTGTAATTCAGCAATGTCTCCTTGAATTTCTTCTGCTGTTGTTCTTCCATGTCATTGTTTACAACAGTCTTTATTTCTTCAGGTTGCTGAATGTTTACACACCCATTCTTCATCCTGTTGCGGTCCTTGGACTCTCTAGGCTCTTTCTGAAGTACCTTGCCTTGTTCCTTTTTCAAGACAGGAACTCTTCGAGCTTCCTTTTGAAATCTCACTGGCCAATCAAGGTTAATTTCCCTCAACCAATTTCGACCAAGAAGGCTTGGTCCTTCACCTTCTCCCACTGTCACTGGTAGCTGTGCCGATTGGTATCTAAAATGAACAGTTGCTCTGGTGATAGCTTTTACTTGGATTTCTTCACCTATGTGCATTTTCAACTTGGCAGATGTTTGTTCCAAATTTGATTGTTGATCACCTTTATTTAAATATCTGACAGTGTGTTCTCCCATTACAGTGGTAGAAGCACCTGTGGTTACTTCCATTTTCAATGGTTTACCATTCACTTGCACTGTAATAAAAATTGGCTCTGTCTTCCCAACTTTCATGTTGAATAATGAATAAATGTGAGAATTGGTTGTTTCTGGCTCTTCTACACTATAGACTTCCTTTGTTATTTGGAGGCCTATTTAAATCTCGCTTTGCACTGCCTCATTATGTGTCCACTTCTGTGACAAAAATAACATTTCTACTTTTTAAAAGTGCCAAGTTGCTAAGCTGTTTCCTCTCATTTTCCGGTTAGCAGGGCTGTTTCCCACTTTGCGGCCTAGTCCCAGCTTTTCGCGCCACTTTCGGCTGACTGTTCCTGCCCGACTAGGAGAACAGCACCATTTTGCACCCCTTAAATTGCTTGTTAATCCCTTACAGTGCTTTCCATCGCCAGTGCTATTTCTAACGCTTTCTTAAAATCAAGATTCACTTCAGCCAGCAATCTTCAATGAATAGTGCCTTCTTGTTCGCCACGTACTAAACGATCTCTGAGCATGTCATTCATGGTTTCACTGAAATCACAATATTCCGTTAGTTGTTTTAATTTCACCACGTAAGTAGCAGTTGTCTTCCCTGGGGCTCTCTTCCATGAATTGAACCTGAACCTCTGCATTGTGACTGAGGGCTTGGATTGAAAATGTGCCTTAACCAGGTCTACTAATTCACTGAAAGTCTTTGAATCTGGGGCACAGGGGGCTGTCAAGCTTCAAATTAAACTGTAGGTCTTGTTCCCACAAATACTCAGGAGAATTGCTCTCCTCTTTTCTTGCCCTGTTATTTTGTTTGCTCGAAAGAAGGATGCAAGACCTATGTATTGAGACCAATCGTCTGTGGCTGGCTCAAAGAGATCAATTCTGCCAAACTGTGGCATTTCAGGTAAGTATATCTTCGTTTATCCCGCCCGTGGATGAGGTTTCCAAAAAAATGCAAAGGTCGCTTGGCCTTTTTGCCTGCACGCCAACTGTTAGGTTGAATGGGCAGTGAAATATTATGAACAATTGATAACTTAGTGGCTTTAATAGACCTTTTAATTGTCAGCGAGTACGCTGCTGGCTCCGGTGCACGCCTGCCAACCGAACTGTCGCGAGAGTGTTGACATCGGCTGAGCATGCCAACGTCAATGCGCATCATTTCACACTCAGTCGGATCAGGCGTGGCGTGCGCCTACCTGCCAGCTAAAAATCCTGCCCAGTGTGTTTATTTTTCCCAAAGATTACTGGTAAAATTGGCACTATGAGAGATTTTTTATTATCAGAGAGTTAAAGTCTAAAGACACAGTGAAACAATGGGAATTTGCATTCTAAGGGGAAAATATGTATAAAGGAGCGAAGGCTGTGTATAAAGGTAGGCATTCTAAGATCTAACAAGTGTGAAAACCTCCAGCATCTAAGCTTCACGCTAGTGTCTACAAAGAGCTGAAGTTAAGAAAACTCACTTTGAATTGGATTGTTCAGAGTATCACGTTTCTTTGTCTGGGTTTTTTAAAACCTGTGTGTCTTATGTTGCATTAACGGAAGTGTAACTGGAGGTTTAGATTAATTAGGGAATTTCAAAGTTATCATAGTAGTAATTTGTAGATCTATGTATGTATTTAAAATCGTTTCTTCTATTAATAAAGGTTTAATTTTGTCTTGTCAAATCTGTAATACTTGCTGATCTTATTACTACTGAATTCAAGGCACACATTCAAAATTTATGTAAATTGCAAAACATTTGTGGCAGTTATTTCAAGTTTTCCTGTGGGATTTGAGCAACTTGGCATTTACCATTGGCTGTGCCATAACAGAGGGCTCTTGCAGACGATGGTGTTCCTATGTTTCTGCTGCTTTGACCTTCTAGATGGTAGTTGTCGTGGGTTTGGAAGGTGCAGTCGAATGAATTTTGGTGAGTTCCTGCAGTGCATCATGTAGATGGTGCACACTGCTGCCACTGTGCGTTGAAAAACAATGCACTCTGTTGCAACCAACTATTGCCTGGATCTCCTGAGCAGCGGTAATGATAGATTGCTGCTGCGCTCGAAAACTGCCCTAACTTGGCGCTGCTTCTCCTGGGATTTTACAAGCCTGGCTTTTTCAGAAATGTGCAGCGCAGCATCCCTCAGCGAACTCCATCAGAGCAGAGTAGAGTGGGGGGATTACAGAACACGCCCCTCTTTTATGGTACTAGCTGTGATCTGGTAAGTTTAAAGGTCCAGTCTGAATGTTAGTGAATGGGTGGGTGGGTGGGTATGTGGGTGGATAGATAAGTCAGTAGATGAATAAATGGGTAGGTGAGTGAGGTCATTGGGGGAGTGTCATTTGTGGAGTCACACAGGTTTTAACCTTTAACATTTCCTGGGTAGCTATCCAGGTAAACATTGCAGAACTGTTTGAAGTCTTCAACTCCAGCACAGAGAAGCTTTTTTCCAACTTTTTAAAATGTATTCATTAAAGGGATGTGAGCCTTGCTGGTTAGGCCAGCATTTATTGCCCATCCCTAATTGCCCTTGAGAAGGCGCTTGAACCGTTGCAGTCCATCTGGTGTAGGTACACCCACAGTGCTGTTAGGGAGGGAGTTCCAGGATTCTAACCCAGCAACAGTGAAGGAACGGCAATATATTTCCAAGTCAGGATGGCTTTCAGGTGAACGTCCAGGTGGTGATGCTCCCATGTATCTGCTGCCCTTGTCCTTCTAGATGATAGTGGTAGTGGGTTTGGAAGGTGCTGTCTAAGAAGCCTTGGTGTGTTTCTGCAGTGCATCTTGTAGATGGTACACAGTGCTGCCACTGTGCATCAGTGGTGGTGGAGGGAGTGAATGTTTGTAAATGTGGTGCCAATCAAGCAGGCTGCTTTGTCCTGGATGGTGTCAAGCTTCTTGATTGTTGTTGGTGCTGCACTCACCCAGGCAAATGGAGAGTATTCCATCACGCTCCTGACTTGTGCCTTGGTCAGGATTTGGGAGTCAGGAGGTGAGTTACTGACCACAGGATTCCTAGCCTCTGACCTCTTGTAGCCATAGTATTTAAATACCTAGTCCAGTTTCTGGTCAATGGTAACCCCCAGGATGCTGATAGTGGGAGATTCAGCGATGGTAATACCATTGAATTTCAAGGGCCGATTGTTAGATCCTCTCTTGTTGCAGATGGTCATTGCCTGGCACTTGTGTGATGCATATGTTACTTACCACTCGTCAGTCCAAGCCTGGATGCTGTCTAGGTCTTGCTGCATTTGGCCATGAACTGCTTTAGTATCTGAGAAGTTGCAAATGGTGCTGAGCATTGTGCAATCATCACGCGAACATCCCCACTTCTGACCTTATGATGGAAGGAAGGTCATTGATGAAGCAGCTGAAGATGGTTGGGCTAAGGACACTACCCTGAGGAACTCCTGCAGTGATGTCCTGGAGCTGAGATGACATATCTCTAACAACCACAACCATTTTCCTTTGTGCTAGGTATAACTCCAACCAGTGGAGAGTTTTCTCCCTGATTCCCATTGACTCCACTTTTGCTAGGGCTCCTTGATGCCACACTCAGTCAAATGCAGCCTTGATGTCAAGGGAAGCCACTTTCAACTCACCCCTGGAGTTCAGCACTTTCCCCCATGTTTGAACCAAGGCTGTAATGAGGTCAGGAGCTGAGTGACCCTGGTGGAACCTAAAATGAGCGTCAGTGAACAGATTACTGCTGAGCAAGTGCCGCTTGATAGCATCCTTGATGATCCCTTCCACCAGTTTACTGATGATCAAGGGTAGTCTGATGGGGCAATAATTGGCTGGGTTGGATTTGTCCTGTTTTTTGTCATGAAGCGCTATTAATGTATATAATATATTGGAAAGTATTTTTCTTTTAAGTTAGAGGTTTACTCTGCGGGTATGCCTTAATTGGATTAAAGCTAGCTAGTCTTGGTGCTTTGATGGGCTAGTTTGCTATATAAACAGAGCAATAGTGTGCATTTGCATTTTTTGAATAGAGTATTCAAGAAGTGGGGTGAAAACTTGACGCCTTTCTAACAGCTACCAAGAAATATGTTTATATTACTAATAAAATGGGTGCAATGAATGGAGTTTCATTGTTAAAAGGTAAAGTTCAAAAAGATTGTTGATACAATGAGTGTTAACATTCAATGGGGCTGTTAGGTATAACTTCAGTAGTTTTTGGGTGTGCAGGCAGAGGCAATGTAAGATCAGAAGGCAGCTGCATGCCTCCAACTGGCTCCACAGTGGAAAGAACCTCATTTTGAATTTGTAAGGTGAAAATGTTTTGCCTGATGTTTGGTTAAGTCTGTGGGTTGCTGTTGCCTTAATGGAGATTAGTTTAGGAATTTGTTAAAAGTTATGATAGTAGTAATTTGTAGCTATGTGTATATATTTTAACATGTGTAAATTAATAAAATGTTTCACTTAGTTTAATGTAAAATCTTGAGAACTATGGTCTGAATCCTGAATTTAAGGTCGCATCTCATACATAACACTTAAAATTATTGATTATGACAGTTGTTTAAGGTTTCCCTCTGGGATTTTTAAATAACTCTGATTTGCCAACTGCATTGGTCATAACAACAGGACATACTGAGCAATTTTCCACATTACTGTGTAGATGCCAGTGTTATAGCTGTAACTCTTTTGAGTCAAAACAAATAAACTAAATTAACAAGTCAAGGGACAAATTAAAAGGCAGCCCCTTAAAGGGAAACTGCTGTACTGGAACAGCTTGGCTAGGTGGCAAGTTCTGGAGCACAAGTCTTCAGTACTTTTGCCGGAATATTGTTAGGGCCCATAGTCTTTGCCTCATCCAGTACCTTCAGCCATTTCTTGATATCACCTGGAATGAATTGAATTGGCTGAAGACTGGCATCAGTGATTTTGGGGGCCTCTGGAGGAGGCTGAGATGGATCATCCACTCGGCATCTCTGGCTAAAGATTGTAGCAAATACTTCAGCCTTATCTTTTGCAGCCTAACTAATGCTTTTTCATAAATGCAGCATTTTATTAATTCACCCATTAGTAGTGAAGATCTGACTACGTGCCCTGTCCTCATTTTACCTCTTGATTTCTATCTCTGCTGGGAGTTGACTTATTTTGCAACTAGCCCTGAGTCTGTTCAGCTTTGCATATCAGATCAACTTAAAATTTGTGCACCTTTTCACTATACCTCCTTTATTCTTTTTAGAAATATCTCAAAATACTTTCAGTTATCCAGCATGTCACAATATTTCCCATATCACATGTTTTGGCACTGAGAAGCTATGATATTTCTGGATATACATCCATGATATAATCAGGAGTATCCTAATTCTGCAAATACAACTGACCTTTTTTTTGGGATAGCACTTTAGTGCCCTTCTAAAAGCCTGGCAAGATCCTAATTTTGAGTTGAAAGGGATTTACAGATGATGCCACCAAATAATACAGCATATGCAGTATTAGCCTGGCTGTTTTTTAGATCATAAATTATCACTATTTATCACTTTTAAAGGCAATTGACAAAAATAATCTAAGCAAGTTATTCTCTATGGCAATAAGATTCACATATTAAGGAGCATAATTTCAGCAGGTGATGGGATAGAAATGTTTTTTGCATGAAGTGTGGCAGAGCTGGAGAAGGAGTTACTGGGAAAATTCGTCGAAATTAATAGGTTCAAGAGCCAATGTGTTTATTTCTGGACAGATAAAGGATTGGGGGATGTGATGAGACAGTGCGTTTCAGATCAAAGTAATGGGCGTTATGGGTTATATAGAATTTCTTCTATTCCTGAATGATGATGTTCATTACTGGAGGGTGGGTACATGGCTTGTAATGCATCATGCACTAAATGGTATTTATATTCCAATTTCCCTCAATTTTTTTAAGAAGTGGTATTGAATGGATTTATACTGTTTACTGTGCAATGCTATGAATTGAATTACATAGGAGTAGTCATTTCAAGTTACACTGGCCTGGAGAATTAAATCCAATAAAAAGAACATAAAGGGTGACCCCATTGAAACATATAAAATTCTTAACGGTTTTGATGGAATAGATGCTGGAAGGGTGTTCCCTCGGGTTGGGGAGTCTAGAACCAAGGCTTGCAATCTTAGAATAAGAGGCAGAATGTCATTATGGCATACAAGGAGGCCTTTTGGCCCATTAAGTCTATGCCACTTCCAAGGGCTGCTACTTAGGACTGAAATGAAGTTTAAATTGAAGTCATGGTTCAGGAGCTAGAATTCTTGGCGGACCTTGGAAATTCTGCACATTTGCTAGCTGAGAAATGGCTGCATAAGTGCAGTTCATGCTTTTTTACGATCTTCAGGCCTTCTGTACATGATCCGGCCAGAAAAGGGCCACACATGCACAGTTAGCCTTTTTACATTATTTAGGTTGGGAACCAGCCCTGCGTGTATGCACAGAAGAAAAGGAAGCAAAGAAGTGAAACGGTGTGAAGCTACAAGTCAGGTGACCTGAACAGGAGCTCCATTCAAGAGGAGGTGTCCCAGGGAGCAGGACACAGGGAAGGGAGAAGGTCCCAAACCAGGCAGGGACAAAGACAGGGATAAAAGATAGATCGCATTGAGTCGAGATAAACAAAAGGAGCAGAGAAAAAGGCTCCAAGATAAAGAAAGATTGTGGAGAGCGGACTTGAAGCTCGAGAGAAGCCCAGAAAATCTGGGAGGGCAGCTGAAGGTTGCTGATTCTGTGCTGTGAACGGCAGGGGCAAAGGTACCCTTTTAGAGCAGTGGTGTTCTGCTTGGCAAGGCCGAAGATCTGAAATTGGGCTTGGAAGGTGAAGTTTGAGTATACATGGAGAGCCAGGAGAAAGGGGTCATGGAAGCTGAGATTGAAACCCTGGAGGTGGATTCTTGTTGAAGCCATTCAAGTGGGAGTAACCTTTGGAGAGAATTCCAAGGCAAGATCTTCAGATGTGGAGATTGGAACCCCTCATGAGAAAGACAGAATTTCAGTGAGCTGGTTGGCTCATAGTGTGACAAATTTCTGGGTTGTTGGAAATCTGTAAAATTTGCTTTGCCCACATCTGAAATTTACTTTACAGTGTGGTGTGCCTGATCACATTTGCCAGTTAGTTTACATGTACCAGACATTTACCCTGGATATTAGAGTATAAAATAGATATGGTAAATTGTTTTAACTTTCCAAATTTGTATATGTCTGTAAAGGTACACATGGGGTGAAGGAATAGTGAATATTTGAATGATTTTCTCCTGCTTGTATTGAGACCTTTCCAACCTTTTTGTCTCGTGTTATATAGTTCATTTTTCTTGTTGAATAAATGTTTTATTCTTTGTTAAAAGTTCATCAGCAGACTCCTGTGAATTTGTTCAGTAACTTACTCCATGGTTTCTTCAAAAAATGAAAAGCCAGGAACTATCAAGCCAGGTTTCACTCTGGGATCTGACATGTCCATTAGTAACATCAGCTGGGATCATAACAGGAGAAATATTTTCGTTCAAAGTGTTATGGATCTTTGGAATTATCTATTCTAGAGCACCATGAATACTCAGTTGTTGAACATGTTCCAGACAGAGTTTGATAGATTTTTTGGATGCTCAGGGAATTAATGGATGTGGTGGCAGTGCAGGAAGGTAGAAGATCAGCCGTGATCATATTGAAAGGCGGAGCAGGCTGAAAGGACCAAATGGCCTAGCTCTGCTCCTTATGTTCTTGTGTTCTAAGTTGTTGGCATTACTTTGCCTGGGGATTGGGGGAAAAGGGTGTATCTAGTTGGTCGTGAGTTGAGGTGCTGTTTCAGCAGAAGTTTGTTTCACTAACATTCATTATGATTTAGCCCTGATAAATACATAACTAGTTCCCCAAAAAAAGAGTTCATGCCAAAATTGAACTTGAATCAGGATTTCTGTAAACTGCAGATAAAAATCAATTTGCAAATCTTTGTACCACAGCTATTTAAATGATTCATTCAGGAATTTAATTTAATTTAAACAAGCACAGCAGAAACGCTTAACAAAACCATATATTTTACACTGAAATGATTAGACTTGTAAAATATGCCTTCTGTAGATATATTTGGCAGCAGATTGACTAAGCTTAGTGCACTGCAGATAATTGAGGACTGTTTGGGTCAGGAACTCCATACAGAAGGAGGGAAGGGAAATTATTTGGTGCATAGAATTTTTGAATCGTATTTTTTAAATGTTTCAATTGCGTGTAGTCTTAAGATGATACTGTAAAACAGAAGAAACAAAACCTGGAACCAAAGTTGACTAACTAAGATGGAGGAGCACAAGATCATTACTTCTCATACATTTTTGCATAGGGGACCCTCTGAAAATACACTATTGACAGACCCCATGCAAAAATTGAATGTTCTGGGGCCCCTTCAAATTTCTGGTCAGCACCAGAAGGAAGTACTAATATGTTACATAAAATGTGTTTTATTGATTATACAGTAATAGAAACGTTATAAGTCAACAGTTGGAGAAAAAATAGAATTCTCAGTACTCTGTATTCACAGCATGTGGTATGCCCGGCCCCAAAAGGACATAAAGCTCATGTACTCACAAACATCTTAAGGTCTACATATCTTCGTTTGCAAGTCTGTTCATTCAAGAAATTTTGTAGAATTGTTTTTTTATACTGGCTTGGGTTTTTTTTATATGTTTTGTTTTACCTCTCCCAGCAGATTATATGATGAGGTGATGAGTATATAATGTGGGATAGGTTAGATGGGCCAGAGGGTCTTTACCTGTCATTGTTCATTTTTTTTTGTTACATATGGTCGTAGATCTCATTCCCTCAAATTACACAAACTGGGCCTTGTTAAATTTGGCTTTTTTTATTTCTCCATCTTGTACATCCAAAGAATATTATGATTTATTGGTACCTTTCCAATAATGCTCTATAGCTTCATACTGCTAGAAGCCAGCTACAAAATATTTCTTAATGAAATGCACTTGATTTCAACCTGTGACATCATCTTTTCATAAAAGCAGATTTTTGCAGTGCATTTATTTAGCATAAAATGAAATTTAAGGTTAATTTATAGCATCAGCAGTGATCCTTTCTCTAGTTACCCATCATGGCTGAAGCATTGTCTACTCTGGTTATGTTTTATTTTTGGTTAAGATGCAGAGCCTTTCCACTTTGGCCAGAATCTAACTGATACAATGTTTGCAAAGTTGATAAAAATGGCTGGTGTATTTCATAAAGCTTTATGCATCTATTTTATAAGATAGAAGTTTTAGATATACCATATATTGTCCATCATATTATTGTGCCCATATAAAATTCTGTGATAAAAACAAAAAAAACTGCGGATGCTGGAAATCCAAAACAAAAACAGAATTACCTGGAAAAACTCAGCAGGTCTGGCAGCATCGGCGGAGAAGAAAAGAGTTGACGTTTCGAGTTCTCATGATCCTTTGACAGAACTTGAGTGAGTCACTCAAGTTCTGTCGAAGGGTCATGAGGACTCGAAACGTCAACTCTTTTCTTCTCCGCCGATGCTGCCAGACCTGCTGAGTTTTTCCAGGTAATTCTGTTTTTGTTTTAAAATTCTGTGGCACGCTTGCAACTCACTATTTGAAATGTTGTGTTCACGAAATAATGACAAATCTCAGGAATGTGATTTTTTTTTATTATTCATTCATGGGATGTGGGCTTTGCTGGCTGGGAGTTCCAGGATTTTGACCCAATGACAGTGAAGGAACAGCGATATGTTTCCAAGTCAGGTTGGTGAGTGACTTGGAGGGGAACTTCCAGATGGTGGTGTTCCCATCTATCTGCTGCCCTTGTCCTTCTAGATGGTAGTGGTCATGGGTTTGGAAGGTGCTGTCTAAGGAGCCTTGGTGAATCCCTGCAGTGCACCTTATAGATGGTACACAGTGCTGCTACTGTGCGTAGGTGGTGGAGGGAATGAATGTTTGTGGATGGGGTGCCAATCAAGTGGACTGCTTTGTCCTGGATGGTGTCAAGTTTCTTGAGTGTTGTGGGAGCTTCATTCATCCAGGCATTCATTCATCGCACTCCTGACTTGTGCCTTGTAGATGGTGGACAGGCTTTATTTATATGCACTGCATTTATATGGCTAGTCCAGTTCAGTTTCTGGTCAATGGTGAACCCCAGGATGTTGATAGTGGGGGATTCAGTGATGGTAATGCCATTGAGCGTCAAGGGGTGATGGTTCATTCTCTCTTGTTTATCAATTGATACAACGCAAATGAGAATGAAAAGTACCAATCAGCAACATGCAAAAATTTCCAAACAGAAATTGGCATAGCGAGGAACAGTCAGTGAATCAATGGAATTGTTCTAAATGTTTTTTGAGAATATTTTTGACTGTCACATTAGTTTCTACACTAAGGTGATAACTAATAGAATTTGTAGCAAAATAATGGCATAAAAATATAGAATAATTAAACATATCTGTACAAAAGCAAAATTCTGTATTTGAAATCCCTCAAAGCTTTCCATCAGTGCCCATGCCTTCCTAACAAGCTGAGGCTAGATTTGATAATGTTTTTAAGAATCATCATCATTAATTAAAAATACTTAATAAGAAGCAAAGAAATATTTCTAGCTTACCCCATGCCTACAATTTTTAGAATACTTTTTGAGATGGACAACAGATTGACAAATTAGTGTTGTTACCAAGACTTACTGTTTATAAGGTTTGCCTTTTTTACATCTCCTACATTTCAGTGGAAAGTTTAGGAGGACCAGAATCTCTGAGGGAAGCCACTTTTAGAAACAGTGAAAGTAAATGATTTTCTTTTGCATTGAACATCCAAATTAGGAAATACATCAACCCTCAAACTGTTTCTAAGGATTTTTTCCCCCCAAAAAAGCTATTTACGAATGATGTCTTGAAGTAGTAATAAGGTGTGATACTTTGAAGTATGATATGCCAGGTGAAAAGTTTATACTAAAACAAAATACTCATCGTGGGTCAGGGGTTTTGCTGTTGCAAGGGGATGTAGCTAGGTAGGGAGTGGTGTATGGTATATACATCTCTACTGAAAATGTTTAGGAAACATTTGTAAGAGATCAGGCCATCCAAGAAGAACAGAATAGCTCAAGCTTTATTTTGTGTATAGGCCATACTACATTTAACCTGTGAATGTTTAATGCTGACAACAGATGGAAAAATGTGGTAAAGCATTCCAATTTCTATCTTGAGTAGCACATAAAATATTCCAAAATAATATAAATTAAATCATTTGTCACTGGAAATCTGTTTGGCCCATGTTGCCTATGGAATTGGCCAGCAAACAGTTCCATTAAACAAATGGTAATCAACATTTCTTTTTGTTCCTGGATATCCGTTTGAAGCATCAATTGATAGTGGCTGAGTACAAAATTGCAAAATTGTTATGCACTTTCTTTTCACTTTGTAGATTATTCTTTCCCCTAGTCCTTAGTCAAGTATCTGCCCTTGCCTAACCCCAAAGCCATATCCTTCATAAACTTGGACTCTAATTTTGTCCATCACCTTTACTTTTAATTAAGTTGACTACTTTCTCAGTAACGTTAGCATATTATTGAATTACATAAGAGGAGAGATGAAACACTGCAGGTGAGGTTTTAACTCATTCAAAACCCATCCCTTGGGATAGTCTACACCCGAACCATGCTGAAACCAGTGTTCCAGTGAGCCGCATAACGAGAGATGTAGAAAGGGTTTTAAGGGATCAAATTTGGGAAGATGTGGTAAATCAAAGAACAGAGAAAATGCAAGAGAGAAAGGTATTAATGTGGGAAATGATAAACAACCCATGGCAGGAAGGGACAGAGAGTACAGGGAGCACAAATCTAAGAGTAAATCAGCAGATAAGGCTTAGAAGTTACAAAAATAATAAAAGAACAAAACTGAAGGCTCTGTATCTGAATGCACCTAGAATTTGAAACTAAACAGATGAGCTGAGAGCGCAAATAAAAATAAATAAGTATGATCTGATAGCCATTACAGAGACATGGCTGAACGATGACATAGATTGGAACCTGAATATTGAAGTGTAGGTGACATTTAGGAAGGAGAGGAAGCTAGAAAAAGGTAGAAGGGTGGCTCTGTTAATTTAATTATGGTATTAGCACATTTGAAAGGGATGACCTAAGATCAGGAAACCAGGATGTTGAAATGGTTTGGGTAGAGTTGAGAAATGGTAAAAGCAAGAAGTCACTTGCAGGAGTGCCCAGGTGCCCCAATGCTAGGAGGGTTATAAAGGAAGAAAGGTACGATGATAATCATGGAGGATTTTAATCTGCTTATAGGCTGAGAAAATCAGATGGGCAAAGGTAGCCTCAATGAGGAATTCATAGAATGTTTTCAGGATTGTTTCTTAGAACAGCACATTCTGGCACCAACCAGAGAGCAGGCTGTACTAGACCTGGCATTGTGCAACAGGAGGATTAATTAATGACCTCATAATGAAGGCACCCCTAGGTAACAGCAATCATAATATGATTGAATTTTACATTCAGTTTGAAGGAGAGAAGAGGAGGTCCAAGTATTTTAAACTTAAATAAGGGCAATTATGAGGGCATGAAAGCACAGCTAGCTAAAGTGAACTGGCAAATTAGGTTAAGGGATAGATCAATAAAGATGTAGTGGCAGCCATTTAAGGGGATATTTCAAAATACATAGAATAGATACATTCCAACGAGAAAGAAAAAATCCAAGGGGAGCACCCACCATCCGTGGTTAACTAAAAAAATTAAAGATAGTATCAAACTTAAAGAAAAAGCATAGAATTGTGCAAAGAAGGGTGGCAGGTCAGAAAATTGGACAGAATATAAAAAACAGCTTAGAATGACCAAAAGATTGACAAGAATGAAAAATTAGAGTACGAGGGAACATTAGCTAGAAATATAAAGACAGATAGAAAGATGATAGCTTCATAAAAAAGAATAGAGTTAACATAGTCAGCATTGATCCTATAGAAAGTGACCCGGGGAATTAATAATGGAAAATAACGAGATGGCAAATCAATTGAACAGGTATTTTGCATCGGTTTTCACTATGGAGGATACAAGTAACATCCCAGAAATAGCTGCAAATCAGGAAATGGAATGGAGGGAGGGACTTGGGGAAAATTGCAATCACCAGGGAAGTGGTACTGAGCAAATTGTTGGAGCTGAGGGTTGACAAGTCCCCAGGTCCTAATGGACTTCATCTTAGGGTCTTAAAAGATGTGGCTAGTGAGATAGCTAATGTGTTGATTTTAATTTTCCAAAGTTCCCTCCATTCAGGGAAGGTTCCATTAGATTGAAAAATAGCAAATGTAACTCCTTTATTCAAAAAGGGAGGGAGACAGAAAGCAGATAAGTACAGGCCAGTTAGCTTAACATCTGTCATAGGGGAAGTGTTAAAAGGTATTGTTAAAGACATTAAAGCGGGGCACTTGGAAAAACTCAGGGTAATCAGACTGAGTCAACATGGCTTTGTGAAAGGGAAATCATGTTTAACGAGTTTATGGGAGTTCTTCGAAGGAGTCACATGTGCTGTGGATAAAGGGGAACCAGAAAGCATTTGACAAGATGCCACATCAAAGGTTATTGCAAAAAATAAAAGCTCATGCTGCAGGGTGTAACACATTGGTGTGGATAGAAGATTGGCTAGCTACCAGGAAACAGAGGGTAGGTATAAATGGGTCTTTTTCTGGTTGGCAAGATGTAATGAGTGGTGTGTCACAGGGATCAGTGCTAGGGCCTCAACTTTTTACAATTTATATAAATGATTTGGATGAAGGGACCAAATGTATGGTTGTTAAATTTGCTGATGACACAAAGGTAGGTAGGATAGTAAGATGTGAAGACGACACAAGGAGGCTACATAGGGATATAGATAGGTTAAATGAGTTGGAAAAGACTTACCAAATAAAGTATAATATGGGAAAATATGAAATTGTCTATTTTGGCTGGAAGAATAAAAAAATAAGCATATTATCTAAATAGTGGGAGATTGCGGAGTTCTAAGATGCAGAGGGATCTATGTATCCAAGTGCATGAATCGCAAAAGGCTAGTATGCAGATAAAGCAAGTAATTAGGAAAGCCAATAGAATGTTATCATTTATTGCAAGAGGAATTAAATACAAAAGTAGAGAGGTTATTCTTCAGTTAGAAGCAGTTCAGAGAAAGTTTACTAGACTAATACCAAGAACGGGCGGGTTGTCTTATGTGGAAAGACTGGACAGGCTAGGCTTGTATTCACTGAAATTTAGAAGAGTAAGAGGTGACTTGATTGAGACATATAAGATCCTGAGAGATCTTGACTGGGTGGATGTGGACAGGATGTTTCCTCTTCTGGGGGCATCTAAAACTAGAGGCTATTGTTTAAAAATAAGATCTCCCATTTTGGAAAGAGATGAGGAGAATATTTTCCTTGCAATTCTTTGAGTCTTTGGAACACTTTTCCTCAAAAGGCGTTGGAAGCAGAGTCTTTGAATATTTTAAGGCAAAGATAGGTAGATTCTTGATAAGCAAAGGGGCGAAAGGTTTTAGAGGGTAGTTGGGAAAGTGGAGTTGCAGTTACATTCATGACCTTACTGAATGGCAGAGTAGGCTCAAAGGACGGAGTGGTCTACTCGTGCTCCTCGTTCGTATGTTTGTATTGAATTACACATATTTAAAATCGAGTTTTGTGTATCAGTGTGCAAAAGAAAATAGATTGGTTTGCATTCAGTGACAAAATCACTGCATCCCAATTAAATTTGTAGTGTAAAATGTCATTTGTTCAAGCTAGACTATAACTCGAATGCGTCAATTTGTCTAAGCTGTAAGATAAATAGATTCTATAATCTTTAAGGCATAAAAGAGGAAAATATTTAAATCAATAAAATAAAATAGACTGAACTTGCCATCTGAAGAATGTGTAAAAATGAGAGTAATAAGTTATTTTCATTGATTAAATAAGATAATAGTCCACCACCAATGGCATGTGTTTAATGCCCGTCTTGGTTGTGGTGGTTCATGGAGGCCTGCCTCCTTGCCCCGTGCTTGCAGGGTGGTGCCCCTCAAGTATATATAACCAACTGTCTCTTTCTAATGGATAGAGATGCCTATGGCCCTTTGTGAACTATGGCTAATTACCAACACCACAAAGGAAAGCAAACTGAGAATACTCACTGGTCTGTGATTTTTTTTATCCTGTACACATAGTTGTGAAAACAAAAATGGTTATGTTTTAAAATTTCTATTATCTTTCTTCTCAGATTGTGCAGGATCATCACCAGAGTTCTGAAAGTTAATGTAATTTAAAAAGAAATGGCTACTAGTTTTTGAAAGTTTTAACTTTTTTTCCTAATGCACCCAACATGGCAAACAGTGTAGTTAAGTTTACTTAATTGAGATTTTCACCTATCATAGTTTTACAAAGTGGAATTTGGTGTTTTGGAATTTGTTTTATATCTAAATTTCCTCTTTAGGAGCTACAGAAACTTGAGTTGAAACTAAATGAAACTAAGTGCCATTTGGAGCATGTCCAGCAGGATGCAGCAAGATCGAAGGATGAATGTCTAAAGCTGATGGAACTACTGAGCAAATCTGAGCACCAACTGCACCTCACCAGGTACAAATAATCCTGTTATCTGCCAGTGGCACTTCATAACGCCAGCTTCAAGCTGCCTGTCTCTACCGCAGGCAATAAAACATTTTGCAGATATTTTTGGTGCTTTTCAATACCAACTGTTCACATTTTTGCCTACTAATTGCTGCAGTATTAACAGGTGAAGCTATTAAAATACCAAACTGCAGGTATGTAATTATAGAAAACCAAATGTGATGATTTTTCTAATCTGTCTTAAGGGAAAAGCAGCATGATGTTTGTAACATATGGACGGGTGATGGGATTACCAGATGTTCTGAGGTTTTTGTTTTTTTTAATATTCTAAGATCTCTTGTATTCTGTCAGTTTGAGTTGTAATGATGTGGAGAACAGCACAATGTACAATATTGTATCATGATAAATGGTCTTAATAAGAGGTTGTTATAACAGGATGAGTAAGCCATTTTTATAATCATTTTTGGTTTTTTTTGTTAACTTGTCAACCTTTGTTTATTTTTCCTGTTGTACCAACAGTTACAGTACCTCCTTAAATTCACTACTACATCTCAGTCTGTGATTGGCATAGTCAAAATGAGTTAAGTCACAATTCAGTAATCAAACATTCGATATTGAACCACATTTGAGGGAGTAGGGATACTGTATAGTGCCATTTCACAGTGGTAGGCAATTTTAAAATCATTCAAATGGTATAAAATTCTCAGCCTTGAATTTTCCCCCATCTTTTCGCCAGACCCTTTTTCCTGAACACAGTGAATCGTGCTGGGTTATTGTTCTTTGCACTTCAGTTACGCTCCAGCATCTTTCTCAATTGATTATTCTTAGTCAATGTGAGATTATCACAGCCAAATGCAGTCCTGCCTTTGTCTGTTATCCACACAAGAGTAGTTGTAACAGAAAGCAAAAGAACAAGCTTGCATTTAACACGAGCCTCATTCTCTTCCCCCTTTGTGTAGGTGCTGAGGGCAATTGCTGTACACTTACTTTGATCCAGCTAAATCAGCATATAGTAGAGTGGTGCATTTAACCCCTAAGTTACATGCCCTTTTTCTGATTAGAGCTTAAACCATCCATAGATGAGTTGGATGCCCTGCTTCCTGTTCTCTGCCGGTCAGCTCCTTAATTGCTGCCGAACCAGGCTTGGGAGTGTCCCATGAGTGCCCATTCTTCAGATTTTCTCTTTCTCTGCATTAAGAAGCTGTGCATTTACAAATTCCATTCCGCAACCATGTGGCCATGATTGAGAACTTAACAGTATGAAGGTTTATGGTGCAAACTTGAATCCAGAAATCCTATTGACATTTTTTTTATTTTGGCTGCTGCATTTCTCTTTTCTGTTATTCCTGGCATTATGATAACCATCCAAATAATATTGCAGCAACAAAGGTTTCAAGCTTATTTGTAAAATTAGAAAGAAAGACTTGCATTTATATAGCATTTTTCATGACCATCAGACGTCTCAAAGGGCTTTATAGCCAATGAAGTACTTCTGAAGTGTAGTGCACAGCAAGCTCCCACAAAGAGGAATGTGATAAGAACCAAATAATCTCTTTATTTTGTGATATTTTTTGAGGTATAAATATTGGCCAGGACACTGGGGAGAACCGCTCTTCTATTCTTCAAAATAATGCCATGGGATCTTTTACATCCACTCAGCAGGCAAATGGGACCTTGTTTTAATGGTTTATCCAAAGGATGGCACCTCTGACAGTGCAGCGCTCCCTCAGTGCTGTACAGCAATGTCAGCATAGATTTTGTGCTTAAGCCCTGGAGTGGGACTTGAACCCAGAACCTTGTGACTCAAAGGTGAGTAAATTGCTAAATCAGCTAGCTCCAGTGGTGCTGCAGGGCCAAATTTTTCAGCATGTAGTTGACAAGTTACTTCTTCCATTTCAAGGCCATTTCTCAGCTTTAGTGTGTTAATTCTGTTGGCCTGAATTTTTCCTGCATTGGGCGGGCTCGGCGGGAGCAGGTGGGGGCAGTCGCGGAGCCAACTGCCCATGATCAGCTCTGCACCGCCATTTTATGCAGGTGGGCCAATTAAGGCCCACCCAGCATAATACGCGAACAGTAGCACTAAGTGCTACCTATGTGGGCAAGAGGAGGAGGGAGAGTCGAGGCCAATGCTCTTTCGCACATATGCGTGAAAGAGCACTTCAATCTCCCTGAGGCACGGAGCTGCCTCAGGGAGATTGAAGCGCTTTTGAAAACAATAAATAAAATTTAATGAAACATGTCTCATGTGACTGTGTCACATGCAATAGGGTATTTTCTTATTTTTCAGGAAAATCTTTTATTTAATTCATAAAAGCTTTAGGAAACCTCATCCCGCTCATGGATGAGATTTCCTAAAAAATGTAAAGGCCACTTGACCTTTTCGCCTGCCCGCCAACCGTGAGGTTGGATAAGCAGCGTAAACTTGACATTAATTACTTTGTTAATGGGCTTAATAGGCCTTTTAATTATTGGTGGGCGTGCAACTGACTCCGGTGCGCACCTGCCAAACGAAACATCACAAGACAGCTCGATGAAGTTGGGACATCCGTCTGGCGTCATCACGCGTCATTTTACGCGCCGCGTGCTGGGCCTGCCCCCGCATGCCAACTGAAAAATCCTGGCCGTTGTTTTTATTGTAGCCAACATTCTTTCTCCCAACGTAAAGTACTTTATACTTGCCTGCATGAAATTTTATATTTAATTTGTTTGTCCATCTGGTTAACTCTTTTGAATTCCTGTGCAAAATGTTAACTTCTGATTTACTTGGAAGGAATGCTATGCATAGCTTTGGAACTTTAGAAGCTAGACAGTAACATAGGCTAAGTGATATGTAGCCATTAAATCATACGTACTATATGTAATATCACTGTGTCTCTACATACTGACTGTGCACACGCATAATATAATGACAGCAGAGGACTCAAATGGATAAGCATGCTTATTTTCTTGTTATATTCTACCTGCTCTTTTCACAGAGCAAAAAGAGCCAATGGTCTATACTGAAGGCTACCTTGACAGTGCTAACAGAATATCTGGCAGGCCTGCCAAAGCCCCTAGTATCTTGAGATTGCTGATAAACATGCACACCCTGTATGATGCCCCATCAAAGTCCTCATCTGAGTCCACTGCAGAACCTATGTTTGACCTTGTTCTCTGGCAAGCTGACAGGAGGGCCTAGATCTGGACCTGGATCCAGATGTCCCGCCTCCATTTCTGACTGACCTTATTTTCAAATGGGGCGAATGGGGGCGGGATGTGACTCACAAATGAGGGAAACATGAACTCAGCAGGATCATTTGAACTCCATGCTGTGTTCAAACAAACCCTATTTTACTGGAGCTAGGCCTTAACCGCAGTGTGGGAGTTTTGAATTTTTAGAGTAGACATAAATGTTTGTGAAGGGTGGTATAAGGTTTCTAGAACTGTCAAGTTGCAAAGTTTTTTAAAAAGAGTGCCCTTTAACAATTGAAAAAAACTGCCTAACTTGTGTCTGTGTGTTGAAAAAATTCTGTTAGCAGTTTCAATAGATGTTTGTTGACACAACCCTAAGTGCTATCATTATAGCATTATTGCTGCTAGACTGCTTTCCATAACCTATCATTGTCACAGTTCACAGTTTGACTGACAGCTCAAAGAGGTTATTAAAGGATTAGCTGTATTTGATGTGGATTTATGAATACAAATGTTGTTTTTCTACGGGATTTATTACTTGAGGGGATTTAAATGCATTGATTGGGCTTTCATAAATGAGAATGTTTTTTTTAATGAAGTGAAGTCTGTAATAGATATATGGAATTTTATTTTATTTCAGCTCAGCATGGCTCCTGAGGTCAGCCTATGGTGGATACTAGGTGAACTGGCATGAGTGGTGTAAGTGCAAAGGGTAGTGGGTAGGGAATCATGAGTTGGCACGAGTTGACACTAAGCTGCCATAGGGGCTATAAGGAGCCATGGGGAAGAATGGGGGGCATATGTTGTCATGAGTTGACATGTATGGGCATGGGAAATGGGTGGAGGGTGAGGGGGTGTGAGGAGTGAAGCCTAGAGGGCTGAATGTTTAAGAAACTAACAGAGACAAAGTCCCAGACAACTGAATTGGGCCTTTTAAGTAGCCTGCCTTAGCACTTAGTGGCTCCTGTGGCCACCCCCTTTCTGAGTTTGGGGGTGACGGGCCTGACTCCATCCACGATGGGGGTGTGGTATCTTGAATATCATGAGAGACTGGTGGTACAGTGGGTAAGAGATGACAGGTGAAGATGCGTTCCCCTTTCTTGACCAACTACGTGAGATTATTAAACTTCTTGCAGCACTGCTGCTAGTTCCTCAGGGCCAGACTCCAGGCATTGACTTCCATGGCCACCTGCTCACATTCCCCCCAGAAGATGTTCCTTGGGGGCATCCTGGCCCCCATGACCTCTCTCCTCCTGTCAGTCTGCACCACTGGGGCTTCCAGCACTGCATCCATAAACCTAGGAGTTCTCTCCCTCCCCTGGTTCTCCATTTGTTCAGTTTCAACTTGTAGCCAATGTCAAATAAGCCAATCAGCAGCAGCTCCTTTTATTGAGTGCAACTCCCCTTTAAGAAGGCCAGACTGCCTTTAAGAGTTGGCTGGGCTGTTCAATGTGATATCAGAGCACACTACCCACCCCCCTGCTGAGCACATCAAGTTGTTTGTTGCCTTCCTGAACAGGAATGGGTGTGGGCAGGCCGTCAATTGAACCTGTGCCCAAAAACAGGGCTAATTTTAGCCCTCAGTGGTAATATAACATGAAGAGGCAATTAATAAAGCAAATAGAGTATTGTGATAGCCAAAACAGTGGAATACGAGCCTACAGAGGTTATGCTGAGACTCTATTTTGCACGGCCCAGGCCTGGCCTCACTTGGATTGCTGGGCATGATTCAGTGAGGCCGGCAGGGGGCCCGACATCCACCACCAAAACTGGCGACATCCCCACTGACCTTATCTCCAGGAACTCCGGGGGAATTAAGTCCCTAATTGGCAGTTCACTGCTCCATGGAGGAAATTTAATTGCTGCACTTCTCCCAGCAGAGTAGAAATCTCACCCTCTAAAGCTGCTGGCCAATCAGAGACCAGCAGCTCTCCATTACCGGCAATGCCACCAGAGCGGTAGCTGCTGTCAGTAATACGGTGAGCTTTCTCCAGGGATTCCTGGAGGTCAGGATGGTGATTGCAGAGGAGTCATCGCCGGCAAGAGGAGGATTGGCGGAAAGGGCAGGGGGATGGCTCTAGCGGGCACCCATTCCCTATGCCAGATCTCTCATCAGGCATTGAGCCCCTTTGAATGAGGGGACCCCCGCCCCCCAGTAGGCTGCAAGCAAACCAGACAGGGTTTGAATACCAGCGGCAGTGGAATAAGGCCCTTAAGTGGGTATCAATTGGCATCTGGGCAGGAATGGCACATGCAAGCTTTCCTGTCTTGGATTTAATCGGGGTAGGGTGAGATGTGGTGGGTTCTCCACCCCTCATGCGTCCACCCAATCACACGGGCCCCCCCACCCCACCCTCCTCGGAACTTGCCTCCAAGGATGGCATTAAATTCTGCTCACTGTTGTAAAACTGGAGAAAGATAAATTTAAAACATCTTACTTTTTTAATCAAAGGAGACATGAGCTAGGACAATATAGCAGAGTAAGTTAATGATGTAAAAAAATATAGTTGGCTGGTAGGTTGGCTGAGTAGAAACATTAGAAAGATGAGTATGATTGGTTGGAAGGCCTTTATGTTTATTGATTTCTCTGCTTATATTCTATGATATTTTTGTGAAGGTACACAATCTCTTCTTTTACATATGAATCATTTTCTTAAATACAAGAAAGTGATTTGAACCATAGGAACTCCTTCCAGCAGTGTATTCTCTTTGGTCATCATGCTATTTATGATATAGTTTACATAACCCTGTTACTTTGATTTTTACTTTCTTCTCCTTTCCTTGCTAAACAAGCACATATCTGTTTAACAAGCACATAATCTATTTTTTACTAACTAAACTTGCTTTCAAATTGTGCTTCAGCTGCCAGTTCCAATACCACAGAGAGAGCAAGGCAGTTGCATTAGTTTTGAATTGTTCAAACAAAGTGCCAGCCCAGATAAGATGGGGCAAATGGTCTCCATCCTGTGCTCAATGGTTCAGCCAGATTGAGATATGAACGTAAGCTTACTTTTTTTCTTTTAAGAGAACAGCCTGACTAACTAAGTATTCACAATAGCCATAGTGTTTCATTGGGCCAGTAAATATGTTGCTGATGCAAAATCATGACATCAGCATATGTACTTATTGCATGACAGAACTATTATGGTCAGTTTGTGCATGCGCTAATGGACCAAACGTTGTAACCAAATTATAGGGCAATCAGTTGAATTATCTACCTCCCATTTTGGGAGAGAGGCATGGAGAAGTCACTCAAAACCCAACTTAAATATGAAATAAGCTAGATGATCCATCATTTCCATGTCTGTTCTGTGTTGCTACCTTATGCTGTTTTTTAAGTATTGCAGATTTTTCTATATCTCCTGATAGGGCCTCTGACTAGTGGATACTGAGTTTGCATCCTAATCTTACAAATCTTAACTCTGTAACATGCTTTGAGTCTTCCTCCACACCAAAAGATTCTGTTGTTCCTGCTTTTTGCAATTCAGGGCCCTATGGGGACAAAAGCAATTCTTGAAAAATTGCAACTCAGCCACATACAGATGCTGCACTCTACAGATGGATTATCTAACCTTGCATCATTTTTGTTGACTAAGTTGCTCATTAGGTGTTTAAGCACATTATGGGATTGTTCTTACTAATGCTTTTTGATAAGATTTTTCTTTTGCCTTTCCTAAAATGCAAAGAAATTTTATATCTCAAAATGGAATGCTCCTGCCATTTTGTTAGTAGTTTGTAAGTTACAGACAAAAAAAATGGAAAATAGTTACCAAGTTCCCCCTACTATGACTGGGAATGTCTGTAAAGTTAACGATATAAAATATTACTTAAAAAAATTATTTGGCACACCTGTTTAATGAAACTCACCATCTGAACTGAATCAGAAGACAGCAATGATTTTGTCTGAGAGTAAAATTAGAAATTGTGTAACTCAGAGTACCCATATAAAACACACAGATTGCTCAACTTTGAAAATGTGCTGATTTGTATTGCTAGATAATATTTTTAATATTCTAGATTGTATTTTGTTAATTTGTTAGGGTGTAGATTCATGTTGTGGAATATCAATCAAGTAAAATATTTTCATATTTCAGCTTTTTAGACAAAGACTTCTAATATTTTACTTAAATGTATACTTAAAGAGCATAGAAATATTCTGTGGGCCTAGGCTGAAACAAAGTTATTGGCGTGCTTTTTTATTACTGAACTGATCAAACATTTCTTTGATTGCAATATATAGCATTGTGGTCCATAGGCTTGTCTATGATGTGTTCAAATCTAGTAGAAGGCTTTTAAAAAAAAATAGAATGGCTACTTCATTCAGTAAATTGACAACTTGTTTTATTTAATTCTGTGGAACAGATAATTATTTCTGAATTGTAATCATTTGAACACAAGAACAGAATGAAGTGTATCTCCTTTGCTGAAAAAGGGTGGGAATTTGAAAATTAATAAAAAAGTGAACAGATGCAGTAATATGCCAGAGGGAGATTAATGTGGAGAGTAAAATCTGTGTGCAACAAAACTGCAGCAAACATAGTCAGTGGGAGGTGGTTGTACAATCAGAACAGGGATAAAAGAGAAATTACAAACAACCCTGCACTTGTCAAAGTAGTAGTAATGAAATCCTGATTGTGCCAGCAGCAAGAACCTGTGTTAGCTCTTTGGGGTAAGGCAAGTAGCTGGATGCCAGGTAGGAGGGCAGCATGCATTGCTGGGCAATAGCCATGTTGTCTATAACAGATGGCAGGCAAAGATGGCAGGGGAGGGGCTGCTTAGCAGAACTAATCAGACAGTAACAGATAGGGCAGCTGGGAGGACTGACCACAGAGATGGGATCTGCTGGGCAACTGCAAAGTGCTGTGATGTTTACAGTGGTGCTCCTAGTGGCCTTGGGTGAGACCTTGCATTGTCTTTACTGATCTTTACTTTCAGTCCAGACAACACACAGAAAATGCCTCAGCATCTAATGACCCACTGTTCAGATACTCTCACATGAAACTTAAAATCACCAGTAACTGTTAATTACAGAGCTAACCCTTTGAGTATTCACACATTTGTAGCAACATGTTTCTGTGGCAAAATTCTTCCTTATTTTTAATTAATTTTCCAAAGATGAGATGGGTAAGGATGTAGAATATTGTTTTCTAAATATTTAAAAATATATAAGCATAGACAGGAAACAAAATGTGTTAATTTTGACCTATTTTTGCTGTAAATAATCTAGGAAAGATATAGTTAAGTGTGTGCGCGATTGGGGGTGAGGAGTGGTGGGGTTGCACACGGGAAGCGTGTGGGAAGATATTGTCTATTGCTGTGTGAGTTAATGAAGAATCTGATTCTTTCCCCCGAAGGCAAAATTAATTTTGGATATTTTGAACAAGCCTTATTAATTGAAAAGAACTAAGAATATAAAAAAAATTTAAAACATTTTTAATCATTCTCCAATGTAAAAAGTCTAGTGTTACCATTTTACAGAATATTTTTCTTAAAAATGAAACAGAAAAAATTATTCTGCTCCATGCTGCAAAATGTTTTTCTTTCAATCAAATGGTGCGTGAAAACTGCTCTTGCTTTGGTCAAAATGAAATGCGAAGCTTGATGCTGCTCTTACCAGAACAAGATAGACCAATGTATTCTTTCTGTATTTATACTTACTGGATCATTGTCACAGAGTTGCTTTCTAAATTCTCTGACTAATTGATAAGCCATGAAATTGCAATGTGGGGTCTGTCAGTTCAGTCTAAATGAGTCAGCAAACCAACAGGCTCCTACAACCACCACAAACAATTGTGAATCCTATTTGTAAAATTGTACCAGAATGATGCAGAAGAAAACTGTTTCATGATAACTCACAGACAGATCCAGCTCATCAAAGTGAAATCCAAAAAAAATCTGCATCTACATCCTGTCAAATGCATTCTTTCCACAGCAGCGTTAGAACAATAATAATTACTTTACACTTAAAGAATAATTGAAAACCATTCCACTGGAGGTGTTGCAGTGGGTTATCACATCATTCTCTCAACTCCGAAGCCTAGGTTTGAATCAAGTCTCAATGACGGAGATGCTATTCTCCTCTCTCTGGTGATAGTATGTAGTCTGTGGAATTAAACTCAGCTGCCTTAACCTTGTTCCCCATGTGTGTCACTCCACAGCATAAAACAGCTCACAGTTCTGTTCAAATTTGTAATGTTACCAAGAGGATAGTTGTTGTGGGAAATGGAAAATGTCACATTGGTGTAATCTGCTGAAAATCATGTTTAGGCATACAGTTGGACCAGAATGATGGACTTTTACCCCACGTTTTGTCATGCCACATCTGACATTGAATTGTTCAACGCTGACACATAAAATGACCAAAAGAACTGCTTTATGACAACTCAAATGCTGACCAAAGTGGAACATATTCCATAGCACCATGCAATGTCATTACCATTTGTATAACACAAAATTAGCATTTATAATGACTGCCTACTCCCATAGCAGGGCCAAACAGCAATGTGCAATTGTAGGTCCAAGTTCAAGTGCAGACTCACTTATCAGCCTAACTTTCAAAGCATCCATGCACCAATTTCAAAACAGTGAAGCAATTCTTGCTTCCGTGGACTGCCACATTTGAATCATTTAAACTTGTCTTGATAGCAAATTTTCTTCAGAATTTACAAAATCCATCTGAATTCGAAATTATCAATTCTAAGATATAGTTCTGAAAAGTGAAACAAAGTAAAACATGATTAAATAGAATGAAGCAAATGTGATGTACTCATACAGCTGGTAAACCAGACTACCATAGTGCACTCATAACTATTTCACTCTTGTGCTTGGCAGTCATGATAACTCATATAAATATCAGATCACGCCAAGAGCCATGGGGTATGTTCTGCGTAAATTGCACATCAAGCTTGTATTGCAGATGTTCAACACAGAGCAACCTTTATCCATCTTTACATTTCTAGTCTGTGAAGTCTATATCTGTCAAATGGGTTAATGGTTGCCTAAAGCCGTTTCTTGTAAATGACAGTTCTGAATAAGATACAATTAGTACATGGTAAAATTAGTGTGTGTTGTTGGCATATTGTATTGCAAGATAAAATTTATTTCTAATGGTCTACTGCAATATTTTGAACGTAGAATTACCTTTGTGTCACACAGCATTCATCTGTAATTGTATATCAGTAACATTAATATTGTTCAGCCAGTTTAAAATAAAGAACATATTTGCTTTGCATAATCTAAGAAATTATCTGCTTCCCATCTATATAATGCGTAAACTTCAAAAGATTAATGTTACTGAGTTAATTTTGCAAATATGTACTTTGTTCTGTTTAGCTAACAGTGGGGAATAGACTAAAGACAGCACATTTTCCAGTGACCTTGAGGAGCTGTACTACTTCAAGAAGCAAGAAGTAGCTTCTGGTAAACAAAGTTCACTTCTGACAGATGGATTGAATGACAAAAAGATTGTGTGTGCCAGAATAGCCCTGGCAGAGGAGGAAATCTTTAGTGGAATCCAACAGGAGAGGAGGTGTGAACAGGTGCGGGACTGCTGACGGAAGGGGAACCAGATGGAGGGAGCCAGAGCCAGTTTAGTTAGAGGAAGGGAAAGAAGGAAAGGCTATGGGATAGATGGCTAAATATATGCACAGAGGAGGGTAAATAACACAATAATCAAAGCCACCCGTGGGGGAGGAGGTTTGAGTGCTTAGTATAACAGAAAAATATAGTAGGGTTTAGTTTGATTAATGTTGTTTGTGCATAAGAAGCTGATGATTAATGTGTTATGTGCAATGCACAAAATGCAGACAAATTAACAAAACTAAAATTGTTTAAATTAGGTCTTTGAAGTATTCAGTGCTGTAGCAAGTTCTGCCTGCTGTCGTTCAGAATTTTGTTCATTAATGCATAAGATAGTATAATGCATTGGATAGGTTGTTGTTTTGCACTCCACTTTCAAAGAAGACCTATTTAATACAAGTGAAAAAGAAATATATGTGCCATACTTGATGAATTTCTATGCAACATCTGATATATCTTTTTTTGTAGAGTTTTATATAGCTATGTGCATTTAAAATACTTTTTTTAGTATTAGAACTTTAGTTCACCACAATACCTATTCTTGGGGAGAGGAGCTGGGGGATGCAGGAGAGGGAAGATTGGAAAGAAGCTGAATGTTTAGAAATTCCTGCCATTGTTGTGCATATCCTACTGTCAGTTGCCCTTGGTTTTAAAAAACCTGTATGGAGAACTCCCTTGTTGTTGTGAATCAACGGCAAATGCTGACATACTCCCAATAGCTCTCTGTTCTAACTTCTGAAAGCCAGAGTCAGATTTTTGCAGAGTCAGGAAGGTTGTGTGGACCTTTGAAAACGGCAGGCAGGACCAGAATGTGGAAAGCCCACACCCAGTTCCAACAGATCCAACTTTTGACAGTAAGGGGAAGGGCAGGGCATGATTCACACAAGAGGGAAGCCAAAATACAGCAGAGCCATTTGAACTCGGCTCTGAGTTTAAACAGACCCCATTTTGGCTTTAGCAAGGGCCCTAACCTGCAATGTGGGAATCACAAATTGATGGATTAGATGTTATCGTTCTTGAAGGGCAGATATGGTGTGTATATCTAACGTGATCTGAAGATTTTTAAATTCCCCGCTCCTTAAACTTTAAAAAAGGCTGCAGCTGTCACTCAGAATTATTTAAAAAAAACCTTCTGCCTGACTGTTTTGAATGATGGGCCATCAACTGCAGGGTTGGGAAAAAGAAAACTAGCATCTGGCCATGCTGTTTCAGTAGCATTCTTTTTTGGCATTTCATAATGGCTATTATTAAGTCGTTTGGAATGCTTGGCTGAGTTTCAAAAACTAAATTTTTCACAGTTTGACTGTTTAAAGAGGCTATTAAAAGATTAGCTGCCTTTGATCTGGAGTCTGAATATAAGTTTGTTTTTATAAGAGATTAATCACTCGCGATTTAAAAGCCTTGAATCACTTCTATGATAGGGAGTTTTTTTCACTATCAAGTGTGTAGAAGTGAAAGCCAAATTATATTGTTATAAGTTTATTTTTTTCATCTCCACATGACCCCTGAGGTCTGCCCATGATGCATACTGGACAAGTGACTATGCAAGCGCCATGGAATGCATGAGGGACCATGGAGGATGGGCAGGGTCATGAGTTGTTATTGAGTTGGCATGGAGAATATGAGGGGCCATGAGGATGGATGGGTGGCATGTGCTGGCATTGAGTTCACATAGAGTGTATTAGGGCCCATGGAGGGTGGGTGGGGACATGAGTTGTCATTGAGTTGACATGGGGGCTGTGAGGGGTCGTGGGACTGGTTGAGGGGGGCTTGAGT
Source organism: Carcharodon carcharias (assembly GCF_017639515.1). Taxonomy (NCBI): domain Eukaryota; kingdom Metazoa; phylum Chordata; class Chondrichthyes; order Lamniformes; family Lamnidae; genus Carcharodon; species Carcharodon carcharias. The sequence continues at coordinate 219,398,183 of NC_054468.1, forward strand.
TCTCATTGTGTTGATATGAGGCTCTGAGGGGCCATGGGAGTGGGTGAGGGGTGGTGAAGGAGTGTGAGGGGTGAAGGCTAGAGCCAGAGGACCAAAAGGTTCCCGAAACAACTGGGACAAAGTCTCAGATAAAAAATGAGCCTTCTAACTAACCAGTCTCAGGACACTCCCACACCCCCTCTCCTGTGGCTGCTTACACTCTGTTTCTGGGATTGGCAGGCCTGACTGTGTCCTGTACCTGCCTCCACAGAGCAAAAGTTATGCAATTTGGAGTAATTTTTACTAAGGAGGGTCCGGCAACTCAGGAAATTTCCCAACTTGAGCTACCCGCCTCGGGAACATCTGGCTTCCAGCATCTGTAATGAGTAGGAAAATAATGTTAGTAACTGCAGCAAACCTTAAGAACAAATTAATATATAACAGAAGCACAGAATTAATAAGTCAACAAATGAAGAAATCTGACAACAGACAGCAAACTGATTACAGGGAGCTCAGTATTGTAGTTTGAAAATTTGTGTGTGCGTGTGTGTGTGTACTGGATATTCAGGTGTTTTCCTGTTGAGCAGAAAGAGGGTACCACCTCCCTCAGAATGAGAGACGGTGGAGAATGAGTTTCTTCGCGGAGTATTCTTGTACGCCCAATAGTGATCAGTTTAAGAGTGTCAATTGTGAGAGACATGATGGGAGGTTGCTAGCCTATCCTTAGCTGAGGAATGATGGCTCTTTGAGATTTATATAGGGGCAAAAAATTAACAATACTCAAGCCAAATTGTCTCTTGGCTTACACAGTGACCTCAAACATGGCAGCAATATTTGTGCACAGCAAGGTTCCACAGGAGATGAAAAGGACCATTTAATTTATTTTAGTGATGATGATTGACAAATGAATATTGGCCTGTACACTAGGGAGAACTCCCTTGCTCTTCTTTGAAACTTCTCATGGGATCTTTCACATCTACTTGAGAGATGTCAGTTTAAGACCTCATCCAAAAGAAGGCATCTCTAACTGTAGTACTCCCTCAGAACCACACTGAAGTATTTGTCTAGAGTATGTGCTCTGGAGTGGATTTTAATCCAATTTTCCTGACTCAGGCGAGAAGCTACTACTGAGCCACGCCTGACACTTAGTAATACACTGTTAATCTCTTCTACAAACAACCCTTAGGGCTATGGTTTATTGCATTTGTCCTCAGTAACCAACACAATTTGTATTTTAACTGGAACATTTAATAGCTTCTGCATAAAAACATTATCGGATTTTATTAAGTGTCAACCATGGTTCCTAAATTAATCACAAAATACAAGCATCTCGTGTAAGAACATGCTGTTTTCTCTTTGAAATAAATTAAATTCATAGGATGGTGTTTATAATCACGCAATTGTTTTCACAGATTTAAATGTAGCTAATATTTAAACAGTGATTGCTGGAAAAGTACATTATTTTTGCAATCTGAAGGTGTCACTGATATAAAAAACAGTTTTTTTGCTGCCCTATACTTTTGACCTTGTTGCCTCTTTCAGGATGGAAAAGGACAGTTTACTCCGTAGTCACAGTGATGATGTCAAGGCCCTGGCCTTTCAATCCCAACAACGTGAGCAAGAGCTAACAGAAAAGATACAGCAAATGGAGGCCCAGCATGATAAAACTGGTAGGTGGTAGGCATAGATTAGAGCCAGGACACCTCTCTTGCAGGCCAGGCCCACACCTCACTGTGAAATGACATCAGGAACACCTGTAACCTTTGGCTGGCCAAAGGGAGCAGATGCTAACTTCACCGGAGATCCCGAATTACATATCAGTTAGCGTTTAAAAGGGAAATGAAAACCATTGCCCACTGTCTGTTGATTTCACAGTGCTGCTCTCACATCTGTTGCACCATCTGGATTATGAGTTTATTTACCTGTGTTAAGAAACTTAAAGTAGAGTGTTGCCAGCATAAAGTACAGAACAAGGGGCTTCTCTTGGCTTGATTTTAGGGCACACATGTTACATGAGGAAAATCGCATCAGAAACTCAGCGGGAAATGCTGCAGGCTTATGTTTAAAACTCTGTTTGAATACCATCTTGCTATTGCCATATAAATTTGGAAGAACTATTCTTAACAGGCTGACGACTTGGAATTGATTTCTGAATTGGAGTTATTCTTTAGGTTTTTAGTCATTATCTACTATGTCAATTCCATGAAGTGAAATAAATACAAGTTTTAAAAACGTACAGCAACCAGCCAGATTGCATGCCTAAAGCTTTATTCTTCCCATCTCTAAATGTTATTTTAGTCATCATTTGCACATTGCGCATGAAGCTGTTTACATTCTTTTTCTCTGAAGGGTAACTGTAGTATTGACAAGCTGGTGCACTGAGTGAACATGCAATGCTTCCTTTGGATTTCATAATGCCATATTATAATTATGCTGAACTACCAGAGGGAAACTCAAGAAATGCCACTTTTTTTGTTAATCAAGACAATACCAGTATAGATATTTTTAAAATGTACATCATCTTGAGGATATGGATGTGAAGAGTAAAACTGATCAGTGCTCAGTTATGAATCAGTACATTCATTTACTGATTTTTTTTTTCAAGCAGTGATCCCATATGCAGACCTAAAAGATGGTCTCCAATCATGCTGGTTTTATTTTTCTTGTACTGATGGTAAAAAATTCTGATTTCGAAGGACATACCGTGATGCAGAATAAAAAGGCAAAATTTCATTCCGAGTAAAATACAAGTGTCTGCACCTGAATAAAACTATGAATTTTGTAACTCTACTGTCATAGCAATAATAACAATTAAAATTCCTCATTTTCACAATGGGACTTGTGTTACGTAGGTAGGATCTATGAGGCTTTTGTAGAAGGAAGCACCGTTAGCAATGGGGTTTTTATAAAGGTTAGCACCTTTAGCTGTTGTAATGAAATTTTTTACTTATCATATTTGAATGAAATCTAACTCTTAACACATTTTCAGGAGCACTCCAATGGCTAAGTTGTTCAATGCATGGCTAAGTATGGGAATGTGCTGTGTAGAACGGAAGATGCCAGAAACAATCTTTTGCCAGAATATGTGCAGTGAAGGGGATGGGGAGGTGCGGGGGGGGAGGTCCAGTGGTTTTGGTGGTTTCTAGTGCTAAAATTATGGCTCAGTATCTCTAGGCCAGAGAGTGTTTTTTAAAAAAAGATCAGCCTAGGTTCCCACTTCTGATGGTTATCCTTTGACTTCTGCTGGAAAGTGCCTGTGGGTGGACATCAGCTGAGGACAGCTTTCTGTTTAACTGTGATGCTAACCATGGGTGGGTAGCTGCCAACATTCGATGTTTAGGTTCATTCATGATGATTGGCTATTTGGGTCAGGCATTGCCTGTTATCATACACCAGCCATTGCCTTCAGGAGAGGAGGCAAGAAATATACATAAATTATAAAATGATGTGAAATATATCCTGATATCACTGGTGTTCAAGTGCAGAATTGATCACACACCTTAGGCATGTATTTATTTTCAGCCATGTAGCTATGCCATGCAGCCAGCAAAATGAATAACAGTGGTATTTGATTTTATAGAATGTTCAGGATGTGCTCCAAGGCACTAACATCTGAAGGTTTATCTGTTATTTCCTTGTTACATGTTGCAGGCTATGCATTATATCTCATGTCATATAAACCCAGGAATCATACAACCATATTATACATTCAAGGCATCACAGTAGCCTATTGGTCTATAATCAGTACAGTGCTTTCTTTTATTGACACTTTTTATGACACTTTTATTGGGCTGTCAAATCATAAGGTGTATAGATACTGGCTTATAGAATTAGTGTGGGAGTAATCTAATATATGACTCAGCAACTTACTGCCAATAATGGTACTAAAGAAACCACAATGATATCTTCCCAGTGAACTAACGTGACTGAAACCTACATTTTTCATTGAATGCAATTTCACTTCTAATTTCAAATACCCTTTTATTGACATAATCAAAAATTATGTTTATCAAATCATAGATGGTAACAGGCCAAGGTGAGGCTTCTCTATCCTAGCTTTTAGTGGCATCCAAACTATTGCTCTCCCTGTCAAGGGATGGTCTCGATAGTTGCATCCTGAGGCTAATTGTTGAGGTATGTGTCTAGATTGATTTCTGTTTGGGGAGAGGATTTTTAAAATATATTTGTTCCTGTGATGTGAGCATCACTAGCAAGACCGGCACTTGTTTGCCCAACCTTGATTGCCCTTGACAAGGTAGAAGTGAGCGCCATCTTGAACTGCTGCAGTTCATCAGGTGCTTTTTGGTAGTGAGTTCCAGGTTTTTGATCCAGCAACAGTGAAATAATGATATTATTCCAAGTCAGGATGGTGTGTGGCTTGGAGGGGTGCTTGCAGGTGGTGCTGTTTCCATGAACCTGCCCCTTATCCCTCTAGATAGTAGAGGTTAGATTAGTTTAATTATCGAAGTAGAAAATGTCTGCCTTTCTTTGGCACATTAGAGGTAGACTAGACACAAGACTTTTCTATATATAAATGATTATGGCAGGTGATTTGTTGCCATGTAGATCTGCTCAGAAATCAGCTTTTTGCCACATTGCACTTTTGGGGAAACAAATTGCAGTTAGTGTAAAAATTTTTGAGATTTGTTACATGACATTGTACTGTGCCAATCACTTGCCTTATCGTGATGGGAATAAGCTTATCTTTCTCCCTCTCTTTGACCCCCAGCTCTGCTCCATATTACAATGCATACAATAAACGATTTATCCCTTCACACTATTTCACTGTTGCCAAGGTTACAGAATATTTGAGTAATTCTAGCCTGTATACAGGAAGATTCTTCCCTCTGTATGATCTTTTATAATGTCATCTCACCATCATCACCATTGCTTCCTGATCATTTGAGAGTGATCTTGTGATTTTAAAAGTGTTTTGACAATTCCAAATTTGGCAATTAATTGCAGTACCATTCATAAGGTTAGGAAATGCACTTTGAATACATTTATGTATAACATAGAATTCTATTATACTTCAGCAACAATTTTGGTGCAATAAGGAGAACTGATAATGTGTAGATTAGTTAAGTGACTAGCTGATTCCCATGCCATTGTTCATGGGCAGTGGACACTGTATGACACTCATGACATTAGTGTCACAGGTTAATAGCAGTAAAGGGTGTGCACGCCATAGGATGCAAGGATAGGGAGACCAGTTGGCAGGAAGGGGAATATCATACGAGGAGTTAATAGTAAATAAGAATTACAGAGCCCTGAGAATAGGGGAGGTTTGCAGAAATGAAAGCTCCTGAATGTATGGTAAGAGGTTTTGGCTAACTGTATTGATAAGTTTTATTTTTTTTTTCCAAGATCTTTCAGTACATTTTTATTAAACTGTAGAATAAAATCAGAAAATGCTGGAAATACTCAACAGGTCTGGCAGCATCTGTGGAGGAAACAACCAAGTTAAAATTACAGGTTGACAACTCTAAATTGGTAAGCCTGCAAGGCTCTCTTTATGTCGAAGTGCTCATTTTCCCCACTAACATATTCAATTAGTTGGACTTGTCAGAGATAGATTCAGTCTATGTCAAGTTGAGAAATTGAATTTGATATACCTGACATTTTTGATATTTTTGTTTTCAAATGTTGGTTAAAATTTAAAAATTTTTTTTATTTGGCTGCATTTTTTAAAGCGAAAATTTAAGTAGAGAAGAATAACAGCAACAGTGAGAAACCCAATCACTTGGTGCATCGTTGGTATTACAGGTAATCCTATGAAAAGCAGGCATCCTCCTGCTCTCAGCAGTGTATAAATTCATTTTAAGGTTGGCTTTTCAATAAGCCACTGATCTGGAGAACTGTTGGGCCATTTGGTTTCTTTCCACCCCACCTTCCTAATTTCTTACTTTCTGTTCAATGTCCAGATCTTCCTCTTGCAAAGTGTTCTAACATGTTCTTTTATGTGAGGTCTGCTATATAATTGTAAGATGTTGTTGCTATTGCTGAACAAACTGTACTTCAGACAATACTAAACTAGATTCCTGTTGCACAGCTTTTTTTGATTCTTTTTTAAAGCTATAAATTTTCACATCTGTACAATAATTTGTGAACAAGCTGCAAACATGCAGGATGGCTACTCCAAATAGAAACATAAGTACATGTACATTTTAAAGTTAAAAAAGAGTGGTGAAGAGAAATAGAAATTCAAATTAACAAGCTATTCAGATATATACTAGCTAAGCTAGTTCCTGGCTATTAATTTAAATGTTGACCTTCAAAGACACTTTCAAAATGATGGACAGTATCTTCTCAAGTGAGCTGAAATCTGCTTCATGGCGGGTATTAAGTGCTTTCTGTGTTTACAGTAACCCACACTGAAGTAAAATTGATTTAGTTAGTGTTTTCTACTGTTTTCATATTTAATGCAAATAATTATAAGTAAAACATTGAGTACAAAATTGATCCCCATACTGAGTTGACTCGCAGAATAAATAACTTATAATAATTTCCATATTAAGCAACATGCCTTTCAGTGTCTATAAAAATTGCTGCAAGTGTTACAGCTTACTATGCCCCTATTTTATATTTGGTCATTATATGCAAGCATTAGGTGCCTGCTTTTTTCAAATAATTTGGCATAAATAATTGGATGAAATGTAGACATAAGATAATTCAAAGGTGTTGCATTATTTGGTAAAATGATTTTAGTAAATTGTTATTTGCAAGTGTCACACTATTTATAGATATTTACACTGCCCATATTTTGAAGCAAAAGTTATCTTTCAGTAACCAATATAAGAATTAGCCATAATGCAGCCTGCAACCCTATGTGCTGGCCAGTTGTTGTGCTGCAGACTGTATCCCACTTAATTCTGATTTTTGTGTTTGACATTTTTTTAACCCATCCCTGAGTTTCTGATTATTTTATAATTTCCTTGACATTTCTCTTTTTTCAGATTATTACGCAAATGTGAAAATTCATTTTTAAATATTCTTTACAAAATTATATCTGCATGAAATTTGGATCGGAAATTGAAAGGTTAGCAAAATGTGTTCAATCTCAACAATAACTTACATTTACATGGACCTCCTTTCATAGAGGTGTGTCTCCAAGCTTTTTACAAGGTGTGTGGGGTTGATGGTTGGGGTATAAGATATCATACAATAGTAAAGAATTTTCGGGTAGATAAAGCACACAATTGGGATAATTCTTAAGAGGATTTGAAATGGGACAAACAGTATTTGCAGCGAAGGGGAGATAATGTAAGTATAGGCATTTACAGCAATCATATTCATTAGCCTAACTACATGGAGAGCATTCTAACAGAGATACCATTTCTTTAGGCTGTACAGATGATGGGAAAGCATTTATTGTATGAGTGTATGGGTTAGCAACTTTAAATGAGCTTAATGTATAACCATTTAATAAGGATACGCAATAAATGTTCTCCAGGGCATTGACATTATGCATTGGAATAAATAATATCACTATTATGCAGAAATGAATTCTCATTTTATCTTTTATGTCATTTTTTTATTCCAACGCAGTAAATACTGGATTTCAGGTTTAATGTGCCCCTAATTGCAGTGCACTATTTAGCTGTCTCCTGAGCTCCAGGCTCGAATAAAAGGCAACTGTATTTTAGTGCTGTGTGTTGTATTTTTCATTAATGGGTGAAGCTGAAGGGTCAAAGAGATTTTGGATAATCGGATCCCAAGTGGATTGAGTCTGGCTCACCCCACATTCTGCTTGGCTTTTTTTTAAGCAGTTGCTAACAGTCGCTGACAGGAACTAGCAGACTGTGAGAGGACACATTGATGCGATTGATGTGTACACTGGAACCAGAAGGTTGCCACTTTAAATAAGTAGCGTTTTAGTGATGTATTAGTGCTTCTGGTTGAGATTGTGGAGTTATGTTCCATCTTTATCTACAGTTTAAACAGTGACATACAGCTTTTCAGAGATCAGCGATCCAATTATCCATTTTTCAGTGAGATGCATTTTGAGTACACATGTTTTTAGTCAGGTTTTGTTGAGCATAATTTTTGTGTTCTTAGTTGGTAGTAGAATTATATAGCTTTATTACAGATAGTTACAAAGTGAGTATTTAAACACATTTGAAACTCAGTGTGTTGTACTTTGCATTTAATTTGCAATTAATTTAATTCAAATATCCTCAATCTATCAACGTACTGAATTTTTCCAGCTAAATAATTTCCACAAGGCTCTCATTTGAGTGTGTTTTATCTTTGGTGAACATGATTTTTTAACATACTGTTTTCCATCTGTGGCAGTAAACTGCTTTTATAAATTCTACTAGTTTGTGGAGGAGAAAGCAACAGTAAATGTAAAATTGGCATACATTTGAGACATATATTCCGCTGTGCTGAATTTACTATTGGTTATAATGTACTTAAGTGTATAGAGTCCGTAATTAAGCAGTTATAAAGTCAACCTAAGTAACAGAATTTGTGCTTGATTCTTTATGGTGTAAATTAGAGTTATCCAAGTTTTTGTTTTCATTGGGCTCTTTCTGCTCATAGACTATGAAAAGGCAGATTGACTTGAACTTAGTGTAAGAATGATCCCTGCAGCTCAGCAGGTAGTCACACCCAATATTGGACCTGGACCTCATTTAAACGAGACTGGTGAGATGTGGACACTGGCTAGCTGTCAACCAGGCAGCTTGCCAATGAAGAGGCTTAGAATTTCAGGCCACTGCAGCAACACTTCTCGGGTCATTAAAGAGGAACAATACAATCAGCAGAGAGACAGACGGTAAAGGGGGGAAATTGGGAGGGGGTGTAAAGCAGGAAAGGGAGGATGATTAGAAGGGGAAACCTGGAAAGGATGGGCAATCGGGAAGGGATAACCAGGAGAGGGGCAGCCAGGAAAAGAAAGATATTTGGAAGAGTGCGACTAGGAGATGGTCCATCAGACAACCGAAACAGGATGGGTGCAAATGGGACAGGGTACGAGACATTGATCAAGGGATGAGGCAGGGCAGAGATTAGGAGGAGGGCGAGCGGTGGCTTGCAGCAACCCACGGTTTTAATTTGATGTTTCAAGTTCAGGTTTTTTTTTAATAAGCTTAAGTGTTTGCTGAAAGCCTTCAGCTCTCCCTAAAGGCTGCTGGTAAACTGAATTTCCTTAAGGCAATCGGCCTGGTATTGGCTGCATTTAGGGCAACCAGATCTTGCATGAGAGTCTCAAACTGACATTCAGGTCTTTATTTGCATATACAAAGCAATGCATGGCCCTTGATGTTCTTTTTTGCCTATACCGATATGGAGGGTGCCACACTTCCAGCTGATAATGAGTACATTCTTTTTGACTGCCATATTGGAGACGTAGACAGCCGTTTTGCATTTAAGAAATGCCATAGCACCATCATTTGTCCAGGCCACCAAGTTTACCGCCCTGCTCCCACTAATTGCATATATATTACTGATTTTTGTCATCGGCCTTCTTCCATCTACTTGAGATGCCAGACACACAGCAAATCCATTGGCACATGGTGCACTTTTATTGATGGCTGAAGTGACCAATCCACAAATGTTGTGTATGAGGTGATTATCAGGTATCACTGCGGGGTGCTATTTTCAGCATTGGCACCTGTTGTCAAATTGCTGTAGCTAATAATCATCATGATGGCATATGCCAGCCCACAGGCAATGTTGCCATTTCCCTCTGTTGGCTAGTGTCTCCCACGCATGAAAATCAATGTTTAGGGCCTTCAGGTCACACTTCCAAGCATCCTTGAAGTGGAACTTTAGGTGTCCAACTGGTCTTCTGGCTCCGGCTACCACCCCATACAGAATTTCCTTGGGAGCGCCCATCTTTCATCTGCGAACATGCTTGAGCCAGCAAAGTTGCCTCTGTTTGATGGGTGCTAACATACTTGGGAGATTTGAAAGAGCTGTCACAGTCATGATTTTGTCCTTCCATGAGATGCAAAGAATGTTATGCAGACATCAAAGATGAAAATTGTTGAACTTCCTTTCTTGATAGTTGTAGCACCATGTGTCGCAGCCGCACAAAAAGGTACTGAGAAAACAGGCCTCATAAACCAGCATCTTGGTCCTAAGGGTCATCTTTTTGTTTTGTGAGTCAGTCAAAGGTGGCCGCCACTTTCCCTATGTGTGTCGAGTTTTGCATCAAAAATCAGATTGTCACCATGGACCTAAGTTAGCAGGATTTGTTAATTACATCCAGTGGAGTGTTGATTAGTGCAATCGAGGGTAGCGATGTGACACCCTGCTCCTTAACCACAGTTTTCTTGATCCTGATAGTAAAGGGAGAACAAATTACAGACATAGGAAAGACAATCCATTAGTCATTGTAGTTGAGTTTCCATATGGACAACTAGGGCAGCATCTTCAGTGTAGTTGAGTTCTCTGATCAACACATGCTTTTTTCTGTCTTTGTTTTCAATCTGGACAGAATGTAGAGCTTCCCTAATGATCTAGTATGCATTTAAACTTCTTCAATTTCTGTAGAGAAGTAAAGGTCAGGAGCAGAAGAAAATATCAAACAAAGTGGGATCTAAGAAATAGCCCTATTTCACTCAATTTTTCAACCTGAAACTGTCAAAAATGGAGCTGTCAAATTGTACAGTACTGTCTATGTTGTCATGAAAGGAGCAGATGAGACTAAGGAGCTTTGCAGCAAGTTACTAATAGTAATTTCATTACTGATACAATAGTGCTAAAAGCAGCCCTTTCCAGACCTACAATCCCATAACATTCAAACAGGACAAGCTAGAAAATTTTAAAAAAAGAACAATAGGACTGGGTTACTTAGGTTTTCAGGATTGATTGTTTGGGTTTGGGGAGCCATTTGTGGCACTGGGGCTACAGGATGTTTATCCTTGTTATGAATGAATCTTTTACAACTGTAGAATACATTTTATAGCAGGAAGAAAATTGACTATAAGGCCAAGATTTTCACTCCTAGGTCGGGTGCGCAGAGCTGGGAGAATTCCCAGCCCAAGAACTTGGCTGCCTGGACATCAGATTTTCAGTCCGGGGTCAGGCTGAATTAGAGGTCTGAGCAGGTGACCCAGGAGGAACTGAAGACGATATTGGGTGCAGAGGTGGGATGGGCAGAAGACCTGCCTCAGGGCTCCAGCACTGTATCCTAAATTTGAAAATAAGGATCAATACATGAAACATCCCCTCCAGCCTTTAACTCTCACTCTCATGCCAACTCACCTAGTGTCTGCCATGGGCAGACCTCAGGACCCATACAAAGTTGAGATAAAATAGAGTTCTATAAAATAAAGTTCTAAGTGTCTATTGCAGACTTAACTTTATTGGAAAAAGAACAGTAATTAATAAAAACACATTTACTACATATGTCCCTTTAACTAAATAAAGCCTTATAACAACAAACATTTCATTCAAGTGCACAACCCCTTATAACAACATGCATTGGAATTCATAGTCCTAAATCAAAGAGTCAAGAACTACTTGCAGCTGTCAATCAAACTGAAATGGGAATCCTCAGGCTTATGTCAACAGTTAGGGTGAAATAGCAGGCAATCATTTCTCTTTAAACACTCCAGCCATTTTTTTCAAAGATATACAGGGCAGGACTTTTAAATGCCTTGACAGGTCTCTTTGAAAGGTGCTTCTGACGGTTTTGACAGGTGCTTATGATTGCTTTGGCTGGTCCTTTTGGCAGGTGCTTTTGACAGTTTTGACAGGTGCTTCCAACAATTTTGACAGGGGCTTCTGACAGTTTTAACAGGTGCTTCCAACAATTTTGACAGGTCCCTTTGATAGGGGCTTCAGATAGTTTTACTGATGATTTTGACAGCTCTGTTGACTGTTCCAATTAACTTCTCAGTAATGAGTTTATGCACATTGTACATATATGGGGCAGAATTTTCCCATTGGTGTGCGGGAAAATGACATAAAATGACACGCAGTGACGTTGGGCGAGCATCCCGATGTCACCATGCGCCATCACAGTATTTTGGTAGGCGGGCACGCGATGATCTCTGATGTGTGCGCGCCATTATTTAACGGGCCACTTAATGCCTTTGAGGCACCAATACACAGGAACTTTTCGGGGCCCATGCGATCTTCAGGTTGTTGCATGGGCACAACGGGCAGGCGGGTAGAACACATTTGTATAAACCTCATCCACAGGTGGTTTAAGAGAGGCCAGTGGGGTCGCGAATGTGCTCAGTCAGATACTTAATTGGAAAGTTACTGATACTTGCCTGTGTGAGCAGAAATACTTCAAAACTTATACCGGCTTCTTGGACAGGAGTCACAACCTTCAGGTTAGCACTATACAGTGAAGACCCTTTTTGGGGTCTGCAGGTTTCAGGAAGTCTTCCCTTAGCCTGGGAATGGGAGTTGTGCTCTCCACTGGAGGCACCTCCTCTGAGGAGGAAGGGAGGGCCAAAAGGGGGAGGAGGCCAGGAGTGCACATTCAGCCTCCAGGGGAGCCACCTTTGGGAGGAGAGGCGCAGGCACAAGGGGCGCAGGGCCAACAGAAAGTTCAAGGCGCAAGGGGCCGCAGAGCACATCACTATCCTGCTGCCAGGGTATACAGGTAATGAAGCAGCTACCTCAATATGTCTGAGGTGCAGTGCCAAAGGAGACTCCATCTTTCAAGGGAGACAGTCAACTCTATCTGTCAGATGATAGGCCCTGAGATCTCCGCTGTGTAGGTGGATACCCCATGCCAGTGGCTCTAAAGGTCACAGCTGCCCTAAACTTCTATGTCTCTGGCTCCTTCCAGGGCTCAGTGGGTGATCTTTGCGGTGTCTTCCAATCAGCTGTCCGCACTTGTGTCAAGCAGGTAACAGACGCTCTATTCAGGCATGTATTGATGTTCATCCACTACTGCTGGGATGATGCCAGCCCGACAGAGCGAGCCAGAGGCTTCGCTGCAATTGATGGCTTCCCCCGCACCCAGGGTGCAATAGACTGCACATATGTGGCTATCAAGGCGCCAGCAGTTGAGCCCGGTGCCTTCATCAACGGGAAGGGATTCCCCTCCATGAATGTGCAGATGGCATGTGATCACAAGCTGCAGATTCTGCAAGTCTGTGCAAGGTACCCAGGCAGCTCCCACGACGCCTACATGTTCATACACTTCCAGGTGCCGGGGCTCTTCACTGCTCCAGCACGGCTGGATGGATGGCTGCTGGGTAACAAGAGCTATCCCCTCAGAAGGTGGCTCATGATGTGTCTCCGCCATCCAAGAACAGAAACTGAGCAGCGGTACAATAGGAGCCGCACCTCCACAAGGGTTGTGGATGAGAGAACCATCAGCCTTCTCAAGATGCACTTCCGATGCCTGGACCATTAAGGGGGCGCACTCCAGTACCCCCCAGATCTTGTGTCGCTGATAATGGTTGCATGCTGCGCTCTCCACAATCTTGCACTGGAAAGGAGGGACACTGTGGATGAAGAAGATGCAGATGCAGTTGCTGCAGCTGCACACTATGAGTCCAGTAGTGAGCCCGAGGATGAGCACGCACAGGGAAATGCTGAGGGGGTAGACGCTGACCCGGGCATGCTCCAGGGAGGCAGGGACACCCGGGAGGCTTTAATCCAATGAACCTTCAGCTAGAACACCGCAGATGGACCTCCAATAAAAGCCTGTGCTGCAGGCTCCATACTCAATATCTGAGTACTAAATCTGCCTGGATAGGAACATTAACTAAGGGCCTTGTCAATAAAGCTTAGTGTGACACAACTCATAACATCATGGGTAACCATCCACCTGCAGGGGAAAAGAGGCACCCTCAGCATGGTCACATATCTAAATTTAATGATATAACAAAATGAACTTAACGAAACAAAATGACAAACTAATCATGACCTCATTGCAAGGCAACACAAAAGCACCAGTGAGAAACCCGTGCTATGCCTAAGGTGCCTTGAATTTACGCTTTCGGGTGCTACATCTAGGCCTCGCTGGCACTGGCATCTGAGACAGCCTGCTCACTGTGCTGTGCTGTTGGCCTCGATGACCTTGGCAGCCATGCTCTGGCCTGTGGAGCCTGTGCTGGCCCCGCCTGGGAGGGAGCGGCCAGTTCCACAGCTGGCATCTTCCCAGTTGACGCAGCCTCATTGGATGCAACGGTCATTGGCAGAGGGGCGGAGGAGCTGCTGCCCTCATCCGGAGCACCCTGAGAGGAGTCTGCAGAGTCAACAGGCAGCTGCTGCGCTGACGTGAGGTCACTTCAGACCTCCCTGCTCACCTAGATGGATGGGCACCGAACTGGGAAATTTGGTGCCCAGACCATCTCCCACACTGGCACTGACCAGCTGAGGTCAATGCCAATGTGAAGGCTTGCTGGTCCGAGTGCATCCCCAGGAAGCCCTGATTGGCCTCCTGGAGGAGCCTCTCCACGAGAGTCGCCAGTCTCTCCATAGAGGAAGCATGGCGCTCGGCCATGAGGCTCATTGCATTGGCGATGGTCTGCGTAGACTCCTCCACCATGGAGAACAAGCCAAGTAAAGCCTCATGTATCTCTGCTGGATTCTCCCACACACCCTGCTGGACTTCCGGCATTTGCTGCCTCATGGACGACTCCAGAGGCGGATCATCAGCCACTGACTGGGCATGTGCCTGGTCCCCAGCGTCCTCCGACTGCTGGCACCATGGGCACTCTGTCTCCGCTAGCTCCTCCAGTGACTGTGAAGTGCCCTCACTGCTGTGCCCTGGAACACTAACCGATGATCAAATTCTCACCAAGGTGCTAGTATTTGTGCTGTTGCCTGCCAGGGAGAGATGGTGTGACACTGGTGGGTCAGAGACTCAGGTGTGAGAGGGGGCCCATGTGCATCCTCCTCCCGGCCCTGATCCGCTAATGCTGAAAGAAAGAACAAGGACATTTGATTAGTTAACGTGGAGACAATGTCAATGTGCATCCCTGTCCCCCCGGATCATTATGTACTCATCCTTCCATAAGCAATGGTCAAGCCATGTTGCAAACTTCAATCACTGAACATTCAGCAGTGCCATGGCTGCTGGGATGCTAATGGTGACCTCAGTGCTGGGCTAACATATCTACCTGTGGCACCTCAGCCTCACCGAGACAGGTGGACCTGTGCACATGGCCCCTCTCCAGATTGAGAGCCTCCTGCTCGAACCTGGTAATGATGGCCAACTGGGCCGGACCTCTGCCAGTCCTCAGCCACTTGGTGGCATTATGAGCATTCTTTTCCTGAAAAGGAGAAAAGAGCATTGATTAGTGCAACTTGTACCTGGAATCCCTTCGCTGCTGGCCCATCCCAACCAGTGTGGATCATTGCAGGGCTCCAGTGCCTCCTCACCCCGCAGCTGCCACACACTCATGCAAAGATACCTGGCTGTCCGCACCCCCCACCCTCCCCCCCCCACCCCCCCCCCAGCAACCTTGGCCAAATGCAGCCTACATCACATTTGGCACCACGTGGTCCAACCTTGCAAAGCAAGGAGGCGCAAGCACGTGGAACGCAAAGGGCAGCAGATGGATCAGTGCCCCACCACCTGGAAGCTCCCCTCCCAGCATCTCAGCACCCTGACTTTGACATGTTTTGCAGTTCCAGCACTGCACCTAGGTGCAGATCCTCCAGGTTGCTTCTAAAACAGTAATGTGGGTGTCACTGTACCACACGCTGCGGATGCAGAACCCATCTCATCACGACCCTCTCAGGGTGACCTCGGCAGGGGCAATATCTGCTGGTCCACCCAGTGAACGACACATGCCGTCAACGATTCAATGGAGTAACTGCACTCAGAGTTGGGGGGTGGGAAGGCCAGGGGGGAAAGCCTACCTGCTGGGTTAAGTGACCAAAGCCAGCATGGTACTCACCCTTCCAGAGTGCAAAAGGTCATTGAAACGCTTGTGGCACTGGATCCAGGTGCGTCGCACCACGTTGCGGGAGCTCACAACCTCCGCCACCTCCTCCTAGGCACGTTTGTTCATGTAGGGGGACATCCTCCTCCTGTCCCTGGGGACATTTACCTCCTGCCATGCTGCCACCTCCTTGAGGAGGGCAGCAAGGCACTCGTCTGAGAAAAGAAGGGCACAGTGCCCCCCTGCCTGGCCTGCTCATCAGCAGCGCCCTGGGGAGCCGCTCTGCTCGCCATGTTTGACAGCCTTTGCAAGGCTGCAGGAACACTTTTAAACAGGCTGCCAGGTCGCCATTGGACCCGGCGGTCCTAGCAGTCCCATCAGCCCCCTCCTGTTGTCCGCGGGAGCCATGTTTCACACTGGGTGGGCCTTAATTGTCCCGCCCACATAAAATGGCTGTGTGGACCCGATCGCAGGCAGTGATTGGATCCACTCCCGCACAGCCTGCCCGACAGGCAGAAAATTCTGCCCATGTATGCCTACTTTTAACAATTCCTACGCCAAAGGTGTCCCACCATCATATCCAAAAGGAGTATTTTATCTTTCCAAAAGGTTTCCAATGGGTTTCCAAATTAATCAACAAAGTTCAGGCCTGCTCTTACCTGGTCTAATCTGCATACTTCAGGTTTTACAGGCCTGGCATTCCAAAATCCAACTTCAGTGAAAGCTGCTGATAATTCAAAGGGACCGCTTTTGAATGAAACACACCCATCCCCGTGAAACTCAGAAATTCGGAGCGGGAATTAAGATTTTTGGGCATTTCTGCTATTTTCAACATGACAGAGAGCCTCTCTGGGTCTGAATGTTTAAAACTTGAATTAGCACATAAACATACAAACCAAATCGTCAAAAGAAATTACCAATCCTTGCCATTAACCTACTTATTTTGGTGTAGAACCCACTCTGTCGACTTTGCCCAGCATGGGCCTGTCACTTTTTCTGGGCTATTATGTTCCAGTGATTGTAGCATTTACCTGGGCTTTCCTGCTAATATTTTCTCGGACCTGTGTATTCTCCTGCTCAGTTTTCATCCTGTGATAATTAGGGAACTGCCATTCTTGTGTCTGGCAAAATCTCACTCCTGTAGCTGTAATAAATAGATGAAGTCAGGTGCTTCAATGTCCTGACTCTTTATTTGGCAATAGCTATTTCAAACATAAAGACTGAAGTTCATGCAGTATAACTTTACTTTTTTGCAAAATCTACTCTGCTAATTTAAATCCAGGAGCCACAAACTCAAAGTAAGTCTCTGGCAAGAGATTATAGAATAGTCAACAAACAGCACAGAATCTCCCCACCTCAAGTCATAATAAATCCCCCCAGTCCTCATCCCCAATGATTCCAGGCCCCAGCTTCCTTCCCCAAGTTCAGCCGCAATCCAATCCTCCTCAGGGCTGCCAGGACAGAGTCCTTTCACCTTTCAGCATTGCCAGCCTCTGGCACTCCCACCATCAAGAGCTGGTTGGCCCAAACTCTGTCTCTGATTGCTGAAAGGAAGACCCTTCCTAAAAGGTCACTGCCACCTTTCCCCTAGTACTCAAAAAGTTCAGGTTCACAACTCCATTGTGTTATGGTGTCAGGGTACAGTACCTCCAGTTATGCTATACCATATTCCTGAGTAGGCATGATAAATGTCACACCTATCCCAACCAAATGCTTCAGCCTCCATTCACTTCAAGAGCTATCAGAGTGCAACTCCCTCCCCCAGCACTGCCTTCCACCCACCCACCCCCAAAAACTTCAGCACCCTCTCTCCACATTGTTGCCTTCCTGCCCTGTGTTACCAAGACCAATTGCACTTTGTTAAATCTACAAGCCTCTGGGAACTGTGCTGCCAAACACCATAATTTGTTTCTCCAAATGCTTCAAATAACCCTTTCCCCATTGATTCAAGACCCCAGCTCTCCCCTCCCTATGGTGGTCAGCCCTTGCACCCGAGTCTTGTCAGTTCTTCCCTCGGTCTGAATGCTGTCATGGGCACAGTCCCTTCCACTCCTTTGAATGCCCCCATTCCCCACCACCTGTGCAGATACAAGCACCTCAGGGGGGGCCTTAACTAACTGTAGAACTTGTGGCTGTTTTGTTGTGTGGTATGGGTTTAGATGGAGTTTGGTGATTGTCTTATCTCCCAAAAATATGCTGCTTGAGTCCATGGTCTTTATAACCCGAAATATGTATTTGCAGCAAGTGTTTACACATTTAGGCTTCCAGATGAGGTGAGAACTTCTGCTCTCTTCAAAATCTCTCTTACTAATCATTCATGTGATTTAACATCATTATTAAGCAGCATCATGTATGCTTCTGATGTTAACCCTTTACGTTACAGTGGCACAAGGTCAGCATCATGCCACATGTGAACAAGAGATGAAGGTAGAAGCAGCTGTGGACAGTCCCCATTAGATGAAGGCGGACATCTCAATCATAGTTACCCAGCAGGAAATAATGAGCCCTGGGGGGGCCATTTATAAAGTGGGTGCTTGTGGAACAGCATAGGGAGTCCAAGACAAAGCAGTCTGCTTGACTGGCACCACATCCATAAACATTCACTTCCTCCACCACCGACATACAGTAGCAGCAATGATACCATATACAAGATGCACTGCAGGAATTCACCAGGAAGGTGAAGGAAGGCTCCTTAGACAGCACCAAACCCATGACCACTACCACCTAGAAGGACAAGGGCAGCAAATAGATGGGAACACCACCACCTGGAAGTTCCCCTCCAAGTCTCTCACCATCCTGACTTGGAAATATATTGCTGTTCCTTCACTGTCACTGGGTCAATATCCTGGAACTCCCTTCCTAACAGCACTGTGGGTGTATCTACACCACATAGACTGCAGTGGTTCAAGAAGGCAGCTCACCACCACCTTCTCAAAGGCACTAGGGATGGACAATAAATGCTGGCCCAGCCAGCAAAGCCCACATACCATGAATGAATAAAAAAAAAAGATATGTGGACATTTGTCAGAGTTTCCTGAGGCACAGAAAATGGAGGAGTCCATTCGTGACATGAGCATCACAGTGTTTCAGGCATATGAGCACATGAGCTCATCCATTGAAAGAGCACCCACCCTCATGCAAGAGTCCACTGAATGGATGCAGAAGCAGTAACCTGATCTCAACAGATTTTATGATGCCTTCTGTAGCATTGGCTGGTCTCAAGCAGTGAAGACACAGGGATGCTTGCATGTCCAATCAGGTGATCTCCTGCACCTGGTAAATGCAGATGTGCAAGTGGGCTGTGAAAGGGTTGAGGCAGGAAGTGTTGATGCCAATGGTGCCAGTGTTCAAGGGACCCGCATGTTCTGAAGCTGACCCCACCATCCCATGACTGAGGGTGCCCCTGCACAAATGCAACTGCCACAGCCTGTTGCAGTGCCCTCAGGAAGGGCACCACAGACACCTCAGCCGTTGGGACATCCCCTCAAGCAGCCTGCATCCATATGCAGCCGCAGGGGGAACACCATGAAGATTTCTCGCAAGACAGCAGAGAAGCAGTGGGAGCATCACATTGAATTTCACCTAGGTGCAGGTTAAAAGCTTTTGTTCAGTGCATGTAATGAAAGGGGCTGTGCTTAATATCTAATATCTTGTCATATTTGTAATATTTGTTTTGGGAAATTGGACCTTATCGTAAGCTCACACCTTTGTGTGAGGTCTGAGTGTGTCATGGGCCTAAGTGCTCTCGCAGGAGAATTATTGTGTCATCAGTGCTAACCCCCTGTGAGAAGTGGATCTGATGTTGGAGCCTGGATAGTGGCTGCTATATATAAACTGGATATTTGAATTATATGTTTCCATTGGAGGATCTGCTCACCTCAGGAGAATCATTGCTGGATCAGGAAATCCCAGGCTTCCCTGCCATCCTGGCGAATGTGCTGCCGCAGGAAGCTGAGCTCTGGGTGGCCTTGCTTTGCCACCAGCTGGTCCTCTTCAAAATCCTCATTCTCTGAGGAGGTAGCCGCGGTGTACAAAAAAGCAGCAGACCAAAACAATGCAGGAAAACCTTGAAGGGCTGTACTGAAGGGCACTGCCTGACCTGTCAAGGCACTGGTACACATCTTCAGGACATTAATGGCCTGCTCAATGGTGGCCCTTGTTGTGATATGGCAGCGGTTGTATAGCTAAGTTGTGGGGTTCCGTACAAGTGTCAACAGCCATCTGTTCACCAGGTATTCATTGTCAGCTAGGAGCTATCTACGCAGGCTGTGAGGTGGAATGAAGTGCTGTAGCACCTGTGACTGCCTCAGGGTGAACGCATCATGGCAACTGTTAGGAAACCTAGCAGATATCTGAAGGAATCGCTTAGATGTCCTGAGATTATGGGACTTTGATGGCTGTATGGGTGCCCTGCACCTGAGGGAATATTGCCAGTGAGGCAAACCCCATGGCCTTCTGTACCTGACTGGCTGCATCTGTGTTGAAGACAACTAATTTGGATGCCCTCTCAAAAAGTGCATTCACCATCTGAGAAATGCTGCTGTGGGCAGCTGATTATGAGATCCCACAGGGGTCTGTTGCTGATCTCTGAAATGAGCCAGATACTAGAAAGTTCAAGGGTATTGTTAGCTTGACAGCTACTGGCACAAGATGCCTTTCTGCTCCTTGTAGCCTAAGGTCATCCTCCAGGATTGTACACAACTCAGACACCATCTCCCTCAATAGGAGCCACTATCGCAGGCTCTGCTGCTCTGATGTATTCAGGAAGCTGATCCTTCGGCGATACAGTCAGTTCTGCAGGTATCACCTTCTGGCTCCTGCTGCCTCTCATCCAGCACCTCCTGCATCCCTCTGCAGTTGGATACTGTCTGTGTTGCTGTGCAGGCTTCTCCTTATCACTGCTGCTGCCCAGTTCTGAGTAAGTGGCTGTCCTCTCTGAATACAGCCACAATCACAAGCTCTTTATGTGCAGAAATAACCTGGCACCTTATTGTGACCATGATTAAGCACAAATCCAATTACATCTTCCCTGACCCCCACCCCCATCCCCATCTTTCTGCACTCTCAATATGACAGCTTGACTTCCTCAGCAGTAAGTCTGTAGCTACACATGACCTCTTTTAAACAAAAAGTTAAATGGCTGACACTTCACACAATGGCTTTCCACTGTGGAGTCACTTCATCTACTTGGAGAACAACATAGCGTGTGGCATGTGCACTGCTGGAAACGTTGCAGATGTGAGGAAATAAAGCACTCTGAAGGTTAATAATGAGCCTAATTGATGTCCCACCACTTCCCAGCTAGCAGCCCTCCTCTCTAAGATACAACTTTCGGAAAAATCTTGGGGTTGCAGTGATGATTGGGAGAAATATGTTTATCACGGGGGAGATATTACACAAATGGAAAATTAGACCAATTGAGAGAATGGATAACATGAAGCATGTACACTGGAATCGGCTAAGTAAGATAATGCAAAACAAAGTACAATTGTAAAATAATATACAATGAATGTAAATGATCACTTTTGAGTTCATTCTTGGGAAGTGGGTGTTGATGGCAAGACCAACATTTATTGTCCATGCTTAATTGCCCTTGAGAAGATGGTCATGAGTTGTGTTCTTGCACTGCTGCCTTCCAGGTGGTGTGGGCACTCTGACAGTGCTGTTAGGCAGAGAGTTCTATCATTTTGATCTAGAGGCAATAAAGGAATGATGGTATGGTTCCAAGTATAGGAAGTAGATCGGTGAGGATAAGATCAAGTAGGTTTTTCCCTCTGGTTGTCTCACCACCTGCTGCAAACCCAGCCAGGCAGCTATGGTGGTGTTCACATGTGTTGCTACCATTGTCCTTCTCTGTGGGATAGAGGTTGGAAGATGCCGTCGAAGAGTTGCTGTAGGGCGTCTCAAAGGTGGTACATACTGCAGCCACTGTGCTCCACTGGTGGAGGGAGTCAATGTTTAAAGTGGTGGATGGAGTGTAAATCAAACAGGTTGCCTTGTTCTGAATGCCGTTGAGCATTTCAAATGTTGTTGGAGCTGCAATTTTCCAGTCAAACAGAAAGTATTCCATCACACTCCTGACTTGTGCCAAACATCCAGCCTCTGGCCTGCTCTTGTAGCCACAGTATTTATACGGCTGATCCAGTTTCTGGTCAATAGTAACACACAGGATGCTGATGGTGGGGAACTCAGTGATGATAATCCCGTTGAATGTAAAGGGGAAGTGGTTAGTCTTTCTTTTGTTGAAAATGGTAATTGTCTGGCATTTATGTGGTGTGAATGTTATTTGCTACTTTTCTGCCCAAGCCTGAATGTTGTCCAAGTCTTGTTATGTTTGGACAAGTTCATTTTACATGGAGACGGTGGCTCTGCCCCACCCCTTCCAGGCTTAAAGGTTGCCCTGAGCTAGTTTTACTGTTGTTAGCTGTTAGTTAGCTTAAGGAAGGACTTATGCCTCCATCTGGGAGGATGTTCACCTCTGAAAGTTGCTTGCCAATCAAATGGCCAGCAGCTCACTAAACCCAGCAGCATACTTATAGTAGTGACCACTGCTGGGACTACATCCAGTCCCCAGTGACAAGGAGCCATGGACCTGGACTAGAAGATAAGTCAGGGGGTATCACAGGGGCCAGGCTGTAGGCCCTGGCAATGGGGGAGAGGAACTAGGATTAGGAGGGCAGGATGGGGTGGACAGAAGGTGGTGGGAAGTCCTGGGGCTGGAGGCCTCCTTTGGACACAGGATGCCTGAATGGGAAGGCCCCTCTCACCTGAATCCCACCCCACCCTTCAGCCTGCATTAAGGCCTCCACAGGGCTCACCTGGCAGCCTCATCATGTGTGTGTAGTATAGGTGTGTTTGGGCAGAGCAAGGGTTAACATGGGACTGGAGAACAATACCATTCATGGTATGATGTAGAGTTACAGGATAGACTGCAAGTATAGTACAAGATTCTGGAAGAAGCCAGCATGGAGACATGGAGATGTATATGGTTATGAGTTGTTGACAAACACTTAGGGTGGGACTTTGCACCCTGCACGCCGCCGGGATCATCCAGTCCCACAGATAGTCAATGGACTTTTGGCTGGGTTGCCAAATCTCCAGCGGTGAGAAAAAATCTCAGCCTTAATGTTCAACCATACAAGCCTCCTGATCTCTTAGTGAGATACCAAATGACCTTACAACATGGTGACAATGAAGGATGAACCCCAAAACCCCAGAGAAGCTAGAAAGGAACCCAGAATCTCAAAGCATGAAGAAGTAAAGAAACTGAAGCCTGACCAGAGCAAAGTGCACCTAAAGGCAAAACACAGTTGGAGATCACCTAAAAAGAAGCTCCATTGCAGACATGTATGCCAAAGGACTCGACCAGGGCACATGGAGGTCCATTGCCAAACCTGACTGAACGCAGAGTCGAGGGACCTAGCTAGATCACAAAAGGCTGAGCAAAATTCAAAAGAAGAAAAAAGGCTGAAAGTTAGAAGAAGAATCCACTGTGCAGATGAAAAGAAGAACCTGAGTGAATGCAGTCAAGAGACCTAGCCAGATCACAAGAAGGGTGAGCAAAATACAGTAAAAAGCAGAAATTACCTTTTAAAATAGGCAGCAATCAGGATCAGCACTAGCATTCCAGAGTGCAACTGCAAGAAAGCTGCAGCAACTGGTCCACAGCCGGCACCATAACACATAGCAGCCGAACTCGACTGAATAAGGAAAAAAATTTTAAACGGTAGGCAGAGCTACAAAATCATCTTCCATTTGATTGCCTGGCTTAAAAAAGCAAGTATTTGGCCCAAATAATTTGTTTTGAAGGTTTCCTGTGGAGGGAATATATTTTAAAAAACAGCCCTATTAGCGCAATAGGAGCCTGCCAAAACCGGGCAAGCGTGGGAAGAGCAAAGACAAAAATTAAAAGGAAGCTGTGGAGCCATCTTGAAAAAGAAAAAAAATTAAAGATATACTCCCCTGTTATGAAAAAGGAACATGAATACTAAAATAAGACTACCAGCCCAATTTAGGCGAAGGCAAGGGCCAAACCAGACCGAAAATTGGGCATCATGGGGAAGAAAATTTTTAGAATGCAGGAGTACTTCAGGACTAAGTAAGAAGTCAGAAGAAGCCCAACTTAATACATTTTTATACTTGTTTGGTGAATTTGCTGATGCAAGGCATTGAGGAATCCTCAGCCAGCTTTGATGAAATATTAAAAACCTTTGACAAATCTTTTAATCTCTAAGCGGTGGAGAGCGCAGACATTAAAAAGAGGAATAGAAAACTCCAGTGAAGCAACAAAAGGGAAAAAGACATTACCCAAGCAAATCACATAATGGCGGAAGAGAACCATCCAAAATATATATTTTTTAAATCCTATAACCCAAAAGAAACAAACCCCGCAAAAGGAAAATCTGATAAGATCAGAAAATGTTTGTATCAAAGCAGGGGAGGTGATGGTACAGTGGCATTATCACTGGACTAGTAATCCAGAACCTGGGGTAATGCTCTGGGGACTCTGGTTCGAATCCAGAATTTGAATTTAATAAAAATCTGGAATTAAAAGTCTAATGATGACCACAAAACCATTGTCGATTGTAAAAACCCATCTGGTTCGCCAATGTCCTTTAGGGAAGGACATCTGCTGCCCTTACCTGGTCTGACCTACATGTGACTCCAACAATGTGGTTGACTCTTAAAAAATGCTCTCTGAATAAGGGTAATTAGGGATGTGCAGTAAATGCTGGCCTAGCCAACAACACCCCACATGCCATGATCAAATTTAAAAAAAATTGGAAAACTTAAAACTCAAGCAGAGTAATTACCTTTGAAAACACATGATAAACTGAAGTCTTCAATGAACCAGACTGTTCAAGGTCTGAACAAACAAATTTCTGAGATGTCATGAATGTACAAAGAGACTTTGAAAGAAACAGAATGTAATAAGCAAAAATCTAAATCGTGTGTGGACTCGAGAAAAGCACAAGGAGGAAGTAACAACTCTGAATTCCATTGTTGGCAAATCGAAGCAGGAGTTGGAAAAACTCAACTAGCAATACAGCCAGGCACAACAGCAGGCAGAAGAGTTACTTGAAGTAGTTGCTGCCTTGAAAGACCCTTTGAGGAATCAATACGTACCCCTGGATAAACATGAGTTAAAAAAGATATTGAATACTACTTCAGAAAAAGCTATGTTTGAACTAGCAGTAGTGACAAAGCAATGCACTGAAGGCAGAGTGAGAAGGCAAGAGCTGAACAAGAAAATAAACAGTTGAAAGAACAGTTGATTGTCCTTCAAGATCAAATGCAAAAGGAGTACTTCAGCAGCATGAAGAAATGAAGACTGCTTGAACAACAGAATGGAAGAATAGCAGAACAAAGTAGAGGAGACTCTTTTCAATTACAAGAAAACTCAAGACAAAGCAATTGAGTTCTGCAAAGTCAAGGAAAACCTATTGAAGGACCTTCACACGCCACAAGAATCCCTCGGTTCAAAGTTTGTTCCTCTGGAAAAATACAAAGAGAAGTAAAATGAATTGAATGTCACTCTGAAAGAACTGAAGAATCAGCTGGCAGAGAAGACTCAGCAATGTTCTATATTCTAGGAGAAAGCCAAGAGGTACAAGAAAGAGATTGCAGAGCTGAAGATCAATGACTAGAAGGAAAAGCATTGGATGCCTCAAACTTGCTGAGAACCATTGACTTGTTGAAAAATGAAATTGCTGACATGTAAATCAAGGACCTAGAATGGCAAGAGAAAGCACAAAAAAGTGTGAAGACCCTCAGAAACAATTAGCAGAAATGCCATGCAAGAATTTGAGCTTGAAGAATAGCACATAGGAATCAAGCTTTGCTAAGGAAAAATGATAGAGAACCAACTTGCACGATGAAAAATTAGAACTGGGTGAACTTCAAGTATCAGAAGTATATATTAAGTATTGTGAAAAATGCCTGTAACAGGAAAAGGAATTGCTGACGAATCAGAACAGTTGGTTGAGTGCAGAATTAACAACCAAAACTGATGAAATGTTGGAACTTCACCATGAAAAGAGCAATGAAATTCTTGAACTTGGATCCAGTCTGACAAACATGAAAGATGAGATGCATAGTGTGGAAGGACAAATCCAGACTTGAAGAAGTAGATAACTCTGAAACAAAGACAACTTAATGCACCAGAGTGGTTGCTGAGCTGAATGAAAAGATTCATAAGCTTCAAAAAAATTGGAAGATAGGAGAGTAAACAAATATTGAGCTGAAATTGTGAAGCAAGTGGAATTGAATTTATTTTTGAAACACCAGATTCCAGGAAGATTATGGTGGATCGCATAGAAAAATAAAACCTGAGTCCACTCTAGGAATGAACGGAATAAATATTCCCTGCGGAAGGAGCTGGACAAACCCAGGCTGTCCAAACAAAGCAGTTGGGTTGTTGATAAAGAGAAATGCAACTCAAAGGTGTGTAAAAAGTGAATCAAATGGAGATAAGCAAGTACTGGAAACACCGAGTACGACAATTTCAACACCAAACTGAGGCATCAACCCAAAGCAACTGAGACTAGGACCCACCATCCACAGTTAACAAAAGAAAAATTAAAGACAGAATCAAACTTAGAGAAAAAGCATATAATTGCACAAAGATTGGTGACAGGTCAGAAGATTGGACAGAATGTAAAGAACAGCGAAGAATGACAAAGATTAATAAGGAAGGAAAAATTGTATGAGAGAAAGCTAGCTAGAAATATAAAGATGAATAGTAAGATCTTTTATGGGCAGAATTTTTCACTGGCGTGCTGGCACTTGCCTGACACTCTCGAGCATAAAATAACGCGCGATGACGTTGGGTGAGCGTCCTGATGTCATAGCGCACTTGCGCCTGGTGGGCGCGTGCGGGTGCCACAGTCACACCCGCCATTAATTAAGAGGCCAGTTAAGGGCATTAAAAAGTCAATTGACCCCGATTTTTAATTGCCTGTGCGATTTCGCACAGTCAATAATTTCATAAAGCTCATCCACAGTCGTGATATAAAGGGTCAGCAGTATTGCTAGTATGAGCAGTGAGGAGTTTGGTAGATAGTTTGCTGCTGGTGACTTATTGGTATATGGCAGCTTCATCTATGTTCAGGGCTTCATTGTTAGCATCTCCAGGCTTCATTTCAGGGCTTCTTGGAGAAGGATCTTGGAGAATTCAGACTGTGGACCCTTCCAGGTATCAGACAGCCTTCAGTTACCCTGGTAATGGGGATTGTAGTCTCCAGTAGTGGCGCGTCCACTGAGGAGGAAGGGAGGGGCAGAAGGGAGAAGAGGCCTATGCAGCTTCCAGGGGAGCAACCTGTGGGAGGAGAGACGCAGGCTCAGTGGGTGCAGGGCCAGCTGGCAGTCCCAGGGGAAGAGGCCACGGAAGACACCGCTATCCTGCTGCCAGGGTTTACAGGCAGCGATGCAGCTACTTCAATATGTTTTTGGCGCAATGCCGAAGGGAGACAGTGACCTCCATTTGTCAGATGATCGGGTCTGAGACCATCTCCAACTGTGTGGGTGGACACCCCATGTCAGTGTCTCTGAAGGTCACAGTGGCCCATGCCTTCTATGCTTCTGGTTCTTTCCAAAGGTCAGTGGGGGATCTGTGTGTAGCCTCCCAATCAGCTGTCCATAGTTGTGTCAAGCTGGTGACAGGAACTTTGTTCAGGCGGGTATTGACTTTCATTCATTTCCGTACAGATGAGACCAGCCAGGCTGAGCAAGCCAGAGGCTTTGCAGCGATTGATGCGTTCCCCACATCCAAGATGCAACTGACTGCACACATGTTCATCAAGGCGCCAGCAGGTCAACCAGGTGCCTTTGTTAACAGGAAGGGATTCACACCATGAACATGCAGGTAGTGTGTGACCATAGAATGCATATTCCGCAAATGTGTATAAGGTACCCTGTCAGCTCCCATGACGCATACATCCTGAGATACTCCCAGGTTCCGAGGTTCTTCAATGCTCCAACCTGACTGGATGAATGGCTGCTGGGCGACAAGGGCTATCCCTTGAAAAGGTGGTTTGTGACGCCTCTTCCCCACCCAAGAGCCAAGAGCAGAGGCAGAGCAGTGGTATAACAGGAACCATGCCTCAGAAGGGCTGTGATAGAGAGGACCATAGGTCCACTGAAGACTCGCTTCTGGTGGCTGGACCGTTCAAGAGGAGCACTACAATACCTCCCAGGGCAGATGTCACTGATAGTGGTCACATGCTGCGCTCTGGCATTGTCAAGGGGGTCCCACTGGAGGAAGAGGATGGTGATGCAGCTGCACAGGTCACAGATGATAATCCAGCAGTGAGTCAGAAGAAGAATATGGTGAGGAGAACACTGAGGGCATGGAGGCAGACCTCCAGGGAGGCAGGGACACACCAGGGACGCCTTGATCCAACACTCCTTCAGCTAGGCTGCCAAATAAGCACTACCACCTCATGCCTGGGCTGCCGTCTCCATCCTGGATGTTTGAAATGGCCCTTTCCTTTGACTCCAAAATCCACTCAGTGCCTGTGCAGTAAAGTTTCGAGCCACCCACATCCAGCATTACATACTGGCATACCCTGCACCACATTAAATAAAGGTGAAGCGTACTCAGGCCATTATGACAAAAGAAAATTTATCTTATATTGACAGTCAAAACAAATTAACACACCCTTCTCTGGTCTTCAACCCCAGACCAGTTAAAATAAACAAAGTATTGCACAACAGAAGATCGCCCGTGACCAGTCACTCTTGTGCTCATGGTGTCTTATACTTATGTTTGGAGACGCCTTGGTCTCCAGCTATGTCTTGGTGCTCCCCCCTTCATTGGCACCAGCATTGGAGACAGCCTGCTAACTCTGCTGTCCTGTTAGCCTTGAGGCCTTGGTGGTCGTCCTGTGGCCAGTGGAGCCAGAACATGCTGGCCCTGCCTGGGAGGAAGTGGCCAGTTCCATGGCTGGCAGCTCCCCAGTCGCCACAGCCTCATCAAATGCCACGGTCACTGGCAGAGGATCAGAGGAGCTGCTGCCATCATCCAGAGCGCCCTAAGAGGAGCCCGCAGAGACGACGGGTAGCTCGTGTGCCAACATGAAGTCGCTCTGGACTTCCCTGCTCACCATTGATGGACGGGCACCTAGCTGGGATACTGGGCACCTCATCCATCTCCCACACAGACACTGACCACCTGAGATCAGTGCCTGTGTGGGGGCTTGCAGGTCTGAGCGCAACCCCAGGAATCCATGATTCTGTTCCTGGAGCTGCTTCTCCATGAGTGCGCTCGGCCATGAAGGTCAACGTAGTGCTCATGCTCGGCCTGGAGTCCTCCATAAGGGAGACTACGGCACACATACCCTTATGGATCTCTGCCAGATCCTGCTGCACACCTCGCTGGACATCCAGCATCTGTTTCCTAATGGATGACTCCAGAGGCTCATCATCTGCCTTTGACTCAGCATCATCCTGGTCTCCAGCAGTCCTCTGGCCCAATGCCCTGGGCACACTCTGCCTGCACCTCAAGCAAGTGTGAATTGCCCTCACCACTGTGCATCGACATTCTAACTGAAGATCTCACCCCCACCGAGGTATTGGTATTTGTGCTGGTGCCTAGTTCAGAGAGCAAGTGTATCCAGATGTAGGTGCATCTGGAGCCTGGTGTCAGGGGTGGATCTTCAGGGTCCTGCGATTGGATGCGTGTTGGCAAACCCAAGGGAAAACGACATGTCATTAGTTTAAGTCATCACACTGTCACTGTGCATGCCAGGTACCCTGGTGAGACCATGGAGATCTGCGTCATAGTGCCTTTCAAGGATCAACATGGAATCTATTTTTGAGGCTCCCATCAGTGATGAGACTACCCAAGAATGTTTTCACCATCCGATACTCTCACCTCTGTGCACTGTGTTCTTACCTTCATCTGACTTCCCAGCTTCTCCGTGGCCAGTTGACTGAGGTGCATGCCGGCTCTCCAACTCCTGCTCGTTTCTGGTTAAGATTAGGAGGTTTGGGGGGCCTCTGCCTGTCTGAGACTTTTCAATGCTGTTATGGGCTGTCTTCTTCTGAAAGAACAGAAGAGCTCTGATTAGTCCACTTTCTAACTGCAGCGCCGTTGCAGCCTGGCCAACCCCACCTGAGGAGCACCTTGCAGGGCACATCTGAGTCGTGGCCCTCGAGCTGCAAGGCACTCAATCCAAGGAGCCAGGGCTCACCCCCTTGGCCAGCTCTGGTGTCATTGACAATTGGCACTCACACTATAACACCCCTGTGCTCCGCGAAGGGACGGCCAGCCCTTAACAGTTCAACACACTGATCCATGCCAACACTGAACTCACCATTCCTGAGCACAGCAGGTCATTAAACCTCTTGCAGCACTGGACCCAGGTGCATCGCACCACATCATGGCTGCTGACCGGCACAGCTAGCTCCTCCCAAACTCTTTTTGTTAGGTGCAGTGGCCGCCTCCTTCCAGCCCTGGGGACAAGAGTGTCCCTCCTGGAAGCCACCTCCACCAGGAGGACCACGACACACTCATCAGAAAAACAGAGAGCCGAG
This sequence comes from Carcharodon carcharias, assembly GCF_017639515.1. Classification (NCBI taxonomy): domain Eukaryota; kingdom Metazoa; phylum Chordata; class Chondrichthyes; order Lamniformes; family Lamnidae; genus Carcharodon; species Carcharodon carcharias. The sequence goes on from NC_054468.1 coordinate 219,428,509, forward strand.
TGCCCACCCATCCTGTCCTCTCGCTTGGCATCCGCAGCCACATTTGTATCCATAATTTTTACCCTCCTGCTGAAGATGTCTTCATCACCAGCAGCCTTCTAGGGCCAGTTTTAAACTGGCTGCCGGGTTACCATTGGACCCGACGGCCGACAGACCCCCGCCCCTTCCCGACCACTGGGGATCTGACGTTCACGCTTGGTGGGCCTTAATTGGCCTGCCAGCAAGAAATTGTGGTTTGGGGTGATCGCGGGTGGCAGACCGTTTCCCGATCGCTCCCGGACCCACTGACCACACCTACCCGTCCACCAACCTCAAAATTCTGGCCTATAAATACTTAGAAAAGAATTAACAAAGTGAGTGTTGGTCCTGTAGAAAGTGGGTCTGGGGAATTAACAATGGACAATAAGGAGATGACAGGTGAATTCAACAGGTATTTTGCATTGGTCTTCACTATAGAGGATACAAATAACTTCCCAGAAATAGCTGTAAATCAGGAAATGGGAGGAAGGGAGGAACTCAGGAAAATTACAATTACCCGGGAAGTGTATTGAGCAAATTGTTGGAGCTGCGGGCTGACAAATCTCCAGATCCTGATGGACTTCATCCAAGGGTCTTAAAAGAAGTGGCTAGTGAGATAGTTGACGCTTTGCTTTTAATTTTCCAATATTCCCTAGATTCAGGGAAGGTTCCACTAGATTGGAAAATGGGAAATGTATCTCCTTCATTCAAAAGGGAAGGGAGACAGAAACAAGAAACTACAGGCCAGTTAGCTTAACATTTGTCATCAGGAAAATGTTAGAAGCTATTATTAAAGATGTTATGGCAGGGCACTTAGAAAAATTCAAGGCAATTAGGCAGAGTCAACATGGTTTTATGAAAGGGAAATCATATTTAACCAATTTATTGGAGTCCTTTGAAGGAGCCACATGTGCTGTGGATAAAGGGGAACCGATGGATGTGCTGTACTTAGATTTCCAGAAGGCAATGATAAGGTGCCACACCAAACGTTATTGTGGAAAAATAAAAGCTCATGGTGTAGGGGGTAACATATTAGCATGGATAGAAGATCGCCTAACTAACAGGAAACAAAGAATAGGCATAAATGGTTCTTTCTCTGCTTGGCAGTGTGTGCCACAGGGATCAGTGCTGGGGCCTCAGCTTTTTACAATTTATATAAATGATTTGTATGAAGGGACCGATGGTATAGTTGCTATATTTGCTGATGACACAAAGATAGGCAGAAAGTAAGTTGTGAAATGACATAAGGAGGCTACAAAGGGACACAGATAGATTAAGTGAGTGGGCAAAGATTTAGCAAATGGAGTATAATGTGGGAAAATATGAAATTGTTCATTTTGGCAGGAAGAAAAAAGAATGTTAAGAGATTTCAAAGCCCTGAAATTCAGAGGAATCTCAGTGTCCTAGTGCATGAATCACAAAAGGCTATTATGCAGGTACAGCAAGTAATTTTTAAAAAAATTTTATTCATTCATGGGATGTGGGCTTCGCTGGCTGGGCCAGCTTTTATTGCCCATCCCTAGTGCCTTTGAGAAGGTGGTGGTGAGCTGCTGCAGTCCATGTGGTGTGGGTATACCCACAGTGCTGTTAGGAAGGGAGTTCCAGGATTTTGACTTAGCAACAGTGAAGGAACAGCGATATATTTCCTAGTCAGAATGGTGAGTGACTTGGAGGGGAACTTTTAGGTGCTGGTTTTCCCATCTATCTGTTGCCCTTGTCCTTCTAGATGGTAGTTGTCGTGGGTTTGAAAAGTGCTGTTGAAGAAGCCTTGGTGAATTCCTGCAGTGCACCTTGTAGATGGTACACACTGCTGCTACTGTGCATCGATTGTGGAGGGAATGAATGTTTGTGGATGTGGTGCCAATCAAGTGGGTTGCTTTGCACTGGACGATGTCAAGTTTCTTGAGTGTTGTGGGAGCTGCACCCATCCAGGCAATTGGGCATGAATTATTATTCCATCATGGTCCTGACTTGTACCTTGTAGATGATGGACAGGCTTTCGGGATCAGGAGGTGGGTTACTCGTCGCACTATTCTTAACCACTGACCTACTGTTGTAACCACAGTATTTATAAGGCTAGTCCAGTTCAGTTTCTGGTCAATGGTAACCCCCAGAGTGTTGATAGTGGGGGATTCAGTTTTGGTAATGCCATTGAGCATCAAGTGGCGATGATTGGATTCTGTCTTGTTGGAGATGGTCATTGCCTGACACTTGTGTGATGCGAATATTACTTGCACATTTCCTTTATTAGGAAAACAAATAGAATATTATTGTTTATCATGAGGGGAATTGAATATGAAACTGGGGAGGTAATGCTTCAGTTGTACAGGGCACTGGTGAGATGACACCTGGAGTACTATGTACTGTATTGGCCTCCTTACTTAAGGAAGGATGTAGTTGGGTTTGAAGCAGTTCAAAGAAGCTGTCTTATGAGGAGAGGTTGGACATGTTAAGCTTGTATCCAGTGCAGTTTAGAAGAGTAAGAGATGACTTGATTGAAACCTTTAGGATCCTGAGGCGTCTTGACAGGGTGGATGTGGAAAGTATGTTCCCCTTGTGGAAGAATCCAGAACTTGGGGTCATTGTTTAAAAATAAGGGATCGCTTTTTAAGGCAGATGAGGAGAAATGATTCCTTTCAAAGGGCTGAGAGTCTGTGGAACTCTCTTCCTCAAAAGGCAGTGGAAGTAGAGTCTTTGAATATTTTTAAGGCAGAGCTAGATAGACAATTGATAAGCAAGGGGGTGAAAGATTATTGGGGGTGGGTGAGTGGTTACAATCAGATCAGCCATGATCTTGTTGAATGGCGGAGCAAACTTGGGCCAAATGGCCTACTGCTGTTCCTAATTCATATATTCGTATGTATGCTCATATGTTGTTCGCGTGAGACCCATCCCTCCAAACATGGAAAAAACGAGACCTGGAAGAATTGTTAAGCCTCCAGACCATCTGAATTTATAAAGTCAAACTTAAGGGGTTGGCAGGGGAGAAGGGGTAACAATGAAAGAAGAATTGTATTATAAATATATTCGAGTAAGGACTTAGTGGGAGGTGTAGTATAGGTGTTTGGGCAGAGCAAAGATTATTATGGGACTGGAGAACAGTACCTTCCATGGTATTATGTACAGAGTCACATGATAATAGACTGTGGGTACAGTACAGGAGTGTGGAAAAAACCAGCATGGAGATATTACCCATGCATAACTGTACCTTGGAGGTATATATGATTATGAGTTGTTAACAAACATTTAATGTTCAACCATACCAGCCTCCAGACCTCTTAGTGGGACACCAAACAACCATACAACAGCGTGGGCTTTATCCGCCACTGGTAAAATATCAACAGGAGCAGGAGGAGGCCCCTAAGCGTCCAATAACTAGCTTGGCCAGCCTAAGTGCATCCAGAAGCTGCTGCAGTATGGTTGGATGGAAGAGACACTGTAGCAAGGAACCCATGCAATGGGAGGCCTGGAGCCTGAGCTACTTCTGATGCTTAATCAGAGACCTGGGCACATAGAGCAGTGGTAACCCAGAAATTTTATTTTTTGGCATATCTTGGGAAGAAAAACATGCCCTTAGTGTTAATGCAGTCAAAGTAAGATTGCTCCATTTTCTGGCAGCCAACACCTGTGGCTGGACTTTTAGGCCCAACTTGGGGTGGGAAGACATGGAGGTCAGCAGGTGGAGAATTTTGCACTGCCAGCTGCTGTGCCATTTGCCCAGCTCCATTTCGAACCCGGGCCATTTTCCTGGGGACGGGGTCGGGGACAGCGTTGGGACAGGTAGACTATTAAGTTAATTAAAGACCCATTAAGGCTTAATGTCAGAGGCCAACTGGGATTTCACATTTGACACTCTAGATGACTGCAGATGATGGGAAGCATGGAAGGCGCCTGATGGTGGCGTCCCAATGACGGACTTCATTTTCAGCCACAGGCCGCCATGTGGAGGAGTTCCACAACCATCCTTTCCCACCACCGTAATGATGACCCGGTTACTTGATCTTTTATTTTAGCTTCTAACAAGTTGGAGAGATGGTGCCTCCATCTTGGGGCACCCTCTCTTTTACTTGCATGCCATGACATCCTGTTGCTTCTTCAGTGCTGGAGGGCCTTCTATTGGCCCTCCAGCTTCAAGACCTGCCCACTGTCCTTAATTGTTGAGCCCAACCGCTGGCCATTAATTGGCCGATTCAGGAAAAATCACATTGAGTGGATGTTCCCCACACAATGTGGACTTCTGACTCCCATTAAGCCTGACAGCGGGATTTTGAAGCCTGCAGGGAAAATCCTGTCCATGGTCTTTTGCACACAAATAAAAATGAATTTTTAGTTGAAAGTTAAAATGAGTTTTCATTTTATCTAGAAGCTACTAGTGAGGACTGAATTCCTTGACACTAGGAGTCCAGGAGCAAAGAAATTAGTTATTAATGAACCAGCTCCACATTCAGCGTTGGGACAACAGCAGAAATTTGGTGTTTTCTACTTGTGTTCTACTTTTGTTTAAGCTGGGTGCGTCGCTGGAAGCTACTGGACAGGAGCAGGAGAACAGCACGGACTAAAACCTGAGCAGGGATGGAGTGACGAGGGAGTGGAATCCAGCTGGACAACTCAGGCCAGCCCTACTGGAAGGAAGGGAGCAGCAGTAGAGTGGTTAGGATTGGGTGTAAGAGGAAGGGAATGAAGGCAGAGCCGGAATGTAGGCAGAGCCGAAGTGTAAACAGAACCAGGAATGTGTGTGGGCTCATTAGAGTCACAAGCTTGTGAAGACCTAGGCAGATCTACATCAGAATTCTATAAATGCAATTGCAGAGCTAATCTTTCTACCATTTTATTTCTATGATATTATGGTGATCCACTCACCTCAAAATTCACAATATTTGAAACAATATTGTTTAGGATCTCAAACTGATTCACAGTAAGATGTGTCATAGCAGCTATAGCTTGAGGGATTTATTTTTTAGCTTCAGTGATGGAAAACCAAGTTTTGTGTTAGATAGGGTAATAATGCAGAAAATAACTCAATGGAAAAGAAAAAATACAGATTTATGTACTTAACTCGTGGAAAAAGAAAATTAACTGGCAGCTTCACAGTCAGGATGCAGGCAACGCAAGTTTTGCTATATTTATAAAATAGCAGTGCGTACCACGGGAAAGTAGGACAATGGAATTGATATCCTCTGACAAAGAGCTGACATAGATAATATGGCCCAGTAGCTTCTCTCTAAGGGTCTATGATCTGAAATCTAAATGTAACACAATATTCTAGGCTGCTCTGCAACTTACACAGTGAACTTTGGAAAAAAATCAATCAGAAGCTATTCAAATAATTTCTGCTTATATGACAATCTTTCTATCTTACGTACATGATATGCATGATATATTGTAGGATAACAAGCTATTAAAACAAGTTTGGATGGCAACACAGACATCGAAAGTAACAAAATTATCGCAAGCATCTACTAACAATGCTAAATTTCATACTACATCTCATGTTAAACACAATGACCAGGGGCAGCTAATGGTAGGAAGTTGGAATCTCAATTTGATTATAAAATTTGAACCTAATTCTCAAATGGAGTTTAGACCTGCTTAACCTTCTTAAATGATTTTACCTGAATTATCTATAAGTACAAAAGCAAAAATTTTGCAGATGCCAGAAATCTGAAAAAAAAAACACAGAAAATGTGGTAAATACTCAACAGTTTAGGCAGCAGCTAAGGAGAGAGAAACCAATTTAACGTTTCAGGTTGCCAACCATTCGACAGAACTCAATTTATATGGTTTGTCTGAAATGAACATTTAAATTAGGGATTGCATATTAATGCTAATTCTATTAAAACATGAGTAGAATGAAAGCATTACAGAAAAATTAGCATTTTAGAAGCCAGATCATAAGTCCAAAATGAATGGATTACCATTGGTGTTTCAAATGGAAAACATATGCATTATCTGGAACAGATTTATCTCACTTATTTTACTTCAGATTGTCACACCCTCAAGAGGTAGCAGGATTGAGAAATGAGAGACAAATTTCAGATGGAAAGTCTAATTTCCCTTATTAGACTAATGTAATATAAACTCTTCTGCTTTTATTCTAGTTAATGAACTGGAGGTACTGCTTAGTTCCCAGAATACACTCATAAACAAATTGAAAGCAGAGTGTAATACTTTAAACCAAAAGCTGCAAAAGATTACAGAAAAAAACAGGTAGGATCCATTTCTGACATTATCCCAGATGCTGAGTTTATAATTATTGCGATAAAGAAAAGTAATTTCTAACTATTTCAGCACTGTTTTGTGGAATGTGATTATTCTGATCTCAACAATCAAAACTTAAGATGCCTAGAAATTGTTTTCTGTAGCAGATATGCTGCACATCCATAATTCGTTTGTAATAACAATGTGTTTGTTATTTTGTCTTCTATGATTTCATGTCTACTGACTTGCAAGTAATATCTTTCAATGTACACACAATAAAGATTGTGGTTCCAGAGTTTGATGGCCTAAGGTTCTGCCATTGCAAAGCAGTTGAATAATACTACTGGAAGAACAAAAAAAAATTTGTATTCACCAATATTAACAATGAATTTTTACTGTTTAACAATAGTAGACTGTCATCCAGAACAAGACCGGTAGGTTTAACTAACTTGGAGTTTTTTTGATAACGGAGAGGGTTGATGAGGGAAATGCCATTGAAGTGCTTTACATGGACTTTCAAAAGGCATTCGATAAAGTGCCGCACAACATTCTTGTGAGCAAAGTTATAACTCATGGAATAAAAGGGACAGTAGCAACATGGATACGAAATTGGCTGAGTGACGGGAAACAGAGAGTAATGATTTTTCAGACTGAAGGAAGGTTTGTAATGGAGTTCCCTGACCTTCCTGATGTATGTTAGTGACCTAGACCTTCGTGAACAGGGCACAGTTTCAAAATTTGTGGATGAAATGAAACTTGGAAGAATTGTGAACAGCGAAGAGGATAATGTAAAAGGCCATAGAAAGGTTGGTGGAATTGGTGGGCAAATGGCAGATGAAATTTAACACAGTGAAGTGTGAAGTGATTAATTTTGGTAAGAAGAATGCGGAGAGACAATATAAAATAAAAGGTACAATTTTAAAAGGGGTACAGGAGCAGGGGGACCTTTGTGTATAAGTCATTGAAGGCACAGGACAGGTTGAGAGAGTGGTTAATAAAGCATACAGCATCCTAGGCTTTATTAATAGGGGAATGGAGTATAAAAGCAAGGATGATACGAAACTTGGAAGAATTGTAAACAGCGAGGAGGATAATGTAAAAGGGCATAGAAAAGTTGGTGGAATGGGCTTCTCTGTATTAAATTTCATGTTAAAATTGTATAGAACACTGGTTCAGCCTCAACTGGAGTATTGTGTCCCGTTCTGGGTGCCACACTTTAGGAAAGATGTGAAGGCATTAGAGAGCATGCAAAAAAAATCATGAAAATTGTTCCATGGATGAGAAACTTCATGTCGACAGATTGGAGAAGTTGGGAATATTTTCCTTGGAGAATAGAAAGTTGAGAGGAGATTTGATAGAGATATACATGAGAGGTCTGGACAGAGTAGATAGGGAAAAACAGTTCCCATTGGTTGAAGGATCAAGAACAAGAGGCCATAGGTTTAAGATAACTGGCAAAAGAAACAATGAAGACATGAAGCAAAACTTCTTCAAACAACCAGAAAGGCCAAATACAAGTTTTGTGTAGCTGCAAATGTTATGTTCTCTACTCTGAAGCCACTATTAAAACAAAGATGCGCCCACTGTTTTGTACTTCTTAAGTTGTTTTCTCCACATTCTCTTTTCTCTCTTCTTCCCATGAAGGTTGCAGATTTTGGGATGCGGGTCATTAAGTACCTGCTACCCTATGGTACCTCACTTAAGTGGTGATTCTTAATGCACAGATTACGACAGCTTATCAGCTGGCAATTCGTCTTTGGAGGCATCACAGCAGATACAATTCTTTCCTCAGTCAATGCCTACAGACATAACTTCTCTTAAATTGGGTAGTGGGGGAAGTCATCGGATAATAACTGAGATCAGGAAAAGTGGAAGAAAATTCATCTCCAAACACAAGAAAGCAATTAAGTATGCTTTTTCTGCATCAAATGAGTTTGGCCATCATTATCTCAGGAATGTGATAAAAACCCAGGTTCTGCATCATCAATGATGTTCAGTTGTTTAACATTACCTATTTCCCTATTGAGCCATTTGAGGAGCATTATTAGTAAATGATTCTAAGCATCAAAAGCAATATTTTGCGGGTCTTGTAAAAAAAAACTGTTTCTTTCATCTCTTAATGAATGTTAATGCTGATTGCTGAACGGTGTGAAGAATTCCTCTAAATTGGCTTGTACTTTCTGGTCAAAATTGACCTTGGCTTTCAAAAGCTTGAATCTGGCCTAATGAACAAAATCATGAGATTTCAATATGTTTCCGTTCAGCACAGTATTATTAGATGTCCTTGTCCCAGAAGTCTATTAAGATCATAGAGATAAATTTGCCATGTTTCCTCCATCAGCCAAAGATTTTCTGAGTTTCCATACACCTATGGGACCTGCTAAAGATGTCAGAATGAAAATGCTAAGTGGAAGATATATTGTCTGGGAGAGTCCCTAATCATCTAAATCACAAAGGAAGTAAGAAAGAAGAAGGACTTGCATTTATACAGCACTTTTAATAGCCGCATGCCATCTCAAAATGCTCTACAGCACTTTTGAAGTATAGTCACTATTGTAATGTAGGAAATGTGTCAGCCAATTTGCACACAGCAAACTTCCACCAACAGCAGAGTGATAATGATCCGATAATCCATTTCAGTGATGTTGATTGGGGGGTAAGTATTGGCCAAGACACAGGGATATCTCCCCTGCTCTTCAGTGCAATAGTACCATGGGATCTTTTATATCCATCTGAGAAGGCAGACAGGGCATTGGTTTAATGTCTCATCCAAAAGACAGTACCACTAACAGTGCAATACTGTGTCAACCTTGATTTTTGTGTTCAAACCCTAGAGTAGAACTTGAATTCACAAAATTCTGACTTCGAGGCAAGAATGCTACCAACTGATGAGCAATTTGCAGTCAGTGCTCCCCATACTGGAATAGATGGGAGATAGGAGGGAAGCAGGTACAGGTTCAGATGGGAGGTAGGAGGGAAGCAGGTTCAAGCCTATGCAGACACAATGGGCCGAACGGCCTCCATGCCATTAAAAATTCTGTGATTCTGTTTGATCATAGTCATCTATTTAGAGTAAACAATATTAAAAAGAACCTAGTTTAGGACCCTTAAAGGCAGAAATATAGTAATAGGCAAATTAACATTAAGGAGAGAGAGTGTTCTAGGTGTTCCTACAATCCTGGACAAAAAATTGGAGTTAACTGAAAAACTGAAGGAGTTGGCCAATAGTTAGGTGCATATGAAACAAAATGGAATTGATGAATACTTGGGATTCTTTTCCGGATAAAGGGTGGAGGATTTTGCCTAAATAAGACAGACATTACTAATGAGAATTATTTAAACTAGAAGGATGGTGAAAGGTCCAGACCGTGCACAAGAACACCAAGACCAGCAATTTCATCAGGAAAATATGGAGGTGAAGACCATAATTCAAGCAGAAAATCCTTAAGGTACAGGCTCAATATATTCCCAAAAAAAGCTACCAGGCTGCAGCAAAAGCTGTATGTCTTGGGGTGGGTAGAGAAGTTTCTTTTTTTTATTCATTCATGGGATGTGGGCTTCGCTGGCTGGGCCAGCACTTATTGCCCCATCCCTAATTGCCCTTGAGAAGGTGGTGTTGAGCTGCTGCCTTGAACCGCTGCAGTTCCATGTGGTGCAGGTACACCCACAGTGCTGTTAGGAAGGGAGTTCCAGGATTTTGACCCAGTGACAGTGAAGGAACTGCAATATATTTCCAAGCCAGGATGGTAAGTGAGTTGGAGGGGAACTTCCAGGTGATGGTGTTCCCATCCATCTGCTGCCCTTGTCCATCTAGATGGAAGTGGTCAAATAAAATGAGCCTTAAAAAAGGTGTGCAAGAGATATACAGCTAATAATAAAGGAAAACAAATAAAAGTATAAAAATATAGAAGGAAAGTCAATATTATTAGATAGTTAAGGGGCATGGCTGATTAGAGATGAAATCAAAAATATTATATTTTGGAGGAATGGCAGAGATACGAAATGAACACTTTGCCTTGGTTTTCACAGTAAGTGGCACAAAGGATGTGGCCCAATTAGATACGATAATCAAAGCTAAGGAAATAGTACCACAAAAAAATGATGGAAGTCAAAATGCAGAAATGTACTGGGTCCTGATGACATGAAGCTTAGAATGCTAAGTGAGTCAACCGAAAAATAGCAGAGACCGAATGTAATCTTTCAAATAACCTTGGATATGGCAGTTGTGTCTGTGACTGGAGGGATGCCAATGTGACACCTCTGTTGAAAAAGAGAGAAAGGGATTATTCAGATAACTATAGACTAGTTAGTAGTGGGTAAATTTCTGGACGCCACAGCATCAGATAAAATTAAAGCACAGAAAGACATGATGCAACCTGGGACCTGCATCATCTGAAATAAAAACAGAGAGTACTGAAAATATTCAGAAGGTCAGGCAGCATCTGTGGAGAGAGAAACAGAGTTAACAGGCTGAACTTCATATAAGGATTGGTCATGGTCGTGTCAGATGTTAAAATGCAAAAAATCTGAAGGGACCCAACCCGCCTCGAATCTGCCCCCTGATTTTAACAGTCTGGATGAGGGGTGGGCAACCCAACTGCTCGCAGAAAGTGGGTGGGTCGTTTAAATATTTTAATAAAGCTGCATGCCTTTATTTTAATAGTTAATCTGTTTTTAACCCAGGTGACTGGTTTCTTGGGCCACAGATAACTTGTCAGCTTAAAGGAGGTAAGAGGGGCTGAATCCATAAGCACTGCTTTTGGTCAAGAGGAGCAGGAATGTTACCTCCAGGTCCAACAAGCTACCCAGTAAACACCACTCCCATCCCCACAATCTGTCTCTTCCCCAGCCGCTATCCAACCCACCCGGCCATTTCTATGATCCATATCTCTGCTCCCCAAACCCTAATTTTCAGAGAGCCTGTGATAAGTGTGGAGCATTTGACAGACTTCACAAACTAAGTTCAGTGGTATTGAGAATAAGACATGGATGTGAAATAGTAATTAGCTACAGTGAGAGAGAGCAAGGTCAAAATGAGGAAGTATTAACTGATGTGTCCCACCTACAGATTAGTGTTGAGATCTGTCTTGCTCCTGGTATGTATGAGTGACCTAGATTTGCAGTTTCAGTGCAAAGCAGTGAAATCGCAGATGACACAAGCTCAGAGGAGGCAGCCAAAAATTTTACAAAGGGAGATCAATGAGGTGTGCAGCTGGCCTGATCAGTTGTAGATCAATCCAGACAACTTCAGAGTAAAAATAACAAGCACATGTAGTTTGGGTGGATTACTTTTTACTAAGGATCGAGTTGAAAGCGACCTAGGGATATTAGTTTGTTTGCCACACATGATATCCAAACAGCGTGAAGTAGTAAAACAAATAGGATGCTGGGTTACATTGCCAAATCAGTTGAGTTCAAGTCCCTAAAGGTTGTGATGCAGTTGCATATTGCCCTTATCAGGCTGCAGCTGGAGTACTGAGTATAGTTCTGACTAATGCAACATAAGTGGTTCATCCTGGCTTCAGAAGCAGTGCACAGAGAAATAGCCTAGTACCAAAGTGATGAACGATGAAAAATTATTAGATAATTAGTGTTATTCAGCCTCAAAAGACATATCTCAATGGGTGTTTATGAACCCCTATTATTTAATGATAATAGAGATTTAAAACCAGGAACAAAGATTTCAGATCTACCGGTAATCTCTAGGTACACAAGTAGGGCATGAGGACATAGCACCAGAACTGTGAAAGGGCATGTTTAAGACAAGCAACAGAAGTGTTTCCTTAAATAGAGATCAAAACCTGGAGTGGGTTGTCAGCAAGCGTAGTTGAGGCCATAACATTGGACTCAATTCAGAAGCAGCTGGATACAGTATTGCGAGATGATGTGGTTGATATTCTAGAAAAATGAGCTCAGGTAAGCTGACAGGCCAGCTTTATCGACTTGATTTTATGATGCAATTAGCCAGCAATGCTTTCAGTCCTGTATCAATTTCAGCAGTGTTGTCACAGTCACAATTTTGAATTCTTATCAGAGTACTTCATTAAATGAATGGCTCAGGTGGATTAGGTAGATGACTCTTTTCAAAAGCAGTAAAAATACACATTTTAAGACACAGATTTTATTTCAGAATTATTAGTCAAACAGTTTTCAGATGACTCAGCTACATCCTCTTCCAACATTATCCCTGATTCCACTAATTCTTCAAAGATATCAAGAGGAACAGGATAAGGACTGATTCCTATATAGACAGAGCCCTGCCCCATGTGACTCTGACAGCCATAATTCTCATCTGGTCTCCTTCATAAAGAGAGAATCATTTTACCTTCCCAACAGGCAAGAGCTTCTCTCTGAGAGTCTGGCACCGTGAAACATTCAGCCTCCAGCTGCTGGCTTGGCTGTTGAACAGGAATGGTTAAAAAGCCCAGGGCTTATGAAAGGAAGTGATAGAGATCATCATAGCTGCAAGGAAATCTTCCACACAGTCTGTTTGTAACAGTAAGTGGAAAAGGTTTGCCATCTGGTGCCAAGATCATGGACAGGATCCCGTGCTGTGTAGGATCCTTGTGATTCTCGACTATTTGGGTATTCTGGTAGAATCTGGACTGAAGCCCAGTTTGATCAGAGTACATGCAGCAGCTTTCCTAGTGTCAGTATAAAGGAACCAGGTGGGTGTTCGTTCTATGCTGTCACAGTTTACAAAAGGAGTTTGGAAAGTCAGAACTCCGCATAAGTTATTTTCCTCTATTGTGGGCTACATGCTTTTTTTTTATTTGATCTTAAACCTCTTTTCTCTTTGTGGGCTTTCACCTACATAATGCACATTTCCTGAATGGGAGGGCAAGATGAGAATTTGTTCCTAGGTCTTCACCACTTCTCCTCTGTCACCTGCCAGCAGGGGGTGTACAAGTGTGACTCAAGGTGACAGGTCTGCCTATTTTCCTTTCTTTCCTGTGGAGAAGCACCTGTCCTTCACTCAGTGGTTTCTCACTGTGGCCCCACTTAGGAACAGATCAGAAACTCATCCTGGGGGAAGAGCTGCTCTAATGTGTTTGCAGTTTTGTTGTGCATAGTAATTGCTGCAATTTTCTTTCTTCCACCTCCCTCCCCCCACCCCAACTTTCCCCTCACATGTGGGGAGTCATTGACATCAATTCATCTCACACTGCTTTACAGAGTAGAATATTGACGCTCTACTCCACTACCCACAGCTTCAAAAGCCTGAAGCTCTTGCAACCTCTTTTGAAAAACGTACATTCCAAATTAGTGATCATTAAGTCAGTAGCTAACCTTCATTGTGTCCAGGCATTTGAGAATAGTAAACGCAGTAACGCTTCTCCAGGTTGAATTGCATTTGCCACTTCCCAATCACATTTCCTTCTTTCTTGTCTCTCACTGGTCAGTGAAGGAACATATGTTCAGTTACTTTGAGGTGTGAAAAAGCATGTTGTTCTTACCTGATCAGAACAAAATCTCTGAGAATACACAGTCAAAAGGTTTTTTTTTAATTTGTTTGTGGGATGTAGGCGTTGCTGGCTAGGCCAGCATTTATTCCCCATCCGCAATTGCCCTTTCTCAGAGGGTATTTTAAGAGTCAACCACATTGCTGTTGGTCTGGAGTCATATGTAGGCCAAACCAAGTAAGGATGGCAGATTTCCTTTCCTAAAGGACATTAGTGAACTAGATGGATTTTTACAAGAACCGGCAATGGTTTCATGGTCATCATCTGACTTTTAATTCCAGATTTTTATTGAATGCAAATTTCACCATCTGCTGTGATGGGACTTGAACCCGGGTCCCCAGAGCATTACCCTGGGTCTCTGGAATACTAGTCCAGTGATAATACCACTATGTCGCTGCCTCCCCGCAGGGTGGTAAAATGGTAGCTTTTACACTGCCCCAGGATGGTGGGGCCTGGAGGTGGATTGAGGAGGATTGGGAAAATGGGGGGAGCCAACTCAGAATGGCTCTGTGAAGGCAAGCAGCCAATTAAACTGGATAAGGCCCCAATTAGGGGCAATTTTGTGGCCTCATCATCATTTTCCTGCTAGGAGAATGACCACCTGCCACACATGGAGGTCAATGAAGGCAGCCTTATTGTGGCAGGGGCCATCAGAGCCGAAAGCTCCATGGCCCAATGATGGGGCCACACTCAAGGTCCAAGCAATTCCTCTGTAGGGGTTTCCCTTCCATTCCATGTGGCCTACCGGTGTTGAGGTTGTGTTTCACAACCTGTCTCAGCAGCATTCCCTTTCCCAGTGGGGCTGCCAAGGCTGCAGAGCATTGAGAGCCCACCCATGGCAGGACAGAGGCAGTCAATTAGGTCATTTCCCAGAAGATTGCACGCCATTCTTACTGCTGCTATTTGCAGCTACGTACGAGCTCAGGACTGTCATTCGAGGATGTGAGAGAAAGGATAAACTGTCACTTAGAAAGGCACAGATTAAGCAAGGATAGTCAGCATGGATTTGTTAAGGACAGATTGTGTCTGACTAACTTATTGAATTTTTTGAGGAAGTAACAAGGTCGATTGATGAGGGTAGTGCAGTTGATATGGTCTACATGTGTTTTAGCAAGGCTTTTGACAAAGTTCCACATGTTAGGCTGGATAAAAAAATAAAAGCCCTTTGGCTCCAAGGAAATATAGCAAACTAGATACAAAACTGGCACAGTGGCAGGAAACAAAGGGTAATTGTTGACGGGTGTTTTTGTGGCTGGTAGGCTGTTTCCAGTGGTGTTCCGCAGGGTTCAGTCCTAGGTCCCCTGGTTTTTGTGGTATGGAATATTTGGACGTAAATGTAGGGGGCTTGTTCAAGAAATTTGAAGTTACCAACGTACTAGTCAGGTGGGCAGAGAAGTGGCAAATGGAATTCAATTCGGAGAAGTGTGATGTGATGCATTGAGGGGGGTGGATCAAACAAGGCAAAGGAATACGCAATTAGTGGGATAATACCGAGAGGTGTATAGGAAGTGAGGGACCTCGGAATGAATGTCCACAGACCCCTGAAGGTAGCAGGGCAGGTCGATATGGAATCCTTTTCTTCATTAGCCAAGGTATAGAATATAAGAGCAGGGAGGCTCTGCTGGAACTGTATAAATCATTACTTAGGCCTAAATTTGAGTACTCTGTGCAGTCTGATCACCTCAGAAATAGATGTAATTAAGAAAGGATGTAATTACATTAGAGAAGGTACAGAAGAGATTTACGAGGGTGTTGCCAGGACTGGAAAAATGCAACTATGAGGAAAGATTGGGATTCTTCTCCTTGGAACAGAGAAGGATGAGGGGAGATTTGATTGAGATGTATAAAGTTGTGAGGGGCCTGGATGGGAAGGGCCTATTTACCTTCGCAGAGAGGTCAGTGATTAGGGGGCATAGATTTAGAGTGATTGGTAGAAAGATTGGAGGGGAGATGAGGAAATTTTTTTTTCACCCAGAGGGTAGCAGGGGTCTGGAACTCACTGCCTGAAAGGGTAGTAAAGGTCTTCAACTAATTTAAAAGGTGTCTGGATATGCACCTCACGTGTGTAACCTGCAGGGCTGTGGACCAAATGCTGGAAAGTAGGATTAGGCTAGGTGACCCATTTTTCAGCCAGCACAGATATGATTTTTTTTATTATATTCATTCACGGGATGTGGGCTTCGCTGGCTGAGGCAGCATTTATTGCCCATCCCTAATTGCCCTTGGGAAGGTGGTGGTGAGCTGCCTTCTTGAACCGCTGCAGTCCATGAAAGGACACGTGACCTCTTTCCGTGCTGTAAACCTTCTATGATTGTATAATTTGGTTCTGACTTAAGGGTCCAGAAGTCTACGGGAAAATGCAGCCCATTTTATATTAGGATACCACCTGTTAAGCTCAAGTTTCAAGTCTAGCTCAGAATGAATGGTTAAAAGCTTTTTCTCTAATGACTTTGAATGATTTGTGAAATGAGCTTTGTTATCTCAATTCAATAGATGGTAGGCATAAACTGTCCATAATTTGCAACTAATTAGTGGTCTCTTTCAGAAATATAAACAGGGAGGTTGCAGTAAAAACATTTTGATAAAACAGTATAAGTGACAATGTTACCATTTTTGACCTGGACCTGGGTTAATTTGAGAGACTTGAGAGTAAAGTTTGGGAAAAACCTGCATTTCTTTGTAATGACACCCTTCATCTGCTATAAACAAGCCATATGAACAAGGAACAGAAGTAGGCCATTCAGTCCCTCAAGCTTCTCTGCCATTTAATAACATCATGGCTGATCCGATGGTAACCTGATATCTGCATCCCACCTACCCCCGATAACCTATCACCCCCTTGCTTACCAAGAATCTATCTACTCCTGCCTTAAAGATATTGTTTTTATTCCAGTAGCCATCTCTTTTTTTACATTTTCCTTTTCTGCTATGGGTGATCATTTATTTTAAGCTGGCAGCATGCTTTGTACTCTTTCCCTTTAGCTGTTTACCTTTAATTGCCTTGTTATTTCTTTTTCTTTTCTGATGATCTCTCATTGTTTTTCTGATGATCTCTCATTGTCATCCTTCATGAATTTGATAATTCTTCCTTTTTTATTTCCTTTGTTCACTTAGTACATTTTGCTTCCGATGTCTCAGATTTGACTACAAAAAAGTGCCCTCTCCCTCCATATATTGGCATCTCTTTGCTTCCTATTACATCTCCTCCCTCTACTTTCTACTTATTGTATATGCTTGCCCTCTGTTCGTTCTCTTCTCACATCAGCAGCCTATTCTTCTTTCATCAGACTTAGATCAGCCACCTTCTCTCCGAGAGTGTCACTAATTTTGAGGGAATAACTTATGCAAACTCTTTCCAGTCATAGAGGTCTGTGGCAGCTTTCTGTCTTGTAAGATGACGGTTTGTGCCATGGTGGTCAACTCCGTGTTAAACATCTAGTGTGGCTCAGGAGCCCCACTCTGGCATGGTAGTCTCTGCCACATTTGCTGCAGAGGAAGACAGTAGGCTAAGAAGGTGCAGTATTCGCTGGCCTCTGTATTCTCTCGGCTCTCTTCTCGTCCAGCTGAGCTTTCTGTTTCTGCCTGCCTCATCCAATGCTCTTCCAAACAGTCAGCCTCCAGAGGTCACAGCGACTGTCTCCCATTTGTCAGCGTCAATATCTGCCATCTTCATTTCTTGCTTGCAGGTGTCCTTGTAGCGGAGTTATAGACACCCAGGAGTCACAGAGATGCTTAAGGCTTCCCACCCTCCCAGAATGGCTGAGAGTCTACTGGAATAAACATAAATCTCCCGTGGCTATTGAAAGAAATCCGGGAGAATTTAAAATGATATTTTAAACACATAAATTAGTATGCCCAATAAATCATACAGCAAAGCTCATCGTTCATTGTAAAATGTTAGCCTGATTGCATACTTGGCAGCATAACGACATAAAATGTGAACCTGTACTGATGCAGATTACACACATGTACTGTACTCATGAATGTCGTTGCCTGTTTTTTGCCGCTGAGCAGGAGGGACTCCAGACGAGGAGGTAAAAGGAGTGAACACTGGGTTGCTGGGAGAAAAATTGCATATCCTGCTAAGACTTGGGATAAAAGGAGCACTGATTTTTGTCCTAGTTGGTTTTTTAAAAAAATGAAACTATTGTACATATTGATGAGAATTTATTCAGCAAGTTTTAGCTGGTATAAAGTGGGTTTTTGCAGTGGGATAAATAGAGGCCTCAGTGTGTTTTCCTCTCTCTTAGAACCTGCTTGCGCCACGCCACTGACTTTCCGTGACTTCAATTCTGCTAACATCTCCTGGACTATGCCCAGCCAGAGTTGGCAACCCTAGAAGTGCTCAATAAATATACTGTCCCGCTGGGTGTACAGCACCTATGAGGGTTTCAAATTTAGGTAACAAATTTGATAAAATGGCTCACACAAGAATTTTCAACAGATACATTAACCCATGCACTAAAATAGCCTACAGAGGAACTTAAATTTCGAGAAATCTTGGTAAGCTGTTTCTTCAGGCACACCTTGAGCAAAAAAGTGAACAGTGACATCACAGGAAAGCTGTAAGCTGATTGGTTGGCAAGTAACTGCACTTATGGTGTGTATGTAAAGAGCTGGAAATTAGAAAAATGTAAATTTTTAAATAACCCTTAAGTAGTTACTTTATAATTAATTAAGAGATACTAATAGAAGGGAAGTGAGAAGCCTGTTTTTTAAGTGGTAATGGTTTATTGTGTTACTAAGGTTTAAATTAATACAGTAAGTGGTGGTGAGGAGAGGCATTAAGTAAAATTTAAAAGTTAGAGAAATAATTAATTAGTTAATTTAAACAGAATAAGGATGGCAGGGCAGGTGATATGTTGCAGCTGTAGTATGGTGGAGCTTGTGGACACATATGTGATCCACAGCAACCATACGAACATATGAATTAGGAGCAGGAGTAGGCCACTCGGTCCTTCAGGCCTACTCCACCATTCAATAAGATCATGGTTGATCTGATTGTAACCTCAACTCCACATTCTCGCTTATCTTCGATAACCTTTCACCCCTTTGCTTATCAAGAATCTATCTACCTCTGCCTTAAAAATATTAAAAGATTCTGCTTCCGCTGCGTTTTGAGGAACAGAGTTTCCAAAGACACTTAACCCTCTGAGAGAAAAAAAATCTCCTCATCTCTGTCCTAAATGGATGATTCCTTATTTTTAAACAGTGACCCTTAGTACTTGATTCTCCCACAAGAGGAAACATCCTCTCCACATCAACCCTGTCAGGACTCCTCAAGATCTTATATGTTTCAATTAATTCACCCCTTACTCTTCTAAACTACAGCAGATACAAGCTTAGTCTGTCCAACCTTTCCTCATAAGACAACCCTGGTTTTAGCCTAGTAAACCCTCTCTGAACTGCTTCCAATGCATTTACATGTTTCCTTAAATATGGAGACCAATACTGTACACTATACTCCAGATGTGAGCTCACCATTGCCCTGTATAATTGAAGTATAACCTCCCTACTTTTGTATTCAATTCCTCTCACAATAAGTGATAACATTCTATTAGCTCTCTTAATTACTTGCTGCACCTGCATACTAGCCTCTTGTGATTCAAGCACTAGGACCCCTAGATCCCTCTGCACTTCAGAGCTCTGCAATCTCTCACCATTTAGACAATGTGCTTTTTAAAAAATTTATTTTTCTTTCCAAAATGGATAATTTCACACTTTCCCACATTATACTCCATTTGCCAGGTCTTTGCCAACTCACTTAACCTAATCTATATCCCTTTGTAACCTCCTTGTGTCCTCTTCACACCTTAGTATCCTACCTCTCTTTGTGTCATCAGCAAATTTAGCAGATATGCCTTTTGTCCCTTCACCCAAGCCATTTATATAAATCATTAAAAGTTGAAGCGCCAGCACTGATCCCTGTGGCACATCACTAGTTACATCTTGCCAACCAGAAAAATACCCATTTATGCCTACCCTCTGCTTCCTGTTAGCTAGCCAATCTTCTATCCATACCAATATGTTACCCCCTACACCTTGAGCTTTTATTTTCATCAATAACCTTTGATGTGGGACCTTATCAAATGCCTTCTGGAAGTCTAAATACAGTACATCCACCGGTTCCCCTTTATCCATAGCATATGTTACTTCTTCAAAGAACTCCTAATAAATTGAGTATTGCTGAAATAAGAGATATGTCTAAGCTTTTTGTCTTTGCAATCATCAGGAGACTTGCAAGAATACCAATATAAGGAGGAAAACAACAATTTATACTGTATGTGAAGAGAGTGCTGATTGGTTAGCAAGTAGTGTTGCCATGGAGAATGCACCACTGATGGTAACTGGCAGAAGGAAGGAGTGCAGGAGCCTTAGCCATTGTAATCCTCCAACAGATCTGTGGTTCTTTCAGCTTGTATGGATGAGAGCAGTGGCTGCGGGGTGGATGAGTGAACTGACCATGGCATCATGGTATAGGAAGCCATTCAAGCAGGAGTGGTAAATATGAATGTAGTGGTAGTAGGGGACAGTATAGTCAGGGGGATAGATCACAGTTCTCTGCAGCCAAGAGCGAGAGTCCAGACAGCTGTGTTGCCTGCCTGCTGCCAGGATTTGGGACATCTGCTTGGGGCTGGAGAGGAACTTGCATTGGGAGGGTGGAGAATCCAGTTGTCATATTCCATGTAGGTACCAATGACATAGATATAACTAGGAAAGAGGTTCTGCTCAGGGAATATGAGCAGCTAGAGGCTAAATTTAAAAAGAAGGAACATCAAAGATAATATTACCTAAGCTTCTCGTAATCTTATTTACTCTACAATAAGATTGGGGAGTTGAATGTATGGCTCAAAGATTGGTGTGGGAAGAAGGGATTTTGATTCATGGGGCACTGACACCACCACTGGGGAAAGTGGGAACTGTATCATTGGGACGGTCTTCACCAAACCGTGCTGGAACTACTATTCTTGCAAGTTGTAAAACTAGGGCAGTAAAGGGGACTTTAAACTAGTTAGGAAGAGGAGGCATCATGTGAGGGAAGATGTGATGGATTAAAAGGAAAGGCCAAGGCAATAGAACAAGGTAGCAATAAGAGTAACAATAATGAAAGTATGGTAGGAAGGGACAGAATGTACAAACTTAAGAGTGTGCCAGCAGATAAGGCCAGAGTTGCCAAAGCTAGTAAAAAGACAGAACTAAAGCTTTTGTATCTGAATGTATGTGGCATTCGTAACAAAATGGATGAATTCATAACAAATAGAAATAAATATGTGTGACCTGGTAGCCATTACAGCGACGTGGCTACAAGGTGACCAGAACTCGGACCTGAATGTTCAAGGGTACTACTTGTCATTCTGGAAGGACAGGAAGCTAGAAAAAGGTGGTGGGGTAGCTCTGTTAATTAAGGATGACATTAGTACAACAGTGAGAGATGAGCATAGTTCTAAAGATCAAGACGTAGAATCGGTTTGGGTAGAGATAATAAATAGCGAAGGTAAGAAGTGTCTTATGAGAGTAGTTTATAGGCCCCTAACTAACTACATTGCAGGATGGAGTATACAGGAAGAAATAACCGGGGCGTGTAAGAAAGAAACTGCAATAATCATAGGTGATTTTAATCTACATAGATTGGATGAATCAAATTGGCAAAGATAGCCTGGAAGATGAGTTCGTAGAGTGTCTTTGGGACAATTTCTTAGGGCAACACTTTCTAGAGCCAACCTGAGAGCAGCCCTTTCTAGACCTGGTAGTGTGCAATGAGACAGGGCTAACTAATGACCTTGTAGTGAAGGAGCCTCTAGGTAGAAGCAGTCATAACATGATTGAATTTCACGTTCAGTTTGAGGGTGAAGAGAGTGATTCTAAGTGTTTTAAACTTAAATAAGGCAATTACAAGGATATAAAGGCAGAGCTGGCTATTGTGAACTGTTAACTTAGGTTAAAGGATTAAAGAGTAGAGATGCAGTGGCAGCCATTTAAGGAGATATTTCACATATTCAGCAAAGATACATTTCAGTGGGAAAGAAACACTCTAGAAGAAGGATGCACCATCTATGGCTAACGAAGTAAATTAAAGATAGTATCAAATTGAAAGAAAAAGTGTACAATTCTACAAAGATTAGTGGTAGGTCAGAAGATTGGACAGAATTTAAAAACCAGCAAAGAATGACTAAAAAATTAATAAGGAGGGAGAAATTAGAGTATGAGAGAAAGCCATCTAGAAATAAAAACAAACAGTAAGAGTTTCAACAAGTATTTAACAAGGAAAGGAATAACTAAAGGGACCGTTGATCCTCTAGAGAGTGAGAATGGGGAACTAATAGTGAGAAATAAGGCAAGCATTGAACAGATATTTTGTCTCTGTCTTCACTGTAGAACTCACAAATAATATCCCAGAAATACTTGTAAATCAGGAGGTGAAAGCGGGTGAGGAACTAAAAACATTTACAGTCCCCAGGGAAAGGGCACTGAGAAAACTATTAGAACTAAAGTCTGACAAGTCCCCAGGTTCTGATGGACTTCATCCTTGTGTCTTAAAAGAAATGGCTACGGATATAACTGATGCATTGGTTGTAATTTTCCAAAATTCTCTAGATTCTGCAAAGGTCCCATCAGATTGGAAAATAGCAAATGTAACTCCTCTGTTCAAGAAAAAAGGGAGACAGAAAGCTACAGGCTAGTTAGCCTAACATCTGTCATAGGGAAAATGCTAGAATCTATTATTAAGGAGGTGTTTGGAAAATCTTAATGCAGAGCCAAGAATGCATAATGAAGTGTGGCTGAGAGCCAAGATATCCATTAATCTGTGGAAACAGCTGTACACAAGGGAAAATTGCTTGATCGATAGCTCTTTTTCTTTGGTCTATTTTTCTGATTTCACAATGTTTATTTGCACAAGATGAAGAGGTATCAAGTGCTTGGAAAAACTCAGCAGGTCTGGCAGCATCGGCGGAGAAGAAAAGAGTTGACGTTTTGAGTCCTTATGACCCTTCAACAGAACTGAGTGAATCTAAGGAGAGGGGTGAAATATAAACTGGTTTAAGGTTGGGGGGGTGGGGGGTGTTGGGTGGGGGGAGAGAAGTGGGGGGGGGCGTGGTGTGGTTGTAGGAACAAGCAAGCAGTGATAGGAGCAGATAATCAAAAGATGTCCCAGACAAAAGAACAAAAGAACACAGAGGCATTGAAGGTGGTGATATTATCTAAACGAATGTACTATTTAAGAATGGATGGTAGGGCACTCAAGGCACAGCTCTAGTGGGGGTGGGGTGGAAAGGCTAGCAAGGCATATAAGATTTAAAAATAATGGAAATAGGTGGGAAAAGAAAAATCTATATAAATTATTGGAAAAAACAAAAGGAAGGGGGAAGAAACAGAAAGGGGTTGGGGATGGAGGAGGGAGTTCAAGATCTAAAGTTGTTGAATTCAATATTCAGTCCAGAAGGCTGTAAAGTGCCTAGTCAGAAGATGAGGTGCTGTTCCTCCAGTTTGCGTTGGGCTTCACTGGAACAATGCAGCAAGCCAAGGACAGACATGTGGGCAAGAGAGCAGGGTGGAGTGTTAAAATGGCAAGCGACAGGAAGGTTTGGGTCATTCTTGCGGACAGACTGCAGGTGTTCTGCAAAGCGGTCGCCCAATTACGTTTGGTCTCTTCAATGTAGAGGAGACCGCATTGGGAGCAACGAATGCAGTAGACTAAGTTGGGGGAAATGCAAGTGAAATTCTGCTTCACTTGAAAGGAGTGTTTGGGCCCTTGGACGGTGAGGAGAGAGGAAGTGAAGGGGCAGGTGTTGCATCTTTTGCGAGGGCATGGGGAGGTGCCATAGGTTTGAGGAGTAGGGGGTGATGGAGGAGTGGACCAGGGTGTCCTGGGGTAGAGGGCCAAATATTAAATAAAACAACTGGGACAAAGTCCCAGTGCACCAAGGTGCGTGTGCCTTTTAATCAGCCCACCACGCAGTCTTGTGGTTGTCTCTGAACTGTTTCCAATGGCAGCGGGCCTGACTCCCGTTAGCACCAGCCCTCCCCCAGAATACAAATCCCAGTTTTGCAGGCACTTTCTCCTGAGGCAGGCACGCGGAGCTGGGAAATTTCCCTAGTATCGCTACCTGCTAGGATGAATATCCAGTCCTGTGTATCTACATGCTTTGCAGGAGCATTATAAAGCAACATTTCAGCTGCAAGAGCTGCTGCAACTGCATTGTCATGTTCTCGTGCGCTCAAGTGTCACACTTGTGGGCCCTTGTTATTCCATTTTTATATGATTATGTCTTTGTGGAGTGTCTTGGGATGTTTTCCAACATTAAAAATTGTACATAGGCAGCTGTTGCTTTGTAATATTTAAAAATACATTCAGGCTCTTGTAACTAAAGATTTAAACATCACTTCGGCCTGTGGAACTTTCGTCCAGATCGTATCATTGCCTAAAACCCTGTCAAAGATAAAATACAGACCTAATAACCACTTGCTAAACCAGGATTAGACCAATCTTTAGGCTGTGGGAAATCTGTGGTTTCCTTCTTGACATTTCTCTGAATCCTTTTGCAATCAGAGCTCTGCAAAAGACTTCAGGAACAACCAAAGTTATGTAGACTTTTGTTCCTTTTATATATGTCTGCCGCAGCATTTAAATAAACAAAGCAACAATTATTTATTTATTGCTAAATTATGTTACGATGCAATAAGTTAGTTTGAATTACAGTCACTATTGTTATTCATGTAAACATAGCTGCTGTTTTGCATGTAACAACATGTCCATAAAGGGCAATGAAATTAGTCTGTTTCTACTGGTATTAGTTCAGGCAAGAACATTGGCTATGGCATTGGGAGTACCAGATCTTTGAATAATGATCTTTAATATATACCCGATGACAGGAACCTAAAATTAAAATCTCATCCACAAAAATGAATATTGAATAAAAATAGCCATACAGCTGGGGAGTATTTCTAAAACTATCACTTGGTGAAGTGCTATGAATTTATTCACCATCACTATTATTCTTGACTAAATCTATCCTCTTCCAAGTATTTTGAATTTGGCAATAGAGTTTTGTTTTCATTTGATAGTTCTGAAATTACTTAATTTAGATGAACCAGATGTTCCAGCTTTTGCACTTGTCCTGTTGTGGTTTGGTGAATTATTGTTTTAAGAACAGATGATTTTTCTTTATTTGTAGTCCTGCACAAACCCTAGAGAAAGCTCAGTAATTCAACAAGCTAATTGGACACTGAACTGTTGATTTTTTTTTTTTAGATGCTGTGATCTTCTTCATATGTTGCAAATAAACCTATTCCTAGATTGATCATTTTATTCTCTTGTTATCTGTGTGAGCAGTTGGTTTATGGGGTTTTTAAAATTCTGGTTGTCGACAATTCCCAAACTACCCTTTTGTCATTTAATTACTCCATTATTGATAGAATATCACTGGACATGCTTCAAAGTAATGTGTCACTTTCTGAAAAAGATCAGAAGGGTCGGTAACCAGATTTCAAATTATTGGCAAAAAAGCCAGGGGAGAGATGAGAATTTTTTTTAATGCGGTCACCTGCTATGATCTGGAATGCAATATCTAAAAGGATGAGGGAAGCAGATTTAATAGTAACTTTCAAAAGGAATTGGATCTTTACTTGAGCCTATGCGGGGAAAAAGCTGGGGAGTGAGACTGTTCTTTCAAAGTTGACACAGGTATGTCAGATGAGTCGTCTCCTCTTGTGCTGTATTTTGTGAGGAATGTCAGTGGCGAATGCAGTTTTTTTCCAATTTTTAGCAGCCAGTGTCAATATCAGGTAGAGCACTGGCAGATCCAGATTAAAGATTCCTTTTGCTTCCCTAATAATATAGCTTTAACTCATCCCAGAATGCACAAGTGTGGGTTTACCTATTTTCTACAGCAATGATCCGATGATCTCTGAATGGAATTTGCAACTTTAAAGGCAATTTGTAGCAATTCAATTCTCATGCTATGCTCTGGGCCAGTGCCCGCTAGGAATTTGCTTGAAACTGGCCAAATTAATTTCACGTTGGACTCAGACAGCTAGCAGAGAATGGACATTCACCCCATCTGTCTACGCTGGATTAGAACTCCAAGGTTAAAAATAGTGTGCTATCAGTTTGCATTATTTTATATATTCCTTTGCTAAAGCACACAATTTATTCCTGGTGAAATACATCACACCTTTGCTTTACTCACCATCTTTCTGTGCTAGCAGATTGCTACCAACCCAATTCAATGGGGCAAGTTGCTTACACCCACAAAGAAAATTGAATAATTCCAAGTAACTTCCTAGAGGGCGGTTTAAATTGTCACTGGCAGTAAATTACAAAGCAATGGATCTGAGAAGTTTCTACTTGTAGGTCAGTGGTAAATGCAAGTGGTTAATGCTCAGTCAGAACCCAAAGACTCTTGAGGGTGATTTTAATCATGCTGCCTGCATGGCAAGAATGGATGTAGAAAGGTGATTAAAATCACTGTAGAACATTTGACACTGCAGTCCCACCAATGTCTATTTTGACCTCAGTTTATTTAGACAGTCGAGGTGCCCGTCTCAATATACTTGCAGATTGAGATTCTATGATGTGTAATTAGACCCTGACACTACTTTAAGGTATAAATCATCAAAGTGCTGTCTAGTACCCAAATTACTAATAAACCCTAGTTGGATTGGTCACTTGGAGCTACTGAAGCAATATTTGAAGCAACTAATTGGATGATTGGATCTGTGTGCCATTGTGCAGTTTAGATTGCCAGAGTTTTCAGATTCACTTTTTTTCCTCATAATTTCTTTCTTATGAACAGTGCTTATGTAAAGTCTGCAGTACACAGCTGTATTAAGCAGGTCATTAATGTAAGCAGACTGCTCCATATTTCCAATTGTAGTGCTAAAATACCTTGACACATTTTCCATTACCAATTCCATTCAAATTTTCTGTGAACAATGTATGATACTTGCAGAACATTCTGTCCTGCTGCTACGGTGCTTTATGGTATCTAGGTGTCCACCTGGAGCTGAGAAGATTGTTTCTTAACTTCATAATGGTTATTCATGCACTCCCCAGAATAGTACTTAAAATTAACGACATTAACTCTCAAAAATCAACTACACTCAAAGAAGCTTGGCTTAAATAGCCAAGTGGTTATGGTACTGGGTTTGTAACCCCAAGATCAAGAGTTCAAATCTCACAATGGCAAACTATGAAACAATGTAACTTCATCTGAAAAAGATGGAAACAGGTTTACTCAAAAGAGTATCAAGAGTTCAAATCTCACAATGGCAAACTATGAAACAATGTAATTTCATCTGAATAGGAACAGATGGAAACGTGTTTGTACTCGAAAGAGTTACACTCAAAGACAATAGGCAAGGGATTTATGTAACACATCCTATCCTTTGCCTTACTCATTAAGAGATTAGTTACAGCAGTGTAGGTAAGTTTGAGTATCCAATTAATCTGCTGCTCCTCCATACCCACCCACATAGTGAAATACGCTTGGCCTAAATAGCCAGGTGGTTATGGTACTGGGTTTGTAATCCCAAAATCAAGAGTTCAAATCTCACAATGGCAAACTATGAAACAATGTAACTTCATCTGAAACAGATGGAAACGGGTTTGTACTCGAAAGAGTCACATAGTGAAATACAATTCCTGTAGTGAATTGCTTTGCTGCCCCCAAAGAACTCTGCTTCTTGACACGAGTAAAGCAACTTTAGTCCTTAATCTCTGTGCCTATCTCCTGTGTGATGGCATGGCATGAGAACTGTATCTCTGGAAAAAAAAAATGGCAATTGTATTCCATATAATCCAAGGGCCCTTTTTACACACGTCATGTTAAATATGCGATATATTGTTCCATAATTAGAATTGAGACATTGACTGAGTTTTTCTGGCCCCGCTGGCGGCCTTGGTCTTGTTAGCTATTCTGCGGTACTGCTTGCACATTGCTTGAATAGAGAGTGTTACCCGCTGTTGGCAGGTGGCAAAAAGCTCCATATCACAATAAATAGAATTTTACCAGGATGATAGCCAATTCATACCAAAACCTGAACAACATAGGCACATAGGACAATTGCAATTCAGCCATAAGGAATCACCCATCCATCTTGCTATACAGCCTTGACCTTGTTGCTAAGGCAGGCGTCCAATTAAGCAAAGCTTGTCTAACTTTTGTTCTTGATACACACCTTATTGTTCTTCCCATAAACAAATGTTCCTACTGTGTCGTGTATCAATAGTATAGATTACCCCTAAAAGTAAAAAATAACAAGTTATGAGAAAGATAGTTTCATTAGTCTCAAACATTTTAGCCATCATCCTTCGCATGATTACATTCTCCTAATTCCAGTTTCCATTCTTTTGGACTGGTGTATTTGCTCTAGTTAGTGAGTAGGTTGGTGGCTGTTTCATTCATCAAAAAGTTTTCTTACCTGTTTGGGTATATGGATGCTTTAAAGAACAGTTGCCTTCAGGCAGACCAGTTTTGCAAAGGAGTCCTCAAACAGTAGTTAGGCCCTTTTATGCATAATCAGAGCTTAATACCAGTATCATCCACAAGACCCAGAGACTGCTTTTACCAAAATTGCAGCAGAACAATTCCAGCATGGAATGTGCACTTCTGATTGCCTGCCATATTGGATGCATTGTTGCCTATTTTATGCTTGTTAAGTGACTGGGGGTAGGTGAGATAAATAAATGGACCTAACTGTAACATACTTTGGAACAATGATGCCAGTGTGTGGAAATTGTCATGATGGGGAGCCTGTCCATCGTTTCGAAAACCAGTCGCAACACTGTTACTGCCATTTTTGGGAGGTCTAATGGGATTAAGTTCCAATCTGGCATTTATCTTCCCACTG
The DNA here is from genome assembly GCF_017639515.1 of Carcharodon carcharias. Classification (NCBI taxonomy): domain Eukaryota; kingdom Metazoa; phylum Chordata; class Chondrichthyes; order Lamniformes; family Lamnidae; genus Carcharodon; species Carcharodon carcharias. The sequence continues at coordinate 219,457,038 of NC_054468.1, forward strand.
TCAGGCTTTCCGGCTCCTTTGAGCTGGAACCAACGGATCAGATCTAAGCTCTGCAGTCCTGCCACATCCAGCAGTGAATGGTGATGGACAATTAAACAGTTCAGCAGAGGAGGAGACTCCACAAATATCCCCACCCTCAATGATGGGGGAGCCCAGCACATCAGTGCATAAGATAGGCTGAAGCATTTGCTACAATCTTCAGCCAGAAGTGCCAAGTGGATGATCTATCTCCGCCTCCTCCTGAGGTCCCCAGCATCACAAATGCCAGTCTTCAGCCAATTCAATTCGCTCCACTTGATATCAAAAAATGGCTGAAGGCACTGGTTAGTGCAAAGTCTGTGGTCCTGACAATATTCTGGCAATAGTACGGAAAACTTGTGCCCCAGAACTTGCCACGCCCCTAGTTAAGTCGATCCAGTACAGCTACAACACTGGCATCTACCCAGCTATGTGAAAAATTACCTAGGTATGTCCTGTATACAAAAAGCAGGGCAAATCCAACCGGGCCAATTAACACCCCATCAGTCTATTCCCAATCATCAGTAAAGTAATGGAAGGGGTCATCAACAGTGCTATCAAGCAGCACTTGCTTAGCAATAACCTACACACTGACGCCCAGTTTGGGTTCAGCCTGGGCCACTCAGCTCCTGACCTCATTACAGCCTTGGTTCAGACATGGACAAAAGAGCTGAACTCCCGAGGTGAGATAAGAGTGACTGCCCTTAACATCAAGGCAGCATTTGACTGAGTGTGGCATCAAGGAGTCCTAGCAAAACTGGAGTCGATGGGAATCGGGGGAGAAAACTCTCCACCGGTTGGAGTCATACCTAACACAAAGGAATATGATTGTGGTTGTTGGGGGTCAGTTACCTCAGCTCCAGGACAAGATTGCAGGAGTTCCTCAGAGTAATGTCCTCAGCTGAATCAACTTCAGCTGCTTCATCAATGACCTTCCTTCCACCATAAGGTCAGAAGTGGGGATGTTCGCTGATGATTGCACAATGTTCAGCATTCATGACTCCTCAGATACCGAAGCAGTCCATGTCCAAATGCAGCAAGACCTGGACAATATCCAGGCTTGGGCTGACAAGTGGCAAGTAACATTCATGCCAGGCAATGACCATCTCCAACAAGAAAGCATTTAACCATTGGCCCTTGATGTTCAATTGCATTACCATCACTGAATCCCCCACTATTAACATCCTGGGGGTTACCATTGACCAGAAACTGAACTGGACTAGCCATATAAAACAGTGGCAGGTCAGAGGGTAGGAGTCCTGTGATGAGTAACTCACCTCCTGACTCCTCAAAGCTGGTCCATTATCTACAAGGCATAAGTCAGGAGCTTGATGGAATACCCACTTGCCTGGATGAGTGCAGCTCCCACAACACTCAAGAAGCTTGACACTGTCCCGGACAAAGCAGCCAGCCTGATTGGCACCACATCCACAAACATTCACTACCTCCACTACCATTGCACAGTAGCAACAGTGTACCATCTACAAGATGTGCTACAGGAATTCACGAAGGCTTCTTCACCAGCACCTTCCAAACCCAAGACACTACCATCTAGAAGGACAAAGGCAACAAATAGATGGGAACACCACCACATGGAAGTTTCCCTCCAAGTCACACACCAACCTGATTTGGAAATATATCTCTTTTCCTTTACTGTTGAAGGGTCAAAATCCTGGAATCCACACCCCAACAGCACTGTGGGTGTACCTACAACACATGGACTGCAGCGACTCAAGAGGACAGCTTACCACCACCTTCTCAAGGGCAACAAGCGATGGTCAATAAACGCTGGCCCAGCTGGCAAAGCCCACATCCCGTAAATGAATTTTTAAAAAATCAGAGGCCAATCAGACGCTGACAACTCTCCGGTACCAGCAGCACCACCACAAGTGCTGACTACTGCCGGTTCTGTTGTACAGCCTAGGCAGAGAATTGGCAATGGAGCCATGAAGCCTCAGGAATAAGGTGAGTGGGCCAGACATGGAAGCCATGGTCAGCGGGTGGGGAGGGGGTGAGGGGGTGTCGATTTGAAGGTCAGATGGTGGTCTTACTCAGGGTCTGTCTGTTGCCTCCATACTAGGTCCCACCAGGGTATTCCTGGCAATAGGCCCATGTTGCTTGCTCCAAAGCCTCACCAACATCCCAAGGAACTCATTAAATACCAAAAAAAGCAGTAGAATGAGGCCCTTAAGTGGCTACTTAAGGGCCTCAATTGGCCACTGGGTGGGTAAGGCTGTTTCGTAATTAATTGGACAGCAGTTGATTGCACATTTTCCCTGCCTCCAAATCTGCCTCCGAGGGGTACTTTAAATTCAACCTAATATGTCTGAATTGTGCAGTGCTTTGGTCCATAATGTTACACAGCACCTGGGTGTTGCTGTTGATTTTCTTGTATTCAGTTCATTCTTATTACAGTCCATAGTAGTAGTCACTGTGCTATACTGAAGTTGGCAGCCTAATAATTTTAAACCAGACAGATGTTTTAAATATTCATTCACAGGGTGTGGGCTTCACTGGCTGGTCCATCATTCATTGTCCATCCCTAGTTGCCCTTGAGGAAATGGTGGTGAACTGCCTTCTTGAATCGCTGTAGTCCATGTGGTGTAGGTACACCCATAGTGCTGTTAGAAAGGGAGTTCCAGGATTTTGACCCAGCAACAGTGAAGGAACGGTGATATATTTCCAAGTCAGGATGGCAAATGACATGGAGGGGAACTTCCAGGTGGTGGCGTTCCCATCTATCTGCTTGCCCTTGTCCTTCTAGATGGTAGTGATCGTGGGTTTGGAAGGTGCTGTCTAAGGACTCTTGGTGAATTCCTGCACTGCATCGTGTAGATGGTACACACTGCTGCTGCTATTTGTTGGTGGTGGAGGGAATGAATGTTTGTGGATGTGGTGCCAGTCAAGCGGGCTGCTTTGTCCTGGACAGTGTCAAGCTTCTTGAGTGTTGTGGGAGCTGCATTCATCCAAGCAAGTGGGGAGTATTCAATCATACTCCTGACTTGTGCCTTATAGATGGTGGACAGGCTTTGGAGAGTCAGGAGATGAGTTACTCATTGCAGGACTCCTAGCTTCTGACCTGCTTTTGTAGCCACAGTATTTATATGGTGAGTCCAGTTCAGTTTCTGGCCAATGGTAACCCAAGGATGTTGATAGCAGAGGAATTCAGTGATGGTAGTGCAATTGAACCTCAGGGGCAATGGTTGGATTCCCTCTTGTTGAAGATAGTCATTGTCTGGCACTTGTGAGGCACGATTGTTACTTGCCTCTTGTCACCCCAAGCCTGGATATTGTCCAGTTCTTGCTGCATTTGGACATGAACTTCTTCAGTATCTGAAGAGTCGTGAATGGTGCTGAGCATTGTGCAATCATCAGCGAACATCCCCACTTCTGACCTTATGATGGAAGGAAGGTCATTGATGAAGCAGCTGAAGATGGTTAGGCTGAGGACACTACCCTGAGGAACTCCTGCAGTGATGTCCTGGAGCTGAGATGACTGACCTCCAACAACCACAACCATTTTCCTTTGTGTTAGGTATGACCCCAACCAGTGGAGAGTTTTCCCCCTGATTCCCATTGACTCCAGTTTTGCTAGGGATCCTCGATGCCACACTCAGTCAATTGCTGCCTTGATGCCAAAGGTAGTCACTCTCACCTCACCTCTGACCTCACGTTCATAAATTCTGGTTTCTCAATGCTGGACTTCTTCACATCACCTGGTGGCTCTATGTTTACTTATTCTTTGTTTGATTGTTTTTCAATTGGGAAATGAATGTGAATATTTAAGGTTGCCACCAAAGCTGAAAGAGCAAAAAAAAACCAGGTGAGGCAAATCAGAAAGTAGTGATTGGGTGATGTAAAACTTGATTTTAAAAAAAACTTGAAGATTATAGGGGTAAGGAGAGAATGAAGGAGGTAATGAATCCAACAAATTTAAGATCCTGTTGAAGACTGTGTTGTACAATATCAGGGTTGCCAGCACTTACAATGTTTAAAAAGAAGCCTGTCCCAACTTTAAAGCAGGAGTCTTAAGATTCCACTGCATCTAGACTCCTGCCTTGATGCTACATCTAGAGCCCATTACATAATTGCAAATGTTGCCAACACTAGATGAGTCTTGATTTCAACAGATTGGCAAAATAAGGAAGAGGAACAGTGTGGCAGATGGTGAATCTGCAGCTTTGGAGGAACCAGAGAGGAAATTTCAGAAGGGCACTCAGAATACTAATGATGAAAAAAACAGTTGTTATGGGGTGAAGGAAGAATTGCCTACCAGATGACCAGCTTGTTCTTGTTTTCTATCCTGGGATTTAACTGAGGAGTTAAAAGAACCTCTCCAGATGTAAGAATGGTACTCATTTCTTGGGTTGAGGCTTCGCAAAGAATAAAGATTTTTTGAAGGAAAAGAATGTTTAACATAATAGAAGAAATAGAGCTTCTTGGAGGAAGCTTCAACAGATATGGCAGATTTGAGATTTTGGGAAGCACAGAGACCAAGAGTAGTAATGGATGAAGAAAGATTAAGATTCAGGACTATTGTTGATTGGTAAATATTGTTAGATTGGCAAAAGATGATAAAACCATATTCAGTAAAGTATTAAAAGAAAGAAGGATTTCATTGTTTTATGGAAGAAGTGAAGGAAATCAAAGTAAACCTCCATGAATTGAGCATTTACAGCCAAGAACATTGATGAATGTAGAGTAGAATCATCAACAAAAGAGGGGATATTGGAAGAATAGTGGAGGAGATCATTAATATAAAGGAGCAGAGTCAAAGGGCTGAATTTTCCAAGTTCTGTTGTGGCGGAATTGGAGACAGATGAGCCAAGAAAATATGAGGGAGCAGCGTCAGGACACTCCCTCGCATATTCTCACAGCCAAGCAACTTTCCTGGGGTGGGACCGGAAGTAGGATTGGCTACCTGCTCCACTGAGGCGGGCGGTTAGCTGAGATAATAAAGGTCCCAATTAGGATTTAACAAGTTTGCTGCTGGCAGAGTGGCCCCTCCACCATGTGCGGAGGCCAATATTTCAATGGAGCCATCCTCCCAGCAGCAGGTCATGGGGCCATCAGAGGCTTCATGCCACACAAAGAGAGGACTGCTCAGGAGAAGCCACAGCTGCAGGCCAAACTATGGACCCAAAGGGATTTCCCCTCCACTCCAAGGGCCCAACAGTTTCACTCTAATAAGATTTACTTTAAATGCGTGCCTCTGAGGGAGCCTCCATGTTGAGGCACCCTCACGGTAACTGACCTGCCTCGGCAACACCCACCTATCTCAGTAGGGCTGCCGAGGCTCCAGAGCTGCCACCTGCTGGCCCTCTGATTAGGCCAGCATCATCAGGACCCTGCCTGAAATCCTTCATAAGATGGCCAATGCAGAGGCAGCCAAGTAGGAAGCTGCCTCCAGGAAAGTTGTACTGGAGGAAGCTGCCGGTAAATGTGGTTCAGGATCCCCATTTGGTCCCAACGTCAGGTTCCCAATGCCGACAGTAATATCTGGCCCTAAGAGAGGACCTGGCCCTGGGGAATCCCTGAGTTCATGGAAACATGAACTAACAGTAACAGCACAAATAAACAATGTGTAAGGAAACCAGTTGGACATGAGTATAACTTTGGTGGGAGTCTATAGAATGGCAACCTCTGTAGAAGTATGAGATCAGACATAATCAGGGGCTTTGGAGATGTTTGTTACAGTGACAAATGATTTATCAAAGAAAGGTTACAGAAGTGTACAACAAAGGCAATGTGACCATAATTGAATGGATACCAAAGAATGGGTCTGCAGATACGCCCGCAAGCATTTGATTTGAGCAGGACTCTTACAGTGATGGATAATGTAAAAGTTAATTTGAAATCCAGCCAGACTTCCTTATACAGACCAGAAAGATCACAGATTTAATTATATACTGTGATTTGTTAGCTGACTTTCACTGTTGTGGTAGTATGAAGCTATAACTGGCCCTAATCATTCTTGGTTAGAAAGGGCAAAATTGACCAAGGTGGGTTGGATTATACACTTAGGGCAGGCTCCCCAGACCCCAGCGCAAATGTCAGGGTGAGCCCTTCTGCTTCGCCATCTTACCCCGCTTTAATTTTTGGCTGACCGGCCTTGAATTATTATGAGGTGGGACTTTCCCTGCTCTTCAGGAGGAGGTCCTACCTCATAGAGCTGCCAGCCAATCAGAGGATGACAGCTCTGCAGTCCAGGCAGCACTGCAAGGAGTGGTGGCCAATGCCAGTATTGCAGCTAGGCCAAGAAAGAAGGTGATCGGTGATGGACCCGAACCTCCAAGGAGCTCAGGCCGTCTCTAGTGAGGGTAGAGATAGGGGTATGTTGGACAGGGCAGGGTGGTTGACACGGGGAGGGAAAACTTTTGTTGGGGGGGCCTCCATTGGCACCGAGGACACGGAAAGGTGGCACCCCCTTTCACTGACCAGCAGCCCATAGGGTCAAACCTACTGGGCTGCATGTTGGACGCAGACCTCTCCTGCTGCCCAGTAAACCTGAGCAGCAGTGGAATGAAGCTCTTAAGTGGCCAAAGCTTTCCACTTAAGGGCCTCAATTGGGCCATGGACAGGCAACCCACCCAAATCTCCCCCATCACTTGTAAAGTCGCAGTTGAAGCGGGTTTGGCTAATGCCCTATTTTATGGGTTCACCTACCTGCTTTCTAGCCGTGTAAATCTAACCCCAGTCTTTATACAGTGGTATTCCTGTTGTTAATGCTTGTGTGTGATCTTAGCCTTGATGAAAGCTAACTGATGGATAACTAACCTTCATTGAACCAATGCCTTCAGAATGGAGCAATTGGAAATGTATTGATCAAAAACACATGCCCAGCTCGTTCATCATTTTGTATTACAACATTGGAGCCAGAGTTAAATTCCATTGATGCCTTTTATTTGAATAATTTGCAATGTTAATCTTGTAAAAGTGCATGCAAAAAGAGATGATTAAACTACTGCATGATGTTTATGCTGGTTTGATGGTGTCAATCATAAATCTAACCAGTTCACCTTCTTTGTGTTGCAAGCAGATGTGAAAGTCCAGGCATACCTATGCTACAGATGTGAAATTCCAAGCATACGTGTGAGGCAGGTGTGAAATGCTATGCATAGCTGTGCTGCAGACGTGAAATTCTATGCATAGCTTGCTGCAGATATGAAATCCCATGCATAGCTATGCTGCTGATGTGAAATGCTATACATATGTGTGCTCCATAGTAAATTGAAACAAGTAATTTCTAGCCTAATCATCTAAAAGGGTAGGACTAACCTATTGCAATCCTACACAAGTCTTCTTTTTATTAAGAGGGAGCATTTGAAATTCCAATAAATAGTAACAATGTATGAATCTGAAAACAAAATCAAACTCTTGACTTGAAATGTCACAAGTTGCTGCAAAGTTGTAATCCAAAATGATGAACGAGCTGGGCATGTGTTTTTGTTCAATACCTTTCCAATTGCTCCATTCTGAAGACATTGGGTTGCTGCAAAAGAGAAGCATTCATTGTTACTTACTTTCCTCAGAGCTACATTATAGTAGGGGAACTATTCTCAGAAAATAATGGATTTTGAAAGTAGAGTGTGGTCAGATATTCACAGATTAAGAATTAACCTCCATCTCTAAACTACTGGTTGATGTTTGTTTACATGGAGCTGATTCTGATTCGACAGATGTTAAGAGTCTAGGCTGACACTTCAGAGCAGGACTGAGGAAGTGCAACGCTGCCAGTGGTGCAGTCTTTCAGATGAGATGGCAAACCACTCTGTCCTTTAAGTATCCTGGCCAAGATTTATCTTTTGAACAACAACTCTGGGATGGATTTTACGGTTTATGGCAGGGTGAGGGAGGCAGAATGAAAAGTGTGTGGTCCCCTTGTTCCCGTCCCTGCTGTGTCAGCATGGTGAATCAAGCATCGGATGGCCAGTTAGCGGCTGCCCGGTAGGAAGGCAACCAACTAACAGTGCGAAGGGTAGCTTTATGCCCTATCGGGAGTCTAGCGCAGAGGGGTAATGCCATGAACAGGAAGTCAGACATGGCTACAAATTTAAAGACCCCCTGCCCTCTTAATCTTATTTCTCATGGCAGGCTCAAAACAGTGAATAAATGAAGTCAAAAAACATACAAATGCAGCCACCTTTACCAACTGCTTCTGCTGCTACATACAGCCATGGTCCCAGTGGAAGGCCTTTCGTTCTGTCCTTGTGCTACCTGCTCATACCTGGCACAAAGCACTCCCAAATTTTTTTCCCATCCAACACCTGAAAAACGGAGTGAGCAACAAAGAATTGCAAACAATTGGCTCTAACAAGCTCAATAGCTTACTAACTGTTTTTTTTTCAAAATGGTGGGCAGGCTTCTGATTTCCACACCCACTTGCCTTACATAATATCGGCAATAGCCTAGACTATTAACATCTGTCAAATTAGCTCCATGTAAACAAACATCAACCAGTAGTTTAGAGATGGAGGTTAATTCTTAATCTCTGAATATCTGACAATATTCTACTTTCAAAATCCATTATTTTCTGAGAATAGTTCCCCTACTATAATGTAGTTCTGAGGAAAGTAAGTAACAATGAATGCTCTTTTGCAGCTCTTTTGCAGCAACCCATGTAATTGATTTAACTTGTGACAACATATGCTTGCTGACCTGACCTCATCATGCATGTATTTTATGTATGCATGGGTGACCATAAGACATAGGAGCAGGAATTAGGCCATTTGGCCCATTGAGTCTGCTCCGCCATTCAATCGTGACTGATAAGTTTCTCAACCCCATTCTCCCACTTTCTCCCCGTAGCCTTTTATCCCCTTACCAATCAAGAACCTATCTATCTCGGTCTTAAATACACTCAATGACCTGACCTCCACAGCCTTCTGTGGCAGTGAATTCCATAGATTCACCACTCTCTGGCTAAAGAAGTTTCTCCTCATCTCTGTTCTAAAACGTCTTCCCTTTACTCTGAGGCTGTGCCCTCGGGTCCCAGTCTCTCCTACTAATGGAAATCTTCCCCACGTCCACTCTATCCAAGCCTTTCAGTATTCTGTAAGTTTCAATCAGATTCCCCCCTCATCCTTCTAAACTCCATCGAGTATAGACCCAGAGTCCTCAAATGTTCCTCATATGTTAAACCTTTCACTCCTGGGATCGTTCTCGTGAACCTCCTCTGGACCCTCTCCAGGGCCAGAACATCCTTCCTGAGATACAGGGCCCAAAATTGCTGACAATATTCTAAATATGGTGTGACCAGAGCCTTATAAAGCCTCAGCAGCACATCCCTGCTTTTATATTCTAGTCCTTTCGAAATAAATGCCAATATTGCATTTGCCTTCCTAACTACCGACTCAACCTGCAAGTTAACCTTAAGAAAATCCTGGACTAGGACTCCCAAGTCCCTTTGCGCTCTAGATGTGTGACCCTCCCGTTTGCAGCTGTAACATCCAGCCCTCTAAAACGGATTTTTTGGTTGTTGATCTCATCACTGTTCAGGAGACCTTGCTGTACATAAATTGGATGCTGTATTTGCCTACACACTAACCATGACTACCCAGCAAAAGTAATTAATTGGTTGTGAAGTGGTTTGGGTTGTAGATAAAAGATATATATATATATGCAAATTCTTTCCTCCTTACTTTCACACCTCAACTCTTTCCAGTTTTTCACTGGGTTAGAAGTTGTATCCTCCTGGGTCATAAAATTAAATGATATGTAGCTTTGCATTAAATCTATTTTAGGACTTTTTATTTATTAAGATAAATATATATGTTGTAAATAAAGTAAAATATTACAATAAGTAAATCACATGAAAACAATTTTGGTTATATCAATGATTTGGATGAGGGAACCAAAGTTTGCTGACGACACAAAACTAGATGGGAATGTGAGTGGTGAGGAGGATGTAAAGAGGCTGCAGGACAATTTACGCAAGTTGACTGAGGGAGAAAATATATGGCAGATGCAGTATAACGTGGATAAGTGGGAAGTTATCCACTTTGGTAGGAAGAACAGAATGGCAGAGTATTATTTAAATGGTGATAGATTGGGAAATGTTGATGTACAAAGGGAGCTGTTGTCCTTGTACACCAATCACTGAAAGCAAGCATGCAGGTGCAGCAGTCAGTTCGGAAGGAAAATAGTATGTTGGCCTTCATTGCAAGAGGATTTGAGTACAGGAGCTAGGATGTCTTAATGCGGCTGTATAGGGCCTTGGTGAGACCACATCTAGAGTATTGTGTGCAGTTTTCGTGGTCTTAACTAAGCAAGGATATAGTTGCCACAGAGAGAGTGCAGCGAAGGTTCACCAAACTAATTCCTGGGATGACAGGATTGTCATATGAGGAGAGATTGGGTCAGCTAGGCCTGTAGTCACTGGAGTTTAGAAGAATGAGAGGGGATCTCATTGAAACGTATAAAATTCTGACCAGGCCGGACAGACTGGATGCAGGGATGATGTTTCCTCTGGCTGAGGGGGTTCTAGAGCAATGGGTCACAGTCTTAGGATATGGGGTAGGAGATTGAAAACAGCATGAGAGGAGAGGCAGCCAGTAGATTGAAAATAGCGCAAGTGCAGAGGCATTCAGGAGTGTGAAAACAGCGCAAGTGAAGAGACATTAGGCAGATTGAAAACAGCGTGAGCAGAGAGGCAGTCGGGAGTGGAAAAACAGTGCGAGAGGAGAAGCAGCTGGGAGATTGAACAACACAAGTCTTACAACACATACTTGTTTAATTAAGAAATGGATAACTTTTAGTTGTATTTGTAGATGGAACTAGCATTTAATAAACACAGTAAATTGTGACACATATAGGAATTATTCTAACTTAATTAAGAAAATATTTAAAATAAATGGGTAAATAAATACTGTAGTAAATACTTTATATGAAGTTTAAGGTATGTCAGTAGAGCTCGGCCATGTGGGATGTGCATCCTGCAGGATGTGGGAAGTCGTGCGGGCACAAGGCGCTCTTGATGACGACAGCTGCAGAAACTTGAGCTCTGAGTTGTGGAGCTTGAACGACAGATGGAGTCACTGTGGTGCATCCGCAAGGCTGAGGATTACATGGATAGCACATTTAGAAAAGTGGTCACACAGCAGCTAAGGTGTTCACAGGCAGAGAGGGAGTGGGTGACCACCAGAGTATTGAAGAGAAACAAACAGATAGTGCAGGCTGAGAACACTACCCTGAGGAACTCCTGCACTGATGTCCAGGAGCTGAGATGACTGACTTCTAACAACCACAACCATCTTCCTTTGTGCTAGGTATGACTCCAACCAGTGGAGAGTTTCCTCCCAATTCCCATTGACTCCAGTTTTGCCAGGGATCCTTGATGCCACACTCGGTCAAATGCTGACTTGCTTTCAAGGGCAGTCACTCTCACCTTGGGAGTTCAGCTCTTTTGTCCATGTCTGAACCAAGGCTGTAATGGGGTCAGGAGCTGAATGGCCCTGGTGGAACCCAAATTGGGCATCAGTGAACAGGTTACTGCTAAGCAAGTGCCGCTTGATAGCACTGTTGATGACCCCTTCCATTGCTTTACTGATGATCGAGAGTAGACTGATGGGGCTTTAATTGGCCGGATTGGATTTGTTCTGCTTTTTGTGCACAGGACATTCCTGGGCAATTTTTCACATAGCCAGGTAGATGCCAGTGTTGCAGCTTGTCTAGGGTGCAGCAAGTTCTGGAGCACAAGCCTTCAGCACTATTGCCAGAATATTGTCAGGGCCCACAGCCTTTGCAGTATCCAGTGTCTTCAGCCATTTCTTGATATCACATGGAGTGAATTGAATTGGCTGAAGACTGGCATCTGTAATGCTGGGGAACTCCGGAGGAGGCTGAGATGGATCATCCACTTGGCACTTCTGGCTAAAGATTGTTGCGAATGCTTCATCCTTATCTTTTGCACCGATGTGCTGGACTCCTCCATCATTGAGGATGGGGATATTTGTGGAGCCTTCTCCTCAAGTGAGTTGTTTAATTGTCCACTACTATTCACAACTAGATGTGGCAGAACTGCAGAGCTTAGATCTGATGCATTGGTTGTGGGATCTCTTAGCTTTATCTATCACTTGCTGCTAATGCTGTTTGGAATGCCCTGTGTCATATCTTCATCAGGTTGACACCTCATTTTTAGGTATGCCTGGTACTGCTCCTGGCATGCCCTCCTGCACTCTTCATCGAACCAGGGTTGATCCCCTGGCTTGATGGTAATGGTAGAGTGAGAGCTCTTCAGAGGACTGTAGAGTCAGGTTAGTAGCACTGCAGGTGGCTCAGCTGCACAGGAGGGGAGGAGGAAGAGTGGAAATGCTATATTAGTAGGGGATTCTATTGTTAGGGGAGCAGACATATGTTTTGGTGGCTGTAGACAAGACTCCAGGATGGTATGTTGCCTCCTTGGTGCCAGAGTCAAGGATGTCACAGAGTGGCTGCAGGACATTCTTTTGGGGGAGGGCGAGCAGCCAGAGGCTTTGGTCCACATTGCAGCCACTGACATAGGTATGAAAAGGGATGAGGCCATGAAAGCAGATTTTAGGGAGTTAGGAAGGGAATTAAAAAGTAGGACCTCGAGAGCAGCAATCTCAGGATTACTCCTATTACCATGTGCTAGTGAGCATAAGAATAGAAAGACTGAACAGTTCAACACGTGACAGGAGAAATGAAGTAGAAGGGAGGGCTTTGGATTTTTGAGACATTGGAACTGGTTCTGGGGCAGGTGGGACCTGTACAAGAAGGAAAGTTTAAACCTTAACAGGGCTGGGACTGATGTCCTTCTGGAGAGATTTGTTAGTGCCGTTGGGGAGGGTTTAGACTAGATTGGCAGGAGGATTGGAACCTGAGAGGAAATTCAGAGTGGAATGGAGAAAAACTGGCAGTGGGAAGTAGAGAAATATCAATTGATAATGAGGATATATCAAAGAGTAGTATCAAGATAAATGGAATACTTGGAGAGTTTGGTAGAATTTAGAGAAAGCAATAGTAAGTTTTTAGATTAGGTTAGAATAAGGGAGGGACATAAAAAAGCCTAAATCAGGACTAACGTGCATGTATGTGAATGCACGGAGTGTGGTTAATAAGTTTGGTGAACTGCAGGCACAGATTAACAAATGGAATTATGATATTATTGCTATAACCGAGACCTAGCTCAAAGGGCAGGACTGGGTGCTAAGTATTCCTGGGTACAAGAAGAGACAGGAAAGGAAGAAATATGGGGAGGGTGGCAATATTGATGAAAGATGGCATTACAGTACTGGAGAGGGAGGATATCCAGAGGAGCCAAAAACGGAATCTCTCTAGCTATAGGTAAGGAATGAAAAATGTGTTATAACATTGATTGGGGTAGTATATAGACCACCAAATAGTGAAAGGGATTTGGAGAAACAAATTTGCAAAAAAATTACAGAGGTGCAAAAATGATAGAATAATCATAATGGGATACTGCAAATAGCCAACTATAGACTGGGATAGGAATAGTACAAAGGGACAAAAGAGTTCCTGGAATGTGTTCAAGATAGTTTCATGCAGCTGTATGTTTCCGGTCCAATGAAAGGGCATGAACTTTTGGACCAGGTTCTGGGAAATGAGTTGGCCCATGGGGATCAAATATCAGTGGGAGATCCTCTCGGGGACAGTGACCATTGTATCATAAGGTTTAGATTGGTCTTGGAAAAGGACAAGGAGCAATCCAGAGCAGGGATAATTAATGGGGGAAAGCCAACTTCAATGGGATGAGAATGCATCTCAGTCGTGAGTCGGAATCAAATGTTGGCAAAATGGACGGAGGTTGAACAATGGGCCACCTTCAAAGAAAAGGTATTGCAGGCAATGTCAAGGTATATTCCCTTGAAGCAGAAAGTTAGGACAAATAAATCCAGACCACCCTGGATGCCGTGAGAGAGGTGAAGATGAAAAAGAAGTGCACTTGACAGATGTCAAGTAGAAAAGACAATGAAGAATCAGGTTGAACATAGAAGGACCAGAGGGGAAGTGAAGAAACTAATAAGAAAAGCAAGGAAAGCAGCTAACATAAAAGGGAATCCCAAGGTCTTCTCTAAGCATGTAAATAATAAAAGGGTGGTAAAAGAAAGATTAGGGCCAATATGGTAGAAAAAAGGGGACTTGCATTTGGAGACAGGAGAAATAGTAAAGGTATTGAGTGAGTACTTTGCATCTGTCCTTACAAAGGAAGAAGACGCTACCCAGGCCTAGGTGAGAGAGGAGGTAACTGGTACACTAGAAGAATTTACAATTGAGTAAGAGGAGGTGTTAGAAAGGCTATCTTTACTTAAAATGGAAAAGGTACCAAGACCAGATAAGATGCATCCAAGGGTACTGAGGGAAGTAAGAGTGGAGATTGCAGAGGCACTAGTGATAATCTTCCAGTCTTCCTTGGACACAGGGGAGGTGCCAGAGGACTGAAGAATTGCAAATGTTACACCTTGTTCAAAAAGGGGTGCAAGGATACATCTGGCAACTACAGACCAGTCAGTTTGACCTCAGTGACAGGGAAACATCTGGGTCAGAATTTTGCCGTCGGCGGGCAGGGGGCGGGGCCCGCTTGCCGACGTATAAAATGACGCGGGATGATGTCGGGTGGACTCCCCAACTTCATCCCACCCCATTTAAATGTTCAGGAAGGCGGGCCCACAGCTAAATCAGCTGTGGGCCTGCTGTCCTGTCAATGGCCAATTGAGGCCATTGACAGGATAATTCAAACAATTAAAGGACCTGCCCGTCCAATCTTAGGTTGACGAGCAGGCCAGGAGCCCCGGCGGCAAATAGAGAAAACGTGAAACCTCATCCACAGGTGGGATGAGGTTTCATGCAGGGTGTAACAAATTTTAATGAAGTTAATCTGTAAATTATGAACATGTCCCATCTCATGTGACATTGTCACATGGGAGGGACATGTTAGGGATTTTTTTTTTCTATTTTCAATGTTGTTCAAAGTGGCAGCACTTAGCCTCAGGGAGATGTGCACTCTTTCGGCACATGCACGAAAGAATGCATTCTCGCTTTTAGGGAACCCCCCCCCACCCCCTCCACCTGCACAGGAAGCGCATGGCTTTTCCCGTCGGAAGTCACGTAAGGCCTGCCCACGTAAAATGATGGTACAGCCCGTTTCGCTGGCGGGGATCAGCTCCTCGCCCGTTGGAGATTGCATCAGGCCCGCCCACCTGACAGGCAGAAAATTCTGCCCCTGGAAACTGTAGTTTGAGATAAAATCAATAGTCACTTAGACAAGTGTAGAATAATTAATAAAAGTCAGCATGGATTCACTATGGGGAAAATCATGTTTAATTAACTTGCTGGAGGTTTTTGGTGAGGAAACAGAGAAGGTTGATAAAAGAAATGCTGTTGATGTGGTGTATAGGTGTATATGGATTTTCAAAAGGCATTTGATATAGTGCCATACAACAGATTTGTGAGCAAAACTCTAGCTTATTGAATAAAAGGGAAAGTAGGCACTTGTAAAAGAAATTGGCTTAATGACAGGAAACAGAGTAGTAATAAATGGTTGTTTTTAGGATAAATAGTGAGAAGCTGTTCCCACTCTAGAGAGCATCAAGAACCAGAGGACACAGATTCAAAATAATTGGCAAAAGGAGTAAAAGTGATGTGAGGAAAAATTCTTTTCACCGAGAGAGTGGTTGGAGTCTGGAACGAACTTCCTGAAAGAATGATGGAGGCAGGTTCGATTGAGGTATTCAAAGGGGAATTGGATTGCTACCTGAAAAGAAATAATATTTTGGGATAAGGCAGGAGAGTGGGACAAAGTGGAATACTCTTTCAGAGAGCCAGTGCAGACTCGATGGGCTGAATGGCCTCCTGCACTGTAAAGATTCTGTGATTCAGGACTGAGATGAGGAGAAACTTCTTCACTCAGAGGGTGGTGCACCTGTGGAATTCTCAATCACAGAGGGCTGTGGAGGCCATGTCACTGAATATATTTAAGAATGAAATAGATTTCTAGACTCTAAAGGTATCAAAGTGTATGGGGAAAGTGGGAATATGATGTTGAGATTGAGGATCAGCCATGATCATATTGAATGGTGAAGCAGCCTCAAAGGCTGAATGACCTACTGGTGCTCCTATTTTCTATGTTTCAAATTGGAAATGCATGCTTAGTTTTTTCTGTTTGGAAACTTGAAGATTTTTTTTCTTTCTGTAATGTTTCCTTTATTTCTCTCCTTTTGTCTTATTCCAGATCATTTGACGCTTTTCCTCTCTCTTATAGACTGCTTAATATTTGATGGGGAAATCTTGCCTTTATAGTTATACATCTGTGACAATTTTAAAAAACAAATCCAGGTGTGCAGGTGTTAACCAAATAGCTTGGTTAGTATTCTGCTATAAAGGAGTGTACATGGCAACTGAGTATTTGGGTAACAGCATGTTTTTGTTATCCAGAGTACATCAAAAAAACAGCCTGACAATCAAATCGATCCAAAAAAAAGCACATAATGTGGGATTTATTCCCCTTTTCAAACACTGTTGTTTGATATTTCTAGGAAAGCAAGTTTCTTCACTCATTAGTAAATGAAAACATTTTTCCTGAGTAGGTTTAATGTGAGCATGTCTTTTGGACAGTTTTCTTGGAGTTGGTATCCTCTTTAAATGTTGTAGCCAGATTTGGTTACTCTGTAGCCGAGGCATCTGTTAACTAAATAGCAGCAGGAGTCAATCCTGAGTTAAATAATTCTGAATTGATTACAGGACAGTTTTTCTTAATGTTATTGCCCATACAACAGATGTGCAGATTTCTGCACATGTGGTATTGCAAATGATATGTAGCCTATTGCACACAAGCTTACCATAATTTGTTTCATCATGAGTGTTGCCAGCTGTCTTTAGGACATGAAAGAAATAGGCTTTTTTTCACAGAAGAATTAATTTTGTTACACTTCGACCATATATTCACAGAACCACAATTTTTGTAATCCTTTGCTTCACAGTAATAGCGTAGATGTTTTTGGCAGCAAAAATTTTCTTAAATCTAACCCATTTAACTCTTTCCTTAAAACCTTCTCCCCTGACCCTTCCCCGCTCTCACCTTCAACAAACGCGAAGAGCACGTGATTCTTTGTCACTAAAATTAAGACTATTCAGCTGCTTTTGCTGCCTGTCACCACCCCCCACTTCCTGTTCTCAGGAAGTCAAACTCATCCCTCGGGTTGCCCCATTCTTAGCTTTGAGCTCCTATCTTCCCTCGTACTTTCTATGAACTCATCTGGTCGATGAGACCCATTTCCTTTCTCAACCTATTCCACTAAACAGCTAACCATCCAACTTTCCATCTTGTCACTGCCTCGCTTTAACCACTCCATTTCCTCCATGTTGTCAGCCAGCTTGGCTGACATACAGTCCTTGATAAGCCACTATTTTGTCCAATTAAACATTGGGAAGTTCAAAGATATTTTCTTCGATTTTGCAACAATTGCCGTTCCCTTGCTTCCCTTGCCATTGATTTTATTTACCACCCCCAGCCACTGTCGGAGGCTGAACAGATTGTTCATAACATCAGCGCCTGACTGTTTCTGCGACCATAGACGTGACTCCAGGATGCTATGTTGCCTCCCTGGTGTCAGAATCAAGGATATCACAGAGTGGTTGCAGGACATTCTTTTGGGGGAGAATGAGCAGCCAGAGGTCGTGGTCCACATTGGGACCAATGACATAGGTAGGAAAAAGGATGAGGTCTTGAAAGCAGATTTTAGGGAATTAGAAAGGGAATTAAGAAGCAGGACCTCAAGAGCAGTAATCTCAGGATTACTCCCAGTGCCACATGCTGGTGAGCATAATAATACAAAGATTGAGCAGTTCAACATGTGGCTTGAGAAATGGAGGAGGAGGGAGGGCTTTGGATTTCTGATACTTTGGGTCCGTTTCAGGGGCAGGTGGGACTTGTACAAAAAGGACAGGTTACACCTTAACAGGATTGGGACTAATGTCCTTGCCGGGTGGTTTGCTAGTGCTGTTGGCGAGGGTTTAAACTAGATTGGCAGGAGGATGGGAACCTGAGGGGAATTTCAGAGTGGAGAGGAAAAAAACTGGCAGTGGGAAGTGGAGAAGTATTAACTGATAAAGGGTATATATATCAAAGAGTAGTATCAAGGTAAATAAAATACTTGGAGAGTTTGATAGAATTAAAGTAGGCAATAATAAGTCATTGGATAGGGTCAGAGTAAGGGGAAAGTAAAACCCAAATCAGGATTAATGTGCATGTATGTAAATGCATGGGTGTGGTTAGTAAGATTAATGAACTACAGGCACAGATTGACAAATGGAATTATGATATTATTGCTATAACAGAGACCTGGCTCAAAGAAGGGCATGACTGGGCGTTACTTATTCCTGGGTACAAGCTGTTTAGGAGAGACAGGAAAGGCAGAAAAGTGAGGAGAGTGGTAGTATTGAGGGGTCAAGGATGGAATTTCTCTGACTAAAGGTAAGGAATGAAAAAGGTGCAATAACATTGATTGGTGTATGATATAGACCACCAACTAGTGAAAAGGATGTAGGGAAACAAATTTGCAAAGATATTTGAGAGGTGCAAGGATTATAGAGGCGATAGGATTAGTGCAAAGGGACAAGAAGGTCATGAGTTCCTGGAATGTGTTCAAGATAATTTTCTGCAGCAGTATGTTTCCAGTCCAGTGAGAGCACAGGCACTGTTGGATCTGGTTCTAGGGAATGAGTTGACCCAAGTGTATCAAATAGCAATGGGAGAGCATTTGGGGGACAGTGGCCATTGTATGATAAGGTTTAGGTTGGCCATTGGAAAAGGCAAGGAAAGTTCCAGAGCAGGGATAATTAATTGGGGGAAAGCCAACTCCAATGGGATGAGAATGCATCTCAGTCAAATGAGTTGGAATCAAATGTTGGCAGGAAAGACAGTGGCTGAACAATAGGCTACCTTCAAAGAAAAGTATTACAGGCAATGTCGAGGTATATTGCCTTGAAGGGGAAAGGTAGGACAAATAAATCCAGAGTGTCCTGGACGGTGAGAGAGATAGAGGTCAAGATGAAAAGGAAGAAGTGCGAAGTATGGCAGATGTCAGGTAGAAAATACAATGGAGAATCAGGCTGAATATAGAAGGACCAGAGGGGAGGTGAAAAATCAAGGAGAAAAGCAAGGAGAGAGCATGAAAAGAGACTGGCAGCTAACATAAAAGGGAGTCCCAAAGTATTCTATAAGCATATAAATAATAAAAGGGTGGTAAAAGAAAGAGTAGGGCCATTTAGGGATGAAAAGAGGGACTTGCATGTGGAGGCAGGAGAAATAGTGGAGGTATTAAATGAGTACTTTGCATCTGTCTTTACAAAGGAAGAAGATGCTACCCAGATCAAAGTGAGATAAGAGGTAACTGGTACAGGAGAACTTACAATTAAGAAGGAGGAGATGTTAGAAAGGCTATCTTTACTTAAGATAGATAATGGTACCAGGACCAGATGAGATGCATCCAAGAGTACTGAGAGAAGTGAGAGTGCAGATTACATAGGCACTAGTGATAACCTTCCAGTCTTCCTTAGATACAGGGGTGATGCCAGAGGACTGGAGAATTGCAAATATTACACCTTCTTCAAAAAGGGGTGCAAGGATAAAGCCGGCAACCACAGACCATGAGTTTGACTGCAGTGGTAGGGCATCTTCTGGAAACTATGGCTCAGAACAAAATCCATAGTCACTTAGACAAGTACAAGATAATTAAGGAAAGCCAGCATGGATTCATTAAGGGAAAATGATGTTTAACTGATTTGCTGGAGATTTTGAGGAAGTAACAGAGAAGGTTGTTAAGGGAAACAATGTTGATTTGGTGTATATGGATTTTCATAAGGCATTTGATACAGTGCCACACAACAGACTTCTGAGCAAAATTCTAGCTCACAGAATAAAAGGGAAAGTAGGCACTTGGATAAGAAATTGGCTGAGTGACAGGAAACAGAGAGTGGTGATAAATGGTTGTTTTTTGAGATTGGAGGAAAGATTGTAGTGGAGTTCTCCAGGGGTCAGTGTTGGGACCGTTGGTCATCCTGATATATATTAATGACTTTAATTGTGGTGAGCAGCGCATGATTTCAAAATTTGCAGATGATACGAAGTTTGGAAATATTGTCAACTGTGATGAGGATAGTCTTGAACTTCAAAATGACATAGACATTTTGGTGGATTGGGCAGACAAGGTGCAGATGAAGTTCAATACAGAGAAGTGTGAAGTGATTCATTTTGGCAGGAAGAATATGGAGAGAGAGTATAAAATAAAGGATGAAACTCTAAAGGTGGTGCAGGAACAGAAGGACCTCGGCATATACATACAAAGGTCATTGAAGGTGGCAGGGCATATTCAGAGAGCAGTTAATAAGGCATATAGTATCTTAGGCTTTATTAGTAGGGGCATTGAGTTCAAGAGTAAGGAGGTCATGTTGAACTTGTATAAGACAGTAGTTAGGCCTCATCTGGAGTACTGAGTCCAGTCCTGGGAGCCATACTTGAGGAAGGACATGAAGGCATTGGAGAGACTACAGAGAAGATTCACAAGAATGATTCCAGGGATGAAGAACTGTAGCTATGAGGATAGATTAGAAAGGTTGAGACGGTTTTCCTTTGAGAAAAGAAGACTGAGAGGAGACTTGATAGAGCCATTCAAAAACCTGAGGGGTATGGACTGGGTAAATAGTGAGAAAATGGAAAGAAAGAATGTGCAAGTTTACGGGGATAAAACAGGGGAGTGGGACTAGGTAGAACACCCTTTCAGAGAGCCAATGCAGACTTGATGGGCTGAATGGCTTCCTTCTGCACTGTAATAATTCTGTGATACTTCACCCAAGGTAAAATTCCAAGCCACACATCCTGTCCAGTCACAAAGGCCACCATCTTCGTAACAATTCTAATTGTAAATGGAATAGATTATGTAATGAGGCGTACAGTTGAGGTGAGAGTCAAAGTGATCATGCAGTTTGTGAGCAACAACTGAACCCTAACTTATGGTACTTTACAGCAGTTAAAATCATTGTTCTTGTTTGGCTGTCTTACAAACGATGGTGTTTGCAGCTTTGAACAGGAGCCTTAAGTGGTGGTTTCTGCCATAGTTTTCTCAGAGGAGTCCCGTCGTACATGTTTTTCATAAAATTAGAAAACTGCAGTTAACACCGCTTACCTCTTTATCAAGCAAGAATTGAGTCTCATGACTTTCACCCCTCCCCATTAGAAACAAACCAATTGGCTAGCTAATGGAGACTGCAAAGATAATCTTCAAGTTAATTCCTATTTGACACAGTTCCTCAATGGAGAACCATAGAAGTTTATAGCCTAAAAGGAGACTATTTAACCCATCCTGTCTGTGTTGACATTTGATAGAGCAAGCCAAAACCACTTCTACTGTCCTGCTCTTTCCCCACAGCCTTTGACTTTCCTTTGCTTCCAATTTTTTCCTTAGACCCTGACTCAACTATTTCATGTGATATGTTCTATATATAGTCTATTATACATCATCTTATCAAATGTCTTATGAAAATCCATATATACAACATCCATATCATTCCCTTTATCTGTGAATCCTAATTTCCTTATAAAGTCTAAATTAAATTAGTTAATTGTGCCTTGTGTCTTAAAGTCCATGCTGAGTGTTTCTGATTAGCCCATGACCTTTTCAAGGTTTATTACCAGGCCCTTCAAGGTGTTTATCCTTCTATTGTATGAGATGAAATTGCAACAGAAGAGTGGGAATGTCTCTTGCCACCTCATTTCTATGCTTGTACTTGCATGCTCAGGTTTGCCTCTCCAGACAAGCCCTAGAAATATTGTGCAATGTAATAGGGACAGATTTATGCTATAATGGGTTCCCAACCCTTTTCCTATCCATAGTGCCAGAGAACAGAGTACTCCTAAGAAAAATATCAAGGCCTAGAAGTCTACCCAAAATCTGCAAGACTAATTGGCCTATAATATCCTAGCTTATTCTTTTCACACTGCTTAAACAGGAGTGCAACTTTTGTCAAAGTCCACTTTAGCACAACTATTGTTTAGAAATGTTTATTAGTAATGTTGATATCTATTCTCCAGAGTCCATCAATAGGCAGGTGCATATACCTTTCTATTTTTACTGCTGTTAACTTCCTAAACACAATGTCCTTTTGAATATTTATCCCCAGTTGTGATTTTTCCACAGCCTTCACAAGTGTTCTTAGAATCCTATCTTTTATTCGTAAAACTAAGGAAAATACTTGCAAATATCTACCATTTCCTCAAAATACATGATGGTGTTCTTTGTCTTCATTTATTGATTTTTTTGTAAAAGGCTCCCAAACTTATGTTCAGCAGCTTATAAGTTAAAATGTGGTGAGAAAAAAGTTAAAACTCCAAAGAATAAAAATGATGGCGTTATTGAGGATGAGAGGAATATAGTACAGTTAGTTAATGGCCATTTTCTGGAAGCATTCACTAATGAAATACGGACTTGAAATCCAATTATTTTTGTATACCTTAGAGAATCTAAAATCTTTGAAGAGGAGCTATTTGATCGATTAAAGGGATTGAAGACTATCAAATACCTTGGGCCTAGTGCCATGTAGCCTAAGATGCAGAAGGAGAATGGGGGTGGAGATCAGATTTATAGTCATGAAAGAGTAATAGTGCATAACTCCATAAGATTGAAAGCAAGCAAATGTCATTCATTTAAAAAAAGAGACCTCGCCTGATCAGGGAAACCATCTCAAACAAATTTATGTCAATATCTGCATATTTTGATTTTAAAAAAGTGAAATCCCGGTCCCTATTATGCACATTACTTCCTATTTATGTTGACATTGATATACACTCTGGAATACTTAATTTAACATTTTTTAAAAGTCTTTAACAGTGATGTGTGAAAATAAAATGTCAATCATGAATCTCGAGCTGTAAGTGCCTTTTCTCTCAAGATCCACGTTTGCAGTGAGAAAGCAAACCTCTGAATGATTGACCATCCAGGCCTAGAAGATTAGGAAAAAAAATTGTTATAAACCTGTAAAGAGAGGTGGGCGAGGCAGCAATGGAAATCTGCCGACTCATCTTTCATGTTGATAACCTGTTCTTGCTGACAAAATCAGACAGAATGGTTCTCAACATGTCGACATAAATAGGACTATACCACAATCAATAATGAGCCTTAAAAAATGGAAACCATTCTAGGGAGTATGCTGGAGAAGTAGCTGCATAGCTGTAGCTCAATGAGAAACAACCAACCTTGCTTTAGAAGGAGAAAAATCTGTTTGCAAAACCTTGATTTCTTTGAAGCTTTTTTCAAATCCTTATGATGTCTTTTATTTGAATTTTCAGAAAGCCATTGACACAGTTCCATATGAAAGATTTATAAAAGAAAACTCCTAGAAAGCCTGGGAATCTGAGGTGGCATACAGGACTGAGTAAAACATTTTGACATAAAATAGGACACAGGGACTGCTGATGAAAGCTATCATCCCAGACTGGCGGAAGGTATTGAGTGGAGTATGGCAGGAATCAGTATTCATATCTCCATTACTTCCTATAATAAAAGCAAAATACTACGGATGCTGGAAATTTAAAATAAAAACAAAGTACTGGCAAACTGCGCAGGGCTGGCAGCATCTGTGGAGAGAGAAACAATTAACATTTTGAGTCCAATATGACTCCTCATTGGAACTATTATTTTCTATTTGTACAAATGATAAGTACGGTATGCAGAAACTATTAGTAAACTTGTGAAGTTTTCAAAAAAACACTAAAACAATGATGGAAAATGCAGCTAACGTTTTGCAAAAGAATTTGATTCATTTATGCAATGAACCAGAAAACTGGCAAAAGGACTTTAATACTGGCAAATAAAATTCACTGCATGTTGGACAAAAAAGATGTGATCTAAATACAAAATGAAAAGAATCAGAATGACATTAGAGTACTTAAAAGGCAGCAGGCAATAAAATATTTGCCTACAATGCGGAGAACTATTTAGAAACAAATAAAATATTGGAAAGATAGCCAGAACGGTGGAGTAAAAGTCTATAAAAGTTGTGGTGAGGTTTTATAATGCATTCTTCAGCCCATATTAGGAAAACTGTGTGCAATTAACATTCATCTGCTTAAAAAGAGCAATTTATATATTATAAATGATGCAAGGAAGAGCAGCAAGGAGTATTTTACGTGTAAATGAGATGAACCATGAGGAATGATAGGAAAAGCTTAGGCTGTACGGCCCATAAAGGAAAAACTTTGAGGGTGGACATCCTCAAAGTACAAAAAAATGATATGCGCAAGAGATCCCAGAATATTATTCCAAGGTAAAATCAGGTCAGTATGCCCAAAGAACATAAAATTAAACTAGTGGAAAGTAAATTCAAAGTGGATATAAGGAAAAGCTTTTAGAATAACCAAATAGGTAAAGTAGCGTGATGTCAAAGAGCCCTAGCAAAGTTGAAGTCGTTGGGAATCAGGGGGAAAATGTTCTAATTAGTTGGAGTCAGACCTAGCACAAATGAAGATGGTTGTAGGTATTAAAGGCCAATCATCGCAGTACCAGGACATTGCTGCAGGAGTTCCTCAGGGTAGTATCCTCGACCCAACTATTGTTAGTTGTTTCGTAATAACATATAAACATATGAAATAGGAACAGAAGTAGGCCATTCGGCCCCTGCATTCAATAAGATCATGGCTGATCGGTTTGTGTTTCAAGTTCTACGTTCCCACCTACCCCGATGTGGCAGGTGCAGGAAATATAGCATGATCTGCTTCACGACGGCATGAAGGCAGGTCGTGATCGTCCGCTCATCCCGCCGATGGTGGGCCGCGTTTCCCACAATCGGTTGGTGGGGAGCTAATTGTAATACATCAGCATATAATTAAAAGGCCATCCTGCCAGGCTCTTGGAGCCCCGCTGTATTGTCCATCCACACCGGCATGCTTTCCTGCTGACGTGTTTCACAAAAGCATGTAGGCAAAGTGCACTTGGCGGCCTTCACTTTGGGGAAACTGAGGTGAGTGAGCAGCAGCATTCTTCACAGCTTACCCCTTGTTTACAGGCCTCAGGGGCACCGGAGGGCAGGGAACAGATGATGCCTGGCCCAGGAGGCGACTGCTGAGGGGAAGGGTGTCCGGGGGCAAGTGCTGACCAGCCTCGGATGCAACTGTTGTTGGTGGTGGGTCGGGGTCAAGTGCTGCCCTGGTGCTGCATCCTGCACAGAGGCAATCGAGGTGAGGGTCATGGTAAGCGAAGGAAGTGGCCATGCATTAGGGACACCTATATAAACTGACCATGCCTCTGCAACTGAGAAATCAGGTGCAGCCACAGTGATATGAATAGAGTCAGGCTCCTAGCCTGCCCGCCCATGCAAGCAATACTGTAGCACCAAAGGGCCACCAAGTGCTCCATAACTTAGCCCCCCCCCCCCCCCCCCCACTCCCGGCACAGACTTCGAGTTCGCCACCACTTTATTGGACCTCGGAGCACTTGGACTGCACACGTTGTACAATTTCATTGACAATGCTGGCCTTGTAGCAGTCGCTGCTGGAGGCGCTCACAGCCCCTTGCAATCTCAGCGTCCTGGTTTGGACCAGTGCTCCCCATGTCTCAGGTTGACAGGGCAGCCATGCAGTGCACTCATCTCTGGCCATCCAAGGGGTGACAAGCACTCTCCGGGAAGCATTAAGGGGTGGTCACACGGGGCCAGGAAAGGTGCTAAGTACAGCCATGATAACCACATCTCTCTCTCTCTTTCATGCTGCAGGAGGACCACATCAGGATCATGGATCCTGGTGACCTAGCTGTATGCCTGATGGCCAACAGAGACTGTAGAAGACTGAGAAGAGAGCAACTGAAGCTCCTGGCTGCGCAAAGGCGGGAACAGCAACCTCATGAAGAAGGGGCAGCAGGAGTTCCCGCACACGCTGCCCAGGAGTGACAGCGAGCCATGGTTGGTTGGTGCTACGCGACACCCAGGGTCTATAGACGCCACCTGCCATTCCTGCAGATGACTGAGAACCAGTGTCGCCGACGACTGCACATATCTATGGACCTGGTGGCTCACATCTGCCACTTACTGCAGGTCTTGGCGCCAAGGGGACATGGAGGGCACCCACTGCCAGTGGCTTTGAAAGTGACTGCGGCACTCAATTTCAATGCCAGTGGCTCCTTTCTGGGCTCCACAAATGACCTCTGTGGGATTTCACAATCAGCCACCCACAAATGCATCCATGAGGTCATGGATGCCATCTTCTCCACGGTACACAACTTTGTGCATTTCGCCTGGGACTGGGACAGCCAGGATGCAAGGGCCATTGGATTTGCCCTGATCTTGTGATTCGCTCTGATCTTGGGATCCCCACAGATGCAGGATGCAATTGACTGCACTTATGTGGCGCTTAAGTCTCCATTGCTACACTCAATGGACTTCATCAACCACAAGGGCTTCCACTCACTGAACATGCAGCTGGTATGCGCATGGTTTCCAGGGAGTGTGCACAATGCCTACATCCTGAGTTGCTCGCAGATCCCTGCAGTCTTCCAGGGTCCACAGAAGCTGCAGGGTTGGCTTCTTGGGGATAAGGGCTACCCACAGAGGCTGTGGCTGATGACACCCATGTGGCGGCCTCAGACTGCAGCAGAGCAATGCTATAACGAGGCTCATGCAGCAGCTTGCAACTTGATGGAGCAGACCATCAGAATCCTGAAGATGCGGTTCCGGTGCCTGGACCGGTCTGGTGGAGCCCTGCAATACCATCTGCAGAAGGTGTCGCACATCGTCGTTGTCTGCTGCGCCCTTTACAACCTGGCACACAAACGGGGTGATGAACTGGTTGAGGAGGAGCTGGAGGTCTCCTCGGATGAGGAGGATGCTGACGGGGATGAGAGTGAGGGGTCCTCGGTGGTGACGACGACTGGGATGAGGCACTTGCATTGGCTAGATGAGGCAGGCATGCTCTGGAGGCCCACATAGTTGCCAGATTTGTAGAGGATCATAAGAACATAAGAACTAGGAGCAGGAGTAGGTAATTCAACCCCTTGAGCCTGCCCCGCCATTCAAAGCGATCATGGTTGATCTCATTTTGGCCTCAACTCCAATTTCCCACCCTCTCCCCATAACCTTTCAACCCATTACTAATTAAAAATCTGTCTATCTCCTCAAATTTATTCAGCGTCCCGGCATCCACTGCACTGAGGTTGTGAATTCCACAGATTCATGACCCGTTGAGAAAAGTAATTCCTCCTCATCTCTGATTTAAATCTGCCATCCCTTAGCCTAAAACTATGGCTTCTCATTCTAGAATGCCCCACAAGGGGAAACATCCACTCCACGTCTACTTTGTCTATCCCCTTTAGCATTATATACCTCAATTAGATCTCCTCTTATCCTTCTAAACTCTAGGGAGTATAGGCCTAAACTGCTCAATCTCTCCTCATAAGACAAGCCCCGCACCTCTGGAATCAATCTAGTGAACCTCCTCAGAACCACCTCCAATGCAACTACATCCTTTCTCAAGGAAGGGGACCAAAACTGTGCACAGTACTCCAGGTGCGGTCTCACCAATGCCTTGTACAGTTGCAGCAACACTTCCCTATTTCTATATTCTATTCCTTTAGCAAAAAATGCCAAAATTCCATTTGCCTTCCTTATCACCTGCATACTAGCTTTCAGCGATTCATGCATGAGGACACCCAGATCCCTCTGCACTGAAGCATTCTCAAGTTTCACTCCATTTAAATAAATCATCTTGTTATTCTTCCAACCAAAATGGATAACCTCACACTTATCCACGTTAAACTCCATCTGTCAGATTTTGACCCATTCACCTAACCTGTCCATATCCATTTGTAAATTTCTTATTTCTTCATTGCAACTTACTTTCCACCCATTTTGGTGTCGTCTGGAAATTTAGCTATAGTACCCTCTATCTCTGAATCCAAGTCATTAATATAGATTTTAAATAGTTGGGGCCCAAGGACCGAACACTGTGGCACCCCATTAGTTACAGCTTGCCATCCAGAAAAAGACCCATTTATCCCGACTCTTTGCTTTCTGTTGGTTAGCCAATCCTCTATCCAAGCTAATATATTACCCCTAACTCCGTGTGATCTTATCTTGTGTATTAATCTTTTGTGCGGCACCTTATCAAAGGCCTTCTGGAAGTCCTGATATACTACATCTACAGGATCCCCATTATCCACTTTGCTTGTCACATCTTCAAAGAACTCTAGCAAATTAGTCAAACACAATTTACTCTTCATGAAACCATGCTGACTCTGATGCAATGCATTTTGACTTTCCAAATGCCTCATTACTACTTCCTTAATAATGGATTCCAACAATTTCCCAATGACAGACGTTAAACTAACTGATCTATAGTTTCCTACTTACTGCCTCCCCCCCCCCCCCCCCCCCCCCCCCCCCCCCCCACCACCCCACCCCACCACTTTTTTGAATAAGGGTGTTATATTAGCATTTTTCCAACCCACTGGAACCTTCCCAGAATCCAGGGAATTTTGGAATATGCATCCACTATCTCCGCTGCCACTTCCTTTAAGACCCTGGGATGTAGACCATCAGGTCCTGGGGACTTGTCACCCTTTAATCCCAATAGTTTGCTCAGTACTTTTTCTCTAGTGATGGTGATTGTTCTAAGTTCCTCCTTCGCTATACCCTTTGCACTACCTGTTACTATTGGGGTGGTACTAGTGTCCTCCACCGTGAAAACTGAGGCAAAATATTGATTAAGCATCCCTGCCATTTCTGAGTTCCCCACTATTAACTCCCCAGTCTCATTCTCCAAGGGACCAACATTCTCTTTCCTTTTATATACTTGTAGAAGCTTTTGCTATCAGTTTTTACATTTTGCGCTAGTTTTTTTTTCATAATTTACCTTTGCTCTTTTTATTATTTTTTCAGTAACCCTTTGTTGATCTTTAAAAGTTTCCCAATCTTCCAGCCTGCCACTGACCTTTGCAATTTGGTATGCTTTAGTTTTTGCTTTTGTTATCTTTAACTTCCTTGCTTAGCCATGGATGCTTTTCCCCCTCTTACCATCTTTCTTCCTCTTTGGAATTTATTTTACTTGGGAGGAGTTGAATATCTCCTTAAATATCAGCCACTGTTCATCAACTGTCCTACCTTGTAGTCTTCCTGCCCAGTCCACTAGGGCGAAATCTGCACTCAAGCCTATGCAGTTACCTTTGTTTAACTCCAGAACACATGACGACATGTGGTGAGACATCCCCATAGATCCTCACACCGCAGTTGTGAACGTTTGGCTTATGGCAGTGCCAGTACCCTCTGTGAAAATGCTCCTGTCATGGAGATGCAGTGGAGGGCTTAATAGTTGCTCGATTGCAGGAGGATGTTGACACCATGCAGTGAGGACACTCCATAGATTTTCACATAACCTCTGAGAATGTCTGACTCCTGTCTGGCTGAGGGCAGCTCACTTGCGTGCCATGATCAGGGCCATCTCAGGGCAGCCATGAAACTTAAGACACATCTGATGCTGTTTCCACTTTCAGCACCTCAGCCCTTCAAGAACTGGTACACAGCATCACTGGTCCCAGATGCTGGTGTGATGGGGACCAGCCCCACCTTAAAGGTGCTGAGAGCACGCAGAGAGAATGAAAGAACTCTGTGGTGTCTGCCCACCACATTCTGGCAGCAATGACCAGCACCGCCGAGGTGCAGGCATCAGTAATATTCTCAGGGAGTGTGAGGCTGGACCATCACTGTGGTCTGAAGGTTGCACAGAGCACAGGAAAGAGCCCCTGGACTGAGACACCTGCCTTTTATCTTGTACGGAAAGGTTTCACATCTGAGACATTCTTGGGAGTTTATTGATAATAATGAACAGTATGCACAAGTGATCAACACCTGTGCCCAGGCTGTGCAACTACTTTTACTTAACTTTCTTAACCCCGCCGCTACGACTTGGTGCTCCCCGGACATCACAGCAGAGGTGGAGGCAGCCTGCTGACTGCGACATCCTGTCTGTGATGACTTTGGAGGGTGTCCTCTGGAGGGCTGAGACCTGGTGGGCCCCAGCCTGTTTTCGGGGTCCTGCTCTGTGGTAGTGGCACCCTCCTTGGCCTGTGAGGTTGAAAGTTCGGAGATCACTGAAAGAGGGGATTCGGGTGGGCCAGTCACTCCCAGAGTCACCTGGGTGGATGGCCTCAGAGTGTGCACCTGCTGATCCCCCTCCTATAGGTGCCCGAGGGCCCCTGGCTGGCTCCATGAACAGAAGGGGTAACTGGAGTGAGATCGAGCTGCCCAGCACCCCTCTCGCATACACACTTTTGGAGGCTGACTATGGCATCAGTGATGGAGTTAAGCCCACGCAGCAGTGCAGGAGTGACGTCCTGGACCAAGATCACCATGGTGGCCGCCATCCTACCAGTGTTGGCCTCGGTGCATTGCAATGCCGGCCTATCACCTGAGCCTGAAGACAGACAGACTCCTCTATCGTGCCTTGCAATCTGAGGAGTGCAGTGGACATCTCTTCCTGGTGTGCCCAAGCTTGCCTTTGCAGCTCCAGCAACTGTGACGTGACCAAGTCCAGAGGCTCATCATCTACCTCGGACTCAGCCACGTTCCGGCCTCCAGCAGTCCTCCTGGGAGGAGGGGACCTGGGAAATCCCTGCCTCCGCCTGCTGCGGATCAGAAAGTGCGATTGCTCACCAGATTGTGATCCCGAGGCTACTCTAAAGCTAGGTCCCACCGAGGTGTGTGTCTCTGCATTGGTGAAGGTTATGGGTGAGCGTTGTGACAGGACTTCAGGGAGGGTGCCTCCAGATTCCACTTCAGAGGTTTCTTCAGGGCTTGATTGGAAGCCCTGGGTCATGGACTCTGTTGGCTGTTTGGAAGATGTGCCTGCAAAAGCACGGGGAGATAATTAATGCATGGCAGTGGCCAGTGAAAGAGGACACATCACTCATGGCATGATTGTCTGATGGATGTTGCACTGCAGGATCCTCACTTGGTACAGCAGCACCGACCTCACCATCAGCACAGGACTGGTCCCAGTTATCGCTGGCCAGCTGGATGGCTCTGTTTTTGAATTCTGTGAGAACTTTGATCTCCGGCATCCCTCCACCTATCTGCTACCTTTCCCTCTTGTTGTGTGCCAATTTGTCCTGCATGGATAGAGATGAGGAGAGTGTATCAGGATGATAAGTACACCTGGCATGTGTGGGTGGTGAGTGGTCCCATAGACAGGATGAGGACAATGACGGTGCGTGTGAAAGAGTGAATGGTGTTGTCCCTTGCTCTGGCAGTGAGTGAGGGCCTTGTGGATGTGTGATGGGTTTGTGAGTGTGTGAGTTGGGAGTGATGAAAAGAGTGACTTACTCTGGCGGAACAGAGATCATTCATCATTTTGCGGCACTGAGTAGCTTTCCTCCTCTGCAGGGCGTTTGCACTGACCACCGCTGCCACCGCCTCCCAAACCAGGTTGGTGACTTTGCTGCCCATCCTGCGGCCAAAGCGGGGATAGAGCACGTCCTGGCGGGCCTTCACAGCATCCCGCATTCATCCAAGGGACCCGTCATTGAAGCGGGAGCTGCTGCCTTTTTTCCTTTGTTGGCCATGTCTCCCAGGCAGCGGTGGTGAGCTGGCAGTGATGAGCGCTTTGCTGTCTTTTAAAGATGGCAGCCGGCATGATGCAACAGTGGGGTGATGGTGGATGGGCGAATGACAGCCCACCTGCCATGGAAACGGCATGTTTCGTGGGCATGAATAAATAATGAGCTCGGGATGATACAGCATGAAAATCCGCCATTTTCGTCAGCAGATAGGACTACATTTTATCTGCCCGCTACCGCACTTAGTGCAATTCTGGGAAAATTCTGCCCCTTATGTCTTCTTCACTATAAACTTTCCTACCTATCTTTGTGTCGTCTGCAAACTTAGCTACCATACCTTCGCTTTCCTCATTTAAGTCGTTGATGTTAATTGTAAAAAGTTGAGGCCCCAGCATAGACCCCTGTGGGTCTCCACTAGTTGCACCCTGCCAATCAGATAAAGACCTATTTATGCATACTCTCTGTTTTTCTGCCAGCCAGCCAATCTTTTATCCATGCTAATATGTTACCTCTTACACCATGAGTTTTTATTTTCTACAATAGCCTTTGACGTGGCACCTTATCAAATGCCTTCCCTTCATCATCAGGTCAGAAGTGCGCATGTTCGCTCATGATTGCACAGTGTTCAGTACCATTTGAAACTCCTCAGATGCTGAAGCAGTCTGTTCCTGCATGCAGCAAGATTTGGATAACATTCAGGCTTGGGCTGATGAATGACAAGTGACATTAATGCCTCACAATTGCCAGGCAATGAGAGAGATTCTAACTACTTTCCTTTACATTCAATGGTATTCCTATTGCTGAATCACAAACAGCAAGGCTCTTCATCTTGCTAAGCTCAACACCGTGGAGATCACCCTCCAGAAAATTCAAATTATATAGGCAGGCCATGTCTTCTGCATGGATGACTACAGAACCCCCGAGCAGATCTTCTATGGGGATTTGTCTGAGGGCAAACAATATAAAGATGGTCTTAAAAACATCCGCATTGCAAACCACCTGTCTTGGTAAAACACTGCAGCCAACCAACCCATGTGGGAGTATTGGTTCAGCATATTTTGAGGACCATCAATGCTAAACATGCAACATCCAGGGTGCCCAGAGCAAGGCCAGAGGTGGCGAAGCTGCAGAAGTTCCTTCAAACACCAACAAGGGCAATATGTACTGCCGGTTCTGTGGGCATCCATACCAATCTCGTGTTGGATTCATCAGTCATGCAAGGATCCACATAAGATGAAGTCACTTACAGCTTGGACATACTCAAATAACGAGGAGTGTACCACCACTATTGCTGAATCCCCACCATCAACATCCTGGGGGTTACCAATGTTCAGAAACTTAACTGGATGAGTTAAATACTGTGACTAGTTCTTAATCTAAGAGTAGTTAGGAATTTACCACCCAGTTTTTGCCTAGAAGTTGCTGATGCCTAAACTTGGCTCATTGAATTGTTTGAGTTATATTAGTACTTACACTGCCAATCTCCCATCAGTATTTAGGTAAGCTACTGGGTGACTGAACTAATCTTTACTTATCAAAGAGGTCACACAACAAAATCATAAACTAATAATTTTTTATTAACTTTAGAATCATATTTCATAGCATTTGAACATGAACATCGAGTTTGCAAATAATTACTCTAAAAGAGTTAATTGATGAAATAAATAAGTTACAAAAGCAGTTCAGTTCTTTCAGAATAATTCAGCAGTAGCTATTTTCTACTCATATATTTACAGTTTCTGAGATTGATATAAATTGATGATTAATTTAGGATTTGGCTCCATTAGATATCTGACAAATTAATGGCATTAGCTAGCCAGCAGTCTATTGAATAGATTAAAGTCTATATGATTGTAGTTAGCAGTGTTTTCAGAACTAATGAAACCTCACAAGCTAGATGAATTGGTTTCCTCATCTCCTCTGAAAGGATGGTGTTAACCTTCTGAGACATCAGAGTGATGAACGTCCATCTGTAGAGGTGCTATTCATTCCTCCTGGATCTTCTGTTCCTGAGTAAATTCATCTTCTCTGTCGGTAGCTGTAACTGGACTATCTGGTTTAATTCTCACTTTCCTTGATCTCAGGGAAATTGCACACTTGTACAGGCTCATATATTTGCATAATTTTAACCCTTTCTCACTCTCTAGCTGTTTAATTTCCAAGCATTCAAACTGATTACTGTCAGGGACAGGTAAGACAATCCTTAGGGCGTTCCTCCTGCAGCAGTTATTTTAAAGGGAGAAGTCAAGTCATGCAATTCAAACCCAAACATGCTTAGTGATTAGTTCAGGTAACTCTATGATGGGGAACTTTTTCAATTGAACATATAGTTATATAAAATTCTGGTCTTTGTACCACTGAAAATCAAGAGAAGTGTTTAGGTCTTCCCTTGTTGGAAATTTTTATCGACTGGCACTCATGTGACACCAACATTACCTGCAATTATCAGCGCCAAGGTCCTGCTGTAGGTTGGCGTAGGCTGTTGCACAATTACGGGAGTGGAGTGAAACACATCACAGTAGAATTATCGGTAAACAGACCCACTCCTGTCCTTATGATGGATGGAAAGGCCATTCATGTAGCAGTCCATCAAGAGTCTTGCACTGATGGCCTGGGGCTATGACATTTGGCCTCCAACAACCACAACCACCTTCATGTACAATTCCAGGTGCAGAGAGTTTTCCATATACCCTCATTGACTTCAATTTTGCAAGAGCTCCTTACTGCCATACTTGGTCAAATGTTGCCTTTGTTGTCAAGGAAAGCTATTATCATTTCAGGATAGTGTGGTCAAACATGTCAGATGCCGCAGAGAGTTTAAGGAGGATTAATGAACTATCGTCATAGTCACAGAGAATGTTATCTGTGACTTTGTGTTTTGAGTTGGACAATTTGTAATGAATAATTAATGAATTACATTTTCATTCATCATCCTTACCCCTTCCCATTTCAATACATTTGCACAGTATTGTTGACTTTCTCATTCAGTGTTTCTTTATTGCATTTGGTCTTTCCTCAACTATTCTCACCGTAAAATTATATATTCCAGGTCAGAGGTTGGCCAACTTTGTCAGGATAAAGAGTATTTACAGGAAAGATTAGAGAAACTCCAAGCAAGAAATGATGAAATGGAAAACCAGTGTATCCAGCATGGAACAATGCATGAGAGAATGAAGCAAAGGTATGTAGCATTTGCACCCTCTCTGTTGAATGTTGTTATTCTGAATTTCCTCCTCAGCATGTTCTCTTTTTTGATTAGATGGAAGCACTTGATTCCTATAACAAATTTTATATCTTGTACCTTGGAATAGAACACTATTGTATTCAGTATAGTTATGATTACGTAAATTTAATTTTGAAACCAAGAAGAAAAAACACAAGTTGACTTCCAGATAAATAAATACCTGATCAAAGTGCAGAACTCTACTAAACTGATAATGTATAATTCCTGGTCGAGAAATAACCCTTAAAAGTACAGCCCTATTACATTATTAAGTAATCTCCAATTATATGTGTTTTTTTTTCAAATCTCTTATTATGAAAAATAAAATCTGAAAACTATAGTGATCAAAATGCCTAGGCATTGCATTATGGTGGTGTCTACAGTTCATGCTTTCAGACAGTCACCATTGGAAATGTTGAAACAGGATTGACTTCATTTTTCTAGTACACGATCTGTTTCTTTTAAATGGTTTTACTTAAGGAAAAGGATATAGTTTGAGATTAATTGCTTCTCAAAGTACTTTTGTTGACTTTAGGCCTCCCTAATTTAGTGTCATGCTGTTGCTTTACAGCCTGTCACTAAAACTACAGTGGTAAGTTTGTCTAGAATTGATGAATCACTATAATTTTTTATTTAACTCAACCCTGTTGCATAAACTGAACATGTGTTAGGTATTGTTTCGAGTCTGTATGTCTTTTCTTCAGAACTAAGAGAAGTAAAAATGTGGTGAAATGTGGTATACCCTGCTTCTTCCTTGAACAGAGGCCCGAACAATCCCCATCCAACGCCACTGTCCTCCGCCTGGCTAAACTTGTCCTCTTACTGAACAATTTCTCCTTAAACTTGTCTTCAAATAAAAGTTGTGGCTATGGGTACCCGCATGGGCCCCAGTTATACCTGTCTCTTTATGGGGTATGTGGAACACTCCTTGTTCCAGTCCTACTCAGGTCCCCCTCCCACAATTCTTTCTTCGGTACATCGACGACAGTTTCAGGGCCACTTCATGCTCTTGTCTGGACCTGAAAAAATTTATCAATTTTGCTTCCAATTTCCACTCCTCTACCAAGTATCTTCCAAATGGTTTATTTAAAGGGGTAAGTCATGACAGGAGAGCTCAAAGCCATGGTGTGCTCCTCCTGCTCTATGTGGGAAGCTGGGAACATTTCTAGTGCCTGGGGCCAGCATGTGTGCAGGAAGTGTCTCCAGCTGCAGCTCCTGGAAGCCTGGGTGTCGGAGATGGAGTGGCGGCTGAGGACACTGTGGAGGATCTGCAAAGCAGAGAGTATCATGGATAGCACGTATAGAGAGGTGGTCACACGCAGGCTAAGAGTCCACAGGCATGAAGGGAATGGGTGACCACCAGGCAGAGCAAGAGGACCAGGCAGGCAGTGCAGGAATCTCCTGTGGCTATTCCCGTGCAAAACAGGTATACCACTTTGGATACTGTTGAAGGCAATGGCCTCTCAGGGGAAAGCAGCAACAGCCAAAATCGTTGCACCACAACTGGCTCTGCTGCACAGGGAAGGAGAAAAGAGTCTGGGAATGCAATAGTTATAGGGGATTCAATTGTAAGGGGAATAGATAGGCATTTCTGTGGCCGCAAACGAGAATCCAGGATGGTATGTTGCCTCCCTGGTGCTGGGATCAAAAATGTCTCAGAGCGGCTACAGGACATTCTGAAGGGGGAGGGTGAACAGCCAGTGGTCATGGTACACATTGGTACAAAAACGACATAGGTTAAAAAAGGGATGAGGTCCTAAAAGCAGAATATGGGGAGTTAGGAAGTGAGCTGAAAAATAGGACTTCAAAGGTACTGATCTCAGGATTACTAACAGTGCCACGTGCTAGTCAGAGTAGATATAGCAGGATATATCAGATGAATACATGGCTGAAGAGATGGTGTGAGGGGGAGGTTTTCAGATTCTTGGGACAGTTCTGGGGGAGCTGCGACCAGTACAAACTGGACGGGTTACACCTGGGCAGGACCGGGACTGATGTACTAGGGGGATTATTTGCGGGAGTGGTTGGGGAGGGTTTAAACTAAAATGGCAGGGGGATGGGAACCTATGCAAGGAGTCAGAGGAGGGGGAATCAAGGACAAGAACAAAAGACAGAAAGAGGAATAAGAAAAGTGATAGGCAGAGAAATCAAGGGCAAGAATCAAACAGGGCCTCAGTGAAAAATAGTGGGAACGGGACAAGTGATGTTAGAAAGACAAGCCTTAAGGCTTTGTGCCTTAACACGAGGAGCATTCGCAATAAAGTGGATGAATTAACTGTGCAAATAAATGTAAACAGGTATAATATAGTTGGGATTACAGAGACATGGCTGCAGGGTGACCTGGGAACTGAACATCCAGAGGTATTCAGTATTTATGAAGGACAGACAAAAAGGAAAATGTGGTGGAGTTGCATTGCTGGTTATGGACGAAATTAACACAATAGTGAGGAAAGATATTACTTCCGACGATGTGGAATCTGTATGGGTAGAGCTGAGAAACACTAAGGGGCAAAAAACGTTAGTGGGGATTATATATAGACCCCCAAATTGTAGTGGTGATGTTGGGAATGGCATTAAGCAGGAAATTGGAGATGCATGCAATAAAGGAATATCTGTAATTATGGGTGACTTTCATCTGCATATAGATTGGGCAAATCAAATTAGTAACAATACTGTAGAGGAGGAATTCTTAGAGTGTATACGGGATGATTTTCTGAACCAATTGAGGAACCAATTAGAGAACAGACCATCCTAGACTGGGTATTGTGTAATGAGAAAAGAATAATTGGCAATCTAGTTGTGCCACGCCCCTTGGGAATGAGCGACCATAATATGATAGAATTCTTCATCAAGATGGAGAGTGATGTAGTTGATTCTGAGACTAGGGTCCTGAATCTTAATAAAGGAAACTACAATGGTATGAGGCGCGAGTTGGCTATGATGGACTGGGAAACGTTACTTAAAGGGATGACGGTGAATAGGCAATGGCAAACGTTCAAAGAGCGCAAGGGTAAACTTATGCTCCTATTTTCTATGTTCCTATGAATGGAAATAAATTTTAAAAATAATAATAGAAATAGGTGGGAAAAAATATATATAAAAATTAAAAAATAAATATTTGACAAAAGGAGATCAAAAAGGGGTGAGAATGGAGGAGACAGTTCATGATCTGAAGTTGTTGAACTCAGTGTTAAGTCCAGAAGGCTGTTAAGTACCTAATCAGAAGATGAGGTGCTGTTCCTCCAGTTTGCATCGAGCTTCTCTGGAACATGGCAGCAGGCCAAGGACAGATATGTGACCAAATTGAGGGAAGCGCAAGTGAAGCAATGCTTCACTTGAAAGGAGTGTTTGGGCCCTTGGACAATGAGGAGGGGGCACAGGGCATTCCCCCGGGACTCTCTGGTCCACTCCTCCATCATCCCCAACACATCAGCCCCCTCGCATGGCACCTTCCCATGCAATGGCAGAAGGTGCAACACCTGCCCCTTTACCTTCCCCCTCCTCGCCGTCCGAGGGCCCAAACACTCCTTTGAAGTGAAGCAGCGCTTCACTTGCACTTCCCTCAATTTGCCCTATTACATTTGCTGCTCCCAATGCGGTCTCCTCTACATTGGAGAGACCAAACGCAGACTGGGTGACTGCTTTGTGGAACACCTTCGGTCTGTCCGCAAGCATGACCCAGACCTTCCTCTCGCTTGCCATTTCAACACACCATCCTGCTCTCATGCCCACATGTCCATCCTTGGCCTGCTGCAATGTTCCAGTGAAGCTCAACGCAAACTGGAGGAACAGCACTTCATCTTCCATTTAGGCACTTTACAGCCTTCCGGACTTAACATTTGAGTTCAACAACTTCAGACCATGAACTCTCTCTTCCATCCTCACCCCTTTTTATCCTCTTTTTTCAATATTCATTTTTATTTTTTCCACTTATTTCTATTATTATTATTTTAATAATTTATCTTCATTTTTATTCATTACATTATCCCCACCTTTTAGCCTATTTTCGATCTTTTTCCCACCACATTCCCCTACCCCCACCATACCCCCACAAAGGCCATCTGTCACTTGCTCATGTTGTTCTTTCCAGAGTGCTTACCCTTGTCTGGCTATTATCACATTTTGCTTTCTATCCTTTATGTCACCATTAGCATCTCTCTTAGCCAGTACCACCAGCGTTAACACCCCTTTGACCTTTTGATTATGACATCTTTGGCAATCTCTCCTTTGCCTCCACCTATCGCTCCACCCCCCTTAAACAGTATAAATTTCACCACATTTTTATTTCTCTTAGCTCTGAAGAAGAGTCATATGGACTCGAAACGTTAACTCTGTCTCTCTCTCCACAGATGCTGTCAGACCTGCTGAGTTTTTTCAGCGCTTTTTGTTTTTGTTTCGGATTTCCAGCATCTGCAGTTTTTTGCCTTTATCTATGCGTTAGGTATCTGTAGTTTCAAAAGTAACAGTGTCACACTTGTCATGCTAGGCATAATGCACTTGTTCTATGGTGCTTGCTTATGTGGTCAGATTCAACACGATTTTTCATTAGCCAGCGATCACTGATATATACTATACATTGATCACCCAGTTAGCAACCTTTTCTGAGCAAATCTAGCTTTTTGAATTTTCAGTTACTGCACATCTGAGTGTTGTAATTCTTTAAGATTTAAGCCACCTTTTTCATACTGCAATTCTGCTGTGGAAAGGGCAAAGTATTTTCATTCAAATTCAGGAGTAGTGTAAGTTGGATGAGATTCAAGTATTATGAGCTGGTTGTTTTCCTTACAAACAGTCTATAGAGATCTTTACACATAACTCTGATCCAAATGTAACATTTTTTGGCAAGCTTGTGATTCATTAATCAGGATTCAACTGCAGCCCAATTAGGGATATAATAACCTATTCCATCGTAAGCATTCTGTTCAGATTGATTAGAATACACCCACACTTTTCAATCTATATAAATTATTTAAAAATTAAAAACTTTCATTTAGAAATTAACAAAGAGAAAAGAATAAATGTATTGTTGTTTAATTATTCACTGCACACAGTCGGTTCTTTACATCTGCAATAAATATTATACCTGCCACCTTACTCAGTCCAAACTTTATGATGTCAGTAGTGCTTGATAGTGTATCAGTGTTAAGGTAACCACTTCACTATTA
Source organism: Carcharodon carcharias (assembly GCF_017639515.1). Classification (NCBI taxonomy): domain Eukaryota; kingdom Metazoa; phylum Chordata; class Chondrichthyes; order Lamniformes; family Lamnidae; genus Carcharodon; species Carcharodon carcharias. The sequence continues at coordinate 219,497,012 of NC_054468.1, forward strand.
AAGTGCTTATTATTTGAATTTGTGTTTTGCGCAGTACTCATTTTAATTTTATTTTACTGTTCTGTTATTTCATTACTTGTTAATGATTTGATATATTTTCTTCAGGTTAAATTATATTAACCTTTATACAAAGCAGTCTTGTTGCAACTTGAATTGAGTGAAGCAAATTAAATTCCACTTGCCAGAATTGTCACAGATCATTTTGATACAAAGATGTATTAGCTAATGCTACTTTTTGAAAGCAATATCTTTGGTAGCACACCTCGCACCATCAGAAAGGTAAACCACATTACATTATGTACTTGTATTTTCATGTATTTTCAGTAAACTGTGTGGATTATCTTGGGTGCAACTGTAAGAAAGAGAAAGATAGAACTTGCATTTATAAAGCACCTTTCATAACATGCCAAAATGCTTCACAGCCAGTAAAATACTTTTAAAATTTATTCACTGTTGTAATGTACGAAACTGAAGTTCATTACAATATCTCAGCTTTAACTGGGTTTTCCATAATAACAGTATTGCAGTGCAATGCTCAATTACCAAGATTAAAGAGCAGCAAGGCAAGGTTAAGTTTGCGATTTGCACTCAATGTGTTCAGTTTCCAGCATTTAGCTGTAATATGAGCCTGATATTTGCCCTCTATGTTCCAATAGGGTTGGCTGCTGTAGCACGAGATAGTTTTGCCTCCTCTGGGATGCTTGGCTACACTTTTCTTTTGCCTGTGCCCAGATTACGAGGCTTAACTTTAATTGCTTTCCAGGGCTCTTCCTTGCTTTGTACTTTTTTTTTTGCAAGACCCTTTTAGAAGGTGCTGGGCGTAGTTCAGTAGGTCTTATCAAGGTATTCGTAGTTTTAGGTTGTTCAACAGTAAGTATTTATTAACTACTGGAAACTTTATACATAGGTACAATAAAGATCCAAACTAGGAGTCTCTATGCTTGCTTCTACACAGCTTTGCCCAACACTACACTGACCCCTAGGTTCAGGTCATGTGTTCTCTTACATCACTGTGTGGGTGGTATTCTACTCAGTCCCACGTTCACCCTTTATGTGCTGGACCCTTATACTACACCCATCTCCAAGTCTTTATCCAATGTATTTACAAGTTATCCCAGTTTACTCCATGAATTTAGATCATTACTACTCCCCCCTCTAGTCTCTGAGTTCATATGTCCAGGTGGTCAGGAGGTCTTATAACCCTTCCATATTGTGTTCTCACTCCTGTCAGAGGAGTGGTAGGCTCTGTTGCTGCAGGTAAACTTTGTTGAATCAGAGGTTGTTCTGGCATCTGGGTGTCCTTTCACCCCTTTTTTCCATTCTTTAGCATTGAATCACACTTTGTTGATTTCCCACTTGTAGTGCAGCTAGATGGTGGGTGGTTTATCCCAGTCCTTATGGGAAGACAAACTCTGGGCTTGTCTCTATAGTGTTTTCTTTCTCCTCTTCCTTTGTGCGGCTCGCCATGACGAACACTGGAATGAAAGATGGCTCTTCCTGTTGTGAGGTTGTGACATGGTAGTAAGCTGACCTTTACGTTTGGCTGTGTGGTGTACTGTCATCAATGGATGGCAGCTACTTGGTTCCAGCATCATTTGTGGCACTCTCATGCTGGCTGGGGATTGCAGCATCTGCTCTATGGTCTCAGGGCTTATCTCTCCAACTGGTATCGGAGCTGGAAGTTGAGGCTCTTCTTGTTGTTGGTTCTTCTCATGACTGTCATCTTCCCAAGGTGCCGTGGGAACCATCTGAGTGGTTGGCTGGTCTGACAAATGAGGGGCTTCTGACACTTGTAATGAAAGTGGACAAACCTGCTCTGCAAAGAGAGAAGACAGTTCAGAGATGAAGTCCCAGTTGAGAGAATCTTTCTTGTCGGAGCTCTTGGGAGCTTGCAGTTCTGTATAATTTATGAAGCGTTTGTCTTGACATCTTTTGCCAATTTGAGATTCAGGGCTACACAGGCATCTCTGCTCAAGAGAGGAAAAGACTGGCTCCAGAATCATGCCTATGATCCGGAGTCGGATTCCTCCAGGCCCATAAAGTAATCTGTCTGTTGTTCATAGACAGAGGTCTCTCAGCCACAGTCCTTTTCCAATAGGACCGTAACACTGGCTACCATGTCCAACTTAAAGCTTTAACCAAGATATCCACGTTCCAGAATGAAAATCCAGGATCGCTGACCTCACCCAAGAAGCGTGGTGTGTGTCCTCTTGGTATGTGGTCTCAACCTTGTATATCTTCGTGGGATCTTCTGTGTGTTTTAATGTTTTGGCTTTGCACAGCTTCCTGAAAGTATTGGACTGAAATTGCTAGACAGTAACCACGCCTGTGGGGACGCTTTGCTCCACAGTGGTTGCAAGGTCATTGTACTGGTCGGTTAGAGTATTGCTGCCCGTGGCCTGGAATGTCCCTGTTTCTATGCTGTTTCACTAGCTGGACAGTTGGATTAATTTTGTTTGCTTTCTCCCCTTAATATGGATCTGTGCTGCAAACGGATTTCAGATTGCCTTTCAATCTGGATTCCTTTCTCAGGGGTTAGATCTTCCTTCGCTTGGAGCATGTCTGAGAGTGCATCATCTGCCACTCCTACAAATATTCTATCCTTGATTAGCTCAGATTTTCGGTCACGGTAATCATAGCCTTCTGTCATTCTGTACAGCTCAGTGATGAATGAGTCCACAGGTTCCCCTGGCTGCTGGACACATTGATTGAAGTTAACCTTTTAGGATTTTACTTCTGAGGTTAAAATAAATATCGAATGATCTTAGAACTTCATCAGATTTTGCAGATGATTCGTTGTTTCCTTGTCTAGCTATTATATCGTTGGTTATTGGGCCTACCAAAATGTTTTATTAGTTCATGGCATGTGGATGTCACTGCCTAGGCCAGCATTTATTGCCCATCGCTAATTGCCCTTGTTCAGAGGGCATTTAAGAGTCAACCACTTTGCTGTGGGACTGGAGTCACATGTAGGCCAGATCAGGTAATGACAGCAAATTTCCTTCCCTAAAGGACATTAGTGCACCTGATGGGTTTTTATGACAATCAGCAATGGTTTTGTGGTCATCAGACTTCTAATTCTAGATTTTTATTGAATTCAAGTTTCATCATCTGTCATGATGGGATTTGAGCCCGGGGCCCTCCAAGAGCATTACCCTGGGCGTCCAGTGATAATACCACTTTAGCTTTGCTCTGAACATTGCTCTGAAGAAGAGTCATATGGACTCAAAACATTAACTTTGTTTCTCCCTCTACAGGTGCTGCCAAACCTGCTGGGTTTTTCCAGCACTTTCTGTTTTTATTTGTGTGCTATGGCATTTATTTCCTTCTTTCTTTCTTAACGTTATCACTATGCAATGGAAGCACTTCAGGAGACTTAGATTATGTTCCATTTTGTTGAGACATGTGGCTAAAATCTGCCATTTAGACTTACCCATGTGATCCTTAACAACTGAGGCATATGAGGCTGCTGAAAACCCTATGATCAATGTCAAAAATTGTTAGTCATCTGTTCATAAGATCATAACAAATAGGAGCAGGAGTAGGCCATTCAGCTCTGCCATTCAATAAGATCATGGCTGATCTGATTGGGGTTTTAACTCCGCTTTCCTGCCTGTCCCTCCATAACCCTTGCTCCCTTATAGATCAAAAGCTGTCTAACTCAGCCTTGAATATATTCAATGACCCAACCTTCACTGCTCTCTGGGGAAGAGAATTCCAAAGACTACTGATCTTTGAGAGAAGAAATTCCTCCTCATCTCAGTCTTAAATTGGAGACCCCTATTCTGAAATGGTGCTTCCTAGTTTAGGTTTTCCCACAAGGGGAAACATACTCTCGGCACCTACCCGATCAAGTCCCCTCAGAATTTTGTATGTTTCAATGAGATCACCTCTCATCCTTCTAAACTCCAGTGAGTATAGGCCCAACCTTCTCAACCTTTCCCCCTAAGCCAACCCCTTCATCCGAGGAGTCAACCTAGTGAACCTTCTTTGAACTGCTTCCAATGCAAGAATATCCTTCCTTAAGTAAGGAGATCAAAACTGTATGCAGTACTCTAGATGTGGTTTAACCAATGCCCTGCACAGTTGTAACACAACTTCCCTATTCTCTATCTCCCTAATAATAAAGGCCAACATTTCATTTGCCTTCCTAATTACTTTCTGTACCTACATGCTAAGTATTTGTGATTCATGTACAAGTACACCAAGATCCCTATGTACGGCAACACTCTGCACTTTCCCCATTTAAATAATATTTTCCTTTTCGATTCTTCCTGACAAAGTTCTCTTTGTACTCTGTCAAATTTTTGTCCGCTCACTTAACCTAACTATATCCCTTTGCACCTCTTTGTATCGTCCTCACAACTTGCTTTCCTACCTATCTTTGTATTGTCAACTAATTTGGCTATAATATAGTCAGTTAAACTGTATACAAGCACAAATAAAATGATGAGCTTTGTAATATTATATCCCTTAATGTTTTATTATTAAATCTTAGTTGCAGGTATTTTAGATTCCACTTTGTTATTCTCTGTTTATAAATAAAGATATTTATTGAGCCACCATGAACTGGAACTTGCATACACATGGTGAACAGAATCTTGTCTTAGAGGTTGGGTGGAATCTTGCAGAGGTGACGAGGGTCGTGGCCACTGGCTGGAGAGCTGGTGAGACCCACCATGTTGTCTATTTTCAAGAAGGCCTGCCGCACCTTTTGCCACTCAGACACTTGATAGGCCAGTGGTGGGTCTTCCCCCGGGATCAAGCACCCTGGGGGTGGCAGTCACGCCCACTCAGAAGCTCCTCTGTATTCAGCAGAACTACAAGCAAGGCGGTGGCTGCTGCCGATGCTACTCCCACCCGAGGCCTCAGATCAAGGAAGGCCACAGGTGAGTGACGGTGGGAAAGGGGGTCACGGGGAGGGGGATGTTGGCAGCAAGGGCAGAAAGGTGGCTCTCAGCAGTCCTCCCCTCTTTCCGATGCTCGGTCCCTCGATCAGGCACTGTACCTTTGAACGAGGGACCACCTCATGAGTCAGCAAGCAAACACATCAGAGTTTGCTTTTCATGTTCCCCATATGGAGAATCTCGCCCTCCACCCACTCCCAATACTGGGTTAATACCAATTGATGGTGGGGCGGGAAGGCTGTCCATGGGAATCCCACCATGAACATAATCAGGGTGGAGGCAGGAAGGTGATGTGGTCCCCACTTACCGTCCTTTTGCCTGATTAAATGCCCCCCTACTACCAAAAATGCCGTGGGAGAAAGCACAATATTCCACTCATGGTGTGCAAATGCATTGATTGTGACCCACCCTATAAGATTTAAACTTTGTTAATTATGTGAACATTAGTTATGTCCAATGCAAGCGTAAGCTCCAGTTATGCACCTTCATAGGGCACTTGAGTCTATTTTAAAACCAGCAATTGAGTGCAATATATACAACTTTCAGCTTGTCATATGAAGTATTTTTTTAGTGAATAAAGATTTAGTTTGGTCTTTAGTCAGTTTAAATAAAACAGTAACAGAATTACCTGGAAAAACTCAGCAGGTCTGGCAGCATCGGCGGAGAAGAAAAGAGTTGACGTTTCGAGTCCTCATGACCCTTCGACAGAACAGTACTAGCTACACCATCACACTCTGCCTCAGACATAGCACATTTTACTGAACAGATTGTAATTAAAATGCTTTTTTCACTATTTCAGAAAAATATGCCTCCACTCTTTATAATACTTGCAACCTTATGCTTTACATCATATTGGAATTGTATCCAGTCACTTCTAGTTTCTTTCAAAATGGTCAGAATGCAGCCAACTTATTTGTGAAGATTTTCACCCCAGAATTCACTGATATTATCAATGTACTGGTGAGCTTTAAGCTAGAGCATTTGCTGGAATACTTCACCACAAACAGTCAAATGCTGCATCGGTGACCACTACAAAGCCATATGACAGCAGATGCTGTATTTATTTCATCACGTTGAGATGTACTTTTCTAGCATTTATTCTGTTTTTTGATTGAAGTTTATTTTGTATTTCCAATTGGGCCACTGGCTTAATTTAAAAACAATTGGCTGATCCTCTTTGGAGTGGGATGCAGTGGATATGTGCCATTTTTATCATGATATTGTCACGTACAAGTGTTTGATATATCACCAAGTCATGCGAGTGTATACAGTCAGAAACATTATTTACCAGTCATTCTTTCATGAAGAGCATGCCCATTTAATGAATTGATGCTTTCTAATCTGCCACCTACATGTCAGAACTAGAAATGTGATTGACATTGGTGACTTTGACGAAAGAAATGGAAGCAGAACAGGCATGAGAGGCTGAATGGGCTCCTTCTGTATCAATATTTGTGTGATTCAGCTTCTCTCCACCTCTCCATTTAGTCTATGTACAACTATCAAGAAAAAGCTGTACACTAAAGAATCTGGTCAAAAGCATCCTTCATATCTAGAAATTACAGGATCATTGTTTACAATCTAATTGCTTATCTTTTTATATATCAGTGTGCCAGATTTGATAAAAGTTTCATCAAAAATGCACCCTACCATTAAAATATACAGAGGGAATCTTTAGATCATCATTGTTATCCTAACGGGTTTGGGTTCTAACCTGCTGTATTCCAAGCTCACAGAACAGTCTTTTGGAACAGCAGCAACTTTGAGCTATACTAAAAAACATTACTGTTTCCAGCTGTTATATCACTTATGAGCCTGAATGATCTACTACACAAGGCACAATCCAAAAACTCAATGGCATGGCTGTTATTCACCCTAAACTGAAAATGGTTTCATGCTCTTTAGGCATTTTATTCACACCCAGATAAATCTAATCTAGAGAACAATTATTCCATTTGCATGTATTAGGACACTCTGAATCTATGTTGATTTGGCAAAAATCTGCATGATATTCATTGTTTCTTTCATGCGGAAAAGTAGGTCACCTAATTACTGAACAATGGCTCTCCAAATGAATGACAGAGAGCATATCACTTGGCGACTCACTAACTAATAAGGCTTTTGGGAATTAATTGTTTCTGTTCTAAATTATGGTTTCTTCCTTTGCAACTGCAGTGGCTCTTCTACAGGAGAAATTTGTAAATTAGATACATGACCTTCACCAAGTTCTTTCTTGGTACTGTAGATTGTAATTAGTGAGATGGCAATAGTGCTCAATCACTGGCTGCAAATAGGCTCAATCACTGCCTGCAAATAATTGTTCTTCATTCTAAAACCATTAGAATTAATTCAAATATAAGGAATACATACCAATACTTTTCGTTCAAAGTATTTTAACCAATATTGGCCATAAGTGTTTCACATATTCATATTCTATTCCTTTACCTGCCATAACACAATCCATTAAGCATTGATCCATCAATACCAGCAATTTTAATGGCCAGAATTTCCTTTGGCTCTTGAGGAAAAACAACAGTTTTCCTAGGTAGCTCTGATAAGAATCTCCCATCTATGAGCAGTTCCACGGGAAACAATGGGCCGATTGGATCTGCCGGATTAGTAATTAAGGTACTTAAAAATTAAGAATTGTTTCAACCCTCAATTATGGGTTAATAGCCAGGACACCAGTTTCTGGAAATGTCAGCAATTCACAAGAATCACCAAAGCAAAAGTACAGCAGGAAGAGCTTCTTCAGTGAAACTGACAAGCTGGGAAGGTTTTGATCAGTTATACTGAAGAGCCCCAGCCATGGCCAGATGAGAGGCTACAATTCAAAGCACCTCTTCTCCCAGAGGGTATTATACTATTTAAAAGGTGATTGCCAAGTCTTGGAGGCACTTCACCTCTCAGCACTTAAAGCATCTTCTGCTGCCAGCCTTCATCATTGAATGGGAGCAGTTTATGGAACTGAACCTTGCACCCCTGATGAGGGACAAGCATAGAAACAATACCACTGACAAAAGTATCAGCAGAAGCACCTTCTCCAATTGCCTTCTCCTCAGCCGCAAGTCCCTCCACAGAGCAGAGGGGATGGAAACCGAGATCCAGCTAGGACGAGACAAGACCTCCAACACAGAGTCCATAAGCAGTGAATCAGTTCTCCAACAAGTCTGAGCACCAGTCCTTGAGGAGGTCAGGCTTTCATGGCAGGTAACTACTGGATCCTCCTCACTAGTGGAGCAGGTGAACACTTATTGCTAGTGCCAACTCTTTCAAACTTTAAATTAAAAAATGGTTTTGCAGCCAGGTTACCGCTGTGTGGTGGGGATCCCCTCTACAGGGCAGCCTATGGCTGCTCCTGAATCCAGACAGGGAGGACCTCTCGGCCTGCCTGGAGAGCTGGTCCCCCAGCCTGCCACTAGGAGGGTGCCTCCTGGCATTTAAACAGGTCCTCGCCACTACAGGAACCTGGAGGCCGAGTGGAAAATTCCCTGCTTGCAGCTGACCCTGCTTCCACAAAAATGGCCTGGAGGTGGGATGGATCCACTGACCTGCAGAGCTATTTTAGCCCCCATCCACCCCAGATCTCAGCTTCAGCACGTGCTGAAAGTCCAGTTCCTAGAATTCTCAGTAGCCTTGATGTTTCCTGTATTTGATGCTGTAACTATTGGAGCTCCCAAGAATTTCCTCACTAACTAGAACTGCTTATGTACGGTGTGTGATAAAAGTAAATTATTTGGGAAAACTATAAAATGAGCTGAAACATAGAACTGTTATCTATGCATATAGCATTGAAGAAAGTTGCACATTGCTTTAAATTGCTATAAAAACAAGTGTATACATTGCACCTGCAGCTTTTATGAATGACTGAGTTGCTCCCACTCCTACATTAAGTCAAACCTTCAGGTTTGCAAATTGCCAAAAATCTATGTTAAGGTAAAACATGTATTTCAGAATTTGTCAACTTTCTACTAATAAGTTACCAACATGAAACCATGTCAAAAAAGGCTATACAAGATAGCTGAGTCCTAACTTCTACCAACATCAGAGTTTTTATTTCCCAACAGTTTCAGAAAGATATCAACCTGCCAAGGTTTTATAGAGTAGCTCTTTAGTTAAGAATTATTGCTGTAATATTTTTCCCTAACCAAATCTGTGGAAGATGTAAAGGTTCTGCTCCAGAATATTGAAACGACCCTACTCTACTAATTCTAACTTTGAGATAAAAACACTATGGGCAGAATTTAACAGATGGCGGGGTTTCCCACCCCACCACCCAAAGAGCCAGCAAGGAACATTTCCCCACCGCGGATTACAGCTGCGCCTCAAACATTTAACGTTACAAGCGGTCCCACCAAGCAAAGTGCCAGAGCCCCAGGATGCAGGTAAAACCGGGGCCTCATGGCAGGGTCGGGAGAGAAGGTCTTGGGGGATTGGGCAGAAGGGGTGGGAGTCCTGATGATAGGGCCAGAAAGGGAGAGAGTATGTGGCTCGGGGCCAATCTTCGGGGAGGGTGCCCAATCTGGAAAGGGGGCTATTGATGGAGGCATTATCCTCTATTCCTGCCCAAAGCCCGAGCAGAGTAACCTACCTGGCTTTCTACCCATCCCTGAACTCCTGCTGTTCTCAAAATTAATTGAGTGCTTTAGGTCTTGAACTGAGACAAAGCCAGGCAAGCGCACCTCGCTTACCCCCATAAAATTGGAGACAAGTTGGGGGCGGGTTGGAGGGTACCGGGTAGACCACCCGGGGAATTTTACTGGTCCCCTGTCTGCAAACCCCTCTGGTGGAGGCCCATTAAATTCTTCCACCTCAGTCCACTAGTCTTAATGTTAATGATTTCCAACCTTACAAGACTCTGGTATCTGCATTTCTTCAATTCTGACCTCCTGCAAACCTCAAAATTTAATCACTCTACCATTGGCTCTCGATTATGCCTTCAGCTGTTAGACCCTAAGCTCTGGAATTCCTTCCCTAAACAATTTCACCTTTCTGCCTATCCTTACTCTTTTGATATGCTCTGCTAAATCAACCTCTTTGTCCAAGCTTTTGTCATCTGCCCTAATATCGCCTTATATGGCTTGGTGTCAAGTTGTGTTTATTTACACTTCTGTGAGGCACCTTAGGGATTTTAACTATATTAAAGCCGCCATATAAATGCAGTTTGTTTTTGCTGATTTCTTAGATTAGATTATTTATTTTGGCTCAAACATTAATCTTCATTGGAACTAGCTACAAATGCATCTAAGGCATTTTGTTTTGATTGAATTCAGCAGTGGGATGTCTTTTGAAGGTACTCTGACTTTATCTATAAAAAATTCTGGTAGTTGGTTTGAATAGAATACTTGCTTCCAGTCTACCCTGCAAGCATTTCATTTTCATGTGGTAATTTGATTTAGCAACATGGGAAGATATTCCTGGTGGTTACAATATTGGGGACGTGACATATGGTCGTGTAACTAGACAGCCTATCCGTTCAATACGTAAATACCATTCACGTTAATGGATTATATGTAGTCATTTTAATTACTTCGTTTTTAAAAAATAAGAACGTGAAAAGACTGCAGAGAAGTTTCTTGGTACAATAGGATTAAGTTAGCCAAAAGAAGTAGACTTATTTTGTAGGGTTGAAAGTATTGAGAAAAATATCTTATTGTTTTATACCTGCCCAGATTTGTTAAGAGTTTTATGGGGGTATGACGTGAACTTGAGGTAAAATGGGTTTGCTTTCAAATCGGTCAATTAGATTATGTTTGCTTTTGTGTAGCGTTAACTTGGAAATATATTGCTGTTCCTTCACTGTTGCTGGGTCAAAATCCCTTCCTAATAGCACTGTGGGTGTGCCTACACCACATCGACTATAGCAGTTCAAGAAGGCGGCTCATCACCTCCTCAGGGCAATTAGGGATGGGCACTAAGTGCTGGCCTAGCCAGCGACGCCCATATCCTGTGAAAGAATTAGAAACAAATAGCATTTAAAACTTAGCAAAGTACTGATACTGATTTTTTAAATGTACTTTAAATCTATTTAAATCCATGTGATTCCTAGTAAACTGTGCAAATCTCCAGAAAAAAAAATTGGTGTGCCATCTTGAAACTCATTACAGAACGCTATAATTTTATATGGTTATACTATATCTGTGTATATATTATGTATATTTTATATATGAGTGTCTTGTAGTATTGCTCGCAATAAGGTAAATACATTTTTTTCATTTAAGGACTGGAACTTTAGACCATGCAAAACACAATTTAGTTTTCTTTTGCTAAATATGTTTATGTAGATATATGTCCCTTTACGACTTCAAAACCTAATTGTTGTTAAGTAAATAATGCATGAATTCATAACTGAGAGGCAGTAGACTTTCTCAGTCTGGTGATTTGAGTTGTTTAATACTTTCTTGACGTGGGGCACAGAAATTTGAGAGGGATGACGTTTGACAGATGTGTTCCGGACATAGAGGACTGGGTTAGTTAGAAGAAGAGTTATAATTTTTTATTGTAAGGTTGAAAGTATCCAATGAGAAGAAGTATACTTGTTTGTAACCTCTCTCACATGTTTGTTCATTTGCGAAATAGTAGGGAAGTATTGGAAAGATTAGCAGGCTGATTATCAAACCAGTTGAACCATGTCATAAATGCTCCTCCTGTAGCCAACAGGTCCAGGTATTTAATGTCCTCCCCAAGGTGAGTTTGGTGGCAGGTGGGCATTTAATCGGGTGGGAGGGTGACTCATGACGGCCTTCCTGCCTTGCTGTCAATTAAGGGATTTAAGTGGGAAATTTATGCCCACTTAAGGGCCTCATCCCACTGCCGCTGGTATTCAACCAAGAGCAAATGGAAGATTTGCCATGCAGGAGTTCAAAAAGCTCTTGGGCTTCAAGGGCTCCTTCATTCAAAGGCATTTAGTACCTAATCAAGGGATCCAGCCTCAGGAAGTGGATAGGAATGGGTGTCCGCTGAGTACTACACCTTGCCCTTGCTGCCAAACCCCTCTTCTGTGACTCCCACCCCACGACCCACATTCCACCATCTCTTGCTTGTGGCTTGGGTTCCTCGGTGATCTGGGCCTTGGGTAGGTGTGTTACTGGCAGCAACCACCAGTCCCCTGGTGACACTGCTGAGCAATGGATCGCTGCTGGCCTCTGATTGGCCAGCAGTCTTGGGGCCGGGATTTCTGCCCCCAGGGTCCTTGATCTCAAGGAAGGGCCAGTGCTGCCCCATTAAATGCTTGATTAGCACTTAATTCAGTGAGCCTTCCCAAAATGAGGTAACATGAGGCTCTCACTTGCTCTGAGGCAGATACTCAGCCCCTGAGTTGGGGGCAGGGGACTACCAAATGAGCCATAAACCTCCTGGAAAAATTATGATATTTTGTTAAAATTGTCCAGATTTTTTACAACAAATATTGTGGATTCAGCTCAACCCAGCCTAGCCTCCTCAACAGACACAGGCTCCTGGCATCAACTGAGCCTGAAGGAAGCCACATGTGATTAAAGTTTTCACGTTTATTTCAAGCGTTATTAATTAAGGTAAGAGATCTTGTGCTCAACTCCTAACTCTGAGCCAAACGATCCTATTCAAGTCCCACCCCAGGACTTGATGGCCATGGAAGGTGCATGTGTTGCACGATTGTCAACCTGTAAATCCTTCTGATGTGCCTATGGCAGGTGGTAAAAGCAGGAGAATTTCCTGGTCAGCCAGAACTGTGTGGTAGCTGTAGCGCAACAGCATCTACACGTTAAAAGACTCCACACACAAACTCTTGCCACAGGCTCTGTGGCAAAGTGTCTTCCTTGCTTCGAGGGACTGCTAGAGAGGGAAAATTGAGGTGAAGTGCCTGTCAGACATTCAATCTATTGAACCTCTATAACAATAATGGTAATAACTGCAATTCTTACTTCCTCCAGGAGTAGTGCTGTTATCTCCCTTTACCTACTAAATCAAAAATAGCTCCAAGATACCCTGGGCTAAACTTTGTTACCTCAGCGGCCTCCAAACCTGCTAATCTTTCAGCAGTGACAGACAGGCTTATCCTGATGTAGCCCCGCCACACTCACCCCCCCTAAGTCTTGCAGGGCCCAGTTCTGTAGGGGCAAAAATTCTTCTTCATGTATGGCATGGTATGTTGCAATAGTATGCCTGTGAGGAAAACACAACCTTTATTGTATTTTCAACCATTTACACTATTTAAATACCCTACACAAGAGTTTGCTGTTTTGGTCCAGGTGTCAAGTGTTTCATGGTAAGCCGATCGGAGGGGCAGAACTCTGAGTATTGAAGGACCATCCAAATACTTATAAGGAACTCTGCTTAGCACATGCTGAAGAAAGGGATTGACAGTCTTTTGCTGGGAGGAAATAAAGCTGCCAATTTGTAGGAAGCATGGAGCACATCACATCTAAACTTTGTTCCCTTTTAGCAGAGGCTAGGTAGGCCACCTCCAACATGATAATTACGCTGGTGCTAAGGCCAATAGAGCATCTCCATAACAGGCAGATGTCACATGTCCTGCCAAATATGACCTATTAAAGGGGGACAGAAAGCCTAGCACACCATTTCTTCTGACTAATTGTGAGCAATACAGGAGATTGACCAGTTACTTTATGAAGTTTGCAGACAGAATTTGCAGGTGGCTTTATTTTACGGAGCCTTGAGAATTGGTAGGCTGTCATGATAGGCTGTCACACGATTTGACTGGCAGAGATAGCAGCATTAATTTCACAGCATATCAAAGGAATAAAATGTAACCCATGTACACTATTAGAACTTCTTGTTCTTGTTATTGTTGGAACAACTCCTAGATCTCTGATCCTTGGTCGAAAGAGTGGGTGGAAAACCTGCTGCTGGACAGCAGATGAGTTAACAACAACTAGTAGTTACATAGTCTTTATAAAGTAGGCTTAAAGGAATAATAATTTTCATATCAAGATCTAGGTCTGATTTCAGATCATTTTAAAATAGATTTCAACTGGCTTTAGTTGTCAAAATTATCATTATCAAAACAAATATCAGTTTAAAACCTAGTTAACCACTGTTTCACAGCACTGTGACTGCCAGAAACTTATAGATCTCATGAACCATAAATAACTGTTTATAAATGATCAGATCTGGAATGTAAAACAACTGATGGAGTAAAATGCCATTTTAATTTTACATGGATGGTCACCTTGAACTTTTATAAATATCGGCTCTATATTTTGTTTTATTCAAAAATAGGTGAATGCCCTGTTTTTTTCCATTATTATTTGTGACTTGCTGACAAAATGGTGGGATTTTATTACATTGAAATGTGTCTTTTTCAGGAATGAAACTATGGCGATAGTAATATGGGTGGGGGAGACACAATTATGAAGCAGCGTATTGATGATCTTTAAACAGCTAATGAGCCATATAACTAATATAGTCAAGTTAACGAATATAAGATGGATTGAATTTTGCTTTTTCATTCATATGATGAGACTGTTGCTGGCAAGGCCAGGATTTATTGGTCATCCCTATTTGCCCTTTAGAAGATGGTGGTGGGCAGCCTCCTTAAACTGGTGCAGTCCATCTGGTGCAGGTGCACCCACAGTTTAGTTAGGGAGGGAGTTCCAGGATTTTGACCCAGCAACAATGAAGGAAAAGCGATATATTTCCAAGTCAGGATGGTGCCTGACTTTGAGGGGAACTTGCAGGTGGTGGTGTTCCCATGCATCTGCTGCCCTTGAAAGTCAAGGTGGTAGACATTGCGTATTTGAAAGCTCAAATGGAATTCAGATTCACTGTGACACAGTGCCATGCATTTTATTTTCCTCCAATGGAAATTTCGGGGCTGTCCTGCCCTGGAATTATCATGTCATTTGTTCATTAAAAAGGTCAAAAGTATATCAGGAGGCAATTCTTAAATTTAGCTTTCCCCTGTGGTCACTGATATTTTTTAAAAAGATATGCTCATTGATTGTGGTTGTTGAAGGTCAATCATCTCAGCCCAGAATATCACTGTAGGAATTCCTCAAGGTAGTGTCCTAGGCTTAACCATCTTCAGCTGCTTCATCAATGACCTTCCCTCCAACATAAAGGTCAGAAGTGGGAATGTTCACTGATAATTGCAGTGTTCACTACCGTTCGCAACTCCTAAGATACTGAAGCAGTCCATGCCTTCATGCAGCAAGCCTGGACAACATTCAGGTTTGGGCTGATAACTAGCAGGTTATGTGACATCCCCCCACACCCCCCGAGAACCCTCCTGAACCCCCATGGGACCCCCCCCCGACAACCCCTCTGCCACCCTGACCCCTCACATGAAACCCCGACTATCCCCACTCCGCCAACTACCCTCTGTACTCCCCACAGGAACTCCCAATCATTCCAACTGCACCCCCAACCCCCACTCCTTCCTGATTACCTCCCCAGCACCCCCACCCAATTACCTTCCTGACCCCACCCCTAACAAACCTCACTCTCCCCAAACACCCCCCACCCCGATTACCCCCTGAGACTCCTGACCACACCCCATTCACCATCTTACTATGGTCCACTGACCATCCGAACCCCCACTGACCGCCATCTTATCCACTTACTTTATACACTTACCTTCTCCCTGGCTTCCCAAATTGGTTGGGACCTTTACACTTATCTGTGTTACAGCAGATGGTGCCATAAAAATGGGGCATGTCTTCCTTCTCCACCCCCCTCCCCCAAACTCTCCTGTACTTGACTGAGAGGATTCCTGGACAGCTGCACTGCGTTATTCTCACCTGCCCGAGTTGGAAGGTCAGCCAAGAAAGGTGTGGTTGCATTCAGTTCAATTAAGTAGGAGAAGAATGGCAGTCCGACTGTGATTGCAACTCCATGGAGGTTCTGGCCCATCAAATTTAAAGCAACACTGACCTGTATATCAGGACACAAAGTAGAACAAGTGGTGAACTATACAGCACAAAAAAAATGCAATGTGTAGGAGGCCAAACCAATAGATTTATTTGAGAGAGACTCTCCAAGGGCCTGTGGATGCTGTAGGGTTGCAAAGGCAAAATATTACTTGTCATATTAATCTCATATTCAGGGATGTGCACAATGTATTACATCACTGTGTCCATATATACTATGCATGTAATAATGACAGAGTACTCAAATGATAAGTTCTTTGTGTCCTCATCCATACTTTGGGCTGTATTGTCCCAGATTTTCACTAAGTGTGGTAGCGGGCAGATAAAATGATGTCTTACCCGTTGGCCGCGATGGTGGGTTTTCACACCATATCATCCTAAACCCACCACATTGCTTATGCATTCCTGGGAAACACTCCATTTCCATGGCGGGTGGGCTCTCATTCACTTGCCATGCCATCATCTCGCCGCTTCAGCATGCCAGGCGCCAGCTGTGCGCACACATCTCAGTGCCTCCAGCCCATGACTGCTGCAGGGAAGATGACCATGAAAGGCAAAAAGACTGCAGTCCTCAGGTTTAGCGGCTTGACACTGATATGCCTTTGGATGCCATGGAGGCCTGCCGCAATGTCCACTAACCCTGCTTTGGCTGCAAGATGGGCAGCGGCATGACCAACCAGGCTTGGGAAGCAGTACCTGCTGTGGTCAGCGCCAACGCCCTTCAAAAGAGGACAGCCACCCAGTGCCGCAAGAAGATGAATGATCTCCTCCATTCTGCAAGGCTAAGTCACACCTCACACTCTCAACTCACACACTTACAAACCCATCACACATTCACAGGGATCTCACACTGCTAGTTCGAGGGACATTGCCATTCACTGTCTCTTACAAACCTTCGTTTCCCCTCCTCCCATCCATGGGACCATTCAGAACCCACACATGCCAGGCATTCTTATCACCTGGCCTGGCAGGCGTCCTGCTTGCACACTCTCCATCTCTATTCATGCAGGACAAGCTGGCAAACAAGAGGGAGAGGTCGCAGACTGGTGGAGGAATGCCTGAAATCAAGTTCCTCACAGACTTTGAAAACAGAGCCATCCAGCTGGCCGGCGACAATCTGGACTGTTCCTGTGCTGACGGTGCTCTACTGAATGGGGTCCAGCAGTGCAACATCCATCAGACAACCATTCTATGGGTGATGTGTCCTGTTTCACAGGCCACGGCCATGCACTAACTGTCTCCTCTTGCTACACCAGGCATATCTGGGAAACAGCCAATGGAGTCCACGACCCAGGGCCTCCAATTGAGCCCCAAAGAAACCTCTGTTGAGGAACCTGAAGGCACCCCCCTTGAAGTCCCATCACAGCGCTCACCCACACCCTCCTCCAGCGCAGAGAGAGACACACCTCAGTGGGACCTAGCTTTAGAATAGCCTTGAGATTACAATCTGGTGAGCACATCGCACTGTCTGATCCACAGCAGGCAGCAGCAGGGACTTCCCAGGTGTCAGGCACTCGGAGGACTGCTGGAGGCCAGAAATTTGCTGAGGATGAGCCTCTGGACTCGGTCATGCCACAGTTGCTGGAACTGCAAAGGCAAGCTTGGGAACATCAGGAAGGGATGGCCGCTGCACTCCTCAGATTGCAAGGCACGATGGAGGAGTCTGTCCACCTTCACTCTGAGGTGATAGTGCCAGCATGCCAATTCAGCAGGCTGCCTCCACCTCTGCTGTGGATGTCTAGGGAGCACCAAGACATACCGCAGTGTTAGGAAAGTTAAGAAGATATACCACACAGTCAGGGCACGGGTGTTAATCACTTGTACATACTGTTCATTATTGTCAATGAACTCCCAAGATTGTCTCCCTGCTTATGGCTCCTTGTACTGATGAGCAGTGTTCGTGTCACTCAGCTGTGAAACCTTTCTGCACAAGATAAAGACAGATGTCTCAGATCAGGGCTTCTTCCCTGTGCTTTTTGCAGCCTTCAGACCGAAGCGATGGTCCTGCCTTTCAGCCCCTGGACACATAACTGATGCCTGCACTTCGACCATTTTCGTCATTGCTGCCAGAATGTAGTGGGCAGGTGTCTCACAGTTCTTTCATTCTCTCAGTGTGCTCTCAGAACCTTTTAAGGTGGGGCTGGCCCCCAATTGGTCAGCATCTGTGACGCTGTGCTCCTGGAGGGGTCAGGTGCTGAAGGTAGACAAAGTTTCAGGTTTCATGGCTGCATCTCTATGATGTGACCCTGATGATGAAGCGTGAAACTCTCTGTAGACTATATTGCAGGGCTCCACCAGACAGGTTTCAGCATGCCAATGGTCTGCCCCACTAAGCTGCAAGTTGCAGAATGAGCCTCATGGTACCCTCGCACAGCTGCAGTCTGAGGCCACCCCATGGGTGTCATCAGCTGCGTCCTCTGTGGATAGCCCTAGTCCCCAAAGAGCTATCCCTGCAGCTTCTGCGGATCCTGGAATACAATAAGGGATCTGTGACCGACCAACCGAGAACATAAGATTCGATGCACACTCCCCGGAAACCATGCACACACCTGCAGGATGCATTTCTGGGGGTCGCACACCAGCTGCACATTTAGCGAATGGAATCCCTTGCTATTGATGTAGTTGACCGCAAGTTGTGACGGAGACCTGAGGGCCATGTGGCTGCAGTCGATGGCACATGTGGGAAACCCAAGATCTGGGCAAATCCAATCGCTCTTTCAGGCTGGCTGTCCCAGTCCCGGGTGAAATGCACAAAGTTGTGTGCCCTCACGAAGATGGCATTTGTGACCTCATGGATGCATTTGTGGGTGGCAGCTTGTGATATCTCACAGAGGTCACCTGTGAAGCCCTGAAAGGAGTCACTGGTGTAGAAACTGAGCATCGCTGTCACTTTCATGGCCACTGGCAGTGGATGCCCCAGTGGGTCCCCATGCCGCCAAATCTTGCAGCTGGTGGTAGATATGACCGACCAGTTCCCTAGTCAAGCACAATCTTCGACTGGTTCTCGGTCATCTGCAGGAATGAAAGGCGGCATCTATAGACCCTGGGTGTCGCTAAGCGCCGATCAACGACAGCTCGCTGTGGTTCTCCGGCGATATGTGCAGGAGCCCCTTCTTATGGAGGGTGCTGCTCCTCACTCTGCACAGCCAGGTGCCTCAGTCGCTGTCTCCTCCATCATCTTTGCTCTCAGTATGCCATGAGGCATACAGCTAGTTCACCAGGCTCCATGATCCTGATGTTGTCCTCCTGCAGGATGAAAGAGAGAGATGTGTGGGGTAGTATGGGCATACTAAGAACCTGTCCTGATTAAGTGTGAAGGCCTCTTAACATATCCTAGAGAGTGCTGGCCACCACTTGGATGGCCAAACATTTGTGCGCTGCATGGCTGCCCGAAAACCCGCCCATCTCTGCCCCAATACTCCTGACCGATTGGCGGCAGCTTTGCCCATTGCACTGCATGCTGTGCTCTCGGCTCAGGTGCAGACATTCTCCTAACCCACACTGCAAAGCTGCACTGTTAGCTTGAACCATCAGGGAGACGGGTCCAAACCGGGATGATGGCATTGTAAGGGGCTGTGAGCGCCTCCACCAGTGACTGCTCCATGGCCAGAGTTAGCAAGCAGATTGTACAACGTGTGCAGTTGGCCAACTGTACTGCAGTCTACTATAATGCACATTACTTTGCAGTCTGTGCTTGAGGGGTGAAAAGCTCTGAAGCACTTTGTGGCACTTTGATGCCTCTACATTGCTCAAGTGGGCAGATAAGCTAGAAGCCCAACTCCAGTCCTATAAATGGCTGTGCCTGAACTGTCTCAGTTGCAGAGGAATGGTCACTTTATATAAGGTGTCCCTAATGAGTGGCCGCTTCCCTCGCCCACTCTACTCCCCCCACCCCGAAGGCTTCTATACTAAGTTCAATTGCAGGGCAGCCCTAGACCACCCCCCTTACCCCCCGCAAATCACCTCAACTGCAGGGCTATCCTTGCCCCATCCCCCCAATGTGCTTCAAGCTTGAAGCCCAACAGATGACCTTGGTAAGCACTGCGCAACGTTACTGTGTACTGACCTCAGAGTTCCCCTCAAAGTGTAGCCTGCCAAGCGCACACCTTTTATATGGTGTTGTGAAACATGGCATGCTTTCCTGCCAACGTGGGCAGGTGATCTAGCAGATGGGGGACAATTCCAACGGGCAAGCCTAATAATGATATGCAGATGTGTTATAATAAAGTTCCTGACATCCGATGGCAAGAAATGCGGCCCACTATTGGCAGGCTGAGCAAACCATCACAAACTGGTTTCACCATCGTGAAACCGATCGCGCCATATTGTCCACTCACGCCACCAAACACACCCGACGCCAGAAGGCACAGAAAATCCCGGCCTTTGATTAGATACACACTCAGATTGAGGTAGGAGCACTCTATACTTACAGAGATTGGGTGGTGAAGCAATAACTGGCTGGGAAGTTGAAGAAGTACTAGCAGGTGCAGGGCAGAGGTCAAGCATGCAGAGTTGTACGAGGATACAGAATTAGTGGAATTATTTTACATTCCATTAACGTAAAATCATAAGCTTTGGGTAAAGCAGTCACTTGCCTCCATACACACTACAGTGCAAGGTGATATGATTAGATTGGACCAAAAGTGTATATGGATACTGTGGAACAACAGTTGTCTGCACTGCCATGTGACAACACAATGTTATCTGTAGCAAAGACCATAATGACACTACTATTGAGGCTTTGTTGTTCAAACTGCATCACCAACTGTAGAAGGAGAGGGATGCAGACATGCAGCTTAAATGGTTCTCAGCAATCAAGAAGGTTGGATTCACAGATCTCATACATGCCTTGTATTCTTGTTCAGAATCAAGGAGCAGTCAGTGGATATGCCAGTCAGCAACAGTTTTATGCCATCATGTAGCCCTAATCAAGTGACAGTAGGCAACAACTCTGAAAGCAATGAGCCCTCAGCAATTCTATTAATGGACACTCTGACACCAGTGCAGGTGCAGCAGTGTTAGCTGCAGATTTATAAGGAGTAGGTTTTGTGCCTCCTGTGCAGTCAGCCAGTGCTACTCTCTCATCTAGTATAACACTTAGTTGGGAACATCATCAACCAGGACACACAGGTAGCAAACATGCCACCAAAACATATTAAATACATGCACCACACCACTGAAGTATGTAATATAATGTGTAGTATTCATTTTCACTTGGAAAATATTTAAAATATAAATTGATACAAATGGCAATGTGCTTTTGGAGTTCTGTTTTCGCAACCCTATTTATGGAAAAGTATGCCTTGTTTTCCTTAAGTTTGACAATCAAAATTGTACATTAAAAATCATATAAGCTCTCATGCTCACTCCAAACAAGTATTTTAAAGAAATATTATGGGATGGGGCACCCTGAAGATGTCCTGAACAGCACTCTGTTTTCACCTCTGGGGCATGAGTTTGAATCCATCCCAGAAAGTCTCTTCACTGGGCCAACAGTAAGGGTTCTACATAAATTGAGTTTTTAATAGTGTCACAACACCATGACATCTGTCACAGCTGCCTTAATCTACTAATCATTATGAGCCTGACCACTCCTTTCTTCTATAATCCTGCAGCACGCAATGCCAAGGAGTGCTCTGAGTTTCAGAGCCTCACTGCGTAATCCAGCTGGTGAAAGTGAAGTGAGATCAGGAGTGCCTCAGTAAAATGGACTTAGTCAGAGGTTCATAGCAATTGCAAGCAATAGGTCTGTCATAGATATCAACTTTAGCCATGCAAATTAACACTGCAGAGAGGAATCGAATTGCACAATAATGGAGTACAAAATATTTCTGTAACTTCATTGAGCATTAGATATCTGGTATGTTAGATGATGGTATGTTTTAATCTCTTTTTCTACTGAAAATGGTAATTCATATTAGAGAAGCTAGAAAATGAGGCTCTGATAAATTGCAGGTGATGCATCCCTACATGATTGCTTGGATGTCCTCGCCTTTTACCCATCATCTCCTCACACAGCCAAAGTTCATGGAGTCCTGTAATTTAAGTGCCTTTGGTGGGCAAGAGGCGCATCTGGGGCAACCCACCACCCCTAACCAAAGAAATTGGAAAGTCTGGATGACAAATGCAAGTCCTGGAGGAAGGAGGACCCAGGATCCTTCCCTGTTGCCAGTATGTTTGAGTATGAGCCAGTCAAGCCCAGCTTTGTTCTTAGTTATTATTCACACAGGTGCACTTTCTAGCAGTGATCCCTGGCTCGGGATCAGCAATTGGAATTCACACTTGCCCAGCTCTCATCGAGGACAGCTGTGATGAGCTAATTCAGCAGTCCAGGGGTCAAACCCTTGGATTTGTGTGACTCAATACCACCATCAATCAGCAGTTCTTCCACTGAGCTACTGTTGGACAGGGAGATGGGAAGCCTTTTGTCTCTATTCCTTTCAGGAATCCTGTAGAGATGCCAGCTCACACTTAACGCTGCTCCCAATCTTTGTGCATAGTTGTAAGCTTGAGATACAGGAAGAAAATGAGCATGAGATCTTCTTGAATGACTCTAAAGGATATAAGAGGAACAGGAAAGCAGTGCAGTGGAACTGAGTAGAGTACAGATGCGCACATGCAAACACACCTGTTCTGATCATACTTACAATTAATTGGGATAGCTTATATATTTCAGAGAATGGCTCATTGGCTGGAGATGGATAGAGGAGTATGTTATGTTTGCACCCCATTCCCCACCCTGATTTACGGATCTGTGTATGAAGCCCACAGGGAACAAATGAAGTTCTTGCTAAAAACATTGGCAATTTAGTTTTGTAATCAATAAAAACTAAAGCCTTAAAATTGCACTACTTTATCATAACCAGAGAATGTCTTGTGCCATAAGAACCATTCATCAGTTTCTGATGTGTTTTATGTGCTTCCTTATTATTGCAGCACACAAAATAAAACAGGGATGCTGTGTGGAATTTTCTGCCCTCTGAAAAATTCCAGGCCTGGGACCGACATTTGGAATTTTCCAGGAGGCTGCCAATTGTCAGGCCGCCTCCTTGTTTCACATCCAAATAAGATTCCTGAGGCGGGAAGCCAAAGCAGAGGGCCCGCAACACTGGAGGGTCAGCAGCCCCCATTGGGAGAGATGGACGCTGCTGAAGCAGGTGGGAAACTTGAGGGTGCCCCAAAATGGAGGCACTCTCTGAAGCATAATGAAAATTTAAAAATAAAGAATGCTTGCAGCTGCCAGGACCATCAGTGTGAAGAAAAAACCCCTCCAAAGGATTGCTCCTGACTGCGGCTTTGGCTGTGGTCTTCTCATCCTAGTGGCTTCGTGATTGAGCAACTGAGACAATGTTCCACTGAGAACCTGGCTTGCTGTGGCTGCCTTGAGGAAGATGCTGGCGGCAGGTTCTGGAAATTGCACCTAAGTTGGACCTTAATTGCCCTGATTGACTGTCCTTGAAGCAGGTTGCCGGTTCCTGTGGCAGCCTATCTCCAGCAGGGTCAAACAGAGGTGGGAACACATCAGGGAGATGATCTGATGTGCAAGTTTCAAATTTTGTTCCTAGCCTCATCTCCAAACCTGCCTCTGCAGGGTCAGGATGATTCTCGCTGCTGAATCTCTTGCCATTCCTACAAAATCTGGTTTCTTTTGATAGATGCTGATGGATGGGCTATGAGTTTCAGCATTTTATGTTCTTATTTCTGCACGATTCATTTTTACAAATTACTTTAGTTCTACTCTATTCATTTTTTTGCAATCTTGGTTTTACATAATGCCTTCTTTGACCAACCACTGCTATATTTTAAATCACTCCTCCCTGCCCACTTCCATATATCTCCACATGGGACATCCCAACTCTTCATCCAGATGTAATCTTCCCCAATGACTCAGTTTCCTTACTGACCCCCCAGTCCCCAGCTCTCTCTCTCTTCCACCACCAGCCCTCCCCCCCCCCCAACCCCACAACCAGCCTTGCCCCCTGAAACCCAACAATAAGACTCGAGGCATGTTGATGTTCAAGTGAAAGCATTTATACACTCAACCTGTTTTTTCCAGCAGGAAAAAGAAGTTATGAAATGAGCAAGCAATGAAAAAACAGCATAATTTTATGAAAATAACCCATGGATGAACATTTAAAAGAGAAAAATAATAATTTAACAGAGGAGGACATACTTTTTTTAATTTCAAGGAAATCTTAACTCTGATTTATTTCTGATTAATTTACAACTTAGTTTTCCACAAGTGCTGGGTTTTTATATCTGTGGCACTTGAACCATGTGAAGTCAATAGAAAGTACACAGTGAAATAAGCCAAAGGTGACTGTATAGGGCTCTATTTAAACTTGGTTCCATTAAGATGTCAGATTTTATATCAATATTCAACCTTCCATGTGATGGAGGCTGGCATTAATTTTCAGAAACTTGCATTCCAGTCATTTTAAAAGTTGTGCATTGAGTCAAGGCATTGTCTCTTTTTCAGTACCCAAAGCAGGTTCTATAAAGTGCTCCGTAGTTTATGGATGGGAGAGATGACTGAGCTGAAGCAAGGCAGTTCCCCAGAGGATAAGGGATAAATGTGGCCTAGTCCATCTTCAGCTCTCTCACACACTGCTACAGCAAAGGAAAGGAAATGCTGAGGGAGTGCTGCACTGTCACAGAGGCCATCTTTCAGATGAGGCTTTGTCCACCTTGTCAGTGGACATAAAAGATCCCATCACACTATTTCAAAGAAGAGGAAGAGAGGTATCCCCAGTTTCTGGTCGATATTTGTCCCTTAATTAACATCACAAAAACAGATTATGTGATCATTATCATATTGCTGTTCTGTGCAAATTCACTGCCACATTTATTTCATTACAACAGTGACTACATTTCAAAAAGTCATAAGGTTGTGAAAAGCACTATGTAAATACAAGTTTTTTCTCCAATTGTAGGTTGCATCAGTGAACACACATTTCTTATACCATAATATTTTCCAAAAAAAATTTGAAACACTGAACTCTTCCAAATTTAATATAACATCTTAAATAAGTGAAATTATTAAATAGTTCAGTCAGCATACCAGATTTTTTTGAGGGTATGTATGTACTGAGGTTTATTTATAAAACAGAATTACTTCAATGAAAACATATCAACAGCATTACCATCCCATCATTTTAATTATTCTAAGTAGAGCTCAAATACAAATTGAATATGTCCAATGTTTTTCTTCCACCTGATTTTTAACTTTTAACAAAGTACATGAATATTTAAAATTATTGCAAACAGTTGGAAATTTTTCTCCACAAAAACTTAATTAGTTTGAACTTGCAGAGATACGATTTTTCCAAGATCCTGCTGAATAAGATCTTAATTTTTTTCTAAATCTAGAAAGCACTTTTTTGATATTAGCATACAAATGTTTAATATGTTGTTAGCTCTGTTAACATAAATGTTAAATCTTTAATGTCTCAATTGAAAGAGAAGACAGAGGAATGTCAGGCACACACACTGAGCAGCTGCAGTTTAAAACCGCAGTCATTTCTAGTCTGTAAATGGGCATGATGCGTATTGTGCATGAGGTGAAATTCCTCTTACAAAATTCAAGTAATATTTTTCAAAATGGATGCCAGTTGCTGAATGCCGTCATTAATTCCATGCTCATACAAGCTTATTTACATAGCACTATTTATCCCCATACCAATTTATCCTTTACAAATTGTGAACCAGAATACTATTGTGCAATGAAATTGAACAGAACTAATAAGCATATTACCAACATATTTATCATAATATCCTTTTTCATGTACTTTTTTTGTTAATTTTTAAAAATTTGTACTTTAGCAGTGAAGTTTCTTCAGTATTTTTCTGTCAAAATATTTTCATTAACACACTCTCATCTTCATTGTTCACACATTTCAAAAAAAAAGCTGTTGGACCTTTAAGGAAAAAGTAATCTACAAGCAGATGTGCTGCTAAATCTACAGGCTTCTGTCAACCATATGGCAACTTAAAGAAAGATGGTTAGAGCGTCTGGATTAGCAAATAGTCAGAATGGGGAGCCATGTGTCGTTTTGGTGCAGGCAGTTGTTTTAGCTCTCCGCAAAAGACTTCAGGAGATTGTGTAATGGAACAAATGGCATTCGTAGCTATAACAGCCTTACCGCTGCTGGAGAGGCAACCAGCCCGAGGCGGGCACTGCTTCATCTGGTTTTTTTTCTAACCTAAAAGAAAACTACAGGAAACTTTGAGAAATTAGTATTCAAACTTTTGTCTGCTTGCCCAAAAACTGCTGAGCAGAAGCATTGCCGCAAGAGGAATTCTTATGTATGAAAGAAAGTTGTGGTCACAGTTAGTGCCTAGCGAGATTCATTGAGCTAACTTGAAGTCACCACACACTATATTATTGAAGAGCTTGAGTGCTTAAATTATTAGGGTAATGTGGTAAAATATTTCCATTTTTGGACTCCATTTTATATTTGATATTTATACTAGATTTTAGTCTAGCTAATTAACGCTGAGATATTCACGAGGATTTTAATTTCATGGATTTTATTTTTCTCCCATGAACTTACAGGCACACAAATATAAAGGGATCTATAGTAGCTTCTACTTCTGTTAATTTAATAATATATGTAAGTCTTTATGTGCTAGTTTTAATTATTGGTTTATTTTAATTTCTACTATGATTTCAGAATATCATAATTGAAGAACATGACAGGATATATTCCCTGCCTTTTCCCCCCTTCTTTTGTGGCTTTCGTGCTCTACTTACAGCAGACATGGTTTATCCAGATAAAGACAGAAATTGGTGAAACTATATCGGCTCGAAACCTAGTATATTGAAAGTTACTTTAAACTGGACGTGATTATTGATCTGTTTGAACACACCAATAACACGTACATTGCATTTCTGTGCAGACATCAACAATTCTCCCTTGTTTTCAACTCTTCTCCACCTTACTCAACTCACTCACTCACTCACCCCTAGCCGTTCCCTGTTGCTCCTCCAAATTTTGAACACTTAATCCCTCCCAACCACATCCCCAGCTTCCTTGATTAGGCAGTTTAGTTTTCTGGCGACTATCTAACTCCTCCCAAGTGCCACTCGCCAATGTCTGTAGTGTTAAAGGACATCCTTCTGTAGCAGCCATAATAGTGCCACGCCATCTGTTGTTAATGGTTTGCAGTGTATGTTTGGATGTTTGTGTGTGTCTGTATGGTCCGAACCGTCAACCATTTCTGATTAAGGTAACACTCTAACCAAGTGCTGGCAGTATTTCTTGGGATTACAAATAGAGTTGCAGGTTGTTTCTTTTTCAAATTAGGCAGAAAGCTACATATTCATGAATCACTACTTAAAATAGAATAATTGTATTAGATATGGTGTTATTTTTAACAGACCAAGCTATTTGTAATATATTAAGTAAGTTTTTCCAATCTTCTGTGTCCAGATATTTTGTAAAGCTAATTCCTTCCATGTAAAATTTTGTAGGAGATTTTAATTTTATTAGGAAACCTTTTGCATACTCTTGGTGTTAACCCCTA
The DNA here is from genome assembly GCF_017639515.1 of Carcharodon carcharias. Taxonomy (NCBI): domain Eukaryota; kingdom Metazoa; phylum Chordata; class Chondrichthyes; order Lamniformes; family Lamnidae; genus Carcharodon; species Carcharodon carcharias. The sequence goes on from NC_054468.1 coordinate 219,524,313, forward strand.
GCAGACTGCTGTTAAAACAGAATGTTTCTTCCCTGATCATTCAGTGGCTACATGTACCACCTGATGTGGCACTAAGCCGAACAGGCTGGAAGATCTCAGGTTCAACCCTGGTATGAAACAAGTTTGCCAGTTTTAGCTGGGGAGCCCTTACATTTGGCCTCGTATCCACTCAGCTAGGGAAGGGAGAAACTGGCCAAGGATCCTATTCCTGATTTCAATCCAACCAACTCAGTTGGACACTGGTTGAGAACAGAATGGGTTTCGGCTGTGTTGACCCGCCCCCTACAGTTCAACATGCTGCTGACACTCACAAAGGAAGAATGTCCACACAGACAGGTTACTAGCACCTGTGGAACTCTCGCCCAGCATCAGCCACTGCATTCAGAAGATAGAGAAAGAAATTGAACTAAAATGTAAAGCAAATAAATCAGTGATTTTCTTTGGGAGCAGTTCAATCGATGTCAATATTTGTCAACCATATTACACAACTGTATAAAACAAAATTTCAGAAACTAGGGTCAAAGCAAAAAACTGCGGATGCTGGAATTCCAAAACAAAAACAAAAATACCTGGAAAAACTCAGCAGGTCTAGCAGCATCTGTGGAGAGGAACGCAGTGAACATTTCGAGTCTGAATGGCCCTTCAACAGAACTAAGTAAAAATAGAAGAGAGGTGAAATATAAGCTGGTTTAAGGGGGGTTGGGACAAGTAGAGCTGGATAGGGCCAGTGATAGGTGGAGACAATCAAAAGATGTCACAGAGAAAAGGACAAAGAGGTGTTGACGGTGGTGATATTATCTAAGGAATGTGCTAATTAAGGGTAGAAAGCAGGACAAGCAAGGTACAGATAGCCCGTGTGGGGGTGGGGTGAAGGAATCGGAAAAGGCTAAAAGGTAGAGGTAAAACAATGGATGGAAATACATTTAAAAATAATGGAAATAGGTGGGAAAAGAAAAATCTATATAAATTATTGGGAAAAAAGGGGGGGATCGGAAAGGGGATGGGGATGGAGGAGAGAGTTCATGATCTAAAATTGTTGAACTCAATATTCAGTCCGGAAGGCTGTAAAGTGCCTAGTCGGAAGATGAGGAGCTGTTCCTCCAGTTTGCGTTGAGCTTCACTGGAACAATGCAGCAGGCCAAGGACGGACATGTGGGCATGAGAGCAGGGTGGAGTGTTGAAATGGCAAGTGACAGGGAGGTCTGGTAAGTGCTTGCGGACAGACCGAAGGTGTTCTGCAAAGTGGTCACCCAGTCTGCATTTGGTCTCTCCAATGCAGAGGAAACCGCATTGGGAGTAATGAATGCAGTAGACTAAATTGAGGGAAGTGCAAGTGAAATGCTGCTTCACTTGAAAGGAGTGTTTGGGCCCTTGGACGGTGAGAAGAGGGGAAGTAAAGGGGCAGGTGTTGCACCTTCTGCGGTTGCATGGGAAGGTATTGTGGGAGGTGGTTGAGGTGTAGGGGGTGATGGAGGAGTGGTCCAGGGTGTCCCGGAAGGACCGATCCCTGCGGAATGCTGCCGGGGGGTGGGGGGGGGGCGTTGAAGGGAAGATGAGTTTGGTGGTGGCATCATGCTGGAGCTGGCAGAAATGGCAGAGGATGATCCTTTGAATGCGGAGGCTGGTGGGGTGATAAGTGAGGACAAGGGGGACCCTATCATGTTTCTGTGAGGGAGAGAAAGGTGTGAGGGCAGATGGGCCAGACACGGTTGAGGGCCCTGTAAACCACCGTGGGTGAAAACCCTCGGTTAAGGAAGAAGGAAGACACGTCAAAGGAACTGTTTTTGAAAGTGGCATCATCAGAACAGATGCGACAGAGGCGAAGGAACTGAAAGAATGGGATGGAGTCCTTACAGGAAGCGGGGTGTGAGGAGCTGTGGTTGAGGTAGCTGTGGGAGTCGATCAGCTTGTAATGGATATTGGTAGACAGTCTATCACCAGAAATAGAGACAGAGAGGTCAAGGGAAGGGAAGTGTTAGAGATGGACCATGTGAAAATGATGGAGGGGTGGAAATTGGAAGCAAAATTAATAAATTTTTCCAGAGGTGAGAGAAGGGGATGAGAGAATTTGCTATCTTGACTCCATTCTCTTTCTCCTTGTCCAGTCCCTTCCCACCTACATCTGTGATTCCTCTGACACCCTACATCATATCAACAATTTCCAGTTCCCTGGCTCAACCGCCTCCTCTTCACCATAGACGTCCAATCCCTCTACTCTTCCATCCCCAACCCAGCATGGTCTGATGGCTCTCCGCTTCTTCCTCAAACAGAGGTCTGAGGAATCCCCATCCACCACGACTCTCCTCCATCTGGCTGAACTTGTTCTCACACTGAACAATTTCTCCTTAAACTCTTCTCACTTCCTCCAAATAAAAGGTGTGGCTATGGGTACCCGCATGGGCCCCAGCTATGCCTGTCTCTTTATGTGGTATGTGGAACATTCCTTGTTCCAGTCCTACTCTGGCCCCCTCCCACAACTCTTTCTCTGGTACATCGATGATTACTTCGGTGCTGCTTCATGCTCTCATCGGGACTTGGAAAAATATATTTCACCCCTCTCCTAATATTCACTCAGTTCTGTTGAAGGGTCACGAGGACTCAAAACATCAACTCTTTCTCCGGTACATCGATGATTACTTCGGTACTGCTTCATGCTCTCGTCTGGACCTGGAAAAATTTATTATTTTTGCTTCCAATTTCCACCCCTCCATCATTTTCACATGGTCCAACTCTGACACTTCCCTTCCCTTCCCTGACCTCTTTTTCTCAATTTCTGGTGATAGACTGTCCACCAATATCCATTACAAGCTGATCGACTCCCACAGCTACCTTGACTACAGCTCCTCACACCCCGCTTCCTGTAAGGACTCCATCCCATTCTCTCAGTTCCTTCGCTTCCGTCGCATCTGTTCTGATGATGCCACTTTCAAAAACAGTTCGTCTGACATGTCTTCCTTCTTCCTTAACCGAGGTTTTCCACCCACGGTGGTTGACAGGGCCCTCAACCGTGTCCGGCCCATCTCCCGCGCATCTGCCCTCACACCTTCCTCTCCCTCCCAGAAACATGATAGGGTCCCCCTTGTCCTCACTTATCACCCCACCAGCCTCCGCATTCAAAGGATCATCAACCTAAATGCCTATTAAGGCCAGTGCCGATTGGATTTTTCCAGTTGGCATGCTTGTCCACCACTGAGGCCAAGAACTGGCTCCTGGTGCATACTGAGGGGCAGCCTGCACTCCATCCTACAACTTAACACCCCAGCCCCGAAGCCACGATTCGCAGAGGACTACAGCTGTGGCCTCTGGCCATCCTGCAAAACGGTTTCTAATGATGGCAGCCAGCAATGGCCTCTTTGTATTTTTAACATTTTAAAAAACCTTCAGAGGGTGCCTCCATCTTAAGGTGCCCTCTCTTTCATCCGTCTACATTGGCAGCTTCCATCAGTGGCGGTGGGGTTACTGATCTATTTCTGCTGGATGGCCTCCATTGGCCCGCCAACCTATGGAGCCCAACTACCATTTGGACGCCTCTTTAAAAATCACCTCAAGGGTCCTGACGCCAGTAGTTCTGGGTTCCCATCCAAGAATTCAGCCTGGTATTGGGAACCAGACCTTGAAACGAAAATCTAGCCTACAGGTTTGGCAGATTCCAGTCAAACCAATTTTGTGTTTTGGTCCAGATTAGTAATTACTTCCTGCATACAAAATTTAATATCAAAGAAGCAGGATATTTCTTTTAAAATAGATAGCAAAAAACAACACTAAGGTTCACGTTTTCAGGATTATACGTTATTCAGGTGGTTAGTCTGATGTGTTGTATTTTCTGCCTACTTTACACTCAAGGAAAAGGGTTGTTAGCAAATGCATTCAACAATAAAATAACAGATATTATAACCGCTGTGTTATGGTGCTGACCTACCAGGTTACCATTCCATGGAGTGATAGCGCACAGCTTTCAAGCTGTAATTTCCCTCCATAGTAAGTTCCTGATCTCAGCTGAGCTGTGACATTGGAGGCTAGTTACTTTTCTGTAAGCAAAAAGACAAAGGGACCAAGTCTATTCGGACTGCTGCTGGACAAATTCTGGCAACTGGAATAGTCAGTGGGAGAGAACTGCAAACTTTCCGCTGTCCCCTCTACATCCCAGTCACAGCATTCTCTGATCAGGGAATGGAAAGCTAAGGAGACTCCCAAACAAGGCAAAAGAAATTTGTGAAAATGAAGAGTTGAAATATGTTTCATTGCTTATGACATATTTAGTAATACAAATACAAAGTGAGGAACTGCAAATACTGGAAAGCTGTACTAAAAACAGAAAATGCTGATGATGCACAACAGGATCACTAGCCTCTGAAAAGGGAAGGTAGCATTTCAGCGTAGAGCCTTCCCTCTTTTCAGAAGCTGACAGATTTGCTGTATATTTATAATATCTGTTTATGTGCAGTATGGCTGTATTTGGTTGTGTTGTAGTGATAGAAATTACTTAAGCGTTGAGAGAACTGAGATTGCACCGTGGACACCAGCTTACAAATAACACTTTCATCTCAAGTTCCTCTCTCCAATTTCATCAAAAGTGTTAACCTGCTTTTGAATAGAAGGTTCACTTGATCCATTAAAATAGAAGAGCAAGGAATTTTGGACAAATGCGTTTAGCATTCACGCATTGGTATTAAATAAGAGGGTTGTGGTTTTTGGCTTTAGTGGTTATGTTCATTATTAAAAGATTTTTGAAGCTGACGTGCAAGGAACTAGTCGAAGGAATTTATTTTCATAAAGATCAGTACAAGCTGGACTTGATGAACCTGATTATGGATGCTGTTGAAATCGCAGTTAAAAATATAGAGCTCCATCTGTTTCAGTAGAGACTTTTGAACAGCATGAAGCACAGCAAAAACAGCATTTTCAGCAGATGCAGGTCAGAATTCAGTGTTCAGATAAGTAAGTCATCTATTATAATCTAGTAGCAGAAACTAGGAGGATTTTAAAAAATCTCTGAGCCAGGAGAATTTAGTCATACTTACTGTTGAGAAAGCTCATACAGTATATAGAAATGTAGAGAAATGGAAAGGACCATTGAAGACCAGATCTGGAAATATCACATTCTATTACTCATTTCCCTCAATCACTTCCCTCACTAAGTCTCATCTGAGGGGCTGAGTCTGTTGTTAAAAATCAACTAAATAATTCAAGCAAAGGGATTATGGAATTAACATAATTTTTATGCAGTTTAAGGTTGGATATTAATGTTTACTTACCAAATTCATCACCTTCAAGGCTGCTGTAAGAAAACTGAAGGTGAAACATTTTTAAATGTTTCTGGAGATCCCTGCTGTAAATATAGGGTAAGCTGAATCCAATGAGCTGAAAGAGTTTGCACCAACAGTTTTCTTTACAAGAAAAATAATAAAGGCCTGACATATAATAATATATTGGCACAAAGTCAGGGTAGCACTGTACTTTGGAGATGGTGTAATAGAGGCTTGCATCTGTGGTTCCCCATGTTGTGTGTTCCCAATTTTACCCATTCTTCTGGGAGCTCCAGAGACAGTTCTCTGATGTATTTCAGTGATATGTGGAGTGGGAGATTGGCAAAGAGGTATGACATGAGCTAACTGGTCTGCCTTCTCAGGCATTAGTTGGTGAATAGACTGGGACAGGCACCTGGAAGCAGAAGAACAGTTGAGATTGAGAAGTAGCCTGTATTTACTGTGTATTATCAGGCAGAGAGAGGAGAGGATGTAGAGAAAAATTTGGATCAGAGCACTGCAATAAAATGGTGAAATGGTACAAAAATAAAATGGTGAAAACTTATAGATTATCGTGTTGCTCTAAAAAAAATTGCCTTTGATTGTTGATTAAAACAAATTGTAAAGCTTTAAATATATTCATTTGACCTGAACCATATGAGCAAGGAAAATGTGAATTTGATACCCAGCTATTGCGGACTTATCTGATCTCAGGACAACATCTCTCAGATTAGGAGTGTAAAATTACCATGGCTCCCACTCTTCCTTGCTGTCCAAGAGTCCTGGCTGAAAATGGACATGTATGGTCAATGAGTGTTAATAGGGCTCATCTCTGATGATCTCCATAGTCTGGAGGTATGCCAACACTCAACTATCCAGGCTTACACATGATTAATTGTTCATTTGGATGACCATGGAATCAATAAGGAAGTCAATCCCTTCAGAAGGAAAGACAAGTTACACACTTAAAAATAAAAAGCATTTGTAGAAGCCAATTGTGTTAATGTTTTGGGACATGTTGAATTTAAAAGAAATCTAACTCATATTCCTCCCTTAAAAAGACAAAAATGCACAAGCGAAGCATAAACTGCAACACCCAGAGCCCACGTCAGAACCAGGGCCCACATCTCCATAATTGAACTGACACATGAGTACACAGGAGCGTAATTGAGGGAATGTACTTTTTAGTGTACTACGCATTTAAGCTCCACCAAATTGTTGGAAGCCTCAACGTCCGTGATATCAAAAGGAATAGAATTGAGAGAGAAATTGTGAAAGCCTTTTATTATGCTGAATTTTTCTTATGTTTTTTCTTCCTTACTAAGCCATTGCTAGGGCAATATTCTTCTTCCAAAAGATAATCCTAGGATTATATGTCTGTACTGAGACAGAAGCAAATTCTATCACATTCCAAGGCAGCACTACAAACATTTGGTTTGTGTATTTCTTGTTCACCCTGGAGCCTTTCAGTTTCTTCCATCATTAGGAGTCTTGCGTGCATAGTTTCCACAATTAATGTTGAAACTATGTCACTTTAAATAACATTTACACTGGCACTTGGAGCTCAGCTGTCTCACTCTAACTTCCTCCAGGTAGCAGTGGAAGTGTCTAAAGTGGTGTGATATTTAACAAGAATTATCTGGGTGGAAGTACTTCTGATTTAAAAGTTTTTTTTCTAAGTGTTCCTTAAAAGCACAAAAATAATGGGATTATTTCTCTCATCCAGAAGGACAACTTCCACCTTTTATACAATGTCAAAGCCATTTCTTGATTTGTGTGGTAGGTCTGCCATCTGCACTCTCGTTACATCAATCAGGAAGCTACAACTTTGCTGCTCTTAGATGCCAGCTAAAAAACCTAAAACTAAGGTTTTAATAAAATAGTAGTAATTGAGATTTAACATGGAGTTTCTCCTCTTGGGGAGGGATTGTTTGTTCTCTTTTGGCCTGGAGAGTAGTTCAAAGTAACTTTTCATCTCCAAGAGAGTGTGATAACACAGACATTCCTGTGTGCAGAAGAAAAGTCTGCTTAATATTTTTTCCACACAAGGGTAACTATCCCACCTCTACCACTTGCTTGCATCAGTCCTCTCTGTAGGTAGGTGAGAAGTTCAGAGCAGTGTATTCCAGAAAGACAATATTCAATATTAAGCTCGATGCCATGTTTGGGGATTGAAGGCCTTTTATTATGCTGAATTCTTCTTATGTTTTTCCTTCTTTACTAAGCCGTTGCTGGTGCAGTATTCTCCTTTCAAAAGATAATCTAAGGATTAACCGGGCGGGCCGTTGTGGTCTCTTCTGGCCCTGTGTATTCCTACTGTACCCCAGTCCCCACCTAGCACCACCTTCCTCCACTTGGCTGAACTTATTCTCACATTGAACAAATACTCAACTCACTTCTTCCAAATAAAAGGTGTTGCTATGGCTACCTGCATGGTCCTAGGTGCACCTGCCTTTTTGTGAGATATGTGGAACATTCTTTGTTCCAGTCCTATTCAGAATTGCTCGCTCACCCCATTTTTCAACACATTTATGTCTGTGTCGGTGCCATTTCCTGCTGTCACTCTGGATTGGAATATTTCACCAACTTCACTTCCAATTTTCACTTTTTGCCATCACAAGGTCCAATCCCAACTCTTCCTTTTCCTTCCTTGACTTCTCTGTCTCCATTTCTGGGGAAATCAATATTCATTGACTCCCACAGCTTCCTTGACTACAATTCTTCACAGCTGAATTGCTATAAGGACTTTATTCTCCCAGTTTCTCTGTCTTCATTGCATCTTTTCAGATGTAGCAACCTTCCATGCTAGCACTTCCAATATGTCTTCATAAGTCCTCAGCCAAGGATTCCATCGCAGCATGGTTGACAGTCCCTTCGACCATGTCCGTTCTATTTCACGCATTTCCGCTGTTACCCTTTCCCCTCTCTTCTAGAACTATGATCAGACTTCCCTGGTCCTCACCTTCCACCACACCTGCCTCCACCATTTCCACCACCTTCAGTGTGATGCCACCAAGTGCATCTTCCCCTCCCCTCCCCTTTTAGCATTCCAAAGGGACCGTTCCCTCCATGATACAAATGTCCACTCCTCAGTCAGTCCCCAGCACCCCCTCCTTTTGCTATGGCACTTTTCCATGAAAGTGCAGGAAATGCAAAACATGCTCTTTTACCTCCTCACTTCTCATCATCCAAGGCCCCAAAATCTCCTACAAGGTGAAAGAGCAATTTATTTATTTTTTCAATTTAGTATACTGTATTCACAATTCACAATGTGGGTCTCCTCTACATTGGAAAGACCAAATGCAGACTAGGTGACTGCTTTGCTGAACACCTTTTTCAGTCCACAAGCATGACACCCAGCTTCTGTCAGCTGTCATTTTAATTCTCCACCTTGCTCCTACTCTGATCTTTCTGTCCTTGGCCTGCTACAGTGTTCTAATGAAGCTCAACAAAAGCTCGAGGAACACCATCTCATCTTTCAACTGAGGACTTTACTGCCTTCTGAACAATAAACTTAATTTTAGATCATAACCTCTGCCACCATTTTTTTTTTGCTGTCTTTGCTGTTTTTTTTATCCTTTACTTTCGGATCGCAGCTTTTCAGGACTTAGCTACTCACAGCTCCTCTAGGCACATTATTTAATCCTTTAATTGTCTTATTACCACTCTCTTTGTCCTCAATTGCACCATGCAACCTTTTGCCATTTAATCTCTCCTGCCCTCAACCCTATCACAATCCTCCATTTTATTCTTCTACTTACACCCCCCACACCAACGCCCCCCCCCAACCCCCTTTTACTCACTAAATACCCATTACATTTCTAACTCCTCCCAGTTCTGATGGAAGGCAACAGATCTGAAACTTTAACTCTGCACTGAATTTTACAAGCCCTTTGGGAACAGGCTAGAAGGCGAGAAGGCTGGCAAAATGTCATGGAAAGGTCTCAGATGCTGTGTCCGACACCTTCCCACTACCATGCCAGCAACGGGAAAGGTGGCAAACAGCCACATAGAACCCAGTTGAGCCAGTTGAATGGCATTTTGCCAATGGGTATGGTGGTGAGGATTCTCTGCTACATTGGGAGACTGCCAGGTAAATCCTGGTGACCTCCCTGTGGGCTCCTGGGGAGGGGACACCCTCCTCTTTGACCCATGGAGGGACCGTCTTCAGCGACCACCACCTCCCACCCATCCCCCTCATCTGGGCCTTCCTGACAGGTCTTAGTGCCCCCAGACCCTACTTATCTAGTTGCAAGGGTACATGTCCATTGATGTTTGTTTTCCTCCGGGTGCATCCTCAGCAGTGCTGCTGAGCTGCTGGCCCTCTGGCCCCAGCATTGGGACCCTGCCACCTCAGCAAAATCGCAACCTCTGTTTCTCTCTCCAAGGATGCTGCCAGACCTACTGAGTATTTCTAGCATTTTCTATGTTTGTTTCAGATTTCCAGCATCCGCAGTAGTTTGCTCTTGTAACTCTGTGCTGCCTGTTTACTGGATAGAACAGAGTGGCTAGAAAGTTAATTGAAATTAATTGCCATCAGTACAAGGCTCTTGTAAACCAAATTTCCACAAAGCAATTTAAATCCTTAAACCATTTTTTTTACCATCTCTACTCTCCTTGCTGGAATCTGAATGTAAAAATAGTGTGAGAGCAGATTCTTGAACAGTGAGTTCTGTACTAATTTTTCATTTTGGTGCTGTTTAATTGGGAGAATGCAGTGATCCAAAGCCACTTGTATAAATGAGACTTGAGAAACATTTCAGCTTAGTAATCGTGTAGACAGACTGCCCACCAGTTAATTCAAATGAAACATCACTATTTCCAGGATATATCTGTCCACAGGGCTATTATTCAAAATCTGATGTTTAGCGAGTTTATTCTGGGCTCCTGCACCCTCAGTAGGAAGTCATGCTGATAGGGAGTGCAGCTTAAAGAATTAGGGCTACTGTAGCCAATCTCCAATCTGCACTCCCTCCCTTTTAGCATGGTTCCCCTTCCGGGAGTGTGGATTTACTCCTTATCAATTATTCTGATCTGACAATTAAATCATTCCTTTATTTAAAAGTGCTTAAGGCTATAATATATGGAATTGATCAGATTAATATCTCAACTGAGTTGGACCAACTGGAATATATTTTCATCCCCTTCCCACAGCACCTACCCATGCAATCGCAGAAGGTGCAACACCTGCCACTTTACCTCCTCCCTCCTCACTGTCCAAGGGCCCAAAGCTCCTTTTAGGTGAAGCAGCACTTCACTTGCACCTCCTTCAGTTTGGTCTACAGCGTTCGCTGCTCCCAAAGCGATCTCCTCTATTTTGGGGAGACCAAACGCAGACTGGGTGACCACTTTGTGGAACACCTTTGGTCTGCCACAAGCATAACCCAGACCTGCCTGTCGCTTACCATTTCAACACACCATTCTGCTCTCATGTCCACATGCCCGTCCTTGGCCTACTGTAATGTTCAAGTGAAGTCCAACGCAAACTGGAGGAACAGCACCTCATCTTCAGTCTTCCGGACTTAACATTGAGTTCAACAACTTAAGACCCTTTTTTAAAATTTATTTTTGTTTTATTTACTTATTTTTTATTCATTGTTTTATCCCCTTTTTAACCCCCCTCTTTATCCTTTTCCCCAACCACCGCCCCCTCCCTCCACCCCACCCCCAAAAGGGCCATCTGTTACTTGTTCTATGTTGTTCTTTTACAGAGTGCTGACTCTTGTTCTGCCATTCACACATTCTGCTTTCTTACCTTTACGCCACCTTCTTTAGCCTTTACCACTACCATTAACACTCCCTTTGTCTTTGTGTCCATGACATCTTTGTCAATCTCTCCTTAGCCCTCACCTATCGCTGACCTTCTATCCAGCTTCACCCTTAAACAGTATAAATTTCATCACTTTTCTGCTTTTCTTTTGCTCTGAAGAAGAGTCATACAGACTCTAAACGTTAACTCTGTTTCTCTCTCCAAAGATGCTGTGAGAACTGCTGAGCTTTTCCAGCATTTTCTGTTTCTATTATGGAATATATGTTCGTTGAGTAATGCTAACTAGGCATTCCGGTATTTATCAGCTTTAGGCACTGTTTATGTGAAAAATTACCTGTTCCAAGTTAGAAGAAAAATAAGAGCATTTGCTTGCATTTGGGTAGCAACTTCTCAATATCATCAAATGTCTCAAAGCACTCCACACACAAATTTACTTCTTTTAATTGAAAAGCTGTGATTATCTGGGTAAACTCAGCAACCATTCTGTGCTCCAGTCGGGAATGAGGAAGGAATATTGGTCAGGAATTTCACTTCTGATCAGCTTGAAATTAATATTGAGAAGTGAAATTTGCATTTAAAAGTTTCAAAATGCTGCAAAAATCACCAGATTTTTGAGAAAAGAGTAATTGCAAATCAGCAAAACTGTACTATATCTCTGCCTGTCTCTGGTATTTGTAAATTACACACATTTTTTATTGATGGATTTGTGTTCTGTTTTATTTGGTGCTGTGGGATTCCTTGTTAACTCACTCCCTGATGTTCTGTCACTGTGATTTTATTACTCTGTTTATTACGGAATTTAAAAATGTCTTTGGTTCTCAGCATTTTTTTTTCTTTCTGCTCTACGTGGAACCTGACTTAAAGCCTTCAGTTAGCATGGGAACCACCAGATGGGGTCCTTTGACAAGGGTCAGCAGGGAAGCTGCCACTGCTGCTTATAAAGGGTGGAGCTCAGGGCTGCGCTTTCAGGAATAACAACACTGCTTTGTTTGGCCAAGGCTAGTTATCAGCTTTTCTACATTAAAACCTAATTAAGATGTGTGCCAGTAAAAGAAGGGCAGTTATTGTATTTGTTAGTTTAGCTGTTGGACATTGATATAATTTAATCAGCCTCCTACAGTGAACTCTGCCTCGCAGAATGTCTAAATTAGGTTTTCTTCAGAAATAAAGGACGTATAAATTATAGCTTTAACCTGTAACATTTGTGACAGTGACTGACAGCCAGAGAATGTTAAAGAGCATGACTAACCCCTTGAGTACTCAGCATGACACCAAAGTGCTGTTTTATTGTCACAAAATATGTAGGAGAATGAGGTCCAGACTCTAGACTGCTTTAAAAAATGAGTACAACATGTGATATTTTCCAGAGCTAGTGAAAATAAATCTTTCAAATCTTTAAAAATTGTCAAAAAAATATTCAGAAGGTTAAATTATTGAATTTTAAACAAAGGGATATTTGAAATACTATCAAGTGGACCTGATATTCTGACATCACCTTGGTCTTTATGATTGTTAAATGGTTCACTCAGCAGTGAAATAGTAAACCCTTCAGCGCAGAAGCATATGTCAGGTTGGTTCAGTGATAGCACAATAGAGCTGAATCTTAACTCCCAAAAAACATTTTAAATGCAAAAAATCTGAAACAGGAAGCAAACATACCCATTACCAGTTTTACAGAGGCGGTGACCAACCCGCTCATGGGATGCAACTTATTCATTTGAATATTATAATGAGGTTGCATGCTTTCATTTTAGCAGTCATTCTATTTTTTAACCATAGGTTTTTCAGCTAATGAGAAACTTGTTAGCTTAAAGGAAGTGAGAAGGGCTGAATCCATGAGCATTGCATGTGGGCAAACAGGAGTACGATTGACTAATGAGCTAACCGGGTAAATCTCCCTGCCCCCTGCAATCTGTCCCCTCCAAACACCATTGGACCTCTAGGCTTCCATAGGTCTCCCCCACCTCGATTTGGCCCCACCCATGCACCCACCACAACCAATATCCCTCCCCCATGATCTCTTTCACTTCCTCCAGTACATCTATCTGCTCTCGCAGGCTTTGGCCCAGCAAAACAGGTTTCCTGCCTTAAAGGCCTCAAGCTTGTCAAACCCACTTAAAGAGCCCTGCAATTAAATTCTGCAGGGCATTTGGGAAACTTGTTCTAGGTTTCTTGACCACAATAGTCTCCCATCTCACCTGCACAGGGACTTTCTTAACTAAAATCCATGTCTTCACCTCTTGAATCAGGAGGTTGTATTTTCAAGTCTCACTCCAGGACTGTTGGAAGAGCAGTCATCAGGATGAAACATTAAACCGAGGTTCCGTGTGCTTTAATCCACACCTGCCTCTTTTGATGGGCTTTCAAATAATTACTAAAGCTTGCAAGACACCATCTAAAGAATAATGGTAGGTCTCTCATCCTCCTGGGCAATATTCCTCCTGCAACCAAAACCAATAAAGCATATTAATTGTGGGAGCTTGCTATATGCATAATGCCTGCCTCATTTTCCTACATGCCAAATATTTCAAAGTAATTATTTGAATGTAAAAATGAGGTTTTATTTATGTAAATGTTTGTGGGCAATTGCATACTCGATTATTTCAGTCCTTTCCTCCCATCCTCTGCCTTCCATAACTTCAGCGCATCCAAACCTCTACTGCTCATATCCTATCCCGCAGCAATTTACCACTAATCTATCATTCCTATCTTTGCTATCCTACACTGGCTCCTGGTTTCCCTAAATGGCTTTAGATTAGACTGCCTTGCCCCTCCCTATCACTATAACTCTCCACTTCCCGAAATATCTGTTCCTCTAACTCCGCCCTCTTGTGCATTCTCCTTTCTTTCCTTTCTACCTAAATGGCCATGCCTTGAGTTGCTTAGACCCCATGTTCTGGAATTCCCTCCCTAAACTCCTTGACTGATCCTCCTTTAAGAACATTCTTCAAACACACCTCTTTGACCAAGTGTCACAATTCACTGGGGTTAGGACGGTGTAATATCAAGCCCCACTCTTCCCCGAGCCACAACAAATGTGAAAAGTTTGACCAAACCATCAGATTGCCCCAATTCTACCTAACTGTTTAATTTAGGTTAACAGAATACGAGCACCAATTTGTAAACTTAATAAGGCATTGTTTATTGAATAATTGTTTATTGAACAAACTGTTGTTAACCAGTGGCAAAAGAAAGAAATGTGAACTGCTAACTTCTAACACTATAACTTAAACTCTACCCCATTCTTAAATCCCTATATATACACACACGACACATAAGACATACAAAACATGGATTTTAAGGGTGGGATAAAACAGTTCAGTAGTATCAATCCGGAGTACAGGATTCAATGGATTGATTTTGATCGATGTCTTCCATACTCCTTTTAGTTCTTGCTGATGACATGAGGTGGTCCTCCAGCACTTTCATTATTTAGTCCATTGGTTGAGAACTTTCTTTTCAATACCTCTACCAGTAGTTTTCCCCTTTTCTTTATTTACAGGAGTTTTCTCAGAGAGAGAGCAGGTTATAGAGATATGAGGAAAAGAAATTTTAGATGTTTTCTCTTTGTAGGCCAGGAGCTTTTTGCTCTACTGCTGTCATACAAAATCTGGTCTCCTGGTCAGGAGCCATTTAAAATGCTAATGTCAGACCGCACCCTTGGTCCAGGACTCCTTTCCAGCACCATCCTGTCTTTCATGGCATACTCCATTCCAGGTCTGCAACATTATATATATATCTCTCGCAAAACAAAAACAAAATCACCTGGAAAAACTCAGCAGGTCTGGCAGCATCGGTGGAGAAGAAAAGAGTTGACGTTTTGAGTCCTCATGACCCTTCGACAGAACGTGAATTCGAGTCCAAGAAAGAGTTGAAACATAAGCTGGTTTAAGGTGTGTGGGAGGGGCGGAGAGAGAGCGAGAAGTGGGGGGGGGCGGTGTGGTTGTAGGGACAAACAAGCAGTGATAGAAGCAGATCATCAAAAGATGTCAACAACAATAGAACACATAGGTGTTAAAGTTGGTGATATTATCTAAACGAATGTGCTAATTAAGAATGGATGGTAGGGCACTCAAGGTATAGCTCTAGTGGGGGTGGGGAGAGCATAAAAGATTTTAAGATATTTAAAAATAATGGAAATAGGTGGGAAAAGAAAAATCTATATAATTTATTGGAAAAAAAGGAAGGGGGAAACAGAAAGGGGGTGGGGATGGGGGAGGGAGCTCACGACCTAAAGTTGTTGAATTCAATATTCAGTCCGGAAGGCTGTAAGGTGCCTAGTCGGAAGATGACTGATGATCTGCTTCTATCACTGCTTGTTTGTCCCTACAACCACACCCCCCCCTCCACTTCTCTCTCTCTCTCTTTCTCTCTCCGCCCCTCCCACACACCTTAAACCAGCTTACATTTCAACTCTTTCTTGGACTCGAACTCACGTTCTGTCGAAGGGTCATGAGGACTCGAAACGTCAACTCTTTTCTTCTCCGCCGATGCTGCCAGACCTGCTGAGTTTTTCCAGGTAATTCTGTTTTTGTTTTGGATTTCCAGCATCTGCAGTTTTTTTGTTTTTATATATATATATCTCTTATCCTGTTCCAGTGGGCATGTCTCTCAAATTGCAGCCATTGCAATCCCAATCCACAGTCCAATAGAAAGATATGTTCCTTACACAAACTTTTGTCTACTCTTTATAATATGTCCATTTTTGGCTCAAAATCCAGTTCTTAAAATTCTGCTTTACTGAAATACCATGGGACGCTTTCCTATATTATAGAATTTGAAGTTATTGTTTTTTTGTATTGATAAAGTCATTTGTGATAGAACCTGTGTTGTTTGATGTTCCTATCTTAGCTGCTTTATGTGGTAAAAATTAAAAAGTTGGTAATATTTTGGGATTCGTTCATTAAAATTTAGATAGGAATCCACAAAGATGCAAAGCCTACCATTTCAAATCTATCTAGGTATTTGATATGATTGTGGTCAGGATTCTTAATTAGGATTTATTCATTGTCATGCACTTATTGTATACAGCAATATTTACTTGATACAATAACCTTACTTAAATGAATTAAAGTTGTTCCTTTGCAAAGTTGCAGCAGTAGTTTTGACAGCAGTTTCCTAGGTAAAATCTAGCAGGTTGCCAGCAAATCCACAGTCACTTCTGTGCACTTTGTTGTGGAGTAACTTAGGGAGCAGCCGAGTCCTGCCATTCCTGCTGGGTTAATCAACTCTTTGCGGAGGAATGACTCAGTCATGGCACGGCACGAAAAGTGTTTTGATAAGCATGTGAGGATGTTTTCAGGTAACATGGTGCGCATGTGGCAAATATATCAGACAGTATGTTGGGAGGTCTGGATAACATTATATATTTATGAAGTAGGCACACAGGACTACTGACAGGAGAGTACTCTTGATATAACTGGATACTTCCACATGGAGTGTATGCTTGTGCTTTATTTCATGTAAGGAGAAATGTTGCTTGTACTATTTAATTCATATCCAATTTCACATTTAAAGGAGGTCAAGACTTTTAACATATCTCCACTCTAGCACACGCAAATGTTCATTTTGTTTTACTAAATGTACCTAATGTTCTCAGGAAGGATGTGCTGGCCCTGGAGAGAGTCCAGAGGAGGTCAGGAGAACGATCCCAGGAGTGAGAGGACTCTGGGTCTATACTCGATGGAGTTTAGAAGGATGAGGGGGGATCTGATTGAAACTTACAGAATACTGAAAGGCCTGGATAGAGTGGACATGGGGAAGATGTTTCCATTAGTAGGAGAGACTAGGACCCGAGGGCACAGCCTCAGAATAAAGGGAAGACCTTTTAGAACAGAGATGAGGAGAAACTTCTTTAGCCAGAGAGTGGTGAATCTATGGAATTCATTGCCACAGAAGGCTGTGGAGGCCGGGTCATTGAGTGTATTTAAGACCGAGATAGATAGGTTCTTGATTGGTAAGGGGATCAAAGGTTACGGGTAGAAGGCGAGAGAATGGGGTTGAGAAATTTATCAGCCATGATCGAATGGTGGAGCAGACTTGATGGGCCGAATGGCCTAATTTCTGCTTCTATGTCTTATGGTCTTAATGTTAATATGATAGAAGAAAAGCAGACCTCAAGCCTATAGAGACCTCTAACATCTGTCAGCAGATAAAGTTGAAGTTACTTGATGGATTTCCCATCTTACAGATGGTTCTGAGATCCTGCAGCCCCCTCCCCATGTATAGTTCATATGGAAAAATGGCTGGTTATTGAACCCTCAGGCACGTGCTAACAAAACTCTGGAGTAAAAGGATTGAGTGGCTGAAAGCTAACAATGCCAGAGAAGCATAGTGTGACCATACTTGGAGAGGGTTTTAGATGGACCTCAGAGCCAGTTCATGCAAAGTGGCGAGTTGGTGTGAGTACAAATGGAATCCCTGCTGATGGTGGACATGGTACACTTGTTCACAAGTTCCACGTCGTGAGTAAAACCAAAATAATACTACCTAAGTTTGTTTAATTGTGTAAACATTTTTCTACATAAAAATAGTTGTGTTGGTTTACAAGAGTCCATGGAATTTTTATAATGTGGGAGGGGGGCCTCAGAAGTAAATAAGCTTGAAAACCCTTGTCCTAGGTGATCTGCTTGTATTCTATTAATGCAGTTCTGACAGTGATCACCAAGTGGTGCACAAGAGGATCAACTATCTTTAATTCCCTCCGGGAAAGTATTTATGCCAGGACCTTGTAGGGGCGATAAAAATTTCAGCAGAGTGGAGGTTTGAAACTGCCTGCAGCCAACTGCTGCTGTCAGTGCTAGCATTCTATGGGCAGAATTTTCACTAAGAAAGCAGGAGACAGAAGCCAAGTTTGTTTTTGGGTCAGAAACCCATCTTTGGTGGGAAACAAATTTAATATTTTTGTAACGGAAAGCCCTGAACTGATATGGAGGCACGTTTCCTAGCCACAGAGCCAGTGAAGGTGGGAACGGAGGCAGGCCAGATGAAGTGTGGGATTCCCCACAGCACCCATCACTGAGGCTGTTGGTTGCCCTGAGGGAGTGATCTGCCAATTGTGCCAAAGCCTTCCACTGCACCAAAGGGAACTGAGATGTCACAGGAGAACTGGAGACTTGGCATCCAAGGCAAGGCAGCGCCTCACTTCATCGACTCCAACTAATGCTGGAAGATGTGAGGGGGGGGAGGAAACTCTTCTTATTGAATGGTAGCAGGAGGTGGCCACCATCATGCAGCAAGGGCCCCTCTCTGTTCACCATCATCTCTTTCTGCCTCCTCCTCTCTCAGCTCCTACTCAACTCCCGATTAGCTGTCTCCTGCCAGGACATTATTGTCCTCAAGGCCCACACCTCTCTGGTGGGCCATGTA
This sequence comes from Carcharodon carcharias, assembly GCF_017639515.1. Taxonomy (NCBI): domain Eukaryota; kingdom Metazoa; phylum Chordata; class Chondrichthyes; order Lamniformes; family Lamnidae; genus Carcharodon; species Carcharodon carcharias. The sequence goes on from NC_054468.1 coordinate 219,542,697, forward strand.
ATGGAAATTGCAGCAGACCACCACAATGAGCGAGACCCTTGAAAGAGGGTATTGGAGGGTACCACCTGACTGGTCCCTCATCTTCTGAAGACTGATGGCCTGCTCAGTGGCTGTCCTACTCAGCAGACTGCATTGATTGTATTGATTTTGTTGCTTTCTGGTGCTCCCACAGAGCAGTCAGTAGCTATCCCTAGGGGAAATCCTTTGTCCCCTAGTATCCATCCACACACTTTGGGGGTTAGAGTGAAGATCTAAGGTAGCCTGGACTTGTGAAGAATGAAGGAATCAAGAAAGCTGCCAGGAAAGTAAGCACAGACATGGAGGAAGCTCTTGGTCACAGATCAGTTGGATATTGAGGGAGTAGAAGCCCTTCCTGTTGATGGATCTCACTGGTCAGTCGACGCATGCTTTGGAAATCCAGAGAAGTAGGTGAAGCCCATTGCCCTCTGTCCCTGCGAGTCCTTTCCTGCCTTTAAAGGAATGTGCTGTCCAGCCTTGGCAAAGAGGGCATCAATGACCAGCAAAATGTAGTGGTTTGCAGCTGTTTTTGCTATGTCCCTAAGTTCCGCAGCTAATCCTTTGGAAGAAGCCAGAAGCAAAGTAATTCAAGATCACAGTGACTTCAACAGCCGGTAGCAGGGCATGGCAACTAGTGCTGCAAAGTGTGACCATCTGCCTGGAGAATCGCAGTCTCCTGTGGTACTGGTCTCAGTCATCTTCAGGTAGCTCCATTTATCGACGGTAGATCCTGTATTAAGGATTTGGCCTCCGTTGCCATCCTGCCCCTCTTTTCTCTCCTGTGCCTTCCTGCTGCTGAGGTTCTGCCCTTCCTGCAGATGGTGCTGCCTCACATTGCCACTGGCTGGCAGTCACGCCTCATTGCCAGCTGGGCAGATGGCAGTCCACTTGTCCTTGGCGGTCTTTCCCCTTGCAGTTCTGTCCTGCAGTGCTAGTTGGTGTGCTGACCTCATTAAAATCCTGGGTGCTGAATGTCCTCCTTTGCCCTGCTGATCCTCTTATGGGGCCGGGCTGATACCCTGGGGCAGCCATGACTGGGTCCCCAGTCTTTGCCTGCTGCCTACCTTCAGCTGCTCTTTCTGAAGGCGAGGGTAATTTATGCACCTTTTTAAAAGCTTGAACCTTGACAAACTCTTAATAAGCTTTTTAAGCAGCTTTAATTAGCCTCAATTGGTACGTGAGTAGGAGACTTGTCCCACCCTCCACCGCTCTGGTGATGATTGACAATGCCAAGAATTGCATCTTGAAATTGGCATGCCACCTGATACCAGTATTTTCAGGGCCCCTCTGTCTCCAGTAATGAATTTGGGGACCCCGAAAATTTTGTCTCACAGACCAAGATCTTTGACCAAGATCTGATCACCCATCATAATTTCTTCTACTTTGGCTCAACATCCATTTTTCCCATACCTCTTGGGATGCTTTTCTGCATTGAAGGTGCTTGATGAATATGGGTTGTTATAGTCCACTTGAACCATAAGCTCAGATGTTTATATTGAATAGCTTCCGGTGGCAGTGTGGTGGGGCAGCTGATGCTCTGAACTTATCGCATTTACATTGAGAAGAAAATTTGAAACACAAGTCACAACTCTGAAGTAACTGTGCAATTGCAAGGTCACGGGTACAGTTTTATTTGCGACTATCCCTCCCAGTGTGGTGTTTGCCATTGGAAATCCATGTCCAGAGCTGTTCTCAGTGCTTTTGAGGAGACTGGTGGGGCTTTGTTTACCCCCTAGCACTATAATGTTAGCACAGGATTTAAATGGGTGGGCAAAAGCCCATTAGTGGTTAGGTTTGCATTTGTTTTAAGTGCCCCGCTCACTTGCTTCAGGAAAATGCTGCTGACTCTGCTAAGTGATGTCGCCAAGGAGATTTTGCACGAGTAACCGCAGGAGAACAGCTAGGGCTCATAGTGTTCTTCAGTGATGAAGAAGTGGTAACAAAGGGAATGCTGTGACAGAATTGCCCCAAACGTTAAGTACACAACTTATTTCTATTCATACAAAATAAATTGCTGGAATACAAGAGCGAATGTAAGAGAATTTTAAAAACATCAGTACCATGCATTAATTATCTGCACAGACAGGTACTGATGGCAGTGCATGGGTCTGATAACCAATATCAGAGAATAGGGTCAGGCAATGGCTTGCCACTTCCTTAAAATGAGGAAAGATACTAGAATGAAGAGTCTAGTGCATATATCCCATTTGTACCTCAATTACTGCCCAATGAGCAAGTCAGTAAGTCTGCAAAAGAAATTACATTTTTCATCTGCAGCCTTCCAACACCTTACAGAAATTATCATTCTTCATGTCAGTGTCAATCACAAACAAAAGCAATTCTGTCTTTAAAACTGACGTGCACTTTCCAGCAGGGGTCACTGGATAGCTATCAGAAGTAGGGACTGTGATTTTTTTTACATTCTGGAGCAGTTCAGCTGCTTACACCAATTTGAACCATCCGAGGTCATGTCCTGGGCCAACCTTTAAACATGCGAAGATTGAGGAAGGCTAAATAATGATACATTTACAAAGTAATATAAGAAAACAGAAACATAAAAGTGGAGATTTAAAAAAAAATCTTGCTGGTCTTAAAACGTAATAAGTGACTTTTTTCCATCCTATTTGCACTGTGTTGATTTCAGCGTTCACAACAATTCTGGGAGGGCACAGCATCAAAAGCATGTCCATTGTTCTGTTTTTGTAAAAAGCACGTGATAATTGACAGAAACGAGACTGCATACATTTGTGGCGTTTGGATTTTAAAAAATGATTGAAAGATCTTTTATCAAAAAACTTGTGTCAAAGGATTTTCTTCTCTGTATGATTGCTACACACTTTTAAACAGTATGTTGTAAACCTTAATCACTTAATTACAATTTACTTAATACTAAAGTTAAGCATAATTAAATTGAAAGTGTCTAACTGATTAACCCTCTATGACCTGTGCTAATAACTTTAAGATGTATATACACACACACCTTCCTGTTTTGCTGTGGCTGAAGATTACATCCATATCAGAAGGGAATAACACACTTTCCTCTGCTTTGGTTTGCAGAGTAAATTGATTAGATTTAATAATTAAGTTTGAAAAAGATATTGCTAATGCCTGATTTTAAAAATTAGTCTTTAAAATGAGCTCCTAGTTTGGAGAGGTATGGAGCCTCCTTCCAGCCAAGTGGTGTGAACACAGCAAATGTCACAGCACAAGGTTTAACTGTTACATCCTTTACCTCTTCCTTCAACACAGTTTACCTTTGTGAAGTGTAACATAAGTTTTGCTGTTAAAATTTGGAAAAGAGAAAACATCTTTTCCGAGGCAAAACGAGCTTTCCTGGCTGCTTAGCACCAAACCAAATAGATTTATTTTTCAAAACGCATGTTTATTTTTCATTGCTTTACCATGTATTCACTTTTACACTTTAGGGGGTGGGTGGGGGCATTATGGAGAAACAAAGTTAAGTGAAAGCACTATAGGCTATGATTTTTATGGTTTATAACAAAGTCGCTTAACAACTAACTGTATAACTAATGCTTGAAAAGTTGGATTTTCTATTTAGGTTATGATAGTTGTGTTTGCCTTCTTTTGTGCCAGATTTCTTCCCTATCCTCTGATGCTAATGACTCCTTGCTGGGTGGCTGGGGTTACAGATTGAGGGATGCCCGGCATTCTTCAGTACTCTGCCCAAGTAGCCAGTATTCCTTAGTGAGCGCCGGCAGACCATCCAACTACCTGGGGCATCACAATTAGGGTCCCTTTGCTGTTTCAGCCAGTTTAACAAATTAATTTTTGAGTTTTTGAGTTTTGATCTCAGGTCTGTGTTAATTTATCGGATCTTATTGCAATGGTGGTAGGAACAGTACAACTGGTTTTAGGTAAGGGAGACTGGCCAAGGTTTCCACTTCCATAACTAGCCCATTGAATACATAATAGACACATACAGGATGTCGGTCAAATATTATTCCTGAATAGAATTCAACTCTCAGCTCCCACATCTGTATTAGAATTCTGTATAAATGGAAGAGGTTTTAGTAAATTGAAATTAAAACATCAAAAATTTCCACTTGCATAGCAAGACTAATGTAGAAAAATATTTCAGTTGCTTGGGATCCTGGGTTTTATAAATAGAGGCATAGAGTACAAAAGCAAAGAAGTTGTGGTAAACCTTTGTAAAACACTGGATCAGCTTCAACCGGACGGTTGTGTCCAATTCTGAGCACCACACTTTAGAAAGGATGTGAAGGCATTAGATAAGGTGCAGAAAAGATTTACGGGAATGGTTCCAGGGATGAGGGACTTCAGTTATGTGGATATATTGGAGAAGCTGGGCTGTTCTCTTTAGAGAAGAGATTTAATAGAGATGTTCAAAATCATGAGCGATTTGGACTGAGTAGATAGGGAGAAACTATTCCCATTGGCAGAAGAGACAAGAAGCAGATGACACCAATTTAAGGCGAATGGTTAAAAAAAACAAAGGTGACATGAAGAAAAGCTTTAATCGCAATGAATGGTTAGGAAAGGGTGAGGCATGGGACTAGCTGAGTTGCTCTTGTGGACATATGAACATACAAATTAGGACTCAGGGTAGGCCAGTGAAGAGCTAGCACAGGCATGAAAAGCCGAATGGCATCCTTCTTTGCTGTAACCATTCTATTAGGAGGGGTGACCAAAAGCTTGGTCAAAGAAGAGGACTTAAAAGAAGAGACAGAAATGCAGAGGCAGGTAGATGGAGGACCATAAAATTCTGACCATAGATCAGATGGGATTTGAGAGGGAATGAGGGTGTGAACCTGAGAAAGATGCAGGTTCATGACTAAGCACAGGGGAGCCAGTGGAGAGGTTTGTCTCTCTAATCAAAGAGAAGGAAGGAAGCAGCAAAATCAGCTGAACAGATGGTTTCATCCTGGTGAGAAAAAAGTCGCTGAGCTTCTCACACTTGTTGGAAATGAGAGCAGAAGAGGCAGGGGAGGAGTGGTTAAGGTTGATAGTAAAGGAGACGAGCTATCTTTGGTTTCCAGAATGATCATGGGTGGTTTTTATAGATGACAGGGAGATCTGACAGTACTTGATGTGGTCCTGCCAGATTTAGTGCTGGATGGTTAAACTAGTTGTGTGCCAGATACAGAGACATCTGTGCCTTGGATTTGAGGGGAAATGATGAGTGTAGAAGAGAGTTAAAGGTTTTAATGGAGACAAGGAAATTGTTAAGCAGGTGCATAGCTTGTGACAAATGAAGATGGAAAAGAGCACCTGCAAATGACTTGTCTTTTTTTCAGGGACAGACATGGAATGAAGTGGACTGGAAGGGGGTAGGAAGATTTAGGTGGTAAGGGACACAGGTTGGAGAGGTTCTTGTTAGTAATGACCATGGGATGTGGCAAGCCCAATTCCGCCCAGACCCAGCATCCATAAATATATAATTCCAATAGGGTTCCTTGGATAGTAATCAGGGATGGGAATACTCGCCCCCTTCCTGAAGTCTGCTATTTACTTCCTAAGCTCTCTGTGGCTTCAGGAGCTGAATGGTTTCCTCCTGTTCCTATTTTCTTAAATATTGCCATTTTAAATTGAATTCATGATGTCTATCAGTGAATCTCAGCTTGTAAGCATGATTGTATTGATTGCTTTGGCAAACAACCTTGAATCTGTAAGTGTGGGTGTTGAAGAGCTTCAGCAAAGTGGTCTACTGGTTCCAGTCATGACAGATAACATTTTTTATAAATCTTTGAAATGTGACAAGGACAATTTGAACATAGTTGTACACTCACCTCCTATGATTAGTCTGCTGAATAAATAATAGACTCAAAGAATGTGCTTGTGTTCTTTTAATAGTCAAAAAGAAACACATGTAGATAGCAGAACTCAGCCAGCTGAGTCCTGATAAATGTGTAAGTAATTTGCCAAGAAATGTTATGCTTTAATTAGGATTTCTTACAGATTGCTTGTGCAAAATAACCAATTTGTACTGAAATTCATCTAATGACTCTTTCTGCAAGTGAAGCTAAATTAAACAACCACAAACACCAGTTTTCTAACATATTCGTGCCTTGATGTGAAACTGGAAAATGGATTGACGATAATTAGAGTGTTGAACATTGAAAACATGAATAAGGAAGAAAAGCATTATTCCTTGGATGAAATTCTACTCTTTGCTGCTACATCTGGATTAGAATTCTTTTGAAAGGAATAAATAGTAAGTGATTTTAGTAAATTGGAATTGCAAGTTCAGGCAAGCACTTGTTTAGAGGATGACAGCTGAGCTGCTAATGAAAATTATGGTCTGCCTTCATTCCTGGAATCATCCACACGTTCTAGGATTAGCCTTGTATTGAACAAGATTTTTTGGGTGATCATGAGAACAGGTGTGTCACTTTAAGATGTTTGAATTCTCTGACAACATGGCGTGCCCATGTGGTCATCTTATCAGTCATAGCACTGGACCTCATGGGTTACACCCTTGGATATAAAAGGAAGTTGCTACAGAGATCATGGATGCACTGGTAGTAATCTTCCAAGAATCCTTAGATTCTGGAAAAGCAAAGCAGTGACAGCAAGCAGCAGATTTTACCTTCCTATGCTGATTTTAATATAAACATGATATCTGAATGTGAGTTACATCCCTCCTGAAAGGATGTACTGAGTTTCAATTTGTAACTATCAATTATAGGAAGATGGACTTAACTTGCCAGAACTAAAACAGCAAAAAAATTGTACATTAATTAGCAGTTTAATCAGTTGGCCTGAAACAAAGCCAAGATCAGACGAGGCTTAACTGAATGCGCAAGGGTGTCCTGGCCAATTTAAATTGATATTGAACTCATTTAAGTTACAAAACTGTGTTAGCACTAGTTACTGATGGCTGCATCGTCTGGCTCTCCTTGCAGGGTTCAAACCTGAAGCACTGATGTTTGTGGTTTAGTGGGTGCTGGCCATACTGGTTATCATTGAACAACTACAATCAAATAGGTTTGTCAGTAATATTAGATAAAACATAAGCTAAAAAAAAAATCTGCTTAGTAATAAATGAAAAAAGGAGCAGAATTGAAGATTCCTAAATGGAAAGTACATAAGGAGAGCGCTCTGTTTTGGGTAAAGTGGGTCAGTTATCTGAACCTTTAGAGACTGTAGCTATTTCTGAAAGGAAATCAAAGAACATTGAGTCTCTAACTACAGACATTCCTACTCAATGTGCTTTGTAGTTATTGGCTAGACATCTCCATATTGATATTTTCAAGCTAAAGTGAAGAGCTCTCTATACTAACCTGTTCAAAGCCTCTTTGATACTTGACTCTACCAGATTCAGTTAACAGCTCTAAAGAGTGGTATGTCTGGATCAGATGCACATACAATCTAAGGACACTTGCAGAAGTGAGCACCACTTTAATCGGAACTGCACGTGTCTGTGGTATGGTGCACTTGGAGCAGCCCTGCTGGATTCTTGGTCGATATCCTTTTCTCCCCCTGTTTTGAATAGGTACTGTCACATGCAACATTTTACCTAAAGCAAAAACAGAATTACCTGGAAAAACTCAGTAGGTCTGGCAGCATCGCCGGAGAAGAAAAGAGTTGACATTTCGAGTCCCCATGACCCTTCAACAGAACCGATTTTTGTTTACAAGGAGAGGGGTGAAATATAAGCTGGTTTAAGGGGGAGGGAGAGAGAAGTGGCGGGGGTGTGTGTGGTTGTAGGGACAAGCAAGCAGTGATAGGAGCAGATCATCAAAAGATGTCACAGACAAAAGAACACAGAGGTGTTGAAGTTGGTGATATTATCTAAACGAATGTGCTAATTAAGAATGGATGGTAGGGCACTCAAGGTATAGCTCTAGTGGGGGTGGGGGGGCATAAAAGATTTAAAAATAATGGAAATAGGTGGGAAAAGAAAAATCTATATAAATTATTGGAAAAAAATAAAAAGAAGGGGGAAGAAACAGAAAGGGGGTGGGGATGGAGGAGGGAGCTCAAGACCTAAAGTTGTTGAATTCAATTTTCAGTCCGGAAGGCTGTAAAGTGCCTGGTCAGAAGATGAGGTGCTGTTCCTCCAGTTTGCGTTGGGCTTCACTGGAACAATGCAGCAGGCCAAGGACAGACATGTGGGCAAGAGAGCAGGGTGGAGTGTTAAAATGGCAAGCGACAGGGAGGTTTGGGTCATTCTTGCGGACAGACCGCAGGTGTTCTGCAAAGCGATCATCCAGTTTACGTTTGGTCTCTCCAATGTAGAGGAGACTGCATTGGGAGCAACGAATACAGTAGACTAAGTTGGGGGAAATGTAAGTGAAATGCTGCTTCACTTGAAAGGAGTGTTTGGGCCCTTGGACGGTGAGGAGAGAGGAAGTGAAGGGGCAGGTGTTACATCATTTGCGTGGGCATGGGAGGTGCCTTAGGTGGGGGTTGAGGAATAGGGGGTGATGGAGGAGTGGACTAGGGTGTCCCGGAGGGACATGTTTTGGATTTCCAGCATCCGCAGTTTTTTGATTTTATCTCTGTGTTTAATTGACTGCCACTGCTCTTCAAGAAATGCCTACCTTGAAGAAGTTCTGTTCGTCTCTACGACAAGATTTCTGTATCTCCCTTTTGCCTTGCTCACCTGCATTGTTTTCCATTTCTCTCTTGGTGTTTGACAAGGTGTTTACAAAAGCCTGCTTTCACAGCCATATCTCCTTTCTCAGTGACTGTCTCCGTCTCCGACTTACCCCGCATGGATTTCAACTGAAATTCCACCCCTCAGGTTCAAACCCACCCAGGATTACAGGTATCTCTGGGACATAAAACGTTTCTCGGACTGCTGTTCCCATCACATTGAGATCCACACTCAGTGCCATGCGCCGCCATATGAACACACTCGACCTCTCCCTCCAGCAGCATCGCCATAGCCTTTTTCAAAGCTGCGCGTGCCCCCAGTTTCATTTTATTCTTCATCTCATCCGACACCTCAACAAGAATTTTTTCTCTTTCTCTCAAGTGCTAAGGAACGCAAGCTCCAACAATTCATCGACACCAACACCCATCTAGGACCCTCCACCCCTGCCTGTCCCTCCGTCCCCACCCCATCTTCCAATCCCAGCCGTGTATTCACTATACCCCCTGACCTTCCCCTCTCCGACGCTGAACATTCAGTGCTTAGCAAAGGACTTAGTTTCATACCCTTATGCCCTCATCTCAATGAATTTCGGGCTCGGCACGATGCTGAACTCTTCTTCCCCCGTCTTCGTCTCCGGGCTCACTTCTTTGGGCAGGGATCCTCTCCCCGTTCAACGGATCCTTTTACCCACCTCCAATATTCTCCCTCCACCTGGACCCCTCCCTCTGGAATCTTCCCTTCTCTTGATCTTTTCATAGAGAACTGTCAGTGCGACATTAGTCGTCTCAATTTCTCTGCTCCGCTCACCCATTCTAATCTCTCTCTCTTTGAATTTACTGCACTCCGTTCTCTCAGGTCCAACCCTGACATTGTCATCAAACCCGCTGACAAGGGTGGTGCTGTTGTTGTCTGGCGCACTGACCTCTACCTCGCGGAGGCTGAGCGTCAACTCGCAGACACTTCCTCCTACCTCTCCCTGGACCATGACCCCACCACTAAACATCAATCCATTGTTTCCAGGACTGTCACTGACCTCATCTCCTCTGGGGATCTTCCTCCCACAGCTTCCAACCTGATAGTCCCTCCAATCTCGGACTGCCCGCCTCAACCTCCTACCCAAAATCCACAAACAGAACTGTCCCGGTACACCGATCGTGTCAGCTTGCTCCTGCCCCACGGAACTCATTTCTCGTTATCTTGACTCTACTTCCTCTTCCACTTCACCATGGACGTCCAATCCCTCTACACCTCCATCCCCCACCAGGGATGGGCCCTTAGGCCCTCAACCGTGTCCAGCCCATCTCCCACACATCCGCCCTCGCACCTTCCTCTCCTTCCCAGAACCGTGCTAGGGTCCCCCTTGTCCTCACTTATCACCCCACCAGCCTCCGCCTTCAAAGGATCATCCTCTGCCATTTCCGCCAACTCCAGCATGACGCCACCACCAAACACATCTTCCCTTCACCCCCCCTGTCGGCATTCCTTAGGGATCGTCTGAGGGCCCTTAGCTTCTTCCTCGAACAGAGGCCTGAAAAATCTCCATCCACCACTACTCTCCTCCGTCTGACTGAACTTGTTCTCACACTTAACAATTTCTCCTTCAACTCCTCTCACTTCCTCCAAATAAAAGGTGAGGCTATAGGTACCCGCATGGGCCCCAGCTATGCCTGTCTCTTTATAGGGTATGTGGAACATTCCTTGTTCCAGTCCTACTCTGGCCCCCTTCCACAACTCTTTCTCTGGTACATCAATGATTACTTCGGTGCTGCTTCATGCTCTCGTCGGGACTTGGAAAAATTTATTAATTTTGCTTCCAATCTCCACCCCTCCATCATTTTCACGTGGTCCATCTCTGACACTTCCCTTCCCTTCCTTGACCTCTCTGTCTCAATCTCTGGTGATAGACTGTCCACCAATATCCATTACAAGCCTACCGACTCCCACAGCTACCTCGACTACAGCTTCTCACACCCCGCTTCCTGTAAGGACTTCATCCCATTCTCTCAGTTCCTTCACCTCCGTTGCATCTGTTCCGATGATGCTACATTCAAAAACAGTTCCTCTGACATGTCCTCCTTCTTCCTTAACCGAGATTTTCCACCCATGGTGGTTGACAGGGCCCTCAACCATGTCCAGCCAATCTCCCACACATCCGCCCTTGCACCTTCCTCTCCTTCCCAGAACCATGCTAGGGTCCCCCTTGTCCTCACTTATCACCCCACCAGCCTCCGCATTCAAAGGATCATCCTCCGCCATTTCCGCTAACTCCAGCATGACGCCACCACCAAACACATCTTCCCTTCACCCCCCCTGTCGGCATTCCGTAGGGATCGTTCATTCCAGGACACCCTGGTCCGCTCCTCCATCACCCCCTACTCCTCAACCCCCACCTATGGCACCTCCCCATGCCCACGCAAATGATGTAACACCTGCCCCTTCACTTCCTCTCTCCTCACCATCCAAGGGCCCAAACACTCCTTTCAAGTGAAGCAGCATTTCACTTGCATTTCCCCCAACTTAGTCTACTGCATTCGTTGCTCCCAATGTGGTCTCCTCTACATTGGAGAGACCAAACGTAAACTGGGCGACCGCTTTGCGGAACATCTGCGGTCTGTCCGCAAGAATGACCCAAACCTCCCTGTCGCTTGCCATTTTAACACTCCACCCTGCTCTCTTGCCCACATGTCTGTCCTTGGCCTGCTGCATTGTTCCAGTGAAGCCCAACGCAAACTGGAGGAACAGCACCTCATCTTCTGACCAGGCACTTTACAGCCTTCCAGACTGAATATTGAATTCAACAACTTTAGGTCTTGAGCTCCCTCCTCCATCTCCACCCCCTTTCTGTTTCTTCCCCCTTCCTTTCATTTTTTTCCAATAATTTATAGATTTTTCTTTTCCCACCTAGTTCCATTATTTTTAAATCTTTTATGCTCCCCCCACCCCCACTAGAGTGTGTGCCCCTTGTGTGCCCTACCATCCATTCTTAATTAGCACATTCGTTTAGATAATATCACCAACTTCAACACCTGTGTTCTTTTGTTCTTTTGTCTGTGACATCTTTTGATGGTCTGCTCCTATCACTGCTTGCTTGTCCCTACAACCACACCACCCCCTCCACTTCACCCCCCCACCCCCCCAACCTTAAACCAGCTTATATTTCACCCCTCTCCTTGTAAAGAAAAATCGGTTCTGTTGAAGGGTCATGAGGACTCAAAACGTCAACTCTTTTATTCTCCGCCGATGCTGCCAGACCTGCTGAGTTTTTCCAGGTAATTCTGTTTTTGTTTTGGATTTCCAGCATCTGCAGTTTTTTGTTTTTATTTTACCTAAAGCATTTGGATTGTGGCTTACTTCATTGAGGCGTCCGAAATTTGGTCAGGCCATAGCCCTTAAAGGGTTACAACTCACTATTAAAAGGGAAGTTGATAGAAATGTGAACTAATGCCATGTCACAGTGGAATGGCCACAGGAACAAGAATGGCCGTCACTGATATTGAATAGTTCTGTTTAAGCTTGATATCAAGCCTCATGGTGCGTCATTTTGCTTGTGACTGTTGAATTAATTAGATATAAATATCAAAACTATACGAATAAACATCAGTTCACACTAACAGAGCAGAGATTTTCTTCTGAAGTGTTTTTTTCTGATTGTTTTATCCTTTGCAGACTGCAACAGTTGGATCAGCACAGTCAGGCCAGTGCACAGCAGGTGGTGGAACTACTACAAAGGCAGAATGAGCTGTTAAAGGAGAGACAGGCCCTGTTGGAAAAGGTGCAGTGCCTGAAATCATCAGGAAATGTCACAGGCAAAGTAGGATTCGTCTGTTATCTGTTACATTAATCTGAGATTACTTCAGTAAACAAATAACATCAAGCACAGCCAATTCCCAGTGTTGCATTTTAGGTGCAGAACAGCAGTCTCAACAGCAACCTCTTACTTACTTACACAGTCAAATCCACATAAAGATGAAGGAAAGACAAAGGGAGAGGCTTTTTATTGAGTAAACAAACTGCCACAAAAATAATGTCCTGGTATTGACAGGGAGGTCAGATCCCTGATTTATGGGGCGGTAGGATGAGTGGATGGGGTCAGGAGGGTGTGAAGTGGGAGGGAACAAGGTAGCTAGTGCTGGGTGGAAGCACTCATGCTCCTCATGGTCCACAAGCAGTGCTGAAGCTGTCCTCGCTTCCTTTGAGCTGTTGGGTTTCCCAAGGTCTGGGAAAGAGGCCAGCCAAGGTTAAAGTTGTAAAAGCAAAAAATTGCGGATACTGGAAATCCAAAACAAAAACAAAAATACCTGGAAAAACTCAGCAGGTCTGCAGCCTCTGCGGAGAGGAACACAGTTAACGTTTCGAGTCCGTATGACTCTGAGTCAGACCTGCTGAGTTTTTCCAGGTATTTTTGTTTTTGTTCAAATTGTAAGGCAGGTTACATGCCAAGCTGCCAACCTCATTATAATATTGAAATGTCCAACCAACTTCCAAGAATGGGTTGACTGCACACCCCTGCTCCACCTCAGTTAAACCCAGGATTAGGTGGGTAGGGGGGTCAGGCTTGAGATTTTTTTAAAAATTCTCTCTCACCTGCCACTAAGCACCAAAAACAAGTAGGTTAAAATTACCACCCAGCGTTTTATTTCCAGGTGACTGTCTCGCGAAATCATGCTACAGCTGAGCTACCTCATTTCTCATTGTACAGAAATTCACCACGTTCATTCAGCCCCTCACTGACACACCAGGTTCTAAAGCTATCTCCAGAAATTGCGCTAAGCCTGAATATGGAGATTTGCTACTGGATAAGTCATCCAGGATGCACTGAGATGGTCTGATTGCATCCTCCCATTTATTTTGCCCCAGTCTCCACTTGAAGCTGCTGTCATGATTCAGGTTTTTTCCAGATACTTTCCATTATTCCCGGGCAGAAGTCACCTCCCGTAATCAAGTTTTCATTCCTAAGTTTCACCACATGTGTAATCTGGGATAGCCAAGTGCAGGGTGAACAATTAATTCCTTTACAACTGAGGTACATAAGAGCACATATGCAGGTTGTCACTGTTATGCTCTTCACCTCTGACTGACAGCTAACATTCTGAAAGACCATATATCTCAGACAACATATACAATGTTAATCAAGAGGCAAAGTTATAGGGTATTATTTTGGTGAACTCAGACACTGAATGGTTGCTGTGTTAATCAAACACTTTTCTCTGAAAGTTTAGTTTCAGCGTGCAATTTTGGTCCTATGTGCTAATTACCATAATTTGAACTTGTCTGGAGATGCTGAAAGACCCCAGCAAATTTAGTACTCAGACAATGATTAAAGGTAATTTTCATGAAACAGTGTATGTGCACTCCACTCACCTAGTTCCACTGAAGGTATAGAGTGCACTGGCTGACACACAGCAGTATGTTGCAGGATGGCTCAGGAACCAAGTCACACATTCTTGGAAGTGACACTGGAGGTCCAGAGGAGGAGGGATATCCTTTACCTGCAGTGGTGGGGAGGGGTGCAAGGGGTCTGCCTTGCCTTCCTATCTCTCTCTCCTGCAGCAACTGGTGCTACTCTGCCTGGCCTCATCTCTACCTCCCATTCCTCCGGCAGACCAAGGGGGATTCCTAGCAAGATCCAACGACCGAGCACTCCCTTTCTCCTAGTGACTCTATAAGGTATCCAATAAGGTTGAGTAGCGCAGCACTTACTCTTTCTAGGCAGTCCATGTCCGAATGCAGCAAGACCTGGACAATATCCAGGCTGTCAAGTGGCAAGTAACATTCGCATCACACAAGTGTCAGGCAATGACCATCTTCAACAAGAGAGAATCTAGCCATTGCCCCTTGACGTTCAATGGAATTACCATCACTGGATTCCCCACTGTCAACATCCTGGGGGTTACCATTGACCAGAAACTGAATTGGACTAGCCATATAAATACTGTGGCTACAAGAGCAGGTCAGAAGCTATGAATCATGCGACAAGTAACTCACCACCTGACTCCCCAAAGCCTGTCCACCATATGCAAGGCACAGTTCAGGAATGTGTTGGAATACTCTCCACTTGACTGGATGAGTGCAGCTCTCACAACATTCAAGAAGCTTGACACCATCCAGGACAAAGCAGCCCACTTGATTGGCACCACATCCACAAACGTTCACTCCCTCTACCGCTGATGCACAGTAGCAGCAGTACGTACCATCTAAAGAGGTACTGCAGGAATTCACCAAGGCTCCTTCCACAACCACTACCATCTAGAAGGACAAGGGCAGCAGATAGATGGGCATGCCACCACCTAGAAGTTCTCCTCCAAGTCACTCACCATTCTGACTTAGAAATATATTGCCATTCCTTCACTGTTGCTGGGTCAAAATCCTGGAACTCCCTTCCTAATAGCACTGTGGGTGTACCTACACTACATGGACTGCAGCAGTTCAAGAAGGCAGCTCACCACCACCTTCTCAAGGGCAACTAGTGATGGGCAATAAATGCTGGCCCATCCAGCGAAGCCCACATCCCATGAATGAATGAATAAATAAGTGAAATCTTCAGATAATTTCTGTAATAAATGTTGGTAGAATGTTGAAATCTTGACAATGTGCTCCAGAAAGTCTCCCAATGTGTTTCAAAAGTCCTCTTCAAATTCCAGCAGCAAGTAAACACTGAGGGACAATATACCTTAAAGTAAGGCTGAAAAATGCCTGTAATGACTTGTTTACTCCCAATTGGTTGGAGGGGGTAGGGTCAGGTGCTAGTCGCCAAAATGTCATGCAGTCTCATTAATTAACGCTAGCAGGAAATTTAAGTGGCAGTCAGCCCCTCAACAATTCTCAGTGAGGCCATTTCTAGTCAAAGCTTCAAATCCTTTACCAAGGAGTCTTGTGCAAAACTTGGGCTTTAAACCAGCATTTCAGCTTAAGACCCATCTTGGCCACCTTGGAGGTTCTTTAATGCTAAAGTATTTTGGGAAAATCACCCTCTTAGTCTCTTAGATCTCTGGCAAGTCTTTGAAGTAACAACTGTTTATGATTGAGAGTTTTTGTTGAGACTGGTTGGTCATTCAGTGCCCCAGTAGCCCTGACTCCTTAGCTGCTGGACAAAGTAGAAATACTCTATAAAAACAAGGAATACCCTGGATTAGAAAGATCAAAAATATTATTCACAATCAGTTGAAGCTGTCAATCAAAGTGAGGGTTAAAGGCACAAAGCACAGGTTTCCAGATCCAATTTTTTTAGATCTGTAGGATAAAGCAACACTGTCACAATGTGTCATTCCAACCCCTCCCAATAGGATGACAATGCAGATGATCTTGGTATTTGGAATACATGTTGAGTAATCTGCATAAACAGGGGTCAGAAAATTACTTTGAAGTGTATGGATTTGCTCCCTCACGCAGATGCAGACTGCTTCCATCTGCCACAGAAGACTAATTTTTTGTTAGATACAGAATTGACATTGCCACAAATTTCCATCAAAATATATAATATGCAGATTCCTAAGATCTGAAACAGGACAGACCCTGATCAGACACAGCTGCTTCTGGTGGGAGTGCTCTATCTAGGGGAATCCTCGGTCTAACAGTCAGAAGATGAAATTGAGATTCTGGTCTCCTGCTCCTTGATGCAGCCATAAATACATTGCAGTACCAGGCACATGGCAGTACAGTCACTGGTCTCCTGTCTTCAGATTAATTGCATTTTTCTTCCACACTTAGTTAAAGGAATAGAATGACTTGCCTTGATTCTCCATCCACCCTCCCCGGTTTAATATTACCGAACAAAGTAAGGTATTAATTTTGGGACATAATTTTCTTTCATTATTGACCCCAGTTACTTCATTATTTTGGAGCAACATTTATATACTTGGGACTGCATGTCGTTTTTTTTATCAATCAATCCCCATCACTCATATAAACTCCACTGGTTAGTGGTTTAGATATAGAGCTGATGTACAGTACAAGTAAAACAACCTTCCTTTAACAGTATTGAAATGTTTTGTATTGAAACCAATGTGTATTTGGCACTGGGAATATGGTGGTGTAGTGATAATGTCACTGAACTAGGAATCCAGAAGCCCAGGCTAATACCCTGGGTACAAAATCCCACTATGACAGCTGGTGGAATCTGGAATATGAAACTAGTTTCATGGTCACCTTATTGAGACTATCATAGATTGTTATAAAAATCCATTTGGCTCACTGATGTCTTTTAGGGAAAGAAATCTGCCATCCTTACCCAGTCCAGTCTACATGTGATTGACTCTTAAGTGCCCTCTGAAATGGCCTAGCAAGCCAAGTTCAAGGGCAATTAGGGATGGTCAACAAATGCTGGCCTTGCCAGGCAATGCCCAAATCAATGAAAGAATAAAAAAACAAGAACTAATTTGATAACCAAGAATTAAATATAAAAAGGACAGGAGCATATTTTAAAAATTTTGCACAGCAGTAATTGGGATATCACGATTTTTGGTTTGCAGTAAATTTAGCTGAGAACTAGTACTGTGAAGGTGTGTCCCTTCAACTATGTCCTTCACATCTTTCTGTTAACCTATATATATAATATATAGAGATCAATATTTTAAAGGAACAGCAGTGCACCCTGCTGTATGTGCATCCTATGGTGTCAAATATCAGGTTTAGTTTCAGAGAGGAGGGTAATCAGTGCTCTTTTCATGCAGTGATATTTAGTATCAGTGCAAGTAAGAAGGCTGTCATTAGACCAGCCAATTCTGAGTAGGCAAGCCAGATCCTTCTCGGTCTGCCTGGCTGAAGTGCCAAACAAATATTATATCTGTGCTTTAATTTTAGAGCATGTTTACCCTCTGTCTACTTGACGTTTTGATAGCCGCACATTTGAGAGGTTGGGTTCCAAGTGCCATCTCATCTCTCGCAATTGCAATGTATGCAGTCTATTCATTTAATTCAAATTATTAGATAATTAATTTGTTTTGGTGTTTAATTCAAGTTTTTAAAAAAACTCTGGAGTAGATTGTAGCATAAAAGCTGCTTTGAGATTTATGGCATCATTTTGTGAGACTGAACTGTGAAGGTCAGAATGTGAGTGTGAATATTGATTTTTTTGTTCCTGTTAGGATGTCATTAACAACATAGGTTAGGCAGAGGGGTGCTGTGCCTCCTACCTCAGGTTTCTGGTCAGAGTGGAAAAAAAATCAGATGAACATATCACAAAAGTGGCCAGAAATGGAAAAAAAATCCTACTGGATTTTGGTCTTAAAAAAAGCTAGAAGAAAAATAAATGGCAGATTGTGTATCAAACTGCGAGATTAACTCGTGTGTCTGTACTATAATCTTAAAGACGTACTAACAAAGCTGACAGTGGCAGTGTCTATTTCACAGAACGGAAAGTAAATGTGACTTTCTTTTCTTTCTTTCCTTCATTTCTTTCTCATCCAATCAAAAGGAATCCAAACTTTGAAATGAAACCAGAAATACACAACAAGTCAGTCACCATCCACACAAGAAGAGACAGGTTAATTTTCTAGTTTTATTTCATACTTCTTAACATTTCGCTTAATACTGTTGCATTAAACTTAAAAGTCCTTTCTCCTTAAAATCTTTTTCTTGCAGACACAAAATTCTTGTTTTTGTCCAAACATCCACCACATAGGACAAAAATGTTGGTAAAGATTATACAAAGACTTTTTTTAACCAGAATATTATTTACTGTAAAAGCTGACTTGAACATGACATCTGCATCATCTGTTATTCCTCTTTTCATACGGACACAAGCTCTTGCTTCCAATCAACAGATTCCTGTTGATATCCATGGCTTGATTCTCCCCAAGAAATGGCACCAAAACTGCCAGTCAGAACTGCAACTACCGAAAACTGGTCCAATTCTCCTCATAGTACATTTATTATCTATTCATATCTATCTATCCGTGTCCTTTAAGGGGTATCTGTTTCAGTGGGACAACTGGTAGGAAGAAAATCCAGTGCTGTAATAGCAACTTTAAGGGCCAGCAGGGCTGCCATTTTGTGTTGGTAACAAAGTGTTCACTTCAACATATGAAGTGTTGTTCCTTCAGGACGCTGAACCCACAAAGTTAAACACTCTTCAGCTGAGATGTTGCTGTCTGTAATCCAGCAGAGGAAGACTCATCAGCCCAAGGGAAGGATGAACTAGAAAGGAGAATGGTAGTAAATGCCACCTCACTCCCGTTAAGGAGTGGCCTCTGAAATTAGATATATTTGATACTGAAAGGATGTGTGTAGAACAGGGTTGTGGCAAGAAGAAAAAAGCAAAATACTGCGGATGCTGGAAATCTGAAACAAAAACGAAAATACCTAGAAAAACTCAGGCCTGACAGCATCTGCGGAGAGGAATAGAGTTGACGTTTCTAGTCCGTATGACTCCATCAGAACTAAGGAAATAGAGAAATGAGGTGAAGTATAAGCTGGTAGAGGGGGCTGGGACAGCTAGAGCTGGATAGGGGGCCAGTGATAGGTAGAGGCAAAGAAGATATTGCCAAAGATGTCATGGACAAAGGGGTGTTGACAGTGGTGATATTATCTAAGGAACGTGCTAATGGGGACATTAAGGGTAGCAAGCAGGACAAGCAGATGGCCCTAGTGGGGGTGAGGGATCGAAATGGGCTAAAAGGTGGAGATAAAACAATAGATCAAAATAAATTTTAAAATAGGTGGGAAAATAATATATATTTTTAAAAATTATAAATCATTGGAAAAAGGGGGATCGGAAAGGGGTTGGAGATGGAGGAGAGAGTTCATGATCTGAAATTGTTGAACTCAATATTAAGTCCGGAAGACTGTAAAGTGCCTAGTTGGAAGATGAGGTGCTGTTCCTCCAGTTTGCATTGAGCTTCACTGGAACTTTGCAGCAGGCCAAGGACAGACATGTGGGCATGAGAGCAGGGTGGTGTGTTGAAATGGCAACAGGGAGGTCATGCTTGCGGACAGACCAAAGGTGTTCCGCAAAGCGGTCACCCAGTCTGAGTTTGGTCTCTCCAATGTAGAGGAGACCGCATTGGGAGCAGCGAATGCAGTAGACTAAATTGAGGGAAGTGCAAGTGAAGTGCTGCTTCACTTGAAAGGAGTGTTTGGGCCCTTGGACAGTGAGGAGAGGGGAAGTAAAAGGGGCAGGTGTTGCACCTTCTGCGGTTGCATGGGAAGGGGTTGAGGTGTAGGGTTGAGGGGCGATGGAGGAGTGGACCAGGTTGCCCCAGAGGGAACGATTCCTGAGGAAAGCTGCCAGGGGATGAAGGGAAGATGTGTTTGGTGGCATCATGCTGGAGTTGGTGGAGGATGATCCTTTGAACGCGGAGGCTGGTGGGGTGATAAGTGAGGACAAGGGGGACCCTAGCATGGTTCTGGGAAGGAGAGGAAGGTGCGAGGGTGGATGTTTGGGAGATGGGTTGGACACGGTTGAGGGCCCTGTCAACCACCGTGGGTGGAAAACCTCGGTTAAGGAAGAAGGAAGACATGTCAAAGGAACTGTTTTAGAATGTGGCATCATCAGAACAGATGCGACAGAGGCGAAGGAACTGAGAGAATGGGACAGTCTATCACCAGAAATTGAGACTGAGAGGTCAAAGAAGGGAAGGGAAGTATCAGTGGTGGACCATGTGAAAATGATGGAGGGTTGGAAACCGGAAGCAAAATTATTAAATTTTTCCAGAGCCAGACTAGAGCATGAAGTGGCACTGAAGCGGTCATCGATGTACAGGGGAGAGAGTTGTGGGAGAGGGCCTGTGTAGGATTGAAACAAGGAATGTTCCACATACCCCATAATGAGACAGGCATAACTGGGGCCCATGCAGGTACTCATTGCCACACCTTTTATTTGGAGGAAGTGAGATGAGTTTAAGGAGAAATTGTTCGGTGAGAGAACAAGTTCAGCCAAACGGAGGAGAGTAGTAGTGGATGGGGATTGTTTGGGCCTCTGTTCGAGGAAGAAGTGGAGAGCCCTCAGACCACCCTGGTCCATTCCTCCATCATTCCCTACACCTCAACCCCCTCCCACGGCACCTTCCCATGCAACTGCAGAAGGTGCAACACCTGCCCCTTTACTTCCCCCCTCCTCACTGTCCAGGGGCCCAAACACTCCTTTCAAGTGAAGCAGCACTTCATTTGCACTTCCCTCAATTTAGTCTACCGCATTCGCTGCCCCTAATGCGGTTTTCTCTACATTGGAGAGACCAAACGCAGACTAGGTGACCACTTTGCGGAACACCTTTGGTCTGTCCACAAGCATGACCCAGACCTCCCTGTCGCTTGCCATTTCAACACACCACCCTGCTCTCATGCCCACATGTCTGTCCTTGGCCTGCTGCAATGTTCCAGTGAAGCTCAACGCAAACTGGAGGAACAGCACCTCATCTTCCAGCTAGGCACTTTACAGCCTTCCGGACTTAATATTGAGTTCAACAATTTCAGATCATGAACTTTCTCCTCCACCTCCAGCCCCTTTCCGATCCCCCTTTTTCCAATAATTTATCATTTAAAAAAAATATATTTTTATTTTCCCACCTATTTTTGAATTTATTTCGATCTATTATTTTATCTCCACCTTTTAGCCCATTTCGATCCCTTCCCCCCACCCCCACTAGGGCCATCTGCCACTAGCTTGTCCTACTTGCTACCCTTAATGTCCCCATTTGCACATTCCTTAGCCATCAACACCCCTTTGTCCTTTTGTCTATGATATCTTTGGCAATCTCTTCTTTGCCTCTACCTATCACTGGCCCCCTATCCAGCTCTACCTGTCCCACCCCGCTCTACCAGGTTATATTTTGCCTCATTTCTCTATTTCCTTAGTTCTGATGAAGAGTCATACGGACTCAAAACGTTAGCTGTATTCATCTCCGCAGATGCTGTCAGACCTGCTGAGTTTTTCCAGGTATTTTCGTTTTTGTTGTGGTAAGTGGAAGGTCAGCACAAACAAATTTTAGAATGATCTCCAAATGTAAACTTTGCTATTTGAGGAGGAAAGCTGAATATTAACAAATAAATGAGCTCATTTTATTACTAATTATGTTAAAATTCAAAACCATGACTATCAGGCAGGCTTAAATTTGGACCTTGACACAACTCAGATGCTGGACAACAAAGGTTAGGCAGATTATTCTCTGATCTCGAAGATGAACTAGCCTCATATCCACTATAACTTCTTCCAACTCTAGTCACTGTATGTTCCTAATCCTTCTAGTCCACAGAAGGTGGCACAGCTGCAGTCTTTTCATCATCATACCTCTTCAAAAATCTTTTTAAAACCTGTATCTTTGACAATGTCTTCAGTCATCTCTAACTCCACCTTTGACATGTTTTTCTACTTAAATATGCAATATAAATGTTAGTTGTGGTGGCTGTCCACCCAACCATATAGTTAGAAAATGGTAAACGGTGGCTCCAAATAAATTAATCCTACAAAACTGTGAGTTTAAAATATTTAGAATACAATGTACTCCCCATCTTTGTAGCAATTAGAAAGAACCATCTAAAGATCCTCAACATTGTAGATTTATGGTGGCAGAAGTAGAGCAGGAACATAATATTTTTTTCAAAGTAAACATCTCAGACCTTCAGCACAGTCCACTAAGGACAGCAAGGGAGTGCCAAGAGGCAGGGGCTGGTACAGGCAGCTCGACCCTAAGCCATAACTACAAACTTTTTAACTGCTGTTGCTATTGGAGCCTGAATTACGAGGGCTGTCACCAGACCCACCCTCCAATAGAGCCATATTAAAGTGTGCTCATTCCAATTACAGAGCTTCAAAAGAGTCCTCTTTTTGTCACTGCCTACTGAGTCAGGAGTGGGTAATGTGTGTGGCTGCTGTCTTCCTGTAAAATGGCTTTGGAAAAATGAAAGTATAGCATCTAGCCCTTTAAGAACTCCATCACATAAACAAAATGCATGTCATGATCCAAATCAGCTGTGCTTTATTAACACTAATTGATTATAATATTTAAGTTAAGCTCTTGCACATTTTGTGTAAGAGAACCTTAGGCTGATTGAAAGATTGTATGCTTTGTGAATCAAGTGGTGGGCCTGCAAAAGAAGGATTCCCCTGCCTGATCTTTCAATGCCAATTTGGGACCAAGCCAACAGATGGAAAATATACCCTATCCTATTTGCAGCCTGCTAAATAGGGCTATAACACTTCTTCAATAGAAAAATAAGTTGTATCACTCTACTGCCAAAATTTAAGCTAGTTTTCTTGAGGATTCTTGCACATTAGCTTTTTCAGCCATTTGTTTTAGTATAGATCAGATTTAATTACCAAGAAGAATGAGCTAAATATTTTTAAGAGTAGTTTGCAGTCTTTACATAGGGCTGCAAGTGAGAGCAAACATGTCATGAGCTACTTGCCTCAAGATTGTTGACGGATCTTTCGAAGGACAGACATGCTCCATGTCCCAGTTGCTTCACTCACTGTAGAATTTTTGTATACCTGCAGATGCAAATTAGCTATGTGGCCTTGCTTGGCTTTCAGGTTGGGATTTCACCAAGCTTTAGAGGTAGTGTAACAGAGGAAATCAGCTTCACGGTATCAGTAAGCTGACTCATACATTCCACCAAGATTTTTTTGCATTATTTCTGAAACGGTAGACACTTCAGTGCATCATATCTGTTTTGCAGGAGCAATATTTATTCCTTAGACAGCAATGAAAAACTCTCATTGTAAAAGTTATCTAAAGTATTTATACAGTATGTAACTAAATTTCTTAATGTAAATTCCAATAGTAAATGGGTTAATTCTGATACAAATCTATAAATTTGTTTTCTGTATATTTTATAGATAATAATTTGACTGATTTTAGCTAAATTGATGCAGAATGAGAGAGTTATTTAGTTATGGGAACTTTGTCGCTCCATTATCAGCTTTTTGCAAGACGTACAGGTACCAAATTATAATTTTTTAATATATAAAGCTGCTGAAACAGGTGACTGATGTCATAGGATCAATGGGTTGATTAATGAAAAGAATGAAATCATTATTTTCTATAAAATTTACAATTTTTAGGTGTTTACCATTAATAATTAATTTTTTTTTTTAGAATTGAGAGAGAATCTAACCATCTCTCAATGGCATTACCATTGCTGAATTCCCCACTATCATCATCCTGGGGGTTACCATTAACCAGAAACTCAACCGGACCAGCCATATAAATACTGTGTCCATAAAAGGAAGTCAGAGATTGGGAATTCTGAGGCAAATAATTCATCTCCTGACTCCCCAAATGGTAGAAGTCTACCATCTACAAGGCACAAAGAGGAGCGTGATGGAATACTCTCCACTTGCCTGGATGAATGTGACTGCAACAACACTCAAGAAGCTTGACAGCAGCAAAGACAAAGCAGCCCACTTGACCAGCACCCCATCTACCAACTTAAACAATCACTCCCTCCACCACTGATGCACAGTGCAACAGTGTGTACTACAAACAGGACATACAGCAACTCAGCCCCATTGACACCATCTTCCAAAATTGCGATCTCCGCCACCCTGAGAGACAATGGCAGCAGATGCACGGGAACACCTGCAAATTCTCTCCTACCATGCACCATCCTGCCTTGGAACTATATCATCGTTCCTTCACTATCCGCTGGATCAAAATCCTAGAACTCCCTTTGTAACTGCACTGGAGTATTCACCGCCACCTTCTCAAGGGCAATTAGGGATGGACAACAAATGCTGGTTTAGCCAGCGACATCTACATCCCATGAAATAAAAAGTGTTAAATTAACTGTATTCCTAATACACCTTTACCATATAGCTGTGTTGCAGACTGCAATCTCAGCATGATCACTTTTTATACCCATCTCATTTACGGGATGTGGGCGTCACTGGTTAATTGTCCTTGAGAATGTGGTGGTGAGCTGCCCTCTTGAACTGCTGCAGAAAGCTTTAAATAATATTAAAAACATCAATTCTAATCATTAGAAAGACAGCAGGACCAAGAAAATTCCTTATTGCTCTTGTACAATTCCACCTGGGCTGTCTGACATTTCACCTGAAGTGCAGATACATGCACTTTCCAATAGGGGTCATTATGTACTTACCTGGCAGGAGAGAGACCTTCATCGCGTTTCTGCCAGGGAAAGAGCAATGGCTATAACCAGTCGAACTCCTTACCATGGGGTACCTAACACCATCCGAGTCATGGTGAAGGGCAGCGAGCAAGGAACAGGAATGGATAGGACCTTCTTCACCAAGAGGATCCTATTCAAGCTGTGTGGTTTCAAGGCTGTGGAGATCTACTGCCTACAGGATTTCCCCAGCGCTGGATTTTTTGATGTGACTTTCAAGCAAGTGGCAGCTTGCGTCAAACTCCTGAAGGTGTTTGAGGAAAAGAAAGACCTGCCAGAAGTGAAGATCCTGACGGCGGAGCCGCTCTTTGCTCTGCCGTTGCAACGAGAATGGGTTGCGATGGTGTATCTGTACAACCCCTACGTCCCTGTCGCTGACGTGCTCACCTTCCTTACCAGGTACTTCGATAAGGTTGGGAGCTGCACCGTGGTTAGAGATGATTTGGGTATCTGGACATGTAAACACTAGGTTAATGTAACACTCAAGACCGACGGTAAGGGAGCTGTCTTCCACCCCCCTTCCAGATTCGCTACCGGGAGAAGCCGTGGCTACCTTGTCTACGCTGGGCAACCCAAACTTTGTCGCTCATGCGGCAAGTCTGGTCATGTGGCGGCCAACTGCAGCGCCATCCTCTGCAAGAACTGCAAACAGGAAGGGCACCAGACAAAAGACTGTAAACAGGCTAAGTGCTGCAACCTGTGTGGTGAGGCAAGTCACCTCTACAAGACCTGCCCCAAACGTTGCCGTACTTATGCACAGGCAGCCAAAGCCAACGAGGGGGAAGCAGAAGAAATGCCTCGTGTCACTCCAACTACCAAGGTCCCCAGGGAGAACAACGGGACAAAGGAGGACACAGAGAGAGACAAGGTGGAGGAAAAGATTGGGGCAACATACAGCCAACCAACAGCACGGCCCCCTGAACCTCCCACTCCTCAACAGAGCGAATCAACGGAGGAGGAGGAGGAGGCAGCAGTGGGAAAGCAGCAGGGGGAGTGGCAGCTGGTGAAGAGAGCCAAAAGGAAGAAGGGGCTAAAAAGAAACCAAGCCACTTCCTAGACAAGAGTCAAGAGGCGTCTCCTATCCGACACGGACAACAAGAGCAGCAGCTCTTCGGACGAGTGGCCAGGGCGGCGCCAACAGAAGAAGCGGCAAAATGCTAGGGAGTTGGAAGATGAGACACCCGAGCTCCAGAACATTGGAGACAGTGAGGAGGCCAGCGCACCCCAACTTTGCCGACAACCCAAAGAGGCCAGTGTACCACAACCCCAGGAATCTGGGAACAGTGAGGCGCTCAGCGCACCCCAGCTCCGGGAAGCCGGGAGCAGCAACGCCCCAGAGGGGGAGAGGATTGGAGAAGCTTCTCCAACAGAGGACATTTCAAACCCCACTCTCTGCACAGACCCCCAGATGCCACCCGAACAGAACACCACCAATGGGGAGGTTCAGGACGCCTTCCTCAGCCCATCCAAAGTGAAGCAATTTGAGCACACTACGGGCATGAAGGAGCAGTCCAAAGGCCTGGGTCTCTCAGAGACAACAGGTTTGGTAAGCGACTAACTGCTTTTAAATGGGTGTAAAGATTGTATCCATAAATGTGCGTAGCATTAAATTTACTACGCGATGTGTTGCGACCTTGGATTACCTTGCCAAGGTCAAAGCTGACCTGTTGTTTCTGCAGGAGTGTGCGATACCGCACCTCAGCTCCTACAGGCAACGGTCACCATGGTGGTCCCATGGGCCATCGATCTGGTCGGGAGGAAACGACTCTCGTTCCTCCAGCTTGGGTAGTCTGCTGCGGGGAGGCAACTTCACCGTCTCCCACGTTAAGGAGGTGGTGGGCGGGCGCCTCCTTGTAGCAGACGTAATGTACAAGAATGTTCCACTCCGGTTAATAACGTGTACGCCCCATCACAAGGGGCTGAGCGGCTGGAGGTTTTTCAGCAGCTCCCACTGCTGCTGGCAACCTCCAGGCCGGTCATTCTGGGCGGTGACTTCAACTGCATCATCGATGTGGCTGGACGATTCGGCAGGGCCAACAGCAGATTGGACGCTACGTCCAGATCCCTGATGGAAACAGTAAAGGATGCCAAGCTGCATGACGTCTTCAGCAACCCTGCAGACAGTGTGCAGCGTAGATACACCTGGTCGCGGCCTGACTGGTCCGTCTGTTCCAGGATAGATTTCCTGTTTGTGTCCCGTGCATTCGCAGTCAGATCCACCGATGTCAAGCCGGTGTTCTTCTCTGACCACTGCCTCCTACTGGCTGACTGTCACTTAGAGGAAGACCAGAGGGTTGGCAGGGGGGCATGGAAGCTAAACGTGAAACTGCTAACCCCAGAGAACATTGAGGAGCTCAAGAGGGATTACAAAGGTTGGAGAACCATGAAACCCCACTTTGAGTCACTGACACACTGGTGGGAAGCGATCAAGGGAAACATCAAGAGGTTTTTCATCCTCAAAGGCACCCAGAAAGCTAGAAAGGAACAGAGGGAAATGTCTCGACTCCAGAAAAACATGCAGAATCTGCTCCGGCTGCAGTCGATGGGGGTCGATGTCAAGGAGGAACTCCAAGAGGTGAAGAGACAGCAAGCCTCGCTCTTTGCCTCGGAGGCCTCCAAGATCATCATCTGTTCCAGAGTCCGCTCCGTGGAGCAGGATGAGACATGCTCACGTTTCTTCTTCCAAAAGGTACACAGAGAGAGCTCTGTGATCAGCAGCCTGAAGGAAGAAGATGGCTCAGTAAAGTCATCACAGTCCGACATTTTGAGGATCAGCAAATCCTTTTATGCCGGATTGTATGACGTGAAGCCCACAGACAGCACGGCCTCCCAGTCCTTCCTGTCCTCTATCATGGAGGTCTTAGACGACAGTACACGGGAGAGTCTGGACAAAGCGCTAACTCCTGACGAACTGACTGAGGCCCTTGAGTCCTTCGAGAAGAGTAAAACTCCCAGAAGCGATGGCTTGCCGGCGGAGTTGTATTCGGCTCAGAGACTGGATCGGCCCGGACCTGCTAGAAGTGTACGAGAGTATGCTCCTGGCCGGCAGTATGTCAGAATCCATGAGGAAAGGCATTATCACCCTCATCTACAAGCACAAGGGGGAAAGGGAGGAAATTAGAAATTGGCGACCCATTTCACTGTTGAATGAGGACTATAAGATTCTGTCCAAGGTCATCGCCAATCGGGTCAAATCCGCTCTGGAATTGGTGATTCACCCTGACCAGACCTGCACTGTGCCGGGCAGGAAGATCTCTGACAGCCTCGCGCTGCTCAGGGATACGATTGCCTATTTACAGGACAGGGGTGTGGATACCTGCCTCATCAGCCTGGATCAGGAGAAGGCCTTTGACAGAATATCGCACACCTATATGGTGGATGTGCTCTCCAAAATGGGGTTTGGGGAGGGAATTCGCAATTGGATCCAACTGCTCTACACTAACATCAGTAGTGCAGTCTCTATCAATGGGTGGGAATCAGATAGCTTTCCTATTAAATCTGGAGTCAGGCAGGGCTGCCCTCTCTCGCCTATTCTTTTTGTGTGTTGCATAGAACCCTTTGCTGAGTCCATCAGGAAGGATCCGGGCCTAAGAGGAGTGACGATCCCAGGCAGCGGAGGCACTCAGGTCAAAGCCTCCCTGTACATGGATGATGTCGCCATTTTCTGCTCGGATCCGCTGTCGTTGCACAGATTTATCTACATCTGCGACCAGTTCGAACTGGCCTCGGGAGCCAAGGTAAGTCGTGGGAAGAGCGAGGCCATGTTCTTTGGGAACTGGGCTGACCGATCCTTTGTCCCCTTCACTGTCAGGGCTGACAGCCTGAAAGTGCTGGGGATATGGTTTGGAGGGACCAGGGCACGCATTAGAAACTGGAAAGAGCGAGTGTCTATGGTGAAAAGGAAACTGGGCATGCGGGTAAGAACCTGGTCATCAGGTGTGAGGCACTCTCGCTGTTGCTGTACGTGGCGCAGGTCTGGCCCATTCCACACTCCTGTGTGGTGGCGATCACCCGAGCCATCTTCCGCTTTATCTGGAGGTCGAA
Source organism: Carcharodon carcharias (assembly GCF_017639515.1). Lineage (NCBI taxonomy): Eukaryota > Metazoa > Chordata > Chondrichthyes > Lamniformes > Lamnidae > Carcharodon > Carcharodon carcharias. Next base: position 219,571,402 of record NC_054468.1, read on the forward strand.
AATGGATCACGATGTACAAGCCTCTAGATAAAGGGGGAAAAAGCGTGCCCAACATCACCCTCATACTGATGGCCACCTTTGTGTGTGGCTGCATCAAGCTGTGCGTAGACCCTCAGTATGCAAACACCAAGTGTCACTACATGCTGAGGTTCTACCTGTCCCCAGTGTTACGAAGGATGGGTCTGGCCACGCTGCCGCGGAACGCTCCAAGTAGTTGGACCGTGCAGTACCACCTGTCCCTTGTGGGAAAATTTATGCAGAGAAACACCTTTGACCACAAGTCCATCATGCAGTGGTCGGCACATAACGTCTTGAAGGCCCTGAGGGAAAAGGAGAGGGTGGATCCTGTGTGATGGTTCCCTGAGCAGACTGACAAAGTCATCGCCAGAACTTTCCAACAAGCACCAAGACGTAGCTTGGCTGGTGGTGAGAAAGGCCCTCCCTGTAAGATCCTTCCTACATGCCAGGAGTCTCACCCCCTCTGCACATTGCCCTCGAGGTGGCTGTGGTGGGGAAGAGACCGTTGTTCACCTCCTTGTAGATTGTGTCTTTGCGAAGAAGGTCTGGAGAGAGATGCAGTGGTTTCTGTCGAGGTTCATCCCGAGCAGTTCTGTGACAGAGGACTCTGTGCTCTACGGGCTGTTCCCAGGGACACACACCGAGACAAACATCAACTGCAGCTGGAGGATCATCAATTCGGTGAAAGACGCTCTTTGGTCTGCCCGAAACTTGTTGATTTTCCAGCGCAAGAGTTGTCCCCGACCGAGTGTTGCAGACTGGCACATTCCAAGGTCCAGGACTACATGCTGAGGGACACAGTTAAGCTTGGGGCAGCTGCCACAAAGGCACAATGGGGAAGGGTCGCTGCCTAAGACCTTTCTGCCATAGTACACTGAGGGGCTGGGAACTGTAAAGAGCCCCTCAGGCTATACAGCTTGAAATGAATGTCTGCCAATGATTGTAATATTCATTGTTTGTACTGATACACCTTGTGATTCATGTTGTAAAAGTTGAACCTGATTGTATTTTTGTAATTGTGATATTGAAATGGTTCAAAATGTTTTTGAAGATTTATGAATAAAGTATATTTTTGCAAAAAAAAGTCATTATGTATTGATCAAAAGTTGGAATCTTGATTAATCCATGGGTACATTGAGGTTAATTGCATGACCCTCACAGTGGTGAACCTAGGACTCAGTCATTGGGGCTGCCTAGTGGAAATATTTATTTACTTGAAGCCGGCAGCCCTAATGCCTTCCTAACTGCTAGTTGATCCACTCATGTACTACTGCTCCCTAGGGACACCAACACTTTTTCTTCTTTGCTTGGTCTTTTCAAACTAAATTTCATGCGTTGAATGTTTTATCGGATATTCTATTAAAAATTATGTACATTTTACTAAAATGTATTACTAGACTAAAATGGGATGGTTTTTCTCATGTTATCTGCCCTATTGAACAGAGTCCACTTCCTGTTTTGCACAGCTGCACAGTCTGATGCGAACCAAACTGGTCATGGTAAACAATATTTGTTTCTTCTTTCCTAGAAACAGGAAGTTCAACAAAATGTGCCTGAAATTAACTTTTGTCACTATGTGATTTCACTACTTCGAACACAATCAATCCCTTATCTACTGAAACTCGTTTTCAAATGCAAAGGTTACTTATGCACTACATATTTACTCAAGTGAAGATGAAAATCACTAGCATGACAGTCTGTTTTTCAGGGGGTGATTTGCAAGAGACTAAAATGTGAGGTTTTCATGAAGCACTTGTTTACTGGAGCAGCAATTCTAACCACTGGTGAAATTCTAAGAATCCAGCAGATGTGGGAAATGGTGCTGTTAATAAGGGCTATTTGCTGAAAACCAGACTTAAAATATCCATTTTTTGTCTCCTTCTTTAGCTTCCTGTTATGTTGTAAGACCAGTGAACCAACAAATGATCAACTGGACGTCAGCCTGCAGCAATATAAATAATCATTTTAATTGATTAGTTTTGTACATATTTTTGATATTATATGACTAAATACAGATATACTGTAAATATATTATAAAAGGTTAAATGTGGCCACTTCATACAGGTATACCACCATCATGGCGAGGTTTAGTTTGTACATGACAATCACCATTGTAAGATGTCTGAGTGCTTGACTTGAGTTGCAGATAAATATTTCTCATCTTGGTCAGACTCACTTAGTAGTGTTTCTTGAAGTGATGTACATGATTTTATAAAAATATGTTTCTTTGCTTGTGTCTCACATCACTTTATAATAGTCAATGATCCAGTTTAAAAGGAGTATATTTTGCTGAGCACATAGCAACTATAGGCAGCAACATTCTGTTACAAAAGTTGCACGTAACTGTGCACACACAAACCTTTTATAACATGTTTACCGGTTATGTGATCTTTAACCTGGATTTCACAGACAACTTGATATCAGCCTTCTTCAGTATTTTGATTCTGTATTGAAAAGATATTTGTATAAAACAATATCTGTGTAGATTATTTCAATTTATCTTAATTGAAACACAACTAATGTAAACTTTGAGATGCTATCAATTTAAAATGTATGTAAAAGGTGATAACTATTTTGAGGTTTACATTAAAATGTATTTTCCTACAAGCTCTAGAAATGTGAGTAGCCTTCATTCTTGTGTGTAACCAGATGTAAAATGTTGCACTTTGATCTAGAATATTTTCGCACTTTTCACTGTCTTTCCAGTTGGAATATGTCTTGCTGAAGAGTGCATTATCGAGAGTCATTAAAAATGTTTGTTATTCTAATTCCCCCATTTTACATGCAGATATTTCCTAAATTATTTTCCTACATCTGGGTAAATATGAAAGCTCTATAAAAATAATCATTTACAGACAGAAATTGTAGTAATATAAGTAGCATTTATCACCTCATTTTTCCTTATACAATTATAACTTTTGTCTCAGGCTACAATTTTTTTTCCAAAGTTCTTAGAAAAAAATTGTCAAATAATTAATGAGTGGCAAATGTGACACCCATCTTCAAAGGAGCATACCAGGATCAGCTGTACCATTATAGCAATTATTCTTTAAGTTACTTGAGTAATGCAGGATGAAAATACAAAAGTACTTGGAGAAACACAAGCCATTCAGAATCTGAAAGGCATGCTTGACAAACTGTACAGAATTATTTGAAAAAAAAAACACAAGCAGATGAAGGAAATATAGGAGATGGTTTCTTATGGATTTTCAAAAGCATTTGATAACATGGCACCTAGAATTAAGGGGAATGCAGCTTCATGAGTATGTTGATATTTAGAGGGCTGAAAGAAACGTGTAGGGTTAAAAGGAAGCTTCTTGGGTAGTAAGGAATTGGTAAGTGAACGGAGATGTTTCACAAGGCAGTCAGCCAATCTGCATTTGATTTCCCCAATGTAGAAAAGACTGCATCATGAACAGCTTGGCCTAAATAGTCAAGTGGTTATAGTACTGGGCTTGTAACCCCAAGATCAAGAGTTCAGATCTCACAATGGCAAACAATGAAACTTCATCTGAAACAGATGAACAGCAAATACAGTACAATAAGTTGAAAAGAGTACAAGTAAATTACTTTCACCTGGCAGGAGTGTTTGGGCTCTTGGGGGTTGAGAAGGGAAAAAATAAATTTAGTGTATTTCAGATTTCCACTTTTACAAGCACATGGGCCAGCTTGAGTTGGAATACTGTTTCAGTTACAACAATAAAGGGAGGATCTAAAAGCAAGGGAAAAGGTGCAGAAGGATTTGAAAACAGGGATGAGGGATCACATTATCAAAATAGGCCTTAGAAGTTGCAGTTTTTTATTTTCATGAGAATAGAGAATGTTAAGGGAATGACCCAACAGATTTCATGCAAAATTAGAAAACATTATAACATTAATAGTCATGCATTGTTAAGGAGGTCAGGGGAATCTTTTTGAGAGAAGTTAGAATGTGCAGTTCTTTGTTACAAACCAATGTTGAAGCAGAGTCCAAGGCAATTATATAGCTGTTTGAAAAAACATGATTAAAAATGTAGGAGGAACAAGCAAAAAGAATAGGATAAGCCTAGGTAGCTTGTGGATAAAAACAATAAAAATTGGCCAAGGGCCTGTGTCTGTGCTGTAATGATTCAAAATATCAAAACTGAGAACTGGCTTATTAAAATGAAAAACTGAGACTGATTTAACTTTTGAATGTCTTATGCAAGTGAAATCTTTATTGTTAAAAAGTTTAAATTCCATAATAGCAATGCAAAAAAAGGGTTAATTTTCTAGGTCCTGTTTATAGACATTGACATAGGGTTGTGTGTACATGTATTTTGCAAATAGAATGGGATTGAAAAGCTAAAATAGCTGCTAAATGAACACTACAAAAGGCAATTTTAAAATATTTTAAAACATGGATGAGTTTTTTCCCAATGGCATCATAAAATTACTCTTAAAATTGTCATTATATGCTTTTAATGTAGATTATCTGGGTACACATTACCGAAGGTAGATCATCTTAATTTTCTTTCTTTAGAGTTGAAAATCTGTGATAGTTGCCAAGAAATTTTACTGCTTAAAAGTACTGTAGTTTTTGCTCCCCTCATTATTCAAATCTATTTATAATTTTAATCATTGATTATTGATAAAAGCACACGTATACCGCACAATGCTTCAGGTAAAATCCTACTTGTCGGCGTCTCATTTCAGACAACTAACTGGCTCTGGAAGTGGAACAGCACATGAGGGTGCTGGCAGTTTTGAAAATAGAAAAGGACTGCCAATTTTCCTTTTGTTTTAAACACAACAACTTTACAGTATGATCCTATTTTTGTAACTTACTGCATTGTAATATATTATAAACAATATTAACTAACGGTGAAACTCCAGTTACACCATGATTTCTGTCTGGGATAATTTAAGCTAATTTTTATTCTCTTTATTGCACAATAACATTGCAGACACCATCCACCTGATTGTAGGTAAAGTTCTTCTGCTGCCACTAGAGGCCCCTACTATATATTATAAAATAGCATGAGTGTGACTTTCCACACATTATTATCTCTCAAATTCTCCAAGTCATTCCATTTCTTATCTGTGTGCTGCCTCTTGGAAACATCAAAGGCATGTCAGGTCCCACATCTATGCTGATGATATTCAGCCCTAGCTCACTACCGCTTCTCTCAACCATCCAACTCACCACCCCTCACCAGCCACCACTACCACCTTCAACACATCTTTGTTCTTCTGTCCGTGACATCTTTTGATTATCTGCTTCTATCACTGCTTGCTTGTCCCTACAACCACACCCCCCCTTCTCTCCCCCCACCCCACCTTAAACCAGCTTAAAATTCACCCCTCTCCTAATATTCACTCAGTTCTGTTGAAGGGTCACGAGGGCTCGAAACGTCAACTCTTTTCTTCTCCACTGATGCTGCCAGACCTGCTGAATTTTTCCAGGTAATTCTGATTTTGTTTTAGATTTCCAGCATCCGCAGTTTTTTGTTTTTATCTCTGCTTGTCCAGAGTTCAAGATGAGCTGGCATTTCCTTCAATTACTGATGCCATTGTCTTTGTAGTCCACCACAAACACTGTATTGTAGCCACTGATTCCATCCCTCTCCCTGGCCACTGCTCAAACTGAACCAGACTGCTCACCTCAAGCATCCATTTTTAATATTCATTCATGGGGTGTGGGTGTCACTGGCTAGGCCAGCATTTATTGCCCATCCTTAATTACCCTTGAGAAGGTGGGTGGTGAGCTGCCTTCTTGAACCGCTGCCATATCTGCTGCATCACAAAGATCGCCTATTTCCACCTCTGTAATATCGCCAGTCTCTGCTCCTGAAACAGGCCACCTGCTGCTGGAAACCTTATCCATGCTTTTATTATCTAGAATATTCCATTGCTTCCCTGACTGGCTGCCTACCTTCCACTCTCCATATATTTGATCACATTCAAAATTTTGCTGACCGTATCTGAACTCGCATGAGGTCCTAGTCATTCATCAACTCAATGCTCACTGATCTATAATGGCTCTAAGTCTGGCAACAGCTCAATTTTAAAATTCTCATCTCTGTTTTCAAATCCCTCCATGATCTTTGTAACTTCCTCCAGCCTGCACCAAGAGAACTCTGCTTTCCTCCAACTTAGGACTCTTGTGCATCCCCCACTGTCATTGACCCAGCATTGGTAGCTCTACCTTCAGTTGTATAAGCCCTAAATTTGAATTCCCTACTCAAACATCTGTTGCTCCACCCCTCTGTTCTTGTTCAAATCTGCTTAAATCCACCCTCTTTAATCAGCCCTTTGGTCACCAGTAATAATATCTCCTTTTTGTGTAAGTCAATTTTTTCTGATACTGCTCCTGTGCAGTGCCCTGGGATGTTTTACCATGTTAAAGGAACTACATAAATACAAACTGCTATGTGGATCTGACTTTAAAAATGTAAATTAAGCATGTTATTTGACTTGGAATAATTAAAGGTAAGTATTTGCAAGTTTCAAGAAAGTAGCAGCAGCAGAAATCTTAACTTGCCCTCCGCCCTTCCCCCTACCCAGGCAGAAATCATAACATGTACGTCTTTCACTCTCCTCCCCGCAACCCCAGTGTAATGGATATATGAAGTTGAAAAAAGATCTGGTACATCAATTAACTCCTTTAAGAATAGTTGGGTAAATAGATACATTGGCATTGAAGATTACTGGATTAAATATAAACCAAAAGTATTAAGCCAACAGAAATAAAGAATATAGGAATACTTAACACATCTTAAGTGACAATTAGTATTTTGCACATATATGCCCAGAAGTGTGCCCAAGTCTTTAAAATAAAAGGGTCTAAAAACAAATTTACTCAACTATAGTTTTCAATTAACACCTGTTGCAGGCAAAGTCTTGAAAACAATCGAGATCCAGTAGTGAATACTTGCTAAAGGATAGTTAGCAAGGGTTCAGGAAATGGAGGTGATTAACTGTTAGAGTTTATTGAAGACTAGTACTGACATCTAATGAATGAGAATGCAGCTGATATATTCTTGGTTTTGAAAGTATTCTACATCTATTCTTAATTATTAAGGTAAAAACTCTCAGATTAGTAGGTAATGTATGATGCTGTATAATTTGGAATCATTGAAGTTGGAGATAAGTTACAAGGTTATCTCAAGTCAGGATCTTGGCACCATTTCCTGCTTCTAATATATACTTATCAATTTCCTATGACATTGTCCTGAGAGTTAAATTCAAGGGTAGTCTTCAGGGCAAGGATGACCAGGGCACATGTATGTCATTTAATTTCCTTTATGAGTCATAACCCTGTCCTCATCTTTTAAAATATTAAAGCTTATTAAAAAAAAAAGTAAAAGCAACTGCACTATTGACAAAAATTGAGTTTACATAGGAATTTAATGAAAATGATGCAGACATACCTTTATATAGTCAATCTTCTATGGCATTGCATTCTAGTCAATATTGCATTTAGTCCAGATGAAGCAGAGTTAGAAAATTGGAGATCTAACGCGGTGCCAATTTTAAAGCCACACATTTCATCCCTATTTTGATAGACTTTTATTTGATATTATCTAGTTAAGGAAAAGAATGAACTTGCATTTAGATACTGCCTTTTACAACCTCAGCATATCCCAAAATGCTTTACAATCAATGTAGTGCCTAAGCGTAATCACTCTTGTAATGTAGGAAACAAAGTTACAGCACTTCAGGAATCTGAGAAATACAACATTGGTTGGAGCATAGGAGATTCTCTACAATAGTGGCTGAGGAGCCAGTATGCACAAAACTGAATGCTCCAATGCCATTAGTGGCAAATGGGTATGGTTACAGCATAAGATTACGAATGCAATTTCTATTATAAACATGAACTTAGACTTTTATGGAGGCAAGTTAACACAGGAAGTTTTTGCAGATGTGAGATTTTAATGTATCGATTATTGATAAAATTATCAGATATATAAAGCAACTCTGTCAATGATACTCAATACAGGACAAATAATAAAGCAATCAAATTCAAAAGGAATAGTCCCTTTTTACACTTGGCTCCTTACCTGAGCTGGAGTTGTGCCTGCCATGACCCAACCCCCAGGTCTTTGTGCCTGGAGGAATGCAGTTTGGATATCCTCTAATATAGATGATCAGATGAGCTTAATTTTTCTGAGTTTGCATAAGAGTTTGTACTTGCAAAAATTATGTGGCACTGAAAACAGAATAAACAGGTATAATGGGAACTCATTCTCAAAAAGTATCCCTGGCCCTCTATGGATTTTGAAACTGGTTTTGTCACCTTCAACAGAATAACCGAAAATAAATTGTTAAATTGAGGTAACCCTTGGTGGGCCAGTGCTAAGGTATAGCAAATGCTGGCATTGGTAGAATCATGTCAATTGCTAAAAAAAAACTAAATTCAAATATTTAGCTGAAGAAGTGAAAAGATTTTAAAGTTATTACACAAACATTGCTAAACTACAGTGAAATAAATGATAAATGGCCATGATTAAACTTCTGTTGTGTGTGGGCACTTGATCATGATGGCTAATGAAACAGCATTGTGTACAGCAGGGAGATGTGGGGTTGGGAGTGCTGGAGGCAGGAAAAGAACACCGTCAATTGTAATGGCACAAAGCTCTTAAGGGGACAGTTTTCCAAAATGGATTTTCCCCTTCCCTTTGCAGAGTAATTGGTGTGTGGAAAAAGAACACAAATGAAAGAATTCTAATTTTCAGAGCACGTTTCATGGTTGAAGCAGCAAGTATGGGGGTGAGGGTTGGGGGTGGTGGAATCTCTCCCTCAGTTATGCAGAGCTTCCATTTAACAAAATATCAAGTATACCAAGAAAGATGGCTCAGTGAATTTGGCAGCAACTACACTAAGCCATATAGAACAAAGGGCACCAGGTACAATTCCTGGTCTGTACTGAGTTAACCTGAACAGCTAGGATCCTAAATTCAGCTTTAGTACCTTGGGCCAGGGAGGAAAGAAAAAAGTAAAGCCAGGGTATTCCCACTTCTAATCATAGATTTGAATGAATTTAGGATCTGAGGTTTTTTATTCGTTCATGGGATGGCTAGGCCAGCATTTATTGCCCATCCCTAATTGCCCTTGTTCAGAGGGCATTTTTTTTTTAAAAAAGAGTCAACCACATTGCTGTGAATCTGGAGTCACATGTAGGCAAGACCAGGTAAGGACAGCAGGTTTTCTTCCCTAAAGGATATTAGTGAACCAGTTGGGTTTTTATGATGGTTTCATGGTCATCATTGGACTTTTAATTCCAGATTTTTATTGAATTCAAATTTCACCATCTGCTGCGGTGGGATTCGGACCCAGGTCCCTGGAGCATTACCCTGGGTCTCTGGAATACTGGTCTACTGACAATACCACTATGCCACCACCTCCCCCATTTTATGATTTTAATGGTTTTAAGTATGCGAAAACTCACCATATAAGTTCACATCTGGATAAAGGCCTGCTGGCACCCACAGCAGGATAAGAGTCAATAACTTCAAGGAAGGGTGGGGGGAATTGTGGAAAATATTATGCAGAAGTTAAGATAACTTCACCTATTCATTAGAAACAGAATCGGTATTTGCAAGATTCGCAATCTGTAATATCTTTACAAAAGATATAATTAATGTTGATCACAATTCAAATTTTCAAGATCCAAAGAAACAGGGAAAACTTCAAGAAGGGAAAAATAAAATCTATACATCTAGTAAAACACCAAATACTTGTACATTTACAGAAAATCATCTTACGCTTTATGTATGATTGGAATATACAAACATTATCACTCCAACCTCACTCAGCTATTTACAAAGGCACTGCAGTGCTAACACGGCAATGACATTCATTGAACAGTATTTTAATTACCCTGAAGAAATTACATGGTTTATGGCCTGACATACTGTTGCATTAACTTACATAATTACAACAGTTAAACGTTTGATTTAGAGATTTGATTATGTAAAAGCTACAATCTAGCTGAATAAAGTGAATGGCATCTTTTTTTTTCTTGACAAACTGCTAAAACAATGAAAAAAATGCAAATCTAAGTTTTAGTTGAATTTGGAATCATAAACTAAAACTTTGTATAAGTATCTGAAAATTAGCAGCGCTGGAAATACATTACAGTATTTATAGACCAACATTTAATCCATGATTTTGAAAAGATTTCCCCAACTGGTCAGAGGCAAATTTCATACGCTACTGCCAAACAGACAGACACAAGGTCAACAACCAAAATTAGTAAGTAGTAAGGCTACACAACCCAATAGCGGATTGATGTAGTGCTTTATTTAAGCAGTCTGTAAGAAGGAAAATAATGTGCATCCCTATCATATACATTTATGTGTAAAAATACTAAGGATGTACAGTGTACAAAAACATTTTGTTGCAGTTTTTCACATCCTTGTGGGTCTTATACTTAAAGGAAATAAACAGTTAAATTTTACCAACAGTAATACAGTTCACTAAGGTTCTTAGTCCCTTCTGCTTACAATCCTTAACCATATGACTAGATCTTTATGCATTTAATGATAGAACTAGCAAGGTCAAGAACTTTCACAAATCCTAGGCTACACAAGAGGCAAAATTAATGACCAATTTAAGAATTTAAAATAAATACTTTACATCTTTTTCATGCTCATCTGTAATACACTACTAGTAGCAGATACAGGAAGTTCTATTTTAGACAGTACAAATAGTAGCAGCAAAGTGTGTACATTGAGGTGTAATATATAGACCCTGCAGTTAGTAGAGGACCCCACCTTGTCACCTTGCCAGTATACTGTAGTAGCAATGCATTGCCTCAACAAGGAATGGTAAACCTTGTGAAGCTGCAAATAAGGTGAATACATGTGTTATAGTCATAAAAGCATTTAGATTCAAAATGCCACAGGAATGTGACAACAAATGGATTAGTGTTAAAGCAAAGCTATGGAATCTTCACAATCAAACAGGAATGGCCTGTTTGCCCAAAGATGGCTGCAGTACAAGAGGGCATACTCAGTCAGGTAAGGTCATTTCAGACTGAATCCTTGAAGATCTAGACTTTGCACAGTAAATATATGAAAGCCAGTAAGCTAAGCAAAGTACAAAACCTTATGGATTGACAGTATGAAAAAACTTGTACAAAAAAAAACTAGCACTGTAAAGTCGGTCAACCACCATCATCTGCAAACTTCCAGTAATAACTCTTCACTGATGATGGAATTTCTGACACAAATGATCATTACTACTAAAAATAAATACTACATCTGTTTAACATGTGTACATTCAAAATTAACACCAAAAAAAATAGCTAGTCCACAAGTTTACAGGCAAACATTGCTGTTTACCAACCAAGGCTGGATGGCACAAATACTCCACCCACATAAATTTGGTGAGAATCATAAATCTGAACACTATGCCTGTCTATATTCTTTAGCCATCATAAAACATACACAGGCAGAGGTGTGGAGTATCCAAAGTTGTAAAAAAAAATCTGCGATTGCACTTGATAAGTCTATAACAAGTCTGCTGGACTGACTAAAGTTGAGCCTTCAGGTACATGGGTTGGTACTAACTTTAACATTGACAGGGATTGAGTCCTGGCAACTGATCACAAATACCCATTTTCAGCCAGCTATTAGTGACACCAGCTCATTTCTTCAGTGATATGTCGAACAAAAACCTTGCATACTTGCCATACATCACAAACAAATGCTTGCTATGAACAGCAGAAATGAATATAACAAAAGGTACACAAGTTGCATCAGGTGCTTAAATTTCATTTTTTGTCATTATTGTGAAATTTTGCCAAATGCCTTCTTCAGCCTCTATTAAAACTCTGTTCCATTTACAGGCTGAAATGCATAAATGCTGCATCATGTACAATACATCCTATTAGGACTTCATATGTTTAAAAATACTCTTTGCAGGACATTATGTCAAAATAGTAGGAGGTAACAGCTTGAATCTTCAGACTGACATTTAGATTCATGCAAAAAACATTCAACTCGAAATGATTCCTGAAGATGCCCTGCCTCTGAAATCAAGTATAGCTCAAACTCTTATATTGTTCAGGAATGATTTCCAGTGATACACCATGACGACAGCTGAGCAGCAAAAAAACAGAAAAGACTTGATGTCCTATTCTCTTCCACTGGCAGAGTATGAGAACTGGGGGAAATGTGGCCGTCTTTCATTGTCCATGCAATCCATACCATCCTCATCATCTGCAAACAATCAAAAAAAGTTATCTTTCAGGTATTTATTTAATGACAGATTTTACCAAGCTTTTCTTCAGAACCTTGATAACTTGCAGTTTTTCTTTAGCATTTCTTGAATCTGAATTGTTTAGGATTCTGCTCCCTTTATGATTATATATCCCACAGGATATATTAAAAAGTATTCTAGCAAGCCACACCAATTAACCAATACAACTGCTAGTTTTAGTTATACATTAAAACAATTCAATAACAATTAGGACTAGAATATAAAAATAGAAAACGCTGGAGAAACTCAGCAGATCTGGCAGCATCTGTGGCGAGAAAAACAGAGTTAATGTTTCAAGTTTATATGATTTCTTCAGAGCTGAGCAGAGCTTCCCAGCTCTGAAGAAGAGCCCTATGGACTGGAAACGTTAACTCTGTTTTTCTCTCCACAGATGCTGCCAGACTTGCTGAGTTTTTTCAGCATTTTCAGCTTTTATTTCAGATTTCCAGCACCTGCAGTATTTTGCTCTTATTTTAGGACTAGAATATACTTGCTGCATCATAATATGAGAATACTTAGAACCAACATGTTTACATGAAAAGAAAATTTTCATTACATCCAATATAAATCCAATTTCCCAGGCACAATATAACACAACTTCTTGTTATTACAGCTAATAGGCTGGCACTTAATTATATGCCCAGAGTCAGATTTTCAAGCTTCTAATGACCAGCAGAGGTAAAAATATTATAATAAATATTATATCCATTTTTACTTGCGCCATATCAAAACCTACATTTATCTGGTAGTATCTGAAATTTAACATTTGTTTTACAATAACATCACTCATAACATAAAAACACGCATACTGTTTAGTACAAATTGGAGACTTGCATCAACATTGTAAAAATAAATTACTTTGTGCTAATTGAGGCAGCCTGTTTCTAACTTAACAGCACATTAGATGTATTTTGAAGGAAAGGTTTGATATAGTAAGCTTTGACAATTTTTCAAAAGGAAGCTGAGACAATGGGTGATAAGGATAAAAATAACAGGTGCCCTTCCTTTGGCTCCTTGTGTTACACATACAAAACTGTTTCTGTATTCAATCCTTGCTCTCAATTGTTTGAACTTTAGCAGTAATGTGTTGCTCTTAGAAAATTGCTGCATGTGGTTCAGGGTGCTATTCTGCTTCTCCCTGAAAAGGAATGAAGTGATTCTGGAAATAACTGTTGTTACAGTATTTGAAAATAAATTTGCTACATGTATTGGCAAAAGTAGTTCTAAAAATTCAGAAGAGTTTTACCTTTTCCTAAAATTCTAGTCACTGCAGTAGATGGACAAATATATTTGCCCACCCTCTTCGAATCCTCAAGTTTGTATTGACATGATACAAAGAACTGATACATAAAACATGATAAAAATAGATGATAGTAACACTATCTGGAATTAATATATGCTTCACTTGATTTTTTTATTCCTTCATTGTGTTGATTCTAATATTAATTGTTGTATTGTAATAACTGCAGATACACTTTCATTCAACTGCTACCTGATACTTTCATTATGCTGGGTCAGCAGCAGATACAATTCCTTAACGTTAATTAACCATGTAGAAATTAAATGCTGCATCAATTAGACAACTTATTTTCCCATTAGTTGATGCAGTGGGAGGGGATTTCAGGCACATTTTGTGGCAAACAGAACTTCTTTTACAACACTACAAAATAAATTGGTGCATGTTGCCAGCCAAAATCAAAAATAGGGAATTTTAAACACTGAAATGTATGTATTATCTGAAGTGCAGGCTCCATTAGTGCAAGAGCAGTGATTTATCTTAATAAAATGGAAAATATGCAAAATGAAGGTTTGCCACCCGTTGATCAACCAACAGTCATAGCCCATGTCCTTGACATTGATGCTGAGGTTACAGAAATTTAAAACCTGAAACAAGCCACTGGTTTCCTCAAGACAGGCACCAGAATGAATGGTTCAATATAAATCAATTACTAATTTCTTCAGTTGAGCAAATCATACTTTAAAGAAAATGTTGTCCTTTAGCAATGACAAGCAAATCTGCAATTATTTGGGTATCCGACCCTTTCCTGTTAATTCTATTTATACTAATGAGATCAGTCACACTTCATTGCCCTTGTGTGTACACAATCAGATTAATCCTTTATTTTTTAAATATGATAATAAACTCAGTTTTTGCTTCTGGAATTGTCAAAATGTATATTGGAAAATCTGTATGAATATTATACTCTCGAGCTTAGTGTTCTCCTTAGCTGGCAATGTATCTCAATTCTGACAGATTCCTGGGTTTCAGGCATATATCTCATGATCACAAGTACAAATATATGGTGATTCATCCCTGAACTTGCTCAGAAGTCAATGGCCAACATGACTCTATTATATCATTGTTTTCTTGCTGGTTATATGTATCTCATACAGAAGTGGCAGTATAATGACACAGATAAACCTAAAGAACTTAAACTGTATATTTTGCTGCTATATTGAGATGGAAAGTTTGTTTTGTAATTTCTTTTATTTTACTTTACGAATCTCCACACACCCTCCTTTCTGGATTGGGGAGGAAAAGAAACAGTTAACCAGCTCCAAGAATCTTCTTTTTATTTATTCTTTCAAGGGATGTGGGCATCGCTGCCCATCCTTAATTGCCCATGAGAAGGTAGTGGTGAGCCACCTTCTTGAACCACTGCAGTTCATATAGTGTAGGTACACCCACAGTGCTGTTAGGAACAGGGTTCCAAGATTTTGATCCAATGACAGTGAAGGAACGACGTTATGGTTTCAAATCAGGATGAAGTGCAGCTTGGTGGGAAACTTGCCTATGGTGTTCTCACGTGCATCTGCTGTCCCTGACATTCTAGATGGCAAAGGTTGCAGGTTTGGAAGGAACTGTTGAAGCAGGCTTGGTGTGCTGCTGCAGTACATGTTGTAGATCATACACACTGCTGCCACTCAGCATTGGTGATGGAGAGGGTGAATGTTGAAGGTGATGGATGGTGTGCCAAACAAGCAGAATGCTTTGTCCTGGATGGTGTTGAGCTTCTTGAGTATTGTTGGAGCTGCTCACATCCAGACAAATGGGGAGCATTCTATTACACTCCTGATTATGTGAAAATGGATGTTATTTAATATTTTTGGGATTATGGTTGTATTCTGCAAAGAAGACAGTGTGTGTGTATGTGTCCATGGTTTATTAAACTGGGGGAAGGTTCATAGAGACAGCTTGTCTATGGCAATTGAAAGGTGAAAGGGAAAGGTGCTAGATGCATGTATTTGTAATGAGAGGGTATGATGAAGTTGAATGTACAAGTAAACAGGTCGGGTTTTAAAATTTGCATTGAGAGGTAGGGACTTGACTTATAAGCTGTTGAATTTCAAGGGGTAGTAGAGATGACAAGGGATTTTTACAATTTACAAAGGTTTCATAAGTATACAAGGGAAGGTTATTCATTTTATTTGACCTGAAATTGGAGGCAATAGAAAGACATGAAAGATTTTTATATCTTGGAAAAGTTGAGTTCAAAGAGGTGCTGAGGACAATGGAGTCTAGGATTAAAGGGAAAAGAAGATATTTAAGGAAAGATGTTTAGTTGAGTTGAGATGGCTGTTTGGGGGTGATGTCCTGAGACCAGCTCTGTACTGAGAAAAGTTGCGAATGTGAAGCAGCAATCCAGTTTCAAGCCAGAGAAGTCTTTGTTTTCAGAAAGCAGTCTGTTTCTCACCTTCATTTGATTTCCACAGCAGAGTGAAAGAAAGTGAAAAGGCATGTGGTATACTTTATTAAAATAGCAGCAGCTTTTGCCTTGGGTAGTATTACTGGATTTCTGCGGTTAAAAATCTATAAGGGAGCTGTTGCCAAGTAGCTTACTTATATGTTTTGACCAAGTGGGTTTTTTGGGGAATGTTTTGTAAGACTATTTAAGACCCTAGGATGAAGTCCATCAGGGCCTGGGGACTTGTCAACCCACAGCTCCAACAGTTTGCTCAGTACCACTTACCTGATGATTGTAATTTTCCCCAAGTTCCTCCCTCCCTCCCATTTCCTGATTTACAGCTATTTCTGGGATGTTACTTAAATCCACTATAGTGAAGGCCGATGCAAAATACCTGCTCAATTCATCTACCATCTCCTTATTTTCTATTATTAATTCCCTAGACTCAATTTCCATAGGATTAACACTCACTTTGTTAACTCTTTTCTTTTTTAAATATCTATAGAAACTTTTACTATCTGTCTTTATATTTCTAGCTAGCTTCATCTTGTACTCTAATTTTTCCTCATCAATCCTTTGATCATTCTTTGCTTCTTTTAAATATTTAGTCCAATCTTCTGACCTGCCACCCATGTTCGCATAATTATATGCTTTTTCATTAAGCTTGATATTATCTTTAATTTTTTTAGTTAACCATGGTCCTCCCCTTGGAATTCTTTTCTCAGTTGGAATGTATCTATTCTGCATTTTTGGAAATATCCCCTTAAATGGCTGCCAGTGCATCTCTATTGACCTATCCTTTAACCTAATTTGCCAGTTCACTTTAGCGAGTTGTGCTTTCATGCCCTCATAATTGCCCTTATTTAAGTTTAAAATACTAGTTTCGGACCCACTCAAACTGAATGGAAAATTCAATCATATTATGATCGCTGCTACTTAGGGACACCTTCGCTATGAGATCATTAATTAGTCCTATCTCATTGCACAATACCAGGTTTAGTATAGCCTGCTCTCCAGTTGGTGCCAGAACGTGCTGTTCTAAGAAACTATCCCAAAATCATTATGAATTCCTAGGCTACCTTTGCCTATCTGATTTTCCCAGTCTATATGAGATTAAAATTCCCCATGATTATCGCAGTACTAAGCTCCTATTATTTCTTCCTTTACATTCCATCCTACCATATGGTTACATTAGTGGACCTGTAAATCCCTCCCAGCAATGACTCCTTACCTTTATCATTTCTCATCTCTACCCGAACTGTTTCTACCTCATGGTTTCCTGAACTTAGGTCATCCCTCTCGACGGTGCTAATACCATCATTAATTAATAGATCAACCCCTCCACCTTTTCCTAGTTTCCTGCCCTTACTAAATGTCACGTACCCTTCAATTTTCTGGACCCAATCTATGCAGCCATGTTTCCGTAAGGGCTATCAGATTGTACTTATTTATTTTTGTGCCCTCAGTTCATCCGTTTTGTTTTGAATGGTATGTGCATTCAGATACAGAGCCTTTAGTTTAATCCGTTTATTATTTTTGTAACCTCCAGTCTTATACGCTGATTTACTCATAGATTTGTACTCCCTGTACTCTGTCCCTTTCCATCATGGTCTGTTTATCATTTCCCCATTATTACCTTTTTTCCTTGCCTTTTCTCTGCTCTTTGATTTACCACATATTTCCAAATTTGATCCCTTACCCCCACTATTTAGTTTAAAACCCCCACTACCTCCCTAGTTATGTGACTTGCTAGAACACTGGTCCCAGCACGGTTCGGGTGTAGACCATCCCAACAGTACAGCCCCCACTTTCCCCAGTACTGGTGTCAGTGCCCCACAAACTGGAATCCACTTCTTCCAAACCAGTCTTTGAGCCTGCAATGAGGTCAGGAGCTGAATGGACTTGGCAGAACCCAATTGTGCCTCTTACAGCAGGTTATTGCTGAGTCAGTGCCACTTGATAGCACTGTTTTTTTTTTTAATTTGTTCACAACATGTGGGCTTCGCTGGCTGGGCCAGCATTTATTGCCCATCTCTAGTTGCCCTTGAGAAGGTGGTGGTGAGCTGTCTTCTTGAACCGCTGCAGTCCATGTGGTCTAGGTACCCCTTACATCGCTTTGCAGATGATGGGGCAGTAAATGGCTGGATTGGATTTGTCCTGCTTTTTGTGGACAGGACATACCTGGGCAGCCACATTGCAGGGTAGATGCCAGTGTTGTAGCTGTACTAGAACAGCTTGGCTAGGGACACAGCTAGTCCTGGAGCACAAGTCTTCAGTACTAATGTCAAAATGTTGTCAGGACCCATAGCCTTTGCAGTATTTGGTGCCTTCAGTCATTGGTATCATGGTGTGAAAAGAATTGGCTGGACTGGGATCTGTGATGTTGGGGTCCTAAAAGGAGGCCGAAATGGATTATCTACGTTACTTCTGGTCGAAGATGGTTGAAAATGCTTCAGCCTTGTCTTTTGCACTGATGTGCTGTGCTCCATCATAATTGAGAATGGGAATATTTGTGGAGCCTTCTCCTCCTGTTAGTTGTTTAATTGTTCACCACCATTCAAGACTGGATGTGGCAGGACTGCAGAGCTTAGATATGATCCATTGGCTGTGGGATCACTTAGCCCCATCTACCACATGGTGTTTATGCTGTTTGGCATGCAAGTAGTCCTATGTTGTAGCTTCACCAGGTTGACACCTCATTTTTAGGTATACCTGGTGCTGCTGCTGGCATGCTCTCCTTCACTCTTCATTGAACCAGGTTGATCCCTGGCTTGATGGTAATGGCAGAGTAGGGGAAATGCCAGGACATGTGATAAATTGCACTTGATTACAATTCTGCTGTTGCTGATGGCCCATCAAGCCTCATGGATGCCCAATTTTGAGTTGCTACATCTGTTCAAAATCTGTCAGATTTAGCACAGTGGTATTGCCACACAACACGATTAAGCGCCTACTCAGTGTGAAGACAGGATTTCATCTCCACAGGGTTTGTGCAGTGGTCACTCCTACCAATCTCAACCAGGCATTAAGCAATGCATAACAGCATTCAAAGGCAACTGGCCCTCTGATTTCTGCTCTGTACCAGTTAGGAAGAAGCCTTTTTGTCACTTAAATTGACAGCAAAAACTTGCTATATAAAACACGGATTGTAAACACACATCCTAGCATGCTATAGCATGTTGCAAAATTTGACTAAAAGATGTCACTTTTTTTTCCTCCATCCCCAGTAAAGGATCCAGCCTCCATTCTAAACTTAACCGTTGAATATGAACTGAAGCCTATTAAGTTCACTGCAACTCCAACATACTGTTTCACCATGCCACACTCCAAGGAACCAGTTTTTTTTTTGTATTTTTAATGTGATAACAGGACTGAACAGGTTTTTCTCATTCCTTTATTCTTACGATATTATGCTGAGTATCTACGCCTCAGCCATGTATGTGTGGGAGGAAATATCTCAGGAAAACAGACAGCAGGATTAAGTCAGGTATTGATATTGACTTGATTGTCTTCCATCAACTAAGCCTTTGTGCTTAGAACTTTGTAACAGCTCCATGCCAGAACAACCTCTATTCAAATATACAACATCTCTGCCTGTGTTGCTAATACTTTTTTTTATTCTTTCAAGAGCAAGGCCAGCATTTGTTGTCCATTCCTAATTGCCCTCGAGAATCACTACAGCCCATTCCGTTGCAGTTTGGCTTGCTAGGCCATTTCGGAGCGCAGTTAAGAATCGACCACATTGCTGTGGATCTGGAGTCACATGTAGGCCAGGCCAGGTAATGAGGACAGATTTCCTTCCCTAAAGGACATTAATGAATCAGATGGGTTTTTACGACAATCGATGATAGTTTCATGGTTCACCATTACTGAGACTAGCTTTCAATCCAAGTTTGGATTCAGCACGGTAATCAGAAAAGAATGATCTATATTTTGATCTCACAATGAATATGTTGAGAGGCTTTTTACAACACTTAGGGGAAACTTAATAAAAATATTTTCTTGATATATATTAATGACCTAGCCTTGAATGTACAGGGCACAGTTTCAAAATGTGCAGATGAGAGAAGTATCATGAACTGTGAGGAGAATAGTGAGAGACTTCAAGAGGACATCACAGGCAGATGGAATTGGTGGGCATGTAGCAGATGAAAGTTAATGCAGAGAAGTGAGAAATGGTACATTTTTATAGGAAGAACAAGGAGAGGCATTATAAAAAAAAAGACACAATTATGAAGGGGGTGCAGGCACAGAGGAACCTGGTGATATACATACCCAAATCACTGAAGGGCTGAAAGGTCACAACCCAAAATTTTAACTCTTGTTTCTCTCTCCACAGATGCTACCAGACCTGCTGAATATTTCCAGCATTTTCTGTTTTTTTTTAGATTTCTAGCATCTGCAGTATTTTGTTTCTGGAAGTTACAAATGTACGTTTACAAACCTTCGGTTCGGCCTCAACTGGAGAATGGTGTCCAATTCTGGGCACCACACTTTAAGGAGGATGTGAAGGCTGAGATGATGAGAGGATGCAGAAAAGACTACGAGAATGGTTCCAGGGACTTCAGCTACATGGATAGATTAGAGCAGATGGGGTTGTTTCCCCTTAGAGAAGAGAAAATTGAGAGATTTGATACAAGGATTTAAAATCATGACAGGTCTAGACAGAGTAGATAGGGAGAAATGTTCTCATTGACACTAGGGTGGAGAATCAGAGGGCAGTGAATTAAGGTGATTGGCAAAAGAACCAATAGCAACATGTAGAACGCTATTACGCAGCAAGTGGTTAGGGTCTGGAATGCACTACTTGAGATGTGGTGGAGGCAATCAGGGCTTTCAAAAAAGGAAATTGGATAATTAACTGAACAGAAAAATTCTGCAGGACTACAGGGAAAAGGCAGGGAAGTGGGAACAGCTGAGTTGTTCTAGCAGAGAGTTGGATTTTGAGCCCCAGCTTCACGCAGTCTTCATGGATTAGGAAACTGAGGGCATTCGTGGCCAGGTTTTGAATTTCTCCCAGGATAAGAGATCATGTAGTCAGGAAGATGGTGGAAATTCACTCATATAATGATGAGTTTTACTGATCACCCTATCTCACCCATAATATTTATTATCTTTCTAGCAAAGGTGCAAATTCATACTTTTCGGTTGTATAAAAACCAGCCGCTTTCAATTCTCCGTCACGGATAGGCTGGCAAAGGAGCTTGGGTCTCCTTGGGGATTGAGTCAGTTCAAGAAGGGCACACCTCGGAACAGAGACAACTCTGAGAGATTCAGTATTTTGAGGGCTGAGGCAGTTATGTGATATTTCAGAAACCTGGTGCACTTAAGAGAACTGACACCCCTACAGCATTAATTCTTTTCAGCTCCACCAAACTGTGCAAGCCAAAAGAAAGAAGAGGCTTGCATTTATAGATCGCCTTTCACCATCTCAGAAGCTCCAAAGTGCTTTAAGCCAATGAAGTGCTTTTGAAGTGTATTCATCGATGTGATGCAGGAAACACAGCAACCATAGCACACCAAAAGGGCCACAACCAGGAAAGAGGTAGCAATCAGATAATCTATTGCCTACTGCTTCAGCTCAATGGTGTAGCTGAGTTCAGACATTTGTATGCAATTCCTGGTACCTTGGGCCGTGCCACTTACCTCATAAAACACATAGTACCATTCATTCAAAATTATCCAGACTTAGGAGAATGATGTCAAAAGAAAAGTTAATCTGAGCTGAGCAGTTTAAAGTACATATAAATAGTGAATTACAATAGAGCATGGTATACTTAAATATAGTAGTTATATCATTCAAGTTAGATATAGCAAGAATGTCAAAATTTAACTCATTGTGGGATATTCTGCATATTTAAAGTCATGTTTAGACATTTGAATTCTTTTATACAATTTCATGCTTGATACAATTAAAGACTGAGCAGTGATCTGATTAATTTGAGTTCCATAGGACAACTTTATACAACTTCACAATCAATTGTAAAATGTCGATAAGAGTTAATCTAGTCACAATTTAAGAATGCTCAGCTCATAAAATGTGATTATTACTGTATATAAAATTAACATTTTAAAAACATAAAATCAAGTACTTTTGCCTCAAGAACATTAGTACACTGGTACATTTCAGATAATTTACTTTGATACAAAGTTTGTGTAATAAAAGTGAATTAATTTCCCCAAACAAAAGCTAATTTTAACTACAAATATGGCAACTATAGTAGATTTGGAGTAAATTAAACCTACATTTTCAAATATTGTTTTCATTTATTCCAAATCTTCAATATGTTACTTTCTTGAATACAGATTCTGGTAAATTCGTAGGCCAGAATTTTAGTCCTTCGTTGGTGGGTTTTTCAGCATTGGGGCCCATAAAATTCCATGGGTGGCCTTCCTGCTGCCTGCCCCGATCTGCCTGCAATTTTATGTGGGGTGTGCAGCCTGCCTGGCTTCACCCGATTTGAGACAATTGGCCTCTAAAATGCTGCTTCCACCTGGCCTCAACTTTGAGACTGCCAGGAGGGATTCTGGGGGTGGGGATAGGCTCAGCAGGTCAACCTTCACAGGCTTCCCTCAAGGGCCCCCTTTTCAAATTCTGCACCCCTCCCCAAGGTCTGCCCCGACAGGTGCTCCCTCTCTCCCAGGCCTCTCCATAAAGATCCCCACCTCCCCATCCTGCCATGGGATTCCTCATGCTTACTTGGTCCTGGATTATAGGACTTGGAATAAGGGGATGTTTGTAGTCCCAGACCAGGCCATTGCTGCCGTTAGTGCTGCCAGGATTACAGAGCTGCCATGGCAGATCTCTCAGGTGGGACTTCCACCCAAATGGTGGGCAGAAGCCCATCCTTCAGCCAATTAATGTTCCTTTAAGTTTTAAATGGTTGTGGGGCTGCTGTGATCAGTGGGGATGCATTACCCACTGACCTTTGGATGGCGGGGCAGGAAGCCATGCCATCTAAATATTCTTGCCTATAGAAATAAAAAAGTTTTGTTGTAAGTCCAGTTTCCATGCTCCTGCTCTTCCTGCAACCTGCTTTAGCAATACAAATTTATGTTCATTTGCCATGTTCGTCTCACCACACTAGAATGAAGCCAAAGGTGGTAAATTGAATGTAGCATAAACATTAACTTAATAATGGAGCTGGAAATGAAGTTCTAAAAGCTTCAATTTTCAGTAAGCTCAAGGTTAAGATCTTTACAGAAAGGACATGTTAGGCAGAACCACATTTACAACCTCATGCTATGAGCTAAAAAATACTGTTACACATGATGCAGAAAGAAGTATTGACTATTTTGCATTGTTACTTACATTTTTCAGGAGGAGTTATTGTAATGGTCTGAGCTGTGAACTCTTCATCAAAATATCTTGTATCTGTCTCAGATGAAACCTGAGGCTTGAAAGGAGGCAAAAGCTGTAAGAGAGGAGGGAGAAAATAAAAGGAATACAGATGGTTACTGATAGGACCAAGCACTTCTCAACTACTCAAATCATCACAGTTACTCCATTCATGGCTATTTATATATGAAGATATTTAAAATATAATTATGAACTGTTAAGATCTCAGTTAGAGACCAGTAACTTTTTTAAAAAAAATTCCAAAATCTCAGTTATTGACTGAAAGAATGAAGCCACAAGGTTCAGCAATTTAAAACAAGAATTTTTACTGCACAAGAGTCGAACAAAGCAAGCACTAAATATTATCTTAGGTAACTACCTATACTTTAAAACCCAGAAGCAACATAAATTAAACATGAATTAACAGGCACATTGCAGTCAATTAGAAACTATAAACTACACATTAAATGGCAGATACAACTAAGACAGATCTTATGAATTGGCTCTGCAGTTTACTCAGCTTATAGGTCATCAAACTCATCACAAAGTCCTTCAAAACTCAGTCTTCCTTACAAAGGATTTCAGCTTCTCTCCTTCTCGGAGCTAGCCTGATTCCTAGCTGAGAGTAGCACATAACCAATCTGAGTTCCAAGGTCATGGTCTTCACCAAAAATGGCACACGTCTGCAGAACCTCCTCAACTTGGTCTGGATGGCACAGATCCAATGTTATCTTCAGGTAACAGAAACGCGTGCAGCAACAACATATTTGCTTATTCTCAGCTTCTTGATCTAGCCTCTGGCTTCTTCACCATGCCTGCACTGCACCATTGAACGCCAACTTCCACTGTGCTCCGATGGCTCGGTCTCTTTTCATATAGTTTCAATGAGAAGTTTTGGCTTCCAATTCTCAGTTTCAATCTCGAGTTTCCTTAGCAACTGGGAGGGTCAGATTCCCTTTTCAATTAGGGTCTGTCTCAAAAGATACAACCTTAGTCCTAGGCCCAACCATCTTCAGCTGCTTCATCAACGACCTTCCATCCATCATAAGGTCAGAAGTGGGAATATTCGCTGTTGATTGCACAATCTGCAGCACCATTCACGACTCCTCAGATACTGAAGCAGTCCATCTCCAAATGCAACAAGACTTGGACAGTATTCAGGCTTGGGCTGACAAGTGGCAAGTAACATTCATGCCACACAAGTGCCAGGTAATGATCATCCCCAACGAGAGAATCTAACAATCGCCTCTTGACATTCAATGGCATTACAATTGCTGAATCCCCCACTATCAATATCCTGGGGGTTACCATTGACCAGAAACTGATCTGGACTAGCCATATAAATACTGTGGCTACAAGAACATGTCAGAGGCTAGGAATCCTGCGGTGAGTAACTCACCTCATAGCTCCCCAAAGCCTATCCATCATCTACAAGGCACAAGTCAGGAGTGTGATGGAATACTCCCCACTTGCCTGGATGAGTGCAGCTTCAACAACACTCAAGAGGCTTGACACCATCCAGAACAAAGCAGCCTGCTTGATTGGCACCCCATGAAAAAATATTCACTCCCTCCACCACCGATGCATAGTGCTAGTAGTGTACACCATTTACAAGATGCACTGCAGGACCTCACCAAGCCTCCTTTGGCAACACCTTCCAAACCCACAACCACTACCATCTAGAAGGACAAGGGCAGCAGATACATGGGAATACCATCACCTGGAAGTTCCCCTCCAAGCCACTCACCATCCTGACTTGGAAATATATCACCGTTCTGTCACTGGGTCAAAATCCTGGAACTCCCTTCCTAACAACACTGTGGGTGTGCCTATAACACATGAACTCCAGCAGTTCAAGAAAGCAGCTCACCACCAACTTCTCAAGGGCAATTAGGGATGGGCAATAAATGCTGGCCAAGCCAGCGATGCCCACATCCCATGACTGCATAAAAAAATTCCATCACAGAGCCACATCTGTTCAGCTATCACATGTGACCTTTGAATGCCTATGCACTAAGGGCAAATTTCAAACCTCTGCGCAAACATCCCACGGTACTGCCTGCCTGGATTACTGAGCCAAAATGTCAAAGGCCTTTTTGAGGCTGCAACAGAATTAAAATAGTACATTAAGCACAAAACTGTAGGCTTCTGTAACTAATCTAGCAATCATGATTAGACAAAGGAAGGTTCTACCACATAAGATTCCTTCTTCTAATAGGTTCCAAGACTGCAACCCTCAACTGATATGCATAGAAATTCGACAGAGCTCAAAGCTGTGACTTTGAGACCTTCAATAATCTATTTGAAGCCTGATAACTGCAGCTGAAAAATTTCCCAAGTACATTTTTGAAACAGTTAGCTGTACAAAACTGGTATAGTTAAGGGCAAACTTCCATCACCCCATCCTCGAAATAGATTAAACTGTTCTTCCCATTAGTTGGGTTTTTTTTCTTTCTAAACCAGTAAACAAAGACCAGAAGTTCAGAATATGTAATTAATGTTGCCAATTAACATAACCAACAGAGACTGAGAAGGAAAATACATTTTGCCTCAGTAAGCAATGGGGCTTCTACACTATACCAGTCCTGTCCTGACTATTTTTAGGTGCCTATCAAGAAAATATCGAAGTGGAGTTCTAAAATTCTTCAGAAAACATTCCAATCGTTGAAAAGCATCATGTAAAAAAAAAACTTGTATGGCAGTCCCCAAATAGAAAACTCTTACCTGGCTATATATTTGATATCAATTCCCATATGTTAATGCTTTATTTTGTTAAGCAGAAAATCTATCAAAACTAAAGTTTTGTTGTTTTTTTTTAAAAAAGAGTGCCGATCTGTTGCAAACCGATTTCGGTATTAACATTAGGGGACTTCACACCAGCATCTGCACCTGACTCAAGGTTTTGGATCTTCCCAGTGGCTTTTCTCACAAGCAACAAGTCTGATTTAAAACAAAGTATTATAAAGCATTTCCTTGTTCTTCTTGTTTTTGGTATGTTTTACTTTGTAAGAATTCTGTTGCGCATTGAAATGCTTGATGTTATACATTGAGAGAAGGTAACGTATCACACATATCTACTTAAGTGAATCAAAAGTCTTGCAGCAACATTTTAAACTCAATGCTATTTCTTCAACTTTACACAATTGTTCATAGTATCTTAAAATAACACAAAGGTAGAATTTAACTTCAATTCCAGGTTTTTACGTTCAAAATCTTAAGCATAAAATCCAGAATAACACATTTTTTAATGGACTTTTCTACCTGCACATCCACCTTTAAAGATATTTGTATCCACATTCTTAAGTCTCTTTCTCTTCCTCAACTATGGCAAAGTTCTTACCAATTTGTATATGCTTCAATGAATATACTCTACAATGCATTTCTTTGTATTTATTCTAATGACTGTATGTCCTGCAATTTTGCTCAATTCACCGTAAGAAAAAAAGTTGTAATTTATATATTTTTTATGGCTTCTGGATGTCCTGAAGTGTTTTGTAGCCAATCACTTTGAAATACAGAAACTAATTACACATGGTAAGGTCACACAAACAGCAATAAGATAAAACTACAGGACAATCTGTTTTTAACTTTAGTTGGCTACAAAATTGGGAAAACTTTAATTCTCTTCTTTGGGACCTCCATTTAGCTTGTACTGAAATATCAGGCTAGATTATCTATTCATGGACCAACATGTTCTAATGAGGGCTGACACATGCCCCCTAATTTGATTTTTTTTATATTCATTCATGGGATGTGGGCATCACTGGCCAGGTCAGCATTTATTATATATCCCTAGTTGCCGCCTTGTTCAGAGGGCATTTAAGAGTCAACCACATTGCTGTGGGTCTGGAGTCACACGTAGGCCAGACCAGATAAGGACTGCAGATTTCCTTTCCTAAAGGGCATTAATAAACCAGATGGGTTTTTACAACAATCGACAATGATTTCATGGTCATCATTAGACTATTAATTCCTGATTTTTATTGGATCCCTCCATCTGACATGGCGGGTTTTGAACCCGGGTCTCTGGATTACTGGCCCACTACACCATCACCTTGCCATTACTATATAAATGAATTTAATTACTACTCTTCCTGAGCTCATATTCAAATCATTGGTATAATGAAATGGAGGCACTCAACACAGATCAGTATCTTTATCTACTCTTTGCTTTCTACTTCCAAGCAACCTTTGTACATATAGCCATGCACCTTTTCCATAACAAACCTCTTATGTAGAGCCATTTGAAAATGTTGTAAAATACCCACAGCAAACCCTTTATCTGTACATAAACTGGGAATTCCTCAAAAATTTTAGTTAAATTAATCAATTCTAATCTACTTTTTATATATCCTTGTTGCATGCCCCAATTATCAATGCCTTTCTGTAATCATTAATTTTATGCTACATCCTGGACTCCTGATGTCTGCCCAAAAACTAAGGGGGTCTTTTTAGAGCTTCAAACATGAGGAAGCCATTTTACTATCTAAAACTGTCAAGTTAGTTAGCAAGTAGGTTGAGTCTCCAAAAATATTTTTTAATCCTGGCTAAAACCAGCATTCTATGGCAAACACCTGAAGTTGTAAACAGTAATTTTATGCATGCTAAGGAGCCTTTATAAACTTGACTCCATTTGATTTGTGACATTTAGATGATTAAAGCCACTCCATAACATACAAAGTGTGGTTTATCATAAATTACATATCATCTGTAAAAATTACCACCATTAAAAATTATCCACAACTAAGATTGAACACAATCAGTACTGGGATTTGGTAACATAGTAGTTAAGATACTGAACTAGCAACCTAGAGGTTCAGGGTTTAAATACTATGTTCAAAATACAGTTTACGCTTAATGGTCTCTAATTTGGCCTCACCAGCCGCTCAGTTGTACAAACATTTGTTACTCACAAGGTAACAAAGCATTTTGTAATAAAGTCTTGCCAGTTTCACACATTTTGGGAAAAAAAAAGAAATTTACAACTGATCACAGAGGTTTCCAAAATCAGCTAACCCATTGATGATACTTGATGAATTTACATAGAAAACATTAAAGTCAAACATCATATCTCAATATGCAAAAAAAAAATTTTTGATTACAACCTGACTGCTTACATTCTTCATTAAAAAATAGGATACCACTGATGATCCTGATCACTTCATAAACATTGAATCTGTTTACCAGTTTTGACCTTGATGGTGACATCATGAATTAGTAACATCAGGGATATTTAAGCCGAGCCCAACCCAACATCCAAAAATAACAGAAAATGCTGTAAATGCTCTATAGGTCTAGCAACAGCTGTGGAGGGAGAAGTAGAATAAACATTCCAGATCGATGACCTTCATCAGAACGGGGACAGGTTAGAATGTAATAGGTTTTAAGTAATGGCAGGGGAGTGGGAGTAGTGAAAAAGAACAAATGAAAAGGTTTGTGATGGGCTGAATGGTAGAAGAGATTAAATAACAAATGTTTGATTTTGTAAGGCCAAAGGGAGGTAATGGGACAAGTAAAGAAACATAAGGTGTAGATGACAGAATCATGAATAGTTGCTGTCTGAAAGCAAAAGAACAAGAGAGAAACTAACATTAGGGATCACTGAGGAATGATAAGGAACTGTAATGAAGACTGATTTCCCCAAGGTCTGTGAAAAGTTGTACCAACCTGTTAGTGTAATACCTAAGAACATCTAATATAAGATGACCAGAAGAAAAATTCAGTTTACCGTCTTGAGTCATCGCATGAGACCCAGGGCCGGATCCCTGCTATTGAGTCCTGTAGCTCGAGTCGGGAAATATCACAAGTCAGCAGAAATGCTTGGCATAAAATGCCTCTTTACACACTACTTTCACTCTGGGGAGGAGGCGCTGGGACAGTGTTGGGGCGGGCAAAACCGGAAGTGCATTGGAGGCAGCCACAATGGCAGCTGAATGCCAAGGCAGGTTAAAATTATGAATGAGTGGCTTCTTTCTAAGCAGCTTCATACATGCCATTATTACCATGGGGTTCATGAATTCTGTACATAGGGATACTGGGTGAATGGGCAACGAACAACCATGAGTTGGCATGGAGGATTATGAGGGGCCATTGGGGTGAGTTGGGGGCATGTGTTGGCATGAGGCATGAGCAAGAACTTTTGTCATTACCTTTCAACTTCCTGATTTGCATACCAGAAATAGAGGGTAACCTAGGGGCTAAAAAGAGTGAGGAAATTAAGGTAATTAATATCAGCAGAGAAAAAGTAGTGGAGAAACTTAAGGGACTAAATCTGACAAATCCCTGGGACCTGATTACCTACACTATAGAGCTCTCAAAGCGATAGCTATGGTTTTCCAAAAATCCTTAGATTCAGGACTAGTCCCATTAAATTGGAAGTTGGCAAATGTAACACTGCTTTTCAAAAAATGAGGGAGAGAGAAAACAAGGAACTACAGGCCAGTTAACCTAACATCAGTCATTTGGAAATGCTGGAATCTATTGTTAAGGAAGTCTTAATGCATTTAGGAAATGATAGAATGATCAGAATAAGTCAACATGGTTTTATGAAAAGGAAATCCAGTTTGACAAATTTGTTAGTTTTTTTGAGGAGGTAACTAGCAGGGGAGATAAAGGGGAACCAGTAGATGTAGCATATCTGGATTTCCAAAAGGCTTTCGATAAGTTCCTCACAGAAGGTTAATAGGCAAGATAAGGGCACATGGAGTTGGGGTGATATATTAGAATGGGTAGAGGATTAAGTAACAAACAGAAAACAGCATGGGCGTAAACAAGGCATTTTCAAGTTGGCAGGCTGTTACTAGTGGAGTGTCACAAGGGTCAGTGCTGACCCTCAGCTATTTACAACTTAATAATGATTTAGATGAAGAGACAAAGACTAAGTTTGCTGACAATACCAAGCTAGGTGGAAAGATAAGCTGGGGAGTACATAGAGGGACCACAAAGAGATCCAAACAGATTAGGTGAGTGGACAACAAGATGGCAGGTGGAGTATAATGTGGGGAAGGGTGAAGTTATTCACTTTGATTACAACAATAGAAAATCAGAATATTTTTTAAAAGGTGTGAAACTTGTAAGTGTTGATGCTCAGAGAGACTTAGGTATGCTCATACAAGGAATACTGAAAGTCGGCATGCAGGTACAACAAGCAATTAGGAAGGCATATGGCATGTTGGCCTTTATCACAAGGGCTTTGGAGTGCAGGAATAAAGAAGTCTTGCTACAGATGTCCAGGGTTTTGGTGAGATCACATCTGGAATTTTGTGTACAGCTTTGTTCTCCATATTTAAGGAAGGATATACTTGTGTTGGAGGAAGTACAACACACGTTTACTCATAGGTCCCTGGGTTGACAGGATTGTTCTATAAAGAGAGGCTGAGTAAATTGGGCCTTTACTGTCTGAAATTTAGAAGAATGAGAGGAAATCTCATTAAAACATGCAAGATTCTGAAGGGACTTGATAGGGTTAGATGCTGAGAACACGTTTCCACCTTTTGGGGAATCTAAGATGCAGGGTACAACCTCAGGAAAAGGGGCCGATCATTTATAACTGAGATGCTAAAAGGTTAGTTAAGAAAAAAGTGGGACCCATCAGAGATGAAGATGGAAACTTGTGTGTAGATGCAGAGGCTGTGGGAAGGGTTTTGAATGAATATTTTGTCTCCATGTTTACAATGGAAAGGAAAGGGAAGATGTTGCTATAGTTGTCCAAGAGGAACACTGTGAGATATTGGACGGGATAGTCATAAAGAGGGAGGAAGTGGGTGATAAGTCACCAGGGCCAGATGGATTGTTTCCGAGGCTGCTGAAGGAAGTCAGGGAGGAGATAGCAGATGCTCTGAGGATGATTTTTCAATCTTCACTAGATACAGGGGAAGTACCAGAGGACTGGAGAAATGCAAACGTAGTTCCATTGTTTAAAAAGGAATCAAAGAAATGCCAAGCAATTATAGGCCAGTTAGTCTTATATCGGTGGTGAGCAAATTAGTAGAATCAATCCTGAGAGATAGGATTAACGGTCATGTGGAAAGGCATGGACTACTCAGGGATGGTCAGCATGGATTTGTTAAAGGAAGGTCTTGCCTCACAAATTTGATTGAATTATTTGATGAAGTGACAAGAAGGGTTGAATGAAGGTAGTGCAGTGGATGTTGCGTACATGGATTAAAGGCATTTGACAAGCTCCCACATGGCAGATTGGTCAGGAAAGTAAAAGCCCAGGGTAGTGTGGCAAACTGGATAAAAGATTGGCTTTGTAACAGGAAGCAAAGGGTAATGGTCAATGGATGCCCTTGCGAATGGAAAGTTGCCTCAAGTGGTCTTCCACAGGGCTCGTTGTTGGGACCCTTGCTGTTTGTGTTATATATTAATGCTTTGGACATGAACCTGGGGGCACAACTGGGAAATTTGCAGATGACACAAAGATTGGCCGAGTAGTGGATAGTGTAGAGGATAGCCATAATCTCCAAAACAATATAGATGGGTTGATGGAGTGGGCAGTAAAGTGGCAGATGTATTTTAACATAGAGAAGTGTGAGGTCATACATTTAGGGAGGTCAAACAGTTACAGGGATTACACAATAAATGGGAATACACTAAGAGGGGTAGATGAAGTGAGAGATCTTGGCATACAAGTACACAGGTCCCTGAAGGCAGTTCAAGTAGACAAGGTTGTAAAGAAGGCATATGGAATGCTCTCCTTCTTTGGCAGAGGGATAGAATATAAAAGTAAGGATATAATGTTGGAATTGTATAAAACACTGGTGAGACCACAAGGAGCTATGAGGAGAGATTGGATAGGTTGGGGTTAATTTCCTTAGAACAAAGAAAGCTGAGATTGAGGTGTACAAAATTATATGGGGAATAGATTGGATAAAATTGTTTCCCTTGGTGGAGAATTCTAGAACCAGGGGACATAGATTCAAGATAAGTGGCAGAAGGCGTAGGGGGGACATGAGGAAGAACTTTTTTTTACGCAGAGGGTAGTGGGTGTCTGGAATTCGCTGCCCAAGTTGGTGGTAGAGGCAGAAACTCTAAACTCTTTTAAAAAGTACTTGCATCTGCACCTTAAGTGCTGTAAGCTGCAGGGCTATTGGCCAGGTGCAGGAAGGTGGGATTAGAAAGGGCACCGTGTGCCCTCAGGCTGGCATGGACAAGATGGGCTGAATGGCCTGCTTCTGTGCTATAACTTTTCTATGGTTCTATCTCTGCCTCCCTAGCCCTCTTGCCTCTTTAATGATGCCCCTTAAAATACTCTATCTAGGTCATCTGCCCTATTATCTCCTGATGTGGCTCAGTGTCATATTTTATTTGATAATGCTCCTATGAAGCTTGGGACATTTTACTATGTTAAAGTTACTACATATATAATTACAAGTTGTTGTTGAAACTGCTCAATTTACCTATTGGCTTGAATCCCTACTCTTTTGTGTGCACAAATCAAAAAGGATTCAGTAGGTACTTCAGTTTTATTCAGAAACTCTGCCACTGCCTATATCCAAGCACATACACGTGCCACATGGAGCAAGAACTTTTCCTGCCATTGCTCCACTCAGCTCCCAGCATTCATTTGCAGAACATTACTAAAACATGTAGGCAAAAATAAGGTACACCTGTCATTGGTTTAAAATAGACAAAACAATCTTCAGTAACAGAGCCACACTGATTAATGCAGGATATTTCCATGAGGCTGCAGTTACTTCCTGTCGGAAAGGACTTCCTTTTGAAATAATATTTCATCAGTCCCTGACATAAAACTGAGGTAAGGAAAGTAAGTGAAGTAGAAGGATCAATACTTAACCTGCCTCTTGGCAGGTTAAACAACAAATAGTATTCATTTGCTCTTTTATAGAAAGCACAAATGCACTGGGCTGATGGACACAGTGAGAAAATAAAATTAAACTAAACTTTGCTTTATATAAAATATAATTTGCTTTATTCTTTTTTAGGTTTCCTATTTAATTAATTGTCTTTTAACTAGGAAAGCCTACACTAAATTTCTTCACAGCTTTCTTCCTACACTGCTCTGCACTTATCCATCCATTACTCTTTTTGTTAGATCATGCCAACTTTTTATACTCGGAAGTTCCTTGTTCTGCCATGACAGCCTAATCTATTTGGTGAACAGCTAGAAAAGTAAATTTCTGTGTTCATGAAATTCAATGTCAGAAAGATTTTGTATTCTTACCAGAATCTGAAACTAAACCAATAGCTACTCTTCCCTAACAAAAGATATAGGGAGAGATAGATGTTTTTAAAATATATATTGCCAGGCTTTAAATTCAAATTTCAATGTCATGGGGAGTTAAGTGAAAAAACACTAATATTCAATGCTGTAGTAACCTACTACTCTCCACTGATCGCCGCTGGTTGCATAAAATAATATAATAAATACAAAACAATTCTCCAATCCATGCAGCTATTTTGGCCAAAATTTCCTCAATGTGATTTACGCTGCTGTTGTATTGGCCTCTCTATATGGAGGTTCACCCAAGTTTCCTGGGTATGGTTGAATCATTGGTGTAAAACTGGTGCAAGCAACTGAAATAGCAGGAAACTTTTGTGCAGCCTTTTAATCCCATTCTCCAGCTTGCACATTTCAGCCAAGCACCGGCAGACAAACAGTAAAGCAGGAAAGCTGCTTAGCTCTTTCATTTCCCTCTCAAATTTCTTCACTCCACATCTTACCAATACTTTTATTATGCTTGGGTATCATAATGAATATTTAAATGTCATCTGTGCCCAGAGGGCATTAGGACATAGCACAAAGAATGTATGCCCTTCTCTCATTCAGACCTTCAAGCCCTCTTCTAAAGTACAAGGCAAGAAAATTAAACTGGGGGGTGGGGGGGGGGGGGGGGGGGGGGGGGGCGGGTGGCGCGCGCAGTGGAGTGTAGATACAGCTACAATTTATATTTGTATAGTGCCTTTAGCATAATGAAATGTTCCAAGACATTTCATTGAGCCACATAGGAGACATAGGTTGGATGACCAAACTTACGAACAAGGAGGTAGATTTTAAGGAGCGTTTCAAAGGAGGAAATTGAGTTAGAGAGGCATAACAGTGTATGGAGGGAATTCCTAAGGTTGGGGCCTAGGAACTTAAGGCATGATCACCAATGGTGGAGCAATTATAATTGGGAATGCACTAGAGGCCAGAATTAGATGAGAGCAGATATCTCAGAGGGTCGCAGGGCTGTAGAAGATTAGAGATAGGGATACCACCAACTCATAGCATTATTTTCATGCCTCCTGGAGGTAGGTGGCAATGGCACTGACTTCCAATCCCTCATCCCAATACTATAGAAGAGTGCTACAAGAAGTTCCATATATATTGCAGGCAAGGCAACACAATGCACACCACTCCATTTTCTTTTTTATCCAACAGGGTACCAGGACCCTATTAAAAGCACAAATACTCACAATGCTCTCTGGTTAAATGCCCCAACGCTCTATTCTGCATTATAGTTAGACAGCTCCCCAAAACACAATACCAAATCCTTTCCTCCATAATATCTTAACCATCCCCACATTTACTATTTCACCTCTCCCATGCTGTTTGCCACAAACTCAACTGCCAGCTTTACTCTCATTTACCCATCCTTTTACAGGGGAAATTGGTGCATAATGCCCTAGCAGGCAAGCAGAGGGGCTTTCCCATCTCAATCCTTTTAAGAACATTGGTTGCTTGTGGGTAACCACTCTGTTTTTGCTTCACAAAATGCCAATGTCAGGGCGCTCACTATTGGCCTGGCATGCTTACACAGAGCATAAGCAGCCACAACCTTCTACCCAATTCTCTATCCAAGAGGAGGATGCTCACACATTCATTCCTTCTACCATTCCTTCCTGAAAATTTAGCTGCTTAACAGGCAGTACAGCTGGAGGGATATGATGATGTGGACCAAGCCGGCCAGGATTTACAGCTGCATGTTATGCTATTCTCAGGACAGCAGCTGCTGCCCGGTTGCAGGCCAACCACCTCAGAACATTCTCAAACCATAAAGGCAGAAGCAGCAGCTCTATACCAGGTGTCATGGGGCTAAGATTCATTCAGTGTGGTGATGTGTTTGTGCAGTATTAGGATTCATTCGTTCCCTGCAATTATGGCTCTGAAGTGAGACCTAAAAGAAGAAAGGAAATAGGTGCCCATCAGGAGTGTCATACTTGCATCCGAGTGTCTTAATGTTGGTTGGAGCAAGGCGTGCAAAAAGAAATTTGCTGTTGCTTGGACTTTGAGAAGCAGTCAGAAGGAGGTACAGTTGTCCTTCGGCCATTCACAAAAAATATGAGAAAAAGTTTCCTACCTTCGATGGTTGCCTATCAGGAACCCCTCATTTCCACTTTTAAAGTCAATTCTGACAGCTGCTGCATCTAATGAAACAGGTGTAACTTACCCGAATATATAATAGGCGCAGGATAAGTCCAGGAAATGTCCCAATGGCTACCTGGCAGCCACTGGTAACTGATTTGCAGATCACGGAACGGCTCCAGAGTTATGATGAAACTTGGGGCAGGAGGGTGGGGAAGCAGTTTAAAAGTGCACAAGTGCCAGAAACAGCTCCTCACAAGTTTTCCTGATGGAAAAGTGGTTAGGAAACATTGAGGAAACCAGGTGATCTTCTGTAACTTTACTCAGTTTTTAAAAAAAAAATCAAATTTTCATCCTGTGACTGCTCATCTCCCTCTTTATCCTGATGTCTATCTCACTTTCTTTCATTGACTCATTACATCTTAGTTTGTCCAAATCTCTCTGCTGCACATTTACACTCTATGCCTTTTCCATTTTTTCTCTCATATAAACTGCTACGCTGTAGGCCTCTCACAAACTTTATACATCTCTCCGCATAGTTCTTTTTCGCTCTCTTTTTCCTCTTCCCTTTCAGAGACTTTAACTAGGGACCCACATCTCTCTCGCTAAGTACAATACAAAAACTAAAACAGAATTACCTGGAAAAACTCAGCAGGTCTGGCAGCATCGGCGGAGAAGAAAAGAGCTGACGTTTCGAGTCCTCATGACCCTTCGACAGAACTTGTGTTCGAGTCCAAGAAAGAGTTGAAATATAAGCTGGTTTAAGGTGTGTGTGTGGGGGGCGGAGAGATAGAGAGACAAAGAGGTGGTGGGGGGGGGTGGGGGTGTGTGGTTGTAGGGACAAACAAGCAGTGATAGAAGCAGATCATCAAAAGATGTCAACGACAATAGTACAATAGAACATATAGGTGTTAAAATTAAAGTTGGTGATATTATCTAAACGAATGTGCTAATTAAGAATGGATGATAGGGCACTCAAGGTATAGCTCTAGTGGTTTTTTTTTTATATATATAATGGAAATAGGTGGGAAAAGGAAAATCTTTATAATTTATTGGAAAAAAAAAGGAAGGGGGAAACAGAAAGGGGGTGGGGATGGGGGAGGGAGCTTACGACCTAAAGTTGTTGAATTCAATATTCAGTCCAGAAGGCTGTAAAGTCCCTAGTCGGAAGATGAGGTGTTGTTCCTCCAGTTTGCGTTGGGCTTCACTGGAACAATGCAGCAAGCCAAGGACAGACATGTGGGCAAGAGAGCAGGGTGGAGTGTTGAAATGGCAAGCGACAGGGAGGTTTGGGTCATTCTTGCGGACAGACCGCAGGTGTTCTGCAAAGCGGTCGCCCAGTTTACGTTTGGTCTCTCCAATGTAGAGGAGACCACATTGGGAGCAACAGATGCAGTAGACTAAGTTGGGGGAAATGCAAGTGAAATGCTGCTTCACTTGAAAGGAGTGTTTGGGCCCTTGGACGGTGAGGAGAGAGGAAGTGAAGGGGCAGGTATTGCATTTTTTGCGTGGGCATGGGGTGGTGCCATAGGAGGGGGTTGAGGAGTAGGGGGTGATGGAGGGAGCGATCCCTACGGAATGCCGATAAGGGGGGTGAAGGGAAGATGTGTTTGGTGGTGGCATCATGCTGGAGTTGGCGGAAATGGCGGAGGATGATCCTTTGAATGCGGAGGCTGGTGGGGTGATAAGTGAGGACAAGGGGGACCCTATCATGTTTCTGGGAGGGAGGAGAAGGCGTGAGGGCGGATGTGCGGGAGATGGGCCGGACACGGTTGAGGGCCCTGTCAACGACCGTGGGTGGAAAACCTCGGTTAGGGAAGAAGGAGGACATGTCAGAGGAACCGTTTTTGAATGTAGCATCATCGGAACAGATGCGACGGAGGCGAAGGAATTGAGAGAATGGGATGGAGTCCTTACAGGAAGCAGGGTGTGAGGAGCTGTAGTCGAGATAGCTGTGGGAGTCGGTGGGTTTGTAATGGATATTGGTGGACAGTCTATCACCAGAGATTGAGACAGAGAGGTCAAGGAAGGGAAGGGAAGTGTCAGAGATGGACCACGTGAAAATGATGGAGGGGTGGAGATTGGAAGCAAAATTAATAAATTTTTCCAAGTCCTGACGAGAGCGTGAGGCGGCACCGAAGTAATCATCGATGTACCGGAGAAAGAGTTGTGGAAGGGGGCCGGAGTAGGACTGCAACAAGGAATGTTCCACATACCCCATAAAGAGACAGGCATACCTGGGGCCCATGCGGGTACCCATAGCCACACCTTTTATTTGGAGGAAGTGAGAGGAGTTGAAGGAGAAATTATTCAGTGTGAGAACAAGTTCAGCCAGACGGAGGAGAGTAGTGGTGGATGGGGATTGTTCGGGCCTCTGTTCGAGGAAGAAGCTAAGGGCCCTCAGACCATCCTGGTGGGGGATGGAGGTGTAGAGGGATTGGACGTCCATGGTGAAGAGTAAGCGGTTGGGGCCAGGGAACTGGAAATTGTTGATGTGACGTAAGGTGTCAGAGGAATCACGGATGTAGGTGGGAAGGGACTGGACAAGGGGAGAGAGAAGGGAGTCAAGATAACGAGAAATGAGTTCTGTGGGGCAGGAGCAAGCTGAGACGATTGGTCTACCGGGGCAGTTCTGTTTGACCCCACCACTGAACATCAAGCCATTGTTTCCAGGACTGTCACTGACCTCATCTCCTCTGGGGATTTCCCTCCCACAGCTTCCAACCTGATAGTCGCCCAACCTCGGACGGCCCGCTTCTATCTCCTACCCAAAATCCACAAACAGAACTGCCCCGGTAGACCAATCGTCTCAGCTTGCTCCTGCCCCACAGAACTCATTTCTCGTTATCTTGACTCCCTTCTCTCTCCCCTTGTCCAGTCCCTTCCCACCTACATCCGTGATTCCTCTGACACCTTACGTCACATCAACAATTTCCAGTTCCCTGGCCCCAACCGCTTACTCTTCACCATGGACGTCCAATCCCTCTACACCTCCATCCCCCACCAGGATGGTCTGAGGGCCCTTAGCTTCTTCCTCGAACAGAGGCCCGAACAATCCCCATCCACCACTACTCTCCTCCGTCTGGCTGAACTTGTTCTCACACTGAACAATTTCTCCTTCAACTCCTCTCACTTCCTCCAAATAAAAGGTGTGGCTATGGGTACCCGCATGGGCCCCAGCTATGCCTGTCTCTTCATGGGGTATGTGGAACATTCCTTGTTGCAGTCCTACTCCGGCCCCCTTCCACAACTCTTTCTCCAGTACATCGATGATTACTTCGGTGCCGCCTCACGCTCTCGTCAGGACTTGGAAAAATTTATTAATTTTGCTTCCAATCTCCACCCCTCCATCATTTTCACGTGCTCCATCTCTGACACTTTCCTTCCCTTCCTTGACCTCTCTGTCTCAATCTCCGGTGATAGACTGTCCACCAATATCCATTACAAACCCACCGACTCCCACAGCTATCTCGACTACAGCTCCTCACACCCTGCTTCCTGTAAGGACTCCATCCCATTCTCTCAATTCCTTCGCCTCCGTCGCATCTGTTCCGATGATGCTACATTCAAAAACAGTTCCTCTGACATGTCCTCCTTCTTCCTTAACCGTGGTTTTCCACCCACAGTCGTTGACAGGGCCCTCAACCGTGTCCGGCCCATCTCCCGCACATCCACCCTCACGCCTTCTCCTCCCTCCCAGAAACATGATAGGGTCCCCCTTGTCCTCACTTATCACCCCACCAGCCTCCGCATTCAAAGGATCATCCTCCGCCATTTCCGCCAACTCCAGCATGATGCCACCACCAAACACATCTTCCCTTCACCCCCCTTATCGGCATTCCATAGGGATCGCTCCCTCCGGGACACCCTGGTCCACTCCTCCATCACCCCCTACTCCTCAACCCCCTCCTATGGCACCACCCCATGCCCACGCAAAAAATGCAATACCTGCCCCTTCACTTCCTCTCTCCTCACCGTCCAAGGACCCAAACACTCCTTTCAAGTGAAGCAGCATTTCACTTGCATTTCCCCCAACTTAGTCTACTGCATCCGTTGCTCCCAATGTGGTCTCCTCTACATTGGAGAGACCAAACGTAAACTGGGCGACCGCTTTGCAGAACACCTGCGGTCTGTCCGCAAGAATGACCCAAACCTCCCTGTCGCTTGCCATTTCAACACTCCACCCTGCTCTCTTGCCCACATGTCTGTCCTTGGCTTGCTGCATTGTTCCAGTGAAGCCCAACGCAAACTGGAGGAACAACACCTCATCTTCCGACTAGGGACTTTACAGCCTTCTGGACTGAATATTGAATTCAACAACTTTAGGTCTTGAGCTCCCTCCCCCATCCCCACCCCCTTTCTGTTTCCCCCTTCCCTTTTTTTTTTCCAATAAATTATAAAGATTTTCCTTTTCCCACCTATTTCCATTATATATATATAAAAAAAAAACCACTAGAGCTATACCTTGAGTGCCCTACCATCCATTCTTAATTAGCACATTCGTTTAGATATCACCAACTTTAATTTTAACACCTATGTGTTCTATTGTACTATTGTCATTGACATCTTTTGATGATCTGCTTCTATCACTGCTTGTTTGTCCCTACAACCACACACCCCCACCCCCCCCCTCCACCTCTTTGTCTCTCTATCTCTCCGCCCCCCACACACACACCTTAAACCAGCTTATATTTCAACTCTTTCTTGGACTCGAACGCAAGTTCTGTCGAAGGGTCATGAGGACTCGAAACGTCAACTCTTTTCTTCTCCGCCGATGCTGCCAGACCTGCTGAGTTTTTCCAGGTAATTCTGTTTTTGTTTTGGATTTCCAGCATCCGCAGTTTTTTTGTTTTTAACAATACAAAAACTGTTTCTCAAACTCCTTTTGGAAGATTCTGCTTCCAAGAGGCACTTCAATCAAATTATAAACCAGGTAATACCTTCCATCAGGTATCAGTCTTTCAATTCCATTTCCAGTCTCATCTATTTGGATGGTTTGTTGATTTTTTTCTTGGAAAATTGGAAGACTGAAGAAAAGCTATTGTCCTCCTTTGCTGAATTGCTGCAAGGAAGCTTCAAATACCAGATTGAAAGTAAGCAGCCAACAAAAAATCTTCAAAGAAAAATGCAGGGCTTTCAGATGTCTATAACTTAAACAACTATATCTTCATTTGCTTTCACAAAGTATGATTTACTCATGAGTAAAGCCAAGGGTACATATTGCAATGACAGTCAGCATATATGGGTGAGAGAGAAGTTCACAATATCTTTACAGCGCAGGAGGCTATTTGGCCCAACGAGTCTGCGCTGGCTCTCAAAGAACAAACCTAGACCCAATCCCCTGCCCTATCCCAGTAACCTTGCACATTCTCTCTTTTCAGGTAGCAATCCTGAATACCTTTTGAATACCTCGATCGAACTTGTCTCCACCACCCTTTCAGGAAGTTTGTTCCAGACTCCAACCACCCTCTGTGTGAAAAAAAACTTTCCTCAAATTACATTTACTCCTTTTGCCAATTATTTTGAATCTCTGTCCTCTGGTTCTTGATGTTCTCTTGAGTGGGA
Organism: Carcharodon carcharias; assembly: GCF_017639515.1. Taxonomy (NCBI): domain Eukaryota; kingdom Metazoa; phylum Chordata; class Chondrichthyes; order Lamniformes; family Lamnidae; genus Carcharodon; species Carcharodon carcharias. Next base: position 219,612,548 of record NC_054468.1, read on the forward strand.
GCAGTTTCTCACTATTTACCCTGTCCATATCCATCAGGGTCTTGAAGGACCTATAAAGTCTCTTCCCAGCCTTCTTTTCTCCAAGGAAAACAGTACCAACCTCTCCAATCTATCCTCAAAGCTACAGTTCTTAATCCTGGGAATAATTCTTGCGAATCTCCTCTGTACTCTCTCCAATACCTTCACACCCTTGTTGGGGGAAAAGGGGATGTGGGGAGGATCATAGCGAATGGAGTTTAGACTAGGGACTGGGAGACAGGTCTATGAGTCAGGAGAAATATCCTCATGAGTGATATTAATAAGAAAGCAAGGTTCAATCAGAAATAATGGATATAAATATATTTATATTTACACCTGTACACAAATCTAGTGTCATGCTCAGTACAAGCATGAGGATGTTGAATATCACAGACTGAAAGATCATATTTTGTGAAAGTGGTCACCAAACTTGTTAAGGTGGCTACAACTTAACACGTGACTATGGGCATTTAAACTGCGGACAGTGTTCATTTCTGTGACCAATATTTAGTTAAACATGGACCTGAATCAGGGTATTTCACAGCCACCTGTTAAGTTTATCATCTCATTGTTTAAGGATGAACTAGTGTTTGAAGAATATGGGATCTCTAGAATGTTGTTTAATATGGCATTCAAAGAATAAAGGAAAATATGAGAGTTCAAGTTGGGGTCGAGATAAGAGTGAAAGACCATTGTCAACTGCTATTGTATCATGGTGGTCTGGACCCCAGAAGTGTTAAAACCATGCAATCATATGACTGAAACTAACTTTTAAGAATTGCAGTTTAAAATATCTTGAACAAGGCAAATCCAGAGGAACATCTGAAATCCCAAGAAACATCTGAAACAGCTGAACCATCATAGCTGAAAGTGTTCTAATGCAGCCAAAGTTCAGTGCTTGTTCCAATTTCCAAGTCCAGCTGAGAACTAATCTACTGGCTATTCACCTACAAGTGGCTTTGCAGCTTCATGAAAATCCTTTGATCCTGAAAGACCTTCGCTCCAACTAAAGGATCAACTTAACTAAGAAGACATAAGGCCTACATCTTTTAAATTACAAGAAAGCATGGGTGGTTATAGTTCCCTTTTGTCATCTCCGTGGCAACACCTTGGCAAATTAGAGTCAACTTGCCAAACAGTCAGCACCCCTTTTCTCCTGTGGTATAAATTTTTGCAATCAGTTGAAATTTGACGTTCTTTCATCTGTTCAGGTGAGTGTATGATGAAAACCTTGGCAACATGTCTTCCTCTTCAGCAGTATTCAAATACTGTACAACCAAGTGATAACTCAGAAATAGGGCTACAATACTGTAAGTTTTGATTCTTCAACCTGTGCCTTCGGCAAGCTCAGCTTCCCACTGGCCTCACAGGATCAAAATATTTTTCATCATTCATTAATTTTTTCCCACTTCTCTCCTCAAAGGCGCCAACTTATCCAGGGTATGTCTCAAGTGTGACAATTGCCTTCTGTTAACTCTCAAGTGACAATTTCACTTAAGTGTTTGCAGGTTATTCAGTAATGGGGAATACCAGGGCTAATACAATCCTGTCTTCTCTCAGAGTCTCCCTCCCATTCTTTCTAGCAAAAGTCATTGGATAGCAAGCTTGCATAAATGAATTTTATTTTTTTCAGTCCAGGGGTTTGAGGTCAGTTGAAGTGCTCCTACTACTGCCCTGACTGAGATCAAACAATGCAGCCTAGATCAGAGCTTAAAGATGCGACATTTCTGGTCTGCACAGCTCAGTTGTATATTGTGCAGCTATATACTAACTGGGCCAATAATGGAGCTTCATAAGATTTTAATAGTTTACAGATAATAGAAAAACTCCAGAAGGAAATCTCACATGGTAGTTATGGTTAATATTCGCATCAAATTAGAAAAATAGTGACAGATTGTAAGTGAATAACAGAAATACAATATTTAATGTAAATGGGCTAATTAATAAACACCTGGCACCTATAAGTTTAAAAAGCTTAAATTGACATATTGGCAAAATTCAGTCTTTGTTTTTCAACTAAAATATTCCAGAATCAAACAGATTCCACCTTACTACAGAGAATAATCCACTGAAAGTAAGGGAAACAATATAAACATGATATTTAAGATTTCAAATTGATTAAGCATAATTTGAATCAAGCAACATTCTAACTGCAAGAAATTATTAAATGTTCACAGATATTTCAAGTGGAGATTTACTTTAATCAATATATTATTTTTCTAACTGCTGATTAATGAAACCATTATCTGGTTGACCCTGAGTTGGCATGCCAAGAATGGATGAATAAAGTACACCAACCTTTTTGTCATAAACATCTTGCCAGTTGATTCCACTAAAAAAGCTGTGCTGCATGATGTCCTTTGCATCTTCTGGACCTCCACCAAGCCTGATGACAAAAAAAAATTAACAGTGCATATCCAATTTGTCAAAACAATTCCCCTTCACTCCTTCATGATTCCGGTGAGGGGCATTTGGTACTTGCTTCACAATATAACTAGATTGTGTTACTTATTTGAAATTCATAATTACCTTATAAAACCAAAAATTAAAACTAAACCACAGTTATGCCTTTAAAAAAATGTTTTTTTTAAAGAATTTACCAATTTGTTCATTCTTTTCACAAGCTACAGACCACCTTCTGCTGAGAGATGAGGATGCAGTGAACTCCCAATCCACCACAAATGCCTGTCAACTCTGGATGATGAAAATGTAAAACTGCAAACCCTGGATAAGATTTCCTCCAATAAATATGTTCCCTCCTCTCAAAAATTATTAATAATCATATGGCAAGCTAAAAAACTGCTTCAGGAATTTAAAAATGAGCAGTACAGTGATGAAGCATTCTAGCACACTGGGCCATTAGGAACAGAGCCAGAAAAGCTATGGTCCTCTACTGTAATGCCTGGTAGTTGCATACATAATGGTGTTAGTCTGAGATGAGATCATCACCTAAACATCATTTTGACTAAGGAGGTAGAAGTTAAAAATGGAGGAGAAAGACATGGATTAGCAATATAACCTAATTTATTCCTGGGATCTTCATTCAGTTCTATTTCCGATGGATGAAATGGGCTGCAAAGATAGTTTTAACACACTATATTCCAGTGCTGCTTCTGGTAGAAGGGAACAGTTGCTCCTGAGGTATTCTTCTTCCGCAAAGTATACTAGGTCTTGCAAGTACCAACAGCAAATACCTGCTGCATCTCGTCACTGGTACTATCTTCTTTGTTCTGCTTGCACTGTGTTGCAATACATTTTAAGACTGCTGCCCTTGCCCAATATCAGTGGAAGTCCAGGGCCAGAGTGGTAGCTTTCTAGATGGATTTTTTGACACTTGCACCAGTAAAAGCCATTCCACAATGTAAATAACTTATTAGCAAAGCACTTTGAAGCCAATATCTAGCAGGCATACATACATACCAAAGAAATGTCTGTAATTTGACACTAATTGTCAGTCTCACTCAGGAGCCACAAGGAGAACAGGTGTGGGAAATAAACATGAGTTTAAAGTGTTGGGAGGAAGCCCGAATTATAATTACAGGCTCAAAAAAATAGTTGTAGATTGGTTATGCTGGGACCAGGGATAAAAAGCAAAAGTGATCAAGTAATAATTCAGTATAAATCACAGCATTCCACCAGCTGGACCATGAAGTATAAAAAGTCCTAAAATAATATCAAGAGGTATTTTGCAAGAGGCATATACAGAAGTTTAACTAGGCATCTCATCTGTGCTATACCCGATGTGGATATAGATGTTGGAGGTGAGAATAAACTCAAATTCCCCCACCTTGATCAAAACAAAAAAATTAAAAGAAATGAACAATGGCCAAAATGTGACCTACTCAAAATTTACAAATAAAAGGGACATTAGTTTAAAACTTTAAACTGGCTAGACTTGGCGCTGGATTTTTTGCAGGATTGGAAGAACTCTGGAGCCATTTAAAAACAGCAGGCAGGACCCAATTCTGGAACTCCTGCCCCCAATTTTTGCTGGTGTGGGATAAGGGTGCAGACAGCGAGCACTCCTGATCTGACTGGTTTCATCATGGGGGTAGGCATCGCCTAGCTCCCCTGTAGTTTTTGTGGAGTAAGGCCAACTTCTCCATGACTCATGGTTCAAGGCCCCTAAGAAGAGTTGTAAACCATACATTAAGTCCCCATTTAAGTAGTCTCATTTAGTGACATTTCACTTTAGCATCGTGCATATAATAGGGTCAGTATGCGCACTTAATATCAGGACTTTCGCTTTAGCGTCATTTCACACCAGAGCCGAAGGAGTGTGTGTGACCCCACTTTGGAGTGGCTTCTCCCACTCCCCGAGACTCCTTCCCGCCAACTCTCTCCCACTAACCAACTATCTCCCTCCTGCTGCTTCCCTGCCCGACCCTCCCACTTGCCACTCCTCTTCCTTTCCTTTGCCCTCGCTTGTAGCAAGATGTGGTGGCTAGTGGGGGAGAGTCGGTGAGTAGGATACAAGTAGAAAGAGTTAATATATTTCTTATATATTTTTAAATTTATTATATTTAAAACATTTTCATTTACAAATATAGGAATTGAAAATGTACATAATGTTTCAATGCTTTGTTCTGATGGGAAAGGTCCAACAGAATGCAACTACAGCTTTCGTGTTGGTCGTAATGGAAAAATCTGATTCACTTAAAGTAATACCTGTGCTCTGAAAAGCGCAACTTTTAAGTGAAACAATGCTTAAAGTTGTTTCACTTAAAAGTTGCACTTTTCAGAACACCGCTACAACTTTAAGCAAGTAATTACAGTAATCTGGATTCACAAGAATACAAGAAATAGGAACAAGAGTAGACATGGCTCATTGAACCTGCTCCGCCATTCAATATGATTAAGGCTGATTTTGGGCTTCAACTCCACTTTCCCACCCACTCCCCATATTCCTTGATTCTCCAAGAGTCCTAAAACTCATCTATCCCAGTCATAAATATATTCAACGATGAAACATTCACAACACTCGGGGGTAGAGAATTCCAAAGATTCACAACCTTTTGATTGAAAGAATTCTTCATAGAACCATAAAAGTTACAGCACAGAAGGAGGCCATTCGGTCCATCTTGTCCATGCCAGCCTGAGGGCACACAGGTGCCCTTTCTAATCCCACCTTCTTGCACCCGGCCCATAGCCCTGCAGCTTACAGCACTTAAGGTGCAGATGCAGGTACTTTTTAAAAGAGTTTAGAGTTTCTGCTTCTACCACTAACTTGGCAGCAAATTCCAGACACCCACTACCCTCGGCGTAAAAAAGTTCTTCCTCATGTCGCCCCTACGCCTTCTGCCACTTATCTTGAATCTATGTCCCTTGGTTCTAGAATTCTCCACCAAGGGAAACAATTTTATCCTGTCCACTATCTATTCCCCTCATAATATTGTACACCTCAGTCACCTCTCAGCCTTCTTTGTTCTAAGGAAAATAACCCCAACCTATCTAATCTCTTCGTAGCTACACTTTTCTAACCCTGGCAACATGCTTGTAAACCTCCTCTGCACTCTCTCCAGAGCTATTACGTCCTGCCTGTAATATGGTGACCAGAACTGCACACAATACTCCAAATCTCTCACTTCATCTACCCCTCTTAGTGTATTCCCATTTATTGTGTAATCCCTGTAACTGTTTGACCTCCCTAAATGTATGACCTCACATTTCTCTATGTTAAAATACATCTGCCACTTTACTGCCCACTCCATCAACCCATCTATATTGTTTTGGCGATTATGGCTATCCTCTACACTATCCACTACTCGGCCAATCTTTGTGTCATCTGCAAATTTCCCAATTGTGCCCCCAGGTTCATGTCCAAAGCATTAATATATAACACAAACAGCAAGGGTCCCAACAACGAACCCTGTGGAAGACCACTTGAGGCAACTTTCCATTCGCAAGGGCATCCATTGACCATTACCCTTTGCTTCCTGTTACAAAGCCAATCTTTTATCCAGTTTGCCACACTACCCTGGGCTTTTACTTTCCTGACCAATCTGCCATGTGGGAGCTTGTCAAATGCCTTTAATCCATGTACGCAACATCCACTGCACTACCTTCATTCAACCCTTCTTGTCACTTCATCAAATAATTCAATCAAATTTGTGAGGCAAGACCTTCCTTTAACAAATCCATGCTGACCATCCCTGAGTAGTCCATGCCTTTCCACATGACAGTTAATCCTATCTCTCAGGATTGATTCTACTAATTTGCTCACCACCGATGTAAGACTAACTGGCCTATAATTGCTTGGCATTTCCTTTGATTCCTTTTTAAACAATGGAACTATGTTTGCATTTCTCCAGTCCTCTGGTACTTCCCCTGTATCTAGTGAAGATTGGAAAATCATCCTCAGAGCAACTGCTATCTCCTCCCTGACTTCCTTCAGCAGCCTTGAAAACAATCCATCTGGCCCTGGTGACTTATTACGCACTTCCTCCCTCTTTATGACTATTCCGTCCAATATCTCACAGTGTTCCTCTTGGACAACTATATCTACATCCTCCCTTTCCTTTGTAAACATGGAGACAAATTATTCATTCAAAACCCTTCCCACAGCCTCTGCATCTACACACAAGTTTCCATCTTCATCTCTGATGGGTCCCACTTTTTTCTTAACTAACCTTTTAGCATCTCAGTTATAAATGATCGGCCCCTTTTCCTGAGGTTGTACCCTGCATCTTAGATTCCCCAAAAGGTGGAAACGTGCTCTCAGCATCTAACCCTATCAAGTCCCTTCAGAATCTTGCATGTTTTAATGAGATTGCCTCTCATTCTTCTAAATTTCAGACAGTAAAGGCCCAATTTACTCAGCCTCTCTTCATAGAACAATCCTGTCAACCCAGGGACCTATGAGTAAACGTGTGTTGTACTTCCTCCAACACAAGTATATCCTTCCTTAAATATGGAGAACAAAGCTGTACACAAAATTCCAGATGTGATCTCACCAAAACCCTTAATCTGTTTGCATCTCTTTGTCGTCCCTCTATGACCTCCCTGCAGCTTACCTTTCCACCTAGCTTGGTATTGTCAGCAAACTTAGTCTCTGTCTCTTCACCTAAGTCAATATTAGGTTGTAAATAGCTGAGGGTCAGCACTGACCCTTGTGACACTCCATTAGTAACAGCCTGCCAACTTGAAAATGCCTTGTTTACGCCCACGCTGTTTTCTGTTTGTTACTTAATCCTCTACCCATTCTAATATATCACCCCAACTCCATGTGCCCTTATCTTGCCTATTAACCTTCTGTGTGGAACTTATCGAAAGCCTTTTGGAAATCCAGATATACTACATCTACTGGTTCCTCTTTATCTCCCCTGCTAGTTACCTCCTCAAAAAAACTAACAAATTTATCAAACTGGATTTCCTTTTCATAAAACCATGTTGACTTATTCTGATCATTCTATCATTTCCTAAATGCATTAAGACTTCCTTAACAATAGATTCCAGCATTTCCAAATGACTGATGATAGGTTAACTGGCTTGTAGTTGCTGTTTTCTCTCTCCCTCATTTTTTGAAAAGCAGTGTTACATTTGCCAACTTCCAATTTAATGGGACTAGTCCTGAATCTAAGGATTTTTGGAAAACCATAGTTATCGCTTTGAGAGCTCTATGTTGTAGGTAATCAGGTCCCAGGGATTTGTCAGATTTAGTCCCTTAAGTTTCTCCACTACTTTTTCTCTGCTGATATTAATTACCTTAATTTCCTCACTCTTTTTAGCCCCTAGGTTACCCTCTATTTCTGGTAAGCAAATCAGGAAATTGAAAGGTAACGACAAAAAGTCTTGCTCATGCCTCATGCCAACACATGCCCCCAACTCACCCCAATAGCCCCTCATAATCCTCCATGCCAACTCATGGCTGTTCGTTGCCCATTCATCCAGTATCCCTATGTACAGAATTCATGAACCCCATGGTAATAATGACATGTATGAAGCTGCTTAGAAAGAAGCCACTCATTCATAATTTTAACCTGCCTTGGCATTCAGCTGCCACTGTGGCTGCCTTCAATGCGCTTCCGGGTTGTCCGCCCCGACAGAGTCCCATCGCCTCCTCCCCAGAGTGAAAGTAGTGTGTAAAGAGGCATTTTAAGCCAAGTAGGTCTGCTGACTTGTGATATTTCCCGACTCAATAGCAGGGATCCAGCCCTGGTCTCATGCTGATGACTCAAGACAGGAAACTGAATTTTTCTTCCGGTCATCTTATATTAGATGTCCTTAGGTGTTACGCTAACATGTTGGTACAACTTTTCACAGACCTTGGGGAAATCAGTCTTCATTGCAGTCCCTTATCATTCCTCAGTGATCTCTAATGTTAGTGCACATTTCTGGATATGTAGTTTCTCTCTTTTTCTTTTGTTTTTACACAGCAGCTATTCATGATTCTGTCATCTACACCTTATGTTTCTTTACTTGTCCCATTACCTCTCCCTTTGGCCTTACAACATCAAACATTTGTTATTTAATCTCTTCTACCTTTCAGCCCAACACAAGCCTTTACATTTGTTCTTTTTCAGCCCAACACTCCCACTGCCCTGTACTTACTTAAAACCTATTACATTCTAACCTGTCCCAGTTCTGATGAAAGGTCATCGATCTGAAACGTTCATTCTACTTCTCCCTCCACAGCTGTTGCTAGACCTGCAGAGTATTTACAGCATTTTCTGCAATTTTTGGATGTCAGGTTGGGCTCAGCTAAAATATCATTGATGTTACTAATTAGCTTGGTTGTACTCACCATCGAGGTCAGTTCGGGAAGGGCAGCGGCGGAGAATGGTTGCTTGATGGAATCTGTGGCCAAAGCTTGTATCTTATGAGACAAACCCTAGCCAAAAAGGGAAACCTAACTGACCCTCCCATTTGCTAAGAAAATGGAGATTGGAACCTAAAGCTTCTGATCAAAACTATGTAAAAAGAGGCAGAGCCATCAGAGCTCAGTAGTAGATGGTGCAGTACAGGCAGTCTGATGAAGACAGGCTATATCCAGAATTTGCCAGTTAATTCATATTTAACTTATATTGATTCTAGGTTATTACCCAAGATAGTATTTAGAGACTGCTTTGTTCAACTCTTGAATAATAAAAATGCTTCCATTTTAAACTGTGGAAGCTTGTGACTTCATTCTTTTAGTAAATAACTGGGATTTCAGATTTCTTCTTCCTTGCTCTGTCATTTGTCTTGATGATGGCTGACCTTCAGCTTCAACTTTGTTTTTCCGCCTGCTGCCCATATCCCTTGATTTCCTGAGACACCAAAAATCCGTCCATCTCGGTCTTAAATATATTTAATGGTGAGCATCCATAAACCCCTATGACTGGTTTCCTTTAATAATTTTTTGGTCAACAACTGATATTTATATAGTGCCTTTAAAGTAATAAAATGTCCCTAAGTGTTTCACAGGAATATTACAAAATAGGAAACCAAGCCACATGAAGAGATATTAAATCAGATCCAAAGTACTGATCAAAGTAATAGGTTTTAACACGCGAAAGGCGGAAAGCAAGGTAGAAAGGCGTAAAGGTGTAAGGAGGGTATTCCAGAGCTTAGGTCCTCAGCAACTGAAGACACGGCCACTAATGCTGGTTCTATTAAAATTAGGGATGCTCAAGAGGCAAGAATCAGATGAGCACAAATGTCTGAGGGCAGTGGGGCTGGAAGAAATTACACAGGTATGGTGGGGAAATGTCACGGAGGGATTCAAAAACATGAATTTAAATGAAATAAATTTAAATGAAAATATGAATTTAAAATCAAGGCGCTGCTTGACCAGGAACCAATGTAGATCAAGGGTGACAGGACTTGGTGAAAAGTAGTACATGGGTAGCAAAGTTTTGAAGGACCTCAAGTTTACAGAGGGTTGGAGAAGGATGTTATGGTCAACAGTGTCCAAAGCTGCAGACAGGTTGAGCAGGATGAAAAGGGATAGTTTACCTTTATCGTTTGCAGCTTTGATAAGACTTGTTTCAGTACAGTGACAGGATGGAAACCTGATTGGCCAGATTTAAACATGGAGTTCTGCAAAAGATGGCCATAGATTTGGGAGATGACATGTTCAAGGACTTGAGGAAAGTGAGGTTGGAGGGGGGTGGCAGGAAAGGGAGGTTGGAGAGAGCAGAGTCTCAGGATAAGGGGTCGATCATTTTGAACTGAGATGAGGAGGAATTACTTCACTCAAAGGTTTGTGAATCTTTGGAATTCTCTACCCCACAGGGTTGTGGATGCTCCATCGTTGGATACATTTAAGGCTGGGGTAGATAGATTTTTGGTGTCTCAGGGAATTAAGAGTTATGGGGAGTAAGTGGGAAAATGGAGTTGAAGCCAAGGTCAGCCATGATTGTATTGAATGATGGAGCAGGCACGACGGGCCATTTGGTCTACTCCTGCTCCTATTTCTTGTGTTCTTGAGATGCAGTGGAGTTTACAAGCACAATGAGGTCAAGGGTTGGTTTTTTGAGGAGATGGGTGATGATGGCAGATTTAAAGGAGTGAGAAACAACACTGAAGAGAGAGAATTGTTAACAATATTGGTTAGCATAGAGGCTGGAAGAGAAAGGTGGGTGGTCAACAGCTTAGTGGGAATAAGATCGAGGGAGCAGGTTGTTGGTCTCATGGACAAGGTGAGCTCACAGAGGTAATGAGGAGACTGGGAGAGAAACTAGGTGTGTGATGCAAATGAATCCCAAATATTTTATACAGCTACTAGCAGATCTGTTTGACCCAGCTTCTGATTATTTAAAAACTAAAATTTAGGATCTTAAATGAACAAATATTTGCTAAAGTGATAGAACAAATGTTATGCATTACACTGTGTAATATTCCTGCCCTTATAAAATAGCACATCAGCTAACTTACCATAAGTAATGCTGCATGAAAGGCAGGAATATTAAAAACAGCATGTTTGTTCACACGCACATCACATTTCATGACAGATGCAAAGCAATCTTAAAATACTGTGCGCTTCTCAGCTGCAACTTGAAACTGACAAAACACATTTCAATCACAATTCTTTGGCCAGTTAAACCCTGGGCTTGTGTATACTTAACGGTTAGCTGTGTGGCCTTAAATAATGAAGATCCACCTTAACAGAATAACTGTTACATAACATGACACTCCTGTTCTTATAAAACAGCACATCATCTAACTCAACATGAGCATCGCTTCAGTAGATCATTTTTAAATAAATAAATTTAAAGTATTGTCCCCTGTGTACGTCCACCATTCTCGGGTGCAAAACAATTGTAAAGAAAAAGTCAGATACTTTGTGTTCTTCTAAGCATGAATTTACTAGCAATGTACTATGCTCTAACTGACATCACCAATTTATACATTTACAATTACAAGGACTCCCACTAGGAGTAGTTAAGCAATGGCTTCCAGCTCCTAGGTTAGCAGATAATTGTGACTGTCAATCTCCAAACCACCTGAGAGCAATGATGTACAACTCCACTAGTATGTTATTCATCTTAAATTTGCACTGAGAAGTATATTCATAGCCTTTTCCGAAAAATTTATTGAGATAGCACTTCATTCCCAATTTTAACCAAATGAATGAGACAGGTTCGGGTCAGACACGCTTTTACACCCCAGCTGATCTTGCATTTTGTAAAATTGGATGGGATATATAGCAGGCTTCCTACCTGAACCACACTCATTCTATTCTCGCCAGGTGGGTAAGGTTAGAACCATAGCATTGGTTCATGCACTATAATGAAATTACAACATGGAAATTCTATTCAAGCAATCCAAGCTGGTTGTATTTTCAGTAATTATATTCTGGCATGCACAATGTTTCTTACCCAATCCTGATTAAACCAAGAAGCCTCAATCTAATTTCTAGCACTGACTTTAGAATATTCACCAAATATTAACAATGTTTTATGCACAAGTGAAATTTTAGCCCTTTTTCTAAATTGCCCAAGTTTTCTACTGTACAAAGATCTTAATACCAAAGTTCATACTAAACATTTTTGTACAGATTAATATTGATAGACGTATATGCAACTTATCTCACACTGCAAACAAATAATTCCCCCATAAGTCCCAGAAGAACTGTTCATAGAAAACTAGTCACTTCAGATTCCTGTAGCTTTACATTCAGCCAATACCCTGAATTCTACCATCTTAGAAATTTGCATATCTGGAAAGACACTACACATTTAGCAGATTATAGGCCACAATGTGGAATAAAAATTTTAACAATTCTTAAGGAAGTTTTAGCAGAGGGGTCATATAATTAATTACCTTTTATTTGGATCTTTTATAAGCAATCCAGAAAGTAATGATTTTGCATCAGATGAAAGAGTTCTGGGAAACTTAATGTCCTCCATTAGGATCAATTCAAAAAGCTTCTCATGGTCCTGGTTGTAAAAAGGTAGCCGGCCACACATCATCTCATACATAACAACACCCAGGCCCCACCAATCAACAGCGCGGCCATAGTCGTTGTCTTCTAAAACCTATGCAAAAAAGTAAACAAAGGACATGTTTGCCATAGCTTGAATACCAATTTTGAGTTTTCATTTTACCCAAGATATTAATAAACGTTCAGACAACTTTCGAATTAAATGTCACTAAAATCACATACATTAAAATAGCACTATCATAAAGTAAAGAATTCACCGGAGGCTCTCATTCTCACTAGAATGCATAGTTTTATGCATAAATGAAATTTTAGCCTTTTTTCTTAAACTAGCCAAATTTTCTGTATAAAGATTATAATATCCAGGTTTATACTCCTTGTTCATCAGCCTAGCAAGAACCCAAAACATTTTTCACATTATTTCTAATATAATTTAAACGGTCTTATAAGTTTTCCTTAGCAGGGTGCATTCAAACTACAGTTCAATGCTAAAACATTCTGCTTGTACTTCAATTCAATGAAGGGAGTAGCAGATTGTGCCAAAATTTAGACAGATATAGCAGGATTTTATAGAGATAGAGTGAGAGATATCACAGGAACAATGAAAGCTTGCAGAGGACAGAGTTGCCAGAAGTCAGTTTGCCAGCAACATGTCTAGACAATTGATGTTGTTTGGCATGATGTCTCAGATTTGATACAAGATTTTTTTAAAAATGAAGCCATTATAATATAATTTTGACATCATTTGCCACCCTTGCTAAACAGCAGAATTCCAAGTCCACTTTCAGGAACCAACTTTTATCGCAGCTCCAATATAAATTGTTTTTTTTCTTCTAAACTGTAGCCCATATGCAAGTTAATGTGTAAAAAAAGCCTCCTTTTCAGCTATTGAAAGCTTCACATGTGATATTCCAACAGTGTACCAAACAACATACCAACTGTCTTCATTTCTCCCATCCCACCTTTTTTTGGAAAGGGGTAGAAAGTACATAGAATTACATAGAATATACAACACAGGAAGCCCAACCAGTCAACACTAGTATTTATGCTGTACTCTAACCTGCTCCCACCCTTTCACATCCAAATCTACCATCGCAACCATCTAGTTCCTTCTCCCTCATATGCTTATCTATTTTCTCTTAAATGCACCTATGCTATTCAATTCAACCACTCCCTCTGCTAGTAAATTCTACATTCTGCCGCTCTTTGGATAAAGACATTTTTTTTAGAATTCCCTATTCAATATCTTGGTGACTACCTTTTATTACTCGCCTACGGTTATGCTTTTCCCAACAAGAGGAAACATTGGACTGAATCTTCAGAGGAGTGGCAATCCAATCACAGTTGCATTGCCACTCCGCCCCTATTTTTTTTTTTACACACAGCCGGAGCTCCAGGTTTCTGCCCAGACTTCTGAACCAGGCCTCTTCAAAAATGTGGAATGTAGTTGTCCTTGGGAGTTCTTTGTAGGGCAGGATATTCGGGAGAAGCCAAGCCATGTCCCCTTTTTACAGCATTGGCTGTTGCATTTTGGCTAAGTCTTCATTTGCTCCCTCAGTGAAAATCTTTGGGGCATTTAAATAGCTTTTCAGTGCGTTAATGAATGAGTGTGAGGGGTAAGTGGGTAGGGTGGCAGGGTGCCAGCTGGGTAGAGTGGCAGGGTGGATATGGTGCCAGCTGAGTAGGATGCTGAGGTCAGGGAGAGGCGTCAAAGGGTCGGATGGGAGGAGTCGGGGATGGGTCAGTTGTAGTCAGGAGTTAGATATATTTCTTCCTCTCTAACATTTCCTGGGTAAATATCCAAGTAAGTGAGTTTGGATCCTCTGAAGTCTCAGACTCTAACTCAGAGTTGCTGATTTTTCTGGAGGGTTCCGGATGCAGAGGAACTTCCCATCAGAAATTGAAATTTCCTGGGCCATTCCCAAAGAGTCCTTGCATTGGAATTTCCAAGGGAACCCCCAGCACATCATCTAGGGTATGAACATCCAGAGAACGGAAGATCTGGGCCATTCTCTCTATTTCCATTCTATCAAATCTTTTCAAAATTTTAAAGGCCTCTATCAGGTCACCCCTCAGCTTTCTTTTTTCAAAAACAAAGAGATTCAGCCTGTCAATTCTTTCTTGATATATATACACATCATCCTTGTAAATTTTCTCTGCATCCTCTACAGTGCCTCTATAACCTTTTTTATGACGACCAGAACTGCATGCAGTACTCATAGTCTGGTCTAACCAAGGTTTGAGACAGGTTTTTAAAATTCTTTCATGGGATGTAGGCGCCGCTGGCAAGGACAGCCTTTGTTGTCCATCCTTAACTGCACTTGAGAAAGTGGTGGTGAGCTGCTTCTTGAACCGCTCCAGTCCATGTGATGTAGGTACACCCACAATGCTGTTAGGGAGATCCAGGATTTTGTATATGGCAAATACTGTTGTGACAATGTGTCAGTGGTGGAGGGAATGAATGTTTAAAGTGGTGGATGGGGTCTCAGTCAGCCAGGCTGCTTTGTCCTGCATGGTTTCAGTTCAGTTTCTGGTCAATGGTAACTCATGTTTGCTGCACTTGGTCAAATACTGCTTATTGTCAAGGGCAGTCACTCTTAGCTGACCTTGAGTTAATTTCTTTAATCCATGTTTGGAACAAGTCTGTAATGAGGTCAGAGCTGAAGTCAGGAGGTTTATCATAACTTCCTTATTTTTCGATTCTATCCCTCTATTTTTCGATTCTATCCCTCTAGAAATAAAGCCTAGTGTTTTGTTTGCTATTTTTTATGGCCATGCTAACCTGTGACATAATATTTAGTGATTTTGGCATATCTGCACTCCAAAATCCCTTTGTTCCTCTACCCCACTTAGCCTTGCATTCAAGTAATAAGTGACCTCCCCATTTTACCAACCAAAATGTACTGCCACAAATCTGTGTTGAAGTTCATTTGCCAATTATTTGCCCATTCTGCAAGTTTATTAATGTCCTCCTGTAATTTGTTTCAGTCCTTCTCAGTAGACTATCACACCAAATTTGTCATCCACAAATTGAGAAATTATGTCAAATTTGTTAGTGTAAACTGAACAGCTGTGGTCCTTGTGGAACACCACTTCCCACCTTCTGCCACTCTGAACAACTAGCCTTTATTCCCACACTCTGCTTTGTCTTGAAGCCAGCAAGGAATCCACTTGGCCACTTGCCCCCTGACTCCAAATTTCCTGATCTTATTCATTAGTCTATTAAGGGGTACCTTAACTAAGGTTTTTGAAAAATCCAGATAAATTACATCTACTGTATTACTATTGTCTACTGTCTTGTTACCTCCTCAAAAAATTCAATAATATTGATCAAACAGCCTCTTGACAGTACAGAACTTGAATATTGCTGAAGAGAGAAATATGTCACCAAAGCTTTTCATCTTGCACTCATCAGGATAAACACAAGAATGCTAAATTTCAAATAATCACAACAAATTGTATCACAGGAGAAAAGGGTGATGATTGGTTGGTTGGCAAGATGATTTGGATTGGCTGAGGAGATGCCTTGGGGAAAGCAATGGACAACTACAGGCTCTCTAAGCTCCTGGGTAATACAAAAAAAGGCTCAAGGCTTGAACAAATTCCTTTTTCGTCTGCAGAGAACAAGTCCCTGCGTATGAATGTATATTCTGGCAAGCCTAAATGAGCCGCATTACAAGCTTGACTGATTCAAATAGTTATGTGTAGCTATTTGCATCCAATGCTGCCCAATTGCAGAATCACATCTAACATTAGATGTCTTGCTTTGGGTTTTGCATGGTGGTTGAGCATGGTCTGTACTCTGCCTATTATGAACAATTGAAGGAACATGCTGTTTGACTCTATCAACCAATTGCTGGGACAAACAGCATTTTAAAAAATTCATCTTATGGAATGTGGGCATTGCTGACTACGTGGTGGTAAGCTGCCTTCTTGAACCACTGCAGTCCATGTGCTGTAGGTACACCCAAAGTGCTGTTAGGGAGGAAGCTCCCAGGGTTTTGACCCAGTGACAGTGAACTGTAATATCGTTCCAAGCCAGGATGGTGAGTGATAAACCTAGCATCACACTGACATGGAAATTTATACATGATGTTGCTCAATTGTGTGGTAGACAGAATGGCTTATTGGACTGCTGGTGTAAAATACCACTCACATAGCAGCAGCGTGCAACAGCTTGCCTAACCTGTTGTTCACACTTTTGAGATACTTAGCTTTTCCAGGCCAGGCAATTTTCAGGTCTGAAAGTGGCAGTCTTTGGCCCATTACTAATTTGTGAAATATACAATGGCCTGATTAGAATAGCCATTACCCACAGGAGAGTTTTGACGTGCTCGGTTTCTGCATCAAGCTTTCAAGGTGAGCAAATGGCTAGGGCCCTATTTACAAACTGTTGGTCAAGCAAGATTTTCCTTTTTGAAATCTATGCTGTCTATTTGTTATTGTGTTTTTCATTTCTAGATGTTCTTCTACTCTTTCCTTTACGAAGGATTCCATTATTTTTTCTACCACTGGTGTTAAACTGACTGGTCTATAATTTCCTGGACATATTTGTCCCCCATCTTAAGTATAGGAAGTACATTAGCTATCCACCAGTCCTCAGGCACTATAACTTTCTCTTACAAATTATTAAATATAACATGTCTATCTTTTCCCTAGATCCTTTTAAGATATGTGAATACAATCCATGCTGACCAGCAGCCTTATCCTCTAAGTTTTAGTTTACTCAACGCGCTCCATTTGTTATTTTAAATGCACTAATTTCATTACTCATTGCATCATTCACTCTCATTTTACCCGTTCCAACACCCTGGAAAATACCAAAGCAAAGTAATTATTTAATATTGTTGCCCTAGTCTATCATTACTTGGCTATTATCCTGTCTATCCCTTAATGGTCCTATGTCCATCACCACCTTCCTTTTCTTATTTGTATGCCTGTAAAATATATTGTTTTGTTTCATGTTCCTTGGTAGTGGTAACAGTGATCATGAACTCTACTATATGTCTGAAGCATGAGTGAGAACACTTGACAGTCAATAAAAAGAACATTACTGAATCTTATTATAGATAGTGCATGGTTATAATGTAATCTAACACTGACTATCTGTGCTCATAACATATGAACATAACATACAAAATCCACTTTCTGTCCAACCAGGAATGCATGCAGATGAAGAATCATCATTCTGGGCTATGTTAGGATTCCTGATTAAAGGTCACATTTTTAACCAAACAGTTACTTTACAAATTTAAGTAAAATCCTTTTAATGATAGAAATATCCAAAGCAACAGTTAGTGAAATAAATGAAAAGCATTGTAAAATGGTCTGGAGTACAATCAGAATAGAATAATAGTAGGCAAATGACAACTTGCATTTATACAGTGATTTTTAATGTAATGAAACAACTGCATCACAGGAGCATTATAAAACAAAAGCTTACATCAAACCGTATAGATACATTAGAGCAAAAACAAAGTACTTTGAGTGCTGACATTCTGAAATAAGACCAGAAAATGCTGGAAACACTTAGCAGGTCTGGCAGCATCTGTGGAAAGAGAAACACGAGTTCATGTTTCAGGTGGATGCCGAGGGCTTCAGCGACAGATGAGCTGAGGCAGGGCCAGTGTCAGCTCCAGGCAATGTTAATGAGGCAGAAATAGGTGACCTTAGTGAAGGCATGGATGTCAGAAGCTCATCTTCAGGTCAAGCATGACATCAGGTAGGTGGTGGTGGTGGTGGTTGGTGGTGGTTGGTGGTGGTGGTGGTGGTGGTGGTGGTGGGGGGGGGGGGTGTTTTACATTTTAACCAGAAAAAAAAGGTTTTGGTTAGGTTACTAGGGGAGGTGAAGGCCTGAAAATTCAATATCCTGATGCAAGTCAGCCTTCAACCAGCTTTAACTAAGGCAGGAAGGTGGATGGGTGACCAACCCCCTTCAAGGTGTTAGCACTTTAAATATGATCATTTATGTTCTTATGAGGCTGACAGCCCCATTGTCATTCAACTTTTTAATGTTAAACATGGACGGTCATGTTTCTGGACAGCGGTGTGGATGCAGGTAGTGAGTGACTTTAACCTTCTGGAACCCACAATACCGAGCACTTCTGTGGACCTTCCACGAGGCCTGCGACCTTTCCTGCCACCACTTCCCCATATCCCTTCCCAAGGCCTCCAAGCCCTACTCGGTCCCTCCTCCGGGATCCCAGAAAAGGGAAACCCCTAGGATAAGCCTCCCAACACCTGATCAGCACCCACCACGACAGACTTACCACACCTTACAGCCTCCACTGACCTGCACTCCATTTGAATGAAAGCCAAGCTAATCAATTTGGCTAGTTCCTGGGTGGGAAACTGATTAGTGTCATCTGCATGCTGTGAAGCTAAAATTTCACAGCATGTGGAAAAGTTCCCCACTTCGGGGCTCCCTGCACTTTGTTGACCTCTCTGCTCCCGGCTGGTCAGGTGAGTAAAAAAAAACCAGGCCTAAAATTGCAAGCAATCTAGTTCAGCTTCAGAATTGCCAGTGGGAGGGATGGAATCGGTGGCTTGAAAACAGAGTTTGTGGCATCAGCCGAAGACAATTGGTCTTTCCAATATTCAGCTGAAAGGAATTTCTGCTCATCCAGTACTAGATGTCAGACAAGCAGCTCGACAATTTACAGATAACGAGGGGTTCAAATGAGAGCCGAGGTAGAGGTGGGTGGAAACTGATGCTGTGTTTTTGGATGATGTTGCCAATAGGTGGCATGCAGTTGAGAAATAAGCCGGAGGGGTGCAAGGATAGATCCTCGTGGGATGCCAGAGGTAGCAGTGGAGTGGGAAGAGACACCATTGCAGGTGATTATCTAGCTATGATTAGATAAGATCGAAATGGAACGAGGTGAGTGCAGTCCTATCCAGCTGGTCGTCAGTGGAGAAAAATGATATGGTCAACAGTGTCAATCGTGGCAGATTGGAAGTGAAGGATAAGAAGAGATAGCTTACAATGGACACGTCACAATGTCATTTGTGACTTTGACAAGAGCTGATTCAGTACAGTGGCAGGAGCGAAAACCTGAATGGAGGAATTCAAGCAGGGAGTTCAGGGAAAGATGGAACAGGTTGGGAGGATACAACACAGTCAAGGACGTTGGAGAGGCGGCTTGCTAGACACAATTAGGTAAATTATTTGACTTGAGTCAGACTTTGCCACGACATTTTTATTCCCTGTTAATCTAAATTCCAGTTTCAACTGAAATACTTATAACAGCACAACAAATGCTTTTGACAAATTATACTTTTGAAACATCATGTCATTCACAGCTACATGAAAAACAACTCATACCAAATTTACCAAATGTTTCTATGCCTACCTCTTAACACAGATTAAATATAAATAATTGTCTCAGGGGACCAAAGTAGAAAAAAAACAAAGCAACGTATAATGCAATACCTTATTAAATGAACTGTATATTTAGCTGCATTGTTTTTTCAAAGCTGTGGTACAAACCTTGAAAATCTTGTGATGGTGAGGTGAGCAAAGAGGAAACAGTTTAGAAAATTAATTTAAAACAATAAGCCAAGATTCACTATAGCTGCAGCTTTCTGTCTTGTAAGATGATGGTATGTGCCATGGTAGTCAACTCTGTTATGCTTTGCCTGGTCTTACTCAGGAGTCTCATCTGGCATTGCATTCTCAGCTGCATTTGCTGAAAGGAAGTCAGTGGGCTGAGGTGGTGAATGATGCGCTGGCCCCTCTGTTTTCTCTGGGTCCTCTTCTGAGCCAGCTGAGCTTTTCGTTTCTGCTTGCCTCTTCCAATGTCATTCCAGTCAGCCAGCCTCCAGAGGTCACGTCAGTCAGCGACTATCTCCCAACTGTCAGCATCAAAATCCATCATCTTCATATTTGGCTTGCAATTGTCCTTGTAGCAGAGGTAAGATGTCCAGCAGGCTGTGACCCAATGGCCAGTTCACCGTACAGGCGGTTTTTGGATATATGGCCGTCATCCATCCAATGCACATGACCAAGCCAGAGCAATGAGTTTGTGGTGACTTGTGACATTTTAGGTCCCCTTATGTAAGGAAGGATGTAGTTGCATTGGAGGCGGTTCAGAGGAGGTTCACTAGATTGATTCCAGAGATGCAGGGCTTGTCTTATGAGGAGAGAGAGAGAGCAGTTTAGGCCTATACTCCCTGGAGTTTAGAAGGATGAGAGGAGATCTAATTGATGTATATAAGATGCTAAAGGGAATAGACAAAGTAGATGTGGAGCAAATGTTTCCCCTTCTGGGCATAGTTTTAGGCTAAGGGGTGGTAGATTTAAATCAGAGATGAGGAGGAATTACTTTTCTCAAAGTGTCGTGAATCTGTGGAATTCACTACCTCAAGAGTGCAGTGGATGCCAGGACGCTGAATAAATTTGAGGAGATAGACAGATTTTTTAATTAGTAACGGGTTGAAAGGTTATGGGGAGAGGGTGGGAAATTGGAGTTGAGGCCGAAATGAGATCAGCCATGAGCGTATTGAATGGCGGGGCAGGCTCAAGGGGCTGAATTGCCTACTCCTGCTCCTAGTTTTTATGTTATGTTGACATATGGATCAAAGCTTTGTTCTACAGCATTCAAATTATGCAATTATACAATGTGACAGCTTTACAAAGACAAAACCAATTATAAATGTGAATATCAAAATTTATAATAAAAAGCTAATGACAGAAATGACAAATGTGAAAACAGAATTGTTAATAAGATATTTGTTGTAGTCTCCTATATATAAAAAATACCATATCTAGTATAATAAAAATCTTACATCTGAATGTATTTCCTGTCTACAAAGCTTACATCCTCATGTTGTCATTTTGTCAGACTTCTGTATCAACTTTTACCAACATCAACTCCCATGTCCACTTTTAATGGAAATTGTGTATGTAAACTTGTTAAGCTGTAATTATACTGGCCTGCTAGTGGTGTTTCCAACTCCTCAGCCTGTACCACAGAGAAAGTCCTACACTCCAATCAACATCACTTCTCTGGTTCCGAAACCGTTGAAATTTTCCATATAACTGATTATTAGCATGCAACCAAAGAACATTATATAGAAAGAGTGAATAGAGGCTATTTTTAAATCCATTCCAGGGTGTAGCTATTGCTAGTAAGGCTGGCATTTATTGTCCTAGATATCTATGAAGGTGGTGGTGGACCTTCTTGCTGCAATTATTCTTTGTAGCAGTTTAATTCAACTTAGTGACTTGCTGAGGACAGTTAAGAGTCAACTATGTTTGTGTGGGACTGCAATCACATATAGGGAGGACTTCATAAGGTTGGCAAGTTTTCTTCCAGTTGGATTTTTTTTAAGCATAAATCAGACTGTTACATAATAACTTTAACTAGTACAGTAATCTAACCACTACACTAACATACCTATTTTATGTTTGTGCACCCTGTCTCAATTATTCCCTTCCCTCTATCCCTCTGAAGACTAACCAAATACAATTAGTAGATCAGTTTGGCATTGTCACTGTGTTATCAGGGGAAGCCTGCTCAGATGAATCAAAGTGGGATAGGACATCTCCACGAAAATGGAGATTTACAAGGGATCGCCACTGGGATATAAAGTAATTATTTTTTGATTAGTTCCCAAAAATTAAGTGAAAGGTATCTTCCTTATACACGTATAAAAGTAAATACATTTCCTCCTGTCCTTATATAAATAAATAAATTGCTGGATCAGGTACGACAGTGTAGCTCATTGCTTGTTTAGGGATTTCTTTGAGTGATTTTTTAAGAGAATGCCAAGAAAAAATGTAAACTATTTTGCATATTTCCTATTTAGACAATCATTTCCTCAATAATTAGTTATTGTAATAATACTCTGGGCTATTTTTTAAATTCAGGTCTTTTGTGCAGAAACCTCTTGAAATGTGTACTAAGCACTTCCCATTGTTTACATGAATCATTTTGTTTTCGTACAAAAACAAAAAACTGCGGATGCTGGAAATCCAAAACATAAACAGAAATACTTGGAAAAACTCAGCAGGTCTGGCAGCATCGGCGGAGAAGAACACAGTTGATGTTGAGTCCTCATGACCCTTCAAAAGAACTAAGTAAAAATAGGAAAGGGGTGAAATATAAGCAGGTTTAAGGGGGAGGGCGTTTGTTGGGACAAGCAGCCAGTGATAGGTGGAGACCAAAAACTGTCACAGACAAAAGAACAAAGAGGTGTTGAAGGTGCCAATTAAGAGTAGAAGACAGGACAGATAAGGGACAGATAGCTCTAGCTAGTCTTCCGACTAGGCACTTTACAGCCTTCCGGACTGAATATCGAGTTCAACAATTTTAGATCTTGAACTCTCTCCTCCATCCCCACCCACTTCCCGTTTCTTCACCCTCCTTTTCGTTTTTTTCCAATAATTTATATAGATTTTTCTTTTCCCACCTATTACCATTATTTTTAAATGTATTTCCACCCATTGTTTATTTCTACCTTTTAGTATTCCCCCACCCCCACTAGAGCTATCTGTACCTTATCTGTCCTGTCTTCAACTCTTAATTAGCACATTCCTTTAGATAATATCACCACCTTCAACACCTCTTTGTTCTTTTGTCTGTGACAGCTTTTGGTTATCTCCACCTATTACTGGCTGCTTGTCCCAACAAACCCCACCCCCTTAAACCAGCTTATATTTCACCCCTTTTCTATTTTTACTTAGTTCTGTTGAAGGGTCATGAGGACTTGAAATGTCAACTGTGTTCTTCTCCGCCGATGCTGCCAGACCTGCTGAGTTTTTTCAGGTATTTCTGTTTCTGTTTTCATTTTGTTTTCCTGGTTGTTTGAGCTTTGAAGCAAGTACAAGAAATGCAGCTGGTGTAATCATTTAAAGCACATTACAAAATATGACTTGCTTCAAGTCATTTCAACCCAAGTCTTTTTTGCTCATGTACTTTACTATAAATGCCAACTAAAGCTGTGGGTTATTGGATTGCAAAAAGTATACAGAACTTCAAAGTTAACTCAAAAAAGGTTACATCATGCATTGTTTGTTCTATATGGAAACCCTCCTTAATTCCAATGTTCCTTAAAAAAAAGCGCTCCTGGGGATTTTCAATGGGAGTGAAGCAGGAAGTAGGATTCATAATCTGAAAACACTGAAATGGTTATTCTTTCTGCAAATCATGAAAAACCCTATCATGGTTCTGGTCCCCCTCGTCCTCAATTATCACCCCACCAGCCTTCGCATTTAAAAGATCATCCTCCGCCATTTCCGCCAACTCCAGCATGATGCCACCACCAAACACATCTCTTCACCCCCCCCACCCCCCCGTGGCATTCCGCAGGGATCGTTCCCTCCAGGAAACCCTGGTCCACTCCTCCATCACCCCCTACACCTCAACCCCCTCTCGTGGCACCTTCCCATGCAACCACAGAAGGTGCAACACCTGTCCCTTTACTTCCCCTCTCCTCACCGTCCAAGGGCCCAAACACTCCTTTCAAGTGAAGCAGCATTTCACTTGCACTTCCCTCAATTTAGTCTACTGCATTCATTACTCGCAATGTGGTTTCCTCTGCATTGGAGAGACCAAATGCAGACTGGGTGACCGCTTTGCAGAACACCTTCAGTCTGTCCGCAAGCATGACCCGGAACTCCTCCCTGTCGCTTGCCATTTCAAAACTCCACCCTGCTCTCACGCCCACATCTGTCCTTGGCCTGCTGCATTGTTCCAGTGAAGCTCAACGCAAACTGGAGGAACAGCACCTCATCTTCTGACTAGACAATTTACAGCCTTCCGGACTGAATATTGAGTTCAACAATTTTAGATCATGAACTCTCTCCTCCATCCCCACCCCCTTTCTGATCCCCCGCCTTTTTTCCAATAATTTATATAGATTTTTCTTTTCCCACCTATTTCCATTATTTTTAAATGTATTTCCATCCATTATTTTATCTTTACCTTTTAGCCTATTTCGATCCCTTCCCTTCACCCCATCCCACACGGGCTATCTGTACCTTGCTTGTCCTGCTTTCTACCCTTAATTAGCACATTCCTTAGATAATATCACCACCTTCAACACCTCTTTGTCCTTTTGTCTATGACATCTTTTGGCTAGCTCCACCTATCACTGGCCCTCTATCCAGCTCTACCTGTCTCTGCACCCCCCCACCACCCCCCCCCCCCCCGCCCCCCCCACCCACCCCCACCACCAGCTTATATTTCACCTCCTTTCTATTTTTACTTAGTTCTGTTGATGAGTCATATGGACTCGAAATGTTAACTGTGTTCCTCTCTGCAGTTGCTGCCAGACCTGCTGAGTTTTTCCAGGTATTTTTATTTTTGTTAAGGAAATATTAGGTCAAAAGACCTAGGTAGGTTTTAATGAGTGCCTTAAAAGGAGGAAAATGAGGCAAAGGATTGAATGGAGGGAATTCCAGAGCTTAGGGCCCATGGAACTGAAGGCATAGCCTCCAAAGATAGAGCGATTAAAATCAGGGGTTCTCTAGACAGAATTAGAGCGGCACAGATATCTTGAAGGACTGTGGAGCTGAAGGATATTAGATAGATGGCAGGGGCGGCATTTGAAAACATGAACGAGAACCTTATAATCCAGATGTTGCTTGACCAGGAGCCAATGTAGGTCAGTGAACACAGGGTGGTAAAGTGACATAGTGTTTCTATTAATCCTCAGTTGCGTGAAGAAAGCAAGATGGTCATCAAAAGCTTTCAAAAACAATTTGGGCCAATTTTGTCTCCCTTTTTGCTGTTTGTTATGGGCAGGCACATTTTGCCTGCCAAGTCTTTTGTTTGAAGAAAATTGCTGATTGGAGTTGCTATTCCTGCTTTCCATGCACTGATGGTACATTCATTAGCTGTTCAGTTGTAATTTATCCGCTTCCTACCATCCACTTACTCCCATTACTATCTCTTCTGAAATCAGCATCACACTCCTTCTAAAGCTCTCCACCTTAGTCATTGCCTCCATCCCTTTTTTTG
This sequence comes from Carcharodon carcharias, assembly GCF_017639515.1. NCBI lineage: Eukaryota > Metazoa > Chordata > Chondrichthyes > Lamniformes > Lamnidae > Carcharodon > Carcharodon carcharias. The sequence continues at coordinate 219,637,895 of NC_054468.1, forward strand.
ATTGTTCGATAACATTGAAACAAACTATACACAATCTCCATGCTCTGTTCAATCCAGAGCTGAACATTAAGTCACAAATTCTATCCACCCCAGAGGCTGCTTCCAAATCCATATTACTCAGGTCTGGCCCAACCTTATCCCCTGCGACAGCCACACATCTTTACCCATAACTTCATCACCCCTAGACTCAACTTCCGCAAATTCCTTTTTGCTGGCTTCCTGATCTCCATAAATTCTAAATTGTTTGAAACCTTGCTGTCTGTATCCTCTCCCACACTGAGCCCTGTGAATTTGAATGGAGCAAAACTAAAATCAATGACCACAAATTCCTCCATGGTCTTGTCCCAGTCGCTGATAAGATTCTCCAGTCTTTCGCTTTATGGTCTCTTCTCCCTCCTCCCATTTTAAGTCATTCAGTTTGCTTCCACGCATAGCCCTTCCTTCCTCCCAGCCGCAATGGCACAGTCTTCAGCTACATCGTACTTAAACGTTGGAATTCCATCCTCAAACCCCTCTTTACCTTTCTCACCACCTTTACAATGTCTTTAAAACGATGTATCTTTGAGAAACCTTTCAATCACCTAATTTGCCTGCAGGGACATAGGCGGTCCCCCCCAGCTCTCACCTCGTCCATTCATTTGTGGAGTAACTTGGGGTATATTTCTATATAAAAATGCTACACAATTGCAGGTCTTTACCTTAGCATGCTTTTCCAATATTCAAAAAGGGAACTCCAGATAATTTGGAAATTTGACAATAAGTTGGAAAGCAAGATAGTGATGTTAGAAGCTTAAAAAAATTATATCCATCTAGTCAACCTTCAACACTTTGATTCACCTTACAGAACAACAAAGTCATGAGTAGATTTGTGATTAGTGCCAAAGAGATTTGTGCAAATTTTTCAGGGCTTTGATACCATCTCTCACATATAGGAATTTGCTGCTCTGCAGATAATGAAATGCTCTTGCTTAAAGCAGATTCCCAGTCTGATCTGGAACTAGAGGTCTGCATATCTTGGAAAACAGTACAACATTTACACATGCACCTAAAGGAATTAAGCTCTGATATCTTCACTTTTGCTTTCCAGTGAACAAAATGTTCATGTTAAAATCTTTTCCTGAGTTTTAAAAAATTGAGAACAGATGCTGCAGGTATCTGCAATAGTCTACATGACTTTTAAAACTTAAATATGAATCTCTTTAACATATCAATCTAGAGATAAATTGGCTGGAGTTAAACTGACTTAGTTGCATCTTTGTGGGTTAATATCAAGTTAATGCCTGGCTGGCCATGGTAATTGCAGTTGTGTGCGCAGACATGAAATTTTACCAGATTTTTAAAAAACATTTCATGATCTGCATACATCATACCATCTTATATATAGTGAAGAAAAACTGACTTTTTCAGGTTGTTACTGATAAGTTACAAGTGAAAAAAAGAGTAGAGGATAATGACTAGAAAATGGCCTTATAGCCTTGGTATAGAAGGAAATGACAGAGGATCACTCCAACAAAATGGCAAGTTTGATTTTACCCCTGCTGGATAAGAATAATTCTTACTTTTTAAGTGCATTTTCTTTAGAGAAAATATACCTATTTTTCTAAATTGTTATTGTAAAAAAAAATTATGAAAAGTAAATGTTTTGCTTAAAAATACCTTTAAAGAATTTCCAAATTTTTTGTTTGTTGCATGTAACAAAGAAACTCCACTTAAGTTTCTTTGACTTTGTTATAATGCAAATCAAAACTCCAATGCTTAAATCAAACCTTTGTAGGATAATGTCTAAAGGCTATATAACACAAGACATTAGAGATTGATTGGACTGGCCCTCATTTCACATTCACAATCTTCTCACTGCTCAGTTCCTGGCCTCACTTGCATTATTACCAAGTAGAAGCCTAGTACTTTTCCACAGGGTGAGAGAAAAAATATCTGATTAACTTCCAGGTCATTTACATACACGTTCTTGTGCTCTGTTTATAAGAAGAGGCCTGAAAGTGGGTTGCCTGACAACCCCCCTCTTAGCCAGAAATAGTGCATGACACAGGGAGGCCTAAATAAGGAAAAGTGTGAAAATGCTTTTAAAGTAGGAAATGCTTAAACACATATATCGTATATATCGATGAAAGCAAGTAAACCAAGATGGTCTCAAAATTTTACCCCTAAAATATAACTTATCTTCATATTTTGCAGTTTCAAGAAGTAGCTAAATACCAACGTCCAGAAGAAACTTAAGAAAAACAGCATAGCAATGAAACAGAGTTAATGTTTCGAGTCTGTATGAACCTTCGAGGGTCATATGGACTCGAAACGTTAACTGTTGCTCTCTCCATAGATGCTGTCAGACCTGAATTTTTCCAGCATTTTCTGTTTTTATTTCCGATTTCCAGCAACCACAGTATTTTGCTTTTAGCATAGCAACGAATACGGCCAACAATAAATCAAAGAATATAACTAAAGGACAAAGAGAGAGAGAGAGAGAGAGCGCGCACGAGCATGAGGTTAATCTGTCAAAAGAAAAATGCATAATAGAGAAACCAAATGATAAACCTAGAAGCAAAATGCATATGGATAAAAGAGAACATAATCAAGCAGCCAAAGTAAAAGAGGCAAGAGGTTACACTAGGTCATAAAGCTAACAGAAAATAAACAAAACGCAAGTTTCAGAACAAGACAGAAAGGGAAGAATTGGGAAAGGTCATTAGACAACTGGGTTTAATATTTCATTTTTAATTAAATGCATCTCCTTGACAGATGTTATAATCCTGGATCAGATTCCCAATGTTTCTGTTACGACCCATTTAGGGACCAGAATCTTTTTGTTTAAATAGTCAAAGTTTTGAGATCCAAGATACTTGCTAAGAGAATAAAGACACAAGATTCCATGGGTTTTGAATGAATAAAAATAAACTTTACTATACAAGGTCAGAAAGATAAAAACAATTTACTATATTTATCTTATACTTTAGCATTCAGGATTAATATGAGGTACACGTGAATTAACAGGCAAACTGTGGTCAAACACACCACACTGCACATTCAATGGCAAATGTAACCAAGACAGATTCCACAGATTTCTCAACAGCCCACCCAGACATGAGTAAAACCAGTCAACCAATCTTGTTGAAACTCTATCTGACTCATGAGGGATTCCAGTCTTCACCTTCGAAGATCTAACCTTGGAATTCTCTCCAAAAAGTCGCTCCAACTCCAACAATTTTAATGACTGCACACATTGCAGGATTTCAATCTCGTCTCCCGAGGCTCCGTTCCCTTAGATTCCCAAGTCTGCATGCCAGCACCAATTCATAAGTACAACTTCAGCTCTTTAGTCATGCTGAGCAGGACACAACTGCTCCAAAAGGTTACCTTCGCCTCAATGGCCCACAGCATGGAGTCAGCGTCCTTTTGCTGTTGCCTCCAATTGCCAGGGCTTCCCCTGTGCCCTTTTTCATTGCCAGGGCTTATCCTGAGCCTTTTCCACTTAAAATCTTCCACTTTTCTGCTTGGAGCCTCTTTCTCCTTAACTGGGGCCTATCTGTCCCCTCTCCTATTAAGACCTCTCCCTGCCCTCCTCCCTGGGATTTCCATTGGGACCACTCCCTATCCCCTCTCCCCTGCCTAGGGCGCTCTTTATTATGGCACTCCGCTCCCAGTCTCATGATCTTTTTTTCCTTTTTGTGCAGATGCCCATCCTCGGCCTGAACAACTTCAAAACGCCATATTGTGCATGTGCAGCCTGCTCCAGGTCTGCACTCGCTGACAAGCTAAGTCTGGACTTCACAACACAAAGGATTAATTTACATTGCTCATAATATCTGAAGATGACCATCACATTTATGATCAAAACACTGATTTCAGTGAACAAAAAGGACTGATTTAGTCATATATATTTTATTATACACTGAAATAAAATCTTGTTGACAGATTAATTAGAAGTTTTTTTTCAGAATGAATTAAAACTCCTAGAATATTTTACTCTAAAGTGTAGATTTTAAGTAAACAGAACACTAAAATGTCATGTGACTCTGTTCACTTAATGCAATATACATAGTAGAGGTGACTCAGCACTTCAAGCGTAATAACACCTTTTATCCCTTGTTTAGTAGCTTGGCAATAAATGATAATTAAATTTGTTCTAATATGTTTAACATATGGTTATCCAATCAACATCTTATTCTGTTGTACTGCAGTACAAAATATTAGGTAATCAAAAACAGGTTATGTCTGGGGCTAAATTGCTCATTACACTGCCATCATTCAGAATTCAATTCATCTACATGCTTATCAGTGATTCCATGCCCTTATGATAAAGCACACAGAGGCAGTTTGGCCTCTCACTTAACCTGTCAAAGCTAAGACGGCATAGGCTTTTAAAACACAGGCTACAAAAACACAGATCACCCAGAAAAAAGCAAGAAATCTAAGCTGAGTTCTGATGAAGAGTCATACGGACTCAGTGTTCCTCTCCGCAGATGCTGTCAGACCTGCTGAGTTTTTCCATCTATTTTTGTTTTTGTTCAAGAAATCTAAGTGTTTGGAACAGTCCCTCCAAAGTTTCCGAGATGAGAGGGCTTAGCCTGCTGAGCTGTCAATCAGTTACAACCTGAGGTAATGTCTACATTCTGACGAGTTAACAGGAGAACTCTAGCCATCTGTCTTGACTAAGTAGTCTTGCCATAGCAACATTTGATGGCACAGGCAAGGAGTGATCTATTCACAATACTGTGAACTGAAATCTTTGATATTAGACATATTCTAGCTCTATATAGCCACTTAACAGCTCAAAACACAAAGGTGACCCTAAATGAACTTCCATATTGCTATTTTTTGTTGTGAAGCAGCCTTGAGAGTTAAGCTTTTATAGGCTGACTCTAATAACACCGAAATACAAGGTAAAAATAATTAGCTAATGCAATCCACGCAAAATCCAATTCATCACAGGGGATAACATTTTGGCTCAAATTTTGTTTGGAGTTTTAAGGTGAACTGTCAGGGTTTGTCATCATTACTCCTCTGAAACTTAGCACAACTTCAAAATTTAGTGTACGGATGGGCAGGAAAGGAATGGCAGGCTGGGTCTCTTATCTCTCAAAAAAAGCGCTGAGAAGTGACCTTACAGAGGTCTTTAAGATTGATAGAAGTGGATGCAAAGAGAACATTTCCTCTTACGGGGACCAGCATAACTAGGGTCTAAGAATATAATCAACCAGAAATTCAAATAGGAATTTGGAAGAAACTTCTTTACCTAAAGTGGTGAGACTGTGGAACTCACTACCAAAGGGAGTAAGTGAAGCAAATAATGTAGATATATTTAAGAGGAAGCTAGATAAGCAATTGAGGGAGAAGGGAATTGATGGTTACAACGGTAAAATTAGACGGGAAAAGACTGGAGGAGGCTTGAGTGGAATATAAACATGAGCATGGGCCTGTTGGGTCAAATGGCCTGTTTTTGTGCTGTATATCCTAGGTAATCCTATGTAATTAATGTAGGAATCCTGAAATTGCAGTCTATCACTCATTGTTCAGCCACAGGTTGCTCTGTGGACCCCTCAATCCCCCAGAGCAAGCAACCAGTGAAAATCAGGTGATGTGGCAAGAATTTCTCTTCCACTCAAATAGTATTGTTGGAAACTCCATTAAAAATACACCTTGTTCAATCAGATGTAACTGGGTTTTTAAACAGGGATATACAGAATAGCTATTGCTGAACAACAGATCTGATCCTGAAACTACAATTTAATATTTGTGGAGTGCTGTTAAATGTCTCCATTCTGATTAGTAGCTAGATTTTTTAAAACTAATTTTTAAACTGATCTTTAATAAATTTTCCATGATATTTCAGTTTCTACCTTTACCCCATATGTCTCAATTTTTATTTTGCTCTATGTAATTTCTCTTAAAAACTAATTTTATTTTAGGAGTTTATTTAGGAGTAATCTGACTGGGTACTTGGATAGCTTGCTGACATCACTGCAGATGCCCATTAAACTTCTCCATAATCGGTTGCACATCAAGAGAGTTAAAGTTCTTGCAATAGAGATTGCTAGCTCTCTCAAGCAAGGCTTTCACTGAGGTCAGCAATGAGTGCACTTGCTTTGCTGCTGACAGCAAACTTCAGGCCCTTATTTTTTCCCTCATTTTTCAGATACTCGCCTTTAAGGAAAGTCCATCACCAACACTAATAGCTAAAGGATGCATTCACCTCAAATGATACTGGTCATATGACCTGGTCTTTGCATTGACACATTAGGCACCATAAAGGATCTTTGGAATCCAAGTAATAATTTTCTTGCATACTCCACATTACCAAGAATTCCCAATTAATGAATGATTAACAAACAATATCAAAGTCGGCTTTGAAGTCCAAATAAAATTATATACTGTAGTAATAGGAGTCAAAACTCAGGACAACACTCTGAGCAATTACAGTAGGTACAATGCACAATACCTTGCAGCAGCCCTCAATAATGTTCAAAACACCAGTTTCTCTTCTCACATAAAAATACCAAGGAATTAAAAAAACAATTGTAGCAATAATAGTTATTTGTATTCTCACTGTGCTGACATGCTTGGAACTGTGCCATCAGGTTGACATTAAATTAATTTTTGGAAAATCTTTTAGGATATATCTTTTCTTATAATGTTGAACTAACTACAATAAGTACATTCTTTATACAATTATTTCTCATGCATCATTCGTTATGTGGATATTTTCTGAAATAAGGTTTCGTGCAACTTAAATCACTTAACATACTGTTTTAAAAAGAGGCATAAAGATGCAATATGTTGCTGAATGAAGTGGGGTTTGGAGATAACAGAAGGTCTTACCATAATCTTCCCTACATACAGGGTAGGAGCCAGAGGATTGGAGTGTCCCAAATCTGACACCTTTATTCAAGGGAGGATGTAAGGGCAGTCCAAGCAACTACAAGCTAGTTAAACATCAATTGCGGGTAAGGTTTTAGAAATAATAATCATGAACAAAAATCAAAAGGCACTTGGAGTGGTTTGAATAAATGAGAGATAGCCAACACAAATTTGTAAAAGGTAGATCATGTTCAAGTATCTAGTTGAACTTTTTAAAATCAAATAGCAGAAAATATTACAAACATACAAACGAATTACGAGTCGTCGGCCGCTCGGCCCCTTGAGTCTGCTCCACTATTCATGGCTGATCCAAATGCAACCTCAATTCCACATTCCCGCCTACCCCCCAATGACCTTTCACTCTCTTGCTTATTAAGAATCTATCTACCTCTGCTTTAAAAATATTAAAAGACTCTGTCTACTTCCACTACCTTTTCAGGAAGAGTGTCCCAAAAACTCATGACCCTCAGAAAAAAAATGTTCTCTCATCTCTATCTTAAATGGGTGACCCCTTATTTTTAAACAATGACCCCTCGTTCCATATTCGCCCAAAAGAGGAAACAGCCTCTTCATATCCACCCTGTCAAGACCCCTCAGGACCTTATGTGTTTTAATCAAGTTGCCTCTTACGCTTCTAAACTCCAGATACAAGCCTAGCCTGTCCATCCTTTCCTCAAGACAACCAGCCCATTCCAGATATTAGTCTGAAATGCTTCCAACACATTTACATCCTTCCTTAAGGTACCGTACACCAGATATGGTTTCACCAATGCCCTGTTTAACTGAAGCAAAACCTCACTACCTTTGCATTTGATTCCCCTCGCAATAAACAATAACATTCTATTGAATTTCCTAATTACTTGCTGTACCTGCATACTAGCCTTTTGCGATTCATGCACTAGGACACTAAGGTCCCTCGGCATCTCAGAGCTCTGCAATCTCTCACTATTTAGATAATAAGCTTTTTTTAATTCTTCCTGCCAAAATTGACAATTACACACTTTCCCACATAATCCTTCATTTGCCAAATTTTTGCCTACTCACTTAACCTATCTATATCCCCTTGTAGTCTCATGCTCTCTTCACTACTTACTTCCCCACCTATCTTTGTGTCATCAGCAAATTTAGCTACCATATCTCCAGTCCCTTCACCCAAGTCATTTATATAAATTGTAAAAGGTTGAGGCCCTAGCACTGATCCCTCTGGCACACCTCTTGTAATGAGTGTAACATTCTGCCAACCAGAAAATGACCCATTTATATGTAACTCTGTTTCCAGTTAGCCAGCCAATCTTCTATCCATGCTGATATGTTTCCATGAGCTTTTATTTTTTGCAATAACCTTTGATGTGGCACCTTATCAAATGCCTTCTGGAAATTCACCAGTTCCCCATATCAATTGCATGTTACTTCTTCAAAGAACTCTAATAAATTGATTAAACAAGATTTCCCTTTCACAAAACCATGCTGACCCTGCCTGATTGTCACGAGCTTTTCTAAATGCCCTGTTATATTGTCTTTAACAAATGCTTCTAACATTTTCCCTATGACAGATGTTAAGCAAACTGGCCTGCAGTTTCCTGTTTTCTGTCTCCCTCCCTTTTTGAATAAAGCTGTTTCATTCGCTATCTTCCAATCTAATGGAACCTTCCCCAAGTCTAGGAAATTTTGGAAAATTAAAACTAATTCATTAACTATCTCACTAGGCACTAGGTTGATGAAGTGAATGTAGTGGATGTTATCTATATGGACTTTAAGTGTTTAACAAAGTAGCACATAAAAGGCTGCTTAACAAAACTAAGGCTCATGCATTAGGAGGGTCAGTGTCCAATTGGATTTTAAAAATTGGCTTAAGGGCAGAAAACAGCAAGTTGTGGCAGATGGTGATTTTTCAGACAGGAGGATGGTAGACAGTGGTGTTCCCCAAGGCTCGGTGTTAGGACCTCTGCTTTTTTGTTATATATACAGAACTTGGATTTTGGAATACAGAGTAGAATTTCAAAATTTACTGATGATACCAAACTTGAAGGGGAACGGACAGCCCAATGACAGATGGAATTTAATATAGAGGTGTGAGTGATGCATTTCAACAGAATAGAGAAGGGAAAGGGAGAGGCAATGTACACTTAATGGTACAGTTCTAACGAGTGTGCAGAAACAGAGGGGTCTGGGTTGCATGTGCATTGATCTTTGAAGGTGGCAGGACATATTGAGTTGGTGGTTAGCAAAGTATATGGGATCTAGAGTTTCATAAATAGTGGCATTGAATACAAAATCAGGAAAGTTATATTGAGCCTTTATAAAGCTCTGGTTGGACTCCAACTGGAATACTGCAACCAGTTCTGGTCACCACATTTTAGGAAGGATGTCACGGCCCTTGAGAGGTGCAGAGGAAATCTTCTGGAATGCTCCAGGATTAGGAATTTTAATTGCCAGGTTAGGTTGGAGAAGCTAGGGTGTTCTCCTTGGAGAAAAGGAGATTGAGGGGAGATCTGATAGAAGTGTACAGGATTATAACAGGTTTGGATAGGTAGACAAGGAAAGACTGTTCCATTGGCTGATAGTACAATGACTAGCTGACTCAATTTAAGGTTTTGGGCACAGGTTGCAGGGGGAATGTGAGAAAGAACTCTTTTTTTTTGCACAAGTGGTAATGATTTGGAACTCACTACCCATGAAGGTGGTGGAAGCAGAGACAATCAATGATTTCTAAAGGAAATTAGATGGGCGCTTGAGGAAATAAACTTGCAGGGTTATGGGGATGGAGCAGATAAATGGGATGGACTGAACTGCCCCATGGAGAGCTGACATGGAGTCGTGGATCGAGTGGCCTCCTTCTGTCCCATAAATGACTCTATGCTTTAACAAAATTACAAGCAAGTAAGCTCCTAAATGACTGTGGGAGGGAGCTGTGCAAAAATCAGGCAATTCTCCATTAGGCTGTGGAAAATTTCAGGATGAATATTATCCCCATACTACTCTTCCAGGCCATCTAACAATTTGTTGACAATAACAATGACTGCATTTTTAAGTAAGAGCACCTGTGAAACAATGCAAAAAAGGAGCTGGAGCTATGCTGCTTTTCTTAATGTTATTCTACTGCTGCCAATCCGCAAAGGCGCAACTGTGAAACAAATGCAAGCTTAAAAGAAATAATTCCTCAAGGTACAACAAAACAAAATAAACTTTGATCCACTTTTGTGGTAATGCAAAAATGAAAATTAGCAATTTTTTTGGTTGGATATCAAACTTGACCTAGAAAAACATTTACAGCAACATTTTCCCATAAGCAACATAACCCTCTGTATCTGCTAACTAATTACACTCAAGGTTTGACATTTTTTTTAAACATGCTCTGTTCACTGGTATGGTTGTATTCCCTCTCAGATACTAACACTCTTACAAATGAAAAACCTGAATGAACAATGACAATGGATAGACAGCTGCAGAAACTGGCACAGGGAGCACACAACCATGTCTATAGTCAGTGTGGTCATGACCAACTGCATGAACTAGCAAACTGATTGTAACAAATTGATTCAGACCCAGCCCATTTGGTGAGGTATATACCTGCTTCAGAACAAATTAGATTTAAGGATTTCATAAATTTTAGGTTCTGTAGGACTTCCAACCTCTAGGTTCTGAGCAACATTTTTATCTCTTTTATTTCCTATGAAAACTGTAAATGATTATGATTGCGTTATTGCTTTCATTGAATAAGAGTGCAATACTGATGAAGAAAATCTGGAAATTTAATTTTAACCTCATCACATTTTAGGCATGGTAGAAAATAGTGAAGCGTAAAGTTAATCACTTGGTTCATCATCAGGCCATTCCTTACAAAGAACCTTTGATAACCTGGTAAACATTTCACAATCTACAGTCTTTGGTGCATCCTGTTTTCAATCAAAACAGAATATATGCTGGCAACAAGAAAGTTTTTACTATTTTACAACAGCTCTGTAAAGCATTTTACTGGGTTTCACAAGTACCTGTACCACCCTTCCCATCTGTCACCATCTGCCATTATTTAGCATCCACTTTTTGTGAGAACACATCATGATGCAAATATCACACAGCACTTAAGTTATTTGTTGGCATCATCGAGTGTTAGGCCTCAAAATTTATTTTCACATTTGAAGTTTTTAAAAAACACAAAGGCAGTCTACTACATTGGATTGGCAAAAAGCAGCTTTTACTAAGCTCCTCATTTCTGAAATCCAGAGAATGAAAATTGCTCACCTCAGTTTATACTGGAAAAAAGTGCAACTTGAAACTATGTATGATTTAAAAATATATAGTACGCCAGTTGCTGATGTCTATCTCAAATTTACCATAATAATGTTTTATACCATTATCTCCAATGTACCATTTTGACATGCTGCATGTAGAAGTAGCATTAGTTTCATAGGTTTTAGACTGTGAATTAATTGGAATTTCACAAAATCTGCAAAACATTTTCACAGATGCCTTGAGCTAAATGCAAACAACTTTCCCATTTTGCTTTTCTTTGGAAGTCTACCTCAGTCATGCATCATTTACTGACCATGAAGGCAACTTGTTTTCAGTTCTCTACCAGTGTTATTTTGCAATTAGCATTAGAAAGTGTGAAAGAGTAGACTTGATTGCCCAAAGAATTGTTTCCCAACTCCCAACCTCCTCTTGCACATATGAACATACAAATCAGAAGTAGGCCATTCGGCTCCATGAGCCTGCCCTGCCATTCAATAAGGTCATGGCTGATCCGAATGTAGCCTCAACTCCATATTCTGCCTAACCCCAATAACCTTGACTCCCTTGTTAGTCAAGAATCGATCTACCTCTGCCTTAAAAACATTCAATGAGCCTTGCCTCCACACTCCTTGGGGAAGAGAGTTCCAAAGATTCAGGATCCTCAGATAGCGAATTTCTCATCTCTGTCTTAAATGAGACATCCCTTATTTTTAAATTGTGTCCCCTAGATCTAGTGTCTCCCACAAGGGGAAACAGCCTTTCAGCATCTACCCTGTCAAGTCGCCCTAGGATCTTATATGTTTCAATAAGATCACCTCTAAATCTTCTAAACTCCAATGGAAACAAGCCCAACCAATTCAACCTTTCCTTGCAAGATAACCCCCCAACCTATCCCAGCTATCAGTTGAGTGAAATTTCTCTGAACTGCTTCTAATGTATTTATATCCTTTCTTAAATAAGGAGACCAAAATTATACACTGTATTCTAGATATGGTCTCACCAGCACATTGTACAACTGTAGCAAGACATCCTTACTTTTAAGTAATATATTCAAAGGATCATCCTCCACCATTTCCAATGTGAAGACTAGACGCAGACAGGTTGACCGCTCTGCAGAACACCTTCTCTCAGTCCACAATCATGACGCTGACATTCTTGTCACTTGCCATGACAATTCACCATCTTGCTCTCGTGCTCACATTTCTGTCCTTGGCCTGCTACAACATTCCAGAGAAGTGCAACACAAACTGGAGGAACAGTACTTCATCCTCCCATTAGGCAATTTACAGCCTTCTGGACTTAACATTGAGTTCAACAATTTCAGATCACGAACTCTGTCCTCCATTTTAATTTTTTCGACCCCCCCCCCCCCCCCCCCCCCCCCCCCCCCCCCCCCCCACCCCCCTTGCCTTCCCCCCACAAAAGCCAGTCTGCAACTTGTTCTCATGTTTTGCTTTCAAGAAGTGCTAACCCTTGTTCTGCTATTACATTCTATCTGACCTTTATTCCACTATTAACACCTGCCTTAGTCCTTAACACTATTATTACCACTCCCTTTGTCTTGTGTCGATGACATCTTTGTCATTTAATTTCTCCTGAGCTCCAACCTATCCCTGGCCACTATTTTGCTCCAACTGCCCCACCCCCACTCTTCTACAGGATAAAACCTATGACATATATCTTTCTTCAGCCCTGAAGAGTCATATGGGCTCAAAGTTAACTCTATTTCTCTCTCCACAGATGCTGCCAGACTTTTCTCCGGCATTTTCTGTTTTTATTTTAAATTTCCAGCACTGCAGTATTTTGCTTTTATTCTTACTTTTATATTCCATTCCCCTTGTAATAAACACCAACATTCCATGTGCCTTCTTAATCACTTGCTGTACATGCATACAAACTTTTTGTAATTCGTGTATCAGGACACCTCAGAGCTCTGCGATCTCTCTCCATTTAAATAGTATACTGCTTTTCTATTTTTCCTGCCAAAGTAAACAAGTTCACATTTTCCCACATTATACTCCATCTGCCAAATTTTTGCCCACTCACTTAACTACCTATAGCCCTTTGCAGGCTCCTTATGTCCTCTTCACAATTTACTTTCCTATCTATTTTTGTGTCATCAGCAAATTTAGCAACCATAAACTTGGTGCCTTTATCCAAGTCACTGATATAAACTGTAAATAGTTGGAGCCCCAGCACTGATCCCTGTGTCACTCCACTCGTCACATCTTGCCAACTCGAAAATGACACATTTATGCTTACTGTTTCCTGTTAGTTAACCAACCCTCTATCCATTTTAATGTTATTCCCTACACCTTGAGCTCTTATTTTGCATAGTAGCCTTTGATGTGGCACTTTGTCAAATGCCATCTGGAAATCTAAGTACAGCACACACATAGGTTCCCCTCTATCCACGATGCTTGTTGCTTCCTCAAAGAACTCCAATCAATTAGTCAAACATGATTTCCCTTTCACAAAATCATGTTGACTCTGCCTAATTGCATTGAGGTTCATTATCTGTGGGTTATTGTTTGTTCTTTTACTTGGCACAGCCTAGATCTAAATTCACCACAATGGTATTTTCAGGTATGAACCTGCATTTTACTTTTTTTTGGTAAATCACCTGGTATTGTGTCAAAGTACTACCTCTAATATGGAACTTCTAAAATTTTATCTTGTCATCTACATCAGACAACATACTTTGTGACCACCAGCTTTTGATAATCTTAAACACAGAAAGCTTGTTACAAAATCACAACATGATAGGACTGTTATTTCTGGATTTTATTGCTTCTTGAAATACATTGTGTAAATCTGTTCCAATTCTGTGTACAAACAATTAGTAACCAAAAAAATCAGATTGTTTTTTGAAAATAGGGGATAGCAAATGCACATTTTGTTAATATTAATGAAAAGTACTCAAAGCTAAAAATTAAATATGTCAAAATTAGGACTAGCTTATTCACTCAACAACTAAAGCAAACCATTCTAAATGCTAAAGCAAAACGTCATTTATTAAGTGCTCCTAAAAGACTCTTGGAATGGATTTCAGAATGCAGCTTGAAGCAAGTACTAGATGTCTGAACCAGACATGATTATTTCATCTCTAAAGGGTCACTGATATTTCCAAAAAGAAACATCTTATTGCGAAAACCATTCTTTTAGTGTTCAGTTTTAACAGGACAATTTCTCAGTTCTGTATTCGATTTATCGAGAATTAAAAATTAGGTTATTCAAAAATAATTTCAGCAAGTTATTTTATAATTGCCTAGATTTAAAGGGGGCTTTGTCAGGATGTAGAGATTTATATCATTTTTTTCAAGATAATGTCACAAGAAAAGTGATGGAATGACACACTGCAATAAAATTTATGTCACTATGTTGTATGTTTGGCAAACAAAAGATAATAGTTTAGCTAATCATCTTTTCATGAAGTTGATGTTCTTAAAATTTAACATTCTGAAATAATTTTAGCAGCTTTCAGAAAATATTTCATCTCTGGCCTCTGCTAGGATATCAGCATGAAAACATAATGCAGCAGAACTCCACAAATCAGCATTGGAAGATCTGGTGACTTTAATTATAATGATCCTACCTCAGGAGCCAAGTATTCTGGTGTACCACAAAATGTCTTCATGGTAGCAGCGTCTGTAATTCCTTCCTTGCAAAGTCCAAAATCTGTGATTTTGATGTGACCATCTTTGTCTAACATTAAATTCTCCAGCTACAAAAAAAAATCCATTTAAATACTAATTTTTAAAAATAAGCAATACCAACTGTCGTCAGAACCTAAGACAATGGGGAAGGGAATCTAGGAGGGGTACATTTTATTCTAAACCCTCTATCTTATAAAGTTGACTGGAATATTGATTTTTTTTTATAATCAACTTTCTTACTGGCATGAACAGAGAATCTAAAGTTGAGTTTTCTTCTCAGCATTTATATTATTCTGGTGATAAGACTAATGGAAAGTGCCCTGCAACTCCATTAGAAAAGCAGGGAGTGTGACTTTAAACTGGCCCTAGTGTTGTAAAACCCCAAGAAACCAAACTACAGGAAATGGGTACAGTTTGCACAGGCTCTAACATGGCTTCCTGGTGTTGTACAGCTCTCAGGCCGTTTTGAAGTTGTGCTCCTGCTGCTTCTAAAGAAGCTGCACAGGGATATTCTCTATGTCAATTATATAATTGAAGCAGCCTAACACAGGAGGAGACTATGCCTGAGAATTCATATGTCAGTAAGGGAACAATGAGAACATTTTCTTGGACTAATATTTTATTCTATAAAATGGAGGACTACTTTGAACAAATACTCATTAAGATAAAGTACTAATTTTTGCAGTTTAAATGTCCTCCCCAAGAGAAAATGGCAAAAACTAAATTGTAATGCACTCTAAAAATGTTTTATCTGACTAAGTTCTATCAACGAAAGTTGGTTTAATCATCTTATAGGTTTGGAATTCCATTTCATTGCTCGTTCTGTTATTCTGATCACTAAAGACAATTGCAAGCCAGAATACAACAACAGCTTCCATTTATATAGCACCTTTATCAAAAAACACCTAAAGGCACTTCATAGAAGTCTAATCAGATAAAAATCAGGCCACACTAATGACAAGGATAATAGGGAGGGTGTCTGAAAGCAAAGTTAAAGATGTTGGCTTTAAAGGAGAGGGAAAGGAAGAGAGAGAACAGGAGAGACAGCGAGGCTTAAAGAAAATTCCAGAGTAAAGGGCAAAATGTAAAGCTGCCAATTGTGGGGCAATGGAAGTAGAGGTATAAGAGGTCAGAGTTGGAGGAACACAAGAGCTCTCAGAGGGTTGTAGGGAAAAACGATGTTTTCTTCTGGGCAGGCAAGGACTTCATTTCTGAGTGCATATATCTATAAGAAATTAAATTTAATATTCCTTTCATTTGTTCAACAAATTAGAGTTTAGACAGATGTCATAAAATTATAATCTAAAACTCAATTTTCAACACATCTTACAAATTGAAATGTGCTCATTTATAATGAACCATGATATGTTATGAAGTTCGAGTACCATAAAATCTCATTCAACCCATCCCATTAGAAAATGTGCTAAAAACATTAGTTAGCAACAAATTTTAAAACATGAAGCAAATATGGCAGTCAACTCTTCCACTGATATTTTGATTATTTGCACGATTTTTATCTTAATGCTCCCTTCATCCCAACATTTCTTTATCAAATTTACATACTTAACCTCTCTAAAAGAATTACACAAACCAGCCATGGCTAGACATAGTTTCTATTGGTTGCAACAGAAGCTATATTACAGCCATAAAAATTTAAAGCCGCAAAAATTAAGAGCACAACATTGTCCATTTAGCCCATAAGTGTCACCTTTTTGTGAGAGCAATCTAAAACTAACCAATTGTCCAGCTCTCTGCACAAAGGCATGCAACTTCCTCTGTTATTCAATTGTCCCTTAAAAGCGAGGGTCTCTCTGCCTCAACTATCCCATGTCAAAGCAGTCCATGTTTGAATGAATCTCTGAAGAAACTTTTCATAACCTATCTCCTCACTCTTAATGACAATTTTAAATTGATGACCACAATTCACTGACTTCTGTTTTCTGCAGCTTAGGCCCCTGTACTCTGGAACGGACTCTCAACACTCCAGCTCACTATCCTCCTTGAAGACCCTCCTTAAAACCCACATTTCTAACTAAACTTTTGATCAACCCTAATGTCTTTTTCTTTAACTTAGCATCCATTTTTTTTGGGTTACACATGTGAGGGGCCATTTGGAACATGTAATTATATTGTACCTTTAAAAAGAAAACAAATTGTTTTAGTTGAACTATATCAGTTACAATTTGGAATGCATATATTAAGTGTTGCATGCACACTATATTTAAATATCTATTAGATAAAAATAAATAATACCCAGTGGATTAGTGTATGATGCTAAAGTTTGCATCCAAAATTCATCATTTAGGCAAGCTCACTATTTCAACTAGTATTGGCTGGAAATTTAACAAGATCACCAACACACTTCTTCAAAAGAAAATGGATATGAAATGTAAAGGAACAAACAACTTGTTTTATTTGTCCACACTCAGTAGTGACTCATGATGAAATGTTGACAGGATGTGGATGTAGGCCACTGCCTGCAGCTACAGTTGAAAGTGAGTGTGGGAAATGAAAAAAATTTAGGAGATAAAGTACAAAAATGTCGACTATAAAGTTTGTTTCTAAAAAGGCAAGTGATATTTTAAACTGTCTTTCAAATCCTAAAAAGAAACCGTGTTTATTATTACAATAATCTGTGGTGGGAACAGCAGGTTCAGCTGTTGCAAGTAGGCTATGAATAATTTCAAGTATGTTCTTAGTGAGGTAAAAAAGGAAAAAAAAAGGTACAAATTCTGATTACATTGTTACCTTGAGATCTCGGTACACAATCTTCTCGGAATGCAAATAATCTAGAGCCGAGACAATTTCTGCGCCATAGAAGCGTGTGCGGTCCTCTGAGAACACTCGTTCTCTCGACAAATGGAAAAACAGCTGCAGGGTAAACAGCGGGGACAGTATTGTAATAATTACTGATTTAGTGGGGAAAATTAACACAAACATAAAACACCTCTCATCACCATATTGTGATGATAGATAGTGCACCCTTGGTAGATACTGATGGCTCCTAGACGGCAGCTGGTTTATCTTTCAAAGTTTCCAAGGGGAAATGTGAGCTGCTAAATCAGCTTTTTAATCAATATACCAATCTTGTTCTAGACATTCTGTGCACTGCCTATTTAACCTCCTACTTACTCCTGAAAAAAAGTGCAGCAGTGCGATCTAATTATCCTTTTCATATTGTCAGATGTTGAGCTGCATTGTCAAATACCTGTATGTTCACACTGTCATAGGCATTGATACAAATTACCACTGTTACCTTCAAACAGTCCCATATTAATTGACCTGCCATCAAAATTTGCATAAGAAAGACCTGAATGTGTCAAACAGGGATTAGTCATCCTAACTAATCTACTGCTGTAGCTAACAAATTTCACATATTGGAACTAAAGGGTCCACTGAGTCAATCCAAATCTTTTGAGTTTTATTAATAAGACTTTGTGAACATTTTGCTAAGGAAAAAAACTAAATTATGCATTTTTCTGTGATTAAAACCAGTTGAATAAAATTATCCAAACTATTATATTTTAGAAAAAATAATTTATACTGATTCTTTTAATGGATTTACACATAGGAATATAAAAATAACCTGAAACTAATGATTAAATTGTGACTACTTAACATTTTATTTTAAGATAAAGCTAAAAGTATAATTGCTTTATATAGGCAGCATGGAAAACCCATGCTATTATGTAGCCAAGTTATAAAAAAAATCTAATTTTGGATTATTGTGTTGAGAGCAAAAGCAAGCTAAATGGTCATGATCTCATAAACTTAAATGCATAGACATATAAAATGCCATTATTTTGGATTAGTAAAACAGCATACAAACTTAAAACTAGCAAAAGTATTGAATAAAATAAAATGTAATTAGTTCAAAATACAAATAAACTATTCAAAAATATTCTTAAATACTAAAATAATTAAATATATATTTGATACATTTAAGTCCAAGTTGCAACTTAAGTAAATTTTACATTCATTCCACTTGTAATATCAAATGTAAGATCCTAATGATCAATTATAGTCAACTGCTGAATTTCTTTGATTAAACATTTCAGTGCTATGGTACCTTTTACAAATCTACTGGTTTTTTTTTTAACTGCATTTGATCATTTATTAGTAGGTAATATTATGAGGTAATTACAGATGAGGAAGACAGGCCATTTGTCCCATCTGAGTTCATTCATCCAAGAAGCCACAGAAGTCCCATCGTCACATTTTATTGCTTCTTAAATTATTCCAGGGTTTTTACTTCTCCTGTTTTATTATCCTTTACTTAAAATATTAAGTATCAGTCCCAAGTGCAAGGCTCATGAACAGTCAGAAAAAGATATTCTGCATAGATATACAGACCAGCAGGCAAATAATTTTCCTTTAACTTAATGAATTGAACTTGGATGGTATTGAAATTACCTGTAAACTGGAATTATTTACCAGGGATGTCTGAATTTTAGGTCGTTCAAAGTCAGGAATCAGCATGAGTTCAGGGGAGTGCACCATAAATGGTGAAATTACATTGCAAGTATTACCTGTTAGTGAGTTGCTGTTTTGGCCCTCCTCATGCATGCACTACCTTCCCGTTCCCCCCCACTCCCCCGCCATTAGCATAGCCTGCTCTTTACTATCCTAGGTCT
Organism: Carcharodon carcharias; assembly: GCF_017639515.1. Lineage (NCBI taxonomy): Eukaryota > Metazoa > Chordata > Chondrichthyes > Lamniformes > Lamnidae > Carcharodon > Carcharodon carcharias. The sequence goes on from NC_054468.1 coordinate 219,657,288, forward strand.
AGCAGATCACTTCTCAAATCCATCTTTCCAATGTTCAAAAACTCAACTTTCTCTGGTTTTGCTTCATAGCATATTGTTGCGTGATCAGTCATTAATCACGTAATACTTGGCATAGTCAAAAGATAGGAGGTAAATCCTATTTCAAAATGCATAACTATCAACTGTCATCATCCGTCCATCAACTGTCTTTGAGATGTTTCATTAGATTTGTCTCTAGGTGGTGCTGTGGCAGTGGTGCTGAGACAGTAGTTTTTAATAACCTAACTGCTAATAGCTGCCTATTTATATTTGGTTAATAGCCCCAATATTTCCAGGGAAATGGGTTAGTTGAGTGGCAGAGTGTCGTAAAATCCGTTAAGGCTTAGGTCGGGAAGGTCCTGCTGAACTTAAAACCAACACATCTGCCGTGTGGTGCAGCAGAGCCCAATGTGTCTGCATGTAGTTGCAAACTTTGGTCATCAGGTGTTGTTGTGGAGCAACTGAGGTTTCTGAGTCTTCAATATAGTGTTAGCCACATTTGTAAACTACAGTAAGCTTAAAAAAGCAGGAAATTTTAACTATAAATTTAAAGAAGATTTAAAAATTTTGCATCAACAGAATTGCCTGAAGCCTCCCTTTTGGACCATCTTCCCCAGGATTCCTTGGGTCGTTACTCTCTCATGCCTACAACCTACAGAGCTCCTGGGTTCAAACAATTTCAAAGCATGTTGCTTTACCCCAACACACAAGGTGAAATTCCTATCAATTCTGTTGGCTGCTCTTCCCAGTCAGCTTTCCTGTCACCTTACCTTCTCCACATATGGCAGTTGTAGCAATTCTCCGATCCTAAATGGCATTCATTTGTTACCCACAACCTGATGAGATATGTCACTGTATCAACTTGTCCTAACTGTAATTTTATATCACTGCCTGAATGCCCCAATTTGGTAGAAATCATGAAAACAATTGTAATTATTGTCTAGCTGTTGTATTTAGGTGGATTTGAGAAGGGAAATATCAAATATTGAGTCTGTGTGCAAACAGTTGGGATTCAAAGTAAGTCTTACTTAACGTCTTTTTTTATATGCATATACAATGAAACAAAAATCACAAATTACATTCATTGAAACTTATATCCGTCCAAATCATATTAAAATATATTTTAAAATTGATATTTATATACACTAGTTGTATATGAATCCGATCTGGCTTCCTTCCCACAGCAGCTCATTCTGCCAAAAATCTTAAAATGAAGAAAATGAATACACCAAAGAATTCAGTTTTCAATGTGGCTGGCTTTTGAATCAAATCATAATTTATTTATAAATGACCAATGTAATACTTTCAGAATGCTTTCAAGAGAGAAAATGCTTTTGATTTTCCTGATTTTGTCTTCAACCGGTCTTAAAGCTCTCATAACACATCACTAGTTATTTTAATTGTGTAAAATGCTATGCAGTGTTTCCTAGTGGTTTAAATGATCTGGAACACATATGGCCTGTTCTCTCAGCCTTTTGCCCAGCTACTGTTTCTCCTTCTTCAGATTTCAAATCCTCTCTCCTAAAGCCGTCTGCTTTGCTCCCAGTTCTAGGCGTCATCTCCTGTCACTCGAGGACGAGTTGTTGTGTTTTATGAATGAAATAAAGCATGAAGACATACAGGATAAAACTAAAAGCTGATTTTAAAAAAAGCAGTCAGAATACCTAAAGGAGTTACATCAAGCAAAGCTACTTAAAATGAATGGGTGATCCTTTAAAAACATGTAGGTAAGACAGTATCGAGGAAGAAAGGCCAGGATGTTTTAGTCTTGATGATGTAATGCCAGAATAATTCCAAAAGGCAGAGTTGTAGTGCTACAGAGTGCAAAGAAACTCCAGTAGAGCAGAGAAGAACTTTCCTTTCTCAGCATGGTAACTTAAATTTGGAATGAACAAATTATATTGCCATTTCAAGTCATCTCTTTACAGTTTGATGCCCCAAATTAAGTATAGCATTGGGCTGGCTCAAATACCCAAGCTAAATTTGCACACATTGCTTTGGATACATTTGACAATTATATTGTGCTGTTGTTATAGGTTTTTCCACTAAATATTCAGATTTTTTTCCCCGGTTTTGCACTTATGTTCAGGTTTTACAAAGTATGCACTGACAAGCTTTGTCTTCCAACAAAGTTATTTTTAAAATTTAAAAAATGCTAATGATAATTTACACAAAAAAAGCAAAGGAGTGAGTATGAAACAGAGAAGCAGAAATAAGGGGGCAAAAAAATTTAAAATATAGTATGTCATTTTAACTTAAAACTCCATACGAAATGAAACTCTTGCTGCTTCTCCCCTTAAAAAGACTTTTTGCTATTTCAACAAGACTGACAGCAGGACATCTCTAGGTTTCGGAGTGGACTACAGATTCTGAACATGGGGAGAGCAGATGTGCAGGTCTGAAGCTGAAGATAACATTATTTTCAGGATTTATTCCTCGATGCTGGAACTACCTTTAATTTTGAACAACTTTAAATGTACGCTTATGCTTGATGACCACAATATGCATCCATAAAGGAATCCTGCAGTCTACCATTGTACCCTGCAGTATGGCATTCATTAAGTATACCTGTATTGAAGAACAGCAAAACATTCTGGGTATATTAAGTTAACCCTACAGAAAGCATTATTTATTACATATCATAATTCCAATTCTCTCAAAGAATCTTATAGATTCATTTGGGTATACATTACATTCGTATTTTACACATTTCGTCTATACCTGTTCGAGAACTTCTGCATTACTGTGTCTTGATCCTCATTACATTCACCTGTTTAACAGTGCTTTCAACTCTCCAAAAGTGAGATAAGCAAAATTGTATGTGTAGGTTATACATTACATAACATTATGCATATATGTAGGAGGTGAGTGACTTTCTTTTTGAGAACAGTAATTACTGCTGCAAGGAAATGTTAGTTTGCTTGCTATTGGTATAGTTTTCCTTATTCTTTGAAATAAATTCAAATTCTAAATATAGATGCATTGCTGTCATCCCACAAAGGAGATGAATCACTTGAAACACAAACCATTTAAAGAGGGATTTTTCTGGGCCAAATCCTTTGTCCTTTGCAAGAAGGTAACAACCATGAAACAGCAAAAACCTGCAGCAACGTTAAAACATTAATAAATCAGCACAATGCCTAGCAAAGGCAGAGCAAGGGAGAAAGCCAAGTCAAGAGTGATTTATATAGAGACTAAGCTTTTCAAAGAACAATGATGATGATATCAACAGTGCATAATCTATCATTTTTCCCTATTCATTCAACCTTTACATACAAATTGTAGAACACCAAAATAACGCAAAACTTAGTGCTCAAAATCCTACTGCTATCTTCAGGATAGCTAGGAGCACAGCAGCATCAACACATGCAAAACACAAAAAAAAACTCCAGATGCTAGGAATCCAAAACAAAACCGAAATCACGAATTCTGATGAAGCCTCTACAGCTGAAATGTTAATTTTTGTTCTCTCCACAGATGCTGACTCACCTGCTTAGTGTTTCCACCAATTTTTATTTCACACCAGACACCACTTTGGGTTTAATTTGATCTAAATATATTGGTTGTGCCTTAACTGAATGTCAGTTTCTCTCTAAAAAAAACATTTGCAGGAAAGTATAGCCTTACTCATGGAACACTGCAGTGATACATAATCATTAAACAGTCAAAGCTGAATAATGGTTCAATAATGGCACTAAAATATTTGTAACCCCACTTAATGAGCATGTAATTGCTAGAAATGTAGCTCAATATTTCAGTCCAACTTTACTGAGTGCAAATTGGAGCATTACTGGAAGAAGCAAGGCTTAAAAAGGCCTGATGTACAGATGAGGTGCTGTAAATCTTTGTGGATGGTTATGTAGGAATGATGAAACACTAATTCAGAAGGGCATCCAGTACAAAAAGAGAGTCAAGCAGGGTGGGAAACAATCACAGAGGAAGAGAACGCAGCTTCAAAACATGGAGCCTGATAAGTGTTTTATGAGAGAAAAGTGCCAAATTAAGCAATGAGGATCACAGCACACTACAACACAAACTACAACGCAAACATAACAGATATTTCTATCAATAATTGACAATCCAACAAAGTTGCTGTTGATAGCTATGTTTCACTGAATAGTTTTGCATAAAAGCAAGTTTGCCTGAATGAATCCAGCAACTTGCTTAAAGTATGATGCAAATGAGAATGGGTATATTTCACAAGTACTATAATACGCTAGAAGACCCATTTATGCTCTCAAACTTGTTGGCTCACTTTCCTTTCACACAGGTAAATCAAACTTGGACTGTTTTATCAACATCAACCAAGGTGCTATCCAAAATTGCCTCTTGCAAAACCTACCAATACATTTTATTATACAGCTGTTACTTTACAAGGAGGATATCAGAACTGCAAGGTTATATCCCTCAGGAAATGATGAACAGGCGGTTCGGTACTTTTGAAAAGAGAAGGCTTGAGGGATGACCTAATAGAGGTCTTTAAAATTATGAAAGGTTTGAAAGCATAGACAGTGTTTCCACTTGTGAAATACAAGATATCACCAAGAAATCAAATTGGGAATACAGAAGAACCTTCTATGGCCAGAGAGTAGTGCAAAAGTGGAACTTGCTACCACAGGAAGTAGTTGACATAAATAGTATAGATGTATTCAAGGGGAAGCTAGAAAAGCATGAGGGAGAATGGAATAGAGGGTTAGCTGATAAGAGTTAGATAAGGAAGGATGGGATGAGGCTCAAGTGGAGCATAAACACCACCATGGACTGACTGGGCTGAATGGCTTGTTTCTATGCTGTAAATTCTGCATACTTTTCTGTGTAAAATTACATCTCAAATAATATGTGCTGATCTTACTTTTGCAGATGAAGACCTGCAAGAGTCACCATGCCAAGACTGCAGTGGCGTACAGCAAATAAAAACATTTGCCCAATCTGAGGAGGCCATCATAAATTGGGAAGTGTATTGCATGAGGTTTCTGAAGTTTTTGGAGACAATAGGCGGAACTTTCCACTCCTGTTTGCAGTGGGGGTCATGGTGGGGGGGAGGGGCCAAAGAGTTCGGTGGGAGTGACAGAAATCAGTTTCATGCTGGCATGAAATCAGAGCAAGATCATCCGGTAGTGTCCGCCATGGCAGATGACAAATCCCGCTGGAGGTCGGCATAAAACCGATTTGCGTCTTGTAAGGCCCAACCAGAATCATCCCCCCACGCCCGATTTACAGTTACGCCAGCAGGAAAACATGCTAGTCCAGAACACATCTGGACAAGCATGACATGCAGAAGTTGCGACTTAACTTTTAGGACCTTGCTCAGATGGCAGATATCCAAGGAGATGATGCTGGAGGAACACGTCAATCGCATAGTGGGTGGATCCTCATGTACATGGCTCTGCTGCAAGGCAGCTCCCAGAAGGTGGGAGCCCTCCATGCAGCAGCTTCAACTTTGCCACGGGCTTGTACCATCGCCCAGGGGCTCCGCCATGGGCTTGCACCGTCGCCCAGGGGCTCCGCCAGGGGAAGGTATGAATGAATGGTGAAGGGTGGAGGGGAAAGACTAAGTGTGAGTGGGACAGGAGGGTGTTATGATGATGGGTGGGGGGCACAAGGGTGTCAGGGGAGGTGAGTTGGGGGGTGCGGGTGTCTTATGAGGAAAGGCTGGACTTGTATCCACTGGAATTTAGAAGAGTAAAAGTTGACTTACTTGAAACCTTTAAGATCCTGAGGGATCTTGACAAAGTGGACTTGGAGAGGATGTTTGCTCTTGGGAGAATCTAAACTAGGGGTCACTGTTTAAAAATAAGGGGTCGCTTATTTAAGACAGAAGTGAGGAGAAATTTTTTCTCTGAGGATTGTTGAGTCTTTGGAGTTCTCTTTCTCAAAAGGCAGTGGAAGCAGAGCCTTTGAATATTTTTGAGGCAGAGCTAGATAGATTCTTGATTAACAAGGGGTAAAAGGTTATTGGGGATAGGCAGGAATGTGGGGTTGAGGTTACAATCAGATCAGCCATGATCTTACTGAATAACGGAGCAGGCTTGAGGGGCCGAGTGGCCTACTCTTAATTCATATGTTTGTATGTTCTGTGAAGTCAATGTGAGCAGCCTAGGGAGCAAACTCAGGGGTGGGCATGGTAGAATGGAATGGTGAGTGAGAGGAGGCAGAGGGAGCCGGAAGGGTGAGTGGGTGAGGGTGCGTCGATACCAGAAGGGTGCAGCGATGGTGGTTGAGGGGATATGGAGGCAAACACAAACCCTGGGGATGGGAAGGTGATGGTTGGAGAGGACAATGTGGGTGGGGGTGGAATTTTCAGCAAGAAAGGAAGCCTGCACATTCACCTGGACATTCATGAAGGAGAATGGTTTGGGGTGTAGGGTAACAGTGGGGTGGTCAAAGATGATGATGGGGTTGGGGGGTGGGGTTTGACTATGATGGAAGAAAGGGTGTGGGTGACTTGGGGGGGGGTGGGGAAGGACCGGGAAGCTGATCAAAAACATAACGTCTACCAAACTGTGCAAATCAAAATGAGTGGAGCCTCGTGTTTGAAGGGCACAGGTGCTGCATGAGAGTGCAATCAGTGGGTGGGTGGAGATGCAGGTCAGCTCAGATGGACAACTGAAAGAGGACCCAGCAGGAAGCACTGAAAATGCTTGGGACAGTGAGATGAGAGTGATGGATGAATGTTCAGCATGCGTGGGAGTGTGCTTGAACGAGGCTACGAAAGGCCCTGCCACACACACACTTCTCCCTTCAGATCTCCAGATTCACTCCTGGTCCGGCTGCACACATCTGAACTGCCAGGGGGCTGCCGGGCGAGCACTCACGAAGCCTGTCAATTAAGCTGAAAGACAACATTACACATTATTCAATGCAAGTGAATATATTTTCAGATTATAAAGTGACGAAATGTGTTTCCCGTGCAACCACTTGTGATCAAAATTTCTTAACTTTTCTAGGCCTACCATTTCTTCCAGGGGGTTGCCCTAACACCCGCAGCAGGGGTGGAGATAGCCCGGGCAATAGTTGGCCTTGTTGCCTCTGATGAACTCGGTATGCGTCCTCTGGAGAGCTGAGGCCTTGAGGGCCCTGGCTTGTTTTGGCTGTCCTACTGTGGGCTAGCTGCTCCTTCTGCAGTGACAGAGGATGAAGTTGAGGGGGTCACAGGCCAAGGGGACTCAGAGAGAGTGGGCAGCCTCAGCTTCCTGAGCGGATGACCCAGGGGTGTCCAGCTGCCGCTCCTTGTCCCTTCAGGTGCCGAGGGCCCCAGCCTGATTCCTTGAGGGGGAAGGAGCACCTGGAGGGGGGGTCGAAGAGCCCTGTCTCTCACTTGCGTTGCCACTGTAGGAACTCACTGATGGCTACTGCAATGGAGTGCAGGTCTGTGCACATATCTGTGCTCTGCTGCACCACGGTCTCCGCCATCCTTCCCGTGGAGACCTCCATGCATGCACACGTGGGCACCACTTCATCAGAGAACATGTGGATGCACTATTCCGACTCACATGCCACTCTGTTGAGGGCTTCCACAGCTCTGCGTGAAGTTCCCCCACCTCTGCTTACTCTCCAGGATGAGTTGGAAGGCCGAATCCAGAGGCTTGTCATCTAACTCCAACCTGACAGATGCCTCTTCCCCAACAGTCCTCCAAGTAACAGGGAGATCGGCTGAACCCGCCTCCTCCTGTTGCAGACATATGTCCTTGCGGTCACCACCAGTTTGAGAGGCCGGGCCTGCTATAGATCCAGGTCCCACCAAGGTGCGTGTGTCTGCGCTGGTGGAGGGTGTGGGTAAACACTGTGACAGGTCTTGCAAGCTGCTTATTTCTAGTTCTTCAATGGAGATGGTGTCCTCTTGGCTGGAGGTGAGGACCTAGATGGAGCTGAGGGAATGGCTGGCTGAGGGCATCGGTTGCTTGGTAGCGCGCTCTGTGAGCCAAAGTAGAGATAATTAGTGCATGACAGCAGTCAAAAACAGGAAAAAGCACTCTCGGTGGTGTTGATGAAGGGTGATCTGGTGCAAGATCCTCACATGGGTGTTCGCCAATGACCTCACTATCTCTGCAGGCACGGTCCAAGCCCTCACCAGTGTGACTGCATGATCCTCAGAATTGGGTGAGGGCCTAATATCAGCCATTGCACCCTAGGTCTGGGACTTCTCCCTCTTGTTGTGAACCAAGTTCTCCTGCATGGAAACAGTTGGAGATCGAGAGAGCAGGATGCATGCCACAGCAGATGATAAGGGTGTGCAGAATCTGTGTGGTGAGCGGAGCCCTGGGCGGTATAAGGACAAGAGCTCCAGAGGTACATGAACCTGATGGAGGGGTGTGTGTGTGTGTGAGAGAGAGAGTTAGTGGTGTTGTCCCTTGAGGTGCGAGATCCCTGTGGATATGTGATGGGATTGGGAGTGTCTGTTGAGAGTGATGAGGTGGTCAACTTACCCTGGCGGAATGGATGAGATCGTTCATCCTCTTCCCTGTACTGGATGGCTGACGACCTCTGTACTCCAATGGTGCTGGCTGCCACTGCCTCTCAGGCTGGATTGGTGACTCTGACGTGCCTCCTGCGGCCAGAGCAGGGGTAGAGAGCATCGCAGCAGGCCTCAACAGCATCCAAAAGGCACCCTAGTGAGGCCTCACTAAATTTTGGGACTACTGTCTTCTTTGCTTTTGGGGCCATCTGTCATTGGAGCAGTCCTGGTCTGTAGACATGATGTATGCTGTTCTCTGGTACGCTTAAATATGATGCCTGGAGCAAGGAAGCACTGAGTTACAGCGTGGCAGGCAAATCTGAGCCCACCTGTCAGCGATCTGGCACGGTTACTATGAATGCATTATTAATGAGGTGGGACCCGCCAGGAAGTGGAAGGTATGGCACAAAAACCCACCATTGTGGCCAGTAGGAAAAGCATAGTTTTTCACGTTTGCTACCGCACTTAGTGCACTTCAGGGACGATTCCGCCCAATACCCTCAGTTTGTGAAATGCTGATCACCACTGCTACCGTGTAATGATTTTTTTTTCATGGATTTCAATGAGGTGCAAAGCTGTGTTTTCATTCTGGCACAAGGTATAGGATATACTGTCATTACAAAACATGTTAATAATATCTATTTTGTGTCATTTATCTTGTACCTTTTTTTAAGGAACAGAATGCTCAAATGCTCGAGGAAGAAGTCGATAATACAGAATCATCATGCTCACCTAACAGCTGCGTTATCAACATCACTTAAAACAAGTGCCTGCACAGACACATAATTCAGATGATATTAGTGAGGTTCAGGAAAGAACACAGGGCAACTCCATGATCACAGGTGACAAAGGGGAGAAGTGAAAGATAAATAAGACCTAGCTCTTGCTGTGTGGTCTGCAGCATGGACACAGACCTTATTGAGTTAAGTTACAATTCCAACAGGCAGAGGCATGACAGGCCAAATGGTCATTTTCTGTAACAAAAACAGAAAATGCTGGGAAAACTCAGCACGTCTAGCAGCATCTGTGGAGAGAGAAACAGAGTTAATGTTTCAAGTCCATATGACCCTTCTTCAGAGCTGGAGAGAAGTAGAAATATGAAGTTTATACTAGTGCGGTGGAACATTTTGAGCCCGTGTAGACTCTTTTTCTGTGCTGGAATTTCTGACTGTGATGTCATCAGACACCACCCAACCTAAATGAAACACAGGACAAGTGCAAAATAGTATACAAGGTACTTAACTCATTTTGTGAGACATTAAAGTGTTCTAACTAAACAATTGTTTGCTCTGCAGAATGTTATTAAGAAGTACACATAAGTGGTATCTATAGAGATGATGTCATGTCACAGGAAGCAAACAGAAGAAAACGCCCCAATGATGATTTTGAGTGTTGAAATCTAAGAAGTGATATGGAAATTAGAAAAGTCACTTTTGACTTCTTAACAGGGCTGATCATCAAGGGTGGGGGGGGGATTCAGAGACCTGGAAAGTTTCAAAGAGCAGTGGGCATCGCAATTACTTCATCACCAGCAGCAAGAGCACAGGAATAGGTGAATAATAGTTCTCAAATTGCTGCTAAGTTCCTGCCAGCACCAGCCTTTGGATAAAGACAGCACAGCCTTCCCACTCATTCAACACAAAAGGAATGAAGAAACTTCTTAGTTAAGGCACAAGAACTTGATATTTGTGTCTCTTGATATTTTACCTTTATTAATAAAAAAAGACAGTGGTAATAGCATTGGCAATCTTTGGATCACTGACAATGCCTTTCATACGTTTTACTGCAGGAGATTTGTGGAAGTATGCCAATATTACAAGAGGGTTCCCTAAAGAGGAATGTTTGAAATCACTGTGTTTTGCTTGGAGTGGCTTTCGCGTGTTTTTAAAGTTTTGAGGTTACTCTGACCCAAGCAAGACATTGCCTAAAAACAGCAGCCCCGTCAAAGCTCAACCATCTGTACAGGTGGCATAGGACAAAATGTCCTAGCTCCTGTGTCCATTAGGAACAGCAGACTGCCATTGCAGCTTAAACAGAATTACCTGGAAAAACTCAGCAGGTCTGGCAGCATTGGCGGAGAAGAAAAGAGTTGACGTTTCGAGTCCTCATGACCCTTCCACAGAACTGAGTGAATATAAGGAGAGGGGTGAAATATAAGCTGGTTTAAGAGGGGGGGGGGGGGAGAGAGAGAGAGAGAAGTGGGAGGGGGGGTGTGGCTGTAGGAACAAGTAAGCAGTGATAGGAGCAGATCATCAAAAGATGTCACAGGCAAAAGAACAAAGAGGTGTTGAAGGTGGTGATATTATCTAAGCGAATGTGCTAATTAAGAATAGATGGTAGGGCACTCAAGGTCTAGTGGGGGTGGGGTGGAAAGACTAGCAGGGCATACAAGATTTAAAAATAATGGAAATAGATGGGAAAAGAAAAATCTATATAAATTATTGGAAAAAACAAAAGGAAGGGGGAAGAAACAGAAAGTGGGTGGGGATGGAGGAGGGAGTTCAAGATCTAAAGTTGTTGAATTCAATATTCAGTCCGGAAGGCTGTAAAGTGCCTAGTTGGAAGATGAGGTGCTGTTCCTCCAGTTTGCGTTGGGCTTCACTGGAACAATGCAGCAAGCCAAGGACAGACATGTGGGCAAGAGAGCAGGGTGGAGTGTTAAAATGGCAAGCGACAGGGAGGTTTGGGTCATTCTTGCGGATAGACCTAAGGTGTTCTGCAAAGCGGTCGCCCAGTTTACGTTTGGTCTCTCCAATGTAGAGGAAACCACATTGGGAGCAACAAATGCAGTAGACTAAATTGAGGGAAGTGCAAGTGAAATGCTGCTTCACTTGAAAGGAGTGTTTGGGCCCTTCGACAGGCCCATTCGTTGCTCCCAATGCGGGAGCATATTTTATGCCCTGCTAGTCTTTCCACCCCACCCCCACTAGAGCTGTACCTTGAGTGCCCATCCATTTTTAATTAGTACATTCGTTTAGATAATATCACCACCTTCAACACCTCTGTGTTCTTTTGTCCGTGACATCTTTTGATGATTTGCTCCTATCACTGCTTGCTTGTCCCTACAACCACACCAATCCCGCCCCCACTTCTCTCTCCTGTCCCCCACCTTAAACCAGCTTATATTTCACCCCTCTCTTTATATTCACTCAGTTCTGTGGAAGGGTCATGAGGACTCCAAACGTCAACTCTTTTCTTCTCCGCCGATGCTGCCAGACCTGCTGAGTTTTTCCAGGTAATTCTGTTTTAGTTTTGGATTTCCAGCATCCGCAGTTTTTTGTTTTTATGCCATTGCAGCTTAGCTGTATGGCTAGTTTACAAGATAAAGGCAGATTAAGAAGGCTATTCCAACTTTTTAAGTCTTCCATCTAGAAAGGCTATTGTTTTTCCTCCACCATTTAGTTGTTTCTTAAATAATTTCAAAGTTTTCAACTCCACTTAGAAACATATTCAATGTGGACAAGGACTTCTTGGCAGTTTTAAAGTTGCCTTTAATGAATTTGAACATGTGGCCTCTTATCCTACTATCGCACTTCAGTTTGAGTAATTACCTGCATTTACATTACATTTTATGTGCCATTTACTATTTTCTATATCACTAAGTTCATTGCTCAGTTGCTTATTTTCAAGAATGAAAGGTCCAAGTTTCCCAGTCTCTGTTCATACCTCTGCAATTGTGGATCAGCTTTATGGTTTTTCTGCTTTTTTCCACACATTATTTAATTTCTTATTCATTCCCATTAAGTAAAAGAGCAGAGCAGAGGATCTAAGTTTTATTTTGAAGGGGAGCTAACCTCCAGGCTGCACAAAGCACCTCACTTATCTACTAGCCTAGATGGGTGCAGCCACTAAAACACTTGAGGATTAATTTCCCCAAATATCTTGGGTATTAAAAAGCCTCCATGATAGCCAACATGGGGATCTTGAGCTAAAACGATGGTTCAGCCCTTGTTTTACCACAAGACACTACCTTGGTAAAGGGGTTGAGGCGAATGCCAAAAATTCCACCTGGAAAATCGCTAAGGAGCAAATGGCAATTAAATTGCTTGCTAGTGTTCGTTAATAAGGCTGCATGGCATTCTGGTTGATAGCACTTGGTTCTGGTGAAACTGCCTGCAACAGCAAACAGCTGATTGGGAAATCATTGCAGAAGTTTGAGTGTTACTTAAAAGGTGGCAGTGACAGCTTTCCATCTCATAAGATGATGGCGTACGCTGTGGCGGTCAACTCTGTGTTAAGCATCGCCTGGTGTGATTCAGGAGTCCCACTCTGGCATGGCAGTCTCTGCTGCATTTGCTGCAGAGGAAAACAGTGAGCTGAGAAGGTGCAGGATTTTCTGGCCTCTGTTTTCTCCGTGCCCTCTTCTCAGCTAGCTGAACTACGGCTAGAGATTTGAAGAGGACTTTTGAAATACACTGGGAGACTTTCTCGGATAGTCTGTCATGACTTCACTGACATTCCTTCAACATTCTGCAAGTTCTGTTAGGGCTCCACCTAAAAAGAGTAATTGCCGTGCTGCTGTCTTTTTGGACACCTTATAGAGTCACTTGGAGAAAGGGAGTGCTTGGTCATTGGAGCTTGCTGGGGATCCCCCTAGGTCTGCAGGAGGAATGGGCTGAGAACATGAGACCAGGCAGAGTAATGCTAGCTGCTGCATGAGTGGGGAGATAGGAAGGCTAGGTGGACTCCTTTCCTTTTTGAGGTGGCAGGGTAGCATACCTCCTCCAGCAGGACGTTCAGTGCTGCACCTGAGAACCTCTTTGCCCTCTCAGTCCCTAAGTTACATGAGGGCTTGAGGCCTAATAAGCCTAAGATTTTGACAAACAAAGATAGCCAGCATCCATGGATAAGGTACCACAATTAACTTTTAGGCAAAACTTTAGATCATCTTTTTACCACTGATGGAAACTCACTGCTGCATCAGTTTGGCTGGGAGAAAACCAGTAAGTGAAAAAAGCTCCTTTGCAGGTAAAATGTTAAGAAATAGGGCTGAACCTAAAGCATAAATATTACAAAAATCAGAAACAGCCAAAACTAATTAAATACTCTAGGCTAATAAAAGAATGGATCTCAACTTGGTTATGGTATATAAGGGAGAGTTCAACATTCATGGTACAGGACTCTCGTAGGTTAAAACTCTTCAAAAATTTGATTAGACCATCAAGTGAGCAAAGAGGTGCGCATATTCACCTAACTGTAACAACCTTTAACACTTACTTTAAAGGCTCAGAGGAAAATTACAGATAACTCTGACTTATGGGAAGGATGTCACAGAACATATATTATTTTAATAAGCGTGCACTCGATATAATCTTTTCCAGTGTGAGTGTTACCTCCTCTTCCTCCTTCAAGTGCCATGCCCCAGGAGTGCGTTGGCAGCCATGGATTTCCATTAGACTGGTCCATGATTATGCTTGGCAAAGTACTGTAGTGATTTGCCATTGTCTTCTGCAGCATGGCTGACTAAGAAACTCTCTTGTTCTTTACTGCCTGCCATCAGGCTCATTGGAAGGATTTACAGGCTAATACTCAACCTGTTTGGCCACATTAGGAATGCACCTTTGACGGTCAGCAAGTCCTGAAGCGGGACTCAAGCTGGAGCTTCTGGCCCAGAGGTAGGGAAGCTACCAATGCACCACAAGGCCTCCTCGAATGTTACCTATTTTATTTAAAAAAAACATGACATTATTAAAATATAATTAAATTATATGCTTTATGAATAATAATCCTTCAAAAAGATAAGTTAAGAAAAAGGTAAAACCTCACGGTGTTGTAACCTCTTAAAAATGCAAACATTCATGACTTACACTTCTCTTTTGTGCTGTTTACTTGAAAAATATTTGTTTAAATGGGCAGGCATCATTGGATGTATTGGCTTACTGTCCTGACCATGTGAGAGATTAATTGACATACAACTGATGCTGAATTACCTGGGCTTGTGAATTAACCTGAGTGCAGATTGCCATTTAGTCAAATTGACTCCTTGGTATCAAACTGTTTAAAATGTTTTACCCAACTGTATCCCATTGCTGCCACTATAATTTACCATCTGTTGTCAGCTGGGAATGGGGCAAGCATTAAATGACAGGTAGGAAAGGTGATTTTATTCTTCCCCCTCATCAATATGTTACCTAGTTATTCATTATTTTGATCATTACAAACTAATTCAAGTTTGAAGGAAAGCAAAACAAATTTTGCTTCTTAAAACAAAGACAAGAAAAAATAGAATTCAGAATCTTTAATCATTGTAAAATTAATATAGAGAACACTGCACTGTACACCATAGTGCACTTTTTAGAAAAATAAAGCTTACCTCTCCACCATTCACATACTCCATGACAAAACATAAACGATCTTTAGTTTGGAAAGAATACTTCAAAGACTGCAACAAAGAATTGTAAGCGTACAGAATGTTATTTGGGTTATTTAGCTTTGATAGTTTTCACATTGCTGTATAAAGCAAAATAGCGCAAGATTTTAATACTACAAATATATTTTCCTGTAAGTGGCTGCTGTTTAATAGTTATTAGAAAGCTGTATTTAACCTGAATTAAACTCTCCAAGCAGCTCTAATAATACTGAATAGTGATGAAGGTGCCAAATGCAATTCCAAATGGGAA